>NC_080848.1:23315526-24728955 GCF_030435755.1 Ochotona princeps | reverse complement strand
TTTAAATTGCATTTCATTTTTTTAATTAATTACATTGCTATATATAAGATGTCTTAAGATTTCTCCATGGATCTTCCAAAGGCCAAGAACTCAAATTAAGAGCCAAGTCTATGAATCCTGCTTCCATTTACTTGGATACACATGAGCGTTAGCAGGGAGTACTTTAAAAATTCAGATTTTCTGGGCCCCCTAGGCATCACTAGAGCTGTACTCCTACCATCTGTTTTTTATATATCCAACAAGACACTAGTCTGTGACCTGTTGGACACCAGCCTTCTAGCTGCTGGTCAGTCATCCAACTGCAATCCCTCTGCCATTCGTACCAATGTGACATTAGATAGGCTTAACCTCCCTTTCAATGTCTCCTCTCTGAAGTGGGTATTAAGTTGTCCCAACTTATCATTTGTGTAATCTGTGAGTGGTCACTTCGTTATCAAGGTCAGGACAGAATCCAATTGCTAGCTGACTAAACAAAACTTCATAAAGAAATGAAAACAAAGTTTATTAAACATTACAAACAAATGTTGGGACTTCACAGCACAGATACCACCAGTATCATGCTTCTGGTTAAACCAGCCTTGTGTCAACTTTTACCTGTTTAACAAATGCAATCTTTGTGGTGTTGCTTAAGAGATAATAAACTATTGTTATATTTTCGTAAGGTGCGCAAAAATCACAGACTCTATGTCTCACACACATATACACACACCCTTACACATACCAGGCCCTTGTCAGATGTATAGTTGCTAAATCAAATTTATCAAGTTTCAGGGTAAGCCTTCGTTTTTTTAATGTGACATTATGAATTGCTGAGAAAACCCGGAAACGTTGGCCTAGCCCGTGGAGGATACCTCGATGTTGTCAGCAGGAGGGGACAGATTGTGGACAGAAGGTGTTTGCCACATGGAGAACAGAGCACCTGGCCTCGGCCACCTGCTGACCCCAGGGTCAAATCCAGAACTCCACACAGAGGCAAGCAGAACAGTCAGCCTAGCCTACCTTGGGATTGTGCTGATGAACTTTGATAAAAAATTATTTTTCTTAAAAGGGTCATTGGGTAATAAATTAGGTGAACTATAAAAAAAAAAAGCAAATTTTAACTGTCATTTATAGGATGTCTGTTTTGCCCCAAAGCTATGGGAAGGGTGGCACTTAAAACTCTCAACTTTTCTAAAAGCAGACCCCAGGATGTTTGCATGTATAATTGCTGTGGATTCCCACTTCACTGGGCTAGGAAGAACCTCTGGGTTATATGACACAGCCTCCCACCTGTACCTCCCCACCACGCCTGCATCCCATCCCATCCCATCCATACCTCACCCATGTAGAGGGTCCTTCTGCATTGAGGGCAGTTCTTCGGAGGTCTGTTGTCTACAAACACAACAGCCCTATCATAATCTTCCTGGTGTGGTTTATGAACGGTCCAAAGTGGCTACTTTCTCCAGAGGAAGTGATCCTTTACAGCTCTTGGATTCCCTAGCTCCTCGAGGCAGTGTGCAGAGATGGGACCATCAACACTGGCCTTCCTTTGCAAAAAGCAATGACAATACAACTTTATCAGGAAATCCTGGGCTGTCCACTCCAAACCATTTCTAAATGAAGCTGCCATATGATTTGGAATCATTTTAATGGTCAACTAATTAATTACTCAAAGATGCTGAGGATGAAATGGTGAATAGCTGCAGGTGGCAGTTAATCATTTGACCTGGGTTGACCCAAGGCCATGGCTTCCCACCCCATTTAACAGAACTTTGTTGTTTCACAGTTAATTTGCCCCCAAACAGATATGCAGACAATCAGGGATGTGTGTGTGTGTGTGTGTGTGGTGTGGTGACAAAGTCTTAGGTATAAGGTACCTGTACAGACTCCAAAATATTTCCATTTTTTAAGATGAAGTAGGTCTCTGAAATCTTTCCTGACATACAAAACATGTTTTATTATCTTTTCATTTTTTTCTGCAGAAGAAATTTGTGATGTTCATTTGACACAACCTAATTCTGAGAAGGATCAGTTCTCAAACACGGGTTTTCAGCCACCATTTGATACTTCAGGAAATCTGGGTGGTCTCTGGTGCAATCTGTCAACACTTCTCTACTTAAACACACAGCTTTCTGAAAATGATCAATGTCATTCACCAAGTCTGCAACTGGCCTCTCACGGAGGAAAGGGCCAGCTCGCTGCCCACTTCTGTTTCTCACCAACTATCTTTCAGTTCTGCTTATGACTGTAAGAGGTTTCTGCAGAGTTTGCTAGCTATCAATCTGACGGTTTGTTTTCATTCTAATCCTCTCCATTTCTTGCCATTACCTGTCGCTTGGCACAAAGTGGTTATCTACCAGGAATATCCTCTGGCGGGGTTTCCAAAGGCCACGGCACCATGAGAGAAGCTTTGCTGATGCACCGACAAAGAGACCACCAGTGCACTGCATAATCAAGATACTCTGGAGGCAGGAAACTGGAACATTCCATGGATAAAAGAGTATTTTTAATCTAGCACAAAATGTTTCTTTGCAGTAACAGCAGAATCTCTTGACATTATACAACTTGATGAAACAAAAGAACAATCATCTTTAAAGTCAAAACGTCTATCAAATTAGAGGCCATATGCCTAGCACCGGGATCGCCTTTCTACTGCATAAGACACACAGGCCCCCAGGGGAACGGAGCTCTGGGGGCACCGGCAGGAACGCTCCATTCCAGGAACTCTGGATTTTGAAGTGAACATTTTTGTGACAGATGCTTTTCCTAAAAAACACTGTATCATCCAATAAATATTTGACTAAAAATCCATTTTGTGCTTTTGGGTGATGTTAGCCGACTCCTTTCTGAGACCTAAGAAGAAAGAAGGAGGCTCCTTGTGTATTTCAGAGCATGATTCATCACGGCAAGCCTTGATACTGTCATAAAAATTTTAATTTAAAGCAGAAAACATGCTGATGTGTCAGTGATAGGCTTAAAATATTAAAGACTTCAAAAACCCCCAAGCACGTCTTCTCTGTACAGCACAAGCGAATATATATATCTTTGCTATATAATTTTAAAACACGGAATAGTTTTCCTTTTCTCTTTTCTATATATAATATATGTCTTCCAAAATACATTGTCAGTATTTATATCTGAAAAATACTGTACAAAAAAAGAACTTCCTATAATTACTCTGTATAAACATTAAACAATTTCATAATCTCCTTTTGGTCTATAGTAAACATTTAGATTGATTGGGTTAACCACAGTCTGTGACAACGCCATCCCCTTGTAAGATACACCAGTGTCTTATACATTCGTTTTTCAGAAGTCTATTTTATAAGAGCACATACATTCAAAAAGCAAACAAAATAAGAAACATAAGCTCTAGAATCATTAATTTGTGAGGCATTCAAAGAGGATACCATGAGGAAAAAGGGTCTTAATGAAACATCAACTTATTAACTGATTTTTTAAAAACAGCAAAGTATAATTCACAAAAAAATATATATTACCAAAAATGGGAAATTTGAATCTTAAGTACTCGAAGTGTCTTTGAATATCAAGGGAGATAAGGAAAAGGTTTGGGAGAGAAAACCAAATGTGGCAACATCAAAGGCTGGGCCAGGACACATTTTTTTTTTCTGGCTTGTGGCCTGAGAAATTAACCCTTCATTCTTTGACCTCCCATTTCCCTCTGCTTCGCTGAACTGGGGATGTTCTGGTCATGCTCAAATGCATTAAGTTTTGTGTTTAAAAGACAGTGAGATCCTTAGGCAGGGAAAATATCCTACGTCCACTAGTAATACTCAGGCAGCATGCTCTAGTGCACAGCAGGGTTATTGCTTTAGGTGCGGACGGTGCACGGACACACTCTGTGTTCTACGACAGAACTCTGACTTACTTATCAGGGACTGGAAGAATTAAAAGGAAACTTATTAGCAGTAAGTAAACATGGGATCCAAGAAATCTAAACAGCACTTTAAATTTGAAGACGATTTCCACCAAAACTCAAAATAGGAGGAAAGCAACCTGTGAGTAGAACCGCAGTGTAGTGTGAAGTCAGTTGTTTGGCGCACCTTGTCAGCATGGTAAAGTACAGACTGAACAGAAACAAGAGCTGGAACTCTTGAGAACTGAGACCCACCCAGGCAGCAGGGGCCCCTCGGAGTGAACCCAGAGTCCTGACCGAGTAGGAAAGCTGGAACACGAAGCCATAGGGAAAGGGCAGGAGCCGAGAAAGGATGGGGAGGAAGACCCCGAGAGTCTCCAGGGTTCAGTAAAAACATGGCACCTTCCTTGTTTTGGAACTAAAACAGAATGAGGGGACTACCTAGAAATGGCAAGTGCAAAGGAAACGCACACGCGCGCACGCACACACACACACATCCCAGCATGAGCACATGTACACACATACACACACTTACATACGGATGTACACCAAAACGTGAGTCGATTGTGTTTATGCCTCTGGTAAAGTGCTGATGTCAGAAAGGTTGGTTTGGGTGTGGAGCTATCAGACAGGAAACAAACTGTCCATCCATTCAAAAGCCAGCCCACAAAAATGCCCTCCTACAGGGGCCCGTGTCTGGCCTCATACTTGGCAAGTATGTTCTTGCACTTGCCCAGCTCCTTCCTCAAGTCGGCCACCTCCTGGCGCAGGGCGGAGTTCTCCTTCTCAAGGAACGAGGCCCGGATGGCAATCTGATTCTCCTTCAGCCGACGGGCGTCGCGGGAGCGCTTGGCCGCCATGTTGTTCTTTCTGCGCCTTGCCCAGTACTTGTCATCCTGCTCATTAGTTGCAGAAGGAGAAACAAAAACAAACAAACAAAAGAAAGAAAACACCAAGGCATTAGATTTCAGTGACACTGATCATCAGCCAGGAGGCCGGCAGGCCTTCAGGCCTGGACTGAGGCTCAGACCGAGGCTTCCGTCTGCCATCACAGGCTTCTGCTCTGTTTGCTTCTTAGGGGCTGTGTGCCCTGAGGTAGAAGTCAAGGGCTGAATGAAAGCAAGCGTCCTGCTTTGCACCCTGAGTTGCATGCCAACTTTCTGTACCACCTTTGCTTAAGTTTTTATTTGCAAAGTACTTTTAGCCCCTGAGCGCTCATTCTGTTTCTTTGGTAGAACTTGGCACAATGCTTTCCAAAGGCAGTGTGGCCCATCGGTTGGTCAAATGCAGGTACTATAGTAAGGCTACTTCTAGGATTGCACCTTATAGCAATTTCACTGTATGTGCACACAGACACAAGCACAACTTTTTTAATTGCTGCATTGGTTGTAACAGAAAAAAAATGTAATAATGAACTATTTCTCTGTAGGAAATTTCATAATTATTATGTTAGAGTCATACACTGGAATACTGTGCTGTTGTTCAAAATAATTCCCAAGTTGCATCAAAAGTTATTTAAGTTACAGCATTATGTGGGTGAGAATAACAGAAATTTACAGGTGAGTACTTATTTGCTCATCCCACTTTGATTTGAAAATCACAGTATCATGGATTGTAAAAAGAGGTTCAAAAGGATTAATACCAAGTTGTAAAAGTGATATCTCTGTAATATGTATTACAGGAAAGAAGCAAATAATATTAGTAAGCATCTTTCACCTTTTAGTTTGTATCCTCCCAAACTGTTACAATATTATATATAATATATATGGATACTTGGATAATTTAAGGCAAAAAAGTCCTCAACTGGCCACTTATCAATATACCCATATGGCTGGCTAACATTTAAGCCATTTAGTCTAATTCCCTGTTTCTCTGTACTTGTGGCCTCAGTAACCGTGGATAATGTGAAAATAACCCCTCCTTCCTCCTCCACTACTGTTCTTTCTAACAAGAGAAAGCTTGCTAGGAAGATAAATGAACCAGAATATTCTTTCAGACTTTCCCAATTCATTGCTAGTATAAGCTGACGGACTTTGCAGCACTCTTCTGACGACCACCTGTCAAAGCAAACCTCAAGCCCTGGTAAAGCAGATGTCCGTGCAGTCACACACTTCCCTCCCAGTCCTTACCTGCCCCAAGGATTCCAAGGGCCAGTTGGCATGGGAAGGCCACATGGTCCAGGCCCAAGGCCAACAGAAAGACCCCAGGTCAGTGTTCAGCACCTAGACCTGCCATCACCCTCAGCAGACACCTGCCATGTACAGTCGGAAAGCGTGTGCAGGTACCTCCTGACTGCTCCTCACAATTGGCAAAAGGCATCTTACTTAAAGAGCATTGCCAGCTTTCTACACACTTCATAATCATATGTAGCAGGGTGAAAAACCACCTTCAGAAAAGTTGGTGCATCTTCCTAGGGAAGGCAAGGCCCTTTAAAGAAGTCTACAACAAGTGTGTCCAACTCGGGCAGGGCTGCAACGCTTGTTGGTGAAATTTGCTGGCTATGTTTCAGTACAGCAGCAGAGGAGCTGGAGGAAGGGGGGAAGGCTGAAGGCAGCCAGGGATTCAGTGGTGCCATATGGGAAGCGGGCCCAAAGGTGAAGTTTACTAGAGTGAAGTGCCAATCCCGATGCGACCCACTTCACAGTGCCAGGGAGGCCATCACACTTTCTTTGCCTAAGTATGCTTTCCAAGGGCTGACTTAGGGAGCATCACTGACTGCATAAGGGGCATAGGAGCCCTGGAGGGGAAGGAATACCTGAGAATAAGCATGCAGGCAGTAGGGGATGGGGATGCGGTACCGCCATAGACCTGCTCAGGCCTGTGACGTTGCTCCTCAGGTTTTTAAGGACGAGGGAGTTTGCTACAGATCTAAGGGTAAAAGCCAATTGTCTCTCCCTTGGAGTTTGTCTCACAACCATGATGCTTCCAACCTTGATGCTTCCTCACCTGTCCACATGCGCAGAGGAACCAGCAAAGGAGATGGAGAATAAACCCAAAGGGGGGAAGCAGAGTCAGGAATGGGGTGGGTCTCCAGGGATACTGGAGACTGACCACAGAAAGAGTGTCCTGATCTAAAAACACTAACTCACCTTCCTTTGCCAGTTCACAGTGGCTTTGGAGCTGGGGAGGCAGGTCGGGAGCGCAGGATCCTAAGCAACGTTTACATATTTGGCACTCATCCTCTGCGCTGTGCCCTTCTGTCTCCTAGGGGCCAATGCCAGTCAGCTATGCAGGACCCCCACCTGGCAAGACTGGCTGTTATGATCCCCTTGGACAAGTCAACACTCCCATTTCATCACCTGACTTGAGTTCCATGAGGACTTTAGGGACTTTAGATTTTTCTGGTGTTTCTACGATACACTGGTCTGTTTTGATTCTCAGGTTGACTATTCCCAGCCTCAAAGGTTGTGCCTTTCCAAGCTGGGAGATTTCCATTTGATGGTGTGTGGTTTTTGTGGATCTCCTTGCTGACAGCAGCAGGTCTGCTTCCTTTATAAAAGGAAGGTCTGCTTCTCATTTCAGTCCTTTCCTTGTTGCTATTCACTCCTAAGGCATGGATGCACTGCTCAGAAGACACCCAAAAAGGAAGCCACAGGCCTACCAGCTGCACACTAAGGGCCACTCCCTGTCTATCAACTTCTACGGTTATCCTGGAGTCACACTTCTGATTTTTCTCTTCACAGCACTCTCCATCCTCCCAGAGCCTGATTACCAGTTCCAATTTACCTTCAGATCATCAGGGATAAAGACTTTGCGAGCTTTCTTGATCATGGGTTGTGGCTTCAGTTCTTCCTCAGAGAACTTGCGTTTGCGAGGGTCAAACATTTCCTGGCCAGGGACGCTGGACAGGGCGAGATCTGCTGGATCTGGCTCATAACCCACTGGGACCTGAATGGTGTCTGGATCGATGGGACTTGGCGTATTGCGGTTTGCTGGCAACAGCTGACCTGGAACAATGCAGAAGTTTCAATGAATGAACACTATAAGGGAGACCCAGCAGCTGCAACTTAATAATGCTCCCTGCTGAGTGGCAAGAGTCTCCAACTAACTTCTTGAAGGCTCTAATATCATGGATCTTACTCATCTTTACCGTATTTCCAACAACACAGGGTGAGTGCCACTGTACTCATGCTACACCAGGCAAGACGATGACATGCATGCTCAACAACTGGCGAAGTAGAAACCAAATAAAAAATAAATACATTCATTCTTTCCTATGACATAGCCATGGAGCACCAACTGTGGAGTTAAATACTCAGCAAGGTGCAACAAACAGGAAGTTCATGAATTCCCCTTCTTAGCTCTTTTCCAGGTGTATTGGGGAGAAAGACTAACAACTGGAGTGCAGGTGCTCCGAGGGAACCCTCAAACGCATCCAGGAGTACAAGGAAACCAGGAGCCTCACCAGGGAGCCTCAGGAACACTCGCCTGAAATGATACTATACATAGTTGCTTCTTGAGACTGTGATCCACCAAAAAGGCACTGCAGGCACTGAGACAAGACAGGGCGTGCATTCCTTGAGGAACTCCACGTAGTCTTAGGTAGCAGGAGCACTGAATCAGAAAACCACGCACACAGAGGGTAGAGGCAAGAGATGTGCCCCCACAAAGTGGGTGGTGGGGTATTATAAAAGTTCCTGCATGTTGCTGAAGGGTTCTAGACATGAATGTGACCAACAGCTGACATCTGGAAAGAAGACTTGAGTAGTGTGAAGAGTGGATTGAAGAGGGCGTATATGGAGACAGATGAGACACAGCCATGCACACATGATGAGTGGCAGTGGAAACCAGGAAGAGGGGACAAGTGCAAGAAATGTTTGACTAATTACAAAAGACAATGTGCAGACAATCTCACTTGTACCAAGGGTTCTTCAGGCCAAACTACTTGAGTGCACATTCACATAACAATGGGTTTACTGTAGTTATGCATCTGTCTTACTCATGCAGGTGACCTCAACATGCCCTACTGTTTACTCGAGGAGCTCTGAATTTTATAATCACTGCTTTCACACCCAGGGAATAAAGGGGGAGGATACAGCTCAGCTGCTCTTTGGCCCATCTCCTCTTACTCAGAGCCAACAGTAGGTCAGTGTGTGAAGTGTCCTTTAGTTTTTATTGAAGCTTATCCTCGGCTGAAGCACAAAGCTGCTGGCTCTGATTCTGGCCCAACCGTGAGCCCATGCTTGTGTGCTTTCGGCTTGGAGGGGAACTCGCAATACGCATGCTCTGTGTGACCTTTTTGGTCCCCACTTGCTTTGCATACTCTTTGCTGCTTGCCAAGAGGAAGAGATGGGCCCCGAGGCATTGGCAGAGTTGGTGAGGATTTCTCATTAGCTAAGCTGCAGTTCAGCTCCAGCTTTTAAGGACAGCTGAGTTCTGTCCTGGACAGTGTTAAACTACATTTGATCTTGCACCTCTTGAGTTTGCCTCTGAAAATGAATCATATGTCAGGCAAATGGGGATTTTATTCTTCCTTAAGGAACTCTCTTTGAACTTATTAATAAACCACCCAATGCCTCATCACCGCAGCCACTCTGCCAACAGCTTACAAGTGACGAGCCCCTATTCTGCCTCTCCAAGCAGCTCCTCATGAACCTTCTCAGGTCTAACTGCTCCAGGTTACTTCAAATTTATTCCTAAGACTTCCTAACGTTATGCTACAATCCATCACCTTAGGCTACACATACACATACACACTCACTCTCTTATCCCAGACTACAAACTATTTCGAATCTGGACCGGCGGCATGGCCTAGTGGCTAAAGTCCTCGCCTTGAAAGCCCCGGGATCCCATATGGGCGCCGGTTCTAATCCCAGCAGCTCCACTTCCCATCCAGCTCCCTGCTTGTGGCCTGGGAAAGCAGTTGAGGACGGCCCAAAGCTTTGGGACCCTGCACCCGTGTGGGAGACCTGGAAGAGGTTCCAGGTTCCCGGCATCGGATTGGCACACACCAGCTCGTTGGGGAGTGAAACATTGGATGGAAGATCTTCCTCTCTGTCTCTCCTCCTCTCTGTATATCAGGCTTTCCAATAATAATAAATCTTTAAAAAAAAAAAGTATTTCGAATCTTCTCTCTTTCATCTCCATCCAGCTCCTCACTAACGTGGTGGACTGCAGAGCAGGCTCCATTGGGTGGTAGCCCTGTGAGATTCTGGCATTCAGCCAGGGAACAGGCTCACAGTCTCACCTGACATTTAGACAGAACTCATGTTTCTTTCTTTAACCCTTTCCTATAGAGGAGTAGGGCTCCCCACCTGCAGAACCAAGAAAGACTATGGTGGACCACAGCATCAGTCAGTGGCAAATCCAGGCCCCTCTTCTCTCGAGCATCTGGCATGCTATCTTATATATATGGATTGTTCATGAGTTAACTTTGCTGGACTCAGGTTTTTTTTTTTTTCCTTATCCTTCATTCCAAAATGTCTACAGTGTCATTGGGTAACAGGGGGAGGTGCCCGTTAATGCTCAATTGGAGAATGCAACATGTTAATTTTTAATTATAAAAAATATTCACTGTAAAGTTTCAACAGGAATGTGTCAAAGTTCTCATTTGGCTATTCTCCCGCAAGTTCTTATTACAGCTGCTCCCAGAGGTGATATGCCTTAACTGTTAAGTGTGAACCTCTCATGGCTTGGTTTTTATAGAGAAGTGATTTAACAAAAATGGGCATACACTAACCATATATCCTGACTTACTTTTTTGATACATGAATATACTGCATGGAACCTCCTTGAATTAGTACAAATAGAATACTTTGGGTTTTTTTTTAAAGACTGAGAAGTATGCAGAGTTTGGATATGTGACAGACTTGTTAATGACACCCAACTGATGAACATCCAGGTGTACGTAATTTACAGAAGAGACTTCTCAAAGTGGGAACATTAATGCAGAAGTATCTGCATTTCATTTTTCTAAAAACTGGCAAATTGTGTTCCCAAAATGTCAAACTTACTTATAGCTGAACCAATATTTATGGGCATGCACACCGCAATCCAGGTTTAGTTTCAAGTGCTGCCAACGTGGCGTGTACAAACATCACAGCTGCGTCAGTTTACATTTCTCCGGTTATGACTGATACTGACCACAGCACAGGCTTGTTGGACATTTATTTCTCTGTGCATTGCTTCTTAATATCTGCTGCTCTTTTAAAAGTGGGTTCTGTTGATCCTTTAAAAAATTAATTTGATGGACAGCCATGGGGCACAGCATGCTAACCCTCCATCCTGGGGCACCAGCAACCCATATGGGTGTCAGCTTGTGTCCCAGATGCTCCATTTCCAATCCAGCTCTCAACTTGTGGCCAGGGGAAGCAGTGAAAGATGGCTCAAGCCTTTGGGTCCCTGCACCCATGTGGGAGACCTGGCAAAAGTTCCTGGGTCCCAGCTTCACATCAGCTCAGCTTTGGCTGTTGCAGCCATTTGGAAAGTGAAGCAGCAGATGGAAGACCTCTCTTCTTCTCTCTATAAAATCTGCCTTTCAAATAAAAATAAATAAATCTTACAAAATTATTTTTATTGCCATAAAAAGAACAGATTTCATGTAGTTCACAGACATAATTCTAATAATATGATCTTTAAAAAAATGTTTTGCAACATTTTAATTTACTTCATAGTCACGGTCTTAATATTCCAAACAATAAAGAGTTCAACAAATAAAAAGTAGAAAGGCCACAGTTCAGGAGGGGTAAACAATCAAATCTCAAGGTGTCAATTTCACTTACACATTAAGGGTGCATGTGTATTCATGTTTAAAAGCTCTTCTGGGTCGACCGTGACCACTCAGTGGCTAAATCCTTACACATGCCAGGATCTCATATGGGAACCAGGTTCATGTCCCGGCTGCTCCACTTCCCATCCAGCTCCCTGCTTGTGGCCTGGGAAAGCAGTCGAAGATGGCCCAAGGTCTTGGGATGCTGCACCTGCGTGGGAAACCTGGAAGAGGCTTCTGGCTCCTGGCTTTGGATTGGCTCAGCTCTGGCCATGGGGAGTGAGGCAGTGGATGGGAGATCTTTCTGTCTCTCCTTCTCTCTGTAAAACTGCCTTTCCAATAAATAAATAAATAATCTTAAAAAAACTTTTATTAGACTATGGGTTTTATCTTTATATGTTTTATTACACGTTTTTCTCCCATGATGTTGTCCATGTCCTAACTTTAAAGATTTTTTCTTTACTAATAGCTTTTATATTGAATGTAGTAATATCCTGAAATACTGTTCATTTTTATGGATTCTGTCTTTCATACTTTGCCCTCCAGTGATTTCTTACCTCTGCACGCATTCATTTTTTTCCATACTTTTCTCCAACACAACCATAATTTGTATGTATTGCTAGAATTTTAATCCACCTGAAATTTATTTTGGTGGGCTGCATAAGCAAAGGACGCTCCTTGCTGTTTTCCAACGCTATACTAGTATAATTTATATGGTTTGATACTAGCATGATTTGATAATTTCAGAGGGCAAGGTCTATCTCACCATTTGCTACTTATAGAAATTTTGAGTATTTTTAAACATACACTATTCTAGATGAATTTCAGAATAACTTATTGAGCTATTGCTTCTCAGTCTTTTGGCTACGGTCAAGTGCAGAATAATTTATTAAGTTACATTTAAATTTTTTGAGATTCTAAAATTAGGCTGAATGAAACCTGCAGGTAAACTTGGGGATAACAGTCTCTAAAACATTGAATATGTCCACTGTATGTTCTCTAGGTTAAGTATGTAACACTGATATGCTTGGTTTTTACAGTTTTCTGCATTTTAAACTTTAGTTTTTGCTGAGTTTTCCCTTAAGTGTTTTAAAAGTGTTATCGTGTAAATTTCCCTTACAATATTTTCTATTTGGTTATGTATGGTGCACTGAAAGCTACTAATTGTTAAATGCTGAATTTATATTCAGCTACTTTATTCTTCCATTGGTTTTAATATTTCTAACTTTGGGTTTTAGGTCAATGATGACATCTTCTGCCTCTAGCGAGATTGTGGCTTCCTTGGAAGACTGATGACGCCCACTTTATCTTCATCATCTTCTGCCTCAGGCCATCAACCAGGCTCTACAAGATGAGGAGTCCTGTGGAGGTTTGCTAATTGTGTAGATCTGCCCCCTGAACCAGACCACCAAATGTCCAAGGGACACCAAATGTCCAAGGGACCCCAAATCTCAGATGTCCTCAGCAGACTGAGAGTTCTGCAGGAAGCAAACTTCCTACTGAGATTGCGGGCCACCTTGTTGACAAAGCGTGCCTGGAGAGGTGTGAGGCGTCTTTACCATCATTTCCGTTTTTTCAGTGATTGTGGCTTGAACATATCTGAGTACAAAGTTCTGTTAGATTCCTTTTCTAGTTAGATCTGTTTACCAGTATTGGTTCCTGTAACTCATGCTTACTTATCTGCTGCCTGAGATCTGGTGATTGTTTACCAAACAATAGCTTGTAGGCTATTGTTCAGTTAACTAGTAACGTTTAGCTGCCTGCTTGTTTTGCCAAAATCATGGTATAATATGTCCAGTACATTGGTTCATCTCGCCTTTGCATCTCCTGTGTCCCAATTTCTTCTTGGTGTGGACATCACACCTCAAGTCCCAGTCCCCACTAGAGGGACCCCTGAAAGACCCTGTGCTAATGATCTGGCTTGTTTCAGCAGCTCAGTGAAATGCAGTTATTGGGAGATGCTGTTAATCTTTCATATTCTGAAACATGGAGTCTTTTGCTAAAATCCTAGTACACACAGCTTGAGCAGCAAAGATGGTTTCAACCCTTGACAATTACTTGACAGATTTCCTTTAAAAAAAACCAGAAATCTCATGTATAATTTTCTTTTAGATGCGTTTTAGTATTCATTGGGATGGTCCTGTGACTTTCTCCTGTTTTTGTTAAGTCAACGCCTGGTGTTTCTCCAAGACTTTGTTTAAGGTGAACAAGATCAATCTATCCTGTAGACTCCACAGTTAGCTAGAACAGTGTTCTTTCTAAAAGCATGAAAGTCACTTCCAGGAAGGCCAAGGATTTCCAGATGAAAGGGTCGAATGAAGAACTTAAAAAAAAAAATAAAAGGTCTGGAAGGAGATGAAAGTTACCTTCAAACTCAAAGTGGCTCGCTACTTGTGTCACAGATAAGGCATGATGAACCTCCAAACAGTGTAAGTGAACACGGGATGTTTCCTCCTCCCCATATTTAAACAAACCTCAGTGGCTCACGCTCAGTTGGCTGATGAGCTGGCAAGCCTCAGTGAGTGGGAGCAGCAGCAATCTTTCCCTCCTGCGTTCTCGGGTCAGCGGTTTCATTCTTTAACTGACGGGCTGCAGCAGACTACTAAATTATAATCTCCTTTATTACTTAAGCCTCCGAGGCTAATTGCCTCACATCCAGTCTTTCTGATGTGCTCCTCATTCAGGCAGTTAACTAAACACAGCGTTGGATTTGCAGCAGCCCTGTCCAAACACACACGGCACTCCGGTGCCCCTCACAGACAGCATTAGCAGGTTCATCAGCATTAGGCTCTGCTGTGGGAAGCTGGGAAAAGATAAAACGGCCTTTGTTTTGGCCAAAGGGTTATCATTACAGAGCTGATGGGTGAAATTCCTGGTGATTCAAAGTTTGGTTCCAGATTTTTGTCTCTGCTTACTTCTCCCAGCTTCCCTTGTATACTTTGGGGTCTTTCTTAGCTTTTCTGGATCCTTTAGGTCATCCTCTTGGCAAATCCACTCTCAGATCCCTGGCTCTGAAAATCTCTTATATCACATAGGGGCTCGATTAACTTAGGAGACTCTACTGATGCTATCTGGTGAAAACATGTATACTTGTCTTCATGTGCTCTCGATGCAAACAGAGATGAAATAAAAACCCCACAAGTGCATTCTGGATTCTGAGGTCAGATCAGCCACTCTCTCTTCCAACAGCAGGAACACTGACCAACGAGCAGTGTGCAAAGGCAAATGTGTCCTTAGCACCATGGGTCTCATTCCCTGTCCAGCTCCTGTTCCATGTCTCTCACAGTTCCAGGCAGTCTCGCACTCTCTCCATCCTGGAATCTGAGTTGTCCTCTTATTTGCCTTAGCCAACAGAAGTGGGAGGGTGGCAGCTCTGAGGCTGGGCACGCTCTGCTTCTTCATCATAGCTTTCTCTGTCATCAACTTTCTGCCACATCTGGTCAAGCCTGCTAGAGGCAGGACAAGTGGAGAAGGCCAGGCTAGCTCTAGATGTGGGAGTCCAGCACAGTCTCCTGACCAACCCAGAGTAATTATAAACCTTACTGGTACATAGTACTGAGCATTCTTGTGTCATGAATGAATGACCCACAAGCTGTATGTGGGTGGGGATGGAGGGTGCGGTGGGAATACCTACAATCACACCGACAGGATTTCAATGCTGAAATCACACTGGGGTGTGATTCTGCCATCAGCATGTTATAAACGTGGGCCTATGTGAAAGGAAGACCAAACAGAATGTTATTGTGGAGCAAGGGAACATTAGTGAGCTCCACCTTTTTAGCTACCTCTCTGAGTTTCCACTTCCTCATCCACAAAGACAGATTACTAAGCTTGCCTCTTAAGAGTTTCATGACAAATGAGGAAAACAATGTGCACAGATACAAGGCTTAGCAGAAAGCACAGTACCTAGAGAACAAGTATTGAACCTGTATAAAACATAAAGTATGCATTTTGTTTCCCCTGGCACTTCCCAATTGCTCCTCCCCCTGCTCACACTTCCGTAGTGCTCCGTTGCTTCCTGAAGACATTCCAGAGACAGAGACCTGGGCAGATCGCAGCCCCATATCAACACCCTCCCAAGGCTTTCCACATCCTCTGAGGACACGGCCTTGGAGATTCCACCCTGGCCTTGCCTCTGCCCTGCACATCGCCCAAGCACAAGGCTACCAAGGTCTTTGTATTTGGGACACACTCTGCCTGCTTGGTCTGCTGGCATCACTTGGACAGCAGTTCAGATACCATCTCCCCTAATCCTCTTCTTTCCTCACTGCCTATTAACCACCCTGACTTCCTTTACAGTACTTATCTCCATCCCAAATAAATTTTATTATTTGTTTGATTATTGAAATTGTCAAGTGAGCTTCCCAATTGCAAGTAGGCTCCATGAGGCAAGGGCCCCCGTCTGGCTCCTGCTGCAGCTCTGGCTGCTACACAGAGCCTGCATGCAGGGGACAGTACAAGCTACTGCACAGCCAGACAGAAACAATCCCCAGATGCGGAAGAGGGACTATTTTTCTTCTTATTTTTCCCCTACATTTTGCAAGCTATCCGTAATGAACATCTCCACTTTCAAAATCGGAAAACAAAAACACATTCCTTAAAAGATAGACCTGATTTCATGCTGCACATGTACCTTCGGAGACTGTTAAATGCTGCGGTGAGAAGATCACGCAAGCCCCTGGAAAGTAGAGCAGGAGGAAAGAGATGAAAGTGATGGAAGAAGCTAAGAGGCAAAGGAAGCGGCAGCAGCCAAAGTGTGTTTGTATTGCAGGCCCACTGCTCCCAAGCAGCGAACAGAAGCAAAGTACCCAGCACCCTCCCAGCATTGCAGTGCCCTAAGGGCACAGGGCAGGGGGTGTAGAATAGAAGAGAGGAGAATAGAGAAGAAATTCAGGAACCAAAGAAGGAAAACAAGACAAAATCAAGGGATTAAATGAAAGAACGCGGGAGGAAAGGAAGACTTGAAAGGGAAGGGAGGGGAATAAAAGAAAGAAGAGACAGAAATGGCTTTGCCGAAAACTAAATTGCAAAGTGTCTTTCTGGATGCTAGACCTTGACAAGGAAGCAGCAGAGAGGGAGTCTGTAGCATGCAATCAGTGATACAGATGCCTTCCAGCCCAGAGGAGACTCACCCTGGCAACACTGATACTGGGTGCAGTCCTTGCTACCCACCAGACCCTTCCAATCAAATGCTAAACCTCATTCTCACAATGGCTGTATCAAGATAAAACCGGAATGGAAGCACATAGTTCTAGACAAACTCAGACATGTTGAATAGTTTGTCCAAGGCTGCCGAACTAGCAGATTAAGAAATACAGACTCCTCCACCCTCTAAGCCATATTTCTAATCAAGCCAATGCCCCAGAAGTGGGGCTAGGAAGCCTAACCCTGTCTCAGGGCAAGCTAGCAGGTCCTGGCTTCCACAGTGAGAGTCCTGTGCTGGAACAAGACTCTACTGAACCGGTGACTGCTCCACAAGATGCACACTGTCACATTTCATGGAAGCAGAAACAGAGAGGTGACAGCACCTGCATGAAGTTACATGGTGGAAAAGCCAGAGAAACATCGCATGGAGGTCAGTCCCCAGTTGACCTGACACGTAACCCATGCTTTTTCACTCCACTTTACTTCTACCCCAAGGGGCAACAGAGGAAAAACAGCACCACCCAATAGGTACTCCCCTCTCTAGCCCAATACAGTCCTGGACAGGAGAGGTCCCCCAAAGAGGTAGGTGCAGCTTCTGGTCTGAACAAGAGTTGCCAGGAAGCTACTGGGAGCCAGGCACTCCACTTCCTTTTCCTTTGTCTCTGCTTCTGTTATTCCTTTGTCTCTGCTTCTGTTATTCCTTACCACCTCCCACATGGCAAGCTTGTGCTATAGGTAGGTCTGCATTTGCCCATGGAGCCAGTGCTGCTGTCAATCCTATACCTCACTCACTGTCTTTTTAAGGAGCCTTTGGATAAGCCAGAGACTATGCTTCATTAGGGGGAAGGGATTGATCCCTGGAAGGGAGAAGGATGAATATACTGTTATTACAATCAGGAAGTTGATTTCAAAGGTTACTTCATGGGAGACCATAATTCTATATCTAAACCCTTCAGTTATGAGTGTCCCAGTAATGTCTGGGATTGGGCAAAGACAATGTACCACCAGACAAACATAGTGTTCATGGTAGTATTGCCACTACAAAGCTCTGTGGCCTGGGGCCAGTCACTCTACCTCCCAGGGGCTTGCTCCCTCACCTGTCAAGTGCAGGGGGTCACACTCACCTCCTGGGGCTGGGGCAGGTGGACAGTACACGGGAAGGCCACGGCAGGGACAGGCCTGTACCTCCCTGTCACACTCTCCAGCCTCCACCTCTCGCTCCAGCATGTCAGACATTATGCAGTGTGATTCTCTGCCCTGAGTCCCTACATTACACTCCAAATGGCTCAGCAGCCTCCAACTTGGAGGGCTGGAGGGCCCCTCATTTCCAGGGTGTTTCTCATCATGCTGATTGCCAATGGTATTACCAAACTTGCCTCCTTGAAACCAGTGAGAGATAAGGGGTGGTAAATCAGATGTTCCAGCTAAGTCTTCCCATTTCTGCCCCTGAGTTAGTGTAACATGGCATTCTCTTTCCAATTTCCTCTGGGCCAAGAACCTCATTCCAAACCAAAGGTGGTGTGGGGGTGTTGTGTCTGGCAGGAAATGGGACATGTATGGCTTTGTGGCTGCAGTCCTGTAGCTGTCACAGAACCTCAAAGAACAGAAAAGTCACAGGAAGGCCACAAATGAACAGAGTCCCAGAGACTAAGACCTGAGTGGGCACAGTGAATGGGGAAGAAGCCCTGCCTTCCCCGCAACACACAATGCTTTGCCCCTTGCACCAGCCCAAAGCTACAGGACTGTGGTGGGAGAAGAGCTGTTCCCTAGTTTTCCCTGTCCCAGGAGAGAAAGGAGGGTGGGGGTAAGACCCAGGAAATAGAAGGTTAAGTCACCTAGCCACCTGGCTGGCTAGCTCAAAGTCTCGCCACTGTTTTCTATCAACCATCCCTTCTGAAAGAGCAGCCTCTCAAGGTTGCCATGGGGACAGTAAACATAATAAGGAAAAACCATTTCGCACTGCCTTGCAACTCCCTCCAGAGGAGGGGCAGAGTGCACATGGAGGCCAGGGCTGTCTTCCATCCCACCACAGAGCCCCACAGGGGTGTGCAGGTGGTGAGGGAGGTGAGGAACCCTGGAGGGTGGGGCCCTGCTGTCAGTATCAGGCTGCCTCCAGCACCGCCTGGTTGCAATACAGCTTCATTTTGCCCTCCTTACACTCCTGTGAAACAGAGAGAGCCAAAGGGGCACATTTTACCCATAAAGAAATTGAGCCACTAAGCAATTTCTGGAGGTTCCCCCCCGCCCCCCTGGCAGGATGGGCTACCTTCTTACCCAGCAGACAAATAAATCCTCCTATACCTTAAGTCTATTTTCAGACAATGGCTCCTCCATTTTTAAGGACAACGTGCACCATCAGCACCCACCTGCATCATCAGCACCCCTTAGGTCCCTGGAGTCTCGTGAATTGTCTGAGTTGGGAAAAATTTGCAGGCCTAGTCACTTGAAACTTGCACTTCTCAAAGTCCTGCCACAACTCGTTATTAAACTATTTTCCTTCGAGCTATGTGAAATTCTTTTGTGTATTTTGATTTAGAGGGGAGAGTGAAGCATGAAACTAAATAAGTGACTATGTTCACTGTGAACCCAGGACATGAATGTCAACGTTCAGCCCATATGCTCCCTGTGTGGCACACCCTTCCCCTCTCCACAGACTCTCCTTCCAGTCCCCCGCTTCCAAACCAAACCAAGGTAGAAAAAACAGGATTGTTTTTGCATTTGCCCTTCTGGATGCAAGTGGACAGGATTCAGGTGTGTCCATGATTCTGAACTTCTCAAGGAGATTCTTTGTTGCATGAGTCTCTATGTTAAGCACCCAAAAGTAAACACACTTTGCCAAAGCTTCCGTGCCTTGGTTTCTGGCCAGATTTCTCAATAATTCTCTTAAGCCCAAGTTCACAGAGTCCTAAACTCATCTATGGACAGCTGGTCACTGCCTATAATCTCGTTATCATCTCTAAACCAGTGCATTTAAGCCCACTCGCCCTCCAGTCTCCTCTTGACCATTATTAGCCTGTCCTATAGGTCTCCTGATGCCTGGGAAAAATACATACATTGTGTCAGGCCTTTGAAACCACTAGACTTCCATAGAAACCCTCCAGACTTTTATAGACACTCTCCAGATTGGAACAGAAACAAACACTGGTACACTGGGGAAATCCCTTGGGCCTCATTTTGTCTTCCCACTAAATAATGGAATGTGAATTATGCTCATAATAAAGATTCCTCTACTCTCAAGTTAAAAAAAAAATTACATATATATATATATATATATATATGTATATATGTATGTATGTATGTATTCTTCTTAAGTTAATGTAGTTGTTACATTGTGTTTTAGATCCTTCCCCTAGGCCGGGTACAGTCCATTTTGCTATAGGAATTTGGACATAACTGGTGCCTCTGTGACCTGCAATTCCATCTGTGCACTCAGCTGCTGTGTGACTCTGTGCATTTCTTCCATGATCAAAAGTAAAACAACTGCTTCTCACTGCCTTCTGGGTTCAAATGCATTCTTGGGTGGTCCAGGACTCTCCCCCCAGGTACACGGCCCCCCGTGACTGCTCTGTCTTGGTGGGTCTGCTCGTGTCCGAGCACTCGCGCTTCACACCTTCCCCTCTTGTCCTACCACCCATCAAGTCTAGTTCAAGCCCTCTTCCTTCGACTATCCCAGTATTAGCGACGGCTCTTTTTCTAAACTTCTATCATACTTACTGTTCCTTTTGTACTTAGCATAGACCAGGCTATGATTTTTGTGAGATTAACTGATCCTATAACATTTAAGCAACTATCTTTTCCCAAACTAGATTGGAAATCTTTCCGGCAAAGGCCATGCAAATGGCTTACACCAAAGATGGGTTAACAAAAGCTTGTATAGGAAGACACTGATTTGCCTAACAAGATTTTTTTTTTAATTATTTGAGAAGCAGAGAGGCAGAGAAACAAAAAGAGAGAAAGCTCCCATCTGCTGGTTCAATCTTTGCACACACACAGCAGACAGAGTGGGCCAGGCAGAAACCTGCAACTCAGGCTAGATCTCTCCCATGAGTGACATGGACCCAAGTACTGGAGCTGTACTTGGGTACCTCCTGCCTCGCAGGCCTAATGTGGCAGCAGGCTAGAATGGACAGCAGAGCCAGGACTCAAACCCAAACACACTGCGAAGACCAAGTATCTGCTAAGTTCAACCTACACCTCAACAATTTCATGGGGACTTGAATTAAAACATGTGCTTATGAATTAAAAGGTACAAAAATAAAAACCATGCATTACTTTTACAAAACACATTTTCTTTGACCTTTTGGGAAACCCCTCATTGAAACAAAATCCGAGCTGTGCACGCAGTATGATCACAGTGTAGGGTGCTAAGTGCTGTGAAAAGCTTTGTCCAGGCAGCCAAAGGTTGGAGTTCAAAGGTCAATCATTAATCCAGATCTTTGGAAGGAGAAGCGGGGCATCAGGAGGTGGCTCTCAGAGAGTACTCGCAACTTGGCCAAGACGTGAAGCTGCCCAGACAAATACAGGGACAAATGGGCAAAGATTCAAAGATGTAACAGGATTCATGGACCTAATGGAAAATCAGGGATATCCCCTGTAGGTCAGGGGATAGGAAGAGGAGAGAGAGTTAAGAACAAAGAACAGATATTCACATTTTACCCTGAAGGGAATGAAGAAGAATCTATGAAATTAAAGCTAAGGAGTCACCTAATCAGATGAGTCACTGTCGAAAGGTTGTTGTGGCAACCAGGTGGAGGTGGGGTTAGAGAGGAACCAGCAACGGGGAAGGCTCACCCACATCAATGGGCAGATCCCAACGATGCTAATAAGCGCGGATCAATGTGCATCTTTGCCAACCGCATGGGGAGGAAAGAGAAGGCAAAATGAGCTTTTAAATTTCCATTCCGGAGGTCTGGAAAGATGTGAATACCCACTCAACTAGACAACAGGGAACAGAGACAAGTCAGCCGCTCAAGGGAAAGCCACCGGCTCTTAGGCTGATATTCAGCTATGGACTACAAATCTCAACTTCATCCATGAGTTTGACTTCAGAGCAACTGCTGGAGAGACAGATGTCACAAGCCCAGATCTTAAGAGAGAGTGCAAAGCAACCAAAACATTGAAGCCGAGGCCCTAGGGGGCCCTGACACCTCAGGGATGGGCAGGGGCAGACAGGCCCCTATGAAGAGTACTCAGGAGACGCCAGAGAGGTAGCAGGTCTCAGACAAGCCAGGGAAAAAAATGCCTGTTTTCCTTTTGCAGTGCCAATTTCTCAGGGCAGGCACGGAGCCTCCTAACTGAGCAGCTGCATTTTCACTACCATTCAGCCAGAGCAATATGACTAGACACAGTAAGAACTCCGCTTAAGGTCAAGTGGTGTGTTGGAAGAGCCTAGAGTAAAAATTAGGGCTGGGGTTTGCCTGTGGGGCAGCGGCCAAAATGCCACTTGAGATATCTGCGTTCCATACTGGAGACCTGGACTTGGTTCCCACCTCTACTCCTAACTTCCTGCTGAGGTCACCCTAGGGGGCAGCAGGTGAAGTACTGAGTGCCCGAGACCCTGTCACCCACATGAAGAACAAGGTGCAGCCCCTGGCCTCTGCTTTTGGCTGTTGTGGGTACCTGGAGAGCAAACCAATAGATGGAAGACAATTTCCCTCCTCACTCTTCACCTCTGTGCCTTCCAAGTAAGTATTATGTCAAAAATATGCACTGCTTCTTTAAAAAAAAAAAAACATTAATTCCGAAGCCCTAACTTCTTTCCACATTCCTGTCCACACCTATATATACCCACTAGCCTCAAAGACAGTATTAGTACAGAAAATTCAAAGGAAACAGTTTCTTTCAGGCCACACCCACCTGGTGTCTGCCTGTGCAGGAATGCTGGGGTTCTTATGCTTCGTGGGGTATCCGGTGTCTACTCTGTTTTATCTTCAGGACTCTGCTGGGATACATGGTGTAAATGTACTCGCCAGTGCGGTGGCATAAAGAAGCAGATGTCACAAACCCCTCCATGTTGAGCACAAGAGCATCTTGGCACACTGAATGACTCAGGCTAACAGAGGTTGCCTACTGCACCTATTGCCTGCAGTCATCTTTCACTCTCTCTTTTTTCTTTGTTGATTTATTCTCTTTTATTTCTCAGACGGGAGAGAGTACATGTTTTGGTAGCAGAGGCCATGGAGGTAGGGAAGGTGGCAGGTCAAGATGCCTATACAGGCACTTCTACAGCTCACAGAGATGTCTGCCTGAGGCTGTGCTAACAACAGGATAGGAGCCTCCTCCCCATACCCCCCTGCCCATTAACAGTAATTCTGAAAGGTTACTAAATACTTGTTGCTAGGCAAAAGCAGCAGCCTGGCACCAGAGTGCTCTAAGTCAGGAATATGCATTTTGTGGGGGAGGGGAAATCAAAATTTCACAGAGTCAGCTGTATGTAAACGAAATGGATTTAGTGGCCCTAGGACTGAATTTTGGGTAAGGTACACCATTAGAGCTAGCTTCGTGTGTTGCCAGATCCTACAGATCCTTGTGATAAGGAGTTATGTGACAGAGAAGGGCCAGCTCAGTCCTAAGTCATGGAGACAGAGGGAGAGGCCAGTCCACCAAGCACCCAAGGAGTTTACAGTAGTCTAGGACCTGGAGGAACATTCCTCACCCATGCATCTGATTTTTTACATTCAGATGCAAGCCAAGACTTGGGAAAAGGCAGCATTCAGGTTTCCTCATATAAATTCCAACCCCACAGGGAGAAAAACTGCCACACACTGATTTAGACAAGTAATAAAAATGGAGGGGTTTATTAAGTCTGGGTCTTTCTACCACCACACTGGCAGGTAAATTTTCACACATATTTGTAAGTCTCTGTAATTCCACCTTGCTTTACAGTCACACGGGTCCCTAACACACAGCAGTAATATCCTAGACCAGGCAATTTCTTAGAAATGTGTTGTTTCAGACAAATTGAAATTTTCTAGCTTGCACTAAGATTAGCCAAGCTAAATCCATCTGGTTCCTGCTTAGTGCAATCTATGGAGAACTCTTCACAGGATGAAAATCCGCCTTTCTGTTTCACAGGCACAGGGGGATGCCTCTGGGGGCAGAAAGGAACAAGACATTAGGACATCATGGAACAGACAGATTCTATACTTTCCTGCAGTTCTCCAACCTGGGCCCTGGGGACCAGGCCCAGGAAGGAAAGAAAACCCAGCCCTGACTGCAGCCTTCCGGGATACAGGCACATCCCAGTTCCTCTTAGGTGCTCCGCCATCTCACTAGGCTGGTAAATTCAAGTTCCAGTGAGCTTGTATTCCTGACACAAAGTCCTCAACAGGAGTCCCTTCTGAAAGTCTTGGGAGTGGGTTGGTAAGGCTGGTAAGGCAACCAAGCATGAAGACATGCTGGGCAAGTGCCAGCTGTGAAGGGGCAGGCGGGCTTCAGTGTCCTCAAAAGGTAATGGTCTTCAGGCTGGGAGGAGTGTGTGGGGGACGAGGCTTCACACGGCTTTCTGATGCCACAGAGGACGTGGCCTTGCCGCCCCTCAGAGGACACAGGCATCCAGAAGACAACACAGAAAGGTTCAAAGAATCCTTCATCCAAAAAGCTTCAGGTCAGCGAGAAATGTTTTTTTTTTTTCCTGAAACAGGCTATAATGCACGGCAGTAACTAGAATAATTCCCTAAGATTTCATAATTCTTACAATAAGTTTTCTGAAAAAGAGATGTCCGTTTTTTCTCAATCTATTGTGACCCCCTAAGCAAGAGAGGGAAGATACTTTTAATTTCCAATGCTGGCAAGCTTTGCACCAACCTGGGGAAATCAGTGCTATGAATACCCCCATTTGGCTTGCCTCTAAGACACCACACCAAGAGGATCTAAGGAATCCTTTCTGAAAAGTCTATGAGAAGAAGAAACGGACAACAGCAAATTACAGGAAAGCAAGAAAGGTGTCAAGCATAAAACCTACACATTACTTCCTGGGCTCGTGTGGCTTTGATCATACACTGTTTAAAGAAATACAAGGTCATTCAATGTCTATCTACATAAGCACGGTCAGTTTAAGAAGAATTTCAAAGCCAATGGGACGTTCCGTTTCTCCCAATCCATCATAGTCAGCGAAGCCTTACTGTTTGGATTTGAAAGGATAAGACCAACGCCTGGTCATTAGGAGCAGAGCAGCGTCTCCTACTCCATCAATGGCCACAGCTTTCCTCTCTGTGCTCATCTCGGGGCAGGTTCAGCTGCACACCTCCGCAGCGACACAGGCAGCTAGGCCTTGGGGCATGGCGGGTTCAGCTGCAGCCTGGGACCCTGCGCCCCATATCCCAGTGCCTACATTCCAGCCCTGCTTCCACTTCTAATCCTACCTCCTGTTCACGTCACCCTTGATGGCAGCAGATGACAGCCACCCAGACTAGATGGCTCCTGGCTTTAACCTGACCCAGCTCAACGTTCTCTCCTTCTCTCTCCTCCCATCTCCTCCTACCCCAACATTCTACCGTTCAAGTAAATAAAATAGAATTTAAAAGTACAGATGTTTAGCATCATCTCTTCCTAGCTCAATCAAAAATTCTGAAAATGAGGCTTGGGCTCTGTTTTTGACTGGAACAGGAAATTGTTTTCTCACACACTTTCAGTGGGAGTGTGAACTTGTTCAATTCTTCTGGAACCTACACACTTTGATCCAGCGATTGCACATCTAGAAATTCTAACTTGGGCACACCACACCAGTGTACGAAGAATGGCAGGCATCCAACACTGCAAAGAGCCTAAATGCCTAGAGACACACTGTTTACTAATAGAACAGAAATTCAAGCAAATCCAAGAAGAAAGGCAAGTTGCATAACATCACGCATTATGTACATCTGTAGAGCATACATACATATATTTTTATATTCCCATAGATACAATTCACACACACACACACACACACGTTTATAAATACAAAGGAAATGTCTGGGAGCGTACACAAGGAACTGTTGCCAGTGAAACCCGGGACTCCTGCATAGCTCTGAATCTGCTTCTTCACTGAAATATCTTTAAACACTTTCTTTTCGAAAGTATCCACTAGAGATCGTCACATGAAGCCAAGGTTTGAGAAGCTCAGGTCCACAGGAAACAGCCCAAGAGAGCTTAGGAGGAAACCAGCCACCCACGTGGTATCCATATGTTCTACCCGGAACTTGGCAGAAGGTGGCGCCCCGGAGGCAAGCACTTAGGCCTTCAAAACTTGTCACAGGCAATGCTTTATTCACTCAATTCTGCTACTCCAAGGATTAGTTTATTTTTTTCCCCCAGTGCATTATTTCTTACTGCATCTATGAAGCGTGGTTTACATACCAGGATGCTATGCACTCTACTTTTTCTTTTCATTAAGAAATCCCTGAGCCACTCAACACACTGAAATACACCACTAGGAAGACACTAGGAATCAGCAATGCTTGTTCAGATGGCCCCTCCCCCTCCATGCTCTTTTCCTGTCATCTTTGCTCTAGTTCTTCTTATCTCATGCCAGGGTCAGCTCCACAAAGGCAGGCAAGAGTCGGCCTTGGGGGCTATCAGTCCTTTGGAATGCGTCTGTGACTCTGGCTCGGGAGAGGCGGTGCAGGGCTGGACCAGTCCCGGGCAACTGCCCTCACACTAACACTGATTTTCTGCAGGTGGGTGTGTTGCCACAGCAACCGTCAAGTCACATCGCTTATGCCTCCTCTCCCCTCCCAGCACCTTCTTTCAACACACCGTGTGTGAGACACATGTTTCGGCAGCCCGGGAAGTACAGAGCTGCAGGCCCCTTCCCAGGCAGCCCGGCATGCCTGGTACCCCAGCTCCCCTGTGTACCAACCAACACACAAACTTTCTATTCTTTTTGTCTCGTATTTTTTAATGCTTCATATTTCTGAGTGATCATTTCCTGTGGGTCCGCTGTTGCATATCTAATGGAAATTCACTCTTGGTGTCAGTCAAGAAACAAAGCCAATGGGTCACTGACTCCATCATTTCCCTCCTGGTGAGACTTTCTTCTCATTCTTCAAGGCAGAATTACTTTAAGGATCATTTCTGATTTTCTCTTCATGCTCTTCAGAGCTGACCTTCCCAGTTCCCTTCCGCACACACCCTTTTCCCACCTGTCACATTCCACCTGCTCACAATGACCTATCTCTGCTGCAATTTCCAAGCTTCTTTCTCGTTCAAAGGATGACACCTTCCTTATTGTTGCATTACCAGTACCCTGCTTGGTGCCTGGTCAAAAGTTGGCCCTTGGTACATTTCTGGCAAAGAAAGAAATACACTCTAACATAAACATCCATGTGCTGTGTGTCCACGATGATTTTTATGATGTTGTTAAGTGGCAATAAAGGGCCTGATGACTGTGTATCTGACTTGAGACAGAGACACACACCACACACACAGACGCGTTTCCAACGGGAAGATACAGAAGGTCCGCTCCTCAAGGCTTGGAAACCACCCTCTTTTTCTGCACTGCTGTTTCAGCTCCAGGCAGTGTATAGAAAGGGAGGCTTTTCCATCTGGGGAGCAGCGACGAAGCCCCAAAGAAGGAAGCCGTCACATTCCTCGAGTCCTCACCAGGCAGCCTGACATCTGGTCCACACTCGGGGAAGAGAGGCCACAGCCTCACGTGGAGATCTATTTCTGCACTCCATACTGCTGATTGGCTGTTCCTCCAACTTGCCTCACACACAGGGTAGGGAAGGAACCTAACCGCCTCCCTGTGTGCTGGCTCCATGCTGCGGGCTGCATAACGTGCACAGCCCCCAAGAGGACACTTGCCCACCACGGCTTGCCTGTGGAGAACTCTCACCATGCATGTCTCCCAAAAGCACATGGAGGTGAAGCGTGAGGAAGGGCCTGTAACTCCCTTCACCTAGTGGTAAGGCAGAGCACACAACAGATGCCTTCCCCACAACCGTACCCTCACGTGTACTTCATTGTCAGGGCTTCCTGCCATGGCTGAAAGGGAAGAGCTTCTTCTGACTGCGTGTGTCTCCCCGTGTCGCAGAGCAGGGCAGGGCAGCCGTTAGTGGGCTCCGGGAGAATACACCTTGTGCTCCTCTTCTGTGCGCGCGGTGCTGTGGGCTCGGGGCTGCAGCCTCACTTGGTGCTCCCGGCACCCTCGAGGCAGTCTTGCAGTCTCCCTGAAGGCTGCCCGGTGACGCTCTCAGAAGCTCGTTCACAGAGAGACGTGGTTTGGAGGGTCACACTGAAGCACAAAATTCAGGATTTTGCAGGAAAGCCCAGGATTTACAAAGAGCCTTCTGCACCCTACAGAGCTGGATTCCCCTGGGAGATGCAGGCGCCACAGAGGTGTAGCCCAAGATCGTTCCTTCTCGCCCAGGACCCAGGACTCAGGCACCTCCCGGCTGTGCCAATGCACAGTGCACACTTTCAGATGCTCTGCCACCTCCCACAAGGCACAGACGTCCACTGCCCAGAGCGGAGGGGAGCGCCCAGCACCCAGACTCTGATGCTGGACTGCTGGGCTATGTGTTCCTGTCCCATTCCACCTTATCCATCTCTCAGGGTCACAATTCCTTCTCTTTAGAAGGACAGGAACTATGGCAATACCTCATACTAACAGCAGTGCCCAGAGCTGGCTGAGTTTCACTGCTGTAACACACATAAGCTACTCACTCTAGCATCCAGGCTCTGGGAAGCATTCTAGAAGAGCTGGCTCTATGCCTGCTGCTGCTTTTCTGCCTACCGGGGTGGTGGAACCCTACACCTAGGACACCTACCGTGCGGCCTCCTGTCACACTTGGGACATCTTCCCTGGTGTCTCAGGACTTTAAGAGCAAAGTGCTGTGCTCCCTGCTTGGGGTACCAAGCAGGCATTTCCTGGCATCTTGCTGGCATCCCCGTGACACTTTGGGCTGTGGTCAGCCTTCTGTGAGGGCAATGTTCTCGCTGTTTCTCTGCTGTTCTTAGGGCACTGAGAAAGGAAAATGTCTTGTGCTGGGGTGCGGGTTCTCCCAGGGGTGGAGCATACTCCTTGTTCATTCCACTGAACCATGGGTGCCAAGGGGGCCCTCTCCCCTGGCAAAAGCACAGCCAAAGGGAATGCAGGATTCTATGGCCTGGCTTTTATTATTATTATTATTATCATTATTATTACTGCTACACTGTTTTTTATTTGGCCAAACGCAGGCATGATTCTAACTATACCAGATGTAAGGTGGGAACACGTTGACAAAACAGTCTTGGAAGTCTGGCCTTCGGGATGAAACACATTTCTTTTTCTACAAAGTTCCCCAGGATCCCAATACTGTCTGTAGCACTTAGCTTCATGGTGAATGCATAGGTAGGTTTGAATGTAAAGACATATGACAGATTGGTCAGACTGTTAACAATGAGTAATAGGAACACTCCTTCTGTTTTCCTGAGGTCATTCTCAAAATAACTTTTCAGTTCATGCACAACTTTTTATCCCTGGAGAACATGGCTACCTCGCCCTGATAAGCGGGACACTGGATTCCTGTCCCCCGACTCAGGGATAAATGGAAGCATGGTACGCAGAACCGTGGCGGTGAACAGGTCAAGCAAGGCCTGCTGTCACCAGAGGTGCCCCCTCCGCTCCCTAGGGGGAAATGCTTGGCATGGAAGCGTAGGACAGGATCCTTGCCAATCCAGGGAACCCTCTTCCAACACCCAAGCTGCTACTGCGGGGAAGTGACCCGGAGGACAGCCTCGTGTGGGCTGCACACTCCTCAGTGGTGCCTGTGCGTGCCTGTGGTGTCGGCCCTGGAAGTCCATTTCCTCTTCAGCAGAACTGTGTTTGTTCTAGTGGCAACTGCTGCTGGCTGCTGGCTGGGATGGGAAGAAGCATCAGTCTTAAAACAAAACAAAACAAAACAAAACAAAACAAAACAAAAACTACCAGAAAGACAGAGGAGGGAAAAATATCTTCCCTTTGCAGAGTTAACCACTCCCAGATAGGCTCAACAGAAAAGGTTTGGTCAGATAGAAGCCAAAAGCCCAGAGCCAAATCCATGGCAGAGATCCAACTCACTGGGGCCTTTCCCTGTGCCTTCCCAGAGCATACGTTATCAGGAAGCTGGATGGAAACCAGAGCTGGGGTTCAAACCCAGGGAACTGGATATGAGATGCGGGCAACAAAACCACTGCACCAGTCATCCACCTGGAGAAGCACCATTCTAACAAGGCCAGTCCTGCAACACGCAGCACGGATAGCCAACTTCTGTACCCACCACCTGAAAGACACAGCTTGGTGCTGCTTCCTTTTTAACCTTCATCCTTTGCATTTCTCCATTCAGGAACTTCTCTACCTCCTGGTTTTAAAATCCAATTCAGAATTTGTTGCAAGAATTTTGAGAACTTTTCTTTTTTTCAAAGAAAAATATTTATTTATTTATTTGAAAGGCAGAGTTGAGAGAGAGGTCTTTTATCTGCTGGTTCACTCCCCAAAGGGCTGCAACAGACAGGACTGGGCCAGGCTGAAGCAGGAGGCATGATCTCCACACAGGTCTCTCACGTGATTAGCAGCGATCCAAAACCTTAGGCCATCTTCTGCTGCTTTCCCAGGCATGCTAGCAGCTTAATCCACTGCTTTAAGAAATGCTGTAAGGGGACATGAGGGCACACAAAGGTAGAGTGCCAACTACCAAACACAAACAGTGATCAGAGGGTGATATGGGGTCAGTATCTGACTTCACGGTCAACCTTAAAATCTCCTCTAACAGCATTCTAACCCTTGACTTTAAAGCCCCCTACCAGGGGTAGGTATTTGAGTACAGTGGTCAAGGCCTTGCGTGGGACTCGCCTATTCTGCATCAGAGAGCCTGGGTGAAGTTCTAGCCCTACTCCCACACTGGAAGGTACTCAGTGAAACCGCAAGTACTTGGGTCCCTGCCACCCATGCGGGAGACCCAGCATGAGGTCCCAGTTATGTGCTTCAGCCTGGCCCTGTGTGAGCTATTGTGTGCACTTAAGGAGCAAAACAGCAGATGGGAGCTTGTGTGTCTCTGTGTATGTATGCCTTTCAAATAAATATTAAAAGTAAATAAAACAACTAATTAAACCATATTAAAATAAGGAAAGCAGCTTGCTGAAGCATTACGAGGAACTTGAACCTGTGGGCATCCGAGGCTACACCAGCACGGGGACAGCTGAACTTGGCCTCTGTGGGGACAAAGCTGGTCAGGCGAGCTCCAGGGGCAGGAGTGGTATGGAGCACAGATGCTTTGGTGCCAGAAGTAAAATGTTCAGCCCACCCCTGAGCAATCTCCAACCACTTAGGAGGAGATCTCCAAGCAAGAAGAATTGCACCAAACCTTCAGCCGCTTTGTGCAAAATGACAAAGTGCTGACAGACTGAAGTCTTCATTCTGGCATGTGCACGGGCCAAACACAGTTCCAACAACTTAACTTACTGCTTTTCAAAGCCGTCCAAACACAGTCCACACTGACTAATAACTGTTTGGGTGTCTTAATCTACTAAGGAAATGCACTGTGCATTGTGTTGGTTACTTGTAAATTGAAATGACACTCCCTGAACACTTCCCAAGTGAGGGCAAGGGGTAGAGGCATTAAGGTGTTGTTTTGCCGGGTGGCAAATGGCACCTGGCCAGGGCTTACACATTTACCAGGACTAATAAACCAGGGGTAGTTCATCTGCCCAGGAGTCACACAGAATGGACATTGGATGCTGCTGATGGCTGACTCTTCATCATCTATCACAGCTTGAAAGAAAACAGGACTTGAGGAAAAGAGCTGGCCACACTTCTTAGAGGAGGAACAAAGTTCCAAACAAACTTGTGAACTTCAACTATTTCTCAACACTTTTCAGCAGACCTCTTGGAAAGGGCACAGCCACTTCACCTCTCCAGTAACCTTACCTCACCTCACCTGGGATGACTAATGTGATTACAACAGCACTGCTCTGGGAGGCTGTGCCTGTCCCAAACCCCACTGAGCTAATGCATCTTGCAGCCATGTGAGAACCTGGCTTCATTTCGAAAGCTAATTACCAGCAGGTTTCTGAGACAGGTGGAGTGGATTTCTGTCACCTCCCTTCTGCAGAGTAAGCAATGGCTATGCCCGCTGCCCAGTGGGAGACCACATGCTGGTGCCCCAGGTCCCGAGCAGGGAAAGTTCCTTTCAGTCTTGAATGGGTTGCTGCTTGGCGGAAAGACACAGACAGCTGGAAGGACATTCCAAAGTTCGGCTACTAGAATCAGACTCGTGCTTGGCAACTGGAAAAGCCTCATGGAATTTAGGGCTGGTATGATGGAGGAACAAAAAATTTATTTTCAAGCACTTGTTACCAGATGAGTCTATTTCACCAAGAAAAGTCAGTATTATTTAAATCTCCACCCCTTGCGCCTTTCTAACCACTATGATCTCTTTCACAGAGGTCTTAAAATTCTGAAACTCACTTTTCAAACCCAAATCAGTTTCAGGCAGCCACCTAAAGTACAGGGTAGGGGGAGGGAGGGAAATTGGTCCCAGGAGTAAACTGGGCTACCTCTTCCTCCCAATTCCTCCTTTTTGAAATTAGAGATGTTTTAGTAAAGACAGATCAGCCAGCTTGGTCCCTAAGAAAAATGAGATTGGGGTGGGAGTAAGGGTAGAGAAAGGAGGGTACTGTTGAGTGGCAAAGAGCAAGGGAGAGAAAGAAATGAAAACAGACGAGGAATGGGGAGAGGGCCCGGAAGAAGCCCGTGTGTTTGTTTTCACTGTGCTCGCCTTCCAGGGGACTTGCTGAAGTTCCTTCGTTCAATGGCTGGCTGCAGACCAACATCAGAGAAGGCTCAGATCTTTGGAAAGAAAGATTTGGACAACAAAGTTGTTTTATCTGGGAGGGTAGCTAGTTTACTCAAAAGTTCCAGGACTTTGGTTTGATGTTATTACCTTGGCCTAACTTTCTGTGTCCCGGGCGGTCCTGGCCGTGTTTACTGATTTTGCAAGGCAGAAGGGTGGCCCTGGGAGGGAACCGCCTTCTCTTGGGCCTTGGCTACCAGAACTAGCTGGCACTGGGGATACATGGGCACCTCAAACAAGCTGGAGATGGGAAGTGGGGAAGGGCATGTGGTTAAGCACTTTCTAAAGGTCCTATCTCTTGACACTCCTAAGAGGGAAACAACACTTCTCTAACTTCCTCCCCAAATAGACACCGCCGTGGATGTTCTGCCAAGGAGTGATGCGAAAGTGTGTTCCAAAGTGAAATGTAAGCTTGGCCTGGTGCCCAGCTCTCGGCTGTATTCTGCACAGAGAGCTGCAGGCTGGCGGGCTGAAGGAACACATTTCCCTCCACGTGATTGTGAGAGCCAGGCAGCACAAGCAGATTGCTTTGTGCTAATAAAATGTGATCTCTAGACTGTACATACACACCAGCAGCCCCGGGAAAATGTGAGCCAGGGAGAGACCCATGGAAAGCCATGGCCCCAGCTGGGCAGGGGCCACGGCTGCCACAACACTCTGCAGTATCCAGGCAGGGCACTGTAGGCCCTCCTGGGAGGTGCAAAATGAGAACACAGCCAGAGAGGAAAAGATGTGCTCAGTGATCAAGGCTGGAGGCTGCTTAAGAACCATAAATCATCAATGGAATCCTATCAAACTTGACCTTGTACAAACGTTGACTCTCTCCCTCTCTTGGTGGGCTACAGACTAAAACTCTCATTGGACAAGTCCTAAATATCTGGAATATACTTGAGATCCAGGGGACCCCATCTCCAAAGCTGTTTTCATCCCTCACAGGGCAAGAACACCACGCCCAGGTTCAACTGTGCATATTCTGGACTGATACGAGATGCAAAAGGCATCCCCAGGAACCTAAGCAGATACAGTCAACTTCTATAAACGGGGGCAACCATGCGAACGCAAGCATAAGCAACACCACCAGCACCACACCTCCTCCACAAATCCCCGCGGAAAGACCTGGACCCGAGGAGGGTGCTTCCACAGGCTGCCCCTCCCCGGTTGCCACTGTGACCCTGGCCTGGGCAGACCTCAGGAGGCATTCACTGCTCTGTGTCTCAAGTCTATCAATCTACACCTTTGAAGACAGAAACTTCCTAGGCGGAGAGGGAGAGGGGGATTAGCAGGACCCTGCTCACTGGGATTCCTTCCAACATTGTAGATGACTCAATCTCTGGGGTTTGCAAATTCACTGTGCCTCACAGCCGGTGTTGAAAACTCCCAACTAAAAGAGACTGTTGCTGGGGCTGGGAGGTGACAGGGGCCCAACACCAAGACCCTGGGATTCTCCGAATTCTGCAGAGGATTAGGCTGGAGAACACAGAATTTACGGGGCTATCATAGACAGGCACTTCTAGCTGAAGGGAGTTGAAGGTGGGGCACAACTGCCCCTTGGCGCTTACCCCCTTCAGGGGTCTGGCCCAGGCTCCCCAGGCTATGGGACAATCAGCCACAATCAGGTACTGAAGAAGCAGCTGGGTTGCTGAGGGCCCGGCCAGCCCAGGTGAGCCTTCCCTTTGGTTAATCTGCTACCAGTTAATCAGCCTCAGGATCACTGGAAGTTAATCCCAGGCAGACTTCAAGTGCAGCCAGCAGCAGAAGCGTGGGTAAATGCAGCAGCAGCGAAAGCTGTGTCCACTCTCAGGGCTATCTTGGGAAGGTTCTGCACGGACAATGCTTCACCCACTTCACAACACACTCCTGCTCTCACCTCTTGCCACACAATCCTCCAGGATCCCAAGGGGATTCATAAATCCCACCTGGTATCACGCCGTTGGTGCAGTTCATGAATTCAAAGTCAGGAGGCTGGGGGAGCTCATAGACACTTGGTAGGCTACGAAAAGTTCAACCGGGGAAGCTGTTGCAAGCACGCCACTCCCCTTCTCCTGTCCTTGACAGAGAGGAAACTCTGAGGAGCTCAAACATCACCAGGAACACAGAGCGACATCCCAAAAAACATGAAGCATACCCCAGCATCACAGAGAACCCCATTTCAGATGACCTGCCTCCTGAGCATGGGGAGCTGAGCCTCACCCGCAATCCCAGATGGGCTGGCGACTCAACCAGGCCTCCTTGATGAGGAGGACAGCTCCTCAACTTGGAAATCTGCAGAAGTGCAGGGTCTGCTGTGACAGCTGACTGCCTACCAGGGAGTCTGTGGCCATGCCCTGTGGCCACAGCCTAACAGGACCCGTGGTGTGTGGCTGCCTCTGCTGGAGGCGGGGGGCACCTGAGCCTGTGCCAGCTCCGAGTACCCAGAGCATTACTGTGTTGGAATTCAGGCTGCCCTCCACCTCGCAATTCCTGTCTTGTGACCATGGAGCAGAATCAACAGACTTCCTTTCTTCTCTTCTCTGTGTTAAACTAACCAGAGTAAGCCTCCCTCAGAGAGTACAACGGAACGTGCCCGAGGCTTGCAAAAACACTTTTCCAGGACACCGGAAACCACACTGGTCTGAGTTCTTGATCTGCTGCCCAGGAAGAGACAAGCTATAAAGGATATTCCCAACCTGCTCTGGCAGGACAGCAGACACCTGGCACACAGCATTGCCCCACCTACGCCTATGGCAGACATCACTAACAAATCCCAGAACTCCATTCACTGAACCCAGACCAAGACCAGCATCTTTCAAAATGGTGTTTCAGGCACCTGCTAGTGTCCTGAAGCTGGCTGTCAGATGAGCCTCTTGCCATGGGCAGTGCCCATAAGCCAGAATGCAGCCACCCGGAGGAAGAGCAAAGAGCCCAGCTGGCCATAGCCCTGCTGGCAAAGTTTGCCATCAAAAGAGCTGTGGGCTCTTTAGGGGTTTTCCTTCTGTGGTTTCCCTTTTTTTTTTTTTTTCTTTCACTTTATCCTTTTTGAAAAAACGAATTATTTTCTCTGGCTAATAAACCACTGCTGAGAAATCCAACCCTTGGAAAGGTGACTCCAGCCAGCTCCCTCACTTTTGGGGCTGCTCTGGAATGTGCTCACCGAAAAGCAGCTGGAGGGCCCCTGCGGGATGAAGGTGGTTTGGAGGGAAGGAAGGAGCTGGAACCTCGCAGCAGGAGGCCTAGAGACCTGCCATCCTTGCGAGTGTCACAACGCCGTGTTCCTCACCGTCTACCTGGCTCAGGAGCAGCGCTCTCATGCCAAGAGCCTTCCAATGCTTCGCACTGAAGTGTGAATGTGAACCTTCCAGTTCAGAGCAGTCCTTGCTAAGAGTCACAGAGGTCCACACGGTAACCCCCTGCTTCACAGACAAGAAAGCCCAGGTCTTGACAGATGTGGTAACTGTCCAGAGATCCTCAATTTGATTCTAGTAAGCCAGCAGTGGAAACTGGACTGGCTGACTCTAAATCACTTGCTACCTTCCTTGTCCTCCTTGCCACCTAAAACCCAATGAGAATAATAATGTTAATGTGATCTGGATGCTGATGTGAAATTTCTGGGGCCATTTTTCTATCTTATGTTATATTTATGACAGAGTGACCATGTCACACAGAAATAAAACCTAGACAGGCTAACAGCTTAAGGTGAGACTTCTACTTACTCGCACAGCAGGCACCATAAATCAGGTCTCTTAGTGCATCCACAGGGTCATTGTGGAGCTTGTGAAAACCCAGCCCCGTACCTGAAGCCTGCCCCCAGGACTTCAGAGACAAGAACTCCCATGGCACTTTAGCAAGTTGTCTGTAACAACCACAGTGCAGCTCTTAGCGTCACTTGAGTGAGAGCCCTGCGCAGGCCCAGGTCCTAGGACCGAAAAGTCCACGGCAGTAATTTAACCAGCATGGCAATCCTTCGGAGTGGCCTCTTGGCTCTGGAGGGGGAGATGCAGGTTCAGAATCCAAGCGACTTGGATTCTCGGGGGATCTCGGGTTTGAAATTCAATTTAGTTTGGTGACTGAAAGGTCCGAGGATGATACACAGATGCTAAGAGGATTGTGTTTCTCTTAATATCTTTATCAACACTAGTTATTTCTGCCTTGACAATGATTTCATCCTGATCTCCATGGTTTTTGGCCACAGATATGTCCAATTTATTTTTAAGCTCCCTGTCGTCAGAACGGAAGGGCTGATGGAGAGAAAAAAAAAAAAAAGAAAACATTTTGGCACTGTACTATAACATTCAATCCTCCTGAGAACAGACCAAGTTCCAGGAACCGATATCGTTTCTAACACTAGTTCATTTCTGATAACCTCTTGCACTCTCCTGGATTTAATGCATCATAGGCGTTGTAATGATTTCATATTGTAGAGAGCTGATTCAAACTTAGGAGCTTTATGTCTGCTCTTCTGTAAAGTGACAGCTGAGAGATATTTGATGGGATATAAAATACGCTGAGGAAGCTCTAGCTGGAATTAGTCCTCTCAAGGGGGCAGCTCTTGGGGTTGGTGGAGTTGTGGCAGAGCCAGTAAAGATGCTGCCTGCGACGCTGACATCCCATGTGTGCATCAGTCTGAGCTCCAGATGCTCCATTTCTGATGCAGAGCCCTGCGGATGCACCTAGAAAAAACAGAAGATGGCCGAGGTGCTTGGGCCTCTGCACCCGGTGAGAGATCTGGATGAAGCTTCTGGTACACTGCTGGCTGCTGGGGCCACCTGGGGAGTGAACCAGTGGATGGAAGATGTGTGTGTGTGTGTGTGTGTGTGTGTGTGTGTGTGTGTGTGTGTTCCTTTCCTCTCTGTAACTCTTTCAAATACATAACTAAATCTTTAGAAAGGGGGTTCAGATTAGGGGAGATCTCACCGCATCTATTGCTTGATGTACTTCTGATTCCCTCAAGAGTGCTGCACCTTTGACAGCTGTATCCTGCCACACCTGCGTGCGCAGTACAGTGCATATCTCATACTCTATCAAGGGCGCCATGCCAAGGCTCCCACAGCTCTAATCTGGCCGAAAAGCAAAGTCAAATCTGGTTAATCTCATTTCTAAAACTGACCAATTTGAAGCTGTTTTGCCCTTGGTGGTCCTTACATACTTCTTCAAAATAATCCACTTCAGGATCCTAGCGTTTCCACTCCACGGCAACAGAAAGTCTGTTTTTTTCGTATCTGGAGACCTCCCTACCGCTTTTCCATCTGGTAAGGAGAGTTAAGAAGCAAATGATTTGAGAGACTCTCACCAGGGACAGCAGAGGGCCAGGGAAATCTCAGAGCCCTCCTCAACAACCTCCTCTCACCTTTACCACCTGGACAGCCCGCCCCTGAAGCAGTTTCATAACCTGCTGGAAAGCGTCAGGAGCTCCAAGGAAACGCAGGGAAGTTCCCTCTGCCTTCAATCACTCAGGTGCCTTCCGGCAGTGTCACAGAGGATGAGGGTACAGAGCTGAAGGGCACGACCCTGACCCATGGAGCACACTGTCTACTCAAGCGATGCTGTGACCAGGCACCACAGGTGGGGGTCACTGGTGGAAACCCACAGTGCTCCCCTCCTCTGCGTCCTGTGACTCTGTTCTTTCCCATACAGACTCAAAAGGTGAGCAGTGTCTCACCATCACTGCTATCACACAAGATGCTGTCCCACGCCAGTGTCCCCAAGAGGATGAGGGACGTGTAACTGTACAGTAACCACTTATGAGGGAAACCTCAAAACGGTCTTAGAAAATGGGAATGGAAGCTGAGGGTTTTTTTTTTTTTTTAATTCCCCCAAACTAGGCATCAAGTTCAAGATTTTTCTGCACCAAATTAAACCTAACTTGTAGTTCCATTTCCTACAAACGGTTCCAATCATTCATGAATACACCGGGCATGGTCCTAAGGCTTCACATGGCCCATGTCTTGAACTTCTGCAGAACTCCTCTCCAATCACAACACAGAAAATAAACCAACTGTTAGGCTACAGATGAACCACACAGGCCAGTTTAACCAGCACCTCAGGCTGCTCCCCACCCCCATCTCCTCAGGGAGGACAGGTGGGACGCTGAGGCGAATTTACTGTAACACTGATTATCAGTGCAATTCTAGAGAAAATCACTCTTTGGAGACTCACATAATGACATCCTCTCTGATGGCAGATAAATGAACAAAAAAGATTCCTTTTGGCACCCGTACTTTCAGGGACATTTAAGTTTAAAAACATGAACATTCAGTGGGGTCTGGGGAGGAGGGCCTAGAACAGAAGGGGACAGGTGGAAATGAACCACACTGATTTGGTAAGACCACTACCAAGGTATGACAGGAATTGTTGGACTGTGACCTAGCACACACTTAGAGTTAAGAACACGGATGTATACACATAAACCTAATGACCATAAAGACTTCTTTACTCAAATAAGATAGATGCACCCCCCCAAAACTGTATTTCAATGATAAATATGTCCGCTAATCTTTCTGTATAAAGACAGATACAAATTTCATTTTCATCAATTCAAAGCAATCTTAAAATCTAAATCAACACAATGTTAAGGAAAGCTAAACGGTTAAAAAAAAAAAAAACAGAACATAAGTAGACCCAAACACTTCTTTATCCCTAGTTCGTGTAACATTAAATCTTCTTGTCATTCATCTTCAAACTTCTTGGGAATGTAACTAAAAACTACTAACTAGGTTACTACGATTGGGTAAATCTCACTTATGATAAAAATAATTCTTGACATGATGACATGACAAAAAATCATTTCTAAAAATCATTCAGATGTTATTGGCTATTTTATTTTTGAGGGACAGTGAGAGAGAGAGACAGGGAGAATGAGCAGAGCCATCTTAGCTCATTCCCCAGACACCTGCAACAGCCACCATAGGCTGTGCTCAACACAGGGAACTGGGACTCTCGAGCCAGAGCTGGAACTTGAACCTGGGAACTGTGATGATGGCATAAGGGTGTCCCACCCAACATTTTTAATCACTAGGCCAAATTCTTGCCCCCTGAGCATTTTACACAAGTATCTTGTAGAGCATATTGAGAAAAAAAGGCATCCAGCGCCCCCTTAGAAAGTATATTAATGTCAAAAATTTAAAAACTATAATTAACTGTGGTTATGCAACAAGGTGGAGGAATCCGCCATGGTGGGAGGGTTTGGGGAGGGGTGGGGAGAATCCAAGTACCTATGAAACTGTGTCACATAATACAATGTAATTAATGAATTAAAAATAATAAATAAATAAAAAAGAAAAAAATAAAAACTATAATTAAATGAACTCTAAGAAATTCTTACAAAGTCAGTTTACAAATTTATCTGTTGTTATTTCCACCCTACAAAAACTTCATTTCTATCCTTATGTTCTACATTTCATGCTTCTTCCTCCCTAAATCTTCCAGTGGTCTTGTGCCTGTGAAAAGGAATACTATTGGGCCCAGCGGCATGGCCTAGCGGCTAAAGTCCTCGCCTTGAACGCCCCGGGATCCCATATGGGCCCCGGTTCTAATCCCAGCTGCTCCACTTCCCATCCAGCTCCCTGCTTGTGGCCTGGGAAAGCAGTTGAGGACGGCCCAATGCATTGGGACACTGCACCCGCATGGGAGACCTGGAAGAGGTTCCTGGTTCCTGGCTTCGGATCGGCGCACACCGGCCTGTTGCGGCTCACTTGGGGAGTGAATCATCGGATGGAAGATCTTCCTCTCTGTCTCTCCTCCTCTCTGTATATCTGACTTTGTAATAAATAAATAAATCTTTAAAAAAAAAAAAAAAGAAAAGGAATACTATTCTGGTTGGATCTATGATCTCCGTTCCACTTTCAATGTTCACCTTCCTGTTTCCTTCTGTTAGTGACAGTCTATCTCACAATGAATCCATCCTTGGGTGAATTAAGTCTGCCTTTCAATCCTGGGGGCAGCAGGGATGTCCCTGCTGGCAACCGTCCTTAGCAGCAACCATCACAGTGCAGGGACTGAGGGCCTTGACCCACGGGATCTGATTACCGCATACCTGGATGATCTTGTTCACTGGGTCTGTGGCAGAGGGTCCTATCGGTCTGGGCCTGGGAACATCCTCCCCAAAACAAACCTTCATTCCCAGAGGCCTTTACAGTGCATGAACCATCAGCCATGCTTAATCCTTCCTGTTCAATGCAAAGGCACTGAGAGAGCGGCAACGAGGTGTTGCTGCTCCTGTCCAGGCTTGGGCTCTGCAGCAAAGACCCCAGAGCAGCCTGTTAGCCAGAGCTAATCAGGAAAGACAGCACTGCTCTTCCCCACTCAAGGAGCCTCTGCCAAAGCATTTATTTCTGCCGCTCCATTTATGCAATTCCACTTTCAAAGAGAACATTTTGTCACAGATGATTTAGTATTGCAGCTCCCTTGAGCATCTTTCTGTAGGTTGTACTCATTGTTTTTGGAAGCCCAGTGTCTCTCAGGGCAAATGTAAGAGGCACGGGGGCTTAATCAGCCACAAGCTTTGTCTCATTATAAGACCCCAAATTCCAAAGCATTCTTACAAAGATCATTAATGGGAAGGAAAAAAAATCCCAGATTAAACTCCTGAAAACAAAACTTTCAGGAACCCAGTGAGACAGTGGGAGCTGTGTCATTTTTCAGGAGATAAAAAGAGACATGTTGGGCAGTGAATTAAAAACAGCAATATTTGTTGATTGGAAAAAGCCAAAAAAATATTTTAGGAATTTTCACATTTAGTCATGAAGCTTGTATCCCCCAGAAGTCAACTTTCCAGAAACAACTCTGGGATGCTTTCTCCCTCATCACATCTTCGATGCAGCGCTCCTGTAACCGTCTCCTCGACTGCACGCACTGAATGCGATTTCTGTTTCCATGTGCTGCTTTGGGTTGCTGCAATGCTTCGAGCCCTCTGCAATTTTGGCCTGATTTTAGGGGTAGCTGAGCAAACTGCTCCATTCAACACCTCTGCCCCTATTAACTGCAGACCCTGACCCCTGCCAAGAAGTCACTTTTCTCAAGCAGCACTCCTGCTACCAAATCCTCGTGCATGCATGCATGTGTGCATGGACACACACACACACACACACACACTCCATGTTTCTAAGTCCCATGTATAATTCATTCTGGTCAGGAGGAAAAGGGAACCACAAGTACAAGGTCAGGACTCAAGGATGTAGAACTGTAATAATGACTCCCTTCGTCTCTCGGGAGTAAAATTAATAAGCTGGCCAGGAACCTGGCTAAGTATTTTTAGCTTGATACCACTGCTGCAGGTGATGCTTAGAATCACACACTATTTGTATCACTGAACATTAACTCCCCACCCCACATACACATGCACACACCCACGCACAAATACACACTCACAAAATTGGTTCAATATGTTTGTCTGCAAACCTAGTAAGCCACACAAAATAGAGGCATCTAAAAGTGATGAATGCTAATGGGTTAGGCTTATTAAAGTCTATTTTTCTTCTCCTATGAGACCAGGCCTGCTTTTGGACTTCCAAATTCTAAATCATTCACACCTCCCCAACTATTTCCTTACCAAACAGGGTTTCTTCCCAATCACCAAAACTTAACGGGCTTCATAAGTGAGATTTTAAACCTTGTATTTGTGAATTACCTTGTCCAGATCGTTAGAACATCATGTTTTGAAAAGCTGTTTGATGTTCAATGGAGAATTATTTTTAAAATAATAAAAATGAGGATATCCTGGTTTGCCAGAGGAAACTATTGTCTAGATGCTAAAAATGATTCCAAGCTAGCCTTGAACCTGAGCGGGAATGTACACATGTCACTTCCCTGCTTGAGGGCCTTCAATGGCTCCCCACTGCCTACTGGAGGCAGTTCAAGCTCCACTTCCCCAGGCTGCCAAGCCCACTGGCACCAGGCATTCTGACTCAGCTCCCTAATTCCTCCATGTGCATGCTCTGCACCGGCTCCACTGGAACCAGATCTTGTTCCCTGAACACCCCGTGGGCATCCTGCCTCTACAAGTTTGCAGTCCCACTGCCCATTTGCAGTCTGGCTTCTTCCCAGGCCCAGCTTCCCTGGGAGCCGCACCCAGGCGTTCCAGTTGGAGATCAATGACTGCTTCTTGTGAGGTCTGGCAGCCCTGACTGGCGGCACTGCTCCCTCCTTCACTTTCATTGTTTGTGTTTTTTTTTTTTTAAACTGACTCTCTTTTTCCAGCAGATACTGGAGGTCTCTATTTATCTATCTTTTGTCACCGAGAATATGCTCGTTTGCCCTGTCACTCATGCCTTTGTCTGCAAGTCTCCGCTTCCCTACTGAGCTGCCCTCTCCTGGAGACCAGCTGCCTGATCCTACACTTTTCTGTCTTCCCCAGAGTGCACAAAGCAAAACAAAGCAAGCTCGTGCTATTTCTGGAGCCGTCCACATTGCTCATCACCTCCTACAACCTCCTCTGGTGCTTTCTAACGGCCACATCATTTACTAGAGAACAGTGATGGAGCTGACTCGTGGAAAAGGATGGTACTCTGTACCGGGTGCCATGCTGGACCCTTCTGACACACTGGCTCTAGAAATCTCACAGAAACCCAACAAGGGCACCAGTGCTCCAAGGAGACAGTCAAGACACAGAGAGATCATGATTTACCCATTAAAGGATTACTTATGGAAGAGGAGGAGATTCTGGGAAGGCGTATGTGGAGTCCTGCTTGTTAGGCAGCAGGATAACTGACACCATCACCCCCAATGTCCCCACCCCCCGCTTTTCCAACACTGTAACAAGCCTTTACAGTTTCCTTACCCTCATGGCCACTATACTGCCTTCAGGATTAGTTATTTATGCCTTTTGTTAAACATCCCATCGTAACCTTGATTGACTGACTCACTGGCAAATACAACATGGAAGAAATCTAATCATGCATTTCTTTAAACCACATTCCGCTTGCTTATTTAATCTTGTAATCAGGCAGAAAGGAGTCAAGCATGCAGTAAATGTCACTTAAAACCCAGCAGAAGCTAAGAGAAGGGTAGGCAAGACGAGAGGGAAAAGCAGGGGCGAAAGCTCCAATCTTTGGCCACAGCCTTTTATTGGCCAGGAAGGGAAAGCAGCAAGACACTCTATGAAGTCGGTGCAAAGCCTTCCTAGCAGAAATGAGATGAATGGTGGCGGAACTGTGTTCTCAGCGGCTGTTACTGGGCACTGACTGGGTACAAAGCAATGCGCCAAGAGATCTATATGTTCTGCCCTATATGACCTTCGACAATCCCATGAGGTTCTGCCAATGATTATTCCAAAGTGCCAGATGAGAAAACTGGAAGCTTTGATCACTTAAGCGACTTGCCTGAGACCATGAGCAGTCTAACGCGTGCCAGAGTCTGGATCCACAGCCGGGTCTGTTTGCTGACTGCATCCTGTGCTCTAAAACCACAGACCCTGGGAAGGGTGAGCCTTGAGGTCTTAAGAAAATGTCAGTGTGAGGTAAAAAATTGGTGAACGAATCCAGTTCAAGATATTTGCTGGGGAAAGTACCAAATATCATAATAAATGAAATCCATTAGATGTGACCAATATTCCCAACCTTTCCCCATAAGTTCCTCTCTGATATATTCTTTTTTTTTTTCCATTTTATTACTTTCCCCATTATCTTCTTGCTTTCCTCCATTTCCATGGCTGAGACATAAAAAATGATTCTTGGGTAAAAGTGATTAGTGCTGGTTGCAAGAGAGGTGCCTGGAAACCCTAATAAATCACAGATGTCTTCTCCCCTGGGGGGCTGCCAGCATGCCGATGGATCAGGGTGGGTTTTTTTTTTCCCCCAATTCCTACCTTTCCAACCCCCTTTCCTTCTCTGCCACATAAGTGTCTTTCTGTTGCTATTTTTCTAGTCTGGTAGGCACAGCACTGAACTGGAAAGACTCCACCAAGACCTTTGGCAAGGACTTCCAGGAATCCTGGCTGCCATGGCCATGCAAAGGCAGGGCCTCTGGGCAGACAGGCAGGAGCGAGGGCTAGGTTTGGGGTCTGGCCGGAGGGCAGCATAGAACAGGTCTCTGGAGCCTGTGCCTCGCTCTCCACAGCTCAGCTTTCTCTGCCAGGGTCAGGATGACGACTGCTTGCTGGCACTTGCTCTAGTGCCCCTGGGAAGGGATGTGAGAGGAAGGGGAGGGCCCAGAGCACACAGGCACACCACCAGGAGCTGGGTAAGCTCCACAGGGCACAGCCACGTGCCAGGAATGCATGGCCAGCAGGCTGGCTGCCAGTGCTCACACATGAGCTGGGGGCTGGGCACTGAGAGCATTTCCACACTGGCATAACAGAACTGCTAACCCAGAAGGGATGCTGTTGGTTTACCACCACGGAAGTGATTAGTCCTAACCTGGGAGAAAGGTCAGGCAGGCTGCATGGTGTGTGATGGGCTGAGCAGGTCAGGCGAGGAGAAAGGAAGGAAGGAGGGAGGGAGGGAGACAGAAAGGAAAGAGGGAAGGAAAAAAAAAATCCTGCCCTATTTTTGCAAAAGGAAAACTGGATGAGCAAATCTCTAAAGAATGGAGCCAGGAATCCACTTCTTCCTTACCCTCATGTGGAACTACCATCACAGCCTGCGCACTAGGCATTTGTGGAGCATTCACTGAGTCCTACATTGTCAAGAGCCAGCTAAAATCCCATGAGGAAGGACTATTTATCATTCCATTCCACTGAGGAGTGAACCAAGGCTCAAAGAGGTTAAGGAACCTCTCCAATGGTAGGTCCAGTCCGGACACCCAAGGTCAGGGCCTCAGAGACTGCATTCCTCACAACCAAGCCGTCTTGCTTTCTCTGCCTCGTCCCAAATATTCTTGCCGCTAGCTTGTGAATACAATGAAGGTAGGGAAACAGGCTATACCTTCTACAGGGCTTGGGGGGACACACCCTTTCCCAAGAAACAGAAAAAGCTGACTCCCTTCCTCTGCCACCTGCTTGATCCTGTGGAATTAGAAACACTTCAAGTTACTGGAGGTGCCTGGCACAGCAGCCATCAATCTGTCACACACCAGGCAGCATGTCCAACCTGCAGAAACATGGACACTGGATGAGGAAACACGCACAGAGCATGTGCCTAGGGTGCATGTCATCCCAAGACCCTGGGAAAAGCCAGAGTACGCTCTCACCTCCGTGGGACCTTCTGCCAGCATGGAACGCCTCTCCCTCACTTCTCAGAGCACACAGCTGGCATTGTGCTCCATACCCATCCCGCTCTCGAAGGGCAGGCTGCGGAAGTGGAAGCTCCAGAGTGCAAGCAGGCGCTCCCTCGCTCTGTTCCCTTGTGCCACACATTTACGTCCCTGGGAGGGTCTGGCATTCCTCTGGGATCAGTCCCTGGGTTCCGCTCTCTGTTCTCAGAAAGAGCACCTTCTCAATTCTCAGCTGAGCATGGGCCTGACAGCGGTAGGACACCCTCAAGCTATTCAAAGAAAAACCACCAGAGGAAACCATTTCAAATCTGGCTCTACAAGCATGGGGTTTAAAAATAACTCTGCCTTTGTCTGGTATAGATGACTTTCCCTGAAGGGAGGCCTGTCCTTAAAGCAATCACTTAATCTGCAGGGCAAACACGGCCACCCGAACAGACACTTCCAGGAGGGCAGCCCCATGCACCACCTCTGACAGCAGCTGACAGGCAAGCGAGGCAGGCCTCAGGCTTCTGTTCCAGAGCCTCCAGGACACCATGCCATGGCGGGCTGAGAAGCCTTACCGTGTCTAAGAGCATCAAGGAACCCACCACACTCTGGTCTCCTTGCAGACATCAACCCAGAAAGCCAGGTGACCATGCCAGAGCCGCACCCTGTTTCTGTGGATCCTTGGACTCTCTTTCCAATGATGACCATGCTTCACCCAATGCTAGATGAGCTCTTGGCTCTATAGTGAGCCAGAACACTGGAGCGGGGGTGCAAATAGGAAAGGGGGCTGGGGAGTTCTCCAGCCTGTGGCTTTACTTCCTTCTAACACAATAAGGAGCACAAATACTACTGAATATAACTCCCAAGATGCCTGCTGAGCCAACAGCCTCAAATCAACGTTTGGAAAATTGCTTAGTAATTACCTCCTGATTAGATTGATGATTTAGTTTTATCAACAAAACGGTTGTAAGTACACTGTTCTTCAAATTCTTCTTGGCAACCTATCTCTTGACCTTCTCAACCGTTTTGCCCTAAAGCATCACAAGAGGTAAAAATGCACCTGTCTTCATGGCAGGATGCACACTGAAATCTTGATGCTGCAGTCAGAGCTGAAGCTCTAGATCAACGGCTTTCAACGGGAGCATGGTGTGTGTGTGTGTGATGACTTCATTCCCAGGGGCTAGCAGGGACTAGAGACATCTGTACTTGTCACAGCTTGGGCAGAGGGACTGCTATTGGCACATGGTGGCAGAGGCAGGATGGTACCAAATAGTGCACAATGCAGAAGACAGTGTCCCACGGCAAGACTCACCCAAAGCATGAGCAGTGCCAAGACTGAGACATCCTGAATGAGTATAGAAATGATACAGTTTCCAAAATGTTCAGGGCTACATCTGGGCTCTTCCCTTCTGAGCACTTATGTTCCTCAAGATTAACTTGGAGTTTCTATTCTGGTCACTCTGGTTCTCCAGTTGCCTGTTTGCTTGCAACACATGTATCAGCTGGTGTGATCTGGAGGGGTCTTTTGCACAGTCAACACTGTAGGAAAGGCAGAGGGCTCTTTGGTTTGTGTGGTGCACGAAGAAGAGTGATAACTTTTCATCTTTCTTGTTAGGATTCTTACTGAGTCCCAAATTCAAAGATGTAAAGTAATCTAGCAGCACGCTCCCATTATTATTTTTTTAAAAGACATTTAAATAAAGACCTTATCTCTTAAACCCTCAGTGCCCATTTTGGTTTTGACAACATGACATCCCCTGGAATGCAGGGGTTCTCTGCTACAAATTGCAGCTCCAACTGGGGTATCCCACATTTCTGAGTCACTCACCGGTTGACCCTGGCACTAACAAGCTCTGACAACTGACTTCTCAAGAAGCCTCCAATTCCCAAAGCTCAATGCTTGAGCCTCAGTAGGAATTCCTCAAGCCAGCCAGAGTAGGGTAAAACTGCCAGGTGGTTCTCTCCAGAGCACAGGTTAGAGACTGCAGCTAATGATCTAGTGATTTCGGGAAGCTGTCATAGCAGACAGGACTAAAAGAAACGATCAAAGCCTACGGCCTGTGGCCAGGATCACAGCTGCCCTCCCTCCCAGGACACCTGGGGCTCCTTTCTAAATTTCGGCTCTAATTTTCACAATAATCAAAGCAAACCCTGGGTTGCTTTCTGACTTTAGGAGTCGCTGATGTGTGCAGGTGGCCTGTCTCCACAGAGCAAGGGGAGACAGTGGCACAGCACTGAACAGCGGGGTTCAGAGTCACACAAAGCACTGCGGTCCAGCATTTCTGCAGGTTCCAGGGCTGGCCACAGGCTCAGATTTAATTTCGTTTCAACCACCCGCAATGAGCAAAAAGTCAAAGTGGTTTTGGACACCAGGCAAGACACTGGAGAGCACAGAGGACTTCAACTCCCACACTAACGTTTCACGGGGGGGAGGTGTCCTCTCTCTCTAACACACACCTCCTTCTGTTTAAATCATACTCTGTGTGTCCCAGGAATTGCCACGTCAGCTGAGGACACGGAGTTCAGGCGCAACCTTGGGCACAAGTCTTGCTTTGTCCTGCTTTCCACTAAGGCCCTCAGCTTGGGGACCTTCCTGACCCTTTATCTGGCTGCATCTTTGTTCCTGGTTGCCTGCACACATGAAATGCTCTTTGCTGCCTGATCATCTTGTACTCCAGGCCTGACTTCAGAGCTGCCTTCCTCCATGTTTCCCTCTGAGTCCACAGCAGTGGGTTTTGAATCTCTGATCACTTAGGGTGAGATTTCAACATCGTTTACAGCCTCTTTGCAGCTTGGCAGGCTCTGATAAAGACGGATTAAGTTGATGACAGATGAAGCTGAAATACACACAGAAAGACATAGAGGAACAGTCTGACTTTATAGGAATAGTGACCAGATATGTGCGGTCTGCTGCTAACTAGGCCATGCTTAACAGGAGAGTCTGTTTTTAGATTCTGGTTCTTAGTCCACGACGAAAGAGCGGTGAAAAAAAGTACCTGCCCCCCAGCCCTGCCCACATTTGGCTTTTCCTTGAGGCCACAGAAGGAATGTAGGGAAGCCGAGCCTCAGGGAGAGTTTACCCCAACTGTTCAGCAACAGCCTATGACCTATGTGTTTGGGGAAGGAGGAGGAGCAACAGGGCACGTGATGGACAGTAGAGGGAGGCTGGACATCTCAGGTTGCAGCCCTTCACCCAGCTGCATGAGAGTCCTGCCGGGACCTGGCCAACCATGCAGAGTCCTGGGCCTTCAGCCCAGAGTTGCACCATCAGAACTTGGAGCAAGGGCTGCAAGGCCCCTCGAGCATGTTACAGGTCTTGGGTGGGCGCTGCGGACGCTCACTCAAGTATGCAGGGCCAAAGGGGTCCTTCCTCAGTGTGGTCTGTGCCAACAGCCCCAGCCCTCCCACGCGTCTTCCCTGTCCCCACGTGGAGGAGGGTTTACCTGGTCTGACGGGGCTCTGCACGCAGGTGGGAGACGAGATGCCGGGGTGAATGGGCGCCGAGGTCCGGCTGCTAAGGTCCATGACTGAGGGGGCAGCCGCGGTCGGCGGCAGTCCCGCAGGGTGGGGGCTGTGGTCCTGCTGGGATGGGCTGGGGGGAATGCCATTTTCCGACAGGAACTCCTCCAGGTCCATATATTCCAGCTGGAAGGTGTCTCCATCATAGGGCAGGGTTTTGTCCCATAAGGTGGGCCCCAGGAATGCTGACTGGGGCACCGTCGGGCTGCTGCTCTCATCATCCAGTTTCTTCTCCTTATCTTTCTCTTTATTAAATGCTGCCCAAGAAAGGAAAAAGTGGACTTTTAAACAGAGGAGAGAGGGAGCACGAAAGCCAGTGAGTGGCTCTTTGCCCCCACCTTTCCTGGCCTGTTATGAAACCACTTCTCGGGATGCCAGGGGTCCTTCCCCGGCTGTGGTCTGCTGTGGGCCGGAAGTTCAGGCAGGACATGCACTGGGGCCTGTTTTTCAACAGCTTCCTATTTACTTTGGAAAGCAAGCACGGGTTTAAAGGACGGGGCTACAGGCTGCTGTAGGGTAGAAACTGGAGAACGCTCCCCACTGCCTATGTGAGCTGATACATCATCTCAAGCGGCCAAGGACCGGCCCTCAAGTCGACAGCCAGCCGCCAGGTGTTTTCTCATTGGGGAAGTTCATTCCCTGTGGGCTAGACTGACCAGGGCCACTGAGCTGGTGACCCCTGATGTTGCTACAGTAGGGGCTCCCCGTCTGTCTTAAGGTACACCTACTACGTGCACGCATCTTCCCACTTGGTAGGTCAAAGTGCTCACAGTCAAGCTGCCTAGCTGTCATCACCCACACTTCCAGTGAAGACACACACACGGAGCCCTGACACTTGCAGGGATTTGACTCACATTGGCACAAGGAAAAAGAACTTTCTGAGCCCCTGGAACACAAAAGGGCACAAGGAGGAAACCTGCCTCTCCCTCCACTTGCCTAAGCATTTCAGTAAGAGCAGATTCACAAAAGGCACACAGCACGGCCAGCTGTCAGAGGCAGGGCTGCTGGGAGAAGTGCGACTGGACACTCCGAAGCAGGCCCCCAGCAGCTATCTCTGACCTGCTCAAACTGCTCTCCTGCACTTTGCCAATTCCAGTACTTGGGAGTGGGTGGAAGCCTGGGCTCTCCAATTTGTTCCTGAGTTTCCTTCCAGGGAAGACAGCCTCTCCTGATAGCCCTTGGCAAATCTAGGGGAGTAGGGATTTTCAAAGCCCCGTGATGCCAAAGCCCAGCAGGCGGCCCCTCAGAAGGAGGGCTGTGACCTGTACAGCCTGCAACCCGACACCCCAACTCCTGCCCGGCAACAGGTGACCCCTCCCGAGGAAGCAGCCTCGGTGGTCTAGGGAAGCGCTGCCACTTACCAAGAAAAGGGTTCCAGCCAGAGGCGGCTCCTGCACGCGTACACGTGAGCCCGGCTGCGCTCCTCTCTCCTCCCACCGGGCCAGGCGCACGGGGGAAAAAGTGCGCCGTCGGGGAGGCGGGCCCCGGCCCCGCACCCAGAGACCACTCCCTCCCGCCGCCTCCCCCGCCGGGTGCCCCTGCCCGGGGCTGGGGTGCCAGACCGTGCACCACACACACCTCGTGCAGGACACTCAGTCAGCAGAAGCAACAGCCCAACGCACCCGGGTCCAGCCTGGCTGCCACCCCGTTGTGCGGAACTGGGCCCTCGGCTGCTCTCCAACCCAGGGCTGCGACCCTAACCTGCCCGCTGACCTCCCACCTGCCCCAGTCCTTGGGCTAGCTCACACCCTGCCCTGGAGGAGGAGCTCTTGTCTCCCCGGAGCTGGTCCCGTCCTGGACCCCGGGGTCCAGCCAGGAGGGGGAGTGCTCACCGTCTTCGTGTAGGGGGAGCTTCAGCGGGTTCTCCAGCAGGGACCTGAGCACGCCGTAGGGAGGCGGGATAAAGGTGGGGTTCAGGGGCAGCTGGCGGGGCATTTTCTCCATCGCGATGCACTCAAGAGATTTTTTTTTGCTTTAAAAAAAAAAGTCGCCCCCTCCCGCCCCAAACCCGAAGTGTCGTCGAGCCTTTCCTCTGTCCTTGGCCCCAAAGTACTCGCTCCCAAGGTGGCAGGAGATAAGGGAAGAAAAAAAAGAAAAGGACTTAGATGTTTATCAATACATCTGAATTTGTTTCAAATAAATTAAAAGATAAACTTTCGGGTCCTCGGTGCAGGCGGTCCCAGGGGAGCGCGCCCAGCACGCAGGATGCGCGCTCACCTGCCTCGAACCCTTTCTTCCTGCAAAAGGCTCAAAATGGCAAGAAAGAGAAAAAAGGAGAAAGGATCAAAAACAAAAACAAAAAAGCGGCAGCGGCAGCGGCAGCAGCGGCGGGCAGCGGCCGAGGGGACCGCCCGCCCCCGCCCGGCCGGCGGCCCCGCAGCTCCCCGCGCCCCGCAGCCCGCAGCCCGGCTCAGCGCAGCCGGCCGTCCATGTGCCGCGGCCTGACAAGAGTGACGTCAGGGCCCGCACCGCGCGCCGATAGGCGTGCGGGGGCGTGGCCGGGTCTCGCCCCGCCCCCGGCCCGCGCGGGCCCGCCCCTCGCCCGCCCTCCCCACCCGCCCCGCCCGCCCCTCCGCCCGGTGTGTGGCGTCGTCGCGCGCGCCGTTTTCCCGGGACCTGGCTGCTGCTGCTGCGGCTGACTGGTGCGAAGGAGCAGGTGTGTCCTTGGCCCCACGAACCTGGGCCCACGCTCCCATTGTTTGTTAATTTTGGTTGGAAGAGGACTAAGGAATGTATAATCCGTGGTTTTCAACCTGAGAATAAGGAGTTACTTTAAAATAATAATTTAAAAAAAAGGCCCGATGCCCAGGCCACACCCCAGAGGAATGAAGTCGGAACTGCTGCAGGGTGATTTCCAGACATCAGTAGTTCTTCCAGCTCCCTGCAAGCAGCCAAGTTTGAGAGTGGCTGGCTTAGATGGCATTGGTGATAAAACTCTCCCCTAAGTGCTTCTGTCTGGCTGTGACCCACTGGGCGCTGGCTTTCTGGCCCTGATCTCACAACTCCCTAGAGGCATCCCAAAGGGTTGCTGCTCCTGGACGCAGGACAGGAGAAGCGGCTGGTGCTCCAGGGGGGCGTGGGTGGGAACCGCGGCTGTGGGCAGCTCAGTGAGGACGCGATGCACACACACACACACACACAGTTGGATTTTAGAAATCTGAGCCCTGCGGGGCACTGGCAGCTGTGCCTGGGTCAGGGTTACGGTTCCTGCAAGGCCACTGAGAGCGCTATAGTCACGGGCTCCTTTAGGGAGTCCCGGGGTTCACAGCCTGGGGCAGTTGGAGCCGCGCGGTCCCTGAGCAGCTCCCAGAACACAGCGTACACACCTCCATACCCCTGGGTTCAGGCGAAACTGCCACGGGAGGTGGCAGGAGGAGGCGGTGCCCGCTGGCCATCCAGCGGCTGCTTCCCCTGCCTCCCTGCGTGTCCTCGCTGAGGCTGCAAGGACTGTGGCTGGTCGAGGAGAAGGATGTCTAAGGGGAATGAGCATGCCTTACAGAAAGCCTGTCAGGCAGGCGCCGAGGCCTTCAGCAGCCAGGCACAGTCCTGGGGTGGGACTAGTGCAGTCTGGAAGGGCGGTAGAAGACAGCAGGCACCTAAAAGCTGGGAGAACAGCAGGGCGGTGGGGTGGGTGGGTTGGCACAGAGCCTGGCGGGGGTGACCCTGGTGAGTGAATTCCCCACCACACCCCCCTAAAAGGGCACACGCTATGATGACTTCCACTCTGCTCCTTACAGTGACATTAGGACAAAAGGTGAGAGAGGTGACCCTTGGGATGATCCAGACTTCAGCCCAAGTTGGGAGTCCTGAGATTTTGAGCCTTTGCGGTGTGTATTCATTGAGTGCTGCTGTATGCAGTGACTGTGCTGGGATTGGTGAGAAGTCGGAATGGGTACACAAAGGCACCATTAACCGCGGCCCCCCCAGAGCTCGTGGCTTGGGGTCTGGGCTTACAAGGTCAGATATCATCATCCTAAAAGAGCAGCAACAGTGACAGCCGTGGCTTGGTGACCGGGAAGGATTCCAGAGGCAGCTGAGCCTGGAGCTAAGGTGTTTCCTGAACTTCCGGGATCCCCCTCATTCTATATTATTTTGCCTGAAACAAGGGACTTCCCCTCCAACCCCACATCCCTATATACCCCTGAGCTGGTTAGCAGTCGGTTACAGACTCCCAGTGCACAAAAGGATGCAGAGAGATGCTCCAGACCTCAGTGGGTTAGCTCTGCTCAGCACACACCGGGCGCTGCAACCATCCATGGTACCATGCTTGTCCTCACTGCCTGTGTGGCCACACCCCAAACCATCCCTCATCTGTCCAAGAGGTCAAGTCCTCTAGCCCCCCACCCCGCAGAGCACCAAACATCACATTTTGGAGACTGACTCCTTGTGCAAATAAAGTAGCAGCCTGATGGATCCACCTGTGTCTTGGGAAGTTGTATCCTACGCCTCAGTTCCCCTAAGCCCAATCAAACGTGGATGTGGACCAGGCTGAGACATACTCCTTAGACCAGAGTGAGCCCTTCTCTTTTCTCTAGCACGGGTTTCTCTGCTCTGATGCATCTGCTAGAGTTTAAAATGGCCAACATTGACTACTTTCAGACAGATCCCCTGCCTTACTAAGGTGAATGCCTATCTTCCCTACTCTGGCTAAATGGCCGTTTTTACAACTCCGACCTATATTCACTAAGCTACAAAGATCTCCCCCAATCTCTGTGTTTCCCAGAAGCACTGACGGCAGCTTCCCACATAAGATGGAGAAGGAGGAGAGAAGAAACCAACGGTTACTCAGGTGGCTAGAAGACCCTCTGAGTTTCCCAGGCTTGGTCTCAGGGGGTCACTGCTGTGCACAGGTCACTGCTGTTCCTGCACACTCCCCCAGAAGTGCCAGGCTCGTTTCTGTCCTTCCTCCAGCATCCCATCACTTGGTCCTGATGACTCCATGATGAAAGCAGGAATCCCATTTCCCATGACTGTGTCACAAATCACCCCCAAACCCAACAATGTACAAATAGCAGCCCCTTCATTGTACCTTTCTGCTCTGCAGTTGGGGCCAGGCTCAGCTGGGCTGTGGGGACAGCTGACTTCTCCCTGTCCACGGGTCGTAAGCATCTCTCCATTTTCACCCAGCCTTTTTATGTTGTACGCTCTCTGTGGCTCCTCCTGCAAAAAAAGGAGTAAGACTTCCAGCAAGCCCTGCAGGGCCCATCAGACCTTTGCTCGTGGATGTTCCACCAGTCCAAGCCAGGTCCATGGCCGCATCTTGACTCGGTGTGGGAAGGGGCGGCACAGGGGCCTAGAAGCTGAAGTGCGTGGCTCACTAAGGTTATGAGAAGTCACCAAAGCAACCATCTACCTCTGTTGTTCATGCGAAGGCAAAGGACATCAGAGGATTTGTCTGACATCACTGGGATCCAGCTCTCTTAAGCATAGGTCCAGGGTGTCAGAATTCCGGCCCACATAGTCATTCATTAATTAACTACTCGTTCAGAATGCCCACGTGCAAAGCTGTGTACAGGATGCACAGAAAAGCCAGACACAGAGTCAGATGGGAATTCTCAACCCAGCTAAGGATATGCCATTTATAAGCATAACCTGATACAATCTCATAATAATAACAAAGAAAGAAGGCCAAAAGTGCTTGGAAGACAAAGAGATTTGTTTAGAGAAGGATGTGCCTATGTCTACCAATCTCCCTGCCTGCATCTTTACCAATGTCGGTCTCTCCCTAACTTTAACAGATACTGGATCCCGCACCTGCTTGAGGTGTCTTGCTATCTGCCCTTCTCTATACCCTTTTGCTAGGTCTTCATGAAGAGGCAGACAGAGGCCCCCAAGGCAGAACTATGCTAAAATAGGAATAACCCTAAGAAACACATTTCTTAGAATCAGCTTCTTCCAAGAAGGCAGCATTGCCCTTCCCGACCTTGGCTGCTCTAGAAAGCAGCCTTTGGCCTGCCCAGTATTCTCCACCTGCGTTTGTCCTTCCAGAAGCTTCAACAGTGAAGCTGGGCAGGGAGGTTCTTCTGCACCCCGGTAGGACACCTGTGAGGTAGCCACGATGGCGCTGGCCCTGAATGTGTGTGTAAAGATCTTGGCAGTGCGAGCAGCGTCTGAGTTTCAGGTTCCCAAAGGGGTGTGGGACCTGGTTGAGCACACAGTGCCAGGCCCTGTACCAGAAGAGTGCTGTGGTTAGCAAAGGCCTTGTACGCCAGGGTGCTAAACCTTGGGGTGAACCCGTTTGTCTTGTTGCCAGCAACAGCACATTATCTGAGGAATTAATTCAGAAGTGAAAGGCATCACAGGGGAGTCCAGCTGCATACATCTAACCCAGGCTTTTCCCTCTCTACTGTCTGAATCTCTAACTCAGCTGAAACACCAGAAAGAAAAATTATATTTAATTTGCTTACCTCCTGGAAACTCCTGAATCTATTCACTTGGGGCAGGGACATGCAAACCAAACACAGCACCAACTTGGCTGGGAGTGGCAGGCTCTCACCCAAGGGAGGACTGGGCAGAAGCCTGGCTTCCCTCCTGCCTCCTTTAGCCCTGTGTTGCTACGCTGGTTTAGTGTAAAAAGAACTAAAGCAGACACGTATATGTGTGTTTAAAATCAGGGGATGGTGGGATGTATGTGTGCTAGCAAAAGAATAAGAAGAAAATTGGTGTAGATGAGAAAGTGAAAATATGAATGTGGCGAAAGGAGAGGAGGGCTTGGTGTGGTAGCTTAGCGGCTAAAGTCCTCGCCTTGCATGCGCTGGATCCTATGCCAATTCTAATCCTGACAGCCCTGCTTCCCATCCAGCTCCTTGCTTATGGCTGGGAAGGCAGTCAAGGATGGACCAAAGCCTTGGGACCCTGTACCCTCATGGGAGACCCGGGAAGAAGCTTCTGGCTCCTGGCTTCGGATCAGCTCAGCTCCGGCCGTTGTGACCGCTTGGGGAATGAATCATCGGACAGAAGATCCTCCTCTCTGTCTTCTCCTCTCTGTGTATCTGACTTCCCAATAAAAAGAAACAAGTCTTTTTTTAAAAAAAATGAGAGGGACATGTGTGGCAGAAGACACAGCCCAGGGATTGGAGCCGGACATAGATTACTATTGCTACTTCCACTGCTACAGGTAACAACACAAGGACAAAAAAGACAGCAGGTGTGTGTGTGTGTGTGTGTGTGTTCTGGTACAGCATTAAACCTTCTGAACACATGATCTCACTTATGATTAGAAATAGTGACATAAGGTATTCAGCTTGATTATTCTCATTTTATAAGTGAGGACCTGAGTGGATGGCTGGGGATGGACGGCTAGCTGGTGCACAGAGAAGTTGTGACTGGAGAGGAGCTCTACCTCCAGGCCTCTGCTAGCAACCTCCATCCAGGAAGGGAATGACCAACATCCACTCAACACACTCACTTGGCTTTGCACTGGTTCAAATTTGCCTTCTATTCTATGAGCTTGGATAACCTCTCTGACCTCAGTTCTCTTTGTGCAAAATACAAACGTGTGTGTGTGTGTGTGTGTGTGTGTGTCCCAGCTCGCAGCTAGCAGGATGAAAGGAAATGGATTGTAAAAGACTCAACAGATGTGAGTGCTTACTATTGGGGGATGTCGCATTTCATGGCTTTTCTGCACCTGTGAAAAGATGCTGCCACCTATGACCCTGTGGATCCGTGGGTTTAGCCCAGGACATTTGTGGTTACTTGCATGCAAAGACATGTTTCCTTTCCCTTCTCACTTGTTTTCTCCCTCTCAGTAAGGCCAGCCATAATCTACTCAGGACATCAGTGAAAAGGAAAGCACAGCAGAGTCCACAAGACACTCAGTTGGAGCAGGGGAAGACGCTCACCTCCTGCATATTGGAAGTGTGTGAGTTCATGAGCACTATGACATTATTTCAAATCTAGTTAATACACAGTAGGGACAGCTGAGCTGTTGAGGCAAGGAATCACCATGACTCAGAATCATTCGTCTGCTTTGGATACAGCGTCAATCAGGTTTAGGCAAGTTGACTTACACCAATCATACTCTAAATTATGATTTTTCAAGGTGCTTATTAGGTTCTTTTAGATGCAAGGAAAGTACAAGACCAGGTCTCATCAAGCAATTAAAGTTTACTATGAAGCCAAACAAGAGAGACAGACCACATACTTTCATGACGAAGGCATATTTACAGACCTGAGCAGATCTCAGCCAATAGCCTAGCATCACACAGGCATTCAGGTCCAGCTTCCCTCCTGCCATTGTGCCTTAGTCCCTGGACAAAATTCTGATTCACAGATATTGCCAACATCCTTTCTGAACGTCTGTATCATCCCCTAAGTCATAGGTCAACCTATGTTTTACATACATGTCTTTGTTGGGGTGTTGATAACTGGTTCAATTTCCAGAGGCCACAGCAGCTGGTCTATTAGACACGTGGAGCATGGCATGTGCAGCCCGATTAGCCTGGTATAGCTACCCCCTTTTAGGAAGGAGCTCTTTCCAGGGAGTGTGCCAGGTGTGTCAAACCTCAGGCAATACTGAAGAATTCATGCCAGCTGGACAGTGTGTTCCCTGCCCTGTAGGGATGCTCTCTTATGGGAGGGTCCTTGCTGAGCACAAAATCACAGCAAAGAGACTGAGTTGGTTGACCTTAATGGTATCATGAGTGCCAGCCGGGTGCACAGAGCTATGCTGAGTACTTCCTTCTGATAGAGTGAGTAGGCAGATGTGGACATTTCCATCACAGGGACTCAGAGTCAGAGTTGGAGAAGCAGGGCAAAGGATCCCAAAGGGCCTGGTATGGCTTTTAGATATTCCGTGTTGACAGACACCCTTCAGGCTTACTTTCTTCCTCTCCTCATTATGTCTTGCAGGCATCACACCTGCTGGTCTTTGCACCGTGCTGGAGCGCACAGCATCCCTAATTCTATGGATGCTGCTTTTACTAAGCTCCAAGCATGCCATTGCCCAGCTGTTAATGCATTTTTGGTGTTTTGGGGTTTTGGGGCGGAGTCAGAAAGGGAACATTAAGATTGATGAGCTGTCAGCAGATCTGCTTCCCTGAGACAATAATCCAGTGCTCTTCTTCTGGGTGCACATGACATGGATGGAGAGTTGTTTTGGGGCCAGGCCCTGTGCAGGACACAGAAAGAAAGGTAAAAAAGAAAAGTATGTTCACAAAATCTTTGTAGTCAGGTGGAGAGACAGTAACTTAACTGAAACACCTGTCTCAGCATGGTGGGTAGTTTATGGGAATATAAAGGGGGAAGTGACTAGCTCAAGGGTTCAGGGAAGACTTCACAGGTATACGAGTGCCAGACAGGACTATCTGAGGCTGCACTATAAGCTGTTCAGGTTTCTGAAATGCAGATTTCACTAGTAGAAGAATACTGATGATTTAACAATAGCAACTTCTATTTGGGGAGCACTGGCTGGACCAGGCACTGTGCTAAATGCTTTGAACAAATCATTGTAATGTATCTTCAAAATAACCCTGGGTGACAGGTACTACAATTTCTTGCTGGTGAAAATTCCTGGTTGTGTCATAAAACAAAACCCAACTGACTTAGGCAAATGGGGGAGTTTGGGGAGCTGTCTCATTGGCTCTTCCTTCTCTCCTTGTTGTTGCCGTTCTCTGCAAACTCACTTCCTCTATCCACTGGGAATGTGTAATTTCAAGGAACTCAGAACTACACAGCTTTGGCTTTATTCCACTAGAGACTAGAGAGCAGCTGATTTTATTTCTGTTTCAGTTGTAGAAACCCTGGAGAAGGACTACGATGGGCCTAGTACAGGACAACTGCCCATTCTTGGTTTGATTTGCAATGGCCCTGGATGGCGAAGGATTTGCCCACTCCAACTGGGAGCAGTGGGTAGAGAAGGGAGAGCAAACCATACATGTCCACCACATTTTTCACTGACAGTGAGAAATTCCTACTCGGAGAGGTTGAGCCACCTGATGAGGTCATACAACCAACACATACGAACTGGAAGCCAAACTAACTCTGTCTCAGTGATACTCCAGTGCAAACTCTGGGAAAAGATTTAGAACTCAAATCCCGGCTCCACCATCTTTTTAGGTGGAGGCCTTTGAGCAAGTCACTTAGCTTCTTGGCGCTGCCATTGTCCTAGTTGTAAAATGAGTACAGCTGTCATGCCAACCACACAGATGAGGACTGAGTGCCAGTGTTGCACACAGAGAGCCAAGATGAGGGCTTGGCTCCCAGGATGAGCTCTGTGACACAGGCCTGTCAATTTCTTGTGCTGCATGCTCTGTTTCAATCCTTGTCTGATGAACCCTTGCTTCACCCTCAGGACTCAGCCAGCACTCCCTCGTGGAGCCTTCTCCATGCCTCTAAGAAAAGTTATTCCTCCTCTGTGTTCCTGAAACTCCTGCTCGCATGCCTGGGTCTCTCTCTATCCCTCCCCAACATTTGTCATTCTGCCTAATTCCACACTCACAGCACACAGGAATCCAATAATTGTTGGAAGTCATAAATTCACATCAACATTTAGAATTCTCTGCCTGGATCCTCTCAGGGGTCCTGTCAGTTTTCCTACACACCATTGTTTCTAACATTTCCACTTGTCGGACTCACCTACCTCAGAAGGAGAAAAAAATACATACATATATCATTTACAGAAACCAGTAGCCTGGTCCTTCCTCCTTTGCCTGTCAGGTTTTATCCCATGCTGAATATTGTGTTTGTTATCAATGCTTCCTGCATTCTCCATTACCTCTTCAGCTTGGGTTTCTATTTACCTGCTGCGACTTAACCCTGACCATCCAATTCTCCTTCCTTATTAGGTTCTGCACACACTGAAGCAATGGTTTCCCATCTAAGGCAGACCCACTCAATAGCAACCAAGTCAGTGCTTAAGTAATTGCAAATTTCCGATAAGTGGTAATCTGGGTATCTCATGCTACTGCCTGATCATCTTGGATATTTGCTAAGAAAGTGGCAGGAAGCCCATGGAATATTCTTTTCTATGTTAAAAAAAAAAAAAAGAACAACCACCACCACTTTGGCAATACTGGGTCTTTGTGGTCCAGAAAGATGAAAGGCACATCAGTTTTTCCTTTATCAGTAACTGTCAAGTTCTACAGTTCCAAAGTTTAAAGGAATTTGCTAGAAGGCAGATTCTAGAGCCTGTTGCCAAAAATTTTGGTTCAATAGCCTGCGATGGAGTCTGCATTTTAAACCAAACACATGGTTTTCTAACAAGTTACTAAAAACTGGTCGTCTAAAAATAAAAAACCCTACCCCTTTCAATTCTGGGAGCCTGGAACTTGAAACCAAGATGTCAGCAAGACTCCAGGGACAGTATGAGAGAATTCCTCCTTGTCTCTTCTAGCTTCTATGGGCTCCAGGAATTCCTTGCTTTGTCACTGTTTTCTAGTCTCGGCCTCCATCTTCACACGGCCATTTCTTTTGTATTTCTGCATCTCAGATCTTCCCCTCCTTTGCTTTTACAGAATGACTCTATCTTGGGACCAGCATTGTGGCACAGCTGGTAAAGCTGCCATCTGCAATGCTGGCATCCCATATGGGCACTAGTTTGAGTGCTAGGTGCTCCACTTCTGGTCCAGCTCCCTGCCAATGAGCCTGAGAAAAAGCAGAGGAGATGGTCCAAGTGCTTGAACTCCTGCCACCCACAAGGAAGAGCTGGAGGAAGCTCTTGGCTCTCACCTTTGGCCTTGTCTTGCCCTGGCCCCTGCGGTCATCTGGGGAGTGACCTAGCAGATGGAAGATCTCTCTCCCTGTCTCTCCTCTCTCTGTAACTCTGAATTTCAAACAAATATTAAAAAAAAAAGAAGGACTAGAAGTATTTTTACCCCTTGTGCTAATTCACTCGGGATTTTCTATATTAAACCTTGAAAAAAATCAGTCTTTCTCTTCTATGATCCCTGTCTTGGTTTTCCCGTCTCTGTATCTTATCAGCACAAGATAAGATTCCTCCTCCTTCTCTTCCCAGATGTCAGTCATTTTCTCCATCCTGTTTCAAGGCAAAGATCTGCAATAATATCTGTTATTTCTACAAAAGTCTAAGCATCTTGGTTTCATGGCTACAATCTGCTTTCCTTTGCCATGAGTTCACTTCCTGTACACTAAATCCTCCAACTATCAGTTACAAATCCTTCGGTTGAGGCCCCCTCCTTAAGCAAGGTACAGTCTCCTTCCATCTCTTCTCTGAGGTGATTCCAAATGCCAAAGCTCTTTCCAGAAGCTGTCATCCACTTCTCTGACATTTGGAATCAAGGCCACTCCACTAGGTTTGAGCTCAGCATTCCTTCTCCCCCTTCTGAGTCCATGCTCCCCTACTCTCCCAGAGGCAGAATCTATCTGAGACTGGCATTCACCCTTCCTACCCTGATACTCCTGCTATTCTTCCCTTGGTGGATCTATTCCACACACTTGACTGAACCTTACAGAGCTAATGTATCCACATTAGCTGGATGGGGGCAAAGACCAGATCCAAAAGAGTATATCGTGTGTGTAAAGTTGTTGTGAGTTTAGAAGCCACCACACTCCTGGAGTGTGTGGGGGGGGTGATGAATGTTTAATACCTAACTCTCCATACACACAGCAGTCAGCTGATGCTATAAATACTCCTGTCATGGGTGATGTCAAACTCCTAATGTGACATCACTAAATTGGAAACATCGGACACATATGGTATAGCACAATGGTGTGTAGTATTTCCATTAGAGAGGTACACCACAGGCATCACTCTGAGCACCAGAAATAACAGCAGAGTGTGGTGGAATAATGAGGAAGTGGTGAATTTTATTTATCCATCACATTTTTCTGTGTGCTAAATAGTCTTTCCAGCAACTCACTCACGTTCCACGTTGAAAGCCCTAATGTCACCCAAGAAGACAGGATTAAAACTGCTATAGAGGGCCCGGCATGGTAGCTTAGCGGCTGAAGTCCTCACCTTGCATGCACTAGGATCTCATATGGGCACCGGTTCTAATCCCGGTGCCCCCACTTCTCAACCAGCTTCCTGATTGTGGCCTGGGAAAGCAGTAGAGGACGGCCCAAAGCCTTGGGACCCTATACCTGCATGGGAGACCTGGAAGAGGCTCCTGGCTCCTGGCTTTGGATCAGCACAGCTCCAGCCATTGCAGCTGCTTGGGGAGTGAATCAACAGATGGAAGATCTTTCTCTCTGTCTTCTGCTCCTCTCTGTATATCTGACTTTCCAATAAGAAAAAAAAAAAAAAAAACCCTGCTATAGGAATCCAAAACACACAAGGGCTAGTATTGTTGCGCAGTGGGTAAAGCCCACTGCCTTCAGTGACAGCATCCCTCATAGGAGAGTTGGTTCAAGTACTGGCCACTCTGTTTTTGATACAGCTTCCTGCTGATATGCCTGGGAAGGCAGTGGAGACCTAGCGTCCACTTGAGAGAACTAGATGGAGTTTCTGGCTTTGGCTTGGCCTGGCCTAGCCCAGAATGCTGTAGCCATCTGGAGAGTGGTCTGGAGATGGTCTCTCTTTCAAGTAACTTTTTTTTTTAAAGTCCAAAGACACATTTCACCAAGTCATGTTTATTCAGGCTTCAACAAAGACTTAGTGAGTTACGTTTCAGGCACTACGTGGGTTTTTTTTTTTTTTTTTGGACAGTTTTACTAAGGTATAGCTGGCATCTGATAAACTACATTTGATTACAGGTCTTGATAAGTTGTGACATTTGGGTAGACCCATGAAATCATCACCATAATGCAGACCATGGAAGCCATCCCCTCTCCTCCAAGAGTTTCTTTGTGTTCTTTTGTGGTCCCTCCACTTGTCCCTCCCTGCCCCCCTCTATCCCCAGAACACCCCAATCTGCTTTCTGTCAGTCTACATTTGTTTTTATTTTCAAGAATATCTTAGCTTTGCCTTGGATATAGTCTATTTAATTGGCAGTTTCTTTCTTTCTCCAAACTCTGTATGTTAGCTTCAGAGACCATGGAGCTCAAGCCCAGCACCCCTACATTTTCAGAAGAGAGGACTGAAGTGCAGAGTGTCCAAGGTCACAGTCTGTGGAAGGATTGGAATTCCCATCTCCTGACTCCCACTGTTTGTTTCACATTGTCAGAAAGTGGGGCAGGAAAGCACAAGCTTTCAACATGGGCACAAACCACACACACACACGGAGGATCTGACTTCATATCTCTTAAGCTTCAGTTTGGTCCCCAATAAAATAGGGATCCACCTAGCTCTTATGTGAGCCACCTAGCTCTTTCTTCCTGATGAGTAGAAACCTGGTGGATTGTCTATTCCTCTCCCCTCCTACCCCCAGCGAAGAACTGAACTGGGCAATGGGAGGCCTCTCCTCATTATTCTGCCAATGACCTAATCGCTGGCTTTGATTGTTGCCCTATTGAATTCATGCCCTGGCACAGGTTGGGATTCACAGGCTTTAACTGTCTAAGGAAGGCACTGTTGGCACAAGCTCTGCTAGCACCTCCAGCTGAGGCCATGCAATGTCTAATGGGGTCATTCCTGTAGGCACTCTGGGCAGAGCAAAAAAAATTAAGCCACAGGTTGGACAAAAAGGCTATTGATGACAGTTTGAGGCATAAAATCAATTATGCCCCACTTTTCCAAAGAACTGGGACGTTTTCCATGTCCACAGTATACTCAGATGTCTCCTGACATGCATATCTCGTCATGTTATCCTCTTCAGAACAATTCTTTCTAATTATAGGCACTCATTTCCCATCACAACTTGGTTATACAGATCGCGGGGTTCCAGTCATGAAAGGAATGTGCTCAGTGAAGTGGGGGAAGACACTGGAATATTTTTAGTATTTACTTTGTTCCAGACCCCGTGCACTCTCCCTGTGAGGCAGGCATCCCCTTTTCCATACCAAGGACTTGAGATTTCACAGAGGTATGAAAGAAAAAATATCAGACGGTAGGATCAAGATGCTGTTACAAAGAGACCTTGAGAGTAGAGGGGTTCCAAAAGATCAGAAGTTTACTTCTTTCTTTCATAAATGTCCACAGGAAGGCAGGCCAGTGTTACGTGGTAGCCAAGATGGCTCGCTCTCTACTGCCTTGGGCCTGCAGCCCTGACAGGAAAGGCAAGGGACTTTTTCTTTGAAGAGCATGATCCTGACGAGTCATAAGTCATGTCTGCTAACGTGTCTACACAGCAGGGACTTAAATAACTTCGGAGTTCATTCCTTCTGCATGTTGCAGTCTGAGGGCCTTCACAGTGTCAGGAAACAAATTTCTTCTCACCATTCCACTATATCCAAGAATCTGCCATGTCCTGCATGGCCCAATGTGTATCACCACTCTGTGGCGTCACATCTGGGGCAACACACCGGCCAGGGAGATGGGTGGGGAGAGAAAGAGGTGGGAACATTCTCCTTTAGGGCACAGCCTAGAGATTGGTCACATCACTTCTGCTCATAGCCCATTGGCCAGAGTTTAGTCACATAACCAAAACTAGCTGCAAGGGAAGCTGGGAAATGTACCTTTCTAAAATGAGTGATGGTATGATTCAAGTTGTAAGAACTAAATGGTTTGTGACAGATATAACCTTCTGCCACAGGAGACTCATTGTGGGGATTCGTACAAAGCAGTGGCACAACTTGGCTTATTTTTCTTTAGTTATTGTGGATGCTGGACGGAATGTGTAGTTGGCAGGGGTAGGTACAACTGTGGAAGTCGAGTTGAGAGAGGAAGTAGCTTGGTCAAAGGTGGTAGCACCTGAGTCAGTGAGAAGTGCTCTGGCTCAAGGCACATTTTGAAATCGACTTTTATAAGCTCTTGGCAGGGGATGGACATTTGGCACAGACTATTTTGGGAGGCCCACATCCTACACTGGGGTGCATGGGTTCCAGTCTTGGTTCTGCTTCTGGTCTAGCTTCCTGTTAGTGAGTACCCTGGACAGCAGCAAATGATGGCTCAATTTCTTGGGTCCATGCCACTGCAGGAGCTGCCTGGACTGAATTAGAAGTTGCTCACTGCAGCCTGGCTCAGACCTAGCTGTTGCTGACATTGGGAGAATGAACCAAAAAGTGGAATATCTCCTCTTTGATCCAGTTTCTGTCTGTCTTTCAAATAATCAAAAACAACAACAAAACAACTATCACTGGGACTTTTGGACAGACCAGAGTTGGAGTGTGACAAAGAAAGAGGAATTGAGGTTCTTGGGACAAAGAATTTCCTCAAGTCACTCAGGTGAAGCTCAGTGAGGTTGTCTCAACCCACTACTTCTTGGCAGCCAAGATACCATACCATCCTGGTTTTGTTTCTTTTTTCCCCTCATAGTATATCTCTATGCAAAACAATCCAGCTTTCTGGTGCAGTACTTTTTTCTGCCCCAGCCACACTGAGAAGTATGCTTCATGAAGTGGAAACTTCTATTCTGTTCATAACTCAAGTGCTGGCATGTAGAATAATATCTGGCACAGGCAAATAATGAGTGGCAGCCAACATTTACTTAACATTTGTTTAATGGATGAGTAAGTTAAGATAGACAATTGATATTCTTAATATAGCAAAAGATAAAGAAAAACAACATAACATAAAGACAGAAATCTACACACTGAAGAATGTACAGTGGTCCTTACAATTACTAAATGTAAACCCACACTGTCACCTATCTTTGTGATGTTGCTAAAGTTCAGAGTCTCCAAATGCACTCACAGAACGGTTAAGCTCCTTTAACAGGAGAATCAACCATGTTCATTTCATCTCTTCCTTCAGTCCATTAGATTAAAAAATTCCTTAGAGATTTAAGGGGGAAAGAGTGTGACTCATGAATTCTATTTGCTATTAAAAAAAGATTTTATTTTGTTTATTTGAAAGGCAGAGTTACACAGGGCAGGGAGTAAAAAAAAAGAGAGACCAACCTTCGATCAGCTGGTTCATTTCCCAAATGGCCATGGCTTGACAAAGTCAAAGTCAGGAGCATGGAACTCTGTCTAGATGTTTTATGTCAGTGTACAGGCCCAAAGCACTTGAACCATCTTCTGCTGCCTCCCCAAGTGTGTTAGCAGAGACCTGAACTGGAAGCACAGCAGCTGAGACTTGAACCAGTGTCTATATGGGATGCTGGCATCACAGTGGTGGGCTTAACCTGCTGGACCGTAACACTGGTCTCAAGTTAAGAATTCTGAAAACAATCAAATTGTCCTTTACCTATGTAAGAAAAAAACTTTTTGGAATGAAAAGAGTATATGGATGATGTTTTGGTGAATGTTATCCTAATACACTTCCATATTACCCATTCTAATCACCTCTGGGAGTGAAATATATTCACCTATTAATTTATAAAATAAAACTTGAAATGCTTGAAATGTTATATATATGAAACATAACACAAATACTATAATTTTTGAAATAAGAGCTCTACAAGGTAATTTGGCTGCTTTAACAGACATAAGATTGACAGTGGTTTAAACAAGATATGAGGTTATTTCCCCCTGGACACAGCCTGATGCCAAGCAGTCCACAGCCCACAGGCCACAGGCTTCCTCTCATTTCTTGCTTCCCATGACCCACGGTTAGCCCTCTCCTGACTCAGTTCAGTGCTGCTCACCACCATGCTCCCTGGGACTATGTTCCAGAAGCAAAATGAGCTCAAATGCAGAAGGGGAGTCTCTTCCACTCACATCCAGTTATCTGGCTATGCCTTCTCACCTAGCAGCAAGGGAATGGAGTCTTTGGATGGGTGGCACCTGTCTTCCTAACCCCTGTTCCTACAGAAGTACAGAACAGGGCAGAGGAGGAGAAAGCCATCAATCTTTTGCCCTATCACGTTAGATATGGCAAATTCTCCCCACTGTGAGAATGAAATAAAATCAGTCATAACACATGCTTAATACTTACCCCTGCAACATGCAAGTATTCAGTAATTATTTTGTATTCTTTTTAAACAAGATAATCATTTTCTTACAGAAATAGTATACATTAGTTATAAAATATTCAATAATACAAAGAAAACACAAAAATAAAGACAAGTCTGAATCTCACTTTTAGAGTCAATTACACTATACCCCTATCTGATAATTTATCAAGAGTTTCCTGGAGTCTTAATATGTGATAACTTTTATAAACATTTCATTATTTGAAAAAGAACATGAGAGGCCTAAACTGTGATAAAACAAAATTTAAGTCCCTACCTACAATGCCAGCATCCCATAGAGACACCAGTTTGAGTCCCCACTGCTCCACTTCTGATCTAGCTTCCTGTTAATACACCTGAAAAGAAGCAGAGGGTGGCTTTGTACTTGGGCTCCTACCACCCATGTGATAGACCCTGAAGAAGCTGCTGGCTCCTGGTTTCAACTTGGACCAGCCCTGGCCCATGTGGCCATCTCGAGAGTGAACCAGTGGATGGGAAGATCTCTCTCTCTCTTTCTGCTCCCTCTCTCTGTAAATCTGCTTTTAAAAAGAAAAAAATAGCATCAATATCACATTTAGAGGTTAAATAGTTTATGTATATATCCATTATTTCAGTCATGTTATTCGTGATTTGTATTAGGCTATATTACTTGCTGCCAAAAAATTGCATCGTAGTTAAATCTTCGTTGCAGACTGGACCATTCCTAATTATAAAGTGCTTCGAGTTTCCCTGATGTGTAAAGCCTGAATTGATAAAATAACCTGTCCTTCTTTTCTTCTTCCACCTGTCTGGCCATTTAGGTTGACAAGATGAATTTATCCCCAAGCAAACTCAGGACTGGAACAGGTTAATGTGCTTTCTAAAAGCTCACTTTTCTTCTCCCCTTCCCTTACAAAAACTAAGGTACAATTTCCAGCTACCTATTCTGAGCTTAGTAATCTTAGATTCCATAAGAACCTGAGATCTTTTTAAAACTACATATCCTCCTATTCGGATGTAATTCTCTCACCCTGAAAAGGATGGTGCCAAACTGTAGCAGCAACTTGAGTCCAGAGTTTGAATTTCCCTAAGATTTCAAATCAAGCTAGCAGTTCAGAGCTAATGTGTGGTTCAAAGACATTTCAAGGGCTTCTTTTGATGCCTTTGAAAAATGCCACTTGCACCTTAATGTTTTGTGCTTCATCTACAGGGAGGAAGCTGCTTCAGAACCGGAATCCATATTTACAGAGTCAGGTAAAGAGCTTGCTAAATTTAGTGTCATTCCTATTGTATTTATCTCATCAAGATGAAACTATGAAGCAAAAGTCAAATCTGGCTGATTTGCATGTGACATTTCTTTACCCAAGGAGATATTTTTTTAAAGTGCCTGCAAACATTTAAGGATGCCTGTTTTCTGCCAAGCATTTAACACGCACTGTCTTTATTCAGTTTATTATCGCAACCCCACTATGTGGATGCAATTATTATCATTGTGCAGACAGAGGTCCTGAGGCTCCAAAGGTGATATATAATAAGCAGAACTACATATAGAGATCAGGAATTGCAAGAGGAAGTTAGGGGGTCACACTCATGGTCTTTGACTCCAAAACCTCAGTTTCTATTGTTTGATTGCTCTGAGAGCTGAACTTCTAGAAGAGATGGGTGATTCTTAATTTTTCAGTGTTTTGAACAATGTTTTCTTCTTTCTTTTTTTTTCCCTTGGATGGTCTTTCCTGAAATCCAATGAGAACAAATTTCATATGGAACTATAGACATGCAAGTTTGAAAGAAAAGAAGGCTAGACAGTGTTTAATTCAGTTCAGCAAATAAACACAATTTCCTAAAACAAACATTCCATGAGGGCTGATGGAATCAAGCTTCTTGTTACGTTAATACTGTAATTCCAGAATATACCTCAGCAGAGGTTCAGCCAAGAACACTGATATCAAATATTGCTTTTCATCTATTGCAAATGCTGTGTAACATTCTGCTGTTGTTTAGAATATATCAACTTTGGAGTGAAATATTACAGCTTGCTTTAGAAATCCTGTATTTAGGATGGCAGAACAGGTAAAGCTTTCTGAATTCCTTAATTTTGTTTCTCACAATCTATCAAGACCTCTGAGATGTAACTTTGGTAAAAGGAGTTGTCCCTCTTGGTCACACTTACATTTCCGTTCATGTGAGCCGTGCTGTGAAACACAAGATATTTTAGTAAGCGTCACTAAAAGGACCCAGAAATTAGGACATAGTTTGGGCCAAGCCACAGCTCAGACCGGGTGGTCCATAGCATTGTCTCTGTGGACATTTTCATAAGTTGAGCTTCTTTCCTTGATGCACTTTGTTTAAAGTTATGAGATGTGGAATCACAAGCATGGGCATCCAGAAAATCTCACAGGTGATTTGGACATGGAGGCCTGGGCAAGAATCTGTGGGCTCGCCCTACCTGCCTTTGCTGGGATGCCTTGTTGGTACAGAGTAGCTACAACAACTTCTCATCCTTTGAGCGCTGGCTTCCACCACGAGTACCTCTTCTCCCCTGCCCCTTTGTTCACTCCAGAAGAAAATCAAAGGAGCACACAATGCAATAGACACAAGTCAGATATTCAAAGGTAAAGAATCCGCATCGTTTCATTCTCAAGGAAATGTACTTTCATTGTTTGCCATGGATGTCTGACACAGAGGGGTTTACCAACCACTTGGTTGAGAAGGGTTTGAGAAGCAACACCTGCGGCTCTGAGTAGTGAAGCTCAACAAAGAAACCAAAGCACTTTCTTTACCCCCAGTCACATGGTGAATACATGGACACATCAGCAGCCATGGAGTCTCAATTTTTCATTTGACATCAGCTGAAACGGACATCCAAGGGTCAAAAACGATTTCTGTATCACATGGCTTTTCTCTACAGGACAAATCATTCAATCCAATGACTGACCTCAGAACATAACCCTGTCTTACTGAAATTAGAAGCAATCCATACACAGCTGTCCAACCATGTGCAGAAATGAGAATCTAGTCTACAACAAAGCCAAGAACTGCTAAGGGAGAAATCAAAGATCAATCAAACAGAGCTTTAGCGAAGCTATCCATCCACATACACAGAACAAGAAAAATCACCAAAAATACCTGGATGTTTCCTTGTCTGTCAACAGTGTGAGTTCTTCTTTCAGGTCAGATATCTAAAAGTTGATTGAGCCAGAGACTATATGCTATTTAGCGCAATCCTCAGAGGAGAGGATCTTCCCTTCTTTCCCCAGCCGCTACACAAGAGCTAGAAGGGTAAAGTTGTGACCTAAAACATTTGTAAATATTATGAACATCCCATTCCGATTTGTTGATTGAACTGTGTCTTCTTTCAAATTCCACTCCAGCTTCTCAAGATGTCATTATTTTAAAATAAGGCCTCTCTAAAGGTACGACAGTTAAAATGAGGTCAAGGCTGATAGGATGGGCACTAATCCAGTCTGATTGGTGTTCTCCCAAGAAGAGGAAATTAGAACCCATTTGTTCACAGAGGGAGGACCACATGAAGACCCAGGAAGGCAAGGATCATCTACCAGCCAGGGAGAACAGAGGTGCAGACCATCTATGAGCCAGAGAGAGCAGAGGCATGGACCGTCTATGAGCCAGGGAGAGTGGCTCCAGGAGAAACCCGTCCTGCTGACACCTTGACCTCACACTTCCACATCCAGAGTTGTGAGACAATCCATGTCTATCATTTCAGTCACCCAATCTGTGGTCATTTGTTATGGCAACCCTAGTATACTGGTAATATTATGTCATTGTACTCATCTACCTCATAGGTAACAAGTTCAAAAAGTTAGTGGCCAGGATGGAATGTGAGTGTTGTCACTTCGGCACTGTGGTTACAATGAGGACACGGGTGTTGTATGAGGGTGTTGCTGTGAGTAAATAACAGAAAACTCAAACCCTGATTGGGTGTGTAATGAGTGGGATGGATATGGCTGAAACAAGGTAGCTGTCAAGGAGTGCTGCCGGCTGCAGGTGCAGTTTGACTACACTGTGGCCTCCAAACCTCCCTGGTTATAAACTGTGTGGTTGAGGTGGTGCTCCTCAAGGTTAAAGGCAGCAGCAGAAGTCACACACATTTCACCATGACAGTCACACACACACACTCAGGCCAATAAAACAGAGAGGCATCATGTATCCATTCACAAAAGTGCAACATTCCCTCTCTACAAGTCATTCTGTTACATAATAATAATAACAGCAGCAGATATTATTAATGCAACACTTAATCTGTGCCAGGTGTTTTTCTCAGTGCACCTGCTGAGCAAACTCTTTTACTCTTCATAAAGAAATCAACGGTGTTGGGGAGACAAATGAACAGTGATAAAATGTTCATCAAAAGATGTGTGCAGAAAGGACACAATGTGAAACTATATTCAACTTTTAAGAAGATGGAAAGTCTGTAGTCCAAGGCAACACTGAATGAAGCTTGAAGACTTGACACACGTTCCATTCACACAAAACATCTAAAAAAGCCCCAGTCATAGGGTCAAAGAGTGGATCCACGGCTTCCAGGGGTTGGCGAGAGGGGCACATCAGGTGATACCAATCAACAGACATAACAATTCCATCAGGCAGGATGAGGACATCCTAGAGATGCACATGATAGTGTCCCTATAAACAAATTCTAGGGAGTGATCTCCTGGCAAGGGCTGTTACTATACAATTTTTAAAACCAATAAAAGAAAAAAAAAAAGCAAACAACCCCACAGAAGAGAAACAGTGATGGGAGTGTCCTGATTTGCTGGTTCAATCAGCTTTCCCCTGCCCGTGGCAGTGACCTCTGGAGCTGGACCGGGCTCCCTCTGGTTCTGCAGCTGTTCATTCTGACACTTGCAGGAGGCTGTGTAAAGCTCCTGCTTGTTCTGGCTTGTATGCAGCTGCTGTCTCGGTTACTCCTGATTCACAGCAAAGCAAGTGCAATCAGAAACGGGCCTACGGGGAGAATCTGTCCCTCTCCCACCCTTGCCCTAGCCCTCAGCGTTTACACACTGATTCCCCAAAAGCATTAGACACACAGCTCTGTCAATCTTGCCATTTTCAAACTTTGCTTCAATTAGAATTTTATCACAAGCACCCCCCCCCCACATACACAAAAACACCAACCAACCAACCAACCAACCAACCAAAAAACCAACAGAACTTCACGCATTGTGAACTGTGATGGTTTGTAAATCAAATGTTCATCCCATTGGGCTTCACTAGTTTGAAATAAATAAGCAACCATTTACCACCTGAATGGTAGATATGGAGATGCCATGGAGGTATGAGGCAGAGAACAGTGGCAGCATTTACCAAGACCCTCACTCCAAGTCCATGTTACTGTAACGTGGTGGTGCTGGCAGGGCTTATACACAGCTATGCTTCCTCAGGTGTGGCTTAAGACAACATAAATGGGAACAGTCTGTATTCATGCCTGCATGGCTAAGACAATGCTAGTAAAACGCCCCAGGGAAACATCACCGCAACCCTCCCTTTGCTTGGAACACGTTCCAGCCCTGCACCTGACTTTGCCAGCTAAACTCCTCAGCCTTCAGCCCTCTGGTTAAAACCTCCTTCTGCCCCGCCCAACTCTCCCTTGCTCCACCTTGCACATTTGGGCACTCCTCCTTATCTGTGCTTATGTAACACCTGGGCACACTGCAGGCACACACAGCCCACCCCACTGTAACCCACCGATGTTGGGTGACCGTCAGTCTCTCCTGTTGGATGTGCAATAGGTTAAAATCAGAAAGGGAGGGGGCAAGAAAAAAAAAATTACTCCCGACACAGTGGATTTGGTGCTTCCTCAATCCCTGCTTTCTGCCCCCAACCCCCACTCTGTCCTATCCAGCATCAGCAGCAGTAGGATTAAGAGGTGAGAAATGTGTCTGAAAGGCGAGAACAGAACGCGAGCTCTCTTCACTAGTTTACTCCCCAAACGCCTACAACAGCCAGGGCTGTGTCAAGCCAGGAGCCAGGAACTCAGTTACCATCTCTTACGTGGGTGGCAAGAGCCCAGGTATTTGAGCCATTGCCTTCTGCCTTTTAGTTGCGCATCAACAGGAGGCTGGACTGGAAGCAGAGTTGCTGGGCACTGGAAGCAGAGTTGCTGGGCACTGAATGCAGGAGGCAAGCAGTGACCTAGGTGGTAGGCGAAACACCTGCCCTGAAATATGCGGATTTTACAGACGTGTCTTGGGGGCAAGCCGGGAGGAGAAATTTAGACATGAGGCTCAAGGAATCATTAGTATTCTTTTACCTTCATTTCCTGTTACAACTTTTGTTGACGGGCATGTCTGAGTGGCCCTCTCTCTGCAAACGACTGGTTGTGGAGTCTGGGCCTATGCGGAAAGGTAACCTCTCCGGCCCCACCCCCGGAGGCTGGGCGCCCTGCGCCCTTCTGCCCGCCCGACTTGGGAGCGCAGCGCGCCGGAGGGAGGAGAACCGGCGAATCCTCGCGGAGCCCGCGCCCAGCCCCGTCACGTTGGCTGCCGAGAGCATCCCGGCTGCGCCCCGGCGGGGAGGCGCCGAGGGTAGCTGAGGGGAGCGGGTCACGTGAGAGGAGGAGTCTGACCTACTTTCCCCGGCGGTCGGAGCATGCGTGCTGCGCGGGCGCGCGCCAGCCGGGAGGCTCACATGGAATCACACGTGCGCGGCCTTCGGGCGTGGGGGCAGCGCGAGCTGAGCCCGGGGAGCCGTCCCTGCAGCCTGCAGCCCACCCTGCAGCCTGCAGCCGACTCCACAACCTGCAGCCGAGATTGCATCCGACCCAGCAACCTGCAGCCGAGATTGCAACCTGCAGCCGACCCTGCAGCCTGCAGCCAAGCTTGCAGCTGAGCTTGTAGCAAGCTGCTACCAGGCTGCCCTCGGCTCATGGACCAGAAAGTCAGGGTGAACGTCTGTCCTTTGAATCGCCAGTGGCACGACTGAGATGTGATGCCACAGAGGGGCTCCCAGGGAAGGACCATCATTACATCATTGCTTGATATCGCAGAGGGCAGGAAACAATGTAAATGTGCAACCAGGAAAACGGTGAAATTCCTGGAAACACAAGTGATAACTGGGCCACCCTTGATAGTCTTTGCAGCTCTTAAAGAGGCAGTTGTATTGACACCGTGTATGCAAAGGCTCTCCAGGATACAGGGCTTTTAAGATAAAATGCAACATAGTGCAGGCAACGCTCACGTTTGTGTCAACATTGGGCGTGAGTGAATGGCATTGCTCAGCAAAGATGTTCGAAAACTTGGTAAAGGCAGATGTACTGGCTGTTGGGAGCGGAGGGTCAAGGGAAGGAGAGAGACTGACTCCTGCTTTATTTAGCCCCCCACCCCCGGCCCCGTGTACGATTAATCCATTTCAAAACAATTTAATAACAATGATTTAGCACTTTGTGCTGAGCACCAGGTTTTATGTAAATCATTTCCTTCTAAAAAGTGAGCGTGCGGTGTAGGATGTCTGTTGCGTTTCCTGTTGCGGTTAGCTCCTGCCCCAGCGTCAGATGAACTGCTGAATTAAAACGAGCTTTAAATGTCCACCGTGAGCAACCCAGCAGCCCTCTGCCTCTCTAGATCCTTGAGGTCCTCTCCGGCCAGAAGATAGAGGTCTCCATCAAGGCACTCTAGGTGACAAATATTTGCATGCTAGTGTTGCTGTGGCAATTTCCCACCCGTGGTGAGCGATTACTCTCCCAGGAATTCTGTGACCTGCAGTGCGGTTGCTTCCCTCAGGACTGTTGACTGTGTGCCAGTTACATGGTATTTGATTGCAAATAACAGAACCCCAGATTAAGGGGCTTCCCCCCCCCTCCCTATAACTGCTTTTCAAACAAATAAATAAATCTTTTTTTAAAAAAAAAAGACATTGGAAAACTCTTTAAGGCTGGCATTTGGCCTGCCCACATTCCGCATCACAATGCTTCGTCTGAGCATTGGCTCTGTCCTCAAGAAGCAGGTAACCACTCACGTGTAAGAGCCAGGTGGGGCTCATGGCCCCTGGACTTGAGCTGGCCCAACCCTGCTGCAGGCATTTCTGCAGTGAACCAACAGATGGAAGATTCTCTGTCTGCCTCCAAAGTAAATAAGAATTTCATGAAAGAAAAGTTCATATTTCTACTACTAAAAATACAACCCTGAATAATGAGGAGATATCAGTGATGTCATTTTGGCAGATGGAAGGAAGCATATAATGCTACATTTATGTGCTATTCATTTACTCAGCCAATAAATATACTATATGTGGAAACCTAAAGGTTCTTGGAAGGAAACAGAAGACATTCATGAACAAGTCCCTGAATTCAAAGGGAATATAGTCAGTTTAGGCAGATAAGATAGACCCTTGCAAAATACTGAAGTAATGATAATGACATGCAATGAAGAGCCTGAGTGGAGAATGATGTAACATGGCAGGTGTTCAGAGCAGAGGCAGAGACTGGCTGACAAAGAGAACAAGCAGCAGAGGGCCTGGCAGGGCTGTTCAGACTGGAAATAAGTGGAGAAGCAGGGAAGGCTAATGAGGATGGTTGGGCTCTCTATGAACCAAGGAGTACATGGAGAGACGAATCTGCTGTGTCAAGAGTAAAGACCAGACCGATGACTTGCACCAACAGAGTGAGAAGTGATGCTGGAAGCGCAGGAAGCAGCTTCCCCAAGTCCCCCACCCTGGGCTGCAGATGTTACTATCTACAGCACTAGCCCCTACCCTCACCTGCTCATCACTTCCAACTCTCATCCAGTTACGTCAGAGAAAACCCAAGGGCTTTCACATGCATTCAGAAACTAATTGGCCATTTTAGTCACCCCAATGCATTGACCATGCTCTTCCTCCCCTACTCTGGTTTTCTGCATATTACACTTTCTTGTGAACATCATCTCATCAGCAATTAATTAGTTGGATGGGAAGAGTCCAAAATAATTGCAAATATATCTAATGAGTTCGCTGCATGCAGCAACTCTGTGGGATGTATTATACACAGGGTATGCCTGCAACTGGCACATGACACCATAAGGGAAGGGGACTTAATCTAACACAATAAGTCATCAAATATCCAATCATTTGGCAACAAATAGTTCAAGATCGAGGCATATTCCCAAGGGCAGGATCAAAAACAGTGTGAGGCAGATGAAACTTAAAAAGATATTCACGATTGGAATTATACATGACTTTTGTTTTGTAGTCTGGAAGACCCAAATGTAAACACATAAATATGTCCACCTGAAACTTTAAGGCCCATAGTATATCACAGAAGCCTTAGTGGTAGATTGCTGAAGACACATATTCATACATTTATTTGTGCTTTTCTCTAAATATTTAAGAGTCCTTTTTATCCATCTCTTAGTTACCATAGTCTGTACTATATTTTAATTAGCCAGGTGTGTAAATGTATGTGGACATACATGCTGCATGCTCATCTGATAACTGAACAAGCACACAAAAAGTATATTCAAGAACAAATCTGGGACCCAGCACCGTGGCCTAGTGGCTAAAGTCCTCACCTTGAACACGCCGGGATCCCATATGGGTGCCTGTTCTAATCCCAGCAGCTCCACTTCCCATCCAGCTCCCTACTTGTGGCCTGGGAAAGCAGCCGAGGACGGCCCAAAGCCTTGGGACCCTGCACCCATGTGGGAGACCTGGAGGAAGTTCCTGGCTCCTGGCTTCGGGTAGGCACAGCACCGGCTGTTGTGTTTACTTGGGGAGTGAATCATCGGATGGAAGATCTTCCTCTCTGTCTCTCCTCCTCTCTGTATATCTGACTTTGCAATTAAAAAATAAATAAATCTTTTTTTAAAAAAAGAATAGACCAGAGGCTCATTAGTTGTTTGGACAAAGAAGAAAATTGAAGTAAAGAAAGAATGAAAGAAAGAAAGTCTAACAGTTAAAGGCCTACCTTCTAGGAGATCTCAGTCTATCAGAGGAGATAGTTATAATGAGAAGATAGGTTTATAAACAAATAAGGACATCAATGAAGTGTGCAAGTACGGCAGGGTGTATGGTGGGAGAAACAAATTAATGAGTGGTTATCTCCACTTCACCTGGGTGTAGGTGGAAGCTAGGACATGATGTCATAGCAATCTGTCTTCTTGAGACACCTGAGCTAGGTCATTAGCAACCAGACCTCCCTGAGAAGCCTGGCTGTAGGCTGAGCAATTAGGGTGGGAAAGGCATGCTGAAATCCCAGACATTATATATAAATTAAAAACCTCAGAGTCCAATTTGAGATAGATCTGAGAAGAAAATTACAAGGTTTGAATAAAAGGCAACCAGAAGATTCTCCCCACTGTTAGAAGCAGCCAGGAAAAAAAGGGCAGAGTTCCTGATGTGTAGGTACTAGAAGGCAGATTTTAGGTGTGACAAAGGCTGTTCCACAGCTCTTGGAATAGAAAACCTAAAGGTCACTGAGTAGGGTGGACCATTAATAGACGAGTTTTAAATGGGCCGGAAACTCCATTCCTGTTTCCATTTTGATGATCAACAGTATTTGCAAATCTCTGATGACTGAAGCCGAGACTAGTATAGGTAGAAAGAGACACTAAAATATCATAGTAATGGAGAGAGGGGGTATGATTGGCGACAAAAACCTCTACTACCAAACCGAATGAAGCATGTTTGGGAAGAGGGGACAATCTCATTTGTCCCCAAGGAACTGTCGTCAAGGCACGGCCCTTACCTTGGGAACTCCTAGGTGAAGATGTTCTTACTTTATTTTCCCTTCTCTCACATTCTCCCCCACATGAAAACAAAACCTCGGGAAATGCTGTGGTGCAAACTGGTGCACTGGTGAAGAGCCCTTTTGGACGCTGTGGCGTCCTGCTTGGCAGTGACTCCCAGTGCCTTGTCTTCACATCTCTAATCACTGCTGTGCCGGACAGCTATGGTGGGTCACAGTTGCTGACCAAGCCAAATGCCAATGACTTGAGAGGGTAAAGACTTATCTTGCGTTCATACTACATAACCACTGCAACATTGTGTGCCAGACACAGGCACAGCCATTTTCTGTGATGTTGTTTGTCTCTTTGGCATTGTGAGAATAAAGCAGGAGAGGGTCCGGTAGCAGTAATTAAATGCTCCTCTCTAGAGACGACACGCATCACTTCTACTCTTGACCCATTGGCTAGAGCTAGTCACGTGGTGTCACTCAATTACGGATGACTAAATAAGTGCTCTTTTACCAGATGTAAGGAAGGTGAAGCAGCCAGAGTAGTTGTGGGCAGCGTCAACAGCTGCGTACATGACATCGCTTGTTTCAGGTTGGATCACCAAATTTTAACTTTAACAAATGAACCGAAAAACTAGGAATGATACTAGTGGTAGGAATATTGACAGTAAACAGTATTTGTGGATCAATTGCTATTGCATTAAAATAGAGCTGGACACTAATATAAGCACTTTCCATGTAATAACTCGCTTAACTTTCCAATCACCTTGGAGGCTAAGTTGGTCACACACAAGACCACTCTTGGGCAGAAAGAGGTACAGGCTATCAGAGGGAAATGTAATTTTAGAATCAAATGGACTTATTAACATAAAGATCAACTTATTTTATAGGGCAGGACTGTGGAGATACATTGATTTCACATGTGTACACACTTTAACTGTACGAAGCATTGATCGAGTCCATGTATAGCAAAACCAGAGAAATAAGAATCCAAGGGCATGAGTAACTAAACAAGGACATTGGTTCTCTTTACTGTGCACATCAGTGATGGTTACCTTCATTAATCAATCCATGCACACATTTTACTACAGACTTCCACATCCCAGGTGATCCCAGGTTTCCTCCACAATGGTTCAGGGACCAGTCCTTAGACTGAAACAGCTTAGTATGATATACTGTTTGCAGAGCTCAGTCTAAAGATGTGTGTCTGCATGTATGTGTGTGTGTGTGTGTGTGTGTGTGTGTGTGAGAGAGAGAGAGAGAGAGAGAGAGAGAGAGAGAGAGAGAGAGAGATGTGGTGAGGGAGAACAAGAGCAAAGGCATGTTGATGTATCCCTAAATATATTTTTTTAGTGTCTGTATCCTTTGCCCCACTGCTTATGGAAATTCTCTTCTTTATAGCTACTCTAACAGCCTTCAGCGGCACCAAATATTTCTGAATAGTAGCTGTTAATTAGTGAATTATATGCAAAATAATAGCTAACATTAGAAAGCTTTTCATGTGCCAAATACCTTACTAACTACATATATTATGTTATTCAGTGTCAGCCATTCACCTATTAGGAGGTGAGTACACTGGCCAGGCAAGTTGACACGGGATGCAGTTGAGGCATAGAGAACACCACACTGCTCCTCAACCTGCCCAAGTTCTCATGGACTGTGGAGTCCGCCACTGGAACATCTGTACTGTGTTGCTATTTGGAGCCTTCCTATTCTCCAGTTGGGTCTGACACTCTTATGTATCTCCTTCCTAGTTCAACCTCCTGCTGTGGGGGTAGCTGCTGATTCCTGAGCACCTCAAAGCCTATTCATTCAGCATCTCCCCTATGGCTCATTCTGTCCTTTTTCTCACTGTCCCGTCCAGGCTTATACCAAGGAATTCATCTCTCCCAGACATCATCTTGTCTTCCTAACATTGTCTATTGATTGCATTAACTTCATGTTGCCTTATTTTTCACATAAGGAGAAGGATTATGTTGTATTATTAATTTTATCCTCTAAGCACGCAGCTTGGATCATGTGGTACACAGAGTACATGCTTGGTGAATGAACAAAAGGGATACTTCTACAAGGTTGAGAAAATGCTAAATAATTACCGTGTAAAGTGACAGCACTATCTCTTGTCCTCTAGAATTCAAAGAAAGACATATTGGGAAAAAAATAGAAACTAATGAAAATCAAGTTTGTTATAATAGACTCAAATAGGCATTGATCAAACCATGTCCTTCAGAACTTAACATGTTGTAATATAATTTGATATTGCTTGATCATCTATGTGTATGTTCAACAATGATTTATTAAGTGACTACTGCATCAGCAGGTGTTGTTCTAGATGCTAAGGTCAAAGAACAGATGATAAATACATAAGGAAACAGGGTATTCTGATGGTGATTAGTGGTCTGGGGTAGAGGAGAATGAAAGTTTAAGATGAGGATAGGAAGACTGGGGCAGAAATGAGCAGGAGCAGTGATTGTATCTACAGTGGTCGGAAAAGGTCTGTATTCGAGGTACTAGCCAAGAAGAGGCTGAAGGAAGGGAGCAAGCTCTGCAAGCACCTGGTTGTCCGCAAGGACAACCTGCTAGGAAAAGACAACAGCATGTACAGAGGTTCCGGTGCAGGGATTCTATTGTCATTCAAGGAACAGCCAGGACAAGAGGGTACAGTGTATAGAACAAGGGGCAGAGAGGTGGCAAAGGGGCCAGAGGAGGTCACAGGGAACGGGGCTGATGCTGATGAAGTGGGGTTTTTTAGCTATTGGGGGACTTCAACATTTAGTGAGAAAGAAGCTATGGAGGGTGGATTCATCTAAGTCCAGATGAGAAGAGTCCCTCTAGTGCTGGGATTAAAATAGTCCATATTGGGGCAAGGTAAGAAACAGGTAGCTGATACTGCAGCAATGTAAAGGAAAGGTGACAAGGGTTTAGTCAGGAGCAGTGGGTCTCAGCCAAGGGCGACTGGGCTACGAGCGGTGTAGAGACAGTTAGGTTTGTTTTATTTTGGGGAGCGTGTGTTATGCCACTAGCATCTGGGGGAGAGAAGCCAGGAGTGTTATTAATATCTTCCTGTGCACAAACCACCTCCTCCCACAATGCAGGTTAGCAGAACTGAGGTGGAGAAACTGGTTTCAAGTGGTAGCAAGTGGCAGTGGTGAAAAGCCATCAGCTTCTGGATGTATTTTGAAGGTACCGCCTGTGGGATTTGCTGATGGACTGCAGATGGGGTGTGAGAGAAAAAAAGGAGCCAAGGATGACTTCAAGCTTGTTGCTGGAGCAACGGAAAATAGAATTTCCATTGGCTGAGATGGGGAAGTTGCTGGGAGGAGTAGATCTTGGACTTACAGCCAGGAATTTGGCTTGGACTTGTTCCGTTTCATTAGGGTGTCGCTCCCTTTCCCAGTATTAAACTGGGGTCTCTTTCTGCATTGCTAGTTGACACTGCATAGATAACCCAAAGCAGACAGCCCCCAGTAATCTAGGTGTCACTTGGGGCTGCACTCTACTATATACTTCCTGCAAGTTAGTTGCCCTCCATACAATTTGCTTATGTCAATCTTTACCTTGGATGACAATTCCTCAATGTGATCTGCTTGGGGAAGCAGATGAGGATGGTGAATACCAGCTTGCTATCAGTCAGGGTAGCAGCAAAGATGATCTTGTTTTCCTTCAGATTGGGGTATGACCCCAGGGGTTAGTGATCTGTGTATCTCTTTATGATCATGACTGGAGTGATTGCTCGTGTTTTTCTGTGTGACCTCTGATGCAGATTCCACAGGTGCTCTAGTGGGATAGCCTGGTGTGGAATGTCTGTGGCATGCAGTGGGTTGTTGTTCACTGGGAACAGACAGGGCCACACGCCAACTTTACCAGACACTGTGTACTTAATGTGTGTGAGTTTCTCTGGACTTCAACTTAATTATGTGTAAAATGAAGGTAACAGTCACCCACCCATAGGTGGCACAAAAATTAAATGATGGAATGCATTTAAAATGCATTGTAAATGATCAGTAAACATTCACTTGCTATTATTGTGAAAAGTGCAATTTGGAGATAAGGAAGACCCTAGTTAGAGTTGAATTTCATCATCATGACCTTCACGAAGTTTAACTTCTCTGAACTTTGATTACTTGTTCTCAAAATGGCTACCCTGAAAAAATATCTATGTCCTAAAAATACAAGTGCTGTGTAAGCCAGTCTACCTACAGCAGGCAGCAGGTAGCATTGAGAAAATAGGTCTACCTCAGGCTTACATCGCTAATAAGTGAAAACAAAATCTTACAGGATCTTACAAGATCTTCATCTTAAAACATCACAGAGATCCCTTACATGCTTCTGAAGATTGCTGAGAAGCCAAAGCCCCGGGCAATGGGGTGCCACTACCTCAGATCCTTACTGCCTGGCAAGCAGCCCTAAGAATGCAAGGGACAGGCCCAGGAATGAGTATGTGGATCATGTTATGTTTATTTTAATGGAAGAGGAATGAAGAGTTAATGGTTGTTTGACAGACCTGAAGGAATAAGGATTCCATCTGCTTGAAGGGAAGGGCAGGGCAAGTTCTGTGGAGAGCAGACTCCAATGGGCTTGACACCCTTCCAGAAAAGTCCAGATGAGGTCTGGCACACAGCATGGGTTGTCAAGGAAGTAGTGCGAAAGGGTGCATGCTTTATGCTTTTCAGGCCAAGACAGCAGCAGCCTGAATCTATATCTTTGCACTCATTCAATTCATGCACATTTATGAAGCACTCACTCTAGAGCTGAGTTAGCTGCGAGGATGCAGAGGTGAGCACCATACCACCCAGGCCATAACTCTTGCACAGTACAGTGACATACAGTTAGCTTAGCTACAAAGCCAGGGAGAATTTAAAGCTTTCTCAGAGCACACAAGAAAAGCAGCTTCCACATGCTGAGAGTCATCAAATATGAAACAGCAATGACAGTGATAATGGATTAATGACACACTGTCCTTGCCCTTACACAGCCCTGTGACACTCAAGGCCTGGGACTTTCTGGTGTTGGTGAGTGTGTGATATGTAGACAGCACAGTAATGTCTGAATAGCTCTCCAGATCCTTTCCTTGGTAACTACCCTCGGCGTCCCTCAACCTCCCTCCATGTTGGGCTGTCACAAATGATCACATTTTCAGATCAGCCACTCAGATTTAAAGCCCTCCTGAGTGTTTGCTAATTCAACATTTTTTCAAGCATTGTCCTGGGGGTCCCTAGAGGCTTTCACTGGAGCAGATGGAAGTGAGAGGATAGTGAAAAGAGAGGGTAAGCCACATCCCTTTTAATTTCAATCAAACAAGTATTGTTATGATTATGTCATTAATCTTCATGTTCATATGCGATTTCATTTAAATTATGGGTTACAAAGCTGGGAAATGTTTAGGGAAGCACTGATTTTATTTTTATAGAGAAGAAATCCAGAAGAGGAATGGTTTCTCAAGACATCAGAGCTAGAGAAATCCAAAATGAGAGCCGGATTTATCTCTGCTGGCCGCTGCACTTGCCACTGTACACAACTGCCTATGTGCAATGAAGGATGGGCTGAAGGGGGTTCAAGCTCCTCCCAAAGTGGGTGGAGAGTGGCTATGGTGGGTTGCACTGGGGAAGGATGGAAAGAGTGTGGTGCAGCTGCTGTTTCTGGGCTCTGCTTAGCACCTCTCCCTGCCCAAAGGCCAGGGTGGTGGTAGATGAATGTGCACAACGTGGGTGTATGTTGGGAAAGAACCCAGAAACTGCTCCCTGATTCTGAGAAATAAAACTCAGCTTGGAGCTCCTGGGGGCCAGAGAGTTGGAAGGTGGCTGCAACGAAGTATGTTTTGAAGAGAGGAGTGGCTTAACAAAGTGTCCCAGAAGAACCTAAAATGTGCAGCTGTTCCCTGGCTTCGAGAACTCAGAAGGCTTCTGGATAAGAGTTTATTTGTGAAGGTTTAAAATGGGGACGCAGGTGAATCAAATATTGTGATCAGAGAAATCTACAGTCCAGTGGAGCAGGAAGGACATGTGTATGTGTAACACAAGGGTGGAGGAGAGAGGTGACACAAAATAACAACACAACTAGTGCAGAGTCATGGAGCTGGAACTTGAAGTAAGATTAGCCAGACAGAGATGGGCATAGGCAAGGGATAGTGAGGTTCTTGCCAGCCTTGACTAGGGAAGCAAGAGGTCTGGGCTCAGACTTGTACTCTCTGGAAGGTTATTTTGAAATCAATCACATTTTTTCTAGGACCTGAAATCCCAAGAAGTCCCTGTTCCCTGGAATAGCAAGTGAGCCATAGCTGACAGTGGTAGGTGTGTGGGATATGATTTTGTGACTAATAAGAAGTGGAGGATTGCAGCTCCCTGCCTATGGGCTGGGAAAACAGAAGAGGATAGCTCAAGTCCTTGTACCCCTGCACTCATTTGGGAGACCCAGAAGAGGTTCCTAGCTTCAGACAGACTCGGCTCTGGCTATTGCGGCCATTTGGGAAGTGAACCAGCCAATGAGTGATAGTCTCTCTTTCTTTCTCTCTCTCCCTTCCTCTCTCCCTTTCTTCCCCCCGCCCCCCCCCCCCCCGCCTGTCTCTCTCTGTCTCTCTCTGTGTGTCTCCTCTGTGACTTTTTAAAATAAAAGTAAACAAAAAAATCAAAAATTAAAAAAAGAAGCTGGGATCCAGTAGAGATGGCAAAAAGTTTCCAAATGATAGACATTGCACCTCTTCCATTCCATCCCAGAGGAAGAAGCTCAGAGCTGAGATCTGTGGGCTCTATTTCTAGGAATGAGTTGGGGAAAGTGACACATGGATGATATTTCATCCACACTACTTGAAAATTCTATCCTTCTCCCCTCACTCTGGATATCTGCTTGCAAATCAGCTTGAAATCACAAGGAATTACCAGCCTTCCTCAAATAAGTCACCCAGCATAACTCAAGGAAAGGAGAGGTGACAGCATGGTGAACTGAGGGCAGTTTATTCCCTTAGAAAGAAGGTGCAGAAGTGACAAAGTGTGTGTGTGTGTGTGTGTGTGTAAAGGGGGTGGTGGCCAGTGGGAATTAGTGGTGTCCTTGAATCACACGGCTGAGTTCTGATGCATTTCAGGTCTTGGGAAATTTATGGTGCTCAAAGAACACTTGGAAATAGTGAAAATGTTATTCCAGATATTGAGATGCCTTTGAGAAAACAAATACACAAACCAAAGTTGCATGCTGCACTATGCATCTGATCAGGAAGGCAGGGGGCACCACTAAAGGAGTCTCTAGCTGGAGACCAAACTCTCTTAGGCCACTGTTGATCACTCATGTTTTCCTATCAGGCATCCACATTAGCACAAAAGCATGTGTGTTATTTTAAAGTTTACTCAAAATTTAAGGACTCAAATCCCTTCTCTGTACTTCTTTAAAAGTTGTAATACACAGTTTTCAATGAGTCTGAAGTAGAATAGTATTTCTTTTTGTTTAGTGGCTACAATATGTTAATATATTACAAAGTATTAAAAGGGAACAATAAGAATGAATCAATTTTTATAAATATGTGCATAATTACAGAGAAAAATAATGTGCTTATCTGTCTTCTCCAAATTTTCCATCCAGAGCATACTTCTGTAATTAGCAATTAAATTTTTTCCCCGAGAATAAAGAGAGGGCATTCACTTACAGGATATGGCTTCAAGTCCTTAACATTTATTTCCCAAGCTTCAGTGCACAGATGGATGCCCTGTTTCAAGACGTGGTCTTTTTTATTAAGTGGAACAGAGAGGGGTAGCAGTGTCTCCAGCTGGCAATGTGGCTCAAGCCTTCACAATTTAACCCATCTCATGGTTGGACTATTTGCATCATGATTCTAGCAAACTAAAGATCTATATTTTGTTCTTGTGTGCTAACACTGATTGATGCTTCAAGTATTTTGTCTTTAAATTACCTGTGGTCAGAGAAGGTGCTGCTATGGGTTCCAGGGACAGGGCTCCAAGGTGATGGAATGCAGACCAAGGAGAATGAAATAGGGAGGATCACAGTGGCATAAGAGGGACCCAGATCAAAGTCACAGGGCAGGGACTGAGGTCTGAGAGGAGGTCAGAAAATTAGTTATCTGGAGATCTGGAGAACCATGGCTCTAGATTTGGCCTGTGTATGGTGTCCAGTTCAGAGTTTTCCAAGGTATCAGCTGTGTAGCTTGGGAATGGCTTGGTGGATTTAACAGAACTTAGTTGGATCAAATGTGTGTGATTCACTTTGTTGCCTTTGATTTTTATCTCTATGAAATTCAATCTTGCTAGATTCAGCCCATTGTTACATCTCAATAAGTTATTCATAGGGCATGATTTTATCTCCTGTGCGTTAGTTGTCCTTCCCAACTGGGCAATCCAGATTTGATTAGCATGTATTTCTGGTGTTCACACCAGTCCACTGATGTCCACAGCCAAAGACTCTTATTACACCCCGTAATGGTAGTTCGTAAGTCAAATGTCAATTCATCCACATTTTTCCTTCTTGCGTAGAAGGATAGCCTAAGACATCCCACAAAATCTTTTGAGGTAGACAGTATTCAAAACAATCAGCTTAATGATCCTAACCAAAAACAACACAAGGTGAATTTGACAAGAGCCAGTTTTACCTCATCTGAGCATTTTCTTCTCTTTTCTAAGTAATCCCAAAGGCTCTGTTTTTTTCCCCCACTGAGAACACAATGTCAAATTTTGCCTCTCTGACCCTAATATTTTCCTCTTTCCCATTTTTTGATGAGCAGCCATTTTCTGTTGCCACCATCTTCCTTTAGTTGGTTTATATCTACTAGGACAGAATCAAGTTGACCTTTGCTTTATCCAGGATAATCTTTTATACCATATTGCTGTATTGATTTTGCTGTCAAACTCGCAGAAATCTTGGGTACCTTTCATAGTTTTTCTCACATCAATTCTACCATTGGTCAATATGATCACTGCAGAGAATCAGGATAATTTCTAGACATCAATTTTGCATCTGCCTGCATTCTTTTCCTGTCCTTGCCAGTTGCCTTATTCATAGAGATCCCTGAATAATATGGTCCAGTCTGTCTTTGGTCAATTTTACTTGTCTCATGAGCAAATTTTCATCACAGGAGTAGGCAAGTCAGTGACAGCACAGAGAATTAAATTTTCTCAAAGGTTTATGCTTGTTCAAGTCCTGCCCTGTCCACATTGTAACATCTTCCTCAATTTCCTATAGGTTCTGCAAACACTCTCCCCTTCCCACAAAACTCCATCTTATAACAAGTGAAAGCAGTATTTTCAAGAGACAGGAGGAATGAGTGTGCCCTCATTCCAGGAGTGCATTAATGAATCATTAATGGTCTTATTTGGCAGTACGGCAGTTCATGGTACACAATGGTTGATAAGCAACTGAAACCTTGATTCTCTTCCCAACTTGAGACTAGATTCCAGCCAATTTATCTCAGAAAATGATGTGCAGAACACAGATGTCCTTTCTAGCATGGACAGAATATGAAACTACAGGCAGGGTAGATTTCCAGCCTTGACTATTTAACTATGTTTGGTCAAGAAAACCTCCTAAGAAAAAGGAGAGTGTATTACACAGGGTTTTAGGGAAGGATAAAGAAACAATCCTGGAGAAAAAAGGATAGTGAAATCAATTGGAGAGACACACTCATATTCCATCTTAACATCCCAGTTTTTGTTTTGTTTTAGCATTTTTCATTCTAATGGCCCTTAAATAGTAAGTAAATGGTGTATAGAATAGAATGAAAAATATAAACCTGCTCTTGTTACACTTCTAAAAATCTAAGTGGTTTCTTGCTGCTCAACAATAAAACATCAATGCATGAGGAGACCCCTGCTCCTCCAAGGACCTGCCGGGGAAAGGTGTCCCCAGTAGGATTTACCAGTGGCTCCGCCTCTCTCCTTTTATTCTTCCTCCTCCTTCTCTCCATGCTCTTGCTACACTAATGTGACTTGAGTGGAATGAGGGTAAGTTTATAAAACTTCCTGAAACTTAAACCTAATCCCACCCTGTGGAGGAAGGGATCTAAACAAATCTAATTTCTTTTCTGCATGTTAATCCTTCAAGCAGAGAAATATGGGCTAGAAAAGAACTTCATTGCCCTTTATCTTAGAAAAGCTCAGTGATTATTTCCTTCTACTTCTATTATACATTTTTTGGCTTTTGGAGGATTTTGTTCAAGTCCTACCCTAGTCCCGCCCCACCTTCTTGAAGCTCAGGGGAGAATTTAATTAGGACATCTCAAATTGATTGATGAATGGAGGTGGGACCTTGCACTCCCCAGTTCATGCTCTGACAGCTCCAAAGTCATTTCAGGATAGAAGTTTAATCAACTGTCTTTGTTACAGATTTAAATGTGTTCACTGTCCGATATGTAAGGCTCCCGGGGATGGGATTTCTCTATCACTCACCTTGCGCTGTCAAATTTATAAAATTGAAATAACATGTAAACAAATATTTTTCTGAATGCTTGAAGCTAGTTCCGATCTTATCTCATCTCTAGGGTGAGATTGCCTTTGTGCTTTTTGTTGGCAGGGAGACGTTTGATGTAGGAGAGTAAGATCTGCATGCTCTCTCCTGGCTGAGCTCCATCAGTTCAGTTCACTTTGAAGCACACTGTTTAGCAATTAATGAACTTGTGTCTGCTAGAGTCTCTTCCCCACCTCTGGGCTCAGAAAACCATACAAATTCTTGTGTCTTCCTTATTGGTTTTGAGTAGAAAGGAAGTGGGTGTACATGTGGTGACTTTTGTTAGATAACTGGAGACGTGAAATGTAAGTTTTGCAGATTAAAATTTAGAAATATCACAGAAAGTTTGATTCCTTCCTTCTTGTTATGTTCTGCCTCCAACTGACTTAACAACATTCATTGAAAGGAGACAAAGAACTTAAAATAAATAGAGCCAAATATTTTTTCTCTTCTCCCATTTATTTTCCTCCCTTTGAATTCTAAATGGACTCCTGAAATTCAGAGCAGAGATACAGTGTTGAAATAAAGCCTTTATTTTTGCAAGGGAGTTGAGAGATGAGGTTTTTGTTTTGTTTTGAATTTTCAAAGACTGAAACTCTGAAGGCAACCAGGTATTCAGCTGTCTCTCTCCATAGACTAGGAGAATGAGACAGGCTAGGTAAAGAGGGTTTTTAGAGAATGATGACGTTATTTGGCTGCCAATCAATCCCAGAGATGGTGTGGCCTCTTTCCCTTGCAGGGATAGTTGACAGCAGATCAGAGCCTTGACAGAGACACTGCATCCCAAAGCCAGAGAAGGTAGCCAAGCTACTGAGAATCCCCTACCAACTGCTCTGGAGAGTGACTCTACAGCATCCATGGGAAAAGGGAAGATGAAGGCAGAGACAGCTTTAGAGAGGATGCTTAGCATCCTCTCACCATCAGGCTCATCAAACACCTTAGACACAGGGGAAATACAAAAGTTCTATAGCCACCATAGAGGTGCAAGAGTGGTTTAGAGAAGATCTGCTTACCCAACAGGAACCTACCCATCAGAACTGGACAGACATTGCCCATAGAGCATGCCAACACAAGGCAAGGAAGGATGGGAAAAGATACACTTGTAGACACAGAAGGCATCTGTGGCAATGCCTGGAGTTTGTACAGGGTGAATTACTTCCCAGTAGATTCCAGATCTAGAAAGAATGCTGCAGACCAGATACCTCATCTCAACAGAAGTGCTTTGATATTAGAAGTTACTTTGCAAGTGAGTGAACAGTTAAATATTAACCTAAATTACCTGGAAAAACATGAGTTAGTTGAATCTGTCTGCATGGAACAGGTTATGTATTCTACATCAGATAGAATGAAGGCTCTGATTAGAGAATTGAGCTAGAGAAAAATTTTGGAAAATTATCTTCTTAGCAAGCAAGATTTATTTCAATTTCTATGTTTTTTAAAAATGTATTTTATTATTTTATGATACATTTCCACAGGTTCTGGGATTATCCCTCTGCCCTCTCTAGACCCCTCCCCCACAGCAATTTCCCCTATATTTTATTACAGTAGTATTGTCCTTCACAATCAGTCTTAAGTCCATCATTCTGCTATTTAAGTGCATCCTGACATTGTAGGTACGGACAATGCAGTTTCATTGGAAGCCCATCTTTGGTTTGGAAGTAGAGATGCATATTACATTGTATCTTTGTATCTGGATATGATAGTCTCTATGACACAGTTAATATACATTCCCTTAAATAAAAAGCCATAAAACAAAATCAACAAGAAGGAAAATAGAAAATTCACAACAGGAAGTTAAGCAACATGCTACTGAATGACCAATGTGTCACTGAAGAAATGAAAAAGAAAGTGAAAAACCTAGAAGCAAATGATGCTACTGTATGACCTATGTGTCACTGAAGAAATTTTAACAAAGTTTTTGAAGAAATGAAAATAAAAACAAAGATACTAAAACCCATGAGATGTAGCAAAAATAGTACTGAAAGGGACATTGATAGCATCAAGTGCTTACAAAAAATTGAAATATCTCAAATAAATGATCTAGTGCATCTCAAGGACTTATTAAAATATGTAAAGGAAGCAAGAAATGATAAAAATCACAGCAAAAATAAATGGAATTGAAACTAAAAAACTACAAATTGCAACAAGAAAGTGCCAGCTGTTAAGAAGATGATCAAAACAAACTTTTAGCCAGACCAGCAAAGAAAAAAGTAAGAGAGAAAAAGCAAATGAAGTTAGAGATGAAAAAGGAAACATGCCAAGAAACTAGTAAGGTGATGTCTTCTTGCTGAATGGATTGTTTGATCATTATATGGTGTCCTTCTTCAACTCTTTCAATATTTTTCATTTCAAAATCTGTATTATCTGATATAAGAAGGGCTATACCAGCTCATTTTTCTTTTCCTTTAGCCTAGAATATTTCTTCATGTCCTTTCACTTTTAGTTTCCACATATCTTTGTTGGTGAATTGTGTCTCCTGTAGGCAACAGACTCATGGGTTTTGTTTTTTGATCCAGTCTGCTAATTTATGACATTGATTGATGAGTTTAAGCCATTTACATTCAGGGTTTATATATGTTGAGTCAGAAATGAGCTTTCTCCTGGCTCACTGCTGTCTTCCAGCCTTCCCTCCCTCACAGCCTTTTTCTCAGTATGCAAAATGGTGCCTGATATGGCACTGGTTGGGGTCTGAGGCCCAAAATCTACCCTGTTTGTGCAACTGCCTTCTTGGGCTCTGCCACTCTGCTTCTGTTTGTGGCTGAATCAAGAAATTCTGTAAGGCAGTTATGGCTGGGTTCATCTCCTGAGCTTGGTGAATTCCCTTTCCCATCTGGCCACTGGTGGAGCTCTGATCACTAATCACCAACCACTGCTGGGGTATTTGGTCACTGCAATACCATTCTACTGTCTCTGCTGCTTCCCCATGTCCACGGGTCTCCAAGGGTCCCTCTGCTGTCTGCCTGTCCTCTCCTGTTTCTCAGGATTGCAGTCTCTCTGCTTCATCCTGGATAATGAGTCTGTCTGCTTAAACATTCCTTACCCTATTCCTCCATCTTGTTTCTCCACAGGCATGACCTTTATTATCTAATAGTGAATATCTACTAGCTTGGCTATAGCTTCTCAGAGGGAAAACACCTGTTTAGAAATCATTTTATTTATTTATTTAAGATTTATTTATTTATTTTTTTTATCAGAGAAGCAGTTCAGATTGATGGAGAGAAGGAGACAGAGAGAGAAACATCTGTCATCCACTAAAGGTTAACTCCCCAAATTGCCTCAGTGCCCAGAGGTGAGCCGATCTGAAGCCAGGGGTTAGAAGCCTCCTTTGGGTCTTCCTTGTGGGTCTCCCTTGTAGGTCATGTACTCTTGGGCTCAACATCAAGACTTCTTCTTTAGTGTCAATATCAGACCACCCATCTCCAGCATCTGCCTCAACTAGCGATTCTTACTGGACCCCCTGGAGAAATGGCCTTTTTGGATCTGCTGCTGGTGGGATGAAGTTTCTTTCCAATCTTTGCTCTGTGTGAGGCTGAAGCAGCCTCTCATTTGTTAGCTGCCTCAGGCATCATTCAGATTCCCACACCACAGTGTCCCTAAGTCCAGGGCATATACCCAACCACTTCTCTGAATTTTCCCTTGGAGTTACCTTCACTTTGCTTGAGCAGAGGAGAAAGCATCCTATACCCCTATCCATGATGCACATGCATTAGTGTGTAGGAAGCGTATGTGTGCCATGGGATGCAGAACACAACTACTCTCCTAAAATTGTTCTAATTTCCAATTACTTGTCACTTCTCCAATTCTAATCCTAGTGAAAATAACATGTTGACAAATTTTCTGGAAGGGAAAGCATTTCAAAATTAGAGTATTAAAAAGCTTTCAAGTCAGTACTCCTTGAATGTAAACACTCAATTTTTAGAAGTTTGAAAAGTCTGAACTTTATAATGAAATGATGGTTACTTCTCATTCTTTACTTAGAATGGTGATTTATAGGACACAGTCTTTGTAGACAATGATGAAGAAGTCTTAAATTAATCATGATTTATGGCTAACCTAGGATGGGATATTACATGGCTACTTAAAGTCTTCTGCTTTCAAACAACATTTATTGGCAAAAGCAAAGATGATGATGTATGATTAATGGGAAAAGTGTGGGATACAAACTTACTGCATCATATGTGATATCAATTTTACAGCATATATATATCTGTGTGTGTGTGACAATGGGTTTGCAGGTGTATAACTTCATTAAAATTATTAGAAGAAAAAATACAGTATGTATAATTTATAAGTAAATTTTAATTGGGGGTAAAAGCCTTGCCTATCAGGAAGCACTCTCCTTTATCTTTCTAATTTTGTGATTTTTATAAGCTGAAGAAAACATTGTCAATTGGCACATCTAGTGAAGCTATAATTTTATTTTGGGCATTTGTTATTTCTCTTTTGAACCCTATCAAGAAAAATAATACAGGCTTGTTCTGATGGCAACTTGCCAATATCGCAGATCAGGATTTTTAATGAATTCCCTCCTTCTGAGGCCTAATTTAAGCCCAATTTAAAGTAAACAAACAAACACATTACTCCTGAGAAGGGGAATGAGCACTCCTTTGTTGTGCAGGCTTTGAATCCGAAGCTCTTTAGAAAAAGAAAAATAGAGCAAAAATGAGCCTAATAAGCTAGCCTTCTCTTCGGCTTGAGCTGTTCTCATTAAGGTTTAACAGCATAAAACACCATTAACAATTTTAGATTTATATGAAATGTCTTTCATTCAGCTTTCTTTTCCCCAAATGCTGGGAACTAGGAAATATTCAATGTCCCTGAGAGATCATCTGTGGCTTACCAGTGGCCTTGCATTTCATTTTGTTCACTCACAACCAAGATAGCAGGGTGCTTCAGAAAGTTGGTGGAAAACAGAATTGAAAGTATGACTTTACTTTGATGTAAAGAATATTTTGAAATGCATAGCTTTCTTCATAATATGCATTTTCTATCTGTTATGAAAACACTGTGTCAAAAATGTTTTTTGCACCAAAATAAATTCATACTTTCACTCCTGTTTTTCCAGCACTTTTTTGAAGCTGTAAATGTATTTTACACATGTGTGAACAGATATAATCATGCCTGTACATACATACATGCACTCTAATACATGTACACATACTCCCTAGCTTGTTCTGTGAACCTACCTACCACCAGGAATACTCCCCTCCTGCTACGTACATTCAGTCTGCCTCTACATGAAGCTCTGAATCCCACAGACTAAAGAGCCTGTGACTGACCCCGACAGAAATGGTGGGATGGACAGCCGTGTTTCCAAGAAGACAGAGTTGTCTTTTAGCCCATGACTAGGCCAATGGGACAACAGTAAGGTGGCATCCTTAGTTGTCCAGGGCATCAGCAGCAGAGGTGAAATAGCTCTGACCAGCTGAGCATGGATCCAAGAATGCTCGGTCTTCACTCATCCCCACAGGTAGACAGTTGCTTAAACACACTTGACCGATGACCTGGGTAAGAAAAGTGTGTGTCTGCCATATGATCATATCCTTGGATTTAAACTCACCCTGTCAGGTGACAATTTTCATTCCAAATAGCTAAATGAGGAAGTTAGCATCACTTACCCATATATTTTGTCTCATCTGCTCTGAGCCTTCCTCCATACTCTACTCCTCTCTCTGCTGAGATAACAATGCTTGAGGAACCTCAGCTCTGGAAACCAACCAACTGGTGTCTGCAACTTCCAGCACAATACTTGACAGAGAAGACCTGGTCTCTTCCCAGTTCTCTTTCCCGCTCAACAAAAATTGCTAGGGAGAACTTTGTTCTGAGGGCTGTTGCTCTTCTATCCATTCATGGATCTTCTGATACAGTCATTGTGTGTCTGTGAAGAGATGGAAATAGGATTATTTTTCTTCAAAACTTCAGACTCTTTTTTCAGCCTTCTCTTCTTTTCTTCTTCATTTTCATCCCTCTTGTTTTGTAAAACTTGAAGATATCTAACATCAAATAAGTGGAACAAGGGGCCAGCATTGTGGCATAGCAGTTGGAGCTACTGCTTGTGTTCCTGGCATCTTATGTGGGTATCAATTTCTGTCCTGGCTACTTCCAGTCCAGCTACCTGCTAATGGCCTGCATAAAGCTGTGAGAGATGACCCAGTGGTTTGGGCCCTTGTTAGTCAGATGAAGATCCTGGTTCCTGGCTTCAACCTTGCCCTGTGCTGGCTATTACAGTCATGAGGGGAGTGAACTAGCAAAAACAAGATCTCTTTCTCTGCCCCCTGCCCCTTAACTCTTCCAAATAATAATAATAATAATAAAAAGATCTTATTACATTCTGTTAGAATAACTGGAACACATTTACATAGATAGATCATCTCTCTTAGGTCTGTTAAATTTTCAAGATTCTCACCCTTAGTTGTGTTGGAAAAACATTTCAATATTCAACAGTTTTTAGGATCACAAAGCAACGTGGGTATGTTCCTCCCCTTTAATCCCGTTATCTTCTCCCCTGCTTCCCTCCATTCCCCTCGCTCCTACTTGTTCCCTCTTTTTCTTTCTTTTTTTAATAGAGTGATCATACTGACTTTTCCTCCTAGAACAGTTCTAATTTTCATTTGCTATGTTTGTATAAGTACACACACCATCTCTAGCAACAATGTCTTGATCTGAATGATAAACTGCAGGAGTTGTCTATCCATCTAACAAGCATTTTCTGAGCATCTAATCACCATCTACACAGGACAGTGTGCTGGTGAGATAGACACAAAGGGGCGGTTCACAGCCTGCAGTTAAATCAGGACCTAGTGTTTTCCTGCCTAGCATCTTCAGCAGTGCTTCAAAGGTTCAGAGCACACTGAACGAGCTGCTGTGGACTTCAGGAAGAGGATTACACTGGTTTCTAAGCCCAACGCAGATTAGAACTTTGGCCAAATAATTTGTTTCTTCATCTCTTATAATCATCAAGTGGTAGAGAGGATGAAAAATGTTAATTAGGCATCTGACACAGAAACGGATTATGTCTGAGACTTAAAAATGGTAGCTATTTTCAATATCTTATTGTTACTATATTATTATTATATTATTTTTAATTACAAAAGAATTGTGTTCTTAATGTAAGCAAATTTTACAAAAGAAGGTTTCAAGGCAAACAGAGAACACTGGATGATGACAGCATGGGTCAAATAGGGTATCTGATTCTGTCTCTTTGAAATCTTCTTTTTCAAGTCTTGACCCTGTCAGACACCAGCAAAGGAAGACAGAACAGAAGGAAAGTAGAAAGGAAACCATTCCCTTTCTAGACTCTGCTGTTTCTCTCTAAACTGTGAATAGGCCTCTCCTGGGAAGGTGAAATAAGTTTTAAATTGAATGTGAAATTGGTATTTTTATTTAGACTAGCTAGCTTTATTTTTTAAAATTTGTTTTATTTCTATTTGAAAAGCAGATTTACAGAAAGAAAGAGACAGAGAGAAAGATCTTCTATCTGCCAGTTCACTCCTTAGATGGCCGAAATGGCTGGAACCAAGCTAACCTGAAGCCAGGAGCCAGGAGCTTCTTCTGGGTCTCCCACATGGGTCAGATGTTAAGACCTAGGCCATCCTCTACTGCTTTCCCAGGCCACAAGCAGGAAGCTTGATGGGAAGTAGAGCAGCTGGAACATGAACTGGCACTTACAGTCTGAGGATTAGTCTGTTCTGCCACTGTGTCAGGACTCAACTAGCTTTCATTTTAAAGTTCATTCATTCAGTCATTCAGTCATTCAATCACTCATTTAGAAGGAAAAGTGATAGGAAAAGAGAAATAGGACAAAAGTGATTCTCCACACATCAGTTCAATCCCTGAATCCCCAACAGCTAGAAATGGCCCAGACTGAAGCCAATATTTCTTAATATCTGCAAGTGAGCAAAAAAACGATTTTGGGGGGCCTGGCATGATAGCGTAACAGCTAAAATCCTTGCCTTGAACGTGCCGGGATCCCATACGGGCACTGGTTCTAATCCTGGCAGCCCTGCTTCCCATCCAGCTCCCTGCTTGTGGCCTGGGAAAGTAGTTGAGGACAGCTCAAAGCTTTGGGACCCTGCACTCACGTGGGAGACCTGGAAGAGGCTCCTGGCTTCAGATTGGCTCAGCTCCAGCCCTTGTGGCCGCTTGGGGAGTGAACCATCGGATGGAAGATCTCCCTCTCTGTCTCTCTCCCTCTCTCCCTATATCTGCCTTTCCAATAAAAATAAAGAAATCTTAAAAAAAAGCAATTTTGGGGTTTGCCTAGTGCAGTATCATATGGCTAAAGGAGGGCACGGAGACACACATCCAATAAACCAATCACGGATTTACACACAGATACACAAATATAAAGGCTTCAAAAAGTTCATGGAATGGCATTAAAATACACATCGCAGCAAGTATTTAGTTTTTTTTTAGAAACAAAATTTTAATTTATTTGAAAGGCAGAATTACACAGAGGTCGGGTATATATATATATATCGATAGATTGATAGATAGATAGAGAGCTTCTATCTATCCATTCACTCTCCAAATGGCTGTTAACAGCCAGGGGTGGGACAGACCAAAGCCAGGAGCCAGGAGCTACATCATGGTATCCCACAGGACTGCCTAAGCCCAAATACTTGGGCCATCTTGCACTGCTTTTCCCAGGTGCATTAGCAGGAAGCTGGAGAAGTGAGGTAGCCAGGTCTCAAACCAACGACCATAAGGGTTGCTAGTATCAGAAGTGCTGAATTAACCCACAGAGCCACAATGTCAGCCCCTCTCTTAGCCTTTAAGGCACTGCGTTGGACAGCTGCACCCCTCGTCAAAGTGCCCAAATTCAATCCTTGGCTCCAGTTCCTTCCTGACACGAGGGTCTGGCTTATACAGATTCAGGGAAATCACATTGACAGTTGAAGTAGATGTGTTCCTGACACTGATACAGGAGACTTGGAGTAAGTTTCTGGCTCCCAGCTTTAGTCCTGGCACTGCTGCTAGCATTTGGGGAATGAACAACGATGGCAGAGCCCCTCTGCACCAATAAGCAACATTTTTCTGAAGAAGTGAGTGTTCATTTTCCATAAATTGAATTTTCATACATGTGATACCTCACAGTACTAGAGGTTTGTTAAAGATATCATAAAATCTTCATAGCCTGCTTTACTGATAAATCAAATTTTAATCTACAATAAGTATAGATTTGTCTCATACATTTTTAAAAAAAGGATTTGTTTTATTTTTACTGGAAAGTCAGATACACAGAATGGAGGAGAGCCAGAGCTGAGCCAATCTGCAGCCAGGAGCCTCCTCCAGGTCTCCCATGTGGGTGCAGGGTCCCAAGGCTTCGGGCCATCCTCGACTGCTTTCCCAGGCCACAGTCAGGAGCTGGATGGGAAGCAGGGCTGCTAGGATTAGAACCAGTGCCCACATGGGATCCCAGTGCATGCAAGGCAAGGATTTTAGCTGTTACGCTACCATGCCTGGTCCTGTCTCATACTTTTAAACTGACGTATATTATGTTATGTATGCATGTACACATATCTATGTAGTCATTTATATACTTGGGACAATTAGATAACTTTTGATTTTACAATTTTAGAAATAGTGCTTCAGTATATTTGTTTTTACTCAGGCCTTACTTTTTTTGTGGGAGAAATTACTAGCAATGAAATTATATGCATATTTTAAAGCTTAATGGACACTACCAAACTGCCATCTATAAAATTTGCACCAGTTTACCTTTCCAGGAATGTACATAAATGTACATAAATGTAAGAATGTACATAAATACTTGGTATTTTAGGCGATTAAAAAGTCTCAGTATTTTGTTCTTCTGTTTTTTTAATGCAGAAAGATTGAGAAAATTTCAATGAATTTATTTTTCTCTACATAAATTATCTCTTTATCTTGTCTCAGTCTTCCAAAAATGGCTTCTCTTTTTATCTTTTTATTATGTTAATGTTCTTTGTATTTTTATCATATATTTATACCTTTAACATATTTATCACATTTATCTCTTTATTATATATTTATGATACATCTCTCTCACTTTATTATATATTTATGATATATTTTCCTCAGTTTTTTCTTACTTAGCTTTTGACAGTGCTTATGGTGTCTTTTAACCTGTAGTTTTGTTTAATGCAGACAAATGTGCCTATTTTATTTTGCTCAGTAATTAGAAAGTATTTCTCCACGTCCATGTTATTGTTTACTGACTCCATATCATTAATTTACCTGTTCTTCATTTTATTTAGTGCAAAATATATCATTTATAAGTAACATGTACTACAATGTCTTTTTTTTCTTTTAGACCAATCTATTTTTCCTTTATTATCTCACCATTATATTGTTACTACTGAAAGTTTATAGTATAAAGACAAATTCTCCCTAAGTGAGAACGTCCTTGGTTATTTCCTTGCACTTACTTGTCCAAATAAAATGTTTAGTCAATCCTCAGATTCCTTTAACTAATAAAACAAAGGAAGAAAAATCTTACAATCATAGGAAGAAAAAATAGTTACCTTCAAAGATACAAATGAAGACTGATAACTGACTCATCAATAGAAGCAATGGAAGACAGAAAATAATGGAATGCTGTCAATAAACTTCTGAAACATGTATTATAGCAGCTTTTTCTGGGCCCCTCAAGTCAATTTATAAGATAATTAGTTCCATTTGGGGATGTGTATAACTGATAAAAATTATTTTTGCATTTAACATCAAAATGTATCTGCACATCACTTTCTCTGGATCTAAACTAGCACATGAGAACTTCAGAAAATATGGAATTTCATAAACTTTGGAGCTAATTTTCCATTTGTTTGTATAGGTTAGTTCTCAATGGTTTCTGGAAACATTTTCTGTATTCATCTTAGATCCTCTGCTACCTATTCATTCTACAACACTGAGCATCTATGGTGTTCCTGCTACTTTCCTAAAAAATGTAACTGAAGTAATTGTGACATATTCACTTTCTATGAGGAGCTCATCATGTGCGGGAAAGGCAGTACATGATAATTACTGCCTTATATGTGATCATTTCAATTAGATGTATAAGTACAGGATAGATACCATGGGGATATAGCATAGGGGCATCTAAATCATTTTGAGTAAAGAGGACACAGCCCTTAAAGGCATGGACACCTGAGGTTAGACTTGGAATTTGCTACAATTTCACTGAAGAGGGAAATCAAGCAAATGTTCTAGACTCATATGCATAAGCACAAAGAAGTGAAAGGGCATGTCATCTGTGTTCTTTCTGCCTTAGTCTCAACCTCAGAAATGAATTCCTCTCTACAACCAGAAAATTCAATTTCTAGTAGCTCCAGAATTACACTGTTTCAATTTAGCAAATTCATGGGAAAGATGAAACTTTTTTTTTCTTGTAGCCTATTTATCATTTTCTAAAAATGAATGCATAATGGTTTTCCTTGGCTGCTGTCTCTAGCCCCTGGACTATTTAGACTGGGTGGACAGATGCAGTGCCAAGACAGAAAACACTGACATAGGTACCCCATTCTTGAGGTAGTGGGGGACAGAAACACAGAAATATCAATAACTGCATCTTAAATGGACTCATATAGAGTAATGGAGGGATAGCATCTCAAGGAATAAGATTTTTCATTTGAAATAAACCAAATCTATTAAACCCTTTCAGTGTTTCAGTAAAGACTCTCTGCTTTTCTACATTACTATAAAGTAATGACATTTGGAGTCTGTGTTCCTGGGCAGTTTCACTACTCTTAACTTAATGCCATTCTCAGCAACTCACCCTGTAATCCTCAACTTCCTCGCTTACAAAAACATGAGCAATGTCATATTGATGAGGTTCGTGCATATAAACACCTGCCCCAAGCCCTGCTACGCAATAACTATTCAGGTTTCCTTTGCTTTCCCTTAGACTTAGAAGCTTCTGAGTGATTAACCTTGGGAATAAGAAATATATAATCAGCTATTTTCACAGTAGCAGGACGACACAATTAGACTCTGGAAAGAGCCGAGATGCTGGCAAAAGAATAATAAATGTTTGAGCCATGGTGGAGAAGAGTCTTCAGCATAAGGTGCTTTAGCTTTTAAATTGATTCTGGCACCGTTTTTTGTGTTTCATAACTTATTGATACTAATACAGATGATACTGCTATGGATATTCCCCAAAAGGCCATGTGTTAAGGGTTTGGTCCTTAGAGTTTTATGTTAATGGATTAAGGCTAAAACTTAAACCAGTTAGGGTGTTTGAAGGCAAGACTTTGGAAAGAGATTAGGTTGTCAGGATGGAGCCCCTATGATTGAACTGTGGTGGCTATGAAAGCAGAGACGCCACAGAGGGTAGATGATGAGAGAGCTTCCTGTCTTGCCACGAGATGACTGCTTTTTGCACTCTGCACCTTTGCTAATCTCCACCTTCAACAAACATCAGCCAAATAGGGCCTCTCAATTTTGGACAGTGATCCTCCAAAACCATGAACCAAAATAAAACTCTCTCTTTCTTAAGTATTTTCTCTCATGCATATGTTATATAGACACAAAGCTGACTGACTAGCAGAAACCAACACAGAATGAAGCATCAGAGGAAAGGACAAGCATTTTGATCTCATGATGTAGATGCAATGCTACCTTCATGGGAATTGCCATTTTTGTGACTGGCCTTGCAGCACAGTAAGAATTCTGCATACAAGGCCATTTCTTCAGATGAAGTGTACTGCAAGTTGCATTGGGTGACAACGTTTAACTGTTCATGCACACTCAGACTTACTGGATAGCTGCTCTTGGAGCTTGGTCCTCTTCTAAAGAATTTAAACATGAAAGAAAAATTGTGAAGGAAGCTAATGTGGATGAAGCCAGTGTTCCAGTAAGACTTCTTGGATTCTCCGTGTCTTTGTTGTAGACGTCTCCTTCACTGCAATCTTACCAGTTATGTGTGGACTGGACTTCTTCTTTGGAATATGTTCAAATTTCCTCAGCATGCTGAGAAGAGAACTGGAAGCCAACGGTGATGAGAAATGCTGTCATTATTAAGTACTTGCATCTGAATATTGAAAAAGAAATTGCATCTTTATTTTCATTCATATCCCAAGATGCTGAAATTCCAGAGTGTAGCTCTTCCATTATTGCTCTGTTCCTCTCCTGTTCTGTCCCTCCACATTCCTCTTTTTCCTGTTGTTCTTTCCTTCCTCTCTCTTTCTTAATCTCCATCCTTATTTTTCACATAAAATATGGTGAATGAATTTAGTGGACAATTAATGTTTTAATAAAAAATTAGGTAGTTATGTAAAAACATATAGAGCTTAGCTGACTTTAAAAACTGTTCTTACGATTCTGATTTAAACACCAGCAGGGTGTGGAGGGAGAGGTTGCTTCTGCAGCCACAGCTTATATGCTGCCATGGAAACAGCTGGGCTGCAACATTCACATGGAAGCTTGTCAGAAAAATCAACTTTGGCATGAAGGAATGACAGTGAATGGAACATAATTTTGACCATGAGGGAACTTCCATTAAGCAAAGCATATGTAACCCTGTTTCCAGAGAGAGAGAGATCTGGATGAGTCCCCCTCTCTCATCCAACCTTAATGAGATGGATAGCCATGCATCCCCAAATGGTTAGAGGGAGAGTGGCCCATGTTTACCTTCCCTTTTTCATTATCTTATTCTCTCTCTTTTTCAGCACTTTGGTTTTGCTTTTAACATGTGCGTTGTGTTTGCTAATTGTTAAAAATGTACACTGAAAATGGAATTTTTCTCCAGCAGTTCATTGAGCTGTATATTCAAATTTGAAACCAAATTGTGCTGCTCCTTCAGGGTAGATTCTTCTGAAAATCATCTCCAGACTTTGGCAGGAGCTACTTGACTGCAAGTCAGGGAGAATAATGAAACAGGGAGAAGGGTGAGGGGAGGAAGGTGAAAGCAATTAGGTACCTGCAGACGTGGGTTTGAGTCCTACTTTTGCCCCTCATTCATTTGTTACCTTGGGCAACTAAGAAGAGACAGAGGCTTGGATTTAGCTTACTTCCTATTACATAGGGATGATAATAAGGATGTGCTTTAAGAGCTATACAAATGGGAGCTGTTGTTATGGAATTGAAGTCCCTTCTGAAGTTTTCCTTGCTTTTTACAGAGAAAGATGATCTTCTTGAACTAGAGGTAGTTTCATTAGCTGTGGCCAAAAAACGAATGCTATTTGCTCCACTGCAATCGTTGTGTACTAGTATAGCTTTCATACATCAATTCTTGTGGTGGGTGTTTATTGAGATGCTATTACGTACAAGGCACTGTGCTGGATAGTAAAGACAATTTTGAACAAGAGTAATTTCAGACTTTCTGCACCTTGACTGTGAAGACAAATGCTTAACATCCCCAAACAAATAAGAATATGAATTATAGACCAATTAAATAAAAGCAGGAACTGGGAAGGTTTTACAACAGGAGGCATGTAGGTAGGGCGCACAATAAACACAACAAAGGGAGCTCTATCAGAGGAAGCAAAGCTCTAGGGGACAGGGAAGTGTGAGAGCGAGCCCTGGGCAGTGCCTCTGATGCAGATGTTGGAGCCCCTGGGCTCCTGCACTATCTCAGTTGCCCTCCCTTCAAGTTTCCTTGCAAATCAACCTCTTACTAAAATTAACTCGCTAAATTGAGAGTGGTGCAGCCAGTCCCACAGGGTCCCTGACCACAACACTTATGAGACCATTTCTCTCTCCTTGAGGTAACATCCTGATGTTCATTCTCATCCTGAGGATCTTTCCAGAAACCCCAGACCCTGTGCAAGAAGTAAAGCACCACTGACTGACCGAGGCCACACTGCCATCACCAAAATTCCCTAAAGAACTCAGTATTGAAGTTCAGTCTTTAAGAATCTCTACCCCTAATTAATGTGGAAGCCAAGAGATTCAGTAGCAGCCGTCTAGCTCTTTATTTTGCACTTTTTAAAAATGTCTTTTTTCTATTATGCCAGTGACTGGGATGTCGTGTGCTGGGTAATAGACTCAGGTTTGGGGGTTCAACAGCAGCAGCTGGAGCCAAAGTCCTGTGGTGGAGAAGTTGGCTTACTGAGAGAGAGAACTGAATTAGGCCAGGGTGTCTGGGGCATACAAACTCAGGGGAGAAAGGCACAGTTGATGGGGCTGGAACACAGCTAGAAGCGAGGTCATGCTGGGCCTCAGCAATTTCATTTTGCAGGAAATAGAAAACCACTGGAAAGTTTTTAAACAGTGGAAGTAGAATAGCACAAGAAGTGCTACCGAGTCATTTCGAGTTAGAATTCTAGTTATTTTGCTGAGTATCTTAACATATTTGCACGTATGAATATAAAATAAATTCTAGTTATCACCACTAAGGCAAATGTAAAGATTAGGCTGAGCTCATTCTCTTGTCGCCTGAGAGGTATAAATGGAAAGCATAAGACACCCATATTAGCGAAAATTCAGTCCACCTTCTGTTAGTGGTAGATGGAGATCTTACAATGTTGATGATCTCTCAGAGTTAGGCACAGAAGAACAGACCCAGGCTTTTTCATCAGGAAAGCATGCATATAATGAACTGAGATTCTCTGAACTGCATGTAGGGAAAAAGAACACATTGTTGGAAGATTTTGGTAGCTTTTATATACCCCCCGACCCGCCCAAACCTTCAAGTACAGTTTTCAGTGAGACTATGAATACAATTCTGTCCTGATGTGCTTTCTGTTTTAAAAGTTTTGTTCTGGGCTGAATCCTGTCAAAAAATGCTAATTGGACATTTGATTCATCTGGACAGCTGTGAATGGAATTTTTGCTAACCAGCAGCAGATGCAGACCTAAAACAGCACGGCAAATGGCCATTGGCATAAATGTGATGTTAGCTGTATGTGCCATGTTCCAATCTACAACCATTTCCAAGGTCCTCCTCCCCTTTGGAAGATTTTCATTAAACATTTCTGTAAATTAATCAGTAATTGGAAAGGTCCAATTTATTGGCAGGGGAAGAGAGACTCTGCCACAGTCTTTACAGTACTCCCAAGAGTGAACTGGCAGAGTTAGATGGGAAGTGCTTGCTTTCCAGCTGAAAATGCAGAACAGATGCTGGCATTATTAACAGAACATTGCCTACTTGCACTTCATGTCCTGGATGGAGTCGTATGCCACAAGTAATACGCTTTCGTTTATTCAGGAATAAAAGCCTCTGGAAATGTAATACTGAGAGAGAAATGAAATGAAATAACCCAAAGCAAGAATTTTCTAAGTTTAGAAGATGGTTCTAATCTTATTGGCTCGTATATTTGATGAATTGGTTAATTGATTTTTATATCAAATATTGTTTCATTGAAAGTAGTAAGTGTTAACCATGCATGAATCTGAAAAAAATCACTCAGGGAGTTTACAACAGGCAAATGAAACAAACACGTGGGTTCTGTCTCTAGAGAAATTTTGATTCAAACTGTCTCCGTGAGGATTCTGAAATGCAACTCTGACTGAGAACCTCTTGTCAAAATAAAGCTTTAAAAAACTTAGGGTCATTCACTGAATGTGGTATATACGGTCAGTCCTAATCCACTCGAGCATCAGGTAGTTCCGATTCCGAAGGTGGAGTTGAGAGGTCAGTTGGGCTTGTGAAAATCCAGCTGGCCTGCATTTCTGTCTGCAAGGCTCCTCACTACCTCAGCCTGAATTTCTAAAAGGCATCAGGAGAGCTTTGCCATTGTAGCTTCTCTGGTTGGGAGCCATAAGCTTGGTTCCCATCGTGCGGAACAAACTGTTCCACTCTCCCTCCCATTCTATGTAAAGCAGAAGATTTTCCATCCATCACTTTGATTTTGAGGAGAAACATTTTCTTACGTCCAGTTGTTTCTGTCATTTTTGCTGCTGTGCAATGTTCCCAGGGAGGATCTCCAGATCAGGCATCCACCTTGTCTGCACGTGACAATCACCTGCTGAAATCTTTGTACCTTTCATCCTTCTGAGATCAAACTGCCCACAAGAAGTAGATCTAGTTACTTATTGTTTCATGCATTTCCATTGGGAGTTTGTTATAATCCATGGATATGTGTGAGTTTATTGACTTTTGGGATATACTGTTGGGAAAGCCATTCATTCATTTGAAAATACATGCTGCACCTTAAGCCTAGATTTTATCAGTAACACAGAGGATGTATTTGGTCCCTCTGGTTTCCTACTTTTTTTTTCTCTATCAATTAATTCAGAGCTAAGAAAGACTATTCGTTACCAGACTTAACTGCACTGAATTGTTTTGAATTTTGGTGGTGAGTAAATCAAATAATATATGAAAACATTCAAAAGCACCTCACCAAAACAAGCATTTCTGTATAGTAGAATTCTGATTTAAACAACAGAAACTCTATCCAGATTATAATGAATAGGAACCTACTGACAGGTCATGCAGTAACTCATAATCAAAGGGAAAGTTGAAAAACTGACAAAAAATCAGGAGAAAAAGAAATGCTACCAAGAAATGATGGAAAATTGTCTCATGACATTGCCATCTAAGGTATTAGCTACTTTTGGTTTTGGTTTCATTCTGCTCAAAATTCCAATTCCAGAGGGTGGAGTCTTTGATTCACTTGGCTTAGGTCACATGTTTACTCCTTAAAGTTAATAAATACATCTTAGCTGGGAGTCTCACCTGTAACGACCCACCCTACCCTCGGTCTCAAAATGGGAAATTTTGCAGGATGGCAAAATAGAATGAACATCCTAAAAAAGAAAACAATAATGTCATCTACAAATGTAACTATTATAATCAATTCTTCAACTAGAATCGAAGGGGATAACTACCACTTGTATTTCTTCCCATTCTTCACAATATCACAAATATTTTCTTTCTGTTCTTACTTCCAAGAGCACACACACTTTGATTTACTCTCCTACTGTAACAGAGGAAAGACTTATTTTCCCCGTTATCCATTCTAGGCTCATGGCTGAAGTCCCTATGACAAAAAGATTAACAAGAAGAATACAACAAAAATTTATTTAATAACTCTTATGCAATATAGATGTTAAGAAATGAGGATTCAAAGAAATCACTAAACCTGAATATTTTAATAATGGTTTTGACAAAGTAGATGGTTACTCAGAAATATAATGGCAGAAAGAGATTAGGGTTTAATGGTGATAGTAAATTAAGGGACACTTGGCCAGGCTCATTTGTTCAGATTCTTTTCTATGATCCTTTCCCTTCAGATATAAGGCTGCTCCTTCTTTTCTATGCATAGGAAAGGTTCCTCTCATTAAGGGTCATGATTTGCTTCAGCAGTTTAGGAAATATCTCCCAGATTTTATAATCTGATTCAGGGGGAAATAGGGTCAAAATGCGTCTGCCATTTTTCATAACCAAGGTAGCATATTTGGGGGTTATGGCTTGATCCCCATTTAATAACCTTTCATTTTATTCCTTGATGCCACTTTCTTCTTGTCTCATTGGTATCTCATTTTCAGACAGGTCATTGTGAAACACGATAGCTGCTGAGTGCATTAGGTACCGCCTGTTCCATTGAAAGGCAGCATGGTGAGTTGGCCTTTAAAACTCAGAAGGCAGAACACAATGGAGAAGGTGAACCGTGAACATTCACTCATGGGACATAATAAGATTCACATATTTGGTCTTTGTCCCTGATTCCTGGCACACAGCTCTTAAAATCCTTGTTATTTCCAGAGAGAGAAGAATGCCTTTTGAATGCTAACAAGATGGCTGGTGGCTGGGAATTCCTTCATTGCTTATTTACTGGGCAAAAGGGCTGAAGGCTGAATTAAATCACAGTGGTCAATGATTTTAATAAATTGTGCCTATGTAATGAAAGCTCCTTGAAAATGCCAGAGCACTGAGGTTAAGAGTTTCTTCTCTGTGAACATGCCAGGTGCTGGAAGGATAGCAAGGTCTGGGGATGACATGAAGCTCCTTTTATGCTTCACCATATACTTAGTACTACTCATTGCTCCATTTGAGCACTTCCTGAGTTCTTCACAAAATCCGATGACAAGGAAAACAATTACATATGTCCTGTGAGCTGTTCTAGCAAATTACTGAACCTGAGGAGGAAGTTGTGGGAATCAGTCATTTATAACCAGTCAGTCAGAAGTATGGGACGCCAGGACTGTGACTGGTATCTGAAGTTAAGGACAGTTTTGCAGGACTGAGCCTTTATCTGAGGAGTCTGACCTAACTTTGAGTGGTTAGTGTCACGATGAATTGTTGAAATTCCGATTGGTGTGAGGAGAGTTAGAGAATTGGTTGTTACTGTTGGAGAATATCTCAATTTGACCTTGGAAATTTAAAGATGTTTTGTTGGTCAATCTTGAGTGAGGAAGAAAGAGTGAGAACAAAAGTGAGAGCCCATGCATGTGTGCAACAGAGACAGTCACAGATGGAGATATCCAGAAGGAGACTGGAAGAGACCAAGACAAGGCAGATAGGTGAGTTCTAACAGAAGGCTTCCATGGCCCCAGAAAGAAGGAAAGATACTAAAAAAACAAAAAACAAAAAAACAAAAAAACCAAAACCAAAAAATAGTAAAAAAAAACATTGCTTACATGGTTCAATTAATTTGGATATTGCAACTTTTACCAAATCAGAAAGGGGGAGATGCCACAGGCAGTTTGTAACAAAAAAGCAAGCAAACAAAAAAACAGGTTGACTTGATAAAGAACAGGGCAGATTGTGTCTGGAATCTTTAGTTCACAGACTGCTGGTGCTGGAGACAAAGGTCAAACTCAGTAAGCAATAGTCTGCAAGTGGGCAAAAGTTTGAGGACAAGGTTGAGGCCTATGGGCTTGGGTCCACAGTTGGGCAATGGTCATAAACAACAGGACTGTGTGCTTTAGGATATCCTTGAGACAGTCACATACTGACATCTGTTCATGGGTCACACTGTTGCCTCCTTATCCTCAAGCATTGGCTGGTTAACATCAATAAGGGAGGTAGCTATCAATGTTTGTGGCATGTCAACTCCTGTAATTTGACTCCCCAAGCAGTTCAATAAAAGATTGAGGCAGCCAGCCTTCTAAGCTGATTTCCTTCCCCAGAGAAAGGGGGCTTCTCTCTGGTCACCCACCTTCATAGTCTTTATCTTATGCCTGTCTCTTTTTAAATTTTCTCAGTTCCATGTCGCTCCCTCTCTCCAATCCTGGTCATGCTGCACTGTTCACAGTAATCACCTGTTGCCTCACAGAGAATGCATGACCAGGAAGCTAGAATTGGAAGCAGAGCTGGAACTTAAATCAAGTCCCTCCCATATAGGATGTGGGCAATGCAAGCATCATCTTAACTGCTGTGCCAAACTCCTACCATGCCCAAACTGCTGCAGTTTGACTTCCAAGTGGCTCATACACATATTATAGTTTGAGAAGCGCTGGATTGTTACCCTGGTATGCTAGAGATCGTTAGAGTGAAAAATCAGATAACTGGGGTACCAATGGTCCTGTCACCACTTTCCGGCCTCATGACTCCAGAAACAGCCTGTTCTCTTTGAGTACCAGGTTCCTCATCTCTACAAAGGAAATACTAGTTTTGCACTCCTTGCTTTTAGGACTTGATGTGAAAAAATAGTATAAATTGAACATGAAGGTACTTGGTTCTGGAAAGGAAAGGTTTTCAGTACATGACATTGGGGAAGGGACTTTCATCTTCATCTGGCTATCACTTGTGAGTTTAATTTTACAGCTATGCCCTTTCTTTCTAGCTCTGAGTAAACCTTACTACGTGTGAAGGGGATGTGAGCAAGTTAGCAGATGATGCATTTATTTTTGAACACGTTAATTTCTGCATCAACTCTATTTTCTGAGGGCATCACTGTATTATATTAATGGCTCAAGTTGTTAACAATACCAGCTGGCATCACAGGCATCACTGAGAATCACAGTGTAAGAACTCAGGAGGTAGCATGCAAATTGTCACCCAAACCACACTGCTGGATCTCTTTCTTGGCATGGTTTTGACTTCCCCTTCAGAGCAGATCCACTATTCCTTCCTGTTTCCAGGAGGGAATATTACTTGACATCTATGTAGTTTATCCCAGTTCTTCTTTTGTGAGCTTTGAGGCCTTGTCAAAGCAAAGACTATTTTCATTCTTCCATTTCTTTTTTTTTTCTCTCTCTCCCACTTCAGGGTTGCATACATATTAGGCATGCAAGAAATATATGTGGAATTGGATGTGAAATGCAAAATCAGCTACTTTATTCCTTCTGAGTGCCAATGGAACTTTCTTACTTAGGGTCATCCTTGACAATTTAGCGTATGTGTACTCATATGCTTCCCAGCATATTTCAAAAAGCCTATCACACATGTGTATACATCTTTAGTGAATGTCTTTCCAGATGACTTACAGGCACTATGATGGCAGGGATTGTCTGTCCTGTTCTTTCCTACATGGGCTCAGAACATACCTGTCACATGGCTGGTTCCCAATAAATATGTGTAAAATTAAAACCAATGATTCCAGGGTTGGGGACCAAGATGGTGGCTGAGCAAGAGGCTCGAGTGGTCATCTCCCCTTAAAGACACTCTTTAAAAACAGTTAAACAAACACCAAATCACCATTATAAAGAGCTACAGATGCTAGGCAAGAGACCACAGTGCCTCATCTTGTTCTACTCATAAGTAAGACTGAACAGAGCAAGAAAGAATGAGTTGCCTGTGCTACCCCATCCCAAGCTCCAAGGAGCAGAGTGTGGACAGACGTCTTTGTGGCACTTGTGAGAAGGAGAACAAACTGAGTCCCAGTGCCAGGCCTACTGTGAAAAAACTCAGCTACGCAGAACCTCCCTGTCCTGGCCTGCAGGGCCATATACTGGACACAGCATCTGGAGCCTTCCAAGCCAGGCAGCCTCTGCCATCTCTTCACCCAACTGCTGGCACAAAGAGAACTCCAGTCAGTTTGGGGTGGGAGCCTAGGGCCACACCCTGGAATTCAGAACTGGGGCTACTGCACTGAGAATAGCCTCAAAGGCCAAAGGCTTCCGCCACCGAGCCAGGGCTCACAGCCTGAGTCTGTGGATTAGCCTGGAATCAGGCAGAGGTCTGCACTCCAAGAAGTTGAAGTACTTTTGGGGAGAGCTTCTGACTTGGGTTTGGTGGATAGTCACAAGTCTTTGTAGGGATCTGTGACAGTGAGACGCAGGGGTGAGTGGGTCTGGTCTGGGTGGCCAGAAAACTAGGTTTATCATTCTCTTCCAACCCTGGGAAGAAGAGGGACCCAGAACTATGTTTTGGGACTCAGTGTTGGTTTACAAAAGAACAATACTAAGTCACAGAAGATGGTTAATAAGAACAAAGTAGGAAGCATAAAAACAAGATAAACTACCTGTTTTAAAATCTATTAGAAAGCTACAGTAATTGAAACTGTATGATATTGGCAATAAAAATAGATCCATATATCAACTGAAGAGAATAGTGATCCTAGGAAAAAACCCACACATGTACAGTTACATGATCTTTAACAAAGAAAATTTATCAGTAAGAAGATAGTTTTTTCTTTTTCTTTTAAATAACTGCTGTTGGGAAAACCGGACATTCACAGGCAGAAGAATGCAATTAGATTTCTGTCTCTCATCATGTACAAAAATAAGCTAAAAAATGGTTAAAGACCAAATGCAAAATCTGAAACTTCACAGCCATTAGAGGAAAGCATAGGAAAAACACTTCAGGACTCTGGAAAGGGTAAATATTTTCTAGATCAGACCCTAAAAGCACAGGAAATAAAATAAAAGACAGACCATATAACTTCATTAAACTAATGAGCTTTTGCAAAGCAAAGAAAATAATCGATAAAATGAAGAGGCCACTCAAAGAATGAGAGAAAAATATTTGCAAGTTTTATATCTGACATAGAATTAATATACAGAAGATAAAAGAAATTTAAACAATAGCAACCCCCCCAAATAATCCAATTTATAAATGTGTAGATCTAATTCTCAAAGTCATAAAAATAGCTAAGAAGAATGTGAAAAAAAGTCCAGCATCATTAATCATCAAGGAAATATAAATCAAACCACAGTGAGATATTACCTCAGTGCAGTAAGACTAGCTGTTATTGAAAATACAAAAAGATGACAAATGGTGAAAAAAGTGAACCTTTGCACACTGCTGGTGTGAACGTAAATTGGGATCGCCACGGTGGAAACAGCATGAATGTTCCTGAGAAACCTAAAATCAGAGCTACTATATGACCCAGCATTCCCCCTCATTGTATCTCCAAGGGAAATGAAATCCCATCTCTCAAAGAAACATCTGCACCCTTACATGTTTTCAGCCTTACTCAGAATAACCCAGCAATGGAAACAATCTGTGTTCATCCATCAATCAATGGACAATGTGGTATATACGCATAATGGAGTATCACTCAGGTATAAAAAAGGTGAAACTGTGTCATTAGCAACCACATGGATGGAAGTGGAAACCATTATTAAGTGAAATAAGCCAAGCATAGAAAGACAGTATCATAGACTGTCACGTGTGGAGTCTGAAAAATAGATGCTCTTATAGAAGTGGCTGCCAGGGGTGGGGAAAAAGTGATTGTGGGAGGTTTGAGCTAATGTTAGGAAGACCAGTTTCTGGGGGCACTATTACAAAGTAGGATTGCTATGTATCCTAGTAGTGTACTATGTATTTCTCTCTTTTATAAGAACTAGAAGATGGGATTTAAGATGCCTTTACTGGGCCCAGCGGCGTGGCCTAGCGGCTAAAGTCCTCGCCTTGAAAGCCCCGGGATCCCATATGGGCGCCGGTTCTAATCCCGGCAGCTCCACTTCCCATCCAGCTCCCTGCTTGTGGCCTGGGAAAGCAGTCGAGGACGGCCCAATGCATTGGGACACTGCACCCGCGTGGGAGACCCGGAAGAGGTTCCAGGTTCCCGGCTTCGGATTGGCACGCATCGGCCTGTTGCGGCTCACTTGGGGAGTGAATCATCGGATGGAAGATCTTCCTCTCTATCTCTCCTCCTCTGTGTATATCTGGCTGTAATAAAATGAATAAATCTTTTTAAAAAACAATATATTAGTGTTAATCTTCTTCACTCTTCTAGAGGGGAAAATGATGCTCACTGGGCTAAGTGGTATGAACAGGGTCCAAAAGCCACTAGGCGCAGGTGTTTGGTGCAGCAATTTGAACATCACTCACTGGGGCCTCAGGTTTGAGTTTTAACTGTTCCACTTTTGATCTAGCTTCCCACTCCTATGAGGCTCTTGGGTCTCTATGTGGGAGACCTGGATTGAGTTTCAGGTTGCTGACCTTGGTCTACTCTGCGCTGGCTCTCCAGGGCATTTTGGGAATGAACTAGGGAAGGGACAATTTCTCATCTTCTTCCCATTTTTTCCTTGTATCTGCTTTGTGTCTCTGCTCTTCAAATAGAATGAAAATAAATGAAAATTAAAGGAAAAATTCCAGCCACTAAGAGGCAAGGCTAGAACTCTTACCCAGGTTTAATTTACAGTCTTGATTTCCACTGAATCACGTTTCCTATGTAGTACATGGAACAACTTAACATTCTAACTTTTTTTTTCAAGGAGCCACTTTGCCTGAACAGGGCCACAGAAGTAGAGAAAGCTAAAGGGGAGTGGTATACTGAATTTAATTTCTCATGAGATTTATTGTCCACAGGAGTCACATCATAATTCAGCCTTCAGCCTTCCAAGCTACGTTGTATCCCTCCAACTGATGCGTGTAACTTGAACATGGTCTTGTATCTCTCAGATCTAGGGCAGGGATGGTGAACATGTTAGCTGTGGAAATTGATGACGGGAGCACGGATCCTTTCATCCGTTTGTAGGAACTGGGTTAAGACTCAAAAAAGCACTGATAAAGATGTATTTGGACTTTCAGGAAATTCATCTTTCTCTCTCCCAGATAAATTATCGAGCCTGCCTCCCACCTGCACATATCTTGTTCAAATCTAAAGAGGCAAAGTGGTCAGCAGTATATTTGTTTGGCTGTGGACTCCCTGATATCCAATACTAAAGATATACATTATTACAAATTATACTTCATGTTCTACTTTAACTCAGCCTTTCAGCCTTTGTCTGTCCAACATAGATTTGAAGTCTATCTTACCTTAGACACACTAACATGGTACTGAGAATGTAAAAGAGAAAAGTCACAAGCTTTGGCTTCAAACTTAATTCATTCCTCCTGAGTGTGTCCATGTATGCTTGAGGGACTCAGGACAGGGACCTCAGGGGAGGGTTGAGCTTTGATGGGAATTGGATAGATGAGTAGAACAGGCCTAACAATCAGATACTGACAAAGGAAATGACAAAAAAGATCAGGGTATGGTAAGAAAGGACACAAAAACAACCAGTTCTACAGTCTAATAAGCTCAGTTCACATAGCCTTATTTAGTGCTTTTTAAAGAGAAAAAGGATTAAATGTTTTAAAAAATTTTGGGAGTTGGGAGGTGAAAGGAAGGAAAAGGATATCTGAAAACATTCAAGATTAGGTGTTTGCTGTAGGCACACTGTAACACCAAACTTTCTCCTGTCATTACATGGTCATTTGACGGAAAAGATGTCTGCATTTCAACGACCCAAAAACAGTCATCAGACTGAAGCAAAGGAGGGTCTTTTAAGCATGTGACCACCATTGCTTCTGAGACAAGCGGGATAATCTGTTCCTGGATAATGGAACCTCAGCTGTGATAATGAACCCTTCCACTAATGGCAGTGCCTCTTCCCTCATTCCGTAGGCTACTCTGGAGAAGACGTGCTGCATGTCTTTCAGCACCTGCACACCTTTGTTTTGGAGAGAGAGCAACAATTTCAGATAACTGCAGCTTGCGTCAGAATCTCAGTGAGGCATCTGATTTAAATCTGATACACGTCTTATTTGAATGCCGTCTGCTCTCAGGACTTATTCATCAACCAGGGAGCATCTAGCCTACACTTCTCTTTGCAGATGAGAATAATATGGTGCAGAAATATCAAGCAACATGCCCTCAGTTACACTGCTGGTTATTACCACGTCTCCAGTCATACAGTGCAGACCCTATTCTATCCTTTTCAACATCAGTTAATTAGTTATTTTAGCCACTGAAGCTTACAGTTTAGCAAATACCTCTTGCTAGGCAATGAACTGTCTTCTGTGGGGAGGCACACTGAACTTTAACACACTGCTCTTGGGTCTTGTGTAAACTGTGTAACTTCAAAGCCTCAGTTTTTTTTTTTCATCTGTAAAATGGAGATGATAATAGTACTGATCACAGTTACCAATCCTGAGTGGGTTAATGCATGCAGAATTCAGCACAGCACCTGGCATACTTGATCCTAGGGTTGCTCAGATTTAATCCTGGGCTCTTCCGCCAGAACAAAGATTATATTCTTTAATTCCTATATCAGCTTGCTCTAAAGATGGTTATAAAAGGTTTATTTCCTCTGAGTGCTTTCACTCTAAGCCCTCTTAAATTCCTGACTGACAACTCCAGAGGGCTGGAGCTCATCTCCCTTGCAGCACACCCCACCTCCCCTTTACTCTGGGTTCTTGGCAGCTTAATCTGGAGGGAATTCGGATGTGTCCTCATTAGAGCCTCACCTCCTTGGGAGGGTAAAGACCGACTGTGTGTTTCTTGAATCCATTCATAGAGGAACCAGGGCTAGCTCCACAATGATGCATTATTCATTGCTGAGACCAGCCAGGTTTGCATTGGCCCATGGGATCAGAGACGTGCCACGATCTCTGGCATTCCAAGAATGGGTTCCATAGAGCCCTGGAATTCTTTTTCTTTTCTTTTCTTAAATCGTAATAAGTGGTACAGCACATCAGCTGTTTTGGCAAGAACCAAGGGAGTATAGTTTAGCACATTCTTGGCTGTGTGTATCCCTAATAGCATAATAGAGATTTCTTGGTTTCTTCTGGATTTTGATCACCTTAAATGTGGTAAGTCATTATTTGGGCAGTTTTTCACATGCCTGGGTGCCCAGCTTCTCTGGACTCACTTTGCACCTAATTCTCTTCACTAGTGAGTATACTGCCTACTTTTGTGCACAACCAGTTGGAGGAAAAACATTGAATTCATTTTGCATTAATGATGGCTGTGCATTCCCTGAGGGAGGCAGAAACTCAGCAGTGGTCTGGAACACATTGGCAAGACACTATCTGCATACTGCAGCTTGGGACATCACTGGCTTATTCCTTAGCTTCTCAGCCTCCAAGGCTCACTTGGATGGATACCTTTTGTTGTTTCTTTGTCCCCTGTAGTTTAAGAAATCAGCTCTTTTTCAGTTTAGGTCTTTCAAGGTAATTTTGAATGAATCTGCCTTGCTCCTATTTCTTGTCATTTGTAAAAATGAAGATGTGTGTTGTGGAGAAAAAGAAATGACTGGAGAAAAAGAGGAAAGGAAGTGATATTTATTGGGGACTTACATAACAGCACATCTATTTGTCATTTAGGCTTCTTGACAAACGACCCTTGGAAGAGTAACCTACTTGGCTAAATGATCTTATGCACTTGCATATTCCTCTCCAGGTTTGTCTTTTTCCAAAGCTCATGTACCACAATAAAGGGATTCGAATCAGCCTCCTGATAACACTTCAGTGTTCCTTTGACCAAAATGTCTTACATCCATTAATACTTGAGATATCAAAGGCTATTTCCTTTAAATGTCTATTCTTTTGACTTGTTAAACAAATCCACTCAAGTTTCTTCTAACTCGATTGGTTACAGAAGTCTTACCATATAATGAAGCTATTAGTTCTTCGAACCTCTATTCCTGTATTTATGTTAGCTTGAATTACTGCCAGAGCTTTTCTTTCATCACAGAGATTTCACCCTGAAAATTCCTACTCGTGATGTTCACAGTGCTTACCTAATTTATAGTTTTGGTTATACACTCATCTGTGTTTCAGTTCCATGATATGTTGGAAGGGTATGTAGACAAGCACTTGCACAAAAATAGACAAAGCTCTGTTTAACAGAGAATTATGAGATGGAGTGGTCCTAGATGATCTTTAGTGTTCCCCTGGGATCCAGCCTCCCATGGTGTACCATCATCATCTGGATGAGATCCGGTGTGCTGCATTCGGTTGCTTCCATGCATGGGTCTGGGTCCTGGCCACGGGCAGCCGTGCTCTGGTCTTGGCCCGCTCACAGTTCTGTGTCTTCAAGCATGCCGTCCCCTCAGGTCAGCTAACCTTTACATTTTTTTTTTCAGAAATTACCTCCTCTAGGGTTCAGATCAAGTCTGACCTTGATCTTGCAGAGTGTCCCTGCCTTGAGCGGTTGGTTCATCAAGATCTGTTTTACGTGATCCTGGCACACAGTTTATGCTTTCTGTTCAGAGCACTTAGCCCTCAAATGTCACTGCTCAAATGTAATTGTCTGTCTCTTTTTACTCTTCGAAGTAGGGAAGAATTTTCAATCATATGGGAAATCTTTATTTTCCATTCCATATTTTATTTTGGAATAGTTTAAAACTAAATCTCCCAAGCACTGAGAGATTCCTCAGTTGCTAACATAATACAACACCAGTTTTATTCTTTCATTGCTATTCACAAGCACATATGCAAACATGCATACACACAAGCATGCACACACACAATTTTCTGAACCACTGTGGGAAAAATGCAGATACTATAGCATGAACTCTTCATGAAAGGCCAGTGTTAACTTGGTTCCTTTTACTTCTTCATAAGCAGAGCAAGAACTTTGTCCTCCTTTTGACTTATATAATGCTGTTGCTGTACATCAATAAGTTTAACAGCATAAACTTTATTAGACATAATCATTATTGCTTTTTATAGTTAATAGTCATTCAGCTTGAATCACATATTTATCTCCTTTTCTAATGTTTATTCTTGCCTTTGATTGTAAGTTTCTATCTTCTCAAAAAAACTTTCTTGAATATGGGTCTTTTGAATTCTTTTAACTCTTGTTTGAAAATATTTTATTTTTGCCATCATTTCTGAAGGCTATTATTGTAGCCTAGCAAGTCATTTTTGTAGGCAGTATTTTACAGATAGAATTCTACTTTTCTGTTTTATTATTTATGTTGAGTAATCAGCGTCTTTTCTGTGTTTTAATATTTTCTTTCTGTTTTTGTTTATTAGTGATCATTTCATGATATATCTTGGAGTGAATTTCTTTATATTTAATAACCTAATTGGAGTCTGTAGGAGTTTTTGAATTTATGGTTTAATATCTTTCATCAGTTTGGGAAATAATTTAACTGATATGTCTTAAAATATGTTATTCTCTGTTCTTTGCCTATTGTCACTCTGTTTAATTCCACATATTAGCACTTTTCATTTTATTTCATATGCTGTTTAGTTTCTTTTTTGTTCCTTTTTATATGATTCTAGATAGTTTCTTCTTTCTTGTGTCTTACTGCTGTTAAACACAAACATGAATTCTTAACTTTGATTAATGAGTTTTTAGTTTTAAAATTTCCCTCCAATTTTTTTAGGTTCTACTTATCTACCATGATTTTGAGTCTTGCCTTTTATCTTGTATTTCATAACTAAAAACTTTATTATCTAGAACACAAATATTTTTCCTAGTTTTGTGTTTTCTCTATTCTTTTATATTTTGCTTTGTTTTCATGTAGTCCTGATTCTTTTTGACTGTGTAACTGATATTATATAATAAAAATTAGGGAAAGATAAAAGGATGATGTTTGCATATGGAAGGTAACTAGAGGCCCTGGGGTCATACCTAAGAGTTGAAATGGCTTGAACCTTCATTTATATTTCTTGAAAGGTTCGTTATCTTTCCTGTAATTCTTACTCACAGGATACTAAATATTTAGAGTTCCAAAATTTTGTTGGTAATCCTTTGTCGGGCTCTGGATTTCCATTTTTGTCTCCCTAACTCTAATGGATCTGTTAACATATTTGTTTAGTAGTATAGGCTCTCAGCAACCTCTTCTGCCATTGACAAATATTGTAACAGTAAACAGGCTCTGTTGTTGAACTCACTTGTAACAGTTTCCACCTTCCTTAATTTCTTATAGCTTTCCATATTTTTTGACTTTAAGTATATCCTTATATTGTCTAAATTTTCTAGTTATTCTGAATAAAAATGTTGATTGAAATTACTTAGTCCTTCATTTCAGAATTTCAATTACATTTTGAAATAATATCTTAATTTTTATTGATTTACTTTATGATTTGAAATGCAGAAAAGAGAACAGAACAGAAGAGATGAGAAGAGAAGAGATCTTCTATTACCTGATGATTCATTATCCAAATTTCTACTTAACAGCCAGGACTAGGCAAGGATGAAGCTAAGAAGTGGGAACTCTATCCAAATTTCTCACCTAAGCGGTAGGAACCCAACTACCTTACCTGCCTCCTGCTGAGTCCCTGGGTACACCTTAGTTGGAAGCTAGAATAGGGAGTTGAGCAAAGACTTGATCTGACACTCCGATATGGGATGTGGGCATGGCAAATAGCATCTTAGCTGTTACACCAAATTCCCAGCACTAGCTAATTATCTTTGAAATGAAATGTGTATCCCACAGAGAGGGATTTAGTTCAAGCTTCAGTTACAGTTTTAAGATGAAAATAGGATTATCTAGCACCTGGACAAGATGGTAGACAAAAACATTGTGAGATTACTCTTACAGGAATGTGAACTTTAAGTAGAAAAATTCAAGAGCACTTCCCTAATTTCTGATTATACCACAAAAATGTTTTTATCCTATACTGGAATACAGTTAAATTTTATGTTTCATTAAATACTTTTTTTCTAAATTGCAGTGAATTTTCACTATTTTATTTTGCCTTGGCCCATCCATTGTGAATATCCACTGGACTATCAGAAGGACTGTCATCCTTCAGAGTTTCCAGTTCCACACTTCCTCCCTGTACGGCAGTGCGGTTGATGCATACATTTACGTCATGCAACTTTCTCATTAGTACCTTCCTATGGGACAACTACATACAACCTACTTGACTGGGCCTGTTTCATTCACACACCACATGGACTATGCACATATGCCACAATGCTTACCTCTCAGGTAGTGTAACCTCTAGGAACTCACACCTTGCTTTAAACTTCTGTTTGTATAACACCAGGACCTGTAAAGACACAAGCCAATGATACTTCATTTCTCCATTCTCTGACTTCCATGTCTGCATGACTTCCAGGCACACTGTAGTGTCTTCACAACCTGTAAGTAATAGCATATTTATTTATATGTTACATTTTTCCCAATAATTAATGGGGTATTCTCCATCTTAAAGATCCTAAATTGAGTCCTAAAACTACAACTACACTCTAAATGATTGGCTACTGATGGCAAAGAGAATTAAAAAATTTTTTTTCCTAAGCACCTTGATCATTTTAGTCACACAAGAGGAGAAGAAAAACAAATAACTGCAAAGTAGAATTTGGTGGTCTAAATCAAAGATTGAAGAGGAGAGGGAAAACAACGGGAAAATTAAGAAACGAATATGATAGGTGTGAGTATGGTTATATACAAAGTAATCTGACACTCATGGCTCAACCTCCACTCCCCCCACACTTTAGTAAATTTGAATAAAAGAAACTTGTATTCAGAAAAACAGTGACTTGTTTTATATCAGTTGGCATAAAGTAAGAAGATTTGGAACTGGACCATGGAAGAGAGATTTGATTTTCCATAGGCTAGGCAGACTAGGGGATATCCTCCATGACCACTGAGCTACAACTAAAACTGCATCTCCTTTGTGAAGTCTCATGAGAAAATCCCTTACGGTAATCCTGAACCATGCCTTTGGGATAAAGCCATACTACTATTTTTCCCATTTTGGTCATGGAGAGATATAACAAAAAGCATGGTGTCTTAGGCCTGCACACAAGGGTCTGCAGTTGGGCAATGGTCCAAGGTCATGGAATTGTGTGCTTTAAGAATAGCCTTGAGGGCCAGCACAATGGCTCAATAAGCTAATCCATGATTTTTGAGCGCTGGCATTCCATATAGGTGCCAGCTTATGCAGTAGAGGTCATCCCAAAGCCTTGGGATCTTGCACCCATGTGGGAGATCTGGAAGAAGCTCCGGGCTCCTGGATAAGCTCAGCTATGGTCATTGTGGCCATCTGGGGAGTGAATCAGTGGATTTTCCCCTCTGTCTCTCTAAAAATCTACCTTATCAGTAAAAATAAATACACTTACAAAAAAGAAATCCTTGAAAGAATTATGTACTGACATCTGTTCTTGGGTCATGATGTTGCTTCCTGATATCAAGAATTAGCTGGTAAACATGAATATGGGGTGTGGCTTTCAAAGTTTGTGCCACATCAATTTCTGTAAACTCCTTAAGCAGTTGTTGATGCAGTGAGCCTGCAGGATCTTCCTCCCTTTCTTAATTCAGAGAAAAGCAGCTTCCCTCTGGCTGCCCACTTTTATAATCTTATCTCGTGTCTCCGTCTCATTTATTATTTTCTTAATTGCACACTGCCTCTCTTTCAACCCCGTTATGCTGTGAGTGTCATGTTATACATTTATTTTGGTATGTGATAGTGTACTGCAATACCTGTAGCCTAAGAATTTGCTTTCTTTTGGCTCATAGTCTAAGTTTTTGCTGGTTACTAATGCTCACAAGCCTAGTCAAGAATTCTGGCAAGATTTTATTGTTTTGTTAGCACTCGGAGGATTAATAATTGTGAATTACTAACATGCATTCCCTTGATTTCCCAAGCGTTTGAGAGAGAAAAGCCCCAACGGTTATAGCTCTTGCCATGAACTCAATGTACATCGTGTTGCAAAATATCCTAACAGAAGAAAGAAGATATATTTGGCTTTGATTTCATTATCATTACATCGATATAGTGTTATATCTATAGTGCTAACAATGGCAATGATATACCACTGCAATATCATTTAGTGTGATGTGTCCACTTGCCTGGGCCACAGAATCCTAGATATTTCATTAACCACTGTTTCTGGGTGTGTCTGGGAGAGTGCTCTCTGAAGGACACAAACACTCAAACTGGTAGATGGAGCAAGTCAGATTGTCCTTCCCAAAGTGAGGGGAGGTGATGTAATGAATGCATTGGAGATCTAAACAGAACAAAATTTTGAGAAAGAATGTTGTCTTTCCCTTTGCCTGGATATTTTTATTTTATTTTTTTTATTAATTCATTAATTACATTGTATTATGTGACACAGTTTCATAGGTACTTGGATTCTCCCCACCCCTCCCCAAATCCTCCCACCATGGTGGATTCCTCCACCTTGTTGCATAACCATAGTTCAAGTTCAGTTGAGAATCCCCCATTGCAAGCATATACCAAACATAGAGTCCAGCATGCCTGGATATTTTTAAACTGGGGCATTAGTTTGGCATGTGGTTCTCCAATTCTCAGGTCTTCAGAATCACACTGGAATTATACCACATAAGCTCTCCTTATGTGTACAGTTTGAAGATGGCAGATTGGGACTTGCAGGTCTCTATAATCATTTGAGTCAATATTTTATGATAAACATTTTGTATATATTATTATAATGTCTACATAATTTATAAATACATATCATCTGTTGGTATGCATAATTTGTAAAAATTATATTCTTTCAAATTAAGGTGAACATTTCATTTAATGAAGTACAGTAGTTATAACAACATTTTTATATTTCCATACAAAATATGTAGCAATTTGTAATATACATATGGTAAGGAACATAAAATGTTACACTTCTAATGATAATGGTTTTATACTATCGCAACTGATATTTGTTATCTGTGCCTTGAAAGTGGATCACCATAAACATAATATTCTAATGTCTAAACAAAAACAGTGCTGATGCTAATTTAAACAATTGAAATAATTTGGAAAACATACTGGAATCTAATATCATTACAACAGTAATCAGTATCAATGGGAATGCCCTTACATGATCAAGAATTTAGATTATATATCTTTGAAACTATAGATTTATATAATAGATAAATGTAACAAAAAGATGAGTGTCACTCCTCTAATTATACCTCATGATTTCCAGATGTTTGATTTAAACCCCGTAGAAAACAACCTATTTTATTCTTTTTTTAAAAAGATTTATCTTATTTTTAATACAAAGGCAGATATACAGAGAGGAGTAGACAGAGAGGCAGATCTTCTGTCAGCTGATTCACTCTCCAAGTGTGTGCAACCACCGGTGCTGTGCCAATCCGAAGCCGGGAACCAGAAACCTCTTCCGGGACTCCCATGCGAGTGCAGAGTTCCGAGGCTTTGGGCCGTCCTCAACTGCTTTCCCAGGCCACAAGCAGGGAGCTGGATGGGAAGTGGAGCAGGGCTGCTGGGATTAGAACTGGCGCCCATATGGGATCCCAGGGCGTTCAAGGCAAGGACTTTAGCCACTAGGCCACGGCGCTGGGCCCAACCTATTTTATCCTAATCCAATTTATTTTAGTCTGTGCTTTCTTCCTTCAATCTATTATTTCATGCTGAACAATCTATTCATGGCTTCTGATATTTCTGAGTATGCTTCCTAGCCAGATAGCCTTGGGCTGTCTGCACAAAGTTTTAATACAGTGATTACTGTATAGTGGGCAGTGCACTAAAGTGCCATACATAATGTATCACATGTAATCTTCCATAATCTTACATATGAGGGGTACTTGTTAGGGGTACATTCTGAAGACAAGACTAAGAACAATTAAAGAACTTTACCAAGGTTACATAGCTTGAGTGCAGGGCATTCACATAGTTAAGAGCTATATGGTTTTGTGCAGGTCAGGGAATGTACCCGAGTTTGTGTTCAATGCAGGATGGTAAAGGACTCCTATGAAACAGTGCCAGGATTAAGCAGAATGATAAGAACACGGTGGGGTTTATGATAGGCACACAGAAACAGCTTTTCCTGCTTTATTTCATATTTGTGCTAACAAAATTCATAAGCTTTGCAGCTTATGGATCTAATTCTTCCAACATAATATATTGTTAAATTTGAATTTGGCAATTTGTTCATCTCCATTAAGCTCCAATGATATTTTATGGTATCCCTGGGAAAATTATAATTACTGTGACATTTAAGATCCTGTGCCACCCAGGGAGAGTGAGGAGGCTCCTGAACACACGAGAAAGTCCTGGGTAGATAATTTAGATGACTCCAGATTGCTACACTCGAGGGAGCTGAACAGCTGCAAAGGTCACATGAGGTGCTTTGTTTCCCAAAAGGTGTTTGGTATTTGCTTTCACTCAAGCATGTTTCTTCTGCTCTGATAACTTTTGTCATCTTCTATTACCATAAAAGTTGTCGAAGGGATTTTTACAGGCATATGGTGCTAATTTAGCTTTCCCCTCTGTGGTCATCACAGAGTTTGCAAAAATGAAAACAGAACAAAACAACCCCCCCTACTCATTTATCAATTCCCATTTATTGGATGGTGATCATGTGCCACGTGGCTGGAAGGATAGGATCTTCATTTCAACAGCAAGAGGATGAATATATCCCATCTAGGTGCTAGCTCTGATTATTTTTCATCTGCACTGCTTTCTCTCCAGTCTTTGGGACATGAATCAGAACACTAAGCAGATTTCCTTGAAAAATACATCACATTTTCTTCTTATCACAACATTGTGATTATGGTTGTATTTATTTATTTATTTATTTTTTTTTTTTTTTTTTTATATAATCCATTTTATTGTATTGTTGTTGACAATCTTTACATAGTTAACTATAGTTGAAGGAAAATCAAGAAAGAGAAGGAAAAAAAAAAAAAAAGGTTCAGGGGGATAGGGAGGTGGGCAATGCTATTATGTCCATATTGTTTCCATCATGTATCTGAGGTAAAAGGGGATATTGAGGGAGAAGCCCCACCCGGTTTCCCGCCCACCCCAAGTCCCATATGTGGGGCATGCTCTGAGATATGTGCTCAAGTGGAGTTAATAGTTCTCCAGTTGTGAGTCACTGCCAGTTTCGCTCGATGAGGTGGTCCACTGATTGATATGGTCCATCATGAAGTCTCCATTTGTCCCATATTTCGCTGCCAACATGTAGCTGAGATGAATGATTGTCCTATTCTGTCTTCTGTCTTTTCTTGGTTAGAATTCTGAGTCCAGCAGTTCAAGTGGGGAGATCTCCAAAGATACTTTGAGGTATTCCCAGACCAGATTCTTGTATGTTCTAGCAAGCACAGGGCCCGGCACAGTCCATCACCCTGATCAGCTGGTGGTTGCAATTGCTGTGTTGGTTCTGTTTTCAGTCCCGAGTTGCACTGGAACCAATGGGTGTTGCAGTCCAGTCTGGTTCGGCCCTTACATCAACCAGTGGGAGCTGCAGCCTAGTCGGGGCGACCCACAATAACCCCCACCAAGCCTGCCCCCTACCCTGGTTTGCCAATTTGTGTAGCAGAAGACCAGTCTGTCCCCCATCCCATTTGGCTCAGGTACTTGTCAATGGGTATTAAAGCTTAGTTCTATCTAATCGACTCAACCATCCAGCCCTCACAGATGTTGTTGAGTGCCTCTGTCTAGCCATCCCAGCCCCCGTCCTAGTTTTCATGCCCTCCCACGGGAATAGTGACCCAAGAAGGGGGAACCCACTTTTTCCCTCCCAGGTCTCTCTGTCCCGGTTTATGCACTCTTTAGGTGGTCCTGTGATTTGACTCGACAGAATTAGTCCCCAGTGCCAGCTTCTGCCAGCTGATGCTGTGGCCCTGATCTTGTCCACATGCAGCGCACAGGTGTTGTAGCCTTGCTTACTCGTGTCTGTCTCTATCCCAGCCAACACTCTCCAGTGGGAGTGGTTGTCCAGCGAGGGGACCAGCCCCTTAACCCCCCCGCCAGCTCTGCCCCTCCCTTCCTGGATCTCACGTGTGCTGGATGGGTGTTGCATTCATATCCAGTACAGGCAACCACGCCCTGGCGTTCCAGAATGTGTACTGGTTTTGTCGCAACCAAACCCGGCCCATTCCACACTCTGTTCTGGTGATCGGATTTGCCAGAGGATGACATGAACTGATTCAGCCTGGCCTGCTCCTGACCCATGCCGAATGATGCCAGTGGGAAACTTTCCATGGCCTATTCTGGGCTGTTTCCAATCATGCTTCTTGCGCTTACCTGCAGGGACTGTGTCCTGCCAGAGGAGTTGCCCAGGCTCCTCCATCAGAACCCCTCCCAATGCCAGATTTTGCGCTTGCCAGGGGGTTCTTGAGCCAACCCTACTCAGTTCACCTCCTGTCCTAGCAGGAACAGTGGCTTTTCCTGGCTGGCTTTCACCCCATTCTGACTCTTGTTGTTGGATGTTTCAGCCCAGCCATGGCTCGTCCATACCCACATACAGCTCACACATGGCTCAGAAGGGGATTGAGACCCAGCCTAGTCAGTCCCACATCTACCCTGTTTCTCCATAACACCAGATGGTGCTGGGATCTGAACCGGCCTGGTGCATCCAATCCCAGCCCACACTAGTGCCTCGGGTGACTGCAACTGTTTCCTAGATAGAACGCAGCCCCCATTCCAGCACATACACCCCTTGGTGGGAACCTCATCCCAGCTGTGGCTTCCCAGATTGGGACCGTTCCTAGCTGTAAATCACGCACCTGCACGTGGTTGCTCCGAGGACCATTAGGTGCCAGCCTGCTACACAAGCCGGAGCTTATCTTTTACTTGATAGGTGTTCAAAGCTCAGCATTATTAAGGGATTGGAAGTTCTTCAAAGGAAGAGTTACTGGCATTGGGAATCTTTAGGATTGACTCAGATCCCAGAAACAGTGGGGTCACTCTAGAGCTATCTCGGCAGCGATTCAGATGTCCAATACCCCAGAGCTCCCCGGCCGGGCGGCCAGTAGGCACAGCCTGGCGCCAAATGGCGCACTGGCCGCCCTGGCCCAGCCCGCCATGAGCCATGGGCACATGGCGGACTGGGTTCGGGATCCGAGCTAGACGTCCTCTCCCGCAGCCCTCGGCTCGCCTCTGGCAGCCGGAAGTTAAATCCTGCAGGCCCGAGGTTGCGCCCCTCCCCAATCCCGTTCACCCACCACCCAATGAGGGTGTTGGGTGGGTCCCGGACATGCCCAGTCACGGAGGCCTCCCCCCTCGGCGTACTCACCCCAGAAGGAAGCAGGCCGCACCCAGGCATGTCCGGGCCCAGCCCGCCATGAGCCATGGGCACATGGCGGACTGGGTTCGGGATCCGAGCTAGACGTCCTCTCCCGCAGCCCTCGGCTCGCCTCTGGCAGCCGGAAGTTAAATCCTGCAGGCCCGAGGTTGCGCCCCTCCCCAATCCCGTTCACCCACCACCCAATGAGGGTGTTGGGTGGGTCCCGGACATGCCCAGTCACGGAGGCCTCCCCCCTCGGCGTACTCACCCCAGAAGGAAGCAGGCCGCACCCAGGCATGTCCGGGCCCAGCCCGCCATGAGCCATGGGCACATGGCGGACTGGGTTCGGGATCCGAGCTAGACGTCCTCTCCCGCAGCCCTCGGCTCGCCTCTGGCAGCCGGAAGTTAAATCCTGCAGGCCCGAGGTTGCGCCCCTCCCCAATCCCGGGTTGTATTTATTTTACTTGAAAGTCAGAGTAACAGAGAGAGAGGAGAGAGTGGGGGCAGAGATCTTTCATCTACTGGTTCACTCTCCAGTTGGCTGCAACAACCAGAGCTGAGCTGGGCTGGAGCTGGGGGCCAGGTCTCCCATTGGGTGCAGGAGCCCAAGGTCTTGGACCACCCTCTGCTGCTTTTCCCAGGCCATTAGCAGAAAGCTGGATTGAAGTGGAGCAGCTGGGACTTGAGCATATGGGATGCTGCTGCAGGCAAATGAGCCTACTATATCATGGTGCCAGTCCCATTCTGATTGCATTTTATTATTGTGAGAGCCTATTTATGTCAACATACTGCTTGTTCCAATCCGGTGAGGTATTTAGTTATCTTGGACAGGCAGGGAACCTGAGGCACATGAAGACTGAGACATTTGGTTAGAGCATCACAGCCAGAAAAAAGGTCTGTGAAAACTGCTTTCACTCCTGTATCTTGTCCATCTCTGCATACCTATGAGAACTTTTTATACATTTTATTAAGCCATTATCCTTTGTCTAAGTCAGGGTTTTCCCAAGAAACAACTAATTTGATGTCCATGCCCATGTCTATCTGTAGACATAAATACAGATAGTTAAGAGGCAATTTATTAGGAGAAATGGCTCATGTGATTTTGGGAGCGACAAAGTAATAAATACTGTGGTATACAAGCTGGAGAACCAGGAAAGCTGGTGGTAAAGTTCAGTCCCCATCCAAAGTCCTAACAAGCAAGTGAATCACTGAGGAATCTCATTTCAGAAACAAAGGTCTAGGGACCAGGGTTGGGATGGAAGCAGTGAAGGCCTAAGACTTGGTCTGAGCCCAAAGACTTGAACAGCAGGAGCTCTGATGTCTAAGGGCAGATCAACGTCCCACTTCCAGATGAAAGACAGGCTTCTCCCTTTTCCCACCTCTTCTGTTCATTGGCATCCATCAGTTTGGTGATGCCTACCCACTCTCTACAAACTACTGAGTCAAATGCTAATTTCTTTCAGAAACATCTCTGCAGACATATCCAGAAACAGTTTCACCAGCTATCTGGGGATCTCTCAACATGGTTAAACAAGATTTTGCAGAAGGCTCTCAATAGAATTTGCAGTCTGTTTGATTTTCAGCATTTCTGCTATGAGCATCAGCAGGTGGCCTTGGATCTCAGAAATCACACTATTTCGAGATTTGGTGTATATATATTACATAATTGAGTGGTGTGGGAAAATTGTCCCATACTTAGATGGAGTTCTGCCGGTATTCTCAAATTGTTTCTGTCTCATCCTTTCTGTTACCTGTCTCCTCTAATGGTTCTCTTGTGAAGGTCACAGCTACACTTCCACAATGTTTGTTGGAATATGGGGACAATAGTGTGAAAGCAGTTGCAGCTGCCATGTGATTAGGTACATTGTTTCCCTTTAAGAGCCTGTGATGCTATAAATAAATTTGCAAGAAAAAGGTTTTATTCTCTAATGGAATACAGGAAAGGGATGAATTGTGACTTGCAGAGAGACCTTCAGATATGCAACATTCTAGTTTAGAAACTAATGTTGGTCTAGACTAGCATAAAAGGTGCAAGGAAATTATATGTGTACAATTGGTATCTAGGTGAAATGTAGAAGACTGGAGACACAAAAATAACTGAAAATCACATATTTGACAACACATATCCAGAACAAAGATTTCTTTTTCTAAAAAATATTTATTTTTATTGGAAAGCTGGATTTACAGAGAGAAAGATGGACAGAATGATCTTCTATCCACTGGTTTATTCCCCAAGTTGCTGCAATGGCCAGAGCTGAGCCTATCCAAAGTCAGTTGCTTCCTCTGGGTATCTTAAGCAGGTGCAGGGTCCCAAGGCTTTGAACCATCCTCCACTGCTTTCCCAGGCCAGAAAGCAGGGGCCTGGAAGGGAAGTGGGACAGTTAGGACATGAACTGGCACCCATATGGGATCCTGGCTCATGCCAAAGCAAGGTTTCAGCTGCTAGGCTATTGAACTGGGCCCCAGAACAAAAACTCTTAAAACTCAGCAGTAGGGGTAAGCATTAGGCCTAACAGTTAAAGACACTGATTGGGATGCCCACATTCCTAATCAGAGTACTTGGCTTTAAAGCCTATGTCAGCTCTACTAATGCAGACCTTGGGAGACAGTGATACAGGATTAAGTAGTTGGGTTCTTACTACCCATGCGGGAGATGTGGACTGATTTGTTGGTTTGTATCTTTGGCTTGACCATTGTGGGCATGTGGGAAGTCAGCCAGTGATGACAGTATTCTTGTACTCTTTTCCTCTCTTCCCTCTCCCAGAAATGTCTCAAAATTAAAACAAAAACCAACTAAACACAAGATCGGCAGCCAGAAAACAGTTTTTAAAAATTTCAAAAGATCTGAACATGTATGTTGTGAAAAGCAACATATTGAGCAGAAAATAAGCAAATAAAAAGGTGTTGAGTGTCTTTAGTTAAAAGGAAAATGTAAATCTCAAACCACAGTGAAGCACCACCACACAACCATTGGAACGGCTAACATTAAGGACGCTGAAAACACCAATATTCACAAGGACATGGAACAACCAGAACTTACACACTGCTGACGGGAGTATACAGTGGTGCAGGCATTCTTGAAAACAGCTTGGAAGGCTCTTGAAAAGATGGGCAGGCTCAAGAATAGCCCCATGGGGCCTAGTGGCATGGCCTAGTGGCTAAAGTCCTTGCCTTGAACGCCCTGGGATCCCATATGGGTGCCAGTTCTAATCCCGGCAGCTCCACTTCCCATCCAGCTCCCTGCTTGTGGCCTGGGAAAGCAGTTGAGGACGGCCCAAAGCCTCGGAACTCTGCACTCGCATGGGAGTCCCGGAAGAGGTTTCTGGTTCCCGGCTTCGGATTGGCACAGCACCGGTGGTTGCACACACTTGGGGAGTGAATCAGTTGACAGAAGATCTTCCTCTCTGTCTCTCCTCCTCTCTGTATATCTGACTTTCCAATAAAAATAAATAAATCTTATAAAAAAAGAATAGCCCCATGAAGATACACATATGCTAACTCCTGGCTTCTGTGAAAATGTTACCTTCAAGGAACACTGCAGTAGGGACTTTGAAATGATGCAATTACTCTGAATTATCAGGGTAGGTGCAATCTAAGCTCATGCATCATTTAAAGCAATCTTTCCATTGTGAATCAGGAGATGTGATAATGGAAGGAGGGTCAAACAGATAGGGAAAGGTTATAGAGAAATGTGATATGGAGGGTAATTCTGGTTTTGCGAGTGGAGGAAGGGAGCCATGAGCCAGGCTGCATAGCTAAAAGGAGCTCTGAATGATAATAATCAGATTGAATTCTCTCAGAAATCTTCCAGGAAGGAATATTTGATATCTTGGATTTAGCTAGGTAAGATCTGTGTTGTATTCCTGATGTACAGACTTCTGAAAGAGAATAAATTTGTAACATTTAAGTCCCTAAGTTTGTAGTAATTTGTAATGTCACCAGGAAAAAAAAATTAAATAGAGCATCATCAAGCAATCCTACTTCCAGGTATTTTGCCTGGAGAGATGAACACATACATTTACACAAAACAAATGCATAGATGTTTAGGGAAACTCTCTTTACACTCATCGAAAACTGGAAACTACCCAGATAATATCCATGGGTGAATGGCTAAATAAACTGTGGTACATCCATAGAATGAACTACAATTCAGTTCAATATAAACAAACGGTTGGTAAGGATCGCAATCTTGAAGAATCCCAAAGGCATTAAATGAAGTGAAGGAAGCCAGGATCAGGTCCTATGCAATATGATTATTTATGTGATATTCTTCAAAAGAAAGAAACATAGCTATGGAGAACAGAGCAATAATTATGAGGAGCTGGGGTGGGAGAGATTATGTCTATAAAAGTACAGCAGAATAGACATTCCAGAATGATAGTAATGTTCTCTATCTTGATCATGGTGGTGGTCAATTAAAAAAAAATTTGTAAAACTATACACCTTCAAGGGCTGAGGTTGTGGTGTAGTGGGTAAAGCTGCTGTCTATGATGCGGCTACGCCATTTGGGTCTGGTTCATATCTTGACTGCTGCACCTCTGATTCAGTGAAATACCACCATAGAACCATTGGAATGGCTAACATTAAAGACGCTGAAAACACCAATATTCACAAGGACATGGAGCAACCAGAACTCACACATTGCTGATGGGAGCATACAATGGTGCAGGCATTCTTGAAAACAGCTTGGAAGTCTCTTGAAAAGATGGGTAGGCTCAAGAATAGCCCCATGAAGATGCTCATATGCTAATTCCTGGATTCTGTGAAAATGTTACCTCTGCACCTCTGATTTAGCTCCCTCTTAATGACCTGGGAAAACCAGAAGGGGTTGGCCCAGACACTTTGGTCCTTGTCACATACATCATCCTGGATGAAACTCCTGGTTCCTGGCTTCAGGCTGGCTCTGCCCTCACCTTTGCAGCCATCTGGGGAAGAGGACCAGCTAGGAGATGTCTGTCTTTCCCTTTCTTTCTTTGTAACATTTTTAACAAAGATTCATTCATTTTTATTGGAAAGTCAGAAATACAGAGAGGAGGAGAGACAGAGAGGAAGATCTTCTGTCAGCTGATTCACGTCCCAAGTGGCCACAAGAGTCGGAGATGAGCCGATCCAAAGCCAGGAGCCAGAAGCCTCCTCTGGGTCTCCCATGAGGGTGCAGAGTGCCAAGGGATTGGGCTGTCCTCAACTGCTTTCCCAGGCCACAAGCAGGGAGCTGGATGGGACACAAACTGGTGCCCATATTGAATTCTGGTGCATGAAAGGCAAGGACTTTAGCTGCTAGGTTACTGCGCTGGGCCCTCTTTGTCTTTCAAATAAATCCATACATGTTAAAAAAAGAGAGAGAGAACTTTAAACTCTCCCCCACTTTTTTCTGTATAAAAATTTTATATAAAACTAACCAAAAACTAAAAGAATCCAACAACAAAGCAAAGAAACAGTCTATCTACTGATACAGCTTTCTGTGAATTTCTAGCCCTAAGGAATCTGCCATAAACATGGTTGAGGGAAGAAATGTAGCTGTTTGCTCTTTGTTTGCTTCCATCCCATCTGTGGAAGAGTAAAAGTAGTGTTACAGAGGAACTGAAGATTTTTCAGGTCTTTTCCTCTCTCTGCAGAAGCGGGGACTGTTGTGGATCACCTCTGCAGCCCTCCAGAGCATGGAACTGAGACAGCCCAGACTGTTGTCATGGGAATAGGGTTCTCACCTGCCCTAGCCTGCCTAGGCCTGACAGAGTCCTCAGGGTGTGGAACCACCAGTTTTAAAACCAGGAAAGTGGGTCATTCTACTGTGACTTGGCAAAACCACATAAATCATTTGATCCCTAGTTTTCTCACATACAAAAGTGGATGAATGTTTGCCCTATCTCATTGGGTTATCATGAAATTGTAACTTTAAAATTAAATACAAATGCAACTTGGTGGCAGTATAACTGAAATAAAAAAAAATGGACTTTGGTAAGTGAGAAATTTTGAATTATTTGAACAATTACAAGGGTTGCAGGATGGAAGGGAGAACAGATGGATGAGCTTACTAAATCAACAAGCTATAGACTATGAGAACAAAATAGTGTTTAACATTCTCGAACGCATGTTAAAATCTTAACTCCCAGCATGATCCTCTAGGTGCCACTACTTTCAGCTTCCAACTTCAAACAATCCATGAACAACGATGATTTCTCTTTGGAGATTGTCCTGTTATCCCAAAGTTTTTTCCACTTCAGGAAAATTCTACCACACTAATAATTAATGAGTTTCAAGGCAAACAAATTGCATCTTTCTGCCCCAAATTTTTGCTATTAAGAAATGCTCTTAGCTCTGGTTGGGAATGCTATTTTGAGTATTTTTCAAGTTGCTTTCTAGCATGGCTGTTAGTAGCTACGGGAATCTGTGCCAGGACCAGTTCTTTCTTTTGAGCTGGCATCTGTAAGACCTCAATGTACACTTTTATTTCAGAGAAGTTAAGGTCTCTAATTTTGGCTTAAAAGGGGGTCATCTTAAATTTCGGAAAAAGGAGAAATTTTCATCAAAGGAAATAATACAAATGATGTCTGAGTGTGTGTTTGTACCTAATTGCAGATACCGTTGAGGTTTCAGTTTCAGTTTGGAGACTATACATTCTATGCACTCAAGAGTGTAAACTTTTGGTTTTACAGACATGCTTCCCGGGAAGTGTTAGTTTACTTGGATTCCAGGACAGAGTAAGGCAGTGAGTCTCAGTGCGTGCCGACAACATGTAGGATCTTCAGAACAAAGGGGCTGGGTCTTATTCCCACAGATTCCAGATTTCTCCCGTCTGAGGTTTGGGAAGGCTTTGTGAGTTTTAAGATCTCTCTAGGTGATTTGCATGTGCAGTCAATACAGAAAGCCTAGTCATGACCCAAATGGGCCAGTACCTTAGAGACTGCGGCACACTGAGGTTTGCTCTCACCAGCACCGTATGTTAGTCAAATGGTGCCTAGATGGGAGTGACCTCATTCGACAAAAATTCTGATTTCAATAACAATGATAACTTACATCTACAAAGAATAAGCAATAATTATATCACTCAGGGTAATTAATACTCTATTTACTACTATTATTTTCACAATCTAAAGGAGAGACATCCTGGATTGGAGGTATACTAATTTGTTATGAATGCTGCAACAAAGCCCCACTACCTGAGTGGTTTAAGCAACAGAAATTCACTGTCTTGCAGTTCTGGAGTCCAGCAGTGTCAATTCAAAGTGCTCCTGGGGACTGGCCCCTCTGATGGACCAGGAAAGGTTCGAGGGCAAGACTCTGTCCCAACCTGAGGCAGTTCTTGTTTTGTGGCCATATAAACCCAATCATAGAACTCTGACATATGAATTTTGAGGGTTCACAATTCATCCCATGAGAGATATCATAATTTCTATTAGATGACAGCAAGTACTTAGATAAACACTGATGGGATTGGGTTAAAAGGGACGGCCATGTGGCTTGGTGTCTGCTGGGGAGGTATTCCCTGGTTGCCAAGGGAAGTCCACATGAGGTTTGTCTCACAGGTTATCTACATTAATATTCTTACTTGAATTTTATGAGAACAAAAAAATCACTCTTGAGCAAGATGATTTTTTAAAAGGTGTTAGGAAGCTGCCTCTCAGTAGAAGCATACACGTAAAACCTTGATTAGCTATTGGTTTTCATGTGAAGTTGCTGGACTAGAGGGATTTAGAAATTGTGTTATTAAATTTCCTTAGGCATTACAGAAATAAATTGCCAAGTTATATAACAAGGTGAGTGCATAAACATAACACAGTATCTAACATAATGAAAAATGTTTAATAATATTTTATAATACTGAGATTTTCAGAGTACCATATTATAGAGGTTGACATTGTAGTGCAGCAGATAAAGTTGCTGTCTGTGATCCCAGCATTTGGACACGAGGTTGAGCCCCAGTGGCTTCACTTCTGATCCAGTTCCCTGCTAATGGCCTGGAAAAAGCAGATGGCTCAAGTACTTAGGCCCCTGCCATTCACATGTGAGACCCAGAGAAAGCTCATGGCTTCTGGCTTTGGCCTGGCTCAGTCGTGGGCCATTGTAGCTATCTACAGTGGTGAAGCAGTGGATGGAAAGTACTCTGTGTGTGTGTGTGTGTGTGTGTGTGTGCACGCTTGTCCCTCTCTATGTGTTAACTATGACTTTCAAATAATAAACATAACCTTGAAAAAGAAAAACTGATTCATACACCCCATTTTTCACTCAAACTTCCTATCAATAGTTGACTACGTGGTTTACTTACTGGCTCCACTAAAACTGCTATCACTCTACCTCTCTATTTTCTGATATTATTCTTGTGTTGTAATTATTTAACAATGTTCATTATGAGATATCATATTTCATTTAGACATTCCCCTAGTTTCATCACATATATAATGTTTTAGCAAACTTAACTTTTTATTTGTTTATATTGTGCTTATTTGTGGGGCTGGCATTGTGATACCAGGATCCCACATTGAGTGCTGCTTCAAGTTTCATCCATTCTACTTTGGAGTAAGCTTACTCTACTGTGCCTGGGAAGGTAGGAAAACCCAGCTCAAGCACCTGGACCCCTGCCTTCCATGAGGGAGACTAGGATGGAATTCTTGGCACCTGGCTTTGGTTTGATCCACAGCTGGCGACTTAAGTCATCTTGGGAGTTACCAGCAGATGAAAGCTCTCTCTCTTACTCCTCCATACCACGCCCCACCACTGCCAGGTCACTCTGCCTTTCAAATAAATGTATAAAAAATTTGTGCTCATTTGTGAGACTGAATTTGTAGAATTCAAGGTTCTTGACACATATTCCTAGATTTTGTTCTAGAAAGTTTGTAGCTACTTATTAATTCTCTAACAACACCCTCTTTAACATAAAATATTACTGTGTTTAAAAGTTTTGTCTGGATCATGTCCTAGTATATCATAGGAGGCCTCATATCATAGGTGGAGCCAGGTTTTTTTAGTTTATTTTCCTGGCAATGACTTTGAACTTGGCAAGGAAGAAGGCACTGAAATTGATTTTGCCCTGCCTACAGCCTGAAAGATTTACTTCATAGAGTAAAAAATGGAATTTACTGTCCTGGAGGGTTTATATATTCAACTGTCTGGATGTGGGGAACAGAATCATTTGATCCATCCAAGTATTCTGTTATAATTTTTAGGAACCATTTTAAAGATTCTTAATTGAATCAATTCTCTTCCAACCCCCATCAAGACTTTTCATCTTTAACTCAATTTTAAGTATGCTTTGGTAAACCCAGAAAAAAGGAGACTTGATTCTCCACATCATATTTCAATACTAAAACACACATTTTTCATATTTAAACATGTTTGAGGGTGGGATGCAGGGCAGGCACTGCTGGAACAGCGTATTCTACAACTCCCCTGGACATTAGCTTCCTGCACTTGCACTCTCAACATCCTACAACTGTCATTTCTTTGCCAAAGGGTTGCTCGCAGGCTTCAGGCACAAACTTTACAGAGAAAGCTACAAGCACTTGGAGCCCTGTATGTCCCTCTCAGGACCCATTGCTTCACCTACACCAGATGGTGCAGGTGTCTAAGTGCTTTGGTTTCCTGGCTCTGACTTGGACAGCTGCTGTAGCATGTACACAGTCTCCAGGGCTTCCCTCCAGGACTCCACGGTGAGCTCTGCTTGATATCACACTTTTATGTGAGTCTCACACCACCCTTCCCGTGTGGTTGGTCCTATTTTTCTACTTCCCTATTTTTTGTCCTGTGAGCCACTTCATAATTTACACAAACTGTTATCTAGGGGGAACCCAACTTGTTACAGGATGTGTCTTATAACCCATGATGTCTTGCAGTTGCTGTTGGGCAGGAAAGCAGCCGGAATCATATAACTGTTTTTGCCTGTGCATATATGAATCTGGTTGTTCTGAGTTAGAACTGAACTACCATTGCTCATTTACTTTTCATTCAAATAACCATTTAGGCCTAATCTGAGAAAGAAACAGGAATTTTGACTACTACTTTTCTTTTGTAATTAAATCTTTTTTGAAACATTAACATCAGGTGCACAATGGATGTCCAGAGACACTGGAGCACTCCCCTAAGAACTGCTTCCTTCTGATCGCACAGTTCGTTACTGTGAAAATGCAGATGATGACAACTCTCCTTCAGCCAAGAAAACCAGATTTTTAAAATATATTTTATCATTATTGTTATAGAATCAGATTTTTGATTCTGAATGTTAGAAAGTTTCAGGAATATTACAATTTCTGCTTAATTTTCTCTACATAAGCATGACAAAATAAGTATGTTGGAAGAACTCTTTTAGATTTTTTCAAAGGGATATAAAGACATACTCTAAAAACTATCTTGTGTTTTCTAAGCCCCTTTTCATTTTTTAATACACAAAATACAGATGATTCTTAAAAATGCTGAAATACTAATTGAAAATAGGGTACTCAGAGAATAAATGATCTTAGCAATATTACAAAAAACTGAAGTTAAATTCATAAGGAGCTCTCACATTCTGTAATTCACAGTGGGGGGTTCCACTGAGGAATGGGGAACCACCAGAGTATGGGCATACTCTTAACATTCTGTAGACGTTAGTCCATGAGTGTTTCTTATTTCTCTGGTGTGTGCTAGTGCGTGTGTGTGTACATTCTACATAATGTAGTGTCTGCACTCGAAGGTAACTTTAATATCTATCCAATTTGTTTTGCCTTTCTGTTTTCCCTTTCCACATTTACTGATGGAAGATTAAGTTCTCTATTGTGAAAGGGAAGTCAAACGATTCCAGTGGGGTTAGTTTTAGGAGATAATTACTGCACTTTAGAATACTGAGGCAGTTTACAGCTCCCTTTTGTCAAATCAATTCAACATGATTAATTAACCTGTAACAACAGAATTTTAAAATGCTGTTGGCCTTGAAATGTACTAACCTCATATTTTGATTTTAGGTTTTCTCTATTCTACCATACCCAAATCATTCTGCTATAGTTCTTCAAAACTTTGGTCTAACAGGGTTCTCATTTATCCTTTACGAAGCTTCCATTGTAATCACACTGTGGCAAAGCTTATGGAACAGACATTTCTCTTCCAGCAAAACCTATTATACTGTTCCACCATTAGTGGAACTAGTTAAACATGCTTAGTTAACCTTCTATCTCATTTTCTTTCTCTTCCTACTGGTCTTTTCTTTCCCTACCAAAAGCAGCAAACAGCTGAAAGGCTCTTTGAAAACTAGAAACCATATTTCTTATTTATTATTCAAAGATTAAATGTTACTGTGTCGTGTTATATGTGAAAAGGATAGAGAGTCTAGCATGACTCAGTCACCCAGCCCACCAGATTAAGCATCCATAGTAAATATGGTACCAAAGAGTATCTGACAAACAGATCAAGAACCCTTCTGGAGCACAGGATAATGAACACAGGAACATCTGAGTGGGAAGAGAGGTGGACAAGAGTGTGCAAACACAGACATCTAAAGAGTCATTTAGGGGCATGGTGAAGGCAGCATGTGTCAAGGCCATCTTCAAAGAAGGGTGAGATCAGAAACGAGTCTTAATGGATGAGAAGAACAGATAAAGGAATGAGGCAGGAGAGGGTTTCTGGACAGAGAAAATGGAGCACTTGCATACCTGCATAGGATTAGAAATGAGGTTGCGAGGGGTTGGCACAGCAGACCTGTGGTGCCAGCATCCCATAAAAGCACCAGCTGCTTTCAAGTCCCAGCTGCTTCACTTCTGATCCACCTCCTAGCTATGGCCTGGGAAAGCAGTTGAGGATGGCACAAGTTCCTTGGGCTCCTGCATCCACATGGGAGACCTGGAAGAAACTGGATCCTCACGTTGGATGTGCTGAGCTGTGGGTTTTGCAGCCATTTGGGGAATGAAATCCTGGATGGACTATCTCTGTGTGTCTTATCTCTCTGTAGCTCTGCCTCAAAAAAAAGATTAACAAAAGAAAAAGAACAATAAAAGGAATGAGGGTAGAAGGTTGATGCTGTGGTTTAGCCAGTAAAGTTGCTGCCTGTGACACTGGCATCCTATATGGGAGGAGGTTGGAGTCCCAGCTGCTCCACTTCAAATCTATCATGCTGTTAAGGAACTTGGGTAAAAACAGCAGAATTGGTCTAAGTGTTGGAGCTCTGCCCTCAAATGGGAGATCTGGAGGAAGCTCTGGTCTCCTGGGTTTGGCCATAGTCTTGGCCATCATGGTCAGGTCCGCAGTGAATCAGTAAATGGAAGATCTTTCTGTTTCTATATATTTAATTCTATCTTTAAAATAAAATAAAAATAAATCTTTTTTTTTTTTTTAAAGAAATGATGCTACAGAGAAGTTAGTGGTAGGTGCTAGGGAAATAGTAAAGAGATAATACAATAAAACTTACATTATAAAAGATAATTCTGACAGGAATGTGGAGAAAGGATTGATGAGGACAGATACCACAGAGAGAAAAGAAGGCATTTTTCTAACTTTGCAATTGTCCAGTCAAGATATGAGAGAGGGCCGAGAAACAAACAAGCAATGTGTGCAAAGATCAGTGAAAAAAGGAGTAATTTAAAGGATGTTCTAGAAATAGTTCTTGCCTTGTGTTTTCTTCTAAACTCACAAATGAGGTAAATCTCTCCTTGGTGGACAGGCAGAGAGAGAGGATGCTAATGGAGCTCCCTCTATGAGATAAGAAACTGGGAACAGGCAATACATTACAATGACCAACATTCGTCTCAGGAAAATTGTGGCTTTCCTCTTTGGAGTTACTGGAAACTTCATGGTGCTTAGTCCTGCATCTGGTGATTTATAAACAACAGCAGCTTACGATTCACTGTGGGAAGTTCTTCAAGATCTAGCAGCCTGAAGACTCATTGTCTGGTGAGGGTCTTGGTGTCAAAGATGGATCTTTCTTGTGTAAAACACAAACACAGATTCACTCAAGCCTTTTTTTAGGGGCACTGATTCCATTCACGAGGGTGGAGTCTATGACTTACCCATTTCTCAAAGTCCTCACTTCTTAAAACCAACACCTCTGGGGACACAAACATTCATACCACAGCAGGGGTTGATCCCATGCCAGGGTACCTGGGTTTGGATGGTCTGATACCATTGTCCAAACTGATTTCTGCTGAGAAGCCATGGGGACTGAATGAAGAAATCACTGTCCAGGGCCTGCTGACGCTTCATGGTAACCACCTGACGCTACAGGAAGTGCACTGAAGTTTACCAAGGCCCCATTTGCCTAGACAGTCTTTTACAACCATTTCCATTCTAAGGGACGTGAGCAACTTCCTACCTCTGTTCTCAAAGCTAGCAAATGTAATTCTGCTTCTCCCAGGAACTTATCCCAAGGAGGTGGGGTCCACGCCCTTTCCTTTGAGTCCAGTCAACATTTTTTGTGCTTTCCTACCTCCTTGCAGAGGAATTATTTCTTAGGAAGTAGGAAAGCCTAGCTCCTCCTCATTATATGTACTTTCAAACCTTTTACCTAAACCATATTTTTTTTCTAGTTCCTCAAAAAGCATGCTTTCCACTGTTTTTTGATATTACATGTTTTCTTGCAATAATGGACATTAAATGAGTTAGTAGTTCAAATTGGGATAAAGGAAAAAGTAAGGAAATAAATGGAAAAAGCCTTGTTAATTTAGTTGCATATCCTTTGTACAGAATACAAATAATATGAGTGTCAGCATCACATTGGTCTTACGGTGTATTCTTAGTTTATCCTTAGTAAACTGGCACTTAGTAGTATTGGTAGGTGTTTAAATGAACAAATGAATACAAGAGAATCAGAGCTAAACTGGGAACTAAGTCTTACTTACAAATAGCACATCCCTCATTCCATTTGGCAAACATGTTTTGAACACTTACCATGGGATAGGCACTATGCCAAACTCTGAAGATACAAAATGGCGAACAAACAAAAATCTCTGCCCTTGTACAGCTACTATGGGAGGTACTATTCTAGATCCTGAGAATACAATGGAGAACATGACAGTCAACATGTCTGCACTGAGGGAGCTTATGTCCATTATTTCTTCCATTACTGAGGACAAAAAACAGATCACTCTAAATGCATACAGAACGTGAAAGAAATGAACAGGATAAAGGGAGAGAGAATCAGCTGGTGAGAGGGTAATGGGAGGGAGGACAGAATTGATTTTTCCTTTTCCTCAAATGAACCACAATCCCAAAAGTAAAAGCAATAACACACATACAGAAAAATGAACAAAGGTATATATATTTAAATATAAAATGTCCTATTACACACATTACAATTAACAGTTGCATGCTTATTACGTGACATGTGGAAAGCTGTAGTTCAAACACCTTGGGTATCTCATCTCTGCATTTAAGATTCACAGGCATATTCCGTTTAATTCATTTCATCTTCTTAAATAAATATGCAAGACAGCATGCAAGGTGTTTCAATGTCAGTTTGGTCCTTTCTATATACATGTTATAAAAATGTCAAGTGTGCAAACCCTCTACAAAGTTACATTTCACTTATCAGACAAAATAAAAAGTACCCCTTTCCTCCCTAGAAAAAGATAGTATTAAATAACTGTGCAAACGCTTTATGAAAGTATCATTTGATTCTCTATTTTGACAGCTGCTTTACATTTATTGTTGGAGCAGCTTCATATACAGTGTGTTCCCTTGTTTTCCTAGTTAAGGCATCTCAACATTACTTTGGAATTATTTAAATTTAAGAGAGTGACAGTTTTTCTTTAGGGGATTTGAACAAATAAACTCCTTTCTTCCTGCTCCTGTATGGAAAAATTAGATATTTTTTGTTTGTTTGTTTTTCTTTGAGAAAAAAGGGAAGGCAGGGGAATGTTTTAATTGATAATATTCTTGATGTGGGAGTCACAGCTAAGCAGAATATTCACAAAACTTTGTACTCTGGCATTTGGGAGGTTGCTCAGGTAATGTGTGTTGAGTTGAACTGGTTTGGTTGGAGGCAAAGGATTACGGTTCTTATGATACAGATGGGGAAGCTGAGGCCCCAAAAACTCACAGGCACATTTACATTGAGTGTTACCCTTCACTGGAGGCTCTCATCCCAGGTACCTTGCTTAGAAGTTCATCCTCCTAATTGTTCCATGTAAAGTAGGACAAATGACAGCAATGATGAGTTTGATTTATAGAGAATTAGTCACTGCTAGACTGCCCTGTTCACATTAGTCTCTTGCTCACGTGAACTCAAAACATAATGAATAAAGAATTCAGGTTCTTAGACAATATCTCTCATATTGGTCCTACCTCTATGTAGAAGAATGTATGAAAATCTATCAAAATTTACACATTTTTCTTGTTATAGGTTTTAAAGACACATACACAGAGAAAGCCCTGCTCATTCAGTCCCTCAATGTCCACAATGGCTGTGACTGGATTATGCCAATGCTGGAAGCTGTGAATTCAATCAGGTCTCTGGTGTAGTTGGCAAAAACCCAATCAATGGAGCCATCACCTGCTGACCTGCTGGCTCCCATGGTACACATTAGCAAGGAGCTGGGATTGGGACCAAGCCAGAACTTGCATCCAGCAACTATAATATAGGGTGTGGGCTTTCCAAGTGACATCGTAACTACTAAGCCAAATGCCTACCCTTTTACCAATACTAAAATAAGTATATCTTTCACCTGGTTTTGGCTATACTTTGATGCAGTTATTTACTTTTCTGAATGTATTCACACTAATCACATATTGGCACTAGAGAGTGGAGACAGATAAGGAAAATGGTTTAATGCATATACGGATGTTCATAACAAAAGACAATTTAAAACATCCAAATAGTTCACTAACCAAATTGATTACATGGATTATATATTATCTGGGTAGCAACAGTTTAAGACATTTTTGCTTGACACATGATGACCATAATAACTAAGTGAAAAGTAAGCTGGTTAATGATAGGACTATTTGAGTAAAAATATGCACCTATGCATTAGAGATGGCTACCTCTGGAAAATAAGATGCTAAAGCTGCTACTTTTTACTTTCATAGTACTTGATATTTTAACAAAGTAGGTACCTTTATAACTCAACAATTAATAAATTCCTTAATTTTAGCTATCTAAGAATACTTTTTTTTAAAGTAACATTAGGCAGAACCCAGAAAATGAACTACTCCACTACTTTATCACAGTACCTGCCATATTGTTGGAGTCTCGTGTAGTGTTCAAGCAATGAATAAGGATACCCACCCTGATGAAGTGTGGTGGAGGGACATAATAATATCCACACCTTCTAACCCTACCATCTCAGTCAGTGGTGAGGACATTAATGAGTGTAAACAAAAGAGTAGCTTTGTAAGTGTAATCAAACAATGATCTGGGGGCTCCATTTGTATCAGAAAAGTATTTTTAACAGAGCTTCTGACACCATTTCTTTGAATGTTTCTTAAGGCATTATTTGTTGGTGTAGAGGTGAGGGAAGCACTCAGAAGGAGTCAAACTGTTCCCATCTGGTCCAGTCAGTTCAGATCCTGAACCTCTGCAGCTAACCTCCCATAGCAACAAGTCCAGGTGAACTGGAACCTGAGGGAACACTGCTTTCATATTCTCCTGGGAATTAGGTTGTGGTCAGTTCAAACTACCATCAAGTTCCTAAAAGTGCGGAACTGCTTTTTGCCCACATTACAAAACTGACCCACAGACCATGAATCTTAGGAGCTTTCACCCTGGTTTTGCGAATGGGCTCTGGAGTTACGTACTGCCTTGAACCCAGCTACTACACCAAACTGAGGCCAGCACTCCTTACTCTCTTGAAACTTACATTTCTTCTTTCCAAAATAAGGATAATTACAGTTCCTATATCTTGAAGTGGTTTTTAAGAAAATACTGAAATAATATAAGCAAACTGCTTACAGTATGGCACAAAATGTTCCATAAATATTATTATAGTTTTCGTAAAACTTTTCAAGCAGGTATCTGGTGCAACAGGGAGAAATGGGGTAGTAAAGGACGAGGTGGCAGTGAAATGTGTGCCTGAAGATCCTGATCTTAAGTGAAACAATTCAGAAAACATTCCTAGCACAGGGAGGGAAATGTGATGCCATTAATTGGATAACAATATGAAGTCTGTATTTCCTCAATTATATATACTAATAAAAGGAACTCTGGGTATTTGAGATTCTACTCACCTCTCGGGGGAGCAAGCAAACAGCTTTCTCTGGGGCTTCTCTCAAAATGTATCTCCCCTAGGCCTCTTAATATTCAAATAGCTGTCAGGCCGGACAGAAGTCTTCTCCAGACATTCTGAAATTTCTCTCAGGGCAAATGACTGTCTGTCAGTCTGAATTCGACGCTATATTATTCCTCAAGACATAAATCCTAAATATAATCCAGGAATGTATGCATGAGCACTATATATATACATATATATGCATTATACAATATATAAAATTCAACAATGACTGACACAGGACATCAGGATATGGGTGGATTCTTGGTCATGCCATTAACTCAATGTATGAACTCTTGGTGCCTCAGTTCACTCATTTATGAAGCGGTTATGAACAGTCATCTTTCATGAAGCTCCAAGGGGTTCTGGGTTTGCATGGCAGCACCGGGGGCTACTTTACTTGGGCTCCAGGCCTCTGTCTTACTTCAGGCAGAGCAACAATATTTAAAGGATACCCTTACTCCTTCCTCACCAACTCCTCACAGATGTTTCTTTGGCAAGGGTAACCTAAGCAGGGCACAGGGCACTCATACACGCTAGTTTCTTTACTTCAGAAGAATACAAGCTATTGAAAGCAGACTGTTGAACTGACATCACAGGATGATGCCCCAACTTGGTGAATATTTGGGATGTGGGGGAAAGGTTCCTTAGGGAGAAGAATTGTGGGATTATGAAGGGGCCATGCTTGACTGAAAAGGTGCCTTCTGAGTCTCTCTGGATTGCACACCTGTGGAGCCTGCTGCATCAATGAACACACTGTGCATGTTAGACTGTGGCCTCCCGTGGAGGGACAGCAGGGTGTTGGCAAAAGGGCCTGGACATGGAATCAGAAGACTGAGGTGTGAGTCTCCACTCTGACATGGTACTGCATCTCTCTGAAAAGTTAGAATAAAAAATACCCACCCGATCAGCCTCACAGGCATGTTGCACGGTTTAAATAAAATGAGGTGTGAAAAGCAATTTGTAAATTAGGAATTCCCATAAAGACGTTTGCAGTTTCCAGTAGCCCACGAGACAGATGTGTAAATGAGATTCTCAAATCACCAAAGCTTGCTGAGATCTTTTCCTAAGATATGAATGTAAAAGCTTAGTGAATTATCAAATAAATGAAGTGTTTCATTACATTCACATAAATTTCCAAGTTAAAAAACTGTATCTTATAAGGAACTATATATAAAATTATAAAAATCTATTTATATATGAAAAATATGTGACTTCAAGATCCATGACTAGATATCTAAAGAACTCGTGTAGTAGTGATTGCTCTTTTACGTACATAGCAATATCATAAAGTTTAGCAAAAACACGCCCAAATCCAGGGTCTCCATTTCATACTTCAGCAAGTACTCTGTGTTTCGTTTCTGTCTTGGGTGCTGCATCTCAGGGCTGGGTGCTTCCCATCCTTCTTCCAGTCATCCTTGTAGACTGGGCGTTCAGAAGACCACGTGGGGCTCCATTTCCTGAAGAAAATCATCAACTTTTCTGGTCAGGAAGTTCTCTAGGGCAATCCTCTTCATTCTCCTCTGAGCAAGACAGGTTCAGGACACTCATCACAGGATGGATCCAGGATGTGGTCTGTGTAACATGACTTGAGAAGAACAAGAAATGCAGTTAAGATCTAGAAGATGGATCTGGATACGCTAGTTCTAACAAGTCTTAGATGTGTTCAAGATTTAATGAAAACAATTACCTCTTCTTTGACTAAAACAAAACAAAACAAAACAAAAAAAGAGTGCAGGCATGTACTTCATTTTTGATGCCTTTTTTCCCTTACCTGACTTTCAGTCACCAAGTCTAGCTAAAACATACCTGGAATTTGTCTCCTCTTTCCTTTTCCAGGGCAACTGGCCATGTCACTGAAATAGCTTGCTCCCTGAATTAGTTCTCTTCTAATTCATTCTCCACTCCAGCAAATGGATCTTCCTAACTGGCAAAGCATACTCTGGCATTTACTTGTTAAAAAAAATTGGTTCCAAAAATCGATTTGTGGATCAATGCATATCATGTAATACGGAGAATCTTTTTCCCTGCCTGAACAAATTTTCCTTACAATTTCTTCTAATTTCTGCCCATGCTCTCATGGATTTTTATACTACATTACAAATTCTCACTTTACTTTCATCCCTTTTTACAGCATATTAAGTTCCTTGAGGGCAGGAACTATTTTTTTTTAAACTAAATTTATGATGCCTGATGGATTGTGGATCTGAAAGTATATCCTGTGTTATTCAGCAACATTTCCCAAAGTATGTTCTAACATTTTAATTGATGGTACATGAAGAACAGAATTCAATGGTCAAGTAAGTTTGATAAGCACTGGGTTAAGCAAAGTCAAATAAGTTTCTTTACCAGAGGATATCCCAGATGTGCTTGCTCTATGAGTTTCGAAGAACCTGCAATATTACCTAAACTAATATGCCCCTATTAATACATACCAAGAACACAACTTGGGAACTACCACAAAAATGCACTCACTTCATCAGCTATTGAATGGCTAGCAACTGAAAATGTTGGCTTTAACACAAATGTGAGGTCCCACTGTCATTATCGATTTGGTTTGTTTTCTGTCTTGTACTCTCAACATGTTCAGATCCCTCTATGCATAGTGTTGAACACCTCTGTTTCAATATTAAAAATATATCTTTCCATGGTAAGATAGCTGATAGTTTCACAATGGAGCAAAGGAGGTCAAGTTTTTTAAGTATCAAGGTGAAAGTGACAAGGCCCAGACATCTTTATAGTTTTAAAAGCTCAGAGTGTGGTTAGGCTGTACAAGAGAATCACTATTCTCTTGCAAATGATTCACATTACAATTATCTCTTTAAATGATTTAATGGAATTTCTTATGAAAGCTAAACTTACTAAAGCATTTTATTCAGCCAGGTCTGCTTCATTTCAAAGCTTTATAAGGCTGGAAAGCTGCCTAAATTCAAAGTAGTTTAAAGACACACTAATGAGTATAATACAAGAGGGCTAGAATGCCACTGCAAGGTGAAATGAGGACACATCCTGTACAAAATACATGATTAAAATGAAAAGAAAAAAGTATAAGACTGTTTTGTTTGTTTTAAAATCTTGGTTCATAAATTCTAATGTTTATCAGCACATTCACAATATGTTACTCCACAGGAAAGGCTAATTGAAATTATTTTAAATTCTTTCTTCACTATTAGGTATTTTGTTTCTTTTAGATTTATTAATTTTTTATTTGAAAGGCAGATTTTGTAGAGAGAGATAATCAGAGACATCCACTGGTCCACTTCCCAAATGGCTGCAGACTGGAGTTGAGTCAATCCAAAGCCAAGAGTCAGTAGCTTTCTCTAGGTCTCCCACGTGGGTACAGGGGCCCAAGGACTTGGGCCGTCCTCCACTGCTTTCACAGGTCTCAAGCAGGGAGCTGAATGGGAAGTGGAGAAGCTGGGATAAGAACCAGTGCCCATAAGGATGCCAGTGCTGTGGGTACAGTGTTAGCTTGCTATGACACTGCACCTTCCCTTGCAAGTGGGCTTTTTGCAAATAATAATCTTACGCTTAAAACACTAAATACTACCTGTATGTGGACATTGTATTAAACTGGTAATTTAAAATAATCAACAGAGAAATATTTGAGATAAAAATGTAGCGAGATTCTTAACAATAAATATTAGAAAGTACCATGAGAAAGGCATTTGCCAGCAGATGACATTAAGCACTTATTAAAACCAATAAATAAGCAATTGTTCTTACTCCAAATACAATGCCTTATTGATCTTATATTTATACTTCTTTATATATGCTTAAAAACATATACAGCCCTAAGCATTAAACATGCAATTATGATGCTATTCACTAGAAAAAATAAACTAAAGCACTAGACTAATATAGACTGATACATGCTGTACTTCACATACATAGTTCACACTTTGAACTCATAAATACATTCAGAACCAGTGACACAGTCTTTCTGCAACTCAGCTAATGCATGTCAAGTGTATGGCAAGTATTAATTTTCAATATATGATTACAGGTAGTTTTGCTGGTATTTATGGCTTCCTGGTTACTGCAAGAAAAATCTGGAATTTTCCCTATCACACTCGAATGGGGCCAGTTTTGAGTTTCCCATTCAGTTTTATGTCCTGGTGAGCACTGTGGCTAAAGAGTTTTGACATAATTGGTATGATGAGATAATCCCACATTTACTGGCTTGGAGAACATTCTAGTATTAGAAATATTTTCTCTCTTATTTGCGTGCTTGGTAATTTAGCTGAGAGGAGACAAAATACATCAGCTTGGTTGACTCCACACGGTTAATAAAGATCTCATGGTTCATAAAGGGAAGTGTTTCTATTTGGTAAGAGAAACTTGGAGGGCTGGAAAATAAATGAAGCTGACAAAGATGAGAGGCTTCCATTTGAACATACAGTACTTCTGGCAAGTACTCCTGCAGAGATAGTGCGTCTGACCTGATTTGGATAGCAGTCAACAGCAATTCAGACAATTTCAAAGTCTCAAAAACAAAACAGTCCCTGAATTCCTGCTTTTGAATAGTTGCCAAATCTATTGTTGGCAAACAGTAACATTCACTCTGGGAAGATGACAGTATTGTGTTTTTAAAAAATAGTATTAGAATATTGAAAGACATCTCTCAGAGCTTATAAAAAAACAAGAAAATATGGTTTGTTTTATTTGCAAAGAAATGTAAGTGAATTACTCAAATCCCATTATAATTACCCTCCTTATGTTTCTTATCTCTTAGCTAGAGGAGCAAAATGCTTGCGTTCAAAATAAAAATGTAGGATAGTCTGTTAAGCAAAAAGCAATTTAAAGGCAAAAAGTTTACTAGTTTTGTAGAAATTCATTCTTGCAGCTATTGGTGATGAAGAAATACTTTTTGTTAATCTTTCATTATAGATGACATTATATACATGTGAATATATGCATATAAATGTCTACAAAAATATACAAATGTTATTGTAAATTTAACAAGACTTGCATGTATTATTTTGTCATATTTAACATGCAGGATAATGAGCCAAAGTTAATTAACTTTCAACATCTTTTTTTGAGTAATTTTATGTACATAGTATTTAAATGAACAAGAAAACAATGATACATTTATATATATATATATATATGAATGCAACTTATTTTAGGCAGTAGTAATTTTGAATGACTGGATAGTTGTACAACTGGTCATAGACCGCAAGTTGTAATCACAAGAAAGATTTATAATAATAAAAAAAAGTAATCCCAATTTTTAAAGAACAACACCACATGAACCTGTCAATGAAATTATGGAAACATCAGCAAACCATGCCAAGGCACATGTGCTCTTGCGACAGACAATGCTTATGAGATGAACCACAGACTGGTAGAAGGAAATACCCATTGCCAATATGTTTCAGAGAACATCACAGGCATTTTGTTCCCAATGGCCTAGATGAAGCCCCTCTCATATAATTTTGGAAACAGGATCCTAAAACAAAAAATGTATACTACTCATTAGTGAGTATTATAAATGCCACAGAACACTTTGAGGATTTTGCAATTAGGCAATTGGAAATCCAGTGAGGCTCTGATCAAAAGTTAGCATGAACTCATTCAAATCCTTAGAGTCTTCAAGACAAATTTATTTTCATTACCTATTTATATTCCTTTCTTTAAAAATGATATTTTTTGAAATCTTCAACTATCCAATTAACCAAAAAGAAAAAATGTCCAAGCCTAAAGTATAAAATGACATGCATCTAAAGCTATATAAGACTCACACAGAGTACTGAGAAAAAATTTCTGAATTAGGCACAAAAGACAAAAACCAAAAAGAAACGTTGAGAAAAAATATGAAAAATATAAATAATAGCTTTTCAAATCATATACTGTTCATTATCGTAAAGAGTGAAAATATCCTAAGCAAGTCTTCAAAGAAACAGCTCTACAATCACAGATGCCAACCTTGGGTAACTCTTCAAAATGAATCTTGTTTTTGACAATAATAGGAAATCAATAAACTGGACTATGAGCTCCTAATAAACATTTATATAGGGTTGGATAGTTGATATATGTGTACTTTCTCCTCATAGATTTTTTGGTAAGTGTTAACCAAAAAAGTTTATATTCTCCATTCCATATTATACAGTTCTTATCAGGAGGCAGCTGCCCAAGCAGTAAGGTAAATTTTTTATATGTTAAGGCATAATTATTTATATTAAAGAAATGCCATTTGTTGAACAAATCTTGTTTTCACCATTACAGCATAAAACCTACCAGACTAAAGTAAATGTGATGGTAAGTGATCCAGTTTTTAGCTCTTCTTGCTCCTTATTCCTAATACTTACTAGCTGGTTTAACTACACTGGGATTTCCAGTCTTGGAAATGACGATGATATAATCAAAATCACATTTGTAGGCATCTGACTGCCAATAGTGCAATGGATATTTTCACAGAGGCACCTGACTAATAATAATGCTTAGTCACAAAGTGTAGGTATTAAGGAAGAAGACCTCTGGCTCCATTTATGTTCAGATATTTCATTTGATACAGATGTTTAGGTATGTGGCAGCTGGGTAAGACTGTATAGCATGTAAGTATTTTCTACTTTAAAGTGTACCTGGACACTGATTTCCCCCATTCATTTCTCTCACACATCTCTTATTTTTCTCTATAATTTTTACACGAGAAATAATGGAAGTTCAAAGAGTTTAAACACCCTGTCCAAGGCCAAATAATAGCAGAGGAAGGACTCAGACCTTTCTTATTGACTATGCAGCCATGGTACCAATGAAACTCTGGGTTGTGCACATACCAAATGGACTACCTTTGGGTCTCTGAGAAAATTACACTGGGAATTCCAGTTCTTAATCTATAAGATCATGCAACACTTGCCTTGACAGTGAAGTAGTAGATTATGGCTAACATATTCTGGGTGTACCATAAATCTGCCATTTCTGCCTCTAATATTTCTGCATTAATTTTTAATTTCACTTACAAAGTAACACAAATTTTATGGTTTATTAAACAACACAAGTTTACTAACTTATAGTTCTGTAGTTTACAAGTTTGAAATGGGTTTACAGGGTTACAATCAAAGTATTGTCAAAGCTACATTCCCTTTTGGAAGTTGTAAAGGAGAATCCATCCTCACTCACATTCCCTGGCCTATGCAACAAAGCATCTTGACATAACATTGGATTCTATTTTGTAGTTAGATCTTTTTTTTCCTTAACTCTCTTCTGCTTGTGTATTCCACCATTAAAGACTTGTCTGTTTAGGTAGAACACCCCTGGATAATCCAGGCTTATTTCTCTAGTTTAAAGTCAGCTACTTAGCAATTACAGTTTCACCTACAGTATCCCTTTGCCATATAACAAAATATATTCACAAGTTTTACAGATAAAGATATGGATGTCATTGAAGGGGCTATTAATCTGCCTACCACACGGCTCTTCTCAACTGCTCCTCTCACAAAGACAAGGAATCAATATGAAAGATTTGCTTAAAACTCAATGAAGGTTTAGGAAGAAGGATTGTATATGACAATACAACGGAGAAAATCTAATGAAAGATGAAAAAGATGGTCTTAGTGAAAGTAATCTAAAGGAGAAGCAACTGTTGTGGATTGAACATTGTCCCTCCCAAATTCATGTTAAAGTCCTAATTCCTAATGTGGCTGTCTGTGGAGACTGGATTAGTTGAAGTGATGGGGGTGGGACACCGGTCTTATAGTTTTCATGTCATTACAAGAGGAAGAGACACCAGAGAGATCTCACCCTGTGCAAACACACAAAGAGGACATGTGAGAACACAGTGAGAAGTAAAGAAGAGTGGTTTCAACTTTGCTAGCACCTCTAAACTTGGACTTCCAGCCTTCAGAATCCTAAGAAAAAGATTTCTGTTGTTCAAGCAAGCTGTTCTGTGGTAGTTCCTTCTCTTTTAAAATTATTTTTTTTATTATTGCTTTATGATACAGGTCCATAGGCTCTGGGATTTTCTGTATTCCCCAAGTTCCCTTCCCTCGCCACTGATTAGTATTACAATGGGTGGTCCTTCACGGACAGTCATAAGTCCACCACGCTGTTACTGAAATGTTTCCTGACATTGTAGGCATGGACAATGTCGGAGAGTCCAGCATCCTACTCAGGATATTTTCAGCTGTTTCACTGGCAGTCCATCTTTGGTCTGGATGCATAGAGACATCCTGCACTTTGTCTCCATACCTGAACATATCAGGCTCCACTACGCTTCTATTGTACATCCCCTTAAATACAGACCAGTGAACACAGTTCACAACAGGGAGAAAAACAGAAAATTTTCAACACGAATCATATGCATCCAAATGGACCCAACTGGAGACTATTATGCTAAGCGAAATCAGCCAGTTCCAAAAGCACAGATATCCTATTTTTGCTCTAATATAAGACAACTTCCATCAAAAATATGTAACAAAAAAAGGAGAACACATACACACACACATGCAATCCCTCAAACAAAGGATGTAATTGAGACCAGACTAACAGGAATCAAGGAAAATAAACAGCAGGCATCTCTAATAGGAAAGAAGATAGACTCCCAATGAATCTTATATCTAGACAACAAAAAATAAAAGTCCCTACTACTGACCATTCCAACAATGTCATCACCCACACAGAGTAAAAAGTTTGTCTTATTTCTCTTTCATTTGTGATGATTTCTTACAGTAGCCTTTAGCAGATTAATACAGCAGCTAAATGTGGAGGAGGATGTGTTTTGTTGATGTTTATATAAAGGGTTCTAGAGGCAGAAACAATTCTTCATCTGATGAAATAAAAGTATAATCCCAGGAAGGTGATGGGATTCCAAAGTACTTTATGCAATCTCAGAGAATTTGCTTATAACATCCCAATGAAATGCTAAAGAAAAAAAAAGCTTCATGCTTAATGCACCTGTCACTGGTTAAGCGGGGGACGGGGGGGGGGAGGGAAGAGTTTGATGTTGGCTGTCTAGATCTAGATGTTTTATTCATTTCAGTGGCTTTGCCATTCTGAATAACCCAAGCCAGCTGGCTGGCCTTTCGTTTAAATGACAATTTCTCATACAGTGTCTCACATGCCTACACCTCTTTATAAGTATTTATAGAAAATCCAAAGCAAGCTGTCTCAGGCTCTTGATCAATGCAAACTCTCTGCTCCTATTCCAGGGCTTTTGACTGGCCAGAGAATGGCATGAGTGCAGTTCTTGGCTACTGGTTTTTATCTGCAGCTGTGCAAGTGCACCATTTAAAACTCTTTCATGGGCAATAGTAGTAGTATACAATAAGGGAAGGAAGCAGACAATCACTCTGTGCCAGGCATTTTGTTAGGGGCTTAAACAATTAATTTAATTCAATTTTCAAAGAGTCTAGGAGATAACAAATTATCCTTGTTTGTGAATGAGAATAGAGGGAACTGACAGCTGAAAAAACTTAACTAATGCCAAGGTCACATTCAGAAAGTGGCAGCACAAACATTAGAACCCAGGTCTGCCTGATACTAAGTTCTTTCTTTATTTTATTTATTCCTAATATTTGCTTCCTCCAACCTTTGCTTGCTCATTCATTTTGCAAATAGCCCATTGCTATGCATTTGATGCCCTATGTTGAGTAATGGATACTCTAAACTGTTTATCACATAGATGGTTACAGCTCTGATATCCAAATTGGTGATTTCAGAGCCTTAACATTTATTCTTAGCTAAGTTTGGGGAAAAATATTGAAAAGGTCCATATTTCCTTCATGAAGTCCACTGCCAATTTCTTCGTTATAGTTTGAGTAAGAATGGAATGCTCAGGATTCCTGTGTGTGTAGAAGATAATGAGGAGCCTACACATACTTTCCTTATCTAGCCTGAAGTCAGCTGCATAGAAATTGTCCTGATACCTCATCAGATGAACCTTAGAATTTATGAGTCTGTCAGAAGACATTTCCTAACTCATCGAAAACGAACCAAAGCAGCCACACTAATGAGGTCTTCAGAGGGAGGGCTTCTGACAGTGTCCACTTAGGTGAGACAGAAACAATCTGCCGACCATGTAGGGAAAGCTGAAAGTAGTAGCAGTGTTTCATTTCTAATCCAAAACCACTCTGTCCTCCCCACTCTCCCCTCTCTAACCTCCCTCATTGCTAAGACTATTGGAATTACCTAAAATACACTGTACTTGAAAAGTAAAGTTAGGGACTAAAATCATAGTGCCAAATTCTTCTCTTTAGTGTTTTCTGTTTTTTTCTTAATTTAATAAATGAGATGCTACGATGCAACTAAGGCTTTTGATTAACAAAGTAAATTGACAGTGAAAACTCTGTCAATATATCCATTTTAATCCACATTCTTGACAATTTGTGAACAACCTAACAAGTAATTGTATTCCAAGTTCAGATAATCATTTAGGATCATTACAAAATATTGGAATTAAATTATTGGACATTGAAATGAGAAAAGCCACACCTATTAAATGTTAGTTATACTTTATAGCCATGAAAGTACAGCCTTCAAGTACTGAATATCTCAGAACAAAGTACTTGGTTATGCCAACCTAACAGTTGTACCATTAGTACTGTTCATTTCGGGGGTGGGGGAGTGGTTCCTGGGTTAGCAACAGGCTCTGAAAGAGCATGGTTGCAAAAATGTGGTGGGCTCTATATACTATTTCTGCCCCTGCACACATGGCTAACACCTCTTACTGATCAAGGCATACATCACCGAGGCTGAGTATGGCTTCTAAATTCACGAAACACTTGCGGTGGTCTCTAAGCCACTATCAAATGACAAAAGTGGGTATGAGCTGAAATCGATTTGTTTTCTTTGCTTTCTTTGTTCTAGACAGAAACTTTTGTCGTGTTAAAAAAGTCCCATAGACTCCCTAGGTTCTCTTGACACGCAATTGTAATGTTCTGATACCTACTGTGTAAAGGGAAATGGAATTTCTATTTTTTTACTTCTTTTTACTGTTATCATTTTATGATACAGTTCCATAGGCCCAGGGATTTCCCTTCTACCCTCCCCAATTTCCTCCCCATTCTATCCACTGAGTCCCTCTATATCATTACTATAGTATAGTTCTTCATACATAGCTATATGTTCATCATTGTGGGTATGGACAATGGCAGAGAGTCCAGCATCATATTGTCAAGATATAGTTAAGTTTCACTGGGAGTCAATCTTTAGTCTGGAAGTAGAGATGCATACTGCATTGTATCCTCACATCTGGATATGATAGTCTCCATTACACAGTTACTATACATCCCCTTAAATGAAAAGCCACAATACAAAATCAACAACAGGGAAAAAAATAGAAAGTTACAATGCCATGAAGTTAAGTAACATGCTGCTACATATGATAGTCTTCATTACACGGTTACTATACATCCCTTTAAATGAAAAGCCACAAAACAAAATCAACAACAGTAAGAAAAAAAAAAGAAATTAACAACACCATGAAGTTAAATAACATACTACTGAATGAGTAATGTGTCACTGAAGAAATAAAAATCAAGAGCCTTCTTGAAGAAAATGATGCTACTGTATTATCTATGAATCACTGAAGAGTTTAATCAGAAGAAAGTGTTTTGAAGAGATGAAATTAACAAAAAAATCAAAATCCATGAGATAAGAGTTGCCGCTGATCTTTGTTGGTGAAATGTTTCTCCTATAGGCAACAAATAGATGGGTTTTGTTTTTTTTAAATCCAATCTACTAATGATGTTTGATTGATGAGTTTAAGCCATTTACATTCAGGGTTAATATGAATGGGTGATAATTTGGTCCTGTCGTTTTAGCAATGGGTTGGTCATTTAATCTTCTGTTGTTATTTTGCTGGGATGTTCTTTGCATTTGCCTTTGGTTTGGTGGGTGCTATTCCTTTTCTCTGTCAAGAGAACATCTTTAAGTATCACTTGTAAGGCAGGTTTGGAAGAGGCATATTGTTTTAACTTTTCTTTACTGTGGAAGAATTTTATTTCATTTTCAAAGACAAAGGAAAGTTTTGCTGGATATGTTATCCTGTGCTGAAATTTTTGCTTTTAGAATCTGGAATATGTCACTCCATTCTCTTCTTGACTGTAGAGTTTCCTGTGAGTTTAATTGGTATTCCTTAATATGTCAGTTGACTTTTTTCACGTGCACATTTTTTTTAAAGATTTATTTATTTTATTACAAAGCCAGATATACAGAGAGGAGGAGAGACAGAGAGGAAGATCTTCCGTCCGATGATTCACTCCCCAAGTGAGCCGCAACGGCCGGTGCTGTGCCAATCCGAAGCCGGGAACCAGGAACCTCTTCCAGGTCTCCCACGCGGGTGCAGGGTCCCAATGCATTGGGCCGTCCTCAACTGCTTTCCCAGGCCACAAGCAGGGAGCTGGAAGGGAAGTGGAGCAGTTGGGATTAGAACCGGCGCCCATATGGGATCCCAGGGCTTTCAAGGCGAGGACTTTAGCTGCTAGGCCACGCTGCTGGATCCCCTCACGTGCACATTTAAGAATCTTTTCCTTATGTTCGATTGAGGAGAGTTTGATGATCATGTGTCTTGGTGAAGATCGCTTCTGTTCAACCCTGTTGGGAGTTCTGTGCCCCTCCGGATGTTGTTACCCAATTGTTTCTCCAGATTAGGGAAATTTTCCCTTATTATTTCATTAAACACATTTTTAAACCCAGCTTCTCTTTCTGCATCTTCTGGGACTCCCATAACTCTTACATTTGGCCTTTTAATAGTGTCTTTCAATTCTAGGATAGTTTTTTTTTTTTTTAGCTTGACCCAGCTTTGCTTCCAGCTTTTTGTTTGATTCCCCCTGGTGACAAGAAATATCTTCTAATTTTGAGATTGTTTCTTCTGCCTCCTTCATTCTATTTTGGAGACTCCCCACTGTACTTTTAATTTGCTCCATTGTATTCTTTATTTCTGATATATCAGCTTTCATTTGATTCATTTCCTGTGTGACATATTATTTTAATTCCTTGAATGCCTGCTTTATGTGCTTCTAGTTGTTGATAAGAAATTTTATAACAAGTGTTTAAAAATCTATATCCCCTATTTTCTCGATGTCTTCCTCAGTTAATTCTGAGGTTGGCACAGGATTTCGCTCCTTTGCAGGGGAGTTTTCAGTAATATTCATATTGCCTTTGTCTCTTCTTTTGCTCTTGGTTATTATACTTCTGGTTATCAGATTCTTCTCCTTGGGGCAGGTTTCTAAGCTGTGTCACCCACAGGTCTGCAGTTTGATTTTACTTATTGCAGTTGATATATTTGCAGTCATTGTGCCACTCCCTCCAGTGAGTTCCAGGTCTGGGTTCTTATGTTAGATTACCACCATGGTCTCCATAGCCCCAGATCCTGGATCACCAGTCTCCACTTCCTATGATGCCATGCTGAGGTTGCACCATTGCATCCCACTTCCGGTGGGAGCAGGTCCCAGGATTAGGGAGATACCAAGTGTCCTATATAGCTAGGTTGTTGGTGGTGCTAATCTTGCTGGAACCTGTTAGCCGTTAGGTCTGAGGGCCACATGGACCTATTTTGACCTGTATGATGTGACAGTTGGTAATATTTTCCTGTGGGACCAGTGCAATGCACTGAGCTCAGTGAGTTCTTGCCAAGCTCAGTGCATGCGCAGCTCACTACTGTCTCTGCAGTCTTAAGTTCTTTGTCACCATATGAAATGGCACTTAATGTACCACTACTAGAGTTCTTGATCTGCTGGCCATTAAGTCTGAGGGCTACTCAGACTTATCTTGGGTGGAACCTGTAGGATGCCACGTAGTTGCAGTTCGCTGATGCAGAAGTGGGTTTCCTCCCAGTTCAGTGCATGCACAAGTACTGTCCATAGCCCTTGCCTTCTTAAACAAAATGGCAGACAATACGGCTCTAGGGGGCAGACTGGGCTATGATATCCAATCTGTTCCCCCACTGCGCATCTGGGATCTGTTGCTCTGTTTCTGCTCCTGGTCAAATCAAACAGACCAGAACAGGCAGTTCTTTGTCTGGGTTCACCTCCTGAGCTTCCGATGGAAGTTCTTCCCACCTGGTTGCTGGTGTAGTTCTGGGTGCTGGTGCAGTTCGGATTGCTGTTCATTGAATACCGCTGGGATATCAGTCATTACAACACTACACTGTTGTGTCTGCTGCTTTCCTGTGTCTGTCAGTCTCCAGGTGCCCCTCTGCTGTTGTTCTGCTCTCTTCTGTTTCCTGGAATGTACCCCCTTTGGTTTACACTGGCTAATATTTCTCTGCCTGTTTAAATGTGTCCTTACCCTATTCTGCTATTTTGATTCTTGCCGAAATGGAATTTCTAACATGAAGAACAAAATCTCAGATTTTAGGCTCTGAAATAAGGGCATATCAACTCAAACTAACACATGGAGAATTATAAACCACATTTAAGCAATTTCTAAAAACAAGTAATTATAGCTAGTTGAAAAACTGCCAAAAATACAAGTGAATATTCAAAGCAAGTATTTTGTACTGAGAATATCTTACTGTTTATAATAGACATGTAGTTTAACATATGTTACGCTGTGAAACCACATTCTGGTAGTCATCTGCTAAGATGGCTCCCAATGGTCTCTACCTTCTGGTCTTCACAGTCCTGTGAAGCTGCCTCCTACATTCCAGGCTTGGCTTGTGTGGCCAACAGCACATGGCAGGTGTGTCACTTACTCATGGTTATGAAAGATACTGCCTCAGCTTTTGTTTTTGACTCTATCATCCATTGCCATATCATGAGCACGAGTCCCATACATGGTGAGGATCTGAAGCCACCTGACAACAGCCTTGTGAGTGTGTCTGGTTCAGATATTCCAGTCATCTCACTGAGACACTCTTCAGTTCCTAGCTTGACAGAAACTTTATGAGAGACAAAGAGAGAGCATGCAAGAATAATCCAGCACCTACTAGGCTTGAGATATTCTGAAACTGAGTGAGAAGAATAAATACCATTTTAATCGGAAAATTCTGGTGAAATCTACTATTCAAAAGTACACAATTAATGCCAGTATGATAACTGATCAGAGTAAATCTTAATAGAAATATGAGTATAATAAAAACCACGAGCTACGAACAATTACATATAATCTATAATGTTTAAATTATCACTGAAATATTACTCTTATAACTTTGTTACACTATGTCATATATAGAAAAGTATGAACTTCTAAAATGAAATAATATCAAAAGATTACTGTAAACCTGTAATAGTAACATACAACATCAAAGGGAACATGTTAGGTAGAAAAGTGATTATAATCGAGTAAATCATTATAGCACCTTTGAGACAAAAAATATTTTTAAAAATTATTTTATTTCATCCACTGGAGTGGCATAAAGACAGAGAGAGAGAGAAAGCATCCATCAACTGGTTCATCAACTGCCACCGTCATCCAGGGCTGGGCCGAAGCAAAGATGGGAACCAAAACTCAGTCTCCCATATTGGTGGCAGGAACTCAACCACCTGAGCCAAAACCTGTTGTTTTCCAGGGTATGATTAGAAGGACATTGGAATAGGTGGCAGAGCCTAGATACTCTGACACAAAATGAGAGAGTGCAGATTGCTGCTTTAACTGTGGGTCAAATACCTGCTCTGAAAACAGACATTTTGTAAAGATTTATTTTATTTGTTTAAAAAGCAAAATGACAGAGAGAGAGAAAGAGAATTTTCCATTTGCTGGCTCATTCTCCAAATGCCTACAATGTTGGGGCTGGGCCACACAGCAGACAAAGCCAGGAGCCAGAAACTTCATCCAGGTCTCACATGTGGGAGGCAGGGGTGCAGGTCCTTGGGCCAGCATTCTCTGCTTTTCCAGGCAGGGAGTTGGCAGTCAGAACTCCAACTGGCACTCTGATACAGGATGCCAGTGTTACAAATGGGAGCCTTAACCTGCTGTACCCAGATAACAGGCATTTTGTCATTAAATTTAAGAATGTTGCAATTCCCTCTCTTTATGTGAAAAACAAAAGTTGGAAATATCTATATTTATAGATGCATAAATATATAGACAGAATAAGAACAATTTGGCTAACTACATGCATATATGCATTCACAATTGGCACACAATCACATACGTGTTTATTGTTTCCATGAAACATTGGCTTTAGTTATGCCAAGGTGATGATATTTGTTTATATCGGGCGAAGTACTTTCTTTGCTTGCAACAGAACTGTGGTACAGGACAAAGTATTAATAGATGTTCAGCGGACATGTGGATGTCGCCGAATATTCCAAGAAGACTGTTTCTATGGACAGTGCTTGGATACACTGACAGTTATTCCCTTGCCTGAGGCTTGGCTTCCATCAGATGTTACAATTCAATTTCCGGGACAGTCACCTCAGTTACTGCTTTCTAAGCAGAGGTTATAGAAGCAATGATCTAAGTTCATTATCTGTTTTTTCAGCCCCCAAACTATCATTCATCTGGTAAATGAACCACTGCTACGTCAAAAGCTATACACTAATCATGCTCAAATTTTAGTTGTGATGGACAGAAACCCTATGGATCGCATATACACTTATTATTATATAAATCTGAAAATTAAAGACCAGAGAGGTTAGAAAAGTGTGCCTAAAGTCATTCAGCACTGTGCAGACACATCAGCACCTGAACCCAAGTTTCTCTCTATCCAAACTCCATGCTTTTTCCTTAAAACAGGAGACCTTCCTATAATCAAATCTCCGTGAATCAGAACATATTTGCTTAACTAACCTAAGAACCCCTGCAGGACAATTACATGCAACTGATATTAGCCAGATTATTCATCATCTTGTTCTGCTCAACAACACCTGGGTGAGGGTAGCTTGTGTGGAAGAGACAATGGAGAGAGCAGATGAAGGGGGACACAGGTACAACCAAGGACAGCAAGAGATGACAGTTATGACTGTAGTATGGCTTTTTACAGCTTCTTATCTCTGGTAGAACTCACTGTATAATGTCTGAAGATGAATGTTCTTCATTATTTGGTTCAGTAGGCTTTGTAAAAGAAGGTAGAGAAGTAGATAACAGTTATTAAATAAGATTTTCATCTTAAACTAATCTAGGTCTTGGTGCCTGAATGGGACTAAGCTCAACAACAGGAAGTAGCTCATGACTAGCACCCAGTTCCTTCATGAGACTTGAAGGAAACACTGGCAACACTGTTAGATTTTAACATTCTTACTCTTTGACCTTTCTAATCTTTAGGCGATAATTACTAATTCTTAGAACCACACTGTTATTCTGCTATTTCAAAATGGATAAAGGATAGAGCTCTATCTAAATCAAGATCTGTCCTAAATGTCTTTCATGTCACATGTTGGCAAACTACCATAAAATAAGGAGAGGTGGTGCGGGGGGAGACGTGTATGCAGAGGGTTGGGGGATCTGTGTCTCAGCCCTGCAGTTATTGCTGAGTTTGTCTTCTTTAAGAAGCAGCATCTTCAGCTACAACATGAAATGATGATATTCACCGATGTCTTTAGAAGAACAAATTTATCTTGTCATCTCTTTCCTACTTTCCTTATGCATCCAGATTAACGTCAATGAAGAGAACTCACGGGCTTCAAAACATAGCCTTTGGGGTGTATTTTTTGAGTGAAGGAGATTAAGGTACAGTGTCTTTCTACTCCTTCCACAGGAACTGTAAGATCTCTGGGCAGCCAAGGCCTTACTGACTTTTTCTCATTCATCTCCTCTCCTCGGATGCTTTTCTGTTTTGCCACAGGAGTTAAACCTAAGGCTACTCTTCCATTCTGTAAGAGACAGTGGTTTTGGCTGAGAGGGTACCAGGCAACAAGACAAACCAACCCTAGCCATCTTTTGCTACCTCTTTCGTCTTTGTAATGGCCAATTGTGCCTGTTTCTCATATAGCCCTAGTTATTTCTCATGTTCATCCTAAGCTTTGATCAATAAGTTCCCTATAGGGCCCAGTCTCACTTATTGGTCAATAAGTTCCCTATAGGGCCCAGTCTCACTTATTGGTATTTCTCAAAGGTCTGTGAGTGCAGAACCCCAACCAATAGTGCATACTGATTTTCCTTCCTTTAAATATGCATTTGATTTTGGGAAAAAGGCATGGCTAGAGACAATACAGAGCTTACCACTACTCAAGCACCACTAATAAGTGCCAAACAACATCTGTTTTCTACACTGATACATGATTAAATTGTTCAGTGCACAGAAAATACAGCACATAAATATGCTTGGCTATTGGACACCATGTAGTACCTAGATTAAATTTAAATGTGGCTTTTTTTTTTCCTTTTTATTTTCCTGTTACAATTGCATGGCAGTGGTTTGAACTCTCTAGGAACTAAGGATGCTAACCTAACTGACAAATCAGAAGTGATTTGGGAAGTAATTAGTTTAGTGCTAACCATAACTTGCACATTGAATTCCTAGGTTCTCTTTACAAAAATTTCGTCCTCTTCATGTACTATAAAATACACCTTTATGTCATTTGGCACTTTTTGCTTAGACCACAAGAAAAAAATATACCATGAAGACACCTTGCTCAGTTTTGTACTGAGTTCATCCTTAAATCCTTCTCAATTCTTTTAACATTGAAGTGCTTTTCAGGATTTGTTTTTCCACTAACACTGCCATCTCAAAATTGTAAACTACTAAATATTTCTTAATGACCTACTGTGTTTAGAGTTCTATGAGAGGCTCTCAACAATTAACAACTCTACAAAGTAGGTAATATTCCCATTATAATATTATAATGATATGTATTCTTGATATTCTTATGATGAGACAGTGGAGGTTATGAGAAATACAGGAAACTAGGCAAAGTCAGAGGGTTTAAGAATCCAAAATGTAAATACTGCTTTGGAAAATATTACATGTGAAAGGACAGCAAGTCCTTTCCTTGTCTTCTAAATGCAAACAAAGTATACTCTGCTCCAAGGCTATTTCAAGAGTCTCCTGCAAAGTTGGGAGTCTGCTGGAATTTCCCATCATGCTCTCTCATATTGCCAATTTGAATGTGAAAGAAGTTACCCAGAACACAGTGCAAGTATGGCAGACTGCTTTGTCCAGGGTAAAATTAACCAGTCTAGCAGCTAGAAAAAAGATTCCTGCTTCACTGACAGCCTCGTACAGTAAAAACTTTAATTCTTCTCCTGGCATAGTGCTTTAACAGCTGTGGATTTCTCGGCAATTACTTACAGTTCTTACTTCCTTCATTTGTAAAATTGGGGAAATAACTGAATACATCAAATTGCTGTTCTGAGAATCCACGGGGACAAACTTTGTTCAAACATTATCTTCTTTAGTTCCCAAGATATTTATTGTCTCTCACCTTACTATTATGTACATTTCACCATGATGATTAGTATTATTGTTTTAAGAACACACAAATGGACTTTTCACTAGATAATAACTTCTTATAAATATTAATACTATTAGCCATGAAGTGGTTTCAGGCAGCAAATATTTAAATTCAAATGACGATTCTAATTTTTTGATGTTTCCCTTAAAACTAATTCCATTTTTTCTCCCAAAGGATATCTGATATTAGCATTTAAATCACATAGAATGAAAATGGTGCGGCTTCATTTCTTCTTACTAAGTTTTGTAACCTCCAAGGGGGTTTCTTGGTTTTGCTGATTATTCTGCAACTCCCAGGTTCTTTCCAGATGTGAAGAAAATTGCTTACTTGGTTGAGATGTTTGTACTTACTTGATGAAGTACTTGATTCCATCTGCTGTGTAAGCTTCCTCCCACCCATAAGGTAAGCCTAAAGTGAAAGGACACCAAAAATATATTTAATAAGATGATCATGATAACTACATTTCCTGGACACAAACCTCCTCTATCTTTACAATTGTCTGAGTGTACTTCTTATAAATTTTTTTTTCAAAAAAAGAGGGAATTAAGATAATTCAGACAAGCTTTCATATTCAGCATTTTTAGATCACAATCAAGTTTTGAACAGTTAACAATCTGCTATCATTGCAATAACCAGATTATGACTTGTCATCTACATGGCGTGAGCATTTTTTGTCAGCAGGATTCAAACAAAAATTTGTGTTGCAGTGGATGGTTTCTGCCTAGAGGCAGAAGGATGGACAAGATGGCCTCTGGTTGTCTATTCTGGCTTAGTGTTTCTTTAATTGGCTTCCTTTACAATCTTTCCCTCAGCTCCACAGGGAGTTGTACATGAGTGCCAGATCAGCAGGGGTGTGAATGCAGCTTTTAGACCAGGCAAAAATTCCTTATTAAGTTTGAAAGTTTAGCAAAGTGATTTACAATGGGTTATGGCGTTTTATTTTGCTAATTAAGAATTTGGTTCACTAAACATATACGGCTGAACAATTTGCTAAACTTAGCTTCTATTTTTGTGATGGGGGTTGGAATAGTTAACTGTAAAGAGATGTAGAGTGAAGTAGGCAAGCAACATTCGGATATTTCTGTAGATGAATTACGTTTCTGCTCTCATGGACAGCCCATGTTCAGGTGACTATGATCTTTCACATTCCAATTCTTACAGAATATAACGGTTTCTAGCCAGCCCCCTCCCCCGCATTCCTGAGTACTGATAGGATTTTAACTGACTTTCTGCATCAGTTCTTTCACAATGGCTTATCATCACTCCTTTGACATGCATACGATACACACACACAAACACACGCGAACAAAAGGAGAGCTTCCAGGGCTCAGGAAGCCAGTTTCATGGGAAAGTAACTGAGTTATAACAACAAATCAGTGATTTCCATTCACTTGGTTATCAGGAAGGTGCAAAATGAAAGTGCAGAAATGGTAACTGCTGAAATCAATCCCTTTACTCCATCACTGTTCACTTAGAGAAGATTCATTGAGTCCTAGGTACCTGGTCATTATTTTGTAATAACGAAAAATGCAGCAAAAGTTTTTCTTTATATTGATTTTCATTCTTTTTTTTTTTTTAAAGATTTATTTGTTTCTGATAAATAAAAGGCAGATTTACAGAGAGAAGAACATAGAGAAAGATCTTCCATCCACTGGATCATTTCCCAAGTGGCTGCCAACGGCCAGAGCTGAGCTGATCCGAAGCCAGGAGCCAGGAGCTTATTCTGGGTCTCCTAACAGATGCAGGGTCTCAAGGCTTTAGGCCCTCCTTGACTGCTTTCCCAGGCCACAAGCAGGGAGCTAGATGGGAAATGTAGCAGCTGGGATACGACCTGGTGCCCATTTGGGATTCCAGTGCATGGAATGTGAAGATTTAGCCACTGAGCCATTACGCCAGGCCTGGTTTCTATTAACAATTTACAAATTGCATAAAATAAGACTGTAAGGAAAAACTCTGCCATTATTTCCTTCCTATATTAACACAGGCCATCCTAGTTTTGGTTTTCTCAGTGACTAAAAGCTCCAAGGAGCCCATAAGCACTTGTGACAACTCAGTATGAGCAAGTGACAAACTTCTGAAAAGCCCAAAGAAGTGATACTGTCTACTCCAGGATCCAACATGCCAGCCAACTTGCACCAGTTCAAGTTGATTTTTCATCTTCTTGCTTTCTGCATCTTTTGTACAGATAACTTCATCATCAACGAGCCCTTCACATGCAGAAGAATCTGATAACTGTACATAAGGAATTTCCTTTATGACAAAAACCACCCTGGAATACCAGAATTATGATCAACAAAGTAACAACAGCTAAAAGCTAAGTAGAATGTTATTATAATGTGACTATTTTTGCTAAATTTCTTATTTATCTGGACAGCACAATTTAACTGTTTTTCTAATTTAATTCACAGATTATTTTTTAAGTGAAATTGAAAGGAAAATGCATACTTCCTTATTTTGTTATTTGAAAGGTAATTACAGAGGAAGAGAGGGAGAGAGAGGCAGAAATAGATGCTCCATTCCACATTCATTCCCCAAATGGCCAGAAAGGCCAGAGCTGGGCCTGAGCAGTCTTGAGCTGGCACCCACATGGGAAGATTGCGTTGCAAGTGGTGGCTTAATTCACTGCACAAAACTGGTCCCAAAAAGTTGCTTAGGAGTTAAAGATAGTTTCATTTAATCCATAAGATCATATTAAAATCAACATTGGAATACTATATCTCCTGTACTGTCAGAATAAAAACCTTGCCTAGGTTATATGTTAAAATTTTTAAGACACATGACTACATAATAAACTAGGAAACTAGTTTGTAAGCAGTTGAGTCAAAATGGTTACTCAATACATTTATGGCTACTTCTATATATTAAATAGAGAGCTTGCTTTGATATAAATTCCTTTTTGATATAATGCCTTTAAAAACTGAATAGTTTCTTGTTTTTCATTCACTTAATACAATTGATAAATAACATACTAAGAGACTAAAGTGATAGGTATTGGTCTTACATTGGTTTAATAATATGAAGCACAATTACTGTTAAATTAGGGCATGAAAAACAAACAGCCAATTCAAACAAAAATAATACTTTTGATTCCACAAGCTTAAATGATTATGATGGACTCAGTTTTCCATTAGTAAAGGATTCCATTTCTTCACAGTAAGTGATCTGATGTGATTATATTATCTAAATACTATTCAGTAATCATTATTGCTCGAATACTGAAATATTTCCATGTCCCCATATCTTTGTACTTGAAATTATCTATCATCACTCTGTTTCCCTTTCTCCTTTCATGCTTCAAAATTGTTACAACTATAACCATCTGAAATGGTTTCTGATTCTAAGTGCTTGCGGGCCCTCACATAACATTCTTTCCATCAGAGATCATCTGCTTTGAATTGTCAACTTCATGGTAATGATTCCAAAACCTGCATGCGTATCTTGCCAAAGTAAGTTTTGAGCACACTCAGTGTAGGATAATGGCTGTCTGCTAAAAGTCAAGATATTCAAAACCAAACTCATCATGGTTCCATAAAGTATCTTTCTCAGTTTTTCAGTTTCTTTAAGTACCATAGATTCTCTTTATCATGCTTGATTCATTACATTGATTTACCAAATCATTAACTGATCATTTATTATATATATGTCTTCATTTCTTGGTGCTCAATGAAAATACAATAATACATAGATGTGGATCCTGACTTTCTGGAACTTTAAAAGTAAGCATAAATGCAGCATTAAAATAGGAACTAGAACTACACAGGGAATATATGAATACTTTGAAATACTAAAAACTATGAAAGAGCAACTCATAGAAAAAAGTTTAGATTTCCTAACATAAAATGTACTCCTACAGATCAATAAAGGATTAATGACAAAGAACAAAATCGGCAAAACACCGAACATTCAAAACACAAGGAAATACATTTTAAAATGTGAAAATGTGCTTAAGTTTTTTCTTTATGATTTATAGTTTTAACAATGTCCTATTCATTTCAAATTAGACAATTTATGCACACACACAATTTTTTTCCCCTGGAAACAGAAATAGGAATATTACAGACTGAAGACAAACTTGAACATATCAAAAGCTATGTTGAGCTGACTGATCTCTGAGGATAGAGCAGGAACACTGAGAAAAAAATTCTTGCAGCACCTCAGATATCATAAAAACAAAACTAGTGGTGAGCCACTACTGTAGGCATGTGAGGTCTGAGATGAACTTGCAGTAACTACATACATGACAAAATGCCAATTTAGTTTACTACATGACACTAGATTAAACCTTTCCTCATCCTGAGAAGTCTGGCAGGAAAGAGATATGTTTGTTTCTTTTTTTTTTTTCTGATTATATTTATTTGAATGGTAGAGGGGATGAAAGAGGTAGAGATCTCCCATCTGTTGGTTGATTTCTCAAAAGACAGCAATGGTGAGAGCTGGGGACAAGCTGAAGCTAGGATCCAGGAGCCATGTCTTAGGAGCACCAGAACTTACACCATTTTCTGGTGCTTCTCCTAGGCCACCAGCACGGAGGTCGCCCAACCCCCTGAGTCACAATACCAGCCAGGAACAAGTTTCTCTTGATGTTAGGATTTGTGCTGTGATAGAAAATGATGGTAAAGTGAAGGGAAAAACCACTGGCAAGAGAAAAACTGAAATATGAAGTGGTGTACAAATGTGGAAGATGGCAGGAGCTGGGATGGGAAAAAAGTAAGAACAAGAACTAAGCATGAAACTGAGAAAGACATCAGTTTCAGACAGAGCTCATTAAAGCCAGATGCGTTTGAAAAATAATTGGTAATGTCTTTGTAACAAAAGCACAAATACATACAACTTTTAGTCTCTGATATCCTGAGAAAGAGAAAGGTAGGAAAGGATGAGTGAGAGAAGCGGCAAGGTGAGGAGAGAGATCACTTTACTGATGAAAGTGAACTTCATCACCAAAGTGGAATTTTCAGTAGATTTAAAGCCAGAAAATCTTAATCTGTATGTAATGTTGTCCAATTACCAGTTAAATAGCCATAGGAAAATAGCAATACTACAATTTTATTTTTCTTATTTACATGGAAGATAATAGCAGTCCTCTTTGCTACTGGAGAGATCAAGGAACTCACCAGTTAGTATATAACTATGCAATGATATACAAAAGGGTACCATTGTTATCAATAGTAATATAAATAACAGCATTTTATTCATACTTACGGTTTTACTTTTACAGAGTAATCTGATGGTTTAGCAGACCAAAAACACTTATACATTATCTACAAAGGAAACTTTCATTCAGGTATAGGCACATTTTTTTTTATTAATTATTAGGCACATTTTTTTTTACAACCCTTTCTTCAGGATAGGAACTGATATACTTTTTTCTATTTTTATTTCATTTTATTTTAGTTTTTTTAAATAATCTTACTTAGTTGAGTAGGGTACAAAGGGTCAAAGGATACACGAAAGTGGGTAATACCGTTGTTTCCACACTAATAACATCACTTTTCCCCCCTGTATCTGGGGTCAGAGGAGAAACAAAGCGAGAAGCCCCACCCAGCCTCCCACCCAGCCTCCCACCCATCCCAGGTCCCCAGTGTGAAGCACGCTCCGAGGGTACTGCTCAAGGAGTTTTGATAGTTCAACAGTTCTGAATTGCTGCCAATCTCGTTGAGGAACTGATATACTTTTAATTTTACTCATACAATATTCAGTAAAAGGACAATGAAAACGAGTAGGACATTCTAACCCTCTTGCAATGGTGTGATGGTGATTACTTAACAATCGGCTTCTGGGGAGAAGAAGTCAGCCCTGCCTTACAGAATTCAATTTCCTTAGTGAAAATACCCTATCATGACAGGCTCAAGCTACCAATATGACCTCGCTGAAAATAGAGGTTGGAGAAATGTCTAGTGATAGGCCATGTCACAATATTCCCAGATACAGTAGATGTAAGTAATCCCAAGATCAAACATAACAATGAAATGTAGGAAAATAACTAGGAATTTTAGTTGTTTAATTCTTTTTAAATGATTTATTTATTTTTCTATGAAAGGTAGATTTACAGAGAAGGAAAGAGAATCCTTGATCCACCGATTCACTCTCCAAATGGCTGCAAGGGCTGGAGCTGAGTAGACCTGAAGCCAGGTGCCAAGAACCTTCTTCCAGTCCTTAACATGAGACTTGAGCCAACTTCCTTGGTCCTCCCATGCCACAGGCAGAGAACTGGATCGGAAGAAAGCAGCCAGGACCACAGCCGGTGCCCTTATGGGATGCCCATACTGCAAGGGCGAGGATCAACTTGTTGAGGCATCACAAGAGCCCCTTGACTTCTTTCACTATACTTCATTTTATTTTTAGTGAAAAAGTTTTATTGACTATGCTTGATAATTGCTTCACAATGCTGTCACAGGCCAGAATTAGCCAGATTCAACCTACTACTGTAGCCTCTGACTTCTTAGTTAGCTCCCTAATATCTAATGGAAAGTTTTAAAAATTAAAGGATGATTACAGTTTCTAGAGGTGTAAGGATTTTTATCTTAATAAATTATGCATATATCAAATGTTTGTATGGTGCTTTCTCTGTTTGCTATTCTTCTAGATATTATATATATATATTATTAACTCATTTTATCCTCATAGTACCCATTTGAGATAGATATTGTCATTAACCTCATTTTTTTATTAATTATTTTGCATTATGTGACAGTTTCATAGGCTCTGGGAATCCCCCCCACCCCTCCCCACACCCCTCCCCCCTGGTGGATTCCTCCAACTCGATGCAGTATTACAGTTCAAATTCAATCAAGATTCTTTCCTTGCAAATGTATACCAAGCATAGAGTCCAGCTACTTATTGTCCAGATGGGTTGAACAGTTTCTTGGGGAGACCATTTCTGGTCCGAAGTTAGAGCTGGTAGAATATCATCCCAGTCAATTAAGAGTCCCAATATAACATCAATAGCAATTTGCAACATTATAGAATTGACATGGTTTTGAGTAACCAGTATGTTAAAAAAAAAAAAAAAAAAAGCAAGTTCTTAACCACAACCTATGATTAGCCATTTCAATTTTAGTTTATATACAGGACCGGCTGCTGTATACCTTAAAATGGCTATAAGGTACCATTCAGCTGTCTTGTGTCTATTTCATTTTCGTATTTAGCCATTTGTTGTGTTGAAGTATAATTTTGCTGATCTTGGCAGATTTTAGGACAATCTAGACTGGCTTGTAACTCTAACAAGACATTTGTCGACAATTAAGGTGCAGAACATTTTTGGGGGGGAGGTGTGCAGGAAAATCCTCAACACCATGGTGAGGAGTGACTAATCTTTGTGTCCCACCCAGCGAGGCATGAGCCAATCCACGCCAGCTCTTTCCTGTCAGATTCCAAGCTCTACTTTTTGTTGTTTGTCGATTTATTTTAGGTTTTTTTAGTTTGTATGATTGTTTGTTTGCTATGAGGGGTTTTCGGAGCGATCCCGATGGTCATTGCGAGGGAGGGTGGGGGTCCAGAGGTGGAGCGTCATTAACCTCATTTTATAGAAAGGAAATTAAGGGTGAAGAAATTTAACTTGCTCATGTTATACTGATAATAAAGAATATGGTCATGATTTGAATGCAAGCAAACTGGATACTAGAGTCTATGCTTTCAAAACAATAATTTACTCTTTGAAAGAGTCTTAGGGAAAGTGAGAGAAAGAGAGAGAGAGAGAGAGAGAGAGAGAGAAAGAAATATTTTTCATTTACTGGTTCATCTGGTTATTCCCTAGTTGGCTGCAACAGCTAGGATTGGGCCAGGCTAAAACCAGGAGCTTCTTCCACATCTCCCATGTGGGCAGCAGGGGTCTAAGCACTTGAGCCATCTGCTGCTGCTACTGGCAGGGAACTGGATCAGAAGCAGAACAGCCAGGATACAAACCAATGCTTCTATGGGATGCCAGCATTGGAGACAGTAGCTTTACTTGCTATATAGCAGCATGGAACCTGAATCTGTGCTTTTTAAAACAACTTAATATTTATTTATTTTCATGTATTTGAAAGTCTGAGCAAGAGTGAAAGCAAGAAAAAATTCTACCTATTGGTTAATTCCTCGAATATCTACAAAGGTGGGATGGCCTAGGCCAGAGCCAGCACTCGAAAACTTCGTGAGGGTGATTCATGTGGGTTACAGGGCACCAAGCTCCCCAGCCACCATCTGTTTCTAGGATGCTTTAGCAGGAAGCTGTATTGGAACTGGAGAAGCTGAAACAAAAACTGGCACTTTGATATATGATGTAGGCTTTACCCAATGTACCATAAAACCTGTTCCAAGAACCTATGCTTTTTTTTAAAATGTTACTTATGATACAATTCTGTAGGTTCTGGGATTTATCCTCCCACCCTTCCCAAATCCCCTCTCCCCACTGGTTTCCCCCATATTACTTCAATAGTATAGTCCTTCAAAAACAGTCATTAGTCCATCATGTTGCTATTTAAGTGTATCCTGACATTGTAGCTATGGACAATAACAGAAAGCTCAGTGTCCTATTGTCAAGATATGCTTCATAGTTTCATTGGGAGTCCATCTTTGATTTGGAAGTAGGGATGCATACTGCATTGAATATTGACATATCTGATATAACAGTCTCTACAGTCTCTATTACACAGAACCTCTAGGTGACTATATGTACATTCATGTTTACAAGATCTATTAATTTTGTATTTTGCTTGCAGGTTGCCTTATATCTGAGAGAGCAAACGATATTTGTCCTTTTGGGATTGGCTTATTTTACTGTGCATAATGGAATCTACGCTTTTAAACAACTGTGGGCTGCTTTCATTTTCCCAACTCCTATTTGTGTTGCCAGTGATCAATATTAAAATGATTAAATAATAGTTTTGCTTAATGGTTTGAAGAGCAAAATAAGATTTCCAACATCTCATTTTGTGCATTATTACCCAGAACAACAGTCTTTTAAAAGAACTGAAATAATTTCTAGGGTTGAATACAAAGCAGTCTATTTTAGAGACACTACGTTAGATTAATGATTGTGCAAGTTAATTTGTAGGTCTGAGGTACAGAGCCAATTTTAAAAGAACTACTAGCTAATTTTCCTGTGAAAATGAATATATTATACTGAGAGATGGCTATGACCTATAAATAATCAAATAATTCAGTATTTCAAATATGAAAACACTTTTAAAGAAACCACAGATTTTATGGTTTGTGCTTTAAATCAGACTTGCATAAATGTCATATTACAGACATGATTTTGGATTTGTGACTTGATTTTTAAAAACCTGGTTATATATGTCATGATTGAGGGAACAAAAAACAAATGCCATATGTACATATATAATGTAAAAGATTTTATATTTTTGTGCTTCAAATTCAAAGTTAAAATATTAACGTAATTAGAAATGAAATGTTCCCAGCTAGAAGCCACCCATCCAGCAAACTTGAAGCTGTAATATGTTAAAGGAACAACGTAACGCAACTATTCTTAGTGGTTACTTGGTGGTTCATGGTCCTCTTAATCACCACTTTTGGCCATGTATATACTACATTAGCACTTAATCACTAAGGTAAAAAAAACCTAGCATTCACTTCTGCATTTCTCCTCCTCATAAATAAAAAAGCTCAGTATTTTTACAGTTGAAGTTTTTTAAACTCCTAGCTAAAACAGAAAATGGAATCATTTTCTTGACCTCTTTGAGTGCTTCATTACACTGCTAACTCTCCTCCCATGACCCAAACTTGATGGCAGTTTTCAAAATGCTTGGCACTTTGACTCATTGGTTTAAAGGTAGTACCATATAACAGACTTTATACTGCCCACTGATAAAACTCAACATACAACTAACTGAAGCATTCCCCCCTAGAGTGAGCTTTATAACTGAGCATGGCTTTATTGATCATTAATTTCTCCTTGGAATGGCTTATTGTCTAAAGGTAAAAATTTGCTTTCTCTCAGTGTTCCTTTGTCTCTGACTACTCTGCTTTATTTTCTGGTTTCTTCTCATCTCCCCAACTCTAAACGTTTGACTGCTTAACTGTTTTGCCATTCAACCCTATCATCCTTGTTAATTTACTCTTAAAACTCAAGTGCCTGCTACTGATCATCCAGCTCAGCCCAAATCTCACTTTCCACAGTTTTCTGCAACAAGTAAATGGTAGCTCAATGCTTCTAATCATTCAGGGCTAAAAGGAAGTACCCTTGACTCCACGTCCAGCCCAACAGTAGATCTCAGGGAATCTGTCTTCATATTATACACGGATTTTGGTGATTTCTACTTTCATTAAAATAGCCCATGTCTTTTTTGGATTATAGAATTCTGCCTGGTATCCCTGCTACAGCCTATTCTCAAACTAGAATCCAGAATAGCTAAGCAAAAAGATCATATTTTTCAATACAATTTGCTTCTCTCATTCCTCAACTTGGGTGACTTAATTTTCTAAATTTCTTATTTTTGTGCTGCTGTGCTACGGCAATATTGGCCTCCTTACTCAAAGGACTCTTGCCTCACAGAGCCTGTGAAAATTACTTGTGTCTCTGTGAGTGAAGTGACCCCTTCAACATTCAAGGCTCTCTCCATCACTTCCTTTGGGGGTCTCCTCAGATTTCATCTGCCAGTGATGGTTTCCCTGGTTGCTCAATGTGAAATATCAAGGTTTGTGCTTCTCCAACTGCTGGTACTCATTATCCTGCTTTCTTTTTTCTCTTTTCCCTCAGTAGGATGTAAAATCTCTGAGAACAGGTACCTTCTTTTTGTTCATTGTTCCCTTGCCAGCACTCCTGTGGCATGTTGTGGGTTCTTAATTGCTACTTGCTGAATTAAAGAATCAATGTTCACAGCAATAAATATTACAGTAACACAAACACCTGCCATTTAGTAATACAAAAATTAAAAGGGTGATCTTTAGAAAAATAGGTTGGAAGGATATTTGATTAAGAAGAGAAAGTAGCATTGTAAAACGATACACAGAAATATCTGGATTATTTTCCTATAAGTTGATATTCTTTTCTTTTGGGTGCTGGCTCCCACTGCACCCTTGGAGGCAGCAGGAGGACTCAAACACCTGAGTCCCTATTATCTATGTGAGAGACCTGGACTGAGTTGTTATGGGCATTTGGGGAGTGAACCCGTGGACGGCAGAGCTGTCATGTGCATCCTTTGTTTCTTGCTCCAATTTTACTAAATGTGCTGCTGAAATGAACATTCTATTTCTCAAAGCAATCAATCAAGGAATCAAACCTCCAGACTCCACTTGTCAGTCTGAGTTGGAAGCTTATCCAAGCTAACCCTGGAGAGATGGTCAAACTGCCCCTTGCATTTGTCCTACATAGTCACCTCACGACTAATCTTGACAGCACCTCCGGCTCTGTATCCGTCCAGACTCTGCATCTCCCAGAAATTTCATTCGACGTTTTTCCTACTCAATAAGTGTGTTTACTATCCAAGGCCCGACAGAACAATAACCAGATTCAGAAGAGAGCTTCACACCCAGGAGGCACTTAAGAAATATGTGATAGCTCACTGCAGCAACTGGCCACCCAAGATGATGGATGGTTCAATGACTGTTGCACATATTTTACATTTTGTTACTGTTAGAATGATTTTATACTCAACAGGGGAACTTGCTCACAAATATTTGTACAAATGTTATTTGTGTATTTTGACAACAGGGCAGTAGAAGATGTTTATCCATACAGTTGTAGAATACTGTCACAGATTAGATTAAATAAAATCAAGGTCATTGATATTTTTTTCCTTCCCTGTGAATAAATAACTGTAAGCACCAGTTGTCTTTAATCATATGGCAATTTGTTACCAACAACTTCGTCTTAAATAGAAAGGTTTACCCTCTGATCTCTCAATGCTCTCACAGTATCCTTGGGTAAAATTTGAAAGAAAATCATAAAAACACTATTTCCTGCAGGCATTTGACTTTCAAAAGATTGATTATGAAAATTTTTAAACTGAATTTTAAAAAGATTTGGAGAAAAACCAATAAAAATGTCTTCAGAGAAGTTTCTGAAGCAATTACTTTCATTGAGTTGTACAGATGCAACATTCATCATATTAAAGTTATTTTTTAAATAAGTGTGAGCCAAAGTTGAGAAAAGAACATTAGTTCTGATAGTAAACTCTATTATCGTTAAAAAACTTAAAAATCCACAGTATTTAAGACCATTTAAAACTATATCCACAGAATTACCCCTGAATTTTCAGTTTTTAAAAATTTTTACTGATAAAAAGCTCAGAATGCAAATGCTGTGCATTCCAAAAATACAGTTCAAAGAAGATAACACTTCTCTCATTCACCTGCTTCCCCTCTTAAAAGTTTTATTCATAGCAGTTCCAAACAGAAAACAACATAAATGTCTATTAAATGATGATATAATTTTGTTCATTATTTGTTCCAGCTAGAAAAATTGCAGGCTGTTAGAAGTTCACCACTATGTGTGTTCACACTAAGGTGTGGAGCGGGGATTGGCAAGCAAAGGGTTCATGAAGCAAAATGCAAGGAGGCTGTCAGTCTCAGGCTCATGGGACTGCAAGGAAAGCACCTGAAATTCAGTGCCTCCCGAACAGAAGGGAGACTGGATGCCTTGGGTGTTCCAGTCCTAGGCCCTGCCATAAGTCCAAAAGTGGAAAAAAATGGGAAACTTACTGTGTGGAAGCCTTCTCCAAGTTTTTACTAATCTCTGGAATCTGTTCTTATTCACTCTCCAGAGGTTGCTTTTTGTATTTTGTCCGGGGTTTGTAATCAATAGGTTTCTGCAAGGTTAGTCTGTGAGGAATTCATTCAGTCACACTGGAAGTGACACTCTTAGAGGCAAAGACATTGCAGCGGAGAGAGATTTTAACAATTCTCTCTTCAATTGTTTCATGTCATAAATGACTTCAAAAGAGGTTAGAGAGCTTTGTTACAGAATTACAGGGAGAGAGAATAATCTAACTTGTGCTCATCATTCACAGTGCCACTCCACAGAAATCCCCTGTGTAAACTGTTGCACTAAGACTTCTCTTCAAATGTAAATAAATTGCACAATAACTTTCAATTATTAAATACTGCTTGCTTAACAGTTTGCGATTTTGGTAGAATGCTTATATCCTTCCTCAAATCCGAATGTTGAATCCCTACCTCAGATTATGGCTGCAGCTATAGATGGATATGTTCTCTGTGGAAGCTATTAACCCTAAATTCAGCCATTAAAAATAGGGTCTGGATCCTGCAGGATTAGAGATTATACAGAAGAGATATCAGAGATCTTTCTCTCCCTTACCTTTTTCCTCTCAGATCCTCAGATTTTTTAAAGTTCAATCTAAGGAAAGGTAATTTTTCCAAGTTCTGTCCTCTAAAAGACATCATGTCTCACTGACAGTCACAGTCCAGAAGAGAAGCATTCAAAGGCTAGAATGCCAGGGGTAAATGGAAAGGCATCATGAGCACTTTCATTGGTTGATCTTATTTATCACTGCAAGCCTGAAAACGCAGAGTGAAAAGGGTGCTGTCCTAGAGAGCAACATTTGATGATCCCTCCCATTACAATTTTTATAAATTAAACTGAGTATAATCTAAAGTTGCTAATTATTATTAATTACAAAAGTAGCTACATGGAATAAGGCAGCCATTTTGGAAAAGGTAAACATGTTTCATCTCTCAACACTTTTCTTTTTCCAACACAGGCCATCCTCCTTTATTAATCCCTGCATTGGCACAGATTACAGGAATTACTCTTTTCTTTCTTAACTGCCTTGTGAAGTTCTGCTCATCACCAAAGGACCAGCTTCAACGATACCTCTCTTAATTCTCTGTGCAGAATTAATCCTACTTCTTCAATGGTAGCTTTGTATTTTGTACCAGCTTCTATTACAATATTTAACACCTGTGCACAGAAAGCAGTTCTTTGTGGACAATAATCATGTCTTCTTTCTTCTTCTATTACTTTGTGGTACACGACTTGGTTTTCGTACATTATAAACATTTAATAATGGCTTGCAGAGTATCCATAACTTAAGAAGTATGACTTCAGATGTTTTCCTCAAAGCAATGCTTTCTAGAATGGTTTATAAAAATGTGGTCTATATTCTGGTATGATTTTAGATGAAAGTGATGGAAAGATCCTACTTGCCAGGCAAATAAAGAAATGTTTATATTTAAGGATCTGGAAATTGTTCCACAATAACATTCGAGTTTCAGGTTCTTCCAACTTTCTATTCTGGAATCCTCCTGGAAGCACTGCCTTATCCTTATACTTCTCTATTTGTGGTTGCAAGATTTCCCTGAAAGGTGCAGGCATTGTATGTATACCACACAAAGAACAAAACAGAAATGATCTCAGTTTCATTTGTCCTTCTCAAGTTTCTTGAGAACTTTCTAAGCAGATTTTCTTTCATACCTCAGGGGACACAGGTGTGGCTCTACAGACACTGAGAAAGCCAATGATCTGACTTAATTTCTAATGTAATAGATTTATCAATGTGCTGTTAAATTAGGACACTTTTCCTTTATCTCTCATTCATTCCAATCTCCCTTTGGTTTCATGTCTGCCATTCAGAATTTCCCAGAGTCAAATCTTAATGGTCTCATTTCCCATAAATGTTTTTACTCATTATTCTTATGAGTTATTAGCAATGTATACCATTCATAAACTACTTAACATCTTAAACTTTCCAATGTAATAATATATAATTGTTTTATTCTTCTTTTCCCATAGATGCTCAATTTCTTAAAGGTACTGAATGTTTCTCAGATGATCAGGCTCAAAATACTGTTTTCTGAATTGGATGTTGAATTAATTTTCTTTAATTTGCATAATTAAAATCAGTGTGGGAAGAAGAAAGTAGAGGGGAAGATGGAAAGCCACTGGTAGTCTAGAGTGATGGTATAAACAAAAGCAGCACCTTCAGTATGGGTTGAAAAAGGCACTCCTTGATGTGTAAAGGCAAGAAGACCCCGCTTCCTCTGAGCCCAGGTAACTAACTCCTAGGGCATCACGCTTGCAGGGTGATGTTCTTTCCAGGCAAATTTTTTTAAAAAGCTCTCCTTTAGGAAGCAAAGTCCTACAGACAACATCCAACTGAGTGAACATAGCAAAGGCTCCATTTCAGCTTTCAGTGTACTTCCTTGAGTTTTGTTTATTGCAAAATATGCTTCATGTTTTATAGCAGACATGTATGCACAGAAAGACCTTCAAGCTATTTGCATCCTTTAATATCTATAAATCTTTTCTGACCTTTATAGACTTCTAAAAAACAGTGATGAAAAACTAAGAACTTTCCATTTTCAGGTTGGTCTAATTTTCCAACAATCTTGCTCATAATTGAACCAAAATTGCCTTCATGTGTGATGTCCTGACACTTAAGTTCTGATGCTATCAATGATAATCATGTGTCAGTACTGTAAACAGTACTCTCTACTAGCAGGGAGTTGCCTCCTAAGCAAAACACCGGTAAGAAAATAGCATAGAAGTATTCACAGGCAAGGGTTGCAGACAACATATTTGGTTACCAGGTATTTGCATGTACATGCAAAATCTTGTGCTGCCTAACAAAGCAAGTCTACTTTGGAATTCTAGTAAATAAACCTTTGGAAGCTCAGACTTCATTTCTGTTTTTCTCTCACTGAATTACTGCCTTCTATTATTCTCTATTTTATTACTTTTCATTTTGTTGTTGTTGTTGATTGGAATCATTTGTCAACCAAAACTGCTCACGGCGTGATAGCATAATGGTTCAAGTCTTCACCTTGCATCCCCTGGGATCCCATATGGGCGCCGGTTCTGATCCTGGAAGCTCCACTTCCCGTCCAGCTCCCTGCTTGTGGCCTGGCAGGGCAGTTGAGGATGGCCCAAAGCTTTGGGACCCTGCACCTGCGTGGGAGACCTGGAAGAGCTCCTGGCTCCTGGCTCCTGGCTTCGGACTGGCTCAGCTCCAGTCATTGTGGTCACTTGGGGAGTGAACCATAGGATGGAAGATCTTCCTCTCTGTCTCTCCTCCTCTTTGTATATCCATCTTTCAATAAAAATAAATAAATCTTAAAAAAAACTGCTCACTATCTGACTGCTAAAAGCAACATGTTACAGATAAAAATCAGGTGCTTATGGCTAAATTTATAGAACAAGAATTATTAGTTATTAGTATTAAAAATCATACTCCTCCTAAGTGTCTTCATAAAAGTCTGAAGTTAATCATAAAGAGAATTTTAGAAATCAGAGGAAGAATCCCTTTAATTCATAATATTTTCTGCTTTAAATGATTTAATAATCTTAACTGCTATTATGTATTATGATAAAAATTAGACTCTAATGTTGATTTTATTTAATGGATGCCCAAATATCTAAAGGTTATTTGAATGAAGAAAGAAAGCAAAGAGGACCTGGTGCAATAGCCTAGTGACTAAACCTTGTCTTGCAACTGCCAGGACCCCATGTCGGTACTGGTTCATACGCCAGCTGTTCTACTTCCCATCCAGTTCCCTGCTTGTGGCCTGGGAAATCAATAGAGAATGGCCCAAAGCCGTGGGACCTTGCACCCATGTGGGAGACTTGGAGGAAGCTGTTGGCTCCTAGCTTCAGATTGGCTTAGCTCTGGCTGTTGCGGCTACTTGGGGAGTGAGCCAGTGGATGGAACATCTTTCAGTCTCTCCTTCTCTCTGTAAATTAACCTTTCCAATAAAAATAAAATAAACTTACAAATGCAATAAACTGATAGTGGAATAAATGGAAGAGTTCATTTATTTAGTGATAATTTTTAAAAATATTTGAATAACGATCATAGAGCAAATTAAAGTTTATCTTGGTTGGATAGATGAAAACTGTCAGTTAAAATATATGGGTTTATGTTTTATTTTCTAAATTTACCCATTTAATCTTTTTTTTTTTTAGATTTTTTTATTATTATTGGAAAGCCGGATATACAGAGAGGAGGAGAGACAGAGAGGAAGATCTTCCATCCGATGTTTCACTCCCCAAGTGAGCCGCAATGGGCCGGTGCGCGCCGATCCGAAACCGGGAACCTGGAACCTCTTCCAGGTCTCCCACGCGGGTGCAGTGTCCCAATGCATTGGGCCATCCTCAACTGCTTTTCCCAGGCCACAAGCAGGGAGCTGGATGGGAAGTGGAGCTGCCGGGACTAGAACCGGCGCCCATATGGGATCCCAGGGGCGTTCAAGGCGAGGACTTTAGCCGCTAGGCCACGCCGCCGGGCCCTACCCATTTAATTTTAAATAAAAAACACACACATATATTTGCCACCTTACTTTAGGTCAAAGTGTTTCTTTGCTGTTTAGACCTCTGCCTAGGTTTCTACTTCATTTTTCTGTGAATTCACACTCAAAATGTACCAGTAATTATTTCCAGTTTTGGTTTCTTCAGAGAAGAATGAGAGTTAATAACAGTAATAAAACCATCTAAGAGCAGAAACCTAGATGTTTATAATTTCCCCTAGTCTTTCATGGATCCTCTCACGCATCTAGTCATCAATCAGTATTAAGTGCCCATTAGTAGATAACTCTGAAGCATTAGCTTTTGAAAAACATTTCTTTGTTTTCCCAACCACATTTTATCAATTTACCAATTATATAATTAATTCATAATAACAACTAGAACTCATATTAACTGATTTTGGAATAAACATAGTGTATATTTTACCTTGTAGCATTTTAGGTTCACGGCAGTATTAGAGGACTACTGGAGACAGACATAGGCGGACAGAGCTCATGGGCATTAGTTGCCTTTATGGAGAGAACAGTGAGCTGGTAAATCTCACAAGTGGTTTAAAAAAGAGATGCTAAGATAGCCTCCAACTCAATGAGAATGCTGGACCCAGCATGGTGTCTTCATGGCCTTGTGGCTAAATCCTCATCTTGCAACCTATGGGATCCCTCATAAGTACTGGTGCGTATCTTGGTTGCTCCACTTCCCATCTAGCTCTCTGCATGTGGCCCAGGAAAGCAGTTGAGAATGGCCCAGGGCCTTGGCCCTGCACCCATGTGGGAGACCTGGAAGAAGTTTATGGCTCTTGGCTTTGGACTGGTTCAGCTCTGGCCATTGCAGTCAGTTGGGGAGTAAAGGAGCAGATGGAAGAGCTTTCTCTGTGTTTCCTTCTCTCTGTATATCTGCCTTTCCAACAAATAAATAAAAATTTAAAAAATTTTTTAAAAAGATGCTGCTTGAGATGCCTACATCTTTTTAAAAAAAAATAAACAAACAATAACAACAACAAACCCAAACCAGAATACTGATGACAATGGTGTTTTATTATCATACACTGAGAAAAAATTTTGAAAAAAATTATTCTAGGACAATCACCAAACTACCAAAATACACACACTTTAAAAATGATAAGCTTTGCTTGGTTTCCAAAATATTTTATTAGCCTACTTCTGACCATTTTTTTTTTTTCAGTCTAGTTTCTTCTTTCTTTACAGATCTCTACATATTTGTAGTATTTAGTGTTGGATCTTTTTCTTTTCTCAATTACAGATCTCTATATATTTGTCGTACTCAGTGTTGGATCTTTTTCTTTTCTCAACTTAAACTTTCATACTTGGTGATCTTATCACTTTCATACCTTTCAGAACCACATACATATGGAAGATTCTTAAGTTTATTTCTCTAGACTGGTCCTTTCTTCGGACTCTATACTGGCAAAAGGCACTTTTAATACCACTTTCACTTGCCTGTTTCATAGGCAACCTACACTTAATTTTCTTTTCAAAAATAAGTTTTGACTTACTTCTTAAAAGCTGCTCCTCCTGCATTCTTCTCCTCACTAGGTGAATTTATCCTTGCTTCATTTTATTACCAAGTACATGTTTTTAGGAAGAACATGTTTTATTATTCCATTAAATATATAGAGTCTGCCAAAAAGCTGCTCAATCTTTGTTGAAGAAAGGGAGAAGTAGAAGTGATGCAGAGTATAGATCCTAGAGAAAAAGCTTTTATAGTAACTCTGTGTCATACTGGCCATATAAACATCTCTACTCTCGCAGACAGCTCCAGATGTCAGTATTTTACTTGTAAAAGAGAGGCCTGATGTTATTTATAGAGAGGTGAAACTACAATTCTCTTTTCTTACTTAAAGTGCTGTCAGTTGAATACAAGTATGCTTCTTTAAGATATATAATTCCTATATTAGTGCTGTGCCATTTAGTTAAAGCCAAATTGTTGTGTATCCTTGACCCTGTGATATGTTTTCAGTGAAATAGCATGGAATAGATCCAGTTTATTTACAGAAAAATTATGGCATATTATAGTAGAGTAACAGTATAGCATAACAGATTGGTACCCAAGACCTTTGGCCATCATCAAAATTGGAATAGCTACAGACAGAAAATTTCACAGGAATGCTGAGCCAAGAGCAAAGACTAATTTGTCCTATCATTCACTTTTCAAAAATAGAACTGGGCAGCTGTTTGCTTTCCAGAATATGAGTACTCACTTAAGAAATTCAACTCTACAGCAGGTTGCGATAGTAGGAAAGACTTTTAAAGAGACACAGATAAGCATAATATCAGAGTCACAGTTTCTGCCTACCAGGGATAACAAGATGGTATCAGGTATAGAATTTAAAAAATTCTTCATATATGTATATGTATACATATATGAAGAAATTTAAAATATATATATACACGAAAGTGTGTATACACACACACACACACACACACACAACTGCATTATAATAAAACAAGAGTTAGTACTCTTTCAACATTTTGCCACTGTGAAATTTCTCTAGAAAGACTCATGGTTGTACTCAGTTTACTACTTCATCAACAGCATGTACACATGCTTTCCATGAACACAAGGTTTGCATAAAACCTTGATGCAGACAGTGTCTCTTTGCAGCACTCATCTTTCACTGGTAGCAGGAGTATACTGAGAGAACACAGTGGTTTTCTACAGGAAATACTATAGCAATTTGAAATTTAGGTCACAGGACTGAACAGTGCTGTAACAGAGGCGTGAAGCCTTCTGCCATTAGCCTGCCACTCCAGTTAGACAACAGTTTCTGAAAAAGAAAAGCCAAAAATCATCTACTTCATTATTATATTTGGATAACTAATTTAACAATTACCTACAATCGTAATCTTTTTTTAAATGTCTTTACAGACTTAACATGTTATAGGAGGAAATTAACTGTGTATGAGATAGAAAGCCAGATTAAGAAAAAAAATCATGTATCTGTGATATCCTTTAGCTGGAAATCTCAAATGCATTTGAAATACTGATTTAGTTTCTGTAGCATCTATAGATAGTAGCGGAAATAAGAAGGGGAAACTTGGGTAAATCCCAGTCTCTACAAAATTGTACCATAAAATTCAAATTTAAAACAAAAATTTAACAACAAAAAAAAAGAAAGAAAAAGAAGAAGGAGAAATTTGGTATGCCACATGGGCAATCAGCAACCAAACAGGAAAGGGCGCATACTAAGCAACACAGCTGCTGATGTCTTGCCATGTAACTACTGGCATTCGTGTTTCTTCTGAATGTAGTATTACAGATGACACTTCTATGTGTGTTATGGTTTAGGCACTAATGATCTTCAGAATTAAAAGAAACACCAACAAAATCAGTATATCTGCAATAGTAAATATACTAAGAAATGCTTTGAGTACATTTATGCGGAGGCTATTGGGATATGGCATAATGCCATAATTAGAATATGACTTGGCTTGTCAAATCATATGTGCATTTACACTTCAAAGCCTTATGTTGATGTTACTGAGAAGGTGACAAGTTAATCCAATCGTGATGGCTGAAGGTAGGGTCTTTGGGAATGACTGGATTGGACTGGGCTGCTAAGGTGGAACTCATGACCGAATCGTGATGGCTTGTTAAGGAGACTACATGGTAAGCAAAATCTCTAGCTCTCTGCTTCATGGCTTGCAACATGATCCTCCCTCCACATGTTCCACCACTCTTAGCAGATGCCAGACCACTGGGGCTGCTCAATCCTAGACAGACTCTGAACCTCCAAAACTGAAGTCAAAACAAATCTTCCTAAGTAGTTTCTCTCACACAGCTTACCAGTAGTAACGAAAAGTTAACTTACACATATCTTCTGAAAGCTTTTAAAAACATCTGTAAATTTGTATACTTAACTTTATAATCTCAATATGTCCATAAAATATAAGCAGCTTAGATATTTAAACTGAAATATAATTGATCAAATAAGGCAACATTTTCTGGAATTTTGTCTGTGTACTTACATTTACTTACCACAATTGATACAGAAGAAGAATTAAACTAAACCAAAACTTTCATGAACAATTCAGGAAAGAATTGAACAAAAAGTTCTATTCTGCCATTTCCCACTATGATTAAGCCTAGCATTTGAGCCATGTCTGGTTAAACACATATAGCTTAAATCTGATTCAAATTGTACATTTAAATAATAAACCTAGGTGCTGAGGATGACATATCTTTACTCTAACCAATCTTCCTATTTGTTAGAGCTGCCTTGAACTCTAAGTTTCAGCTTCACTAGTGGAAGAACTGTGCCATGGGATGATTATTTTAAACTGTGACCGAGCTGAAAATTCAGATACAGACTACATAGCTCACTTGTAATAATTGTATCATTGCATTTTATTCATTAGGAAATAAGTAATAGTTTTTCTTCCAAAGGCTTAAATGAAAAGGTACTAACAAAAACTCACAAAATCTATGAGTAAAATGTGTAATTCCACTTGGGAAGGTGGCACATGATTAGTGATACTAGCAAACTCTAAGATGATGGACTAAGGCAAGATGCCTTTCAAATAGAAGTTTTCTCTTAGCCAACTCTGAAGAAATGAAAACTTGCAAAGGATCATACAACTTATTACGTTAGTAATATATAAGCCTTTTGTGCTTCAATAGTAAGCCATGTTCTATAATGACACATTTTTTCCTTTTTTTTGGATCAACAAAAAGAGTTAAGGGCTTTAAAACTATGCTAAGTATTGCACTTTTGGCTTTAAAAAGATTCAATGTGTTTCCTAACGCAGTCTTTAGAGGTTGATTTATTGCAAGTTACTTAGAAAAACCTGTAGAAGTCTGTTTCCTTAAGTTAATGCCAATTCACCATCTACCCAAGCAAAATAGTATCAATGTCGTATTTACAAAAAACTCTTCAACACAAAGCATATCAGTATACTTCACAGAACCTTGTCAGTGCCTTATCAATAAACATACACCTACCTTCAGACGACTGTTGTTACAGTGTTCAGGGGAGCAAAGATACTTCCAATAAAGGCTAAGTTCAACAAAAATCCCTGATCACAAGAATGGAGGTTATAGGCATTGGAATAATTTTTTCTCTTAGCACTATGAATAACTGAGAAGGTGCCAAAATACTTCAAATCAACAGTAGCTCCGGCAAATATGGGAACTACGACTGTCTTACGCAAACGGCCAATTATGTTTTATGGGAAGAACTCAGATCTTGTTTTTATCATTGATTGCAAAGAAGTATTAAGTTTGTTGTGATCATTTCTGTGTTAATGTTTATTGACTATTTCAAACAAAAGACTAACAATGCTAGGTAGGAAGTTAGTGATCAGTCCATGTGCATGAGAGAGACTTCAGAAAAATAAAGCACCTTCAAAGCAGCTCAGTATTTTACACTACAAAGCCCTTCCCACCTCTCAATAACTTCAAAAGTGGTGCCAGCTTTTCCCCAAAGATGTTCCCTAGGGAAACCCCCTCTACCCACCTCCAGGTGGGCTACCCAGTCTGATAATACTGGGAAAATAAAACCTTGGGAGGAATACTACCTATTTCACATGCAGCAAACCCTTTGTCAGGGAGAAGGGAGAGTGAGGAAGGAGAAACAGAAGACCTGGACCCCAATACTTAGGGGTCCCTTAGAAGCCCTACAATGAATACAGATCATGCTCTAAGTCTCTTCTGTGACACCTGCCTGGTTTATGATGTCTGTTCAGTCCATGCCCATCTGCCCTGTCAAGTGTATTACCTGTAATAAACTTTGTAACTTTGCTTACATTCATCTGAATGTCTGGCCACTCCCTCTTAGACTGCATCTGGAGAGGCACTCATCTATTCTGATGGATATCCTACGCCAGTAAACCTTGCTACCTTGTTTACCTCTACTCCTTTGCTTCACTCCTGCATTTTTTTTAAAAGATTATTTATTTTTATTTGAAATGCAGATTTTACAGAGAAATGTGGACAGAGAGGTCCTCCATCTGCTGGTTCATACACCAAATAACCAAAAAGACTGAGTTGAGTAGAAGCCAGGAGCAAGGAACTTCTTTCTGGGTCTCTCACATGGGTACAAGGGCTCAAGGACTCAGGTCCTCCTCTGCTGCCTTTCCAGGCCACAAGCAAGGAGCTGGATTGAAAGTGGATTGAATGGGCACCCGTAAGAGATGCCAGTGCTGCAGGTAGAGGACTAGCCTGTGATGACACCACACGACCCTATCATGCCTGAACTCTTTCATCACCGAAGACAAGGACCGATTTCGCTCATCTCTGTTAATAAGACCATTTTTCTTAATCTCTGTTTATTTATAGACACTGTTCTAAAAATAAATGTCAGGGATAGGCATTTCAGTATAGTGAATTGAGCTGCGGCTTGAGATGTCCAGAACCCATATGGGAATGCGTGGCTACTCTGGGCTTGTGATATAGCTCCCTGAAATATGCCTAGGAGGCAGGAGGTAATGGCTGAGGTACTCTGTTGGTCATATTAGTAATGATTCGGATGGAATTCCCAGCTCCAGGCTTTGATATGGCCCTGCCTGGACTGCTGCAGTTAATTGGAGAGTAGTAGGAAAAATCTCTCTCTCTCTATGTCTCTCCCTTTCTGTCACTCTGCCTCCCAAAGAAATAAACAAATAGTTAATAAATGTTAAAAGAAATAAACAAAAGAAGAACTGTTTTCCTTTGAATCTTCACTGTTGAAATTGTTCACATTTAGCTTGGTCTTGGGGACATTTCCAGCAACAGAGTCTGCACACAGCACATGCAGTTGCAATGTTCTGCCCTAAGGGACATATTACTGCTAACGGCCCATCCAGTCATTTGATTATCATTGTATGGTTAATGGTTTTTAGGATAATAACTCTGATAGAGACAATCAAATGCTTTAATTAGTTTATCATTCCTTTTCCTTTTAGAACTGATCCAGGTCACATTTGGCTTTAATGTGAGAGTGCAGTGCAACATAGCTTTGAGTCTAACAAAGACAACAGGCAAGTATAGTTCCTAACTGGGTTGTTCAGTTCCTCAAGTCAGATCAGTTTCCAGGAGTAAAACTGGTTCCTAATCTAAATTATATTTCTTATAGGTATTTAAGCAGTTTAACAATTATTCAAAAAAAAAAATATCAAGAACAAAAAGAGAACCGGAAAGAAATGCCTGTGTGTATCAGCACTGCTGCAAATACAGTTTTTAAGACTTAATTTTATATCTTTATTACATCAATGACTAAGAATATTATGCTACTATAATATTAATGATTTGCATTTACTTTAAAATTTATGTATGTGAGTGAAATGGTCATTTTTTCCATTTAGCTATTGTTATAGCTATTGCCTATATGCCAACTAAATAGGGATCCTTTGGCTTTTTAGCATTAAGTCTTTTTACTGTAATATAAATTTAGAATGTGTTATCTCAAAAACTAAACAAAGAAGGAAAGGAAGCAAGAAGGGGAGAGAGGAGAAGGAGGAGAAAGGGATCATTACATTCTTAGAATTCTATCAATGAACTGTATTGAATCTCAAAAAGTAATTCAAAATTTTTTAAAAGTTTAAAATAAAAAAGAATTTCCTTTGAGCTACTCCTGCATCACTGACAGCAGTAGTGGTCTGCCATTGCAAAGTGATTTTATGAATGTAAAACACATCATTATCAGGGAAGACAAAAAAAAAGGCTCAATAAAAATGTTAAAACTACAAAACACCTTGGGAATGACAGATATAAATAAGAGATGAAGAAACCTCCAAATGAGAGCCAGACAGACAATAAACAGAAGGAATAAAATTGGAAAGGTACAAGATGGAATCAACTCTGTTTGGTATACTGGATATTAGTGCAAACAAATTTAGAAAAGATTCTTTCATTCTTCTTCTTACACATGAGAACACTGAGGTACAGGGCAGCTAGAAAACAGCCCCAAATCACATCGCTTGTTCTTGAGCCTGCGTGGTCCTTCGTATATTTCTCCCACTGCAGAACCAACAGCAACAACCATCACAACAAAACGCACCACGTTAGCAGGTTGAAAGAAGCAGGAAAAAAGCACTGAAAGCAAGTAGTACAAAACATAAACAATGGCTTCCTTTGGGTGCATTATGAGCAGTTTTTTCCTGCTTATTCATTCTTTTTCACACCTTTCAAAATAAAACTCAACAGTTTTTTTTTTCACCAGTAGAAGATAAAATAACAATATTGCTGGCTTAATCATTTCTCTCTCTTCAAAGTACTTCTCATTAAAAATTAGTCATTTTATTTAAAAGGCAGGGAAATAGAAACAAGTATCTTACACCTGTGGGATCACTCTCAAGTGCACATAAAGGCCAGTGTTAGGTCAGGAACAGAGCCATGAGCACACAGCCATCTGCGTCTCCAATGTAAGTGGCAAGGATTCAAGGAATTGAGCCTGTAATGCTGCCGCCTAGGTACAATCAGCAAGTTACTGGATCTGAAGGAGAAGAGCATAGACTTGAACAGGGAACTCCAAAAACAGAGAGTGGGTGTCCCAAGCTGTACCTTAACAAGCTATACCAAAACACTCCCTCTGTTAGTACTTCTGAATATGGGAAAATTACGCACACTGTTAAATGACAATTTAGTGACAGTTGTCAAAGTACATCTCAAAAGTCACAGGCATAGGCCAGAATTTGTTCAAACTTTAAACATATGCTGTAGAATCAGCATATACAGTTGAATTTTCTTTACTGTTTAAATGTTTTGCACCTATCTAGGAGGTACAATACGATGTGCTGATAAATGGATAAACAGTGAAATGACGTATGCATACAGGCAAATTAACATATTCTTCACCTTTCATGTTCACACAACCTTCTCTCTTTTTGGTGTGTGTGTGTGTTGGGTAACAGCACTTCAAATATATTATTAGCAAAGTTTCAACATGTAATATCCTGTACCTTTTTCTTACTCCTTTACCTTCTTAATTACACTTACATAACTTGTATGAAAGAACCAAGAGGTCCTAGAGGATGGATACTGAAATGCACTGTGAATTATACAAGAAAAATTACACTGATGGTAAAAAATAGTGTTAGAGAAAAATATATTCCTACCCTCACCAGTGCACGGAAAAGCATCTCTTACAGGTCATAAATGTTTACAGTCACAGCCAATTCCTTCTTCACATGCATTCATCCTCCAGTTATCAGCATTTCACACTGCCTATCATTCTCAAAATTCTATTCTCCCTCAGATGCGCCCACTTCTCCAATAATTTACTCTTTATTTACATTGTCTATCTGGCCCCTCTTCCTTTCCTGAGCTGACCTGAAGGACTTTTCTTTTTCAACCTGTTAAATCCTTTCTTTTCAACATTAAGGCATAATCATCAAATCTAAATTGACAAAATCCCAAAATCTCCAAATGAAGTTTCCTAAAGCACAGATTTGGTCACATATTTTTTTTTCAATTCCAAAGATCTTCAGAGCTTACTGCCTATTAACCCTCCCCTCTCCAACAAAATAATCCCAAAACAAAAACAAACAAAAAACCTCCAAAATATTTGCCAGGTGTTTAAGGCAGCCCATGATCAGACTTACTTTCTGATGCTTCCTGGTATGCGATTTAGGCTGTAGGCCAGGGCTTGGAAAACCATCGCCCATGGAGCAAATCCAGCTTCCCACAGGTTCTTACAAGTTTTTTCATTACAGCCACATCCACTGTTTATAAAATTGAGTGCTAATCATATTACATATTCTGACACATGTCCATCACCTTCAGTTTTTAGTTTTTTGTCACATTATTAGTGCTATTCCTTCCATTTGGAATGCAGTTCCTTGAATTCCTCCTGCTACCCCTGTTATGTGTTCATCCTATCTATGCTTCAAAACCCATCACCTCCATGATTTCTCTTAGCACTCTGTGATACAGGTAGAATAAAAACCTTGTCCACATTCTTATCTCAGCAACCCATGACTGGGTATGTTACATGATAAGAGAGAATTGAGGTGGCCAGTAGAATGAGGGTGGTGTCAGCTGACCTTAAAACAGAGAGATTATCAATGTTGGCCTCAGTATGATTACAAAGCTCCTTGAAAAGAGTCAGTGTTTGAGTGATAGGGTGTAAAAAAAAAAAAAAAGGATTGACTTGCTACTATTGCTTTACAAGAAGTAAAGGAAGGCGCTGGAAGAGTGTTTGGGCCCCTGCTGGCCATATGGGAGACCCAGAAGCTCCTGTCTCCTGGCTTTAACCCAGTTCTGGTCTCAGCCACTGTGGCCATCTCGGGAATGAATCAGCAGATTAAAGATTGTCTCTCTCTGTGCCTCTCATTCTATGTAACTTTCAAATAAATACATACATCTTTTTTTTTTTTTTAAGATGGAAAGGCAACAAGTCAAAGAATGTGGTTAGACTCAAGAATGTAGCAAAGGCAACAGAACAGATTCTTTCCCAAAGCTTCCAGAAGAGAACGCAGCTTTGATGATCCCTAGATTTAACTCAGGAAGATGTATTTTGAATTTCAGACTTCAAGAATTACTCACTTTCCTGTAGCCATTGACCCTTTGTGCCCTAATCAACTATGTAAAGATGATCAAAACAAAATAATAATAAAAAAGTACAAAAAAATTTTGCAAGGTAGATTTACACAGAGAAGGAAAGACACACACACAAACCTTCCATTTGCTGGTTCACTCCTCAAATGACTACAACAGTTGGAGCTGAGCTGATCAAAAGCCAGGAATCAGGAGATTCTTCCAGGTCTCCCACGTGGCTGCAAGAACCAAGGACTTGGGCCATGATTCCCTGCCTTCCCAGGCCATAAGCAGGGACTGGATAGGAAGTGGAGCAGCCGGGACACAAATCAGTGCCCATATGGGATGCTGGTACTTGTAGATTGAGGATTACCCTGTTGAGTGACCCCGCTGGCCTGACAACTCTATTATTGTAAGATACTAAATTTCTGGTAATCTTTATCTCAGCAATAGGAAACTGAGACACCATTTAGCCTTAAACTCCACAAATACTATATAAACCATCTTGGATCTTACCATGTTGAGTTTTTATCAAAGCCACAGGCAACTTCTTATTCTTTCTATGGCTCCTTCAGGGTAGAATATATATCTGCTTCATCTTTATGCCCTCATGTCAAAGTGGTTTATATATGTAAAATAAATCAATATTAATATTAATGAATGATTTTTGAAAATTTATAATGCATAAGTACATGAACCAAGGCACTTCAAGAAGTCTTCAGAAAAGAAGAACTAAAATGTAAGTTTAGGGACTGGCATTTGGCACACATCCCATTCTGGGTTTCTGTCACAGCTCTGCCTCTAACTCTAGCTTCCTACTAATGTACATTTTGGGAGGCAGCAGATGATGGCTTGGGTAGTTTGGTTCCGGCCACTGACACAGGAGATCTGGCTTAAGTTCCCAGGTCGTGGTTTCATACTATTGCAGCCCTGGGTATACTGGACTTTTGGAAAGGGAACCAGCAGACAGAAGATCTCTTTTTCTACCTGTCAAATAAATACAAATAAAAAAATTTAAAGGGTTGATATTTAGCTTAGCTGTCAAGCTGCTGCTTGGAACACCAGCCTTAATACTGGAGTGCCTGGATTCAAGCCCAGCCTCTCCCTACTGCAGGTAGACAGGCAGCAGGTGACAGCTCAGGTGGCTGGGTCCCTTGACTGAGTTGCCAGATCTTGGAACAGCCCAGACAGGCTCATCCCTGGTGTGGCTGGCATCTGGGCAATGAACTGGTGGAAGTACTTCTCTGTCTCTTTATTTCTCTCTCTCTGCCTCTGAAACACCCACTTTGAAATTTAATAAGTTTATCTTGGTGCAAAACTTTAAAATTCAAGCATAAATTTTTTTTGTTATTTTCATTTTCTATGGCCTTTTTGACATACTCACATACATAATAGTCAAATAACAGGAATACTCCACTCTAACTATCCTGAAAAAGCAAGAGCTAATTTTTTAAATAAATATATTTAAAAATACTTGTAAAATCTTCAATAATTAACATTGTTAGATTACATGGCCATTTGAGCATTTGTCAATCTATTTTTTAAAATGAATGCTTCAGGGCCCGGCGGCGTGACCTAGCGGCTAAAGTCCTCGCCTTGAAAGCCCTGGGATCCCATATGGGCACCGGTTCTAATCCCGGCAGCTCCACTTCCCATCCAGCTCCCTGCTTGTGGCCTGGGAAAGCAGTTGAGGATGGCCCAAAGCTTTGGGACCCTGCACCCGCGCGGGAGACCTGGAAGAGGTTCCTGGTTCCCGGCTTCGGATCGGTGCACACCGGCCCGTTGCGGCTCACTTGGGGAGTGAACCATAGGATGGAAGATCTTCCTCTCTGTCTCTCCTCCTCTCTGTATATCCGGCTTTCCAATAATAATAAAATCTTTAAAAAAAAATGAATGTTTCAAATCTACTTGTATTAATTTGATTCGTATATAATGACAATATGAGTTTAAAAATTTTCATTTTTAGTTTTGTTTAAACAATACCATGAATGTGAAATAGTAAAATATATGCATGAACGTATGTATCTTGAAATAAATATTTTTGAACTTTTATACTAATTGATTTTGAAAATAGAGCCAAACTTCAGCGACATTTTGTCATTAGTAATGTCCAATATGGAAATTAGGAATTAATTAATAGAAGTATTCTAAATATTTCACAAATTGCTAGTAATAGGGTACAATGTAGTAGGCATTTAATATATCAAACAAATAAATAACATTAAATTTCATTTCCACTGGGTCTACAAAGAAGGAGGCTGAAAAATAAAATGAATAAAAGACAAAGGTATTTAAATTATTGTCAGTTACAAAGGTTGCATTTTTATGTGAAATGTAATTACAGAATACAGGCATAAAAAATAAATCCGTTATGCCACTGTAATTTGAAACAAGACAATTAAGCTTTGGTATTTACTAATGCTGAATGTGTCTCAATACAAAACTGAACACAGCTCTGAGGACTGAGAATAAATTAGGGGGATTATGAAATAATTGGTAATCATATTAGGTTTTAAAAAACCCTATATTTATAAACAGCAATTCATTCAAACTATATTCTCACTGTTCATTCATTGGCTTCTTTGTATATAAATAAATATGCTTGCCTTTATGTTCCTTAAAGCACCACAGTAGGGAAAGGTAAATTTTCTTCTTACTGAATTCATGTTGAGATAATTTCATGAAGAATTCACTCATCAAACATTGTGCATCAGCTATTCGTCAAGCACCATAACAGGTAACGGGAATGTTGAACTGAATGAAGACAACCTCTCACAGCGAGGAAGGACAGCTGTTTGTCTCCAAAAGGTTCCTGACATTATTTCTAGTATAATAGTTGCTGGCTGTTTCTGGAAGTTAATATCTTAATTAAGCTTGTAAAGGAGGATGGACCCCTATAATTCTTCAATTAGAAAAGAATCAAGGTGTTCAGGAATGTGCAACTCATGAAGTACATCTCATGAAGACTCAAACTACAACTTATATCTTCTATTCCAATGGAAGAGAATTTTTACACCAAGGAAAATTGTAGTGTTGTTACAATTGTTATTTTCCATTATGAACACAAAAGGAAATGGCAGGGTCCAATCCAGGGCCTGTGCTCTGTGGCAAGCAGCTGCCATATGGGCTAGCTGGATCAGCCGTGGGCACACATTCTGTTGTGAGCAGCCACCATGTGGGCTGGCTGCCGAGGGGTGCAATGGGCCCAGCCTGTGCTCCACAGTGAGCAGCCACCATGTGGGCTGACTGCCCGTGTGGAGTATGCTGGCCCCATGCTCACGGGGGCCTGGGTATGTGGGCCTGTGGGAAGCCTGTGGCATGGCACTGGTGGGGGTTTGCGGAAATCCAGGTTTCCGCATCCAGGCAGGGTAATTAAGCCCAGTGATCTTCCCACATGCATGGTTCATGAATTGATCAAGGAGAGGGGTAAGGAGATGTGTGGGAGGGAAGACCATTGAAGCAATATCTTGCAGAAAAAGAATGACTTCTGAGGGACTGGCATCAACAAAGCCACCGTACTTGCAGATATGTGAGGGGGTGAGACCAAGTAGTTTGAAGGGTGGAAGCCTCAAGACTTCTATGGGTCAGACTGATGCACCAGCCCATAAGGAAAATCTCAGCTGGGCTAGTTAGCATGGATCAAAGGTGACCACCACTCACCAAGTGCACACCAAAGCTACAGCTGGGGGCCTGCCAGGTAGGGCTAGATCACAGTATCTGCCAGTGAGAGTCGGAACAGGGGACAGATAATGTTAGGCTGGGCCATGACACCAATACATGAGAGAACTAGGTCCGGGGCAGACTCTGTAGGAGATATGTGGGCCCACCCCTGCGGAACTGCAATATTCGCTGGCTCACCTAAGAGCTGGGGGTAGTGATAATTTGAGCCAGGCATGACTATGGAACTCTCCGACACTCATGGGTACTGGGGTTGGGAACAAGCTGGACAGGTCCAGGTTGCAGCAGCCATAGTGCTTCCAAGAATAGGGTGTGGGGTGGGGTGGCCCACAACATTCACCAGCTCACAAAGGTCGAGACAGACAGGGGAAGACTATGCCAGGTAAGGGCCTAGTACCTGCCACATGCCACATCTAGGTCTGAGAGTGGAACTGGTGGGGGAACTTGGGAAACTCCCCAGGTGGGGCCATAGCTCTCACCGATGAGTATGTGATTCAGGCCTGCATGTTGGCCAGGCCTGGGATCACACAAAGCTTCAATCAATTAATTGATATTTTAGTGGTCTTATCTAATGTTTGATTAGGGAAGGACTGAGATCTTTGGTTAGAGGTAGCCCTTAGCTTTCTAGTGGTGTTTCCAAAGAGCACTTAACTTCCTTGAAGCTAGCAAGGAGTAACAATTCAGCAAAATGGGTCCAGAAGTCTTATGCCATATCATTATATACATCCTGTCATCTCTGCTGCATTCTATAGATCATAAGCACATCACAGTTGCTGAATATTCCAGGGGAGGGTATTACACAAGGAAGCAGGGCTCGCTACCCTCCCTTTATCTTACTTTAAAATACCAAATCCTTTTTAGTTTTAAAAAAAATTTACAGGCAAAATTACAAAGAGAGGAAGAAAGTTAAAGGGAGACTTTCTGACTGCTAGTTCTCTCCCCAAATGACCACAATGACTGGGGAGCCCAGTGCTTCCTCCAGGTCTCCAAGATGGATACATTGGGCCAATCAGTTGGGCCATCTTCTGCATCCTCGCCAGATCCACTGGCAGGGAGCTGGATTGGAAGTGAAGCAGCCAAGACATGAACTGGTGCCCATATGGGATACCAGTGAAGTATTCAAAAGCTTAACTTGCTAACCCATAGTGGTGGTCCCAAAATACCTAATCTTTATTATCACTTCAAATATAGATAACTCTTCTCACCTCTAATTTTTTTTTAAAGTTTGTTGTTCTTTGACGTAATTCTTCTGACACTATTCATTTTTTTAAAGATTTACCCATTTTTAAATTACGTTCCTATTGCTTTTTTTAAGACAGAATTTTTATTTTTAATTGGAAAGGCAAATTTACAGAAAGAAGGAGAAACAGAAAGATCTTCCATCCACTGGTTCACTCTCCAAGTGGTGCAATAGCTGGAGATAAGCTGATCTGAAGCCAGGAGCCAGGAGTTTCTTCTGGTTCATGCCTATTTGGGTGCAGATACCCAAGCCTTGAGCTGTCCTCTACTGCTTTCCCAGGCCACAAGCAGGGAGCCAAAAGGGAAAACGGAGCAGGCAGGACAAGAACTTGTACCCATATGGGATCCTGGTGGCACATTCACTACAAGGATTTAGCAACTGAATTATCATGCTGGGCCCTGACACTATTAAGGGTGGTTAATTCTAAGATCTTTCCTCATCTGCTTTTTGAAGATTTGTTTAATCTGTAAGTACATCTGAGAGCTTGGTGAAGCTTTTCTTGATTTATTTGTACATTTCTACTGCTATTTCTTATTGAGTTTCTAAGTAATTGTATATAAAAGAGTTAATCTTTTAGTGCTATTTATCCCACAAACATTCCCAACCACAATCTTCACATATATGAACAAGTTCATTTCATCCAAGATAGTTTAAAATTAAATGAAACCAAACAGAACTGCTTCTATAGAGTGATGACATATATCCATCCAGATATGTACATAATTAAATAAGTCCCCTGGCTGCTAACAGATGTCAAGATAGCTGAAGTGTTCAGTACCAGCATGGCTTGGCATCCTTTAGTTAATGATCTATTTTGAGAAAGCATCTTCTATATTCTTTTTATGCTGGGGCTGGTTAACGGCCAGTACTGAGACTTTTTTCCTCTTCATTTTTCATCTGTAATGCTCATTATAGTGCATGCCTCTCACTCAGATGTATGATTTTGTACAGAAAATTTTGCTTATGGTCTTACCCCCCCCCCTTCTGTAGGTCTGTTGTTTTGAAAAACGAGTGGCCTTCCATGGAAGTATTTTAGTCAGAAAGACTTAGCAGATGGTGTGTAGTGTACATGTAGGGTCTAGATGTGTGACAGAGAAAAGTTAATTCTGTTCTTCCTCCAACTTTTACCAACATCATGACAGCCTCGGCTGCTTGCTCGATAATAAACAGACATCCTCAGCATTGGCAGAGCCAGTCTCTCCTTTGAATGTCTGAAGCAGAAGTACTTAACAAATATTTATGGAAAGAACTGACTATCTGACATCTGCATATATGCACAACACAACATTTCTTTCTGTTAAATTAATGCATATTATGTTCTGCAAAAATGACGAATTGAGTAAAACTCTGTGCACAGTATACTAAAGTGCAGTTTTCTTCAAGAATTTGCTTGACAGGATGACAATCAATGTTAATATTGACAGTCTGGTGAGTAAGAACAGTGCCTCAGTATTTTAAGTTAATTCTTGAGTATAGGATATGTGACAATGTAGATTAAGTATATGACTTAAATATTAATGCAGTCATTAAGTCAATATTGGTCACAATCACAAAATGTGGAGACATCATGAATTCTTACGAGGAGCAGTTTTGGGTGTTGCCCAAATGGCGTCAACACAAATTCAAGGTCTTTGTCCTCAAGAAGCTTATTATTTAATAAAGGTAGATAATAAACAACTAAACAAACAAACAAAATACAGTGAAGTGCTGCAAACAGAACCGAGGCATGAAATAGGGATCTAGAGGAGAAGGCCAACATTAGATAAAGGACTTTCTAAAAGTAGACATTTAGGTTGAAGAATGTGTGGTACAATGGTGGACGTCTCAATGCATACTGTCATCTTTGTTTTTCTCAGAAGAAATATTCCAGTCTTAGGGCCTTTCTACTTGCTGTTCTCACTATCTGGAACATTGTTCCTCTAGTGGTAAGGCTTACTTCCACCTCATAAGTATGAAAGCTTTTGAAAACCTGGTTTATATGTTTGAGGAAAACTGGTAGCCACTTGGGTCCTATCTCTGAGCAATTTTAGTATTTCATTCACATATGTTCAGCAAGGCCTCTCTCTCCATACACAATACAGTATGAAATATTGTGGGGATGGAGGGTTGAAGCTGTTGGTTATACATTAACTTCTCTATTATTTTAACATTAATATACATGAAATACCTTTGAGTTGAAAGTGACTTTCCCAAGCAAATTTTCCTGGTATTTTGAGAGTGAAGTGTTATTTTCTAAGTATTCTCACATGTTCTGAGATGCAGTTTAATATGATAGATCATATTAGTAGACATATTCATATTAGCAGAAAGTTCATATTAGTAAGAATATTTCTTTGCCTTCTACAGTTTCCAACTCTCAAAAAGAAAACAAAAAACAAAACAAAAAAAGAGGGAAAGGGAAAAGCTAGTGTAAAATAATCCTTCCCCCCACCCTCCACAATGACAATGAATGATGGGTGTTACAATGATGGAGATGATAATGATGATAAATATTGAGTACCAGCAGGTGTGAACCATGCTCTTCTTAATTAGCTAGCCACTTTAGTTACATTATCATTGATCCTCACAATAACACTCTGAGTTGGTGATAGCCCCATCTTCATAGACAAAAAAAAAAAAAAAGCCTATAGACCCGCAAAGGGATAAATGTATTATGTGGTAAAGCTGGAATATGAGACCTGGTCGGCCTATACACCCACAAAAGGACAAACATATTATGTAGTAAGGCTGGAATGTGAACCATGAAGCATATGGTGTTTTCATTATGCTACTTCTGCTTCTCTTAGAGTGAAAGTGATTTTATTTTTTTGGCAGGAGATACAGGTATCATTTAGGGCACAATTACTTTTTATGTAAAACCAAAGGCAATTCACAAATATTATTTATCCTGTAATGCTTAGAGATGTCATCTTTTTCCATTAAAAAAAAAAACAAAAATGAGGTTGAATAATTCAGTTTAGGTCATAAAGAATTTTGTCCAAGCAGTGTATTTTCTTACTCTCAATATCCTGTTCTAATTTGACTTAATTTCCTATTAACAATTAGGAATTAACATAAAGCAACAAGAAACACGAATAACATTGTATGGATCCATGAAGGAATTTCTTAATCTAATTAAATTTTTAGAAATACTAAAGTTTCGGCCCGGCGGCGTGGCCTAGTGGCTAAAGTCCTCGCCTTGAAAACCCCGGGATGACAAAGGCGCCGGTTCTAATCCCTGCAGCTCCACTTCCCATCCAGCTCCCTGCTTGTGGCCTGGGAAAGCAGTTGAGGACGGCCCAATGCATTGGGACCCTGCACCCGCGTGGGAGACCCGGAAGAGGTTCCTGGTTCCCGGCATCGGATCGGCGCGCATCGGCCCGTTGCGGCTCACTTGGGGAGTGAATCATCGGATGGAAGATCTTCCTCTCTGTCTCTCCTCCTCTCTGTATATCTGGCTGTAATAAAAAATGAATAAATCTTAAAAAAAAAAAAAGAAATACTAAAGTTTCGATTCTTCATTCTACATCCTTAGTTTTAAGATATTTGCCTAGGCACATTTATTACTCCACCTGTATATACTATGATATAAGCAGTCCAAAACAAGACTTCTATTTCTCACTGTGAGGTTTACCACGATGCTTATCAATTCTTTTAATTGGTTTTGTGGTGCAGTTAATTAAAAAAAAAAAAAAAAGGCTGCCTTCTGCGACCCCAGCATCCTAGCCAGTCATGTATGTCCTGGCTATTTTACTTCTGACTCAGGTTCCAGCTTTTGGTATAGAAAAAAGCAGTGGTGTAGAGTTTGAGCCTCTAAAACTGTAAGACTGACAAGATTTTAAAATCTTCTGGGGGCTTGGCGGCGTGGCCTGGTGGCTAAGGTCCTCGCCTTGATCCCATATGGCCGCTGGTTCTAGTCCCGGCAGCTCCACTTCCTCTCTATCTCTCCTCCTCTCAGTATATCTGACTTTGTAATAAAAATAAAATAAATCTTTAAAAAAAAATAAAATCTTCTGTATCTATAGTATTATTTTAAAGACATTAATTGAACTGCAATGTTAATATTCTGTTGTTGAAGGCAAGAACTGTATTTCTGGAACTAAATGGAAGCCTTTTATGATGGTGCAGAGGGGTAAGTAGACACTAGCATCCCATACTGGTGTGCTAGTTTGAGTCCCACCTTCTCTGCTTCCCATCCAGTTCCTCTTACTATGCCTGGAAAATCAGATCATGGCTCAAGTAGCTGCACCCTTGTTACCCATATGGCAAACTTGATTGAGTTCCCTGGTTTCTGGCCTGGAAAGAGACCTAGAACTTAAAGCCTTTTGGGGGGAGTGAACTAGTAGATGGAAGATTCTTGTCTGTTAGTATGCCTTTCAAATAAATATATTACATTTAAAAAGCTATGCTAGCAGTTACTATTCACATATCAACACTGTCACCTTTTCTGAGTTGTTAAAATTTGTCCTTAGGTGAACTCTGGAGAACACATATTGTATTAAGCTAAAGCAATGCAATCAGTTTGGATGGAGACATTTTTAGACCTTTTGGGAAAATAGTCCTTATTGTCATCATTTACATTTTGCTTGTACAGTTATATACTGAAACACTGGTTATATTTTATACATTCCATGTTGTGATCAGCTTAATTATGAAAACAAAGTTTCATTTTTTTTTAGAGAGTGATAATGTACTACACTTTATCATCAATACCTTCTGCAACGTTAGAAGCAGTACTTGCATTTCTTCAGCCTCTGTGTGTGAAGCAATTTCATACAACAGTCTGATCACAATGTTGGTTAGTGCTAGAGTATACAGACATTTCCTTAATTAAATCCTAGATACTGAATTTCCTGCAATTCCCCTGACTACTATTTTCCTGTCTTCCGGGAGAAATTAAGCCTTGCTTGTCTAGCCATGCCTTCATGCCTTAAGGCCACAGGTAATGTGTGAGAAACACTTTCCTGGAAAATATCTTCAATGAAAACCGATTACATGTGCTGGATTTGGGATTGATTCACACTTAACTATTTATTTGTGAATGTTAAACACTGGAAACATGGTAGTTCTTGATTTTTAAGAATGAAAAAACTATAGGTTTTTTTTCTTTGAACAAACACTAGTGAATTGTTACAGATTGTACAATATTAAATAACTGCATCTGTTCAATTTTTTCAGGAATTTGTTTAATGAAAAAGAAAATATGTGGAAACTGGTTAAGACATGCAGCATCAGGAAACATGAAGCAATAGGGAAACAGAGTAGTTAAAGACACAAGATGACCAAGTAACTGCTCTGTGCTGCTGGAGTTCAGATGACTCACCGACCCAGTACACACATGAGTATCACTTTCAAGTACTAATATGAATTTCATGTTTCCAAAAAGTTAGGCATACTGACATACTATTAATCTTTCCCTTTTCAAAAATAAGTAAGTGTATTTTGCCACTCCAAACCTAGCCCAAATCGCCATCGTTTCCTGCCTCAATCCCTGTAATAGCCCTGGTTACTGTTAAAATCCATTTTAAACAACTGCACGGATGATAGTTTAAAATGTGGACGATTTCCTCAGATACAAATAAAATCCAAATTCCTCAATATGGTGTTTGAAGTCCAAGTGATCTCACTATTTCTTGTAATTCTACCCTTATCTGAGATACTCTCCTGCTTGTTCAGATCTGTAAGATGCAGGCTTTGTTCTGTACTCCTCAAACATGTTAAGTTTGCTCTTACTTCTTGTCTTCTGTACTGGACCCTCGAAGCTCTTCCCATAAGTATATTTCCTGGGCTCCAATATGGCTTCTCCAGAGAAGATTTTTTTGCCCATCACCCTAATGTAGCATGCCCACTTACTCACCTCACCCTGCCAGATTTTCTGTATAATGCTCACTGTGAAGTTGTGCGATTTATTTATTTATTTACTTACTTGCCAATATCAGCTGTCATAAGGCCTATGTGTACAATGTTATCCAGGTGTGTCTAGGTCAGGGTCAGGGTCTGGGTCAGTGTCATTGCGGATAATAAACAACTCATGAGGGATTGACACAATGAATCTAAATGACTGCCTTAAGTGATGCACTTTCTCATCATATTTTTTTAAAGAAAATAAACTGTACCAAGAATGAAGACAGCCATTTTTGTAAACTAAGAGTAATTTTCCCATTTAAAACAAAATCAAATCACCGAAGAGTCAATCTGATACACAGCCTTAGAGCAGTGACCTACTTTCATTTGCAGCAACACAAGAGCATCTGTGAGGTTACCATTTCCTTGATTATGGCGATAGATATCTGCTTTGAATAATCATGCCAGAAGAGAATAGGTCTGTGCTTCAAAAATAGGTGAAATTGTCCCACCAAATAACAAAGAACCACACTGATGCTTAGCAAGCATATCTTTCCAAATTCCAGAAGAAAGGTAAATAAATAGCATGATTGTTTTGTTGAAGCAAATATTGTAGTGCTATTCTAAACAGTCTAGCTGAATTTTTCAATATTTACTTTTATTGGAAAGGCAGATTTACAGAGAGAAAGAGATACAGAGAAAAAGATCTTCTCTGACTGCTGGTTCAGTCTTCAAGTGCCCACAATGGTCAGAGCTGAGCTGATCCAAAGACAGGAGCCAGGTGCTTCTTCAGGGTCTCCCATGTGAGTACAGAGTACCAAGGCCTTGGGCCGTCCTATACTGCTTTCTCAGGCTACAAAAAGGGAGCTGGATCAGAAGTGGAGGCAACTGGAACAGCAAATGGCGCCCCAAAGGGATCCTAGTGCACCCAAGCTGAGGATTTAGCCACTGAGCCATTGTGCTGGGCTCTTCAGCTGACTCTTTTTTTAAAGTTACATGTTTCCTTTGATAAATTCATGCTAGTTAATAAAAATAGGCTCTGAGGGAAATGAGAAAAGCAGTGATAATTTGAGGTCTAGAATAAATGAAATGAGAAGAAATATTAAATCTGAGGTTTGGTTCTAGGGGAAGGTAAGGCTCTTAAAGACAAATGACTAAGGCCTTTAAATGTTGTAGTACCTTTTGTCTTAGGCTTACATAACTTACAATTAGTTTCAGAATGTAAGGACAAAGGGCAGCTATCACTGGAATTGTACTTTTAAGTTAAAATATTGTTAATTTCAGATAGGGACACCTGAATCAACCCAAGAATTTTGTATAAACAGGTATATTAAGGCAGATATTCACAGCCTGACAGGGGAAAAGGGTACTTTTCTTCTTAATCACTTGAATAGAAATAATTATTGTATCAATTTGTTTTTTTTAATTATTTTTTCCCATTAATTACAATGCATTATGCGACACAATTTCATAGGTACTGGGATCCTCCCCCCATTCACCCTTAACACCCCCCCCCCCCCCAGTGGATTCCTCCATCCTGATGCATAGCCACAGCTCAAGTTCAGCTGGGATTCCATCATTGCAAGCATATACCATACATAGAGTCCAGCATCCCATTGACCAAATTCAATGACCTCTTAGGGAGGCCCTCTCAGGTCCAAAGGCAGAGCCAGCAGAGTGTCATCCCGATCAACTAGAAGCTCCAACATATCATCAGCAACAATCCAGGTAAGATGAGGCTGCTGCAGAGTCCACTGACTGATATAGACCATCATAGCGTCTCCCCTTGTCCAGTATTTCGCTGCCAACATATAACTGAGGTGGTTGATTGATCTATTCCATCTTCCGTCTTTTCTTGGTTCATGTTCTGATTCCTCCATTATGATTAAGGGAGTTCCCAAAGAAACTTTGAGGTGTTCCCAGACCAGGTTCCTACATGTACTAGTAAGCACAGTGCCCGCCACAATCCATCACCCTGATCAGCTGGTGGTTGCAACTGCTGGGTTGGTTCTATTCTCAGCTCCGACCTCCACTGGAACCAATGAGTACTGCAGCCCATCCTGGTTCTGGCCATCACACACTCATCCTTCACTTAAATCAGTGGGAGGTGTGCTGGTTGGGTGCTGCATTCCTAACCGGCACAGGCAGCCTTGCCTTGGCATTTTGTATTGTAGACTTTTTTTTTTTTTTATCGCAACCGAACCTGGCCAGACCCCCGCACAGCTCTAGCACACAGACTTGCCAGTGGATAACGCGAGCTAACTCAGCCTGGTCCGCCCCCAACCTGAGCCAATGTATGCAAGTGGGTTACTTTCCAACGCCTCTTCTGGGTTGTTTACCTCCTTGCTTCCTGCGTTTATTTGTAGGGTCAGTGTCCTGTCAGAGGAACTGTTCAGGTTCCTCCCTCAGACCCCTTCCTGGTGTCAGGCTTCACGCATATTGTATCAATTTGTAATAGTTGAATATCCATATCTCTATATTTAAGAAATGCTATAGGGTCTAGCATGATGGCTCAGTGGCTAAATTCCTACCTTATATGCACCAGGATCCCATATGAGCACCAGTTTATATTATGGTTGCCTCACTTCCAATCCAGCTCCCTGCCTGTGGCCTGGGAAAGCAATAGAGGACTTGGGACCCTGCACCCACAAGGGAGACTTGGAAGAAGCTCCTGGCTTCAGATTGGCTCAGCTCCAGCTGTTTACAGCTACTTGGGGAGTGAACCAGTGGATGGAAGATCTTTCTATCTGTCCTTTTCACCATAAATCCAATCTGCCTTTTGAACAAAAATAAGTAAATATTTACCAAAAAATAGCATTGAAAAAGGAAAAAAGAAATGCTGTAATAAATAAGTACATATTTATACCTATCTCATTTTTTGACAAGAACACCAATAAGGATTGAGTTAAAATATATGACCGTTAAAACCACCTTTTTTTGCATTTTTTTACATTTTATTATTATTATTGCTATCATTTTACGATACAGTTCCATATTCCCTTATCCCCTCCCCAATTCCCTCCCACCCACCTAGTTCCTCTATATCATTATTAACATATAGTTCTTCATACTCTGTCATATGTTCATCATTGCGGGCATGGACAATGGCAGAGTCCAGAATCCTATTGTCAAGATATAGTAAACAGTTTCATTGTAAGTCCATCTTTGTCAAAACCACTTTTTCAACTTGAAAAAATCCTTCAAATGTACATTTCAAAGCTTACGATATATTTTACAAAACTGATTGCCAAGCATGCTGTATCAATTGTTATTCCCTTCTGTAGTGGATAAGAATCCTCTTTCATCTTTAATTGTAGCAGCCCCAGATGGTTCCTAAATTAGATGATTTAAAAATATACATATATATCAATAATTTAAGGAAGGAAAGTATATATCTTCTACACAAAGATTCCTGCCCATTCCTTTATTCAGATACTATTTAGATCCTTGTGGATATAGATACTCTAGATCCAACTGCTCATCTTATTCTCTGCATCTCTTGTCACAACAGTTCTCTTCATCCTATCTTTTAAGATTCACACACAAACATACACACATACACACAGAGAGAAGCTAAGTTTTAAAATATCCTTTCTAAGTACAGGAGCAGACTGCAAACATTTTATTCCATCTTTATTCTACAGTCCATTCTGAATCTTGACAGATGTATTTCCTGCGTCACTACTTTTCATAGTCATACATTTGTATGTATACCTATCTATTTGCTATAAGCACTTCAATTACTACACATTTGTATGCTGTATATTTTACTTATAGCAGTTTGAATTTATAAACACTCAAGACTTGTTTGAGATCTTTAAAAGGATATGTGGATCCTGTGGCTGCCTTAACATTCAACAAAACATCTTTTGGAGTTACTGTCTCAAACCTCAGGCTGGCCAACATGGCCTTGGGGAGACACAGCAGGCTGAATGCAGCAATGAGAGCTAAACCCAGAGGCTGCTGTGAGGAGTGACTTGGCATTTGGTGCAAACTGCGTTGCCATCTCCTTTTATGTTAAAGAATCCTTTGTCCTACTGTGTGTCAGATCCTTTCTAAAGGACCAGGCTGCAAACGGCCTTGTGCTTGACAGAATCGGTAGGAACACTGAGGATTTCAACAAATGCCACTGACTCACTAAGATGAAAAGGAGAGAAAAGAGTCCATCTACCTTTCACTTGATCCATTACCTCTTCCAACTACAACATACCACGGGGACCCTCCTTCCAGAGGTCCCATCAGTTATTCCTGTGAGTGAGTGTTACTGTTGCAAAAAGAAAAGAGCGGCAAGTGGCCATCTTTGCTTTTGAAGAGTTTTGTCTGTTATATTCTATTTGTCATTTCCATGGAAACCTTGAAGGAACGTAGACAGAAGCCAGTGCTTATGGTGCCAATTTACAAAGATGTCAAATAAGATCTCTTTTTATTACAAGTCTCTGGGATATCTGGCCAGATTTTGTTTCATTATATATTTAAAGCAAAATTGTAGTTTCCCATATGATTGAAGAATTATTTTATCATTCCACATGTCAATCAAATATTATGGTGCTAAACAGTTCTTTATGATGAACATTACACTAAAGCATTAAAATGATACAGACCAGGTCAATATGGACGGAGAGCAACACCAGCATATTCAGTGATTGAAAACACATCATCTTTTAATGCCTTATTAGAAGGAATGAAACAGCTTAAGGCTAAGATACTGATTCAACCAATCAGTCACAGTTTCCTGTGACGGTAATATTCTAAATCAAAATCAATGATAACATTAAATGTTACATATTAAGGAAGAATCTAATTTCAAAAGCATTCTAAGTATACTAATCACTAATATTTTATAAGTGTTCAGGTTGAAAGAAGTAGAGGCAATAATAATTTGACATCTGCCATGGTGAGAAAATAAATTTAAATTATCTGCTTTAAATCATAAAAACATGGCTCCACTAAGAGCCTAAGTCACAACATTTCTATACAGAACATGTTAAATCACTATGAGTTCTGCTAGGTACTTCAGAGGAATTTAATTTAATGCCCCAATCCCATTGCCTAGAAATTATGTTCCACTTATTTTATAAGAGGAAATAGACTCTGAGATTAAACAGTCAAAGGAGGTGGTATGGGGCACCTCTAGGAAACTTTAGGGACTGTGAAGAATGCTGTTTACATGGATCCAAACTGTTGCTGAGGACAGATGTGCCCTGGTTCACATAGCCCTCTGTTAGCAGTATTCTGATGGCCATGTCTGCAACACTTCAGGAAGCATTCACATTGTCTGTGATTCCAAAGAAGGGGTTCATACTCTAAACATGGATGTAAAATGTATATAGGTGCATATCGCTGGCAAGAGAGTTTTACATCAGGTTTCCACAGCCTTCACTATTAAAGTATCTCCTAGATAGTCCGTGGACCCTGATTCTAAGTTATAAGAACCAGAAAATATTTTCTTTCATATTTCTGAGATAATTCTACAGTACAACATTCTAGGGTACACACACTAAGAACAAAATGGAAGCAACTGCTCATGTTTCTGCTACTTGGCATAATCAGACTCCCATAGCAAAGCAATCGGGGGAGGGTTGCTGATGCCTTGCCTACCTCAAGGTAGAAATTTTCTGTTTCCCAATACTTACACAGAAAAACTGCTTAAAGAACAAAAAAAACAACTGAACTGAGTTTATCAAAGTCATCAAAAATTATCAAATGCTAAAATATTGTCATATAAAGTTCTGATTAAATACACCAACATGAGCAATTACATTTCTAAATGAAAGGATTATATAGAAACTATTCACTGGTTTTACACAGAAAACCATGTATATTCTTCCAACGAACAAAAAAGTACAGATGGAATTTTTCACCGTTGTTCCAAAGAAGCTCTGCTGAATTTCAAGTATTTTCTTTGAATAATTATGTTTGACAGGTATAAAGGTTAATGTTAGTAAGGTAATTACAATTACTGATGGCAATGTCCACTGGGCTATGTCTATGCAAGTGTTTCCTTCCATGGTTCTACTCCAGCATAAAAATGCCTGGCATAGAAAATTCCAGGTTTAAACATAATAAATTAGTAATGATTATTTCCATTCCTTCCCCAAACCATGGAATTTATTCATGTCATGATTTTTTTGTGGATTTCTGACATATAATTCAATTTTTAAAACATATTTATTTAGAAAACATATACTTCTTTAGGGCCCAGCAAGGTAGCCTAGTGGGAAAATTGCATGCTATTTTAATCAATAATATGGGCCCAGTGTGATGCATTGGCCTAGTAGCTAAGTCCTCACTTTGTTAACCGCCAGGATCCCACATGGGCACTGGTTCATGTCCTGGCTGTTCCACTTCCCATCCAGCTCCTTGCTGGTGGCCTGGGAAAGCAGTAGAGCATGGCCCAAAGCCTTGGGACCTTGTACCCTTGTGTGAGACCCAGGTAGGCTCCTGACTCCTGGCTTGGATTGACTCAGTTTCGGCCATTGTGGCCACTAGGGGAGTGAACCAATGGATGAAAGATCTTTCTGTCTCTCCTAAATCTGTCTTTCCAATAAAAAAAAAAAAAAAACCTCTTTTTAAAACATCAATAATATCATGTACCTATATCAATCTATGCGCATGGATGTCACATTTGTGTCAACTGCATGTGTAGGTGTAAGTACGGGATGACTATATCTCATAACATAGTTATAAATTCACCTATTTAAATATGAACTAGTTTATTTTAAATCACCGTCTTTATAGCAATTCTAGGCTATGTCTCTGAATTTTATAAATTATGAGTATAGTTAGGTAAATTGTAATTTTTATTGCAGAAAATAAATGCTAGAAATAACTATAAAAAAGAGTTGTCAAAAGCACTTCAGATATAGGAAGAGAGAAATATGAAAATTTCCAGTCATCTAGTTTCCCCTCTGGTTTCTATCTGCTGGTATGTCAGGTGCTAGTCAGGGCATCGCTCTGGTCCTTTTTCTAGTCCAGTGCTGACTCCAGGGGTATTTAAGTGACAGATCATGCAGTTCCTTTACAGGGGTGTTTGCTTGGCCCCAGCTTAAGGAGCAAATGCCTGAGCCAGCAGCTTTGAAGGTAGGGAACTGGTTCAGCTATTCCATAGTCCTCTGATTAATTACCCTGCTGACTGCTTCCAGGTCTGTTTCTCCTCTTCCTATGACCCTACGTTTCCTTCACTATGGCTCTACTTAACTGTTTCAGCAGTCTTGTCTTTGATCTCTACTGTATTTGAGTCCTCTGCTCATCTGGGTTATAGCTTCAATCATACTCCATCTGCTGTGTATTATCAAAAAATTCTTCAATGTTAATCCACTCTTCCAGATTTTTAGTGTTGCTATTGGCTCATTTTTATACTTAAAATTTACCCACTTGAAACAGACTTTGGATGGAAGAAGCAGTAAAGACATGTGTCAATTAGCAGGAGGCCATTTTGCACACTTTAAAGCAAACATTTTTACCCTACAGGTGGTACGTTAAAATATTTAGCTATCAATTTTAGTGTAGACAAACGAACATATTTAACAGTATTATACTGTCAGGCTTGAAAGTTTCCATTTGTTACAGGAGTTATCCAAAAAACAAATAAGAAAAAGAATGAGAAGAACTTACAATCCATATCAAGTATGGCACGGATGGATTTGACCAGTTCCTTACACTCCAGCAGCAGGGTTGCTGGGATGTTTCGGCCAGTCCTTCCTCCCAGTGGTGTCAGGGAAGTCTGAGAAGCAAAAGCAGCTCTTCTTTCACTATGAGAGCAAAAAAACAGTTGAACTTCTTGTACAAGAGATACCATTCATCTTGGTTAAATCTAAATTTGTATTACACAGCTGTATAAAATATTCCTATTTCCAGCAACATTATATTCTAACAGCCATGTATTAAGTAATTCCTACATAAATATTTATCTGCTTTCAATTCTTAATTATATAATAAACAGGTATATTTAAAAAGCTAATTTGGTGTTTTGTAAGGACAAATGAACAGAACGATGGTCTATTTTTTAAATCAGCTACTGGGTTAATTTTCTGAATGCCTGTATTTTGCTAACATGATCTAGCCCTTCATTTGGTTTTATAATAATTCAAATTTAGCATATGAGCATAAATTTACTCAACATTTACTATTACCTCCAGTAATGCTACGTACATTCTCTCTGTTTGCTCCTGAAATTACCTCTTCAATATTTCCACTTATTACCCCTAAATTGGAAACAACTCAGTGCATTTGTATCACTTCTTAGAAATGTGAGTTACCAAAAAGGAATGTATTTTGAAATAATTAAAAATTTGATATATGCTTTTCCTCAAAAAATCAGAACTTTTGGTGAAAAGGGGCAATTTTAAACTGAGGTTAAACCATCCTTAGTTTAAAAAAATCTATCTTCTTGGGCTCAACACGGTACCCCTAGTGGTTAAAGTCCTCCCTTGTACGCACCAGGATCCCATATGAGTGCCAGTCCATGTCCCAGCTACTCTACTTTCCATCCAGCTCCCTGCTTGTGGCCTGGGAAAGCAGTAGAGGACAGCCCAAAGCCTTGGGACCCTGCACCACGTGGGAGACCCGGAGAAGGCTCTGAGCTTCCTGGCTTCTTATCGGAGGAGCTTTGGCTGTTGTGGTCACTTGGGGAGTGAATCAACAGACCGAAGATCTTCCTCTTTGTCTCTCCTCTCTGTATACCCGGATTTCCAATAAAAATAAATAAATAATAATAATAATAAATCCATCTTCTTAGGCATGATGGAATTCATTCACAAGGAGAAATTACAGCATTAATTTTCAAATTCAAATGCGTAACTTTTAGTTGTCAGCCAAAATCCATAAAGAAGATATGGTATATCAAAACATGTTTTAAAGAACCAGATTTTGCGGGGCCCGGCGGCATGGCCTAGCGGCTAAAGTCCTCGCCTTGAACACCCTGGGATCCCATATGGGCGCCAGTTCTAATCCCGGCAGCTCCACTTCCCATCCAGCTCCCTGCTTGTGGCCTGGGAAAGCAGTTGAGGACGGCCCAATGCACTGGGACCCTGCACCCGCGTGGGAGACCCGGAAGAGGTTCCTGGCTCCTGGCTTCGGATTGGCGCGCACCGGCCCGTTGCGGCTCACTTGGGTAGTGAAAACATCGGATGGAAGATCTTCCTCTCTGTCTCTCCTCCTCTCTGTATATCCGGCTTTCCAATAATAATAAAATCTTTAAAAAAAAAAAAAAAAGAACCAGATTTTGCTACTCTAACATTCTAAGATATGATGAAAAGTTTCTCAATACAGTTGTCTAAAATTTTTTCTATAAAATAGTTTAAGGCAAGGGTAGATACTGGCTTCTAAATAGTTATTTTAAAAATGTATAATAGTGCTCGCTCCGGCAGCACATATACTAAAACTGGAACGATATAGAGAAGATTAGCATGGCCCCTGCGCAAGGATGACAAGCAAATTTGTGAAGCGTTCCATATTTTTGTATATGCTTGCAATGGGGGGAATCTCAACTGAACTTGAACTGTGGTTATGCAACAAGGTGGAGGAATCCACCATGGTGGGAGGATTTGGGGAGGTGTGGGGAGAATCCAAGTACCTATGAAACTGTGTCACATAATACAATGTAATTAATGAATTAAAAATAATAAATAAATAAATAAATAAAAGAAAAAAATGTATAATATCAAATAAAGTTATTTAAAAAAAACCTTACAGCTTCTAAATCTTCAAATTATAGCCAAAGTCAAAGTGAGACCACAAGGATGAGGGTGGGGTTGGTGGACATATTTAGCTCATTTAAGGAAATATAGCTACTGAATAATTTAATTTTTTTTTAAAAAGGATTCATATAATTATAACCAATATTGAAAACAATAAAAATTCACATTCTTTCATTATAAGAAATAAAATATTGCCTTAAAATGAGTTTAACAGTGAGTGACCCTGGAGCACTTATGGTTCCGATGCTGCATCCCACACTGGGTGCCGTTAGACTCCTAGCTCTGGGACTGACTCCTGCAGCCTGCCCGTTCACACCCTGCCTGCTTAGCCACAGTGATGGCTGAAACAACTGGGAGAACAGTTACTCTATGTTTCTCCTTAAGTCTCTTAAATAAATAATTTACTCTAAAATGAAAAAATTAGAGTGGATCCAAGATGGCTGAGTAGAGAGAAGCCGTGCTGACTTCAGCCACAGAAAGTAACTAGATAATCAAAGGGAACACTCTGTTCCCATGCGACGGACTGAAATTTGCAGTGGAGAAGTGACATAACAAAACAGAGATTCTGTGGGACAGTGTGGAAATAAGACACGTGTTGCCACTGCAGCTGCCTGTGCCACCAGCCAACCCTGCATCTGTGCAGCCAGCTTCCAGGTGCCAGCTGGGAAACAATATCTTCCCAAGACAAGGAAAAAGTTGTTGCAGCGACCTGCTACAGGTGGCTGTAACTGAGGGACAATCCTACAGTTCCCTACCAAATACAGGTCCAGCTTGCAAAGCTCTCTTTGTAATGAAAAGTGAAGGTATGTTGTCTCCCTACGCCCCTCTGCTCCCAGAAGTACCACATTCAACTGATGGTGCAGAGTGGCAGCCTATCTCTCTTCTGACTCAGTAAACATTAAGTAGTTTCATTGCTATCATGAAACAACAACAACAAAAAACATATCCAGAGTCAGGACAATTTATAGGGAAGAGAGCAGTTTCCCTGCATCCTGCAGACATGGGATTTGGGAACAAGCCTCAGAACTGTGCTCACTCACACTACATGATCCAGAGTTCTTTGCTTCCTAGGACTAGCACCACAGGAGCCTATACAAATATATTCAGAACAGAGCTGAGCAAGTTTCTTCTGTACTGCCTAGGTCATGGTGTTGGGAGTCCTCATAAACTGTCACACAAGAGACCACTGTATCACTTACACACATAGCTAATGTTAATGAAAGGAAAAGGAATTATCAGAGGTTACATTGCTAGGCTTGCTTTAGAACTAAGGTCAAAGAAACAAGCCGACAATATCTTGCATTCCATAACCCACTCCATAGAGAAGTAGTGACTGTTACCTCAGATACACAGACATCAATACATGAACAGAGGAAATACAAGAAAGCAAGGTAGTGTGACACCTCTGAAATAACACAAAAAATTCTCCAGAAATAGATCCTTATCTGAAGGAAATCTAAAACAATGCCAGAAATACAATTAAAAGTAACGGGTTTTACCTAAGAAACCACGATGCAGTGCAAGAAAATATGAATAAACAGTTGATAGAAATAAAGGAAATAAGAACATGAATAAAACATTCAGTGAAGAGACAAAATTACTAAAACAAGAAAAAAAACAAACTGAAATTTTGGTAATAAAAATGTCAATGAAATAAAAAAGACACAATTGAGCATTGCAACAGAACATAGGAAAACATTTCTGACAAGATTTGATAAAAATAAAGAGAAAAGAATTAGAAGAGTGGAGAAAGCTTGTATGAAATATGAGATATTATTAAGCAATTAAATATTTTAAATAAATTTTCAGGGATTATAGAAGAGAAGAAAATGAAAATGGTATTGAGAATCTATTAAAATAATAGCTGAAAATATCCCAGTAACTAAGTCATCCATCAATGAAAAGTCCCTTAGGCTTCCCTGCCTAATCCTACAAATTCTTCACAGCAGAAACTAATAGCAAATACTTTTCAAAAATTCCAAAATACTGAACAGCATGGATCTTGGACAAATTCTTTTTATGATGCTGGAATCACTTTGATAGCAAAACCAATAAATATATAACATAAAAAGAGAGCTACAAACCTATATTCTTGATGAACACAGATTAAAAAATCTCAACAAAATACAACCCGGATATAAAACTGCATCAAAAGATTATACATCATGATCAAGTGGTATTTATGTAACACAAACAAAATTGGGTCAACACTTGCATATCAATAAAAGTCATAAATGTCCAGAAATTTCATTTACACAAAAAGGATCCCCAAAAATGTGCCTTCGTATCTTTTTTCTAATACATTACAAAAGAGCACCTGATGGCATCTTCAAATTATCTGAGTTATTTATTATTCTAATCATAATCACCAGGTGGAAAATTTAATCAGTGACCATACATTGTGGAATGTGGAAATACTCTTACCTCAAATTTGATAAAGAAATAGAATTATCAGAAAATGCTTCTTGAATAGCCTAGCAACAAACAAGAGAGTGAAGGAAATATGTAAGTTAAACAATTTTTAAAAAGTATAATTAATTAATTAAACAAACTCCCCTTCCCTGTGATTAAACAGATGTTTCTAATGTATGGAAAAAAATAAATTATGTTCATATGCAACTCAGAAACATAGCAGCTATAAAATTTCTTTTTAAGGTCAATATTTATCAAATTATGTTTGTATAGCAAACGTGAGTTTTAGGTAAAGTTCACTAGAACATGGTATACAGGTGGGCTCTATGGCACAGGGGCATGCCTTCATGTCATACTGGAGTGCCAGTTCTAATCCTGTGTATTCTGCTTCTGATCTAACTTCCTACTAATGCATCCTGGGAGGCAGCACATGATGGTTCAATAGTTAGCTCCCTGCCACCCACATGGAAGACCTGAGTGGAGTTGGCTGGTTCAGCCTTGGGAGTTGTACCCATGTGTGCACTGAACCAGCAGGTTGAAGTTTCTCTTCTTTCCTTCTATCTTTTAATCTCCCTTTCCTTTTTCCTCCTTCTCTCTGTTGCTCTGCCTTTCAAGAAGATAAAAACATATAGCTATTACAAAATAGAGTTTATATTTGTGATTATGTCAGTCCATTTCTATTATTTCTCTTAACAATATGCATAATATTAGTTTTTTCACTATCTAGGTAATTCTAAATCTGACAATAAGTCAGTAACACTGCTTTCAGCCTGGCGGATGTTTTACTAACCACCCGATACCATGACATTTATCGATAGATCAGTTGCTCACACATTTCTTAAAAAACAGTTATAATGCAATATAATGTCAAGATCTATAGCAGGTGGTTTCTTCAACTGCTTTGATATCAAAATCTTAAACTCTCCATGTATCTTACATTTAATGGTATAGCAATTGCACATAACCTATGTATAGCCGCTCATGCAATTAAGCACTTCTAGATTATAATACACAATGAGAATGTTATACAAAAGCCTGTTCTACCACTTTATGAAAAGATAAGAATCAAGTCTGTGCATGTTTAGCACATATACAATCATTGTAAACCTAACTACGCAGTTCAGAAAGTGAGTGGGAGACAGACACTGCTCACACAGAGATCACTGACAAGAGATTGAGGATCTATGAGATGACAGAACACAGCAGTGTGTGCCTAACATTGCTTCATTTTTGTGGACAAAACACAGTGCTTTCTTGACACATGCCAAATTCAAATTTTGCTTTTTGGAACCTCCTGGACATACTGCTCTGCTGAATATTTCTGATGTGCTTTTGGCTAAATCTATATGTATGTGAAATCTATGGATATGGAAGTCTGACTATAACAGAAAAACTCACCTCCATAAAATGAAGAAGTTTTTCAGTGGATGCCTCATAAGCTTTTCGGGCCATTTCTGATTTCCGCAGCTGGCAATCAAGTACTGTGACCCTCTTTCTTAAATCCTGAACACTTTCCTGGATAGAGATATCAAAAGACGAATCTCAATGTATCTTTTCGACTTTCAATCACTGTTTCCTATTTCCAGGTTTTAAGAACCAAAACTCAACATTTCCATGTCCCTTTTTTTCAGTTAATCTATTTACCTTCTGATTTTGAGGGAGTAACTATTTACACAGATGTTATTACCTTTATCAGATAACTTGAATATGATTTTATTGATTCTTACAGTAAACATTTAAATTTGTTTATAGGTTTTTCTTTTCTTTGGAAAAGATGCTGACATAAGCCCTTACCAATGTACCAGAACTAAAAATGCTAGATACACACACACACAATATAAATTAATCCAATGAAAAGCTAAAGAAGCAGGGGAGTAGAATGATTTCAAAGAGCACAGCAAAAGCAATGGTAAGAGATTGCACCATAGCAAGAGAGCACTGAGGCATAGTTTGCTTTGAGGATATGTGTTCAGATTTGACAGCCTACAGTTTGCGGGTCTATCAGCATAAATAACAAGCAGAAGAACTTTAGTGGGAGACTTGGAAGAAAAAATGTTTACAAAGGTATGTAGTGCTTTTATTTTGGTTTTGCTAAGTAATTACAAGGAAAAATTTTTTAATAATACTCTCCTGAATAATTCCTAACAGGATTAGGGCCAAAATTCATATGACTTTGTGGCCTGAAAATCCACAAGCTTAAAATTTACATTAAATTGGTCCCAGGATAATGAAAGCAAACACAAAACTTCTCTGGAAGGATATTTTCTATAGTTAGACTTCAAAGAATTCCCATACATCATATGCCAAAAGACATGACCAAACAAAATTACAGACATCACTAAAAATATGAGAAAATAAGTTTCATGACTAAAATTCAGCTGAGGGAAACATAGATTGAAGATATTAGCATGATCCAGATATATGATAAAGATAATTGTGTTCAATATATTTTAAGAATTAAGAGAGAATTAAAAGTAGACCAAAGGGTCAAGAAACTACCAATATAGATTCAGAGAAAAAAAAAGCAACTCCCTAAATAAAATGTAGTTATAATTAAACTACAATTTGATATACGGTTTTAATATTCAATTAGATATAGTTAAAAAAAGAATGCATGAACTGGAAGACAGGGGTAAAGAAACATGTCACAATAGAACAGAAGACAAAAATTGAAATATGAATATAAAATAGGTAAGGAGAAACATTTAGAAGATATGGTATATACTCCATTTGAATTACACAAAATCAATTAGAAGGGATGGAAGAGAATTAGCTTCAGATAATGTACAGGGGGATTATGAGATCGCACAGGTGGCAGCAGCTCAGGGTTTTCCAGAAATGGCAAAAGACACTGATAAGGAAGCAGGACGATTCCAAGAGCATAAATTGCAGTAAGACAACACATGACTAAATGTAGTGAAAATGCTGAATGTCAAAGCCAACTACGTCTTCAAAGCACACACAAGATAACCAAATGCAAGCAAGTGACAGACTGACAGCTGACATCACAGAAATGAAGTAATAATGAATGGATTCAAATAAAACAATACTTGAAATGCAGCAAAACTGTAACTCAAGACCGAAATTCTTTTCAAACAAAATGTAGATATTTGTTGCCCACAATCTTACTAAATGAATTTCTTAAAGGTGTATTTCATGAAGAAAGGATATGATCCCAACACTAAGAAAGAACACTGAGTACAGAAACGATAAATATATAAGGTTTACCTAAACAAATTTTAGATACAAAAGAAGTTACTATATTACCTAATTTGTGAAACTAATATTCAAGACAAAATAGAAATTAAGTAGGAACTGTTCATTGGATTTATGCTCTGACATGCTTATGTGTTTAGAAGAAGGGAATAGCATAAATGAATTCTATAATATGGTAAAACAGAACATAAAATGGCTAGACTATCAAAATCACAATCATAAAGTAAAACTGCTAACACATCAGAAGGAAATCCATGCAATGGTACAGGGAGACAAAATAGAAATGTAAACCAATCAAAAAGTCAAGAAATAAAAACAAAACACACCAGACAATAAGATATATGAAGAGGCAAACAGGAAGCCAAGCATGTTAGCAACTAAGAGTATAAATGAAAAGATATTTCCAAGGTGTAGCACTGTGGCACAGTGAGTTAAGCTGCACTGGTATCTCACTTGAGCATCACCAGTTCTAGTCTGGGTTGCTCCATTTGCAATCCAGCTCCTTGTTAAACTCTCCAGAAAAACAGGAGAAGATAGCCCAAAAGCTTAGTGCCCTGCCACCAATAAGAGAAACCTGGAAGGAGTTCCAGGCTCTTGGCTTTGGCCTGGCCTAGCCTTGGCTGTTGTGGCCATTTGGGAAATGGATGGAAGGTCTCCATCTGCGACTCTGCCAATAACACAAACTAATACAAATTGAAAAACACATGTGAGCTTCTTGAAAATCACATCATTACTTTAAAAAAAATTATTTTCATTTTAAAGGCAGGTTTTACAGAGAGGAGGAAAGACAGAAGTCTTCCATCTGCTGATTCATTCCCCAAATGGCCACAAACGCCAGAGCTGAACTGATCTGAAGCTGAGAGCTAGGAGGTTTTTCTAGGCATCCCATGCAGGTGCAGAATCCCAAAGACTTAATCATCCATTGGCTGCCTTCCCAGGACATAAACAGAGAGCTGTCCTGGAAGTGGAGCAGCTGGAACACAAACCAGTGCCCATACCGGGTGTTGGCATCACAGTGCAGAGGATTAGTTTGCTGTACCATCGTGTTGACCCCTAGGAATATATTATTTAAAAACAAAGTATAAAACATCATTAATTTCCCCCTCTAAAGTAGCTATAATTATTTAGGTGTAACTCTAATACTCTGATATTTTCCCAAAATAGTTTCAGAATCACTTTAAGCTACAGAAATAATCACATATAAATGTAAATACTGGTTTAAAAACCAACAAATGTATGCAATACTCTTTTTAAAAAGACTTCACTGGACCCGGCGGCATGGCCTAGCGGCTAAAGTCCTCGCCTTGAAAGCCCCGGGATCCCATATGGGCTCCGGTTCTAATCCCGGCAGCTCCACTTCCCATCCAGCTCCCTGCTTGTGGCCTGGGAAAGCAGTTGAGGACGGCCCAAAGCTTTGGGACCCTGCACCCGCGTGGGAGACCTGGAAGAGGTTCCTGGTCCTGGCATCGGATCGGCATGTACCAGCCCGTTGCAGCTCACTTGGGGAGTGAAACATCGGATGGAAGATCTTCCTCTCTGTCTCTCCTCCTCTCTGTATATCCGGCTTTCCAATAACAATAAAAAAAAAAAAAAGACTTCACTTATTTTAAAAGCATAGTTGTATCTGTAGATCTAAATAGCATATATATATATATAGAGAGAGAGAGAGAGAGAGAGAGAAGCTGGCAGCCAATGCTTCTTCTAAGCCTTTCACTTCTATGAAGTTACAAAGCATCTATTTCAATTTATGTAACTGTCCACCTTACTTCACTGAGGTACAAATGTCAATTATAGTTTCCGTAGGCTATTCAGTGGGTATAATATATACTAGAAAATTTATATAACAAAGAAATTCAGGTGGAGGGAGGTTCACATTGTTTCTGAAAACTTCTGAAATTGGAAGATGGTTTACTGAAGCCTAATTTAATAACCTTTAAATTAGAAATCTCAAATTCAAACTCTATTTCTTCCTATTAGTGAGTTTTACTCTTTGGCAAAATTTTTAACTGGTATAGTTCCTTCCTGGCTCTGATCAAAAAGCAAAACCCATTCCTAGGTTCCTCTCCTTCTATTCCCGTAAGACAAATTAGTAGGTTTAGAAACAAAAGGGGGAAAAGCAATGTAATCAATTAAGTGTGAAATAGTTCCAGGAATGGCTACTGCTTCAAGTGAACAACACTGACCAATGACCGAAATAAATTTTGGTCACATGCATTTCCATCTCAAAGCAGTGTGGCTAAAGAAAGGCTTACAACTTTCACATAACCCCTTCATGACAGACACACCATCCTATCACTAAGTAATGGAAGACAAACACTGACCTAGTTTAGAAGTGCCGATGAAAAGAAAATGAAAACAGGATACATAACAACGGCAAGGAAACCATGGTAACTGGGCGAGGAAGCTGTTTTGCTTACTTTATTTTGGTCAGAATACTCAGCAAGCTGAGCCTTTAGCTCTGTAATCTCGGCCTCTAACAGACGGATCACTTCGTCATAGTCCATCTCCATTCTGTGGGCCTGCCTCTGTGCAGCTTCAGCAAGATGAATGCGACTTCGCAGAGCTCTTGCTTCTTCAACCACAGCTTTAGCTTCCTAGACATCAAAGTTAAAATCATCGGGAGCACAAACAGAAGCTTATACAAAATTATAATGTCAAAGTTTAATCAACGCACATGCTTTTCACTTGTAAGTTTGAACATTGATATCTATTTTATTGCATGAAGTAGCTGCCTGTTTGTGTGTGCATTAATTCACTGGATAATTTTCCACATAGAATCTCTAGCTTCACACAAATCTAGAACGGCATTTCAAAATAAGGAAAGAAAAAAAAAAAAGAATTGAAAATGGAAGATTAAGAATTGGTTCAAAAGGTAAAAATAGGAGGCTGCATGTAGTTGGCTTTGTGGCATCCCAAGTAAAAGCTGCCACCTGTGTCACTGGCATCCCACGTGTATGCTGATTCAAATCCAGGCTGCTCCACTTTCAATCCAGCTCTGCATTTCTGGCCGGAGAAATCAGTGAAGGATGGCCATGCACATGGCAGAGCAGGATAAAGTTCCTGGGGCTCCTGGCTTCACAGCCTTGGCTATTGTAGCCATGTGGGGAGTGAACTAGCATAGGAAAAACCTCTTTCTCCCTCTATGTCTTCCTGTCTCTTTGTAACTGGCTTTCACACAAATATTTTTTTTTTTTAAAGGAGGCCATCAAAAACTCAAGTTGAATGACAGGGTTCATGATCTAGGTGGGCCAGCTACTGCTGAGAGGTGGCAGTGTTGTGAGGCTTCTCCACCCATGCCCCAGGTAACAAAGCTTTTCCTAGATTCATTCTAACTGCCACATCTCCCTTTTGGTTTAAATCTAAAGGTAGAATTTGGTAATACACAGAGACACAACTGCACAAACATACAAGGTTATCAATGGGATACAATGTTCGCAAAATATGTATCAAGCACATGTTGTAGTTTAAGTGTTTTGCATGTCTTTTCTCATTTAATCTTTAAAACAGATTTGAGAGAAAGGCATAATTACAAATGATTTCAGACATTAGCAAACAGGTTCAGAGAAGTCACGTAGTTTAAGGAAATACAGTAGTGCCAGAATTTGAACCCTGGTCTGCCTGACTTCAGCATTAATATTTTCTCTTCATTAGCTTATTCTGCCCTTAAGTGACAAACTCAATATAAAGCACAGCCCCACATAACCAGCCACTCTCCTCCTTAGCATGAGATAGGAGTGCAAAAACTACTTGCTGTCTCAAAATGTGCCTTGGTATTTGGTGAAAGATAATACTTTAAAATACAATGTAACAGACAGGTCACCATTTCTCTTTTGTGTGTGTGTGTGTGTGTAGAAATCTCTCTCTCTCTCTGTGTAATGGAACTTTCTGCTCCAATTGCCATGCTAATATTAAATCATGGCTATTTTAATTTTCTTAGAATGGTTATGGGACATTTGCTTTTGCTTGAGCCTAAAAACATTTGAAGTTCTGGGACAGCTAGGGATATATGGACATACTCTTAAAGGTCAGTTTCTCATTCAGCCATACAATAACTATTACTTATCATGTATCAGATTCTTGGTTTGATAGTCTCTCTTGCCCCTCTGCCTTTATGCTCCATTTGGGGGGGAAGGGATAAGATGGTAAATGAGGAGTGACCAGGAGACATCTCATTGAGAAGATTTGTATTTGAGACTCCTAGGGAGAATGAAGCCAGGACCACCTGAGGAGCAGGCTCAGGCACAGAGGGAACTGTTTCTACAGAGACCCTCAGATAGGACTGTGAGTTTAGAGGGCAGTACAGAGGCCCGCATGGCAGTGGCAGGGTCACTGTGATGGGGGCAGAGCTTAAGGGTTCTGTGGACTACTGTAAGGACTTCGGTTTCACCTGGACTGCAACAAGCGAGTGATCCCAAGTTTGAGCAGAAAAGAAATAGGATCTCAGTGATAAGGCACTTGCACTGATGTGTTGAAAAGAGATTGTAAGGGATGGGTAAAGTTGGAAGCTGGGAGGCAAGCAAAGGAACAGGGGATTTAATTAAGCCTTAGATGATAGTGATAATGATGAGGATGGTGTCAAGCGTTTAGATTTGAAACACAGTCTGAAAGTAGAGCTAACAGAATAATAGCTCAGTAACATTTATTTAGCAGTTACTGTCTCTAGATAGTCATGCTTTCTGCTAAAAGTACAAAGGGATAAAAGGTATCTTTCCCTCCTTCTTTCTGGCTCACCCTAAGGTAACAGATATGACTGTTAAGACAAATGGATAAAAGGAGGGAGTATGAGGCACAAAAAACAATGTAAAGCAGAGAGCTGGGGAGGATGTGGCACATTTGAGAAATTAGACCAATTTAACCGCAGCAGAGTTTTTCTATGAGAGGTAAAAAACTTAAGGAAAAATATACTATGAAAAAATATACTTGGATTTCAGCATTTTTTGCATCAACATAAACTGTGTCCCACCTCTGCTCTCTATTCCATCTTTCTGCTAAAGTGTGGTGACTCAGGCAGTTAGGACCCTGCTGCTATGTAGTAAGTCCTGATTGAGCTCCCAGTCCTGGTTGCAGATCTGGTACAGTCCCAGCTCTTGCAGGTATTCGGCAGGCAAACCAGTGGATTTCAGATGCGTTTTCTGTCACTTCTCAAGCAAATTAAACAAAACTTATGTTTTAATCTCAATTTCCATGAACTTCCTGAAGTGCCCTCTGTATACTGTCACATTAGAGGAGCAGCAGCAAATTCCCCACAGATGCAAAGAATAATAATAATGATTTGTCTTTTTCACATTCACTTCATTCAGCTTTTCTTCCTCTAAAAAAAAAAAAAAAGAAACCTTTTGTTTTTGTCCAAAGAATGCTAGTTAATTAAATGAAGAATCTGGATGCAATTTATATAGCCAGTGTAGTGCACTGATGGTAATACAGCGTGAAATGCAGTTGGGTGTTAAAAGATGCAGAGGTTTTGATGCTGAATAAATTCAAGCTATTTCTTTTGTAAATGTATAATTGTCAGGCTGGTGAATGTGACCCCTTAGCAAAGTTCTAACCCAATTCCCAATGAAGGGCTGTTTAAAAGATGAGTGCAATGAAATGATGACTCTTGGAGGAAGTGGTAAAGAAAAGATAACAGCAGTGTGCCGTATTTAGCAATGCAGGATCACATAAATCCATGTTCTCTTTTCCTTCTGGGCTGCATTCTAATAAATAAATGTAAAGTCTCCTGTGCAAGCAGCACTTGAGCCAGAATCTTCCCTGTACCTCACCATGAGCCTGAAATCCCATCAGGGTGAACGTTGTAGTTAATTTGCTGACTTACTTAGCATTAAGGAGAGTTTAATTCAGTTTAGAAATCTAGATGACTTAAAAAAACCAAACCCAATAAGGTCTAATATTAAATCATAAAAATCAGTACAAGTGCAATATGTTAGTAGGCATTAAGAACAACAGTATTAGAAAGGAACCTTGAATTATGAAGTAAACTTTCTGACCAATTTTTTTGGAAACGCTAAGAAAACTCACAGTGACCTTTTGCAAAAGGACACTTTTCCACCTCATAACTTCACAGTCAATCTTTAGGGAAGATCAGACCAAATTCTTTTTTTTTTTTTTAAATATAATTCAAATGAATAAAAATTTTTTTGTAGAATCTACATGGTTTGGACTAGCTCTTTGACTGTATGGGGGACACACAATTAACTCAGAGAAGGCATAATGCATTCTGTCATTCTCCACAGACAGAATCTTTTCCTCATAAAGTTAAGATCTAAATTTTTCTATGAACTTTTGAATGGAAATACATTGGTTAGAATATTAGCACATTGTTTTTTTTTCTTTCATCTTCTGTAATTCTCTAAGACCGAATTATTCACCTGTGTATAAATAACATCTACTTTATAAGATCAAAACAACCCTTACGGGAGGGTTAACGAGATTGTTATAGTTCTATAATTTTTCCCCTTTCCTCTTTACTACTACAGAAAAAGGCAATAATCACCTATGCAAACAGGGTCTGACTATGTAATATATTAAGGGTTTTCCTAAGGCACTTAATTAGTAATGCCAGCAGCTCCTATCTTTAGAAAAGTTTTCTGGAAATATAATTGGCACATGTCTTTTTTAATGATAGCAATAACTATGTAAAACCCTTTCTTCTCTAGTTATGAGCTGTAATGGCTCCCTAAAGTAGAAGGAAAAAGCATTAACTGCAGTTGTTCTTTTGTAATTAGGCCAAACATCTATATCACTAAACTTATAAATTCTGTACTTTTTAAGCTAACCAGTAAATCTTTCAAAATGTCAATGGCTGACAGGAGAAAAAGGAGCTGCAAAGAGATATATGCTTTAGTGTAATGTAACTTATGCTTCCAAGCTCTAAAAAGTACCGCTCTTATCAGCTTCCTACATCCACTCATTGGAAACCCATTCTTTCTTGCTCCCTTGACAGCTTGTGAAAAAGATGAAGGGTTACATAGGAAGAGGGCTGTAAAAAAGAAGTGTGTTTAAAAGTATAGCATATGTCATTCCTTTAATTCATAGATTTGATTTATTAGAATACATAGAATATATATTTCAGTGGATAATCTCAACAACTTTGTAGATATTCATGAGTGAATTTGCAACTCATCCTTTAAGCTTGGATGCATTTAGGGGAGAATTCATGGGGCATTTTATCACCTCTGATAAGTGCTCTCTGGTTTCTCTTCGTTCACTTCCTCTCCAGGTACCTACCCATCTCACAATTCTACCTGTTTAACAAGTTATGAAGCACTGTGATGTCTTAACTCATGATGTAACTTGTAGCCATTCCTTATTTTTCATTCACATCACTAAAGGAGATGAAAATATCCCCAAATATATTTCTTTTGCTTATTTCAAATGACTGAGAGAAACTCCAAATTTCTACAACAACAAAAATGATTTTGAAAAGCTGACTTTTGTAAAAGAAAGTCTATATCTAGCTGCATCAATAAACAGCTGATGCAGGCAGACATTTCTATGTGATAACTCCCTTTCTATCTCATCTCCATCTATCGGATAGAGGTGACCACAGGCGGCTGCTGACTGTGAGACTCCTACTGCATAAGCAGACAGCCCTTGCTCACGACACACCTTGCCCCACCCCCAGTCTAGCTCTAGTCGCAGCACACACCACCACCCCAGCCCCCTTTGTTAAGCACCATAGAAGCTTCAGCATTCTTGTCCCTACAGGAGTCTTGCATTGAACAGGTCCTCACTTTACAAAAGATTTCCTTAAGTTTTCAAGAGAAAAAGCAGGCCCATCAAATTATAATTAGCTCTAATTAACCCTCCCAAGAGCTGTAACTTCTTTACCCATAACTTCCTTATTCTCCACAAGGTACAAAATTGATTTCTGTCTCTGATATTAAAAAAAAAAAAAGAATCAACGAATTTTCAATCTTTTAAAATAAACTGAAGTCTCTAATCCAAGGAACATACACAAATATATCTAATGTGATAAATTTTATCGAGTCGAACTTGTTTACATTATAAATATCAACTAGTTAAAACCCTGTGTGGGGGCGTGTGGTGTGCAGCAGGGCTTAAGCTACCAACTGTGATGCCAGCAGCTCCTGTCCCAGTGCCCAGGTAGGCCTGGCTCTACTGCTTCAGCTTCCTGCTAACGTTCCTGGGAGGGCAGAAGCTGAGGTGCAAATACCTGGGCCCCTGACATCCATGTGGGAGACCTGGATTCAGTTTCTGGCTTCAGGTTTCTGACTGACCCAGCCCAGGCCTTTGAGGTCACTGGGAGTAAACGAAGCAATAGAGGATCTTTCTCTCTTTCTCCTCCTATAACTTTCAAATAAGTAATTTATTTTAAAAGCCTGTTTTGACAAGGTATTTCATCCCGGACACATGCTTTCTAATTTAGTAAACCACATAAAAATCATTTTCCTAATTCTTCAGTTTTGGTAACAAGTATGCTAAAAGAGAAAACTTGTAACATTAGAAACTTCCTTTCATAACTGGAGTTTGACATCTCTTCAACAAAACATGATACAGGTCAAAGGCTATGTTTTTAGCTATAATTGTGAGCTGACTAAAACTATCCCATAAATGAGATGGAGGCTGGCTCTTGGAAGCTCGGGAGTCTTTATTCACTGGTCGGCGGACTGTTCCATATCACTATAAGTGGAAGAGGAAGCAGCCCTGACCAGCTTTGTTCAGTGGTTTTTAAGTAACAATCACCCAGTCAACTAAGAGAGCAATGCCACAGGATAGGAATCATTCAATCAACTAAGCTCACATCAGCCCCCAATACAATTTGTCCAATCAACTGTAGTGACGTGAACACAGACACCCAATCAGTTTAAGCATCGTGCACTCTAAACTATCCAATCAGTACGAGCCACATCTCACCTATGAGCAAATGACAGAATCAGGTAAACAGGTTCTTCCATGTACAGAAACCAAACCAATATCTCATCCCCAATTCAGATATTTTCTTCTAAAAAGCTCTCTCGTGTCCCCTTTAGGACTTTTGAAGAACCCAAGGTTATAGGTTATGGACACATCCCTAAAATGCTTCTGAAGATCTAGCCTTACTGTCATCATTTTCTGTTATCTGGACTGACACAATAAACATACAGAATTTTTCTGAAGTTTGGGTTTTCATGGAAGACCTGATCTCAAAATAAAAGTGTTCCTTTGAAATTAACCATTAGGAATCTAAGTCAATTAGAATTAAATTTTCTTTATATTTTGTATTGAACAAACTTAATTCAGAGTTATACATTTAAAACTAGACATAAGATCTAAATATCTAAATCTCACAGTCATGAAGAAAGAAACACGATGGGACATGAGTCAAGTACTGAAGGCCTATGTAAAGCGATAATTGTTGGTACTGGCCAACACTGGTTATTCACTGAATAAAAACATACTGACAAAGCAATTTAAAAGACCAGACAGGACCAGGTGTTTAGCCTAGAAGTTAAGATGTCTGTATCCCAGTGAACCAGATGACAGCATGCATACTCTGTCTCAAGAAGTTTAAAATTATACACAAACAGACCAGAGAAACCTACATAGACCCTGAATTATGTAAAAATTAATTCTTTAATTGTAAGTAGTTTTGACAATGAACAATAAAGTGAAAAAGTGCAAAATGTGGACTCACACACACACAAAAAACACTTGCTTAGATGGGTTAAAATGAGAAGACTTTGGAAAGTAAGTGAATGAAGTAAGAATATATCTTAAATACTTCTAGGAAAGATACACAATAGGAGAAATTATAGCGACAAATATTGCTGCAACAATAACTTAATTGTTTTTTAAAAAATTAGAAAGGTAATTTATATGTAAGGGAAATACTCACCCTCTGGCTAATAACTTTATTAAAAGCATCTTCTAAATTGAAATGGGAAATAGAGAAAGAAAAAAAAGGAGGAAACACAAAAATGCAAGAGTAGAAAGAACAACAGGTAAGACAGGAGGCCAAAGGCCTTCAACACTGAAGCATTACCATGGAGTTCATAATCTAATTTGAAGTTAATAGTCTTAGACTAGCTTTTCAAAAAAAATTGTTAGTGTTCATTTGAAAAGCAGAGTTATAGACAGAGGAAGAGGAAAAGAGAGAGAGGGCAATGCAATCTATCTGCTCATTCATTCCCCAAGTGGCCACAATAGCCTGGAACAAGAAGCCAGGAGGCAGAAACTCCATCCAGTATTGGGTAGCAGGGGCCCAAACACCTAGGCCAGCTTCCCCAGCTTTCCCAGGTGCATCAAGTAGGGAGCTTGATCAGTAACAGGTGGTGATCCAACCTGCTCTATCACAACGGCAGTCCCATTATAGTCAATCTTTGATCTCTAACAAGGAAAATAATGAATTAAAGTACCAAATTTGCAGACAGTGACTTATTCATGAGGTATCAAACATGACTAGAGAATTCTGTTTTTAACTCTAAAAAGGTTGAAAAAAATCATTTAATACAATGTTAAGTGTCATATAATAAAGCAAGAGTGGTGAATATGTTTCTCACATAGTGGACAGCAAAGATAAAAGTTTTTCAGTATTAACTGCCTTATTACTTCCTCCTTGGGTAGTTACTAGTTTGGCAGTTCAATGCATATATATTCAATTAACATTAAGAAGTATACAATGGAAGATCGTTCTCTATGTCTAACTCTGACTTTCAAAGTAAGTAAATAAATCTTCAATATATATATATATATATATATATATATATATATATATATACATACATACATACATACATACATACATATAATGTTTGGCATTTACAGAGATGTTTGAAGCATACACCAAAAGGTGTTCTTGTAGCAACTAAGGAGTTTTATAAATGCACATCAGTTTTTAGTTAGATAACAAAAATGATAGGACTAAGGCCTACTTTTTTATGTAAATATGCCTCTCACGACTCAACAGCTACAGGGCATCTACCAGGAAATGCTCTCTATGAAGTGAAGGAGTTGGTCTGTTCTTTCTTATTATTAGATTGAGCGCTTCTTACATACTAGTTATGTGACTTTCAAAGTGCCTCTATAAAAAAAGTTTTTAATAAGTACTGCTTGAATTCTCTTGCCAAGTCTCTGTCACAAGTCATATATATCATAAGTCATTTAGACATGCATGAAGTAAACGATGAAGGACTGTGCTAAGCAGCAATGACAGTCACAGTATGGAACTGACACTCTGGCATCATCACTTTGAAGTATCTTGACCTAGTACAGTTAATACAGCAATTCTTCATGAACAATGAGATTTTCCCTCTTCCAAATTCCTCCAACACTGCAAATTGCAAATTATGTGATCGTAATTAATCCAACAATTAAAATGGGTCAAGAGTATCAACAGGGTACAAAACAAAAGTTTTGTTTTAGAAAAAAAAATTCTTTCAGACTCCTGTAGAGGGTAAGATTTTTTTTTCTATATTACAAAAACAAACAACTCTTTGGAAATGGGAATTTTGACATAGATAACTTTTGTTTGCCAATGCTTGCTCACAATGCTGCATTCACATTGAGTGAATCATTAGGTAAAAGCAATGCCTTTGTAAACAAGAACGCCAACATAGCTGTCCAAAAGCTATTTCCTCATGGTTCTCCTCTTTCAAGGAAACTGAGTTCCTCTTAGGCAGTTTCTTGGGCAGAGTACAATGGTGCAGAACACTGGAATCATTTTCCGCATCACAAAAGGGGTATTAATACTTAAGTCCAACTAAGTTTGTTTAGTGAGTTTCTTCTATCAGATAGCCATAATTTTAAGAACCTCATAGTCTCTTAAAGATTTTTTTTCAAAAACATGTAAGAGAATTGTAGATTCACATACAGACAGATGTAAGACAACAGGGAGATTGTCATCCTTTGCTCTCCAGTGGTCTTCCTCAATGGTTATATTATTACTATTAAATGTGGCAACCAGGAAAATAACAGACAGAATCCACTAAACCTATTCAGATTTAACCAATCCATATGTACTCATCAATCAAAAACAACAACTTAAGGATATGCAAAATGATTCAGATGGATTCCCAAGGGAGTAGCACTGAATGATAAAAGCCACTATCTGCTGGCATTGGGCACAGCAAGTTAAGCTGACACTCTGGATGCCAAGTCTGTGTCAGAGTACCAGGTGCAGTCCTGATGACTCTATTTCGAAACCGTCCTGTTAATGCAGCTAGGAAAGTAGCAGAAGGTGGCTCAAGCACTTGGGCCCTGTTATCTACATAGCAACCAGGATGCAGTTCTTGGCTCCTGGCTTTTGCCTAACCCAGTTCCAGTACTGTGGCCATCTGAGGAGTGAATCAGGAGATAGAAGTTTCTCATTTAGGAGGTATACCGGGGCACAGTGGTTTCTCTCTCTCCCTCTCTCCGTCTCTCCCTCTCACACCCTCCCTACTTCCCTCCCTTCCTTTCTCTCTCTAACTCAGCCTTTAAAATAAATAAATGTTAAAAAAGAAAATATCAGTATCAAAAAAGTAATATACTATATGACTCCATGTGTAACACATACCTGAAATGACATAACTATGGAGAATAGATGAGTGATTTCCAGACATTATGGCTAGAGGTGACAGGAAGTGGCTGTGGTTATCATAAAGTAGTTTGACGGATATTGGTAAAAGGGTTTTTTTAACGGAAAATAAAGTTGACATTGAGACCACATGCAATTGTCTAAAATGGTAACAAATAATATTACTACAGCGTGCTCTAGAACCCCAAAGACTGATATATCACATATACATATTAGTCTTGTTTTTCTGTCTAGACATGTCTCAGAGAACATATTAGTACTAAACTACAAATCTATTGAGGTTTCAGATCACTAAAGAATAAAAAGGGAGAGGGTAGTTTATCAATTCTAAAAATTAGACTTTTTAAACAAATTCACAAATGAATGTAATTTCTAACAGTCTAAAAATATAAACATTTCTTTAGCAACAATTTGTTGTCACTCTCTCTAAACACCTTGGATTTGAATTGTTCTTGAAGCTTCCTTTGCTACTGTGTCCATAAAGGAAGACAGACTGCATGCCAGCTGCACTGGCTGCTCTTAGCCTCAGCTGTCCACAGAGAACTTTGTGCTGATCTGACCTTACACTTCGGCCTCAGGACTTGATGTTCTGCTCAAGCATTTGCCCCAACCTTTTACCCAGGTGAAGCCAAGTACAAATGGGCTTATCTGAACACAGAGAAGTTGCCACATGAATCATTTCCCATGTTTCTTCAGGGCAAAGGCTGGTTCAGACAAGCTAAATGTTTTGGATTGGATTGTTCACCAATTCATTGCTGCCTTAGGTCATAACACTATGCTGAAAGAAACTTTAAAAATAATTTTAAGTGTGAGAGTTGGTTTTAGAAAATCGATCAAAAGAAGTTGCTAGAACAGCTCATGCTTGTTAAACGTTGTTAGAACTTGAAGAAAAAATGACAAGTAGAATTTTATGGGAAATTGGGTAATGGCTTTAAACAGGAAGGTCAGATTATCCAGTAAGGTATAAAAACTCTCAAAAAGAAAACACTTCATTTTCACAGTATAGTCAATTCTTCATAGAACGGTAAATATTCTGGTAGCTATTGATGCTGAAAACAGTCAATTTGATCCTTTGAGAGAAGGGACCCATGTATAGTTTCATCTTTCCTTTTCATTACTTCTTCCTTTCTCCTGGTCCTATTTTTCAACACACTACAGGAAATATGGTAAGTCAGTGTGCATAATTCAAAATAGCTGATTAACCTTTGAAAGAAAAGATCATTCTGTTTTTTAGGATCAGGCCACTGTCTGACAATAATTCTAAGTTTACAAAAGTCATTGCCAAGAGATTCAGATGCAATTCTAAAATTCTGGCTTTGCTCAGCCTGGAGGGCCTCAAAGCCATATGGGGAGTGAAGCAGAAGATGGAAGATTCTGTGTGCCTGTGTGCATGTGTGCGTGAGTGTGTGTGTCTCCTCTCTCTCTGCCTCTCTTTACCTGACTTAATACACAGTATCAATTTATGTTCTCTGCTTCCTTGCAAAGCAACTTGTAACCACCACTGGAAAATAAATTGAAAAATCAATCTAGGAGGTGTTTTAACAATTAACTGTGTGTGTATAAGATTTATATGCTGTAATCATTTGTTTTACATGAACTGATGCCAACAGGCTCAAAGGGTTATAAATCAATGGAAGAATCTGCCAAATTTCATATACTTCAAGTTCCTGATATTCACAAGTTTAATTTAAGAGTTACATGTACTGTTTGTGATATTTAGACTTTGATTGTGAATTAAGAAACACATCCTTGGAAAATAGGATTATCATCTTTTAAATTGTTTTTATTGCAAAGGTAGAGTTACACAGTAGAGACAGAGAAGATCTTCCATCTGCCGGTTCACTCCCCAAAATGGCTGCAATGAATGGAGCCAAGCCAATCTGAAGCCAGGAGCCTGGAGACTCTTCCAGGTCTCCCACGTGAATGCAGGCTTTGAGCCATCTTTTACTGCTTTCCCAGGCCACAAGCAGAGAGCTGGAAGGAAGTGGAGCAACCAGGACACTTCCATACCGGATCCTGGAGCTTGCAAGGCAAGGATTTAGCCACTGAGCTATTCACAGGGCCCTTTCATTAAGTCTTCATCAACAAAATTACCCTAGCAGAATAGCATCAGTCTACATACATAAAAGAAACTCATAAGCATGGTCAATGTGTTACAAAAGTGGTCAGTTCCAGAGTTGATTTTCAGTGGGCATTCTTACCATATGTGGTTTTGAATGAAAAGTGTTTCAGAATTATGTGAGCTGATATATAAAGGTGTATATATGTATTTGAAATGAATTTTGACAAAAGTATATTTTAAATAGTATGAATTAAAACATCTATATCCTCAATCTTCCTTATCCTGTGTTAATTGTATCAAAAAACCTGTTAGTCATTAATTACAGAGCTTTCACCATACACTCTGTCTATCATTGTACTTTTTGGATTATTAATACAAATCTGGTGGAATTTATCTTCATGCTATCTTCCACATAAATTCCTTTAGTGTATTCCCATTACTGTTACCCAGATAAATTCTCCATTGTGAAAAATCTGGACAAGAGATTCTAAGATTTTAAGGTGCATATAAATAACCTAAGGATTTACCAAAAGCAGATGTTGACTCCTTAGGTCCAGGCTCAGACCTGAAATTCCACCTTCCTACTAAGTTTCAAATGTTGCTAGCACTGTTGCTATTGTTGAAGGCTCTGAGTAGGAAGGATGGAGAGTCCTTGATCAGCGTTCTAATCACAGTAGTCTGTACATGCTCTCTGTTTCCCTCCAGTTTACCCTTTGATGCAACAATTGAAGCTATTTTTTTAGCTGGCCAGTTACAAATGTTGTTACATCTGATTTTATAGTAATTGCATTGTCCTTTTGATTGTTAGGAAGAAATGTCTTAACAAATTCACTATTCATTAGCAAAATGTCTCTTCATATGTCTCACATCTTTACATATGTTTAAAATTTCTTACACAAAAATCACATTTGCAAATGTCAATTGCATTTATCATGAAATTGTAGCTTATCTTTAATTCTGTGATATTACTAGTTGCTTCATGCTTATTTCATTCTGCATTAGTATTTGGGTCTTCATTTTAAATTTCCAGGTTTGTTTCTACCTACATTCTGGACAATTTTTTTTTAAAAGATTTGTTTATTTTTATTACAAAGTCAGATATACAGAGAGGAGGAGACAGAGAGGAAGATCTTCTGTCCAATGATTTACTCCCCAAGTGAGCCGCAACGGCCGGTGCTGCGCCGATCTGAAGCCAGGTACCAGGAATTTCTTTCCAGGTCTCCCACACGGGTGCAGGGTCCCAAAGCTCTGGGCCGTCCTCAACTGCTTTCCCAGGCCACAAGCAGGGAGCTGGATGGGAAGTGGAGCTGCCGGGATTAGAACTGGCGCCCATATGGGATCCCAGGGTGTTCAAGGCGAGGACTTTAGCTGCTAGGCCATGCCACCGGGCCCTTTCTGGACAAACGTTGAAGTAATTAGGAAATCAATTAATGATAGTCTAGTAAAATAGTGAGTATTTCAGCTTAATTACCAATTATGATTCATATAGGTATCCTCACAACTCATGCTGTCTGCACCAAATGTGCAGATGAGCAAGGTCTATACAAATTGGTCTATAGAAATGATTGAAGCTGATTAATTCAATGACACTAGTCATTAGCTTACATTTAGTACTCAAATAATGTACATGTTTGATGCAGAAATTATAGTTCAACAATGATATCTTTTTTAAAAGATTTATTCATTTTTATTGTAAAGTCAGATATACAGAGAGGAGGAGAGACAGAGAAGATGATCTTCCATCTGCTGGTTCACTCCCCAACTAGCTGTAATGACTGAAGCCAAACAGATCCAAAGCCAGAAGACAAGAGCCTCTCCCAGGCCACAAGCTAGATGGGAAGCGGGGCCTCAGGGACATGAACCAGTGCCCATAGGGGATCCTGGTGCATGCAGGGTGAGGACTTTAGTTGCTAAATTACTGCAACCGACCCAGATATTACCACTTTTTAGAGATGAAGACACACAATATTAAGAACAAGTGTAAAGACAGAATAAATAGGAGGGTCAATCTTTGCTCTCAGTATCCCCCTTTTATATATCATAATTTTCCTGCTGTGTCTTCTACCTGGGAACCTCTCGCATGGCCAAGCCCATATGCCATTTTACTTTATCTATGGAAAGTTCCCTTTATTCCCTCCACTGGAATTAAACATCCCTTATAAAGATTAAAACAAATAATTCTACCTCTTGCTCTTTTTCCTCTTATTTAAAATAATAACCACATTGTTTTTTAAATTTTATTTTGTTCTGATGATCTTTACATAGTAGATTTGGGCACAAAGGGTCAAGGGCTAACTATTGTTTCTACCACAATAGTTTATATTTGTTCAACATGCTTGTTTTATGTGTGATATCTCACTTAATAGTTCTCATATTCTTGGGAAGCATCTTGCTATCAATGCATTCTAAGGATCAGGAAGCAGAAGCTTACAGAAGTGAAACAGCTTGCTAAAGGCAAAAAGCTAGCAAGAGGCACACTGGCACACTGGTCTGGATATAAACCTAGGTGGCTTTCACCAGATAACCCATCATCTACTATACTGATTCGTGTGACAACTCAATATTCATTGTGTTACGAGTCTCTCTCCATGGGATCAGCACCATGGCATGATAGGTTAAGCTTCTGCTTGCCTGCCATAAAGGTTAAGCCCGTGGGCGCAGCACGGTGGCCTAGTAAATAAACTCCTTGCCTTCAAGGCACCAGGATCCCATACATGCATCAGTTCTAATCCTGACGGCCTAGCTCCCTGCTTGTGGTCTGGGAAAGCAGTCGAGGACGGCTCAAAGCCTTGGGACCCTGCACCCCTGTGGGAGAGACCTGGAAGAGGTCCTGGCTCCTGGCTTCAGATTGGCTCAGCTTCGGCTGTTGCAGTCACTTGGGCAGTGAAACATCAGATGGAAGATCTTCCTCTCTGTTTTTCCTCTTCTCTCTATATATATCTGACTTTCCAATAAAAATAAATAAATCTTTAAAAAAATACACAATGAAAGTTAATCATTTAACAGAAAGGGTTAAACCCATAACTTTCTTACAAATAACTATATTAATTAACATTCATTCTAAAAAAAGATTCTCACTCTCTCCTTTTATAAATACGTATAAATATAAACTCTTTTTATCTTTATCCTTTTATATGCTATTGAATCTAATACCTAAAATGTTTATTTATTTGAAAGCACGGTTAGAATGAAGAGAGAGATGGTACAGAGAGATCGACCTTTCATCAGCTGGCTTACTTCCAAATGGCTTCAATGGCTGAAGCCAGGCTGGTTTGAAGCCAGGGACCAGGAGCTCCTGCTGGATTTCCATTCATCATAACAGGGGGCCTAAGGAATTGAGTCATTATCTGCTGCAACTTTGGCCATAAGCAAAGAGGTGGAGCAGCTGGCCACTTCCCATCCAGCTCCCTGCTTGTGGCCTGGGAAAGCAGTCGAGGACGGCCCAGAGCTTTGGGACCCTGCACCCATGTGGGACACCCAAAGCTTCAAATTAGTTCAGCTACGGCTGTTGCAGCCACTTGGGGAATGAACCCAGTAGATGGATGATCTTTCTTTGTGTATCTACTTTTCTCTGTACATACGCCTTTCCAATAAAAATAAATACAGAAATCTTAAAAAAAAAAAAGTGGAGCAGCTGGGACTGAAACCACTAACCATATAGGATGCCGTGCCAGGTACTTACTCTTTTTAAAATATTTCTTTATTTGGATAAAAGGCAGAGTGGAAGGACAGATAAAAAGGTCTTCCATCTACTGGTTCAATCCCCACATGTATTCAATAGCTTTGTATCTGGGCTAGATTACAGGCAGGGACTCTGAACTTCTCTCAGCTTCTCATGTTGGTGACAGGAACTTGAGTACTTTCTTGTCATCATCGCCTGTGGCTATTCCAAGAGTAGCAGAAGGGTGCTGGATCCCACGCAGAGCAGCATGGAACTGAATCTCTGATGAGGATGCTAGTGTAGCAAAGGGCCACTTAACCTGCTGCCCCGTACTGTTGGTCTTGAATCCTACTAAAATTTCATGGACATTAGTCTAAGTCTTATTTCCTTGTGCAGATCTGTTTTTGAATAAACAAGAACTAATCCTTTTAGAAAAACACAGAAGGTCCTTATCCAGAAAAGAAGAAATTGCTAGTACAAAGATAAAATACTATTTTTCTTTAGATTCACATCTTACTTTAGCATTTAATGTAATCATTATATTAAACATGGTTGACATTCTACAGCTTTTTTGTTTCAAATACTGTGAACAAAAGAAAATTATTACTAAATCTTGGAGAATCTTATTTTTCAGTTTATTCTATACATAAACCTCAACAAAGGAAGATTTATAAGCGTTCATGTAAGCAAACATTAAATAAAGAGAACTGGCCACAGAAATCTGGAATATACAGATTTTTTTGATTTCTAAAAGGAACTTAATTTATGTATAAAAACATTAATTAAAATAGCTATCAGAAAATTGGCCAAAAAATAGAAGACTAGAAAAATCTACTTGGAAATAATTTCAAATGCTAAGATATATGCTTTTGATTTATCTCACATGCATACTACATTTATGTATTACATATACTTCTACACATAACACACATATATGTACATAACATGCACACATATGGAGAACACACATAAATTACTCACACATTAGAGGATAGATGATGCTGATAGTCCTGTATCCTGAAATTTTCATTGCTTCCTAAAATTTCTCCTAAATATACCACAGTACGGTCAAAAGTTTACCACTGACCCAATAATTTAATCTACTCTCTCCCAGTTCTGTCAATTCACCCAATCATGTCCTTTACTGCACCTTTCTCCTTCCAGTACAGAATCCAATCTATAGCCAGGTATTACATTTGGTTTTCATGTCTCACCAACTGCTTTGGATGTACAACATTCTATCATCTTTTCTACAAAATGGCATGGATGTTTCTGAAGAATACAACCCCCATCACACATACACTTGAAAAACCTTTCCCTCATGTCTGCTGTTTCCTCATGATTAGATTCAATTTGGGCAGGATACCGTACGTGTGATGTTAGATGTGAGGTCTTTCTTAGCCCAAAATGCCTGAGACTATTTTATTGAGTTTAGAGTGTTTCTTCAGATTCATGATTCAGTTGCTTTTGAAGAGTTTTCAGCAGGAGAAAAGCTTTAATTCTTCTGATTTAATGTTACAGTTGTTTTTGTGATGACATGATGAATTTTTCTCTATTCTTTTTTTTTATTTCACAGACTTAGTTTAAGAGCACCCTCTTCTGTGCAGTTCTTTCATGGATAATTTGTTGAGGGTCATGGGATGGAGTATCTTATTTCTTCTCTTCTTTCCACAAGATCCTTACCTTTCCTCTCTTACTTTCTTCTCTCCCTTTACAACCTAGGTCCGAGGGGAATCCATCCATTCACTGATCTGATTTCTCCCTCCAGGAGCAGTGATTCTCCAAGGAGGCCACTTTGGTTTGTACACACTGTCGGGTCCTTCTTTCAGCCAGGGCTGAGAAGGACCAAGTCCCAACATACACCCTGTATTTCGGGATTTATTGCTGCACTTGGTATTTCTGAGGTGACCTTGTATTTTATCTAGTCCTGCTGTTTCTCCCTACTCTGTATCAGTCTTTTTAGTCTTGGACTCTGCTGTTTGCTAAATCCAAGTTTTAGTGGCAGGTGACATGCAAAGTGCTATTTGCTTCAGGGACACGATGAGGGGGAGCAAGAATCAGGTAATGGACACGGATGTCTAACAGTGTGTCTTCACTCTTTCCCTTTTTGTTGTTGTTGTATATTTGTTTTATTTTAAACTAATTCCAAAATCTTAATTTTTACCAACTAAATGTAAAAGATGCTGTATCGTATGTTTTCCATAATAAAATGAGGTATGAGTAATATAAGAAAAGGAAAAAGGAAGAAAAGGAGAAAGCACAGAGCAAAAATAAAAGAATAAAGAATAATGGTAACCCAATAAAGACAACTGGGAATGTGAATATCAGATTTTGAAGGCTACTTCAAATGTGGGTTTTAACATTCCTTTAAGAAATAACAGGATTTCAGCACAAGTACAGTTTGCAAAAGTGATTGCTTTAAGATCAGTACTATCTTATACTGTATTTGCACTAGTAAGTCCTATATTTCATATGCTTCTGCACACACACAAACACGCACTTACTTGTTTCACATTCTGGAGCTCTTCTGCCAATTGCTTCCTTTGCCTCTCTGATTCAAATAATTTTTCCTATATGTAAAAACGTTATGAAGTCATCCATAAGTATGATTGTCTTATACTTTGTTTCAAAGCTTATATATTTCCCCCCCAAAAAACAAATAACTGTAATTTCAAAAGAAGATTATCCATAAAAAGAGCAGTGTAACTACGATATAAGATAATACCAAGGCAGATGAATGTTAGCAGATTTTATTGGTTAAGTAAGAGAGAGTAAGAGAAACTTAAGAGCCATTTCACTACAAACTGGAGCAAAGGAATCGCTTGAACCTTAAGTTGAGAAGCAAAAGTTCATAGTAATATTGCAATGTTTATTGTAGCAGGCAATAATCTTTCTGGCTATTCCAGTTCAATCTTGTCTAAGAGGTGAAATCAAAGTATATGAGGATGAATGTATTACAGCAAGCTAATGAAAATGCCACCGACAAGGAGCCAAGAGACTGCTGGTTCCCGTGCTTTTATGTTCTGGCAAGTCACCTTCATTCTATCTGCCCTACTTTCTTGCATCTGGAAATGGAAAAAATATCTATTTTCATTCATATTTGAAAAGCAGAAGCAATGCGAATTCTGAAGAAAGGCTTTTTGTAAAATAAATACAGTGCCTTAAAATTTCACTCTTGTAAAATTAAAAGTATTCACTGGCACAAAATTTTCTTGGTTTCATTTTGACTTGAACCTTAAATCAGACATGAAGAACAGTGATGCCATTGTACAATGAAAAGTCAGAGAGATAATCTATATAACCTTTATTTAATAACATCATTTGTTTGTATGTGTAAAATACATGCAGAAAAATATAAATGCTACCACAAATAAAATACTCAATATTCTGTATACCAATTTGTAAACTTCTTTAAATGATTCTCAGTTAATAAGTAGGTTTTGTAATAAAGGTAATTAAAAAATTTAGAATTTGTTTTATCTGAAATTTCAGGCTTTTAAAGATATTTTCAGCTACATTTTATTAGCTTTAAAGGTGAAACTGGATTTATTGAATGACTCCTCAGGGAAGCCTTAGTCTAATGTTACATGAGTATTACACATAAACGTTTAACTTAAAATTCTAATAATTAAGAATTACATTGAAATAAAATTGAAATATATCATTAAACTCAATAATAAAGTTTAAATTAAAAATATCTAAAAGTCTTTAAAAACTCTGAAAAATGGAAAGATTGAATGGTTTACACAGAAATAATGCACATAAAAATGCTATCACATAGAGGTCTTAAACACTGACTAACTTTTTCAAGACAGTATGAAGAAATGATTGCTGGTTTTTAAAAAAGGATTTAATTATTTTGATTGGAAAGGCAGAAATACAGAGTAAAGGAGAGACAGAAAGATCTTCCATCCTCTGCTCACTTCCTATGTGCCAAAATGGCCCGAGCTGGGCAGATTAAAAGTTGCAGCCAGAAGCTGTTTGGGGTCTACCACGTGGATGGGGGCCCCATGGACTTGAGCCATCTTTTGCTGCTTTCCCAGGTCATAAGCAGGTAGATGGACTGGAAGTGGAGCAGCCAGGACACAAACCAGAGCTCTTATAGGATGCTGGTGCCACAGGAGGAATCTTAGCTTATTATGCCACGGCGTTGACCCCTAATGATTGCTAATTTTTAAATTAAATTTACATTTTCCATCTAGACTTCTAAGTATTGTCTCCAAAAATATGGAGAGATAGTAGCTTTAATATTCTATGAATACATATTTAAAATATTCTTGTAGTAGTGAAATGTTGCTAAGCATTTGGAAAGAGGGTGAGTAGTTTTTTCAAGGAATGTAGTAATCTATAAGAAAGTTTATATATTCATATCCATTAATAAGGGAACTATAGTTTTAGTGACTTATTCTGTATATATACTTGTATAATTACCCAAAGACAAACCTACAAAACTGTGAAATGTAGAACACTCTGGGACTGATGGCTTCCAGTTCTAGCTGTTCTACTCTGATTAAGCATTCTGCTAATGATCTGGGAAAGTAACAGATGACAGCCCAAGTTTGGGCACCTACCAGCCACGTGGAAGACTGGGAACGAGCTCCTGGTTCCCGGCTTTGGGCTAGGCCAGCATTAGGAGCTGAGGTTATTTGGGGAGTGTCATTAAGAACATGGAAGATATTGGGCCTGGCGGCGTGGCCTAGCAGCTAAAGTCCTCGCCTTGAACGTCCTGGAATCCCATATGGGCGCCGGTCCTAATCCCTGCAGCTCCACTTCCCATCCAGCTCCCTGCCTGAGACCTGGGAAAGCAGTTGAGGACGGCCCAGAGCTTTGGGACCCTGCACCCGTGCGGGAGACCCAGAAGAGTTCCTGGTTCCCAGCTTCGGATCAGCGCAGCACCGGCTGTTGCGGCTCACTTGGGGAGTAAATCATTGGACGGAAGATCTTTCTCTCTGTCTCTCTTCCTCTCTGTATATCTGACTTTGTAATAAAAATAAATAAATTAAAAAAAAAAAAGAACATGGAAGATCTATAGATATTTACCCAAAAAGTTATCCAAGATATGTTATCTAACTGACAAAAAAAAAGTTGTAAAAAAAAGTGGGTGTAAAAAACAATTCATGTAAAATTTTATATTTATTTTTTTGTAGAGGCTTCTTTTTTAAAAAAAAAAGTTTTAGAGTCACAGCAAAACTGAGAGGAAGGTGTAGATACTTCCCATACACTCCTGGCTCACACAAATATATTCACATTTTAAAAATACAGCTGGCTGGGAACAGAAACTTTCTGTAGTGGGTCCTTTAGAGGGTCCAGCAATTAACTAAGGTAGAAATAAAGGTTTCTTCCTTATTATTGTAAAATGTAACTAACATAAAGTAAATCACAGACAGTAAAATTTCACTTTTGTGTTAAGACACAAAAGCGTACATCCTCAGAGTAAAATAATGATAAAGTAGTTATGTAGCCTTCTTTGAAGATCTGAAAGACATAACAGCTTTCTGTAAAGGTTATTATTTAAACATAGTATTCAAACAAAAGTAATAAGATTGAATATGAAAAATCAAACTTTTTTGATATGTTTGGTATACATGCATTTCTTATTTCTTTAAATCATACTTCCTTAATTACAAAGGACATGAGCAAACCAAGATGTTCCTTAAATTCAATCCAGAATTCTTTTCTTTTTTTTATTCAATATATGGGTGTAAAAAGAAGTGGTTACCTTGAGTGTCTTCATTTCTTCAAAGGTGTCGTTTTTTTCACGCTGAAGCTTTTCCATTTCATCTGCTTCTGCAGAATCACAGGGAAGAAGCTGTCAACATTGAAATACAAGAGAAAAGCTTTGCATTAGATGTTAATTATGAGAACCAACACTAGAGTCCTATGAATCAGCGTTCAGTGTTTGCATTCTAATAACCAGATGCAGTTTCTTACTTTAAAGTTAAATAAAATATGAAATTAATCTGGAGCTATTGGATTCATTTAAACTTCACCTTACATTGTTGGTATTTAATGACTGAATTGAGATCATAATAAGGTACACACATTATCTTGTTACCTTCATGATTTTTCACAATACAATTTTCCTTAAAAGTTCACATCCCAAGACTTCATAATGTAAAAAAAAACTTAAAAAATTAAACCTACAAATTATTTGCTAAACATATTCCAAGAGCATCACGCCCAAAGCTAACAAAATCAAAACTGTTTATATGATGTCAATGAGATACTTTGCAACTATGAATCTCATCTTAACTAAATGAAATATAATACAACAGCTAAGTAGCTTAAAAAGATTCCTACACAAAAACTGTGAATTACAGTTAGTGTAAATAATTCATGTAAAAACACTGGGGTGGGTAGGAAACTGGGTGGGGCTTCTCCCTCAATATCCCGCTTCACCTCAGATACATGATGGAAATAATATGGAAATAATAGTCTTACCCACTTTCCTGTAACCCTTGAACCTTTTTACCCTAGTTAACTATGTAAAGATTGTTAAAAATATAATAAAAAATGAAAAAAATTCATGTAAAAATGAACAGCAATAAAAATAGCACAGATGACAACTTCTCTTATATCTTATTTGATCTCTTTGACATTTGATTAAAAAGTTAAAAACCAAAAAAATCAATGGTAATCTAACCAAATATACAATTCAAGTCTAAGTTCTCCATGGGAAGTGTAAAAGAGCTAAAAAGTATTGTAAATGTAGATCATTATGTGGTGAAAATGTTACTTAGGTAAAGAAGCCTAGTAGGTAAAGAAGAAACAAAAATAGGAATAAAATACAAATAATGTATTATCAATTTGGGGACACTTCACTATATGTGGATACACTGATAAGTACTGCCTATACTCAGTATTAAACAGCCCCATCCCACATTATGAGGAATGAGCAGAGACAGCCAAAGGGTTCATAGCTAACATATGGCCATCAAGGTCACCACTGAGATCTGATACCACAGTATGTGACTTTACAAATTATTCCACAAAGGTCATGGTGGAACAAACATGATAAACTCAGATTTGCTTTGTTAATGTGGGGAGTTTGGGGGGACAGGTTTCCCCTCAACATTACCGATTTTTTTCCACCGTATTTACTTTTGGATATCTATGGCCACTATTTATAATTTGTATGTGCTCATTTTCTTCATCTTACTGTTAAATCAGAACTATTAACACCAGTAATATGACCCAGCTTCTCTATCATCCTAGACTACTTGTGGACAGACTTTCAAATGTAACAATTTTTGCAAAAGTGGAAAACAAAGGCTAGTACAATGGAGTTGTGCAAGAAAAAACCTAGGTGGCAGTTGTATAGGATTTACAAAATATTAACCTTCTTTTCTGCATGCATTCCAGCTGCCTTATTATATTAAAGTGCTAGTTTAAGAAACATCTGAACTAACATCTGCAGCACACTATCCCTCAACATTGAAATGGTTGTTTTATATAACCTTTAAGCCAAAGGAAAATCTGCATTGGTCCCTTTACTTTTTATTGCTTTTAAAGATTTATTCTAACAGCAGGGATAAAAGACAGATGAAGCAACAGAACAAGGTCTTCCATCTGTTAGTTTACTCCAAAACTGGCCACAATGACCAAGGCTGTTCTAGGACAAAGCCAGGGGCCAGAAACTCCATCTGTGCTTTCCATGATGAGTTTTCTTGGGCCTTCTTCCTCTGCCTTTCCAGGCAGCTTAGCAGGGACTGGGAAGCATATCAGCTGGGATTCAAGCAGGTGACCGTCTGGGATGCTAGTGGTGTAGACTATGGCTTACATACGCACAATGCTGGCTCCTTATATATTCTGATTCCAAGAAGTGAAATGGACAAGGTTCAAAAGGTCAAATACAAGTTTAAATAGCAAAGCTATAACTTCCCCCCACAACTTTTTTTAAGTTACAATATTTCATTAAGAGAAATTATAGATTGGGATTTCAGGTTCTAGGGTATGAACGTAAACTCTTGAACTTAACATCATGCTGCTAAACCACACAAAACAGAATCCATGGTACCATTTTGGGAAGAACACTAGACTGAATAGTTAGAACAGACCACGACTTTACGCAGAGTTTTATAATTTCATTGCTATTTACCACTGAGAAATAGAAACTTGGAGCTAGAGAACTGGCCACAGATGTTACTTGTGAATTATTTGAAAATTCCTTTATGTACACATTTTAAAATACATTGCTATTCAAATGTACTTTAGCCAAGGACGTAGCATGAGAAACAAACTGTTACCACTTAACAACATTTAATAACAATGATTCCAGTCAGAAATCTCTTGAACTTGAGCATTCCAACCTGTACATTTCTTTCCCGTTCCGCTGTTTTCAGCATCAGATCATTCAGTGTCATGTAACTTGTTTGTCCGATTTGTCCAATAAACTTTTTCCTCAGGAACCTATTCAATTATCTTCCTGTTATAAAGTTGTGAGTGACTGTCCCACTTATTTGAAAATATCTGTGTACACCAATTTCTCCATCTATTTCCCCTGCTAGGAACCTCTTATAGTCTGTTTTTCACATATCTCCTCTTGGTCCCATAATTTTAAAAATCATTCATTGCAATTTCATTAATAAAACTGTCCCATTAGAAGGTAAATGGCATTCAGTGATTTTTTTTTTAACATACAACACTGCTCAGACATGTTGCTGGAGCTTCTCTTCACTGGACAGTTACAGTCTATTATGCTACCTGCCCTGCTGATCCTTCACACCACTTCCAATTTCTTACTTTCATTTCTACCCTTTAAATGAAGAGAGGAGGGCTTAGGAAGCTTTTCAAAGTTTGCTAATTTTTGCTTTTCCTATGTAATTCTTGAGTGATATTCATTGTCATTCTTCAATTAATGCTCCCCCGAATGTTCCTGGATCTCTTCCAGCTCCTTAATCCCAGTAGTCTGTGGTTTTGATTCCTGTCAACATCCTGAACTTAACTCTCTCTCAAACACAAACAGGGGGCATCACCTCCTCTAACCAGAATGAACTTTCTTCTTAGTCTCCCAGTTTCTACTAACAGTACCATTATCTTAATGAAAATTTTTGAGTTATCATTAACTCCATCTCCTCCTTTTGGTTCTCACATTGAATTAATCTGTAAGCTTTATTTGATATACTTCTTATTGTTATTTTTCTATTTAATTTTCACACATCATTCTTTTCCTATCTCCCAGTCTTCATTACACTTTATTATCCTACATTTGAACTATGCTAACTGTCACAAGTTTCGTTTGCATCTTAGTCCTCTGCAATCGCCTGTTTGTGAGGGCACAGCTCCTACAACCTAATTGATTTCGCTAAGCCACATCTCTTAAAGGTTCTACTCTTTCAACATTATCACATTGGGGACCAAGCTTCCAGAAAGTGAATCCATGGTAGAAAAATCATATTTAAATGTCAACAATTCCTTTCTAACACTTTCATCACCTGCATTACCTTCTGCTTACAACTACATTCTGTACCCCTTTTGGTTCATGCTAAGATACAACTCCTATCACTCAGCACTCTCCACACACGCAGTCAGAATCTCACTTTACCTTCCAAATGCACTGAACTGTCAAGGATGCTACAAATTTTCTCTTAATGTCCTAAGCTCTATTATGATTATGGCCATACGACACAAGGCAGTTTATGTGACTACAACTATTTGTGTCCATGACTTTACCTTAGAATAAATAGCTGAGTTTTATCTATCTTAACACAATACCATGCAAACTGTTAACGACTGTATATTTGGTGTTATGGATGAGTTTTAAGAAAAGTGTTTTTTGAGGGTGTACTGTCACAAGTAGTGACAAATGTCTCTGATATCATGACGTAGTACAAATTGTGAGTATCCTTTATCCAAAATGAAAGTGCTTCAGATTTTAAAGTTTTTCAGATCTGGAATATTTTCATAGATCTGACTGGCTGAGCATTTTCTAAATCCCAAAACCTGAAATGTCCCCAAATCTAAAATGATCAGATGTGATACTCAAAGATGTTTATATGGATGCATGACCTGTATAAGTGAAACATTACTAAGTCTTATCACATATAAGTCAGCCTGACATTACACATTCTATATTATTTCCATATTAAAATGGTGATCTGCAATCTATAAAATTATGTCTAGTACACACTATAGGAAACTTGCAGTGTTCCATGATTTTTTAAATCTTCCTTTCATGACACTTGATTAATCTGGTAAAATCATTACCTTATGATGGGTTATTGTCTGCTGTTGTTAAATTTAGACTACTGCTAAATGTGGTCTCCAACCCTGCCATTTCAGTGTTTTGCCTTGTGCTAGCAGCAGGTGTACACTGTGAGATTTTTAACGCAGAAATGTTGATCAGAATCACAGAAAGTTTTATTTTTGGTTCCAAATGTCATATTTTTCTGAATCTAGGTTTTTTTTTCTTTTTCTGTCAAATAACAGAAGTAGGACTGATTTATCCCTTCTTAAAAGACAGCATCTTCAGAACTCTTGAGTTCATGTAAAATGATAAAACAAGCTAGCTGCCTGAAAGTAAATTATCTATGATTGTATTATGAAATTCAAAAACAGACAAAAGCAACCTATATCCTTTTAAGTAAGAAGAGTGGTTCCAATGTGAAAGTAGAAACTAACTAGGAAGTGGCATGAAGAAGTCTTTGAGCAGTGATTCCATATGAGACATACAATAAAAATGTATCAACTTATATATGACGGACTTTTTATCACAATGTGCATATTTTATGTCAATAAAAATATTTTTATAGAGAAGTAAGGAAAAGATAATGAAGCCATTTTACCAGCAAGGAAAGAAGAAAACATGAGTAAAAAACACACATCCCTAACAGAATGATTATAGACTTTACCCTGCTGTTTGTCAATCTCAGAACAACTGAATGTAAGTTATCCACATTTCTACAACATTTCTATTGTTCTGGTAATTAGGTTTTGATAAGTTATACAGCTGAAAAAGATTTCATGGAACACAGAATTAAAAGTTTATTTTGGCCCCCATTTTTTTTTGAAATTCATGCATAGCTTTTCCATAGTATGCATTTCCCATGACTTTGCTGAAGTTCTCTCATATACATGGCTTTCAAACATTTTGGCAACAAAATAATCTTGTTTTTAAATTCCAGTTTCCATGAACTCTTGAAGTATTCTTATATAACTTTACATTGCAATTGTGAAGAAAATTTTGGTAAACATCATGAATATAGGTAATATAAATTAATACATTTTTTTTGTGCAGCACCATGGCTGAGTGTTAACAAAAACATTTTTAACCACAAAAGTATAATGTGTCAGGACTTCACAAATTTGCTCTACACAAGACACCAATTAAGTAAAACTGATCTATGCTGTTACAAGGTGATCGAGTGTCCTGAATTTGGGTGGAGGGCTGTCAGTAGCAACAGAAAACAGAGCAGCAGAACATTTGGGGTAATGTATTTCATTATTCTTCATCTGACGCTGATGGTCAGATTTTAAAATTTCATGTGACAGATATTTATGAATATTTTTCTGTGTGTACATAACAGGGAGATAAAACAAATCAAAAAGAACACAACCTACCCCCAATATCTATATGTATAATCAATAATTACTATACATATTTTACGAGTCAAATTGTCAATGCTGGCCTAATTAGGGATAGAAGTAACATGGGGCCAGTGACAGACACTCATAGAGAGGTCAAAAGGAACTGAATTTAATCTGTTTAATACAGTTTTTTTCCAAGGAGCACCTCCTTGTACAATTTCAAAACAAAGACAGAAATATGTCTAGAGACATGACAAGTGACATTCAAGGCTTGTGATTTAAATCCAGTTAAAACAATTCTATAGGGCATACTGTACCTGTGAATCTAATATGTTAGAAATTTCTTGTGCTCCAACATTTACTTCATCCAACTGGAGGGAAAATAAATTTCTGGCAACCTGGACAAAATCTAAAATAGAACATATTACATTAAAGAACATAGCATTTAACCTCATCTAAATAAACCCTACACTTTTCTAAATTAAGTTGGAACGATGCTTTATAACTCATGATTCAAACTGAACTTACATAAATCATCTGAAAACAGCATTGGTTGAGCTTACAGGTAAATGTAAGTTCCAATAAGAAGAGGCAGGAGTAGGTATTTAACAGAAACAATTAAGATGCCCTCATCTCCCGTCAAGGTTATACTCTGGTCTTGGCTCTACCCAGTGCAGACACTGGGAGGCAGTGGGAACGGCTCAAGTACGGGGCTCTTGCAACTGCATGGGAGACCAGACTATGCTCCTTAGTAATGGCTGCAGCCCATCTGGAGAGTAAACTAGACACAGGTGCTCTGTTTGTCAGCCTATTTGTCTCAAACAAACAAAAAATAATTTTAAAAATGTAAAGTGAGTCTAAGTGACTTAAACAAAAAATAATTAACTGGTTTAACTTAACTTCTAAAAATAAGAATAATAATGCAACAAACACATGTTTAAGACATTATTTAATCCTCCAATTCATGTATTATGAGGACTTTTTTCCTAACATGACAATATTATGACATGGCTTTTCAAGCTGGAGGGATCTGACGTTTAATAATAATAGCAGCAGCTAATGTTTATTTAACAGCCACAATATGCCAGCTATGGTGCTTAGCAATTTCATTTTCACAATAATTTTCATTTTTACAGATGAAAAGATCGGGGCTAAGATCGGTCAACCATCTTGACACTGCCCAAGACCACCTGGTAAATAACCGTCATAGCAATCCATAACTTCTTCAGATCCAGAAGATCCATTCATCTCTGTATCCTCACGTACTTTTTTTAATTTCCAAGGGTCATTTTAAGTGTTCTCTGACATTGTATTTTATATTATGTTGGCTTTATTTTACAAATGTATTACCTTCGCTTACCTTGTTACAAATGTTAATTACAATTCATCTGAAGTTCTCTTCTGTCTCCCATTATTCCTTTGCTATTTTCATTTTTGCATCAATTTTTATGTTTGATATTTGGGCAATCTAATTTTATATTGGTGGATTTTTACCAAATTCTTGGAGACCTTGGCTACAAGCTTATTATTTAAGAATTTTTGGAGGGGTTGGGGGAATCCCAGAGCCTATAAAACTGTGTAATAAAAAAAAAAAAATATGGACTGAAAAATTAGACTGCTGGGGCAAGTGCTGTGGCAGAATGGATAAAGCCACTGCCTGCAACACTGGCATTCCATACGGGCACTGGTTTGAGTCTCAGCTGCTATTCCATTCTACCTTCCTACTAATGTACCTGAAAAGGCAGCAGGGGATGACCCAAATGCTTTGGTCCATGCACCCATATGGGAGGGTCTGGAAGGAGTTCCTGCTTTCAGATCACCTCATTTCCAGCCATTGTGGAGTGAACCAACAGATGGCTCTCTCTTCCTTTTTGTCTTTCTTTCTCTCTGTGTAACTCAGTCTTTCAAATAAATCAATCTTTACTGTAGATATCACTGAGCAATCTGGGTGTGTTGAGAGTAATGACTCCCCATATACTTTCCCACACTCGCTTGCTGTTGGCATCTATAGGTCCATAATCTCTTTGGTTTAATTTCTCAAAGAAATAAACTTCTTTTTGCCTCAAGGTGTGAAGGAGTGGTAGTTGCTAGACTACTTTGGAATGGGCAGGGAACAACTTGTATAACTTTGCATACAGAGATTTCTTCAATCCTGTTTTAAATGCCTTACCTAAACCCAGTGGGCAGAAACACCAAATTCCTTCAATTCCTAAGGGTCAGATCAGCTCATGCCTGCCTTACTGAGACATCTTTTCAGATCTTGGGCTTTACCTGCCTTGCCTCACTTACTCATTGACTGTTCCTTGTTTGCTTTCTGTCCTCAGCTAGGATAGTTTTCATTAGGCATGTATTTCTGTTTCTCGCTCTCATTATTTTATGGTGATTTTCAAGAGGTGATGGGAACATAGCTATGCCATCATTATCACTTGAAAACCAAATGGTGAATTCCCTTTCTTTTCTTTAAAGCAATATAGATGCTTTTAAAGTATTATAATGCAGCATTTCCCACATGCATAAAAATTAAATACACATGGTGCCAGGGGGAAAAAGTTACTGATGTAAAAACAAAAGATGTACAAAATACTTCTGTAAAACAGCTTACAAATGTGTGCCAAGAATCCAAATAATTTATTTACAATATGTATTCTATACAAAGAAGGAAAACACCAACAAGCACAATGATAATATAGATTTTGCAATGTCTGTTACTGAGAAACCATAAAACTGTCAAAAGTGGGAAGATTTAATTTTACATTATTATGGCTAAGTGGTACGTTATGCTACTGTTAATAATTATGTACGTATGATAAAAATATTAGCTGCTAGAAGAATTCAAATTAATTGAACAATAACATTAGGATTTTTATATTTTCTATGGTTTCTTTTGTTATTACTAAAGCAATATTTATGAACTAAGCAAAAACAACAATAGAATGATATTTTAGTAATAAATGAAACTATTAAGGTTATTCCTTATGCTGATCCATCGACGGCTACCAATTAAGGAACCTGAAGTAGATGTAGTGTACTTCTCATTCTCTTTTTTAACAAAAATGGGTCACACAAGCTCTTCAACCAAGTCTCCGGGAAATCAAGATAAGCTTAATGTTACCTCCAAAAGACACTGTCCCTTTTGCATCTGCTTGTACTTGCTGTCTCAGGACTTGCTGTTGTTCCTTTGTAGGCTGAATACCAAGATAATTTAGAGCCTGGAAAAAAAAGGTGAATCTTTTTTTTCAAATGTTTAAAGAACAAAACTTCTCATTATAACATTATTTTACAGCCCAGGGGGGAAAAAAATCAACACTGAACAGTGACTGGAATTAGATGCCCAAAGAAAATCTGCTGAAAATTTAGGGATTAATTGCTCATAAAGGATTAGTTTCCCAGCCCTACTACCAACTCAATTGCTTTGTCAGTACAAAGAATGCAAAATTTTATATGCTACAACCTCTTTTTAAAATAAAAAAGTTTTGTTTTACATGAAAGCCACAGTTACAGAGAGAGAGACAGACAGGGAGACAGGGAGAAAGAGATGGATCTTCCATCCACTGGCTCACTCCCCAAATGTCCACACTGGCTAGAGCTGGGATCCAAAAGAATTTTCTGGGTCTCCCATTTGGATGCAAAAGTTCATGGCCTTGGGCCATCCTCTGTTTTCTTGGGCTACTAGCAGGCAGCTGGATCAGAAGTGGCATACACCATGACTAAAACCAGTGTCCAAATGGGATGCTTGGCGTCACAAGTGGAGGATTAGCCTGCTACAACCTTTTCTGAGTGGATAGTTTAATCTTCAATTATTTAGGATTCAGCTACATTACTGTTTTTAAATGTTGAATAATCAAGTATTACTTCACCATACTTGCAGCTATATATATGAAGCCTAACAAACATGGCCATAATGTGTTCACATTTCATTGATTCTAGTTGTAAAACATTATAAGTTTCTTTTTTCCCCACAGAAAATCTATTAGTCTGAATGTCAATTAGATACAAAGAAATTTATTTCTATTTTTATGCTAGTGAATCATTATGATCCTCAAATGCAAAAAAAATCAAATAATTTAAACTCAAATGCCATTCATTTAACTGCAATAAGTAACTTTAAGAAGGTAAAAGCTCTAATACTTTGTTCTCTTACAGAATAAGAATATTTCCTTCCTACTGTTGTCTTACAAAGAAAATTGAAATGTGAAGGATTTACCATTTCCAGTTTCTCAGCCTTCATGCGAACGGAGGGATTTAGGCCAATCTTCTTTCCCCATGGTCCATAATTATCAGTCTGGGCAGGCATAGCACCTAAGAGACAACAGAGCACACATTAATTGGAATCTTAACTGGAATAGAACTTTTCATTTGACAGGATGTATTCTGGGCTCCTGCTCTTCAAAAATAATTCTGGCTAATAAGTTGGCAGTTTTCACTTTTGTTTTCATGATTTTTTTTCTTTAAAATACATCACATAATTCAGTTTTACTTGAGTCTTAAAGGACATAATATAAAAAGATTGGCCAATTGTGCCCTGTTGAGTCTCATGGAAACAAGAACCTAAAAAACAAACATACATCCCACTAGTACAGTCTTCATTTCAATACCTTACTAATTAGCACCACGCTCTAACCAACTGAGCTAACCGGCCACTTTCAATACCTTACTAATTGCAACACAGAGTTTTTCTGTTTCAAAAAGCGAAAAATCATAGATTGAAAATGACCATGATAATACTATGACTCGTAAAAGACATTATGTTATGTCAATTTTGGAAATACTCTGGAAAAAGTCATAAAAATGCAAAGCATTCCAAGTTTACATAAAAGGAATGATTCAGACGCAGAACTTCTTGAGCTAAAAACTTCATGTTTTATTTGACAGAAGGGTTATGTGTGAAACAGCTTAAGTAGATTTTTAAGAGGAGAGGGTCCTGTACTTGTAACCCATTGTCCTGTAAGTTTACATAATCATTTGTCTTGATGTATGAAAAAAATAACATGTCACAGGAAACAGATACTTGTTTTAATATGTCAAAGTTTGTAAAGCAAATTCCGATATTCATGTCCATCCTTACTAAATTGTCACTCTTCTAAGTACACTTCTAAGTGGTATTTTACTAGTTCTACATAGAAACAAGAGGAAGAGAAAAAACTTTTTAAAATGTCACATCTTTATGCAGTGTTTTAATTTTTTTTAATTTCTCAGAGCATCTGTCTCTAAGTACAAAATGATTTGCATTCTCTTTCTTAAGAACATAAGAAGTGCATATGAAAATAAATAGTCTTCCTCTAAAACTTTAACACATCCTTAACATTCTATGTAAAATCTTTAATATAGCTTATAGGTGTCAAGATTAAAAAAAAAAATTGTTACTGACTTTTAGCTCCAAAATGAATTAAACCTTGGAAAAGACTGATTTTAGCATAATAGAATTTTTATAAACCTGATAAAAGTAATTTAGAAATCTCTTTATCATGATAATTGTGGGCCAAGAGATAAAAATATTATGTATGGCTCATATGAAATATGTGAATGTATATATGTATGCATACACATATATTTCTCTTAAGAGAAATACAATCACAAGACTTCAGGATGGTATAAGTGATGAGAATGGAGTAGAATGGCGTGGAAGACCGAACAACAAACACATTAACTTTTCTTGTCATTTTTAGGTTTAGATCTGTATAGCCTGACACTGACACCCAGACAAGGTATACTAAGTGGAAGCATGCTCATTTATAATCTCGGACCAAGATTAACACTGGGTCTGAAGTACTAAATGTGTAAAGGGTTGCAGAGGGGATGAGAACAAGCAGAAGAGAAAGGTAGAGAAACAGACAGGGAGGGAAACACCAAAATCCATCCACACTGAAGTATGCACTTCAGTTTTTCTACATCTGACCGTGATGATTTGCCACATCCAACAGGAAATAATGGAAATGGAGCCCCTATTATGCTAATTCTGGCCAGTCATATGTCAGCTCATTAATCTTCACAATAACGAAAATGATATAGGCATTCCTCCCACCCAAAAGACAAAGGCTGAAAAAGGTAATTAGCCCAAGTCACACATCTAGTATGTGACAATATTAGACAGCAGTTCAATTGTGAATCCAGAAATTAACCTTCCACGTCAATGTCTCTCATTACCAGTTTCTTATCTTGTAGGAGTTGTTACAGTAAAAACCAAGAAAATGACAGAAAACTACTATGCCAACTATGAAGTATCGTTCATAGTTCCAATATTGAAATATTTAATGTAAAAGTCTACTATCTCTATTTAACACTGTGCAGATATGGCTTACCAAAACACTGTTTTCTTTCAGGCCACTTTTGTCTAAACCTTTGCTTTTGAATTAAAACCTTCCAAGGTTCTGTACAGGAATCCAGCATGTTCTGAAAACTCAGAGCTATTTGACCTGAAAAGCCCCTTATGGACAATTTCCCGAATTTGTCCACGGGATCTTTCCATTTCAGCTCCAACCTCCCACTGAGTCCTGTCTGGAGAGTGAGACTTACCAAAGCGCAGCATATTACTTGGATCTTCTATGTTCATTCCTTTTTTTAGGAGAAGAAAGGAAATGTTTTGTAAGAGCAGCATGAATTACATTTGATAAATTGTGTGAATCCTTTGTTAGACATCTTTTCCCATAGGTTTTAGGTTTCAGATTCAACAGACCTAATATAAAGAATTTTAGGTCTCTGATATTTTAAGTAATGGATATTATTTCTTCATACAACATTTCGTTATTAAACACCTCAGGGGTTTGAAACAAACACATGATAGAATAGTCTTCAAAGTTATCTGAAAGCATTATGCAGATTTTAAAAAGCCTAACCAATAATACACTTTGGAATAATTCTGAGAAGAGAATAGATGTAGGGTTATCCGAAGTTTATTTTGTTGAGGTTAACTCTGAAACTCATTTTTTTTTAATGAGTACCAATTGACTGATGGAGTCTTGTAGTAATAATCTAATGGGAGCACTCTACAACGGAATCCTTAAGACAGACCAATCACAATGTATGTTCAGATACTCAGAGGTAATTTACAGCTGACTTGACTTTCATTCAACCACCTGAGAAATAACTCAATTACTATGTTTATGTAGAATAAGATGGAACTGAGTCAATACTATTTCTAACTGAGAAAATGTTAGATTTTAATTGCATTTAATGTTTTAAATACAATCTTCTCACTTAGATTTAGTTTTCATTAACTATTTTTCCATTGTAAAATCTAATACCAGGCCAATGCTGTAGTCTAGTAGCTAAAGTCCTTATCTTGCACACACCGGCATCCCATATGGGCGCCAGTTCTTGTCCCAACAGCCCCACTTCCCGTCCAGTTCCCTGCCTGTTGGCCTGGGAAAACAGTGAGGAAGACCTGAAGCCTTGGGAACCTGCACCTGCGTGGGAGACCTGTAAGAGGCTCCTGGGTTCAGATTGGCTCAGCTCCAGTCATTACGGCTACTTGGGGAGTAAAATCAATGGATGGAAGGAAGATCTTCCTCTCTGTAAATATGACATTCCAATAAAAATGAAAATAAATCTTAAAAAAAAACTAATACCATTTTTTATGGTAACTGGTACAAATTTGTCTTGTTTATTATCACAGGATCTTTTCATCAGATTTGCCTCTTTCAATCACCTGACATCCAGCTTGTATTAATTCTATTTTTTAGTAGTTATTTTTACTTGAAAGTCAGAGTTAGAGAATGCAGAGACAGAGAATCTTCCTTCTGCTGTTTCACTCCTTATATAGCTGCATCAGCCAGGGCTGTGCTGATCAAAAGGAGTCACGAACTTTTTGGTCTCCCACATGGGTGCAGGGGTTTGATGCCTCCCAGGCCATAAGCAGGAAGTTGGGTTCAAAGTGAAAAAGCTGGGACATGGGCTGGTGCTCCAGATAGAAGCTCAACCTATTATGCCATACTGCCCCACACCCTTGGTACTATCCTTTTGCTCATGATGCTTCCTTAACTTAGATCATCTCCTGTCTTCATCCATCATTAATGTTTACCATCTCCTTCAAGTTGCACATGATGTCTGAAAGTCATCATGAATTTTTTTCACTAATATTTTTTACTTGAAGGAGTTATAGAAATAGAGGTAGATACTGAAGAGGAAGTTTGTCCACCAGCTGGTTCTCTCCCAAAATGGCTGAAATGCCCAAAGCTGAGCCAGTCTGAAGCTGGGAGCCCAAAGTTTCCACTGGGTCTCCAACACAGGTGCAAAGGCCCAACACCCTGAGCCATCCTTTGTTGTCTTCCAAGCTTTCAGTGGGCAGCTGGATTGGAGGATTACCCTGTTATGCCACTGTGGTGGTTTAATGTGAAATTTTTCTTCAATGATTACTTCATATAGTGGCAAATTCCTTATAATGCACTAGTTTTGCAGAAGGGCACAAAACTAAACCAATGCTTGAAAGATCTTATTTCAGCCCTAAAACATGTCCTGGAATATTATCTGAGCTGTAAGTAGGTTCTGAAATATTAACAGTAACAGTGAAATATTTTGAGCACATATCATGCACCGAATATGATGCTGGATGCTTAACACACATGATCTCATTTTAGTATGATAAGCTAGGAACAAGAATTTCAACGTTTATGTTTTCACTTAGAACTTTGTGAGAACCACTGTGTCTTCCCTACCATATACCACTTTACTCCTGGCTTTTGTGTAACTGTTATTCATTCATAAACAGGATGTTTATTAGAGTACTAAAATGAGGCATATCTCCTTCCAGTTTACACAAAACACTGTATCTAGTTACTTCATAAAACATGTGTACACACACACATTTAACTTATTTTTAACTTGAATAATGAAGATTTTTAGTATATGCTTTTTTTGACAATACACTCTTTAAGTCTCTCATTAAAAATCTTTTGTAATTTCTCCTATATTTTCTATACACGTAATACATTCAGCAAATGCTTACTGAACAAAAATATGACTAAAAGAGATAGTGAGTAGTTTAATTACTTTAGAAATTCAAGCATATTAAAAACAGTACATAAATAACCTGTCTTATATAATCAAGGAATAAAAGATCTTGATTTCCAAAATTTAACTTTGTACCCACAGTTTTTCATGACTAACAGCTTCATTTATCTCTTTTTGTTCTTATATAAAATCCCAGTTAAAGTGTATATTAAGAGATAGAAATTAATATTAATTTCTAAATTAGTAATTTCTAAATAAATCTCAACAAAGAAGAAGGAATTTTGAGTTAAAGATTGCTACAAAACCATTGATAAATGCTGCCTCCAATCAGAAGGAATTACTAGGAAATTTACTACAAATTTCTGTGAAACGTGTAACTATTTGATTTAAACTAAATCCTCTTTTCTTGGCAATTATCATCTATATAATTCTATCATAAATTAAAATATGGATAGAAATTTGCATTGTAATTTAGTCATAAGTAAACTGGCTTTTCAATTAATATTAACTGTAGCTTTTTAATGCTGCTGTGTCTAACTTTTGGAGAGAATTTTAGGGGAGGGTTTTTTCTTGACATTTGAGCTAATAAGTACAACTTAATTTTTAAAAATCTTTAGGTAATTAACATTTTGTTATTAAAAAAACAGTGTATCACTTTACAGGAACCAACAATGAATTAACAATACCCATCAGAAATTAATACATAGGACAATTTCTTCCAAACAAACAAGACAGAATTATTAAGCTATTTTCCTTTTCTTAATAGGTTTGTTGAAAAGTACATTTAATACACTTCACCAGTATTTCACTACAAGGACAAGGCACCCTAATCTTGATTTATATTAGAATTTTTTGTATTTATTTCAACAACTAATTAATTGTTATGGCTTTATAGACATCACAATGTACTTCAAAAAATTTCAACCTTTTGTTCATGGAAATTTCCAACAAAAGCCATAATTTAACAGAAACCACTGGACAAATACATTCATTTTGCTCTTTCAGTCACTACAGAGAAAGGCACAATGCACCCTTCTTTAAAGTCTATTAAAGTCACATTATGTACTCTTTATTGAGAGAAAATAATTGAAAAAACAGGAAAGAGGAATTAAATGTGCAATTACCTGAATTAGATATATCTGTACAGTTGTTGTCCAAGGCAGTAAAAGAAGTATATTCTGGTTCTCTGCATCCAGTTTTTGTCTGTGAAAGAAAATGAGGAACACACAATGTCATTTTGTAAAGTAGGTCAAAAACCTTGCTAAAGCTCATGTTAACATAAAAACAATGGTTAAAAGATTAAAGCAATATTCCAAAAAAAAAAAAAATGAAGCCACTAAAATTTGGTATATTCATCTTCAAACAGAGCGTTTCAGAATCAATGGTTACAACTGTTTTCAGCTTCACCATGTCCAAGGAGAGCAAAATATAAGGACACACACCTTGTTTTTTCAAAAGGTACTTCAACTTCAAATGACAAAGTACAAAGCCTGACAGAAAACTTTAACACTCTGAGCACATGAACCCCAAACTGAAGCTACCTTTGTGGAATTTATTTCACGGACTTAAAAGCCTACCTGATCTTGACAAGTGGATGCTGGACTCTCTGCCATTGTCCATGCCCGCAATGATGCACATATGACTATTTATGAGGAACTATGCTGTTGCAATGGTTTGGGAGAACTTGGTAGGGGGGATTAAGGGAGAGGGTCAGGGATATCCAAGGGTCTATGGAACTGTATCACAAAATGATAATGATAATGATAATAATAATAAAAGGGAAAAAAGCCTAGCTGAGTTTTCTATTTTATTTACAGCTAACACAGATTAAAAGAATGTTACGTGCTTTGTTGTTACATGTTTATACTTCAAAAGCTTTCATATATTTCTGGTAATATTGACCCTTGTTAGCATGACCTGACCCTCTTCAACCCTGGCAATATTTCCTGGGCCCATTCTCTGTGACATGAACATATTTACTATTTGAACGTATTTTGAAAATTCTTCTACATTCAGCCTGTGTCGTTGAATCTTAAGTGTCCCTCGTGTTGGCTTGTGTATAGTTGAGTTTGCTGTTGATTACTTCTTGTGACAAAAACTAACATATCTGGAGGAAAAGTACAGAGTTTAAACATCTAGATACTGTAAGCTTTTCCTTCAGAGTGGATAAAAGAACTGGACAAAAAAATCAGTAAAGGCACGGGATACTTAAACAATAATGTCGATTAACTTCTAATACTAAGATGAAGCTTCTGCAAGAGAAGACCTACTTCTTATTCTAGACCATAAGGACATTCAACAGCTTAAATAATAGTAGCCAGTTGGAAGAAACTTTCTGATCACAATGGAATTAAATTCCAGAAATGTAAGAAATGGAAAATATTCCCCAAATATTTGAAAATTAAACACACACACATATGTTTGAATAAGTATCAGAAAGAAGAGGTATTATACCACAGATTAAGCTGCTGCCTGGGACACCTCTATCCCGTATCACACTGCTGATTCAAGTTCCCGGCATTCTGTTTCCTATCCAACTTTCTGCTCATGCATCCCGAGAGGCAGCACAAGCCCGCTCAAGTGCTTGGGTGCCTGTCACTCATGCGGAAGCTCTGGATGGACTTCTGGGTTCCTGTTGTGGTCTAACCCTGACTGTCGTGGTCATTTGAGAAGCAAACTAGCAGATGACAGTTTTTGCTATCTCTCTCCTCTCCCTCTGTCTCCTTCCTCTTCTTCCATCACTTTGACTTTCAAGTGGAAGAAAATAAATATTTGAAAAATATATCACAGAAAAAGCAGAGAAATGAGAAAAATATCCAGATAAGAATAAAAAGAGAAAATATAAACTTCAGCTACTTCTTAAAATATTAATTAGTTACATTCAAAACACAGACACAGAGAGAGAGAGGAAGAAGGGAGAGAAGGAGGGTGGGGAGAGAGAAAAGTTATCTACCATCTGTTGTCTCACTTCCCAAATGGCTGTGAAAATAAGGTCTGGGCCAAATCGAAGCTAGGGGACAGAGCTCCCTCGGGCTTGCTCACCTGGGCGGCAGGGGCCCAAGTACTTGGGTCATGACCTGTTGCTTCCTGAGTGCATTAGCAGGGTCAGAAGCAGAGCAACTGCAACTCCAACTGATACTCTGTTGAACAGTGGCATTTCCAAGTGAGTTTAATTCATGGTACCACAATGTTTGCCCCATATGCTCTATTCTATTATGTACTGATTTGTACAGTTAAAAAGGATTATATCAAATTTGATACAGAAATGTATTATGTGATAATATTGTAATAGCACGAATTATACTCTAATGTGAGTTATCAATATCCACCTAGAAAAGATAACTGGGATTGATCTCACTGTGTAGGAAAGCCCAGAGCAACAATGATTGACTAGCTTCAGTTACACATAAAAAAGAAAAGATCACAAACTAAGTATATTAGGCACTGAAACTAAGTATGATAGTTCTAACATAATTGAGTGATATTTTTGCAGTTTCATTTTGTCATGCTGATATTTTCTAACTTATCATGCTTCTGGAAACGGGATCCATTGCTTTGAAAAATTACAGACAATCCAGCATAAAAACTTAAAACAAAAGGAAATAATTCAATGAAATTTTTTTTAATACACAGTAAACCAAAAATTATTCCCTTTATTCTTAACAAAACATGGAAGGGATTCTCACACTGTGTATATCAACATAAATCTAAAATTACCTGATTGATCTTAAAAGAAGGCAAAATGGAATCTTGGGCTTTGGGGGTGGATGAGGTCCTTGGAATTAGCATTTCGGGGGGAGAAGACAGAAGGCTGACTGCTGAGGCTTGAGGGCCATTTTTTCCTGAAGCACGCAGAAAGGATGCGCAGGACAGGGTTTCTGAATGACTGCTGGAACGCTTCTGTCTTATGAATGCTATCTCACAGACAGATTCTGACCTAGGATTAGAGAGAAATCACTTTATGGATATGCCCTGGAATTAGCAAAATTGAGCTCCAAGACAATGGGTCATATCTTACTAAAAATATATGTCATTAGTGATCAGAAATACTGAAAACACCTTAATCACAAATTTTAGAAGGTGTGTTAATTGATTCATTCTGTTTTACAGCTAGAATAGTTACCTCAATTTGGTTCTAGTAATTATGCTTTTTGCTTCTTCAAATGATACACCAATCATAGATTCCTTGTTTACTGAAACAAGTTGGTCTCCTGGCTTCAAACGTCCATCCTAATAAAAAGAGAAACATTTATAAGCAAACTAATACAATTTTTAAATCAGTTATTGAAGTAAAGCATTGCAAATCTTTTGAATAATGTCTTAAAAACAGTAAGTAGAAATATCTTGGAAAACTTCAACAGTAACACATTTCTTTTAAAGTTATTATTATTATTATTATTATTATTATTTTCCATGACACAGTTTTCTAAGTATTGGGATTCCTCCCTTCTCTTTTGTCCCTCCCCATTTCCCTCACCCCTGCCATTTTCCCACATATTATCACAGAAGTATAATACTTCAGTAACTTCTGATTGGGACTGGCATAATTATAGGGTAAAAGCTGCTACATGTAATGCTGGCATCCCATTCGGGTGCCAGTTTGAGTTCCAGCTGCTTCACTTATGATCCAGCTGCCTGGGAAAACACCGGAAGTGCCTCAAGTGCTTGGAGCCCTGCAGCCATGTGTGAGATGTGGAAGAAGCTCCTGATTTTGGTCTATTCCAGGGCAAGCCAAGGCAGCCAATGGGGAGTACCAGAGAATGGAAGAGCTCCATCTCTCCCTCTCTCTCTAACAGCCTTTCAAGTAAACAAATTAAATCTTAACAAACAAACAAAAAAAAGATTAAAGCCTGGTTTGGCAATGTACATGAGAGAAACTGCATGTTTTGTATTTCATTAGGACATTTGCTTGTTAAGGATTTCTTAATGTATGAGGACATAGACCCGTAGAAGCTCAGCATTATGACAAATCTCTGACTTGCCACATAGTAACAGACTTTTCAGAACGTAAGATTCATTCATTTTACCTTCTGAGTATCCATCCATTTTCCTTCTTACCAAGGAAATAAATAAATTACGTATTTACATTTTACAAACTGTGGTCAAGGATCTCAATTATGTAACACTTATCCAAATTTCAGCACATGAGCAAACATTGGTGCTACACATGCTGCCACTCCTCTTCTTAGGGCCTGACTGCCCATGCATACAGAGTGTTAACTGTGTTCTGTTAGTAAGGGCCAGTTGTAGCTGGGTGCTTGGACTGCCTTTGCCAATTTCCAGCTCTGCTGAGAGCCAGGCTAAATGAGTAAGTGAGCATATCCATTACAAAATTTAATGTGGTTGTCAGCAAAGTTTCTCAGACTTCATTTATCTTTTAATTCAAATTGGAAATGAAGAAAAAAATCTACTTCTTTATCAATTCTTAAGATCCTACTCCATCATTAGTACAAAGGCAGAAAGCATTCTATTTCTACAGAAAAAAAAAACTTACATGGTTAAAAATGTAATCTTCATCTTGATGTACTGATGTAACTTCCACAAAACCAAAAGAACATTTTTCCTTAAATTCTTATCTGCTTAAATAGAACCTTTGGATAATTGTCCTCTACTTTGAACTGAATTATTTGTGACTATGGCAATTTACTCCCAAATAAATTGTTATTTTCTTTAAATAATGCAGATAACATTGTCTCTTCCACTGACTAATGAATTTACTGAGAAACTAAACAAATATAAAACATTCATAAATATTCATCAAAAAGTATCCTAGGAACAGTCACAAATATTGTTTAAAATATGTTGCAGTTTAAATGTATAACAATCTATCCTCTTCTTGCAATAGAAGTATTACAAAAATAAGTACTTTTAATAAGAATTATAAAAATAATACTACTACTATTTTGATGAAACTGTAAAATCTCTGAATAACCAAAGCAATTTTGAACAAAAAAGAGAAATCAGACAGCTTTGCACTAACTAAAATACACAATTTATAGTAAGTAAAACAATATAAAAAAGAGAAATATACAAGTATATTTCCTATAGTAATTTTTAAAATCCAGATTCCCACCCCAGTGGAGCAGTACAGCGACCCCAGAAGTAAACTTACTCATTGATCTACAGTCAACTGATACGGACAAAGGTACTAGACCACACACTGTAAAAAGGATAGGAATAGTCTTCTCAATCCATGATACTGGAAACATGGATATACACGTGCAGCAGAATGGGACCTAACTACCATCTCTCACAAAGAAAAAAACCAACTCCAAATGTATTGCCTAAATACAAGACCCCAATTGTCAAACTACTATTAGAAAATGTAGAAGATCTTTTTCATAATAAACTGAATAAGCAAGGATTTTTTTGGATCAGACTCACAAGTACAAAAAACAAAAGCAACAGTAGATAAGTGGGATTTTATAAACTAAAGAAAAATCAAAATGGCAAAGCAAAAATCAACAGAATTAAGAGAAAACCTAAAGATGGGAGAGCATTTTTGTAAGCTACATATCTATCATAGGGTTAGTATCCAGAACATCTGAGAACACAAATACCTCAACAATTTTTAGAAAATCAATTAAAAATGGGCAGATCTACAGACCATTTTTCAAAAGAATACATGCAAATTGACATGTACAAGAAAAAATATACAATAGTTTATCAGAGAAACATAAGCCAAAACTATAATGAGATATCACCTCACTCCTGATATTTTTTTTTTTTTTTTTTTTGTATCTTATAGGTTTATTCCAACAGGGCAGGAACAGAGTGGAGGGGGAGGGGAAGGGGAGGGGGAAAGGGAGGCCGGAGGAAGAGGGGAGAGCAAAGAAGAGCAAGAGAGAGAAGAGAGAGAGAGCAGAGAGACAGAGACCAGAGGAGGGATAAGATCCACTCCTGATATTTTAATAGAGGTTTCTCCAAAAGCAAAAAATAGAACGGCAATATCATCAACAATCCCATTTGGTACATATCTAAAGGAAACAAAATTAATCTGTTAGACACTTTACCCCTATGCTTACTTCTGAACAGCCAGGAAATGGGAACAAGTGACCATCCACTGATGAATGGATTTTTTAAAAATATGTGGTACACATTACACAACAGAATAATACTCAGCTGTAAAAGGATGAAGTTCGGTCCCTTGCAACAATTCGGATAGAACAGGAGATCACTTTGGTAAGTAAAAGAAGCCAAATACAGAAAGAAAAGTGTCACATGAGCTTACTCTAACATGCAGCCTAAAATATAAAAGGTGATCTCAGAAGTAGAGTTATTGTGATTATCAAAGGCTCAAGAAGGTAGAAGGGTATGGACTAGACATGGTAAGGTTAACTAATGGGTAGTAAGTGACAGCTAGACGAGAGCAAGAAATTCTAGAGATCTATAGCACAGTACAGTGATTGTATTACTTTATAATGTATATTTCCTATATTTTAAAAACCCAGAAGACAGAACTTTGGATGTTCTTATCAGAAAGGAATATTAAATATTTGAGAAGATAGATACTTTTAACCTGATTTGACATTGCACAATGTAGATATGTGCCATTTTTTATACTTATCAAAAATTATTTTTAAAAGATTTACTTATTTATTCAAAAAAGAGAGACAGAGATCTCTTCTATCTCCTGGATCACTCCCCAAATAGACACAAGGACTGGAGCTTGGCTGGTATGAACCAGGAACTTCTGGGCCTCTCTTGTGGATGCAGGACTCAAATAGCTGTAGTCATTGATGATTTATTTCTTACACTTGATACATGTATGTGGATAACTACACAATAGAGAAAGTATCTTCCAAATAGATGTTTGTTATATGTTCAATTAATCAAAGGGATTAATTTTGTAAGATTTCATAAACACTGTTTTGTTTGTTCATATCTTACTAGAGTTATATTACAGATACATTTAAATGACCTACATCAAGATTTTACTCAAACATTTGTGTATGCTAACTTGTACTGTAACTTGAGAACTTTCTTAAAGTTTCAAGGTCCTGCTACTCCATTTCTGATCCACCTTCTGTTAATGCGCCTTGGCCCATGGCACTCACGTGGAGTTTCTGGTTCCAGTTCAAGAATAAGCTGTTTCCTGCCATTTACAGGATGAACCAAGACATAAAGATCTCTAAGTGTCTCTCATTCTCTTTTGCTATTGCTTTTTCAAATAAACATAAAAACAAACAAATCTTAAAAAGAAGAAAAAACCAACTCAGTTCCTTTTATCACATTTCCTTAAGAAGGAAAAAAATCCTACAATAACTAAAACTCATTGGTACAGGTATCTTTTGGAGCATAAAGAGCACAGGGTTTTGTAATTACATAGAATTGCATTTGAATTTAAGCTGTACAAATTACTAGCTAGCTCTTAAACAATGATAAAGAGAGAAGAGGCTTGTGGAGTACCCAGTCTTGTCCACCACATATTCATAACTAAATTCTGAATAATCTGAAGGTAGCACTTGACCCAATGAATCATATAGAAATCAGTTAGTTGCCAGGCTTGTAGCAGAAAAGGCTCAGAAAATGGAGACAGGCAATAGAGTTTAGGTTGATCTGTTAGTTCCCATATGCCCTCTTTAAAACTACACAGTGCTATCGGTACAGAGGAAAAGCTCTCACGAAGGCCATGAAACATATCCTGAGTAAAAGCACTCTGATGTGAAGTAGAATCTTCTAGTGGGATGCACGTCAGAGAAGTATGTGTTCTGACTGATTTCTAATGTTTACATATTTTCTCCTTTCTAAAAAAGTATTCACAACAGTGAGGGTTTGATCTTTTTTTCTCTCTCTTGCCTGTTAGAATAAGATTGTAGCTGATCACGTGAATTTCTGAACCTGTTGTTAATAGAACCTGCAAGTGCAAACAAAGCTATTTCTGTAAAAATCTGGCATCTTAAAACAAATGAATTCTGCCCCAGCTGGATTAACACATGAAAGACCCCAACTCTGGGTATGTACTGAGACCTCTTCCACACAGTGCTACGTTCCAACTCAGCTAATGTCACGGCAGGTAACGTGCAAAGCACCTCCATGTGCCGGACGTTAAAGATGGAATTTTTTCGTATTTGATATTCATGCAAACCTTTTAATCATGTATTCCTGACCACACACTGAGTTCAGAAACTATCAGCATTGTTCATTTCTGATTATGACTTTGTTCTTTAAGTAACATTAGAAACCATCTTAATAGCCTGATTCTTTTTTTTTTAAGATTTATTTATTTTTATTACAAAGTCAGATAGACAGAGAGGAGGAGAGACAGAGAGGAAGATCTTCCGTCAGATGATTCACTCCCCAAGTGATCGCACTGGCTGGTGCTGTGCCGATCTGGAGCCGGGAACCAGGAACATCTTCCGGGTTTCCCATGCGGGTGCAGGGTCCCAAAGTTTGGGCCGTCCTCAACTGCTTTCCCAGGCCACAAGCAGGGAGCTGGATGAGAAGTGGAGCTGCTGGGATTAGAACTGGCGCCCATATGGGATCCAGGTGTGTTCAAGGCGAGGACTTTAGCCACTAGGTCACGGCGTCAAACAGCCTGATTCTGATGTAATTAACTCAATCCTTCTGAAATGAATGTTCCTTCCTGCAATCCTCTTGATTCTTTTCTCACACTTACACAAGTTATGGACTAAAGATACCCCTTTTTAAATTCCAATTATTTGAACTAGGGCAATTTTTTTAACCTTTATGAGACTCACTTTCTTAGCTGCTGAGTGGGGATAAAATCGGTAACACAAGATTGCTATAAAATCACAGAACATATGTAAGTCAGTATATTGGAGATGGTAAGTAATGTCAGCTGAATCAGACTTTCTGTTGGGAACAACCTCACTCGATAGCAAATTTAATTATGTATACTGTTCTTTAAACTGAGAGCCTTTGATGGGTGCCTGGTTGTAGGAAAAATTCAAACTTCCCAAAAAACCCTCATCTTTCAAGCCCTCACAATTTCCTCAACACATAACAATTCCTATCTAGAATGTCACCACTATCAATCTTCTCACTTCTTTACCTGACGAACTTTCAAACCTTACAGCCAATTTCAACATTATTTCTGTAGCAAGGTTTTTCCAATTCTCCGGGGTTTCTGTAATTGTTCTATTCTATGGCTTCTTAGCCACACCATTGCGCTTATTTTCACTCTCCTATTTGTTTACACATCCTTTTCCCATATCCACAAATTAGAGCCTATTAATTCAGCAACTTACCAATTAGTAAAAGTGACTATGTAAGTTGGCCAGAACCATGTCCCTTCCAAGGTTGTTTCCCAGAGCAGTTCAGGCACACAATAAGTGCACAATAATTAATGAGACTCAGGACACTAACCTGAGAAAAACTAAGGTGGTTTTGACAGAAATAATAAAAGCAAATGTATGAAGAGTAATGATGCAAGGTGAACCATTCTGGCTGTTACTCCTTCAACCCTCACTAGTGGAACTGGTTTCTTGATACCTTGCCATCCAGGTGTTCGGACCTGCTATTTATCCAAAAGCCTGGGTTCCAGTTCCAGTGATATACTCAGCATTTCCCCAAAATAGACTTTTTCCAAGAGAAAAACATGACCTACTTTAATCCTTTGTCAACAGTGACTAAGGCAGCACCATTATGTCTTTGACTTTCATCTTTACCTACCGGGCTCAAGGAAAGAAAAATCCTGACTTTATCAAAGTCAAGATACTACGAATGGCAAGAGTAACCAATAGTGTATGGGACAAGAGCAAAAAAAAATGTGGCTAATTACACTAAGACACTGTCAGATTCATCTGGATTTCAAAGGATCAAAGGAAAAATGCAGACATAACACACATACACGGGAAAGCACATAAATTTATGCATGTCATATATACGTATACGTATAGCTTATGTTGCGTGTGTGGCAATGTGTGTGCTTGAATTAATTGTGAACTTTACATATGCTAATTGATGAGAAGACATCAGTTACAACTGTTCTCCTTGTTAACAGTAACAAAAGAAAGAAATGGGCAAAAACATTTGAAAACTTCCAAGTATTGTGTAGCATCTGCTGCAAAGCATCAAGCAGAAGTATGTTGGTGTGGTGCCCAGCAGATGACTGCAGCTTGGTCGAACAGCAGGTCACTAATCACAGGGAATATGATCAAATGACTAGGGAACTATTCATTCCTTAATTCACCTACATTAATTGCTCTATTGGTATGTGTCACAAACCACACTCGGGACTAAAGACATTGTGACTAAAATAAGAATCCTTGTCCTTAAGAAACATACTGTTTTATGGTGCAGGTACAGTTGATACAATAGAGATAGACATTGATATATCATTACAAACAGAGATAAATGGTAAAAAAAAGAAAAGGAAAAAGATACAGGAGCACATACAGGAAAAATACAACCTGGGCCTGATCAGAGGATGACGAGGAACACATACCAAAAAAGTAACCTTTGAACTCAGGTCTGGAAATAATGGGGGAAAGCAGGATGGAACAGCATACGAGAGAAGAAAGAAACTTGCAATTCTCAGAACCTGAGAAAATGTACTTCTGCAGGAATCAGGAAATAAATCCAGAGAAAAAGAGGGCAGAAGTCACACCAGCTGACTTTGTCAACAACCAAATACGAGTAAGGTAGGTTAGGAGAGAAACAGTCACAGCGGTACAAAAGCAGATACAGCTACTGACAGTCCTGATGCAAACTGACACAAGTTTAAGCTGTGGTGACCAGAGAGGAGATTACGAAGACTCATTGCTTCCGGAGACACTCAGAGTGAAAAAGTCACAATGTATGCTGATGAACTGGATGTTATGGAAGAGGAAGTAGGAAGCTGCTAGCATTTCTTTCTTTTTTTTTTTTTTTTAAGATTTTATTATTATTGGAAAGCCAGATATACAAAGAGGAGGAGAGACAGAGAGGAAGATCTTCCATCCGATGATTCACTCCCCAAGTGAGCCGCAACGGCTGGTGCGCGCCGATCCGATGCCGGGAACCAGCAACCTCTTCCGGGTCTCCCACGTGGGTGCAGGGTCCCAATGCATTGGGCCGTCCTCGACTGCTTTCCCAGGCCACAAGCAGGGAGCTGGATGGGAAGTGGCGCTGCCGGGATGAGAACCGGCGCCCATATGGGATCCCGGGGCATTCAAGGTCAGGAATTTAGCCGCTAGGCCACGCCGCCGGGCCCAGCTGCTAGCATTTCTGACTGTACAAACGGAAGGAGTCGTTTACAGCTAGAAGAGGAATTGTTTAGGAAAAGAGCAGAGGAGATCTTTGACATGAATATTATAGATCCTGAGCCAGAACGCTGAGTTTCAAATGTCTTTGAGATTCAAGTAGAAACACTGAGCAGGAGATTGGATATGTGGTTATGAGTGTCTAGTTCAGAAAAAAGTTTAAGATTGAATGTTAAAACTCTAGACAGGGTGAGAAGGACTCCAGAGTTGTCCTGTTTTCTTAACTCAGTAACTGTTATATTTCCTCTTAATCTATAGGCTGCTTCTAGTTCTTCAATTGGGAAAAAAACCCTTCTGACCTGAAAGGGAAAATTGTATTCATACTATCTCCAATTTGAACTCACTGTGGTTTTCAAAGAAACATAATATTTTGGTTGTACTGAAACAGCTTTAAATTCTCATATTTGTCAGGAGGAAAATATTGGAAGGACGGTGGGTGGTATAGTACTTAAAGATAATTAATGAAAGAAAAATCTGAATTCAAAAAACTTTTTGAATATTGGAAGTTTAGGAATATGAATGAGACATAATTAAGGTATAAGTTTAAAATTTCTATACTATTAATTTGGAGACATCATTATGTTACAGCAAAATTACCTCAAGTGAAAAAACTCACATGCACTTAAAATTGAGCAACTTTGGTAGTTGCTCAGATGAGCAATTTGATGCTCTCCATGAATTTATATTTCCTGTACCATAAATACACCTTAAACACATACCACTCAGAAATTTTAATATTAGAAACTAACATGACTAAAACAGTTTGTATCGCATCAATAAAATTATTTTATAATTGTGTTTTATTTGCATATTACATACTCATATAAATCTCCATCCTAAGCAAATATAAGAAATAAGTGTAAGTACTGTCAAATTACTTATTCTTCTACACCTTTCTCTACTTCCGTTTTCTTCAGTGAGATGTGATCAGGAACAAAGGGTATTACCAATTGTGTGCCTCCCTCTAGTGGTACATAGGGAGAAAGACCATTAGAAGGTTTTGCCTTTTAATAAACTATGTGAAATAAGAACATCAACATGAAAAAATATATATGCATCATGGATATACTTTCTTAATCTGTTCTCACTGATCAATGAAGAGCCACTAAACATGACCTGGCACGATGGCTCAGTGGTTGAATTATTGACTTGCAAACGCTAGAATCCCATATTGGTGTTGCTGTGTCCTGACTGCTCCACTTCCTGTCCAACCCCCTGCTTGTGGCTTGGGATAGCAGTAAAGGATGGCCCAAAGTCTTGGGACACTGCATCCATGTGGGAGACTGGCTCCTGGCTTCAGACGGGTTCATCCCTGGCTGTTGCAGAGACTTGGGAAGTGAACCAGCGGAGGATCTTTCTCGCTGTCTCTCCTTCTCTTCATAAATCTGCATAGTCCTCGCCTTGCCAGTTCTAATCCCGGCGGCCCACTTCTCATCCAGGCACCTGCCTGTGGCCTGGGAAAGCAATCAAAGATGGTCCAAAGCCTTGGGGCCCTGCACCCGCGTGGGAGACCTGGAAGAGGATCCTGGCTCCTGGCTTAGGATTGGCTCTGCTCCGGCCATTGTGGCCACTTGCAGAGTGAATCATCAGACGGAAGATCTTCCTCTCAGTTTCTCTTCTTCTATGTATATCTGACCTTTCAATTTAAAAAAAAATCTGCCTTTCCAATACAAGTAAATAAATCTTTTTCAAAAAAAATCACTAAACATCATGTGTTACTTTCATGTGTGAGAAACCTACTTATTGGTTAGTTTAATGCTGCTATGGGGTAAGAGTCTATTTTGTAGTCCTTTATATCTTTAATTGACTATACAGTCACAATAGGTTTTCATTTTATTCCAGAAATTTATTGATAGAGATGGAAAATAAATGTTATCACCGGCAGGTTTTTTTGGGATATTTTAATCGTTACCTTAGCACAGTCTCCTCCAGGAAGGATTTCTTGAATGTAGACCAATGGCCCTTCATTCCGATTAATTCCTCCTAGTATCTTCAGACCAAGACCTGCTTCTTTCACAACTGTGATCACCTGCAAGGCAGGATCCCTGAAAGAAAGCAGCACTCCCAGGTGAGGCTAGAGGCTGACACATCCATTTTTCTTTAAGCTATGTATTAAGTCAAATTCTTAAATCTAGACAACCCAAAATAATTCGTAACTGATAGCAATTACATTTCTAAAAAGTCTGGTGACATAAATCAAGTGGAATTTTTCTTTTTCCAAGTTGATTTTTACCTTTGTATTTTAAAGTTTCTCTACAAAACAATCAAAAAGATGAAAGGATTTATAACAGCAATGCTTACTTATTTGGATCAAAACAATAAAAAAAATGGTTTAAAATATTTTAGTGAAATTTAAAACTAGCTAAAGGTAGCTAAAGACATTCTTTTAGTTGATTACTGGATTACACCGAAGGATTTCAGAACTGAATAAGTTGACGAAATAATTTCAGAAGATATATTTGTACCCACTCAGAGAAAAATAGATGACTTGTGTTCAAATCTCAAAAATAAAACTTAGGTTTTTAATTTAGCAAGAGCATTTTCCTGGAAGAAAATAATTGCTTCAGTTACTATTGCTGGCAGCCATAAGAATAATGCCATTTGAAAAGAAACTGTTGGAGCTGCTGCACTGGCAGAGCAGGCTAATTCTCTGCACTAGCAGTGCATACGGGCATCTGTTCATGTCCCGGCTGATTTACTTACAACCCAGCTCCCTGCTTATGGTCTGGGAAAGCAACAGAAAATGGCTGAAGTCCTTGGTCCCCTGTATCCTCTTGGGAAACTGAGAAGAAGCCCCTGTCTCCTGGCTTCACTTCAGCTCTGGTCATTGTGGTCATTTGGGGACTGAATCAGCAAGCAGAGGATTCTCTGTCTCTCCTTCTAACTGTAAATCTGCCTTTCAAAAAAAAAATCTTAAAAAGAAGAAATTGTCCAGAAAAATCTGCAAAAGGAATACTTTCAAGTTTTGCTTCTGAATCTTCTGATCAGAAGAGTCAAATAAAACTTGATTAAAATTTGAAAGAAGACTCAGTGTTGTCTTTTTATCACATACAAAGCATTATGGTCAGCAATATACAAAACAGTGACATTCAATTTAACATTTATAAAATTCTCATATTTTTAAAAAAGATTCATTTATCTTTATTGGAAAGGCAGAGTTACAGAGAAAAGGAGAGGAAAGAAAGATTTTCTGTCTGCTGGTTCACTCCCCAAGTGGATATAATGACTGGCACTGAGCCAATGCGAAGCCAAGAGCCAGAAGCTTTCTCCATGTCTCCTACATGGGTAGAGTTCCAAGACTTTGGGCCATCCCAGTCCACAAGTTGGGAGTTGGAATAGAAATTGGGCAGCTGGGACACGAACTCATGTCCACGTGGCATCCTGGCATATGCAAGGCAAAGATTCAGTTACTGAGCCATCTCACTGGACCCATAGCCTCATAATTATTATTTCCATGTTTTAAAATAGCCAAAATTCAGGTAGGTAATGTGAGCAGCAATGTGGGCAAAGTGACAGAACTGCTCCCCTAACACGTAAAACCACTGCTGGGTAAAGGTCTTCCAAACATATCAACTAATAGAAACTATTATTAAAAAAAATTGCATATTCTGCTGACAATACAAAAGAAAAAAGCTTTTGTAGATTCTGCCATAAAGTATCTAAGTATATTTTCAGGAAAACTGTTACAGGTGAAAGTTAATAAATTAAAAATGTAATGAAAGACATAAAAAAAACCCCTCAAAATTACTGTCTTCCAATATTTTGCTCTCTGTAGTGTATCATGCAGGGTTGCTGTTCTTAATGGGATGTTAGACTGAGGAAGCACAAAACAGCCAAGCCTATAAACGGAAAAGATAAAGGAGAGAAAGACAGCCAAGGTACCTCAGTAGCAAATCCCTCAGGTGATGTTCTAAACCCTGGAAGTGTGGATTTCCTTCAATAGGAGTATATATAATCTCTGGGATTTATTATCATTTCAGGGGAGAATTGTTCCTTCTTCTAACGCCAACAGAATACCTATTGTTAATACACTACTACACCTCAATTTTTTTGTCTCTGAATTATTTTTTCTGGATTCATAAACTATAATACCGGCAGTGTAAGAATCTGCTTTTCTATCTAGAAATTTACATATATAACATTTATTTTATTACTACTATTATTTTTTATTTGAGAGGCAGAGTTACAGAGAGGAGGAAAGACAGAAAACTTCCATCCAATAGTTCATTCCCCAAATTACCATGGTGGTCAGAGCTAGGCGGATCTGAAGTTGAGAGCCAGGAACTTGTTTTGGGTCTTCCCTGGTTACAGGGGCCCATGGACGTAAGCCACCCTCCACTGCTTTCCCAGGCCATAAACAGGGAGCTGGATCAAAGTGGAGTAGCTAGGACATGAACTGGTGCCCATATGGGATGCCAGTGCAGTGCACAGTAGAACCTTAGCCTATACTCCATGGTACTGGACTCCATCTAGAAATGGTATAGGCAATCTCCATGTTGTTAAAAGTTTCTCTTAAATGTGCATTTCAATGGCAGTATATAATTCACACAGAGTTAAGATCTTATTTTAAAAGCTTCATAAGCTTTTAGATTACTTTTATTTTTAGAATTAAAATGTTATGCTGCTTTACTTCAACCCCCCAAACAGAATCTAAAGTTAAAACCACGCAGCAATACTGCTCACTAATTCTTATTAGATTAATAAAAGTTTGAGTCTGGAAACATACTTTTATGTCAAAACTGTAGGAAATGAGGCACAGTTGTACATGGTTGGTGGGATTACAAAACGGAACTTCTAAAGAAAATATCTGATAATCTCTAACAAAAAAGTATTATCTAATCCAGCAAGCCCACTTCTATAAAAAATACACCCCAAATTACTTCAGAAAAAAAGACATGCACATTAGCTTATTCATTTTGACATAGTTCATATTTCCCCAAAATTGCAAACTATGTAACAGTCCATCAACAGGACTGAACAAACTGAATAATCGACAAAACGAAACACTATGCAGTTATAAGACAACAGAAAGAGAAGCTTGGTAAGGTGATATGAAGTGATTGCCGGGATATAATTTTGAAACAAAAAGGTCAGGTCAAAACAGTATATGCAATCTCGTAGTTAAGAACGTTCTATATATATATATATATACACACACACACACACACACACACACACATATATATGTTGTGTATAAACTAAAATTGAAATGTCAATGAGGTGGTCACAAAATGTGGTTAAGAACTCTCATTTATTTTTAACGTATTGGTTACTCATTAGTATGTCAATTAATTCCATAATGATGTAAATTTTTGCTGATGGTATGTTGGAGCTTTTAATTGATCGGGATGATACTTTGCTGGCTCTGTCTTCAAACCAGAGGGGGTCTGCCTAAGAAGCCGTTGAACTTGACTGGACAATAAGATGCTGGACTCTATGTTTGGTATATGCTTGCAATGAGGGAATCTCAACTGAGCTTGAACTGTGGTTATGCAACAAGGTGGAGGAATCCACCATGGTGGGAGGGTTTAGGGAGGGGAGGGGAGAATCCCAGTACCTATGAAACTGTGTCACATAATACAATGTAATTAATTAAAAATAATAATAAAAAAGAGTGTTCTATAGAGTGTAATCCTCAAAATAAATGTCTATATCATTATTTCATGTACATACATTAATGTGTTTATGTGTACAAGCAAAAAAAGAATCAAGAATAAAAATGGTTCCTGGAGTAAATGTTTGATCTGCCAAATAACAGCCAATTAACATAAGATGTCTGCTCCCAATTCTAGCTTTCTCTCTATTCTTAATTATCTGCTCCCAATTCTAGCTTGCTGGTACACTTACCTTGGGAGGCAGCACATAATGGCTCTATTACTTGGATTCCTACCAGCTATGTGGGAGAACTAGACTGAGTCCCTGGCTCTTGGCTTCAACCTGGCCTCATTGCAGCCACTGCAGAATTTGGGGAAGGAACTGTTGATGGGATTTTGCTGTCTGTTGAGCGAAAGAACCACAAGTCTATTTAGAGGTTAGCATTTAGCATTGTTGCTTAATTGCTGTTGGTGACACTTATACCCCATACAGGGGTGTCAGTACAAGTCCTGGCTACTCTATTTCCAATGCTCAGCCCTGATTTTATAGCCATTTAAGATGTGAATCAGTCAATGAAAGATATCTCTCTCCCTAGCTCCTGCCCTCTCTATTGCTCTGCCTTTAAAAATGAATGAATTATCTTCTTTGTTAAGGTTATCTATTGAAGAGCTGGAGAGCAGAGTAAGGACAAGAATAGGAATTGTGAGTATAACTTGGTAAAAGTATATAGCATGTTCAGGAAATACCACCAACTCTTATCCCTGTCTGCATGACCCTTGCCAATGTGACTTCCTTTCACTGTTTCCTTTCATTCAAAGCCACTCCTTGAATAACCAACCTGGTTGTCTAAATTGCTCTGGCCAATGTGACAATATGAAATGTGAAGAAAATAGACATTTCTTGCCGAGGAATGATTCTGCTAACATGTGAAGTCTGAAGCAGCTTCCTCAAAAATGAGAGACCAAGTCAAGCAAAACAAAACAAAACAAAAAGACCTCAGCCATCTACCTCCAGAAGCTGACTGCTCAGGGCACGGGTGGGGGCCGGAGCTACTTAGAGCATCCCCAGAATCATGAGACGGCACCGATGCTGATTGACTCAAGATATTTTAGGGCAGTTTGCTAGTCAGCAGAAACTCATCTTACATTTGTAATTTTAATACAGAAATTATGAAACCAAAATTTTAAAAGAACATTACAAATAATTTTAAAGAGAATGCCGATTTTGGCCCATACACTGCTTCAAACTGAAATTCAGGTTAATTCAATACTTCACTCATTACTCATGAGTGAGTAATCATGAGTAATGAGCACAGTGGACAGCTAGAAAGACAAAACCTTGCTACTAAAAACTCACTGAAAATCCACATTTTAAACTAGGATATTCAAAACATATTAAAATTAATTTGAAGATTACTTTTCAAGTGGACCAGATGATGCCACAGCAGATGTATTTTTATTCATGCTTTCACCACAGTAGCCTTGGATTTAGCAGCTGTGTAAATGAAGAACTTGATGAAGAGTCTAGAAATTCTTCCTTTCCTAAGATTGGAGAAGTAGAAAATAAACTGTTGGCTCTTGGAACAGTCAAATTTCATTCCAACTTTGCATAAAAACATGTATACTTGGCACATAAAAATATACGCATGTGTATAGATGTTAGATGTACTTTATGTAATTTAGGGCTATGGCATTTTAGTCAGTGATGAGAACATCTGAGAAGTGCAAAGACAATTCTCTAGATAGAGGGCGGGCCTACACCATTATGAACATATCTGCATAAAATCCACATCCTCTGGCAAAAGTGATGAGGAGAAACAGGCTCAGAAAATTCATGGAAAGTATTATTGGTTAATTCACTTTGGCACACACATCTCTTACGTACCCTCGTCCAGCTGTATATTAGGTAACATTTACAGCTTCCATCACTATAAAGTTTAGAAATCAAATAATAAGGGCTGGTCCGATGGTTCATTTGGATAATCCTGCACTTGCAAGTGCTGACATCTCATGCTGGTACTGGACGGTGTTCCAGCTACTCCACTTTCCATCCAGCTTCCTGCCTGTGGCCTAGGAAAGCAGTGGAAGATGGTGCAATTCCTTGGGACCTTGAACCTGCTGGGAGGCCCAGAGGAAGCTCCTGGCTCCACACTGGCTTGGCTCCAGAAGCTGTGGTCATTGGGGAGAGAACCAGAGGCTGGAAGATCTCTCTCTCTGTCTCACCTTTCTGTAAATCTGCATTTATGATAAACCTGAATAAATATTGAAAGAAAAAAAATTACCCATCTCAGACCTTTCCAAAACAATGACATAATAATTGGGCCTGGCATTGTGGCAAAGTTGATTAAGCCACCTCTGGTAAATGCTGGCATCCTGTATCAGACTGCCAGTCCAACTCATGGCTTCTCTATTTCCAGGCCCAAAGGCTTGGTTCTCTGGCAACCAGATGGAAGACCCAGAGTCTGGGCTCCAAGCTTTGGCCTCAGCAGTCCTAGCTCGCAGTCATTCAAGGAATGAACCAGCAAATGGAAGATGTCTCTGTCTCCCCTCTTTCTTTGTAACTTTGCCTTTCAAATACATAAATAAATCTTTAAAATATATGCATGCATTTTAAAAACCACATAATAAAAGCTTAAGGACAATGTCTTCTATAAACACAAGGCTATGAAATTTATGGCCATAAAAATAATTATACAACATAATTAAAGAAAACAGAAGTTTTTATTATCTCACCAACTCTTGAGAGACTTCCTTCAGGCCCTCTAACTTCCTTCTGATGACACTGATTCATATAACTCCATGGGCTTCTTAAATACTCTCTGCTAAAAAGAAAAAAAGATTATGTCTTATGTAGCTCCACTGTGAAAATTAGTGAACAGTGCAGTTTTACTTAATTAAAAGAAACTGTATTTGAGTAGAAGTTTACTACCTCTAAATAAGAAATATGAATGGAGCATATTCATTTGATTTGAAAAGGACAATAGGGTTATTTAGTGTAATTTTCCTACTAAGGAAATGTGAAGCTTAGATACAGAAAGACTGCTCTTCCCACTCAAGTGAGGAATAGTCAGGGGTGCTTTCCAAGGTAAACGGCAGGCCTGACAGCCTGTGTGCTGAGACTTGATGAACCATGGTCTTATTTGAGATTTTGTCAAGTCTCAGTTTCCTCATAGTTCCATTACTTACCCTACTGCAGTAGTGGTTTCACAACTGGATACAAATGTAAAACTTAGCAGACTGTCTCACTTTAAAAGCCTACAGTTTGGGTCTAGTGCAGTAGCCTGGCACCTAAAGTCCTTTCCTTGCACGAGCCAGAATCCAACATGGGTGCTGGTTCTAATTCTGGTGGCCCCACTTCCCATCCAGCTCCCTGCTTGTGACCTGAGAAAGCAGTCGAGGACGGCCCAAGATCTGGGACCCTGCACCCACGTGGGAGACCTAGAAGAAGTTTCTGGCTCCTGGCTTCAGATCAGCTCAGCTCTGGCTATTCTGGTCAACTAGGGAGTTAATCAGTGGATAGAATATCTTCCTCTCTGTCTCTCCTTCTTGCTGTATATCTGACTTTCCAATAAAAAAAAAATCTTAAAAAAAAGTCCTACAATTTGTTGTACATCAATAGGGGCCTGATAAAATAAATCTAAAACTTATTTCCTGTTAAAATGCACGTTGACCTTGGTATTGCGTATCCCTCCTAAAAGCCCATTAATTTCTGGGTAAATAGTTACAAATGAACTTACAATGGCAAAAAGGAAATGAGAAATGAGCCATTAGATGAAAATTTACAAGTTTCTCCAGATTTCTGGAAGACAAAAACAGAGCTGACAAAGATACTAGGGCCACACTTCATACACATTGTGAGTTTGAGCACATGGACACACACACACACACACACACACACACACACACAATGATAATATGTGCAGGTGGTATTGGGTTCCAGAGAGGTGGCATCCTCTAAAGACAGTGAGGGGAACCACTGTCTCAGCATACTCTCAGCTGCTTAATGGCAAAATGGTAGCTAAGGAAACAGGTACAGCAAAAACCCATCTTGCAGAATCCCACACAGGCAGAAGGATTCAGAATCCTGGAGTTTACAGGAGGAGCAAAACAGAAAACTGAAATCAAGATCACTCTCTCTCTCTTCTCCAGCCCTTATATACTGAAGAAAATCAAAGATTTTTTTTTTTTTTTTGGTAAATAAATTGAATGGACGCTGGCCAAACAGCAGCTGCTTTTGGGGGGTCTGACATAATGTTAACCTCCTTGGTGTGGGTGTTAAAAGCATAATTCAGCCTTCATAGCCACTGCAGCAGCAAGCAACAGGACAGTAGAGCATTTAGATTATCAGCAGAGAAATGCAGCCACAGCTCCACTTGCTGTCAGCAGCACAAACCTAGCAGTCATCTTAATAGTCTTAATATTATCTTAATATTCTATCTTAATAAAATGCAAGTTTAAAAATTTAAGTTCAAATGGCAATACTGTTGTGTGTTAGTCATATAACTTTAGAATAGTTGCTTAGGCTTTTGGCATCTCCTTATGTTAAGGTGGAATATTTACACTGAGATTAAGGGGAGATGTAAACCAACTGGGACGTCTTTCCTGGGACCAGTGAGTAAGATCGCCGTCTAGTGGGCATTTTTCCCAATCGGGCACAGGATTCCCAGGTCCTCTGGGAAGATAACAGTGTAATGGAAGCATCAATTGCTGAATCTCTGTAATAAATTTCATATAATGCGATACTTACTAAGACATTCAAAGCATTTTCATGAAATTAATTTTTGTGAAAAGCTTAATTCACCAAAAAAAGTAGGATAGGAAACTACAGTAGTAATATATGTTGTCTTTTTTTTTGAGGTTACAAAAATAGTTCATGGAAAATAGAGTGTAAAGTTCAAACATTTTGAAATCAATATGTGGGTTTTTCACAATATGCACTTTCCATGAACTGTTTGGAAAATCCTCAAATGAAGATCATATTACTGATTAAATTTTTTCACAACAGGAATGTGTTTGATTTTATCCAAACTGCGGTTGTTAACAAGACATCCACGGTTACATTTTTAAATATCACAAAATGCCCATGCCTTGCCTAGCCTTGTGTCTTATAAGATCCTCACCAGCAGGAGTTTTATACACACACAACCACATCATTAATGAATGACAGAGAAGGAAAACATTCTGTCCTCCACCAAAAATATGCACAGTCAAGGAAAACACGCTGTGTTTGGGGGCTTGGTGAGTCAGCAAAAACAGAAAGTAGAGCACAGAAGCAAAAAAAAATGTGTTTTATAACAAAAATCCATTCTAGAAAACTTAGAGCTTCACTTTGATATACAAATCTCTCTGCTTATGATCTCATTAAATCGGTTTCATTACATGTAATTAAAAGGCTCACTAGAGAACAACAAATCTTTGCAGCATGAATGATCTTGGTATTCAATATTTTATAAAACTGGTAAGTTTTTACTAGATCAAAAACAAAAGAGAAGGGCACAAAAGCATCATCTGCCAAAAACTATAATAAATATTCAATACTGTAAGACTGTTAGAAACTACAAAAATGACCCTCAACTGTATAGTACCTAACCGCTGCACTAATACTTCTGCCTCGAAGTCGAAATTCTCATCAGTACGCTATACTGGATAACTTTTCTCATTGATGAAAATGGTATTTTAAGGCAGTCTAAATGAAAGTTTCAATGTTTTAAGAACCATTTCATGCGCCAGGCGCAGAAGCCTAGAGGCTAAAGTCCTTGCCTTGCATGCACCAGGATTCCAAATGGGTGTCAGTTCTAATCCCAGCAGCTCCACTTCCCATCCAGCTCCCTGCTTGTGGCCTGGGAAAGCAGTCGAGGACGGCCCAATGCATTGGGACCCTGCACCCGCGTGGGAGACCTGGAGGAAGCTCCTGGCTCCCAATTGCGGCCGCTTGAGGAATGAGACCTCAGAGGATGTAAGATCTTTCTCTCTGTCTCTCCTCCTCTCTCTATAGCTGGCCTTAAAAAAAAAAAGAACCATATCACATCTCCTTTTAAGTGAATTGTTTTCTCATTTGCACAAATTTTTAAAAAAGATTGTTTCTTAAATAGTGTTCACAAAGTTGAGAAGGATAGACACCCATGTGGGCTCTGATTAGGGTGAGGGGAGTCAGATATGGAACATATGTTCCACTTCCCCCGGCTGTAGGGGAGGAAGGGAGAGGAGTATTACTCTTTTCTGTCAAACTACATGAGCACCTGGGAATGGGGGATGATCATTTGATGATGCCTTAAAGACATCTGAAAAATGGTTTTGATAGTTCCGAGAAACTGTTGGTTTGTTGCTCCTGGGTTGAGAAGACCTTTCAAGGTCTATTGGTTGACACAGCCCACCTCAGTGCATCCACCGACCCAGGGATAGGCTGTAAAGGTTGGTCCCAAGAACTGCCCAACCTGTTCTGCTTTCACCTTCTGGTCTAGATGAGCTAGCCATTATGTTCCCTGTGTGCATCTGGGCATACTGTCCACTGCACAGGTGCCTGCAGCTGAGGAAGCCCAGTCCCGACACATGCACTCCAAGGCTGGACCACACATCCTGTGATTTTCCTGGTAGCTAGGCTATAAGTCCAGCAGTCTAGTTAGGGAGTACCCCAAGAAACCTTGCCTGAGGTAACCTCAGACTTGATTCTTATGTGTACTAGCCAAGGCAGGGTCAGGTGTGGTCTGTCATACTGGTGAATGCAGCTACTTGGTCATTTCTGCCTCCGTCCCATCTCTTAAGTGAACTGACGGATGCTAAGACTTAGCCTAGCCAGCCCACCACAGACTGCCTTCAAATATAACAGTGGGTGCCATGGCCTAATAGGAGCAGCCCCTCAATAATACCCACAAGGCCCACCCCTGCCATGGTTTCTGCATGGCCCAGACCACATTCCATCTGGCTCCCTGCACACTTGTGGGTGCTCTGGCTGAGTTGTCTGACCGGTCCCCAGACCTGACCTTTTCATATGCAGACGTATGCCGCTGCCTTGTACAACCTGGCCTGACCCTAGCACTGGTTCTTATACTCACCAGCGAAGGTTCAGCCTAGCAGAGTTCTCTTACAGTTCTCCTACCAGCTATGTTCCCAGACCTGTTCCCAGGGCTGGGTCTCGCACATGTCAGCAGGTGCTTCAGCCTGGCTCAGCTCTGCCTGCCCTAGTTTCAGCTCTCACTAGTGGGTGTAGCAGCACAGTCTAACCTGACCCACCCTCACTCTCATGGGAACTGATGGGTGTTGCTGTCCAACCTGTCTTGGCTTGCATTCTGTCCTAGATCTCACTTGTGCCAGTGTTTGCTGCGGAATGACCCTCCTTGGATGTCCTCAGACTCAGCTCACATGCCAAGGGGTGCTGCGGCTCAGTCTGCTCTAGCCTGCTCCCAGCCATGGCTCTTGTGCTCACTAGTGGGAGTTGTGTCTGGCAGGGGAGTGCTCCAAGTTCCTCTACTAGGTCCGCCCTCAGCAATGGACCTTACTTGTGCCAGTGGGTGCTGCTGCCCAGACTGACATGCCTGGCCACCAATCCTGCCACTCAGTGGGTAGTACAGCCAAGCCCAGCCTGGCCCGTCCCCAGATCCACCTCCCAACAGGTGCCATGGTCTAGTCTGACCTGTCCCACACCCATTCTGGCTCTCAAGATCACCAGTGGGTGCTAGAGCCTAGCCCAGTCTAGGTTGTTCCCAGAGCCAGCCCATACACATGCCAATGGTTGCTGCAGCCTTGCCCAGTCTGCTCCACTCACAGCCCCAGGTTGTGAATTCACCAGTGGGAGCTATAGTCGAGGAGGTGAGTCCCCAGAGTTCTGCTATCAGACCTGTTTCCAGTACCAGATTTTATGAGTGCTGACATGTGCTTCAACCCAGTCTGGCATGGAACATCCACAGTTTCAGCTCTCATTGGCAGGTGTTGCAGCCTAGCACAGCCAGGTATGACCCACGCTCTGTCCTGGATGCATGCTTGCCAGTGAGTGCCATGGCCTGGCCTGGTCTGATCTTCTCCACACAAATGCTGACAAATGATACAACCTTGCCTGACCTGGCCTGCCCCAGCCCTGGCTCTTGTGCTGCTCAGCAGGTACTATGGCCTATTAGAGGAGTTCTCCAAGTTTCCCTACCAAGCCTGCTCCAAGCCCCAGATCTTACGTGTGCCAATGGGAGCAATGCCTCTGCCTGGCATGGTCTGCCCTCAGTACCAGCCCTTACAGGTACTGGTGGATGCTGCAGCTGGCCCCACCCAGCCTCATCCCAGTCCCAGCTCCTGTGAAATACCAGGTGGGTTCCTATCAGATGAGTTCTGTAGTCCAGCCTGGCTCAGCCTCTCACTGCCCCCAGCTGTCCACTTAAGCCACTGGATGCTGCAGTCCCACAGGGGAGAGCCCGCAATTCCCCTGCAGAATCTGTCCCCACCAGATTCTGTTCCTTTACTTTCTGGTGGATGCTGCAGCTCAGCACGACATAGCCTAGCCCTGCTCGTGTGGGTGGGTACTGTGACCTAGCCCAGCCAGGCATGCCCTGCCCACCCCCAACCCCAGCTCTCCTGAGTGCCTGTGGAAAGCAAGCAACCCTATTTAGCTCAGCCCATGTCTCCCACGTGGGCGGGTGCCTTGGCCTAAGCCAAACATGCCCTCCAGATTCTTCCCTTTAACCACTCCATCTCAGTTTCCTCACCTACCAGTCAGTGTAGTGGCTGTCTGTGGAAGACCCCAGAAGTCATTCTTTCCCTGTCAAACAAGTGCTTAGCTGCTCCCACTCCAATTTGTCCCCAGATGGCTTTCTCCAGGCAATCTGCAGCACCCCAACCTGGGAGGCGAGGTGGTATATCCAAGAGCAGAGTTCCCTGATCTTTGAAAAATGAGAGAGAGAGAGAGAGAAGGAAGAAAGGAAGGAAGGAAGGAAGGAAAAAAAGAGGTAAGGAGAGGAGAGGCGAGGAGGGGAGAATAGAGGCGGGGAGAGGGGAGGCAAAGGACAAACTACTATGCTAGGACACTGATATGGTTAACACAAATGTGGCATCAACCAGGCCCAGAATGCCTGCCAGCCACTGGCTGCTTTTCTGCCAGCAGCGCAATCCTTGCTAGGTACAGGGCAACCTAAGCAGTCGACTATACCTGGAAATATCTTTTAAATTGCTAGTGTTTTTTTTCCCTGTTCAGCTTTTATGTGCTTTTAATTCTTAAGGAGGTCATTCTTCTGTCAGCACTAAGAACTACAAATATCTTTTCTGCCTTTTTGTTGTCAGTTACAGATTTTTGTATGTAAAAACTGTGCCTAAAATTTTCATTGCTTTATGATTTCTGGGTTTTAGGTCAAATTAGAAACTCCTTTCCCCTACAAAGTTAAAAAGAACTCTCTAGTGATTTCTTCATCTTTGATCCATATGAGAGCCATCGAAACACACAGAGAAATTCATTCCTTATGTCTTTCTCCTAAGATCATCACCCCTTTGTTGTGATCGTTCTGTTAAAGAAACCACCTTTTCCCATCATTTTGAGATGTGTCCGTTATCATACACTAAATCTTATTAAGTATTTAAATCTACTTCCTTAATTTACTTACTTACTCCCATTAGTTGAAAGGCAGAGAGATAGAGGGAGAGAGGGTGCCAGCAAAAGAAAGAGATCAATCTTTCATTTGCTGGTCCACTCTCCAAATGATTTTAACACGAGGGGCAGAACAGGAGCTGGGAACTCCATCTGGGTTTCCTAACTGGGTGGTAGAGACCCAAGCACCTGGGACATCATTTGCTGCCTCTGATGATGTGTAATCGCAGGAAACTACATCTGTAGCATCCTGGCCTTAACAAGGCACTCCAACACGGGATGCAGGAATACAAGAGGCAGGCTAACCTTTAGTGCCACCATGCCAATCCCTACATCCATAATTTTTAGTGTGGTTCTGTGGTTAGCCCATTCATTCACCAATGTCATTCTATTTTACCTGCTGAAGCTTTATTTATTTACTTTTTAATTCTTGTTAGGACCAATCTTCTTTATTGTCCTTTCGTAAAACAAGTTTCTTTGTTGTCTACTATTACTTATTAACTTCAGAATCACTTTATTTTGTTTGGAAAATAAGAGAGTCCTATCAGTCTGAAATCACATTAAACTTACAAGGTAAGGAAGTATTGGTACCCAGTCTTCCTTCTGAGATCCTGGTACATGATTTCATTTGCTCCAGCGTTTGTGATATTCAGTAATGTTTTAAGTTATCTTCATCCTGATTTTTCTTATATAGTATTTAGTTAATCCTTACATATTTTACCTTGTTTTTCGTTAATGCCTTTTAAAAATCCATTATTTTGTAAATGACAAAAATTGGTTTTGGAAATGTTTAGGGAAGAATCTTCTAGAAAGTGACTTCTTTCCACTCCAAATTCCATTGTATGATTAAGTGTATTCATTTTAAAATGTTACAAATAAAGAAAGCAATTAAAAAATAGGCAAATTCAGCTAAATCTCTGTGGAAAATTGTGTAACTGCAATATTGGATTAGGAACAAGTATGTATCTCAACACACACCTTGTCATTGGTAATTAATTAGCAGATGTATTGAGCTATTATTGCAAAGATTAAAATAATACATCTAGAATAGACTCACAAAAGCTGTGTAAGCAACAGCCTAACTCCCATCCTTCCTTACCAAATACTTCTATTTTACTTCAAAGCGATTAGCAAGCTGTGAAGTTCAGGAACCTTTTCATGTCTTAGAGTTGTCTGTGTAAAGTAAAAAGAACATCCGAAGGAAAGAGGAAAAAACAAAGTGTGACTGCATGAGAGTCGTTGACTTGATGCAAAGCCTAGTTTCTCAATAAGCATAAAAAGTTAGTATGAAAGGTACTTTGTCAGAAGCTACGGGCCATCGAGAGGTCTCTAAGATCCACCAGACTGCCCCATCAACTGCTTAGGAACAGCTAGCTCATTCCTACGGCGTGTGAAGGCTTATAATCATATTGTTAAAGACTAAACAAAGGAAAAGGAAGGAGGCCAAGGAGGTTTCTGCTTACGTGAGAACACTGGTAAGACTCTCCAGGGGCAGAGATTTAAGTTTTCTGAGGGAAGAGAAGGTTCCCACACTTGCTAAGCAAGCAGACTCCACAGGGCCATCCCAGGGCACTCCAATTCTGTGGTCACAAAGGAAGCTGTGGCTATGGGCAGAAGCTCCTAGGAAAAGAGCTTCAAATTCAAACTTTAGGACACTTAAGAAATACTTATAGCCAATAACAAGGAGGTGAGGATAGGTGCCAAGGATGAGGACATTTTAATGGATGCTATTTGTAGAGATAGGAAATCAATAATGGTGGAAAATCTGAAACCACTGGTTAGTGCTGCTCACTCAATATTATGGGCTTGATTCCTGGAGAGTTCTAAGAGATGCACCAGGAGTTCTCATATACAGCCAGTTATTTCCAACCAATAAAGAGACCCAGGGGATCAACTCAAAGCCCAAAATCCCTGTGCAGAGGAAGAAAGTATCTCCTATTAAGTGGAAGTGAATATGCCAAGAGGGCAGGTTTTATCACCTTGTGTAGGGATAGGCAGAAGCTCATTTAGGCACAGTTTAGAAATGTGTGCACAGGTTGCATGTTATGGTCATACAGTCTAAGCTTCTCCTAATGTGATCTTAGTACTAAAATAATGAGAAGGATGACCTACGAATATTTTTAGGCTGATCTGCGTGGGTAGTGCCCTTGCAGCAAGGTCTGGACCAATATAGGCATCTGGTGATTGCAGCTCTCCTTGGAAGGTGACTGAAAATCTGAAAATTTGAAAATCTTTGGGGGACAACAGGCGAATTTTAGGATTTGGAAACAAGACCATTTGAAAAAAGTCCCAGAGATGACTCTTGAGCTGCTTGGTGCAATACCTGTCTTTAGGGTATTTTAATATCCTGTGGTTGGCAAAGGAGCAATCTAGCAAGCATATAAACAGCTGTTCAGTGCTTGCATAAATAGCATTACAGAGGGCCAGCATGGTGGCATAACAGGCTTATCCTCTGTCTTGAGTATTGGCATCCCCTGCGGGCACCAGTTAGGGTCCTGTCTTCTTCACTTCCAATCCAGCTCCCTGTTTATGCCTCAGGAAAGCAACAGAGGATGGGTGAAATCACTGAGCCCCTGCCCTCATGTGGGAGACCCAGAGGAAGCTCCTGGGTTCGGATTGGCTCAGCTCTGACTATTGTGACCATCTGGGGCGTGAACCAAAGGATGGAAGAGCTCTTTCTCCTTTATCTCTCTTTCTCTGCAAATCTGCCTTTCAAGTAAAAATAATCACCTCCAAATAGTTAAGAACCATAAAACATCAGGAGCTATCTAAAGTAAAATTTCACAAATTGGTTAAATAATTTACTATACACAGTCGTCAAAGATGACTGAAGCAATAAACAATAAAAGGTAAAAATAGGACATCTGAGGGCTTAGCTAAAGTTCCTGCTTTTCATCCGCCAGGATCCCATACAGGCACTGATTTGTGTCCTGACAGCCCCACTTCCCATCCAGCTCCCTGCCTGTGGCCTGGGAAAGCAGTCAAGGATGGCCCAAAGCTTTGGGACCCTGCACCAATGTGGGAGACCTGGAAAGAAGTTCCTGGCTCCTGGCTTCAGATCAGCTCAGCTCTGGCAGTTGCGGCCACTTGGGTTGGGCAATGAATCAGCAGACAGAAGAACTTCCTCTCTGTCTCTCCTCTTCTTTGTATATCTGACTTTCCATTAAAAATAGATAAATCTTTTTTAAAAATAGGACATTTGGAATAATCTCAATTAATGCTATACACATTTGCTGAAAAATCTCACAATAGCCCATAAAAAATTGACATACTCCATATGAATCACAATTTTAAAACTTACTCAAAAATAGTCTCATCTTTAAAATTATAATCATAGAAATATATGCAATAAAATGTAAACAATCATAACTAAGAATTAAAATTATTTTTTACTCTCATTTTTCATTTTCTTGTTTAAAATATTCTTTATTTTCTCAATGATTCACAATGAGGATATACACTTACATATATTATTCTAATAAAGGAAAAAATTAAAGAAGCTCTAGATTTGGGTGTCCTTTTCTGGCATCTAGTATTTAAAGTTATTATTAAATGCCATTTTCTCTCGTGATTCTCTTTTACGCATATCCATTTCTAAGTTATTGGTTAATTTTTACAACCTGAATGAGAATACAACATAGAGCTCCTGTTTTCCAAAGAAAACTGGCCATAAACTTCACAAACATTTTGCAAATATTGTTTTCTAAATAAACTGACAGGTAGTTAGAATAAATAAAATATACCTTTCTCTGTTACAATTTAGTAAGAAAACTCACAGCAAATTATAGTACAACCTATATTTAATTTTTTTTTAATTAGACACCTACTAGAGCCTATTGAAGTGACAAGTGATGGGATTTTCTGAGCCCCGTCTTTGTCTTGGTCAGACACAGCCCTGGAGGGGACCGGCCCAGACAGCTGAACTCCCCTTCTGCAGCCCACAAGCCCACACACTCAGATTCCTCATCTAATGGCTCTTCCCCTCTTCCAACATGAATAGAATAACAAAATCATTCACAAAATCACCTTGAATAATTTTACGTAAACTTTATGAATAAAAAAAAACTTAATGCCAGGCTTAGTGAACTGCCAATCCCACATTGTTTCTGAGGGGAAATTTTTCTTCGTAGAATGTACATGCCCACCAAGATCAACCCGGCCCACGAACGGGAAGGGGTAGCCTGCACGCAAGTCTTTTGAAAAAGAAGAAAACTATTACAAGTGTGGTGACATTTCACAGTAAGGTAGTTTAAGGAGAGGGGGAGGATATGATGATGTAGCTATCTAATAAATAACCTGTTTGGTTTCTATAGCAGAGCTGACAAATTAGAAATACCTACAGCCTACTGATTCATTAAAACCAATCTTAAAAATGTAAATTTTGTTGTTATTAAGTTAGACCCATAGTTTCAATGCCTTCTAATAAATTTTTTTTAGATTTTATTTGTTTGTTTTCTTTATTGGGAAGTCAGATAAACAGAGAGGAGGAGAGACAGAGAGAAAGATCTACTGTCAGCTGATTTCACTGGCCAAGTGGCCACAATGGCCAGAGCTGAGCCAATGCAAAGCCAGAAGCCAGGAGCTTCTTCCAGGTCTCCCACATTGGTGCTGGGTACCAAGGCTCCGGGCTGTCTTCGACTGCTTTCCCAGGCCACAAGCAGGGAGCTGGATAGGAAGCAGGGCTGCCGGGATTAGAACCAGCACCCATGTGGGATCCCAGTGAGTGCAAGGGGAGGACTTTAGCTGCTAGACTATGCACTGGGACCCATACTCTTTTTTTTAATTGTTTTGTTTTTATCAGAAATTTAGATATACAGAGAGGAGACACACAGCGGAAGATCTTCTTTCCGATGATTCACTCCCCAAGTGGCCACAATGGCCTGAGCTGTGCTGATTTGAAGCCAGAAGTCTGAAGCCTCTTCTGGGTCTCCCACGTGGGTGCAAGGTCCTAAGGTTTTGGGCTGTCCTCGACTGCTTTTCCAGGCCACAAGCATAAAACTGCATGGGAAGTGGGGCCGCTGGAGTTATAACTGGCACCCATATGGGATCCTAGGCATGCAAGGTGAGGACTCCAGCTGCTAGGCTTCAAGACTGAGCCCATTAACCCATACTTTATATGTAACACAAATTTTTCAGAAAGCAAGACACAAAAGCTCAAGGAGTTACTTTACTATCTCCTTTATTCTGTATCCAAAAACTACATGTTGTTTGCTCATGTATTTTTCTTTCTTTCAGAAATACTGCTTAGTTGCCTTCACATGGGATGCAAAGCATCTGCCTGTAGGAGACTGCCTCACCCTAGGAAAACACCAGAAAACTGCTTCAAGGCAGGAGTCTGCCGCAGCCTCACACATAGACAAACTTTCATCACCATGTCAGCTCACCGGTGGAAGTTTCCTTAGACTATCTGCTTCTGCTTGCATTAACTCAGCAAATATTTATCTGGTACAATCATGTCCAAATACCATACACAGTTGCTTATCTCACAGTGAGCAAACCAAGATCCCCACTCTTACGGCTTTTACCTTCTACTAAACACTGGGGATCAAATGGGACTGGGCAGAGGAGGGCAAATTTAGGCTGTTTTACCCAAGACCCAAATTATAAATCAGCTACAAGAACAATTAGTGAATGAATCATTTCAGGCAAAGAAAAGGCCTTAGGTAGCAAAGCAAACTTGGAAGTTTTGTTTCCACATAGAAATAAGCATGGCTGGGATGGGGAAAGAGTGGCAGGAGATAAAGTTAAAAAAGAATGCAAGATCAGATGATCTACGGTATTATGGGTTATAAATACTATGTCATCTCCATTTTTTGCTTGATCTTATTTCATATAACCTTTTCTCAAAAAATTCTGAATTTTGGGGGGCTGGTACAGTGGCTCAATAGGCTAATCCTTCACCTGTGGGTCAGTAGCCCATGTGGGCGCTGGTTCAAGTCCTGGCTGCTCTGCTTCTGATTCAGCTCTGTGCCTGTGGCCTGGAAAAGCAATGGAGGATAGTCCAAGTCCTTGGGCTTTGCGTTGGCTGAGCTCCAGCCATTGTGATCATTTGAGGGGGTGAACCAGCAGACGAAAGGTATTTCTTTCTGTCTCTCCTGCTCCCTATAAATCTGCCTTTCGAATAAAAACACAAATACTAAAAAAAAAGCTTGATTTAAAAAAAAAATCTGAAGTTTTACCTTTTGTCTTATCTCTTAGTTCCTAAAATTGCCTCTCTACATTTGTATTTTCTCTGCTTTTCTCCCTTTGCTCCTGCTTATTCTAACATATAGACTGTGCTGCAGCCTGAGTCATGTAGAATGTCAGTCACTCCATTAGGAATGTAACTCTGTGTGTGTGTGTGTGTGAGGGAGAGAGAGAGAGAGAAAACAAAAGAGTGCCAAGCTGCAGAAAAGGTGATGGTTACATAGATGGAGAGCCCAACAGAAAAGGAACGCGCATTAGCTCCTATGAAAACATATTAATAGCTTCCAAACAGTGGCAGTACAGTGTTAAAGCAAGTGCCAAGGTCCCCACCCTCCAAGCTGTGACCCTCTGTGATGAATGCTGCCTGAACACATGAATGCCTTCTTCTGATGCTTATTGTTTTCATGTCAGCTTCTCTGCCAATCACAGCAACTGACTCCAGATCTTCCAGGTAGAGCACCCTAACTGTGGCACAGACTCCTACTAAGCAACAAAAAAGAGCAGATCCAGACTTTCCCAGGCAGCTTCACAGTGTTACTGCGCATTAACTGGAAAACGGTGATTACCCAACCTGTTCTCAAGCAAATTATGCATCTGCTCTTACTATTTAATTACATTATACTTCCTCTTCTGTGTACACATATTGTAATAAAGAGCTTCTAAATAAACTTATTAGTGCTGTTGGAATAATTATTGGTTATTTTGTATTACAAAATGGATGTAAGTAGCTTTTCTAGCCAAATAGGAAATATAATTCAGTGATTACTATACTTATTGATGCTGCAATTTCCTTAATTTATATTATGTGTTAACAATACTAAAATAAGCAACTACAAATGAGAATTTAAAATAGCATATATTTACCATCCTTTGAAAGTCTGAAAACCCATAATCAGATGAGAAAACATTATTTGAATGTAAAAACTTTACATGAAAAAATATTTTAATATATAAAATCATGCATGACCATAGCTTAGTAGAGACACTTTACAGTTTAATTCTTTTTTTTTCATTGAAGAATAATGTTGAAAAAAAGGGTCAAGTCTTGAAGTGTCAGATGGTGTGTAATTAATACCTCTGCCTCCTGCAGAACCGGGTTAGCCCAGTCTTGCCCAGCAAGGACGGACTCCTATTGCATTCCCAGTACAATCCATCCATTCCCTTAGTTATCACAATGATCTATGCAATGTCAGAAGCACCTTCATACTCACAAGAGGGACAGCCTAAAGCGATGCTTTCATGGAAAGCTTTAGAAGAAAATGTTATCGTACCAATGCGCACTGATGTGCCTTTTAAGGACTCCCTGGGCTTCAATTTTCACCTTGGTTCAATCGTACATTCAACTCAGTTCAATGCCTGCCACCACATTAACAACGATTTTAGGTGAGGCAGAAGTAAAGAAATATTTCCTAATACTGAGAAGGAAAGCTACTGTACAGTTCATGGCAAAACTGCTTTCTACAAGATGTGGTAGAAACAGCAAGGATAAAGAAATCAAAAAGAAATTCAGCCCATGGGATAAACTTGGTCAGGTGACTTCCTCCTCCTTGCTTATTTCCTGGACTGTAAAATTGAGTGACCGGGTACTGCCTGGGCTGCACTCACATCTAACTTCCTAACTGACCTCTCCTCTTACCCCTCCAAAAGTCTGCAGCTCAACTCCGGCTGAGCTTTCGGCTGGCCTGCTGTCTAGCTTTGTGCTAATGCGCGGGGCGGTGGGGGATGTGTGGTTAAACTCACACGACTGGGGTGAAGAATTCAGGGGGGATGGGGCAAATAAGCACATATATTGAACGTAATGCTAGCCAGATTTATGACTACTGAACATACATGTGTATCTGTTTATATTCCAAACTGCCTAAGTATCCCTGTTGCGAAGGTCTAAAAGCAATTAGTGTTTACTACCAAGATTTTGTTTTTAAATATCATTCTCTACTAAAGGAACCAAAATTTCTGACAAAATTGGCCAGCTCAAGGGATAGAATAAGAAAACTTAAGAAGAGTTATGTCAGAAATTAAGGAAGTATCAAAGGAATGGTAGGAAGAAAACAACCTTTCAGAAGCAAAATCTAGGAAAACTTGAAATCAGAAAAGATCACAGCAATAACTTTTAATCCATAATTAAAATGAAAGCTTACGAGTCCATACTGATATAAACAAATTATGAACACATATAGAGGACAATAGAAAGGCCTATGTTACAACTGAAAGCAACTAGTTATTCTAGAGGGACAACATTGTGACACAGTGCATTAAGCTGCTGCTTGAGATGCACATGTCCCCTGTCAGGGAGCAAGCTCCCGTCCTGACTGCTCCATTTTCAATACAGCTTCCTGCTAACGTACCTGGGTAAACAGCAGTAGGTGGCCCGTGTACTTGGGACCTTGCTACTGTCTGGGAGACCAGGATGGAGTTCCTGGCTCCTAGCTTTGACCTGGCATACATAGGAAGTTGTAGCCATTTGGGGAGTGAATAAGCAGGTGCAAGATCTCTTTCTCAGTCACCCTGACTTAAAATTTTATCTTATTTTATTTTATATTCTTAAATTTAGAAGTTGACTTAAAATTTTAAACAGGCGCCAGTGGCAAGCCAAACCTCCACCCTATGGTTCTGGCTTCCTTTATGGGCCCTGGTTCATGTTCTGGCTGCTCCACTTTCAATCCAGTTTTCTGCTTACATCCTGAGAAAGCTGTGGAGCATGGCCTAAGACCCTGCACCGAAGTGGGAGACCTGGCAGAAGCTCCTCACTCCCAGCTTTGGATCAGCTCAGCTCCGGCTTGCTGTAGCCTTTTATGGAGTGAACCAATGGATGTAACACCTTCTCTCTTCTTCCCTCTCTGCAAAATATGCTTTCAATAAAAAACAGATAAACCTTTTAAAAATAATAAACACATTTTAGAAACAAGAAGAACGTTAAGAGGCAACAGAAAATCAAGCAACTTCTAGGAGGGATAACATTAGGAAATTGTCACACACGGTTAACAATGGATTAATGGTAACTTCCTCATTTTGAGTTAGGAAGGAGAAATTTTCCTGGAATTGGGAAACAAATGTGTAATGTTTACAGTTCTGGCACATCAGGTCTGCAATCTACTCTCAAACAGTGAAAAAATTTGAAAAATGTATATGAAGGACAGGGACAATAGTCCCTGGCACTATTTTGTTAATTTTAGGTACATTTTAAATTATCTTCAAGTAAAAAGTTATTTGGAAAGTAAACCAAATGCTGTTCTATACAATAATTCTCAAACATAAATGAAATATAAAAATATTTTAATGGTCATCCAGAAACATTTCATAAACATTGTCATTTTCACATTATGAAATTATAATGCATATTTTCTTCTGTTAAAACAGAAATATGCATGAAGAACATTTTATAGCTATAAGATTATTGTACTTTCATAACAGCTTCATTCTTCAATTATAAGAAAATTAAAAATAAATACAAATCAAAACAGAGTATAAGGGAAAGACATTAATACCAGCATGTTTTTATTCTACTACATGGAAGAGATTCCTGGAAGGTGAAAAAAAACAGTGGTCAAAAGAAATGTACTGTTGGCTTCAAGGACATTAAGGATTACATAGCGTAACAAATTTTAAAATGAGGGTCATCATCCTGAAAGAACTGACCAAAAAATAATCAAGACAAAAAAGATCTTAAGCACTGGGAACTCAATGAATATTAAAGATTTTTTTTAAGATTGAAAAAATTGTTTTTGACAGAAAACTTGGAATTTAAAAAAAGAAATGGAAATAACAGGTACATCTATTAAACTATTCTCTCCAAGTAGAACACTTTTCCATCTTTTCACAAACAATCCCTTCATTCATGGGAGACTGCCTCAAACTTAACTAGCTTACCTGGATTCTTAGGAAATCTAAACCAGCCAATCACAGCTTCTCTCAGTACAAGATGACCAGGTTAAAAACGGAATGAAAAAAATTTTTTCCAAAAATTTTGTTTGGACAAGTCAGAAGATATTTGGATTTTACTGACTGTCATTTCCTGCTCCCGTCACTGTAAGTCACTCCAGGCGCCTGACCATGGTCATTCACCTGGTCTAAGGTGTGACCTCCTAAAGGCTCTGTTTCCATTCTGGCCCTACCACCCTTCATTTCAGCCTCCGTAAAATATCAGAACACTCTTATTCTGAAGTATCAAATTACACCAAGTGGACGACTGGAAAGCCCAAAACTTACCCACAACGAGAACCAAACTCAGCCCCTTGTGCTTGGCTGAAGAGGCCCCTATGATCTGCCCCTGTAGACCCCACAGACCCCACTTACTAGCACTTTCTGCCTCGCTCTCCCTGCTGCAAACATCCTGGCCTCCGATTTGTTCCGGAGTCACCTCCGGCTCTGCTCGGCTTCTGGCTTTTGCGTGTTCTAGAACTGTCAGTGTGCAAGGAGCTCCTTCTCACCCTCCAGGACCAGGCTCAGCTGTCACCTTTTTGGAAAGACCTGCTTCATCTCCCTCCTCAGCATGCCACTGCAGGATGGCTGTCTGCAATTCCCTCACCTGTGGATCCCTGACTGGGCTACCTCCGGAATCCCTCAGTGGACAGTACGTTCCACAAAGCCCAGTGGCCCTGCGTGGCTGGTTTGTGCTCTGTAACCCCAGGCTGCACTGTCTGCCAAAACTAGGAGCGCATAAACAAACAAGTGCTGAATGAGTGAGCGGCACTTCAGTTTGCTCATCCACAAAGTTTGCATAAGTAGATTCTCTGTTGCCATTAGACACAAAGCCCACATTTCACTAAATTCTTCCTCCCGGTGAACATCACTTTGGATGCCTTAACTCTCACTAACAGGATTCTCATGCAACAAATGAGGCCCCGGGGCGTGGGCAAGGACCCACCCTAGAACCCAGAACTTCAAACTCGGGGCTCTGACACCCCATCTTATAGTTTCCATAAAGATGCCTTCCCCTGAACTCCGCTGTACGCCATCTGCCCCCATAGGGTCCCCAGGCGGTCCTGTGGGACCAGGAGCAAGCTACCCCCACTCTGCGAGTTCAACACCTTGCTGCGTGAGGGTCTTCCCTCACACAGCCCGACACCCCGCTCGGTGCTGGGGGGACACCGTCTCTCCTCTCCAGGGTGTACGCCTTCCAACCGGGCTGGCTAGGAAAATCCAGGTTTCCTGACAGACACGACCCCGGAGCCCACGACCCGACCTGCAAGGACAGGGGCCAGCATCCAGGGAACCCCCCCACAGGACGGCCCGGGAGCTGCCGCTGGGGGCCGTTAGGGCGAGACAAAGGCTGCCGGAGTTTAGGGGGAGGTCAGGGGTGCAACTCCAAGGGACGGCACGCTTGCCTACCGAGCCGCGAAAACCGCCAGCCTACTAGAACGTTCAACGCGACCGCGGCGCGAAGCAGTGGAGGAGCAGGAGTCGCGAACTCACCCTGCCAAGCCGGCCTCCGTAGCGGGCCACCTGAGGAGTCCGGTAGCCTAGGCAGCCGCCGGCTCGGCTCAGTTATCGCGCGACCTCGCGAGCCTCGCGAGATGTGAGCTCAGGGGCGGGGGGCCTGAGAGGCGGGCGTCCTCTTGGGGGGTTATGGGAGGATTCTGGCGTCCGGCATGGGGCTGGTTCGCTCTCTGTGGCCCGCGAGGGAGCCGCCCGGGGCGTCCGCTCTGGGCCGCGGACGGGGCGGAAGCGTTCCTCAGACGGGCATGGAGCGGGACAGGAAGTGCTGAGACGGGGCTGAGGTGGCGGCACGGGACATGGAAGCGCCCGAACCTGGCCGGGCAGCCCGGGCGGCGGCCGAAGAGCACGAACCCGTTCACGCGCGCCCAGGAGGAGGACTGGCGGCGGCGGAACAAGACGGTGCTCACGTACGTGGCCGCGGCCGCCGTGGGCATGCTGGGGGCGTCTTACGCCGCGGTGCCCCTCTATCGGCTCTATTGCCAGGTATGGGGTGAGAGGTGAGGGGCGACCGCTCCACGGCCGCTCGCTGCACTGGGTCCTGGAGGGAAGGAGGGATGCTCCGGCGGAGCTCCCGGCGAGAAAACAGCCTCAAAAGAATGGCTCTCCCAGGAAGTGAGTGGGCACGAGTGCAGAGCCGAGACCGATTCCCGCAGGGATCCCACCTGAGCCGGCGCTGTGATGGGTGTTTTCCCTGACCCGGCTGCGCCCCAACGTCGTGTTCTAGAAACCTTCGAGTGCTGCTGTTTGCTCCCACACTCGATGGAGGCAGTTAGGGCTTTGAGTGCGTGTCCTCCTTGTGACAGGTGTACAGTTAACTGTGCTTTCCAGAGCATCAGCTCCAGCGCCCCTGGGGAACCTGTGTGCAGTTCCTATTCCTGGGCCCAGCTCTGGAATCGGAAACCCCTAGGGGACAGGACCTGTGGATCTGTAAGAGCTGATCTGTAGGTTTATTGGTGTTTGAGAAACACCGGCCGAGTCCAGCTTCACCCGTTTTTCTCAGTTCTTCACTTGCAGCGTGGGCTGGGGGGCCAGGATCACCTGTGGAACTAATTAAGCACACGTACCAGGGTTCTCCTGCCCGCAGAGATGAGGTCTAGGGTACAATCACGAGGGATTCCACATGTAACTATCCCAATCACAAGGGAGAGCTGCACGTGTGTTCATTCGGAAAGTGGTTCCTGGAACTGGCCTTAGGCGGGCATCACGGGGAGAGGTCACACATTTGACCGATTAAATCACGGTGTCAGAAGGTGGGAAGGAGCCAGGCCTTTCACTGTCAAAGATTCCAATGTGCAGAAAAATAGAGAATTTGCAATTCACACCCTGACTTGAATACATAGCAGGGACTGTTCCTTCCTGCCACTGGCTTCTCCTGTCTTTATGGAGCTCAGCCGCCTTTGAGATGGTTTAGTGGCACAAATCCTAAAAGCTTTTCTTTTTAGTCTCCCAAGGTCAGCATTTATGTGGGAATTACGGGTAGCTTGATTGCTGGACGGTGAGTGGAGAATGTGAATCGGTTTTTATCAGAGCCTATCTCCCCCCTGTGAGCAAAGCATCAACCCCCGAAATTATCATTAGATCATAAGATGAGCTGAATTTAAATCAAGAACTTCCTTAGGCCACCAGGACTTATAGAGGTGATTTTTGTTTTTTTATGGAAAGTTTAGTAATGTCCGAAGACATTTTTGGCTGTTAAAACCTCCGTGTGTAGTGGTGGGGTGTTATTGAGGAAAAGGATGTTACTGGCATCTGATGAGCAGAGCTAGAGATGCTGTTAAATAAAGAAGATTCTCCCCTGCTCAGTAAAGAATGTTTTGGCCCCAGTTATCAGCAATGGTGAGGTGGAAACTGTCCCAAATTGGAGTAACTAATGTTGTGTGTCTGTGTTCACATGAAATTGTAGGGTAATGCTGCATGGTAGTTAACTAAAGAGCCTTGACTTATTACCATATATCTTGATGAGAGTCTTCCCCTGCCTCCAATTTGGCATTTGTTTGTTTTTCTAGAATAACAACAGAATTCTAGCAACCACAAGTCATCAGAAGTATGATGACCTTGGAAATAAGGAGTGGTCATTTATTTATTTAAGCATCTGGTGATACGGAGTAATCAGTAGTAATGAGTATCAGAAGTAACAAATTATTCTGATGCTCTGCCATTAGTTGACCCAGTAGCGATTAGGTGCTCTAATTAGCAATAACTATAAAAACTATGAAGAGATGTATGGAGAAGAATACAAAAATATTGTCATGCAAGAATACTGATGATGGCTATAATATAACAGTGATTCTTTAGGGACCAGCATGTGGCATAGTAGGCTGAGTGTCCACCTGCAGCACCAGTGTCCTGTATGGGTACTGATTCCTGTCCAGGCTGCTACTCTTCAGATACAGCTCTCTGCTGATGGCTTGGGAAAGCAGTGGAGGATGGTTCAAGCCCCTGGGCCCCAGCAAGAAACTACTGGCTTTGGATGGGCTTAGTTTTCGCCACTGGAGCCATTTGGGAGTGAACCAGTGGGTGGATGTGGGAAAATAGAAAGTAAGTATTTTCATTGAATGCAGCTCATGGATTAATCTGATCTTTTTTTCATTAATACTAGTTATCAAAAAATCCTAGCAATGAAGCTCCACTGTTTAAAGTGCTTTTTTCCAATGACTTGTTTTTGGACCATACCAGAGATTTCTTAGTAAAATAGACAGTTGGTATTCCAAAGTGCTCAAAGCTGTTGATACAGTTACAGGATGTAGCCAGTGGTACTATGTAAAGTTAGCTCCAACTGGATTATTAAATTGCTTTAAATTTTTAATTATTTTTATAATAGGCCAACATCCATGAGTATTCCTTAAAGTATTTGGTATCTTTTCCTAGACTACCGGGCTTGGAGGATCAGCAGTAGCAGGTCATGGATCAGACCAAATTGAAAACATGGTACCCGTTAAGGATCGGATCATCAAAGTCACCTTTAATGCAGATGTGCACGCCAGTCTGCAGTGGAACTTCAGACCTCAGCAGACGGAAATATATGTAAGTAACTAAACACAAATGAAAAGACTACTTTTCTTACTATAAGAATTTCCTTCATCACAGACTCTCACACACCTGTACTTTTTAAAATACTGAGGTTCTGTAATTTACTTGTTGTTCACTAGCGTGATAGTAAAAGTCAGTTTGAAAGAGTGGGAAAATATCAGCTATTTTTGTTAAAGTCATAGTGTTAGAGTTAACTAAGTTGCCTGCTGGTTGTAAGTCTTGGAAATACCAGCAGATGACGAATATATGGCTTATTTCACCAAGGGGGGCTGGTGTTGTGGCACCCCAGGTTGGGTGCTTTGTGCAATACCCACATCCCACGTAGCATCATTTCAAGATCTGGTTGCTCCACTTCTAAATGCAGCTCCCTGCTAATGGGCGCAGCCATTAGCAGACAGCTGGCTCAGAGACAGAGCAGCCAGGCAGGACAGTCGGCACCCGTTTGGGATGCCAGTGTTACAGGCAGCACCTTTACACACTATGACACGATGCTAGCCCTGGACAAAGTTTTAATAGCTTAATTAGCAAATTATTGTTTAAGGTCTGAAATATACAAAAGGATTCAATTCTTATGCATAGTAATGCACTATTGCTCATGTTCTTATGCAAATTCAATTTGAAATTCAGATGTTTACATGTAATATTCACTGCTTTGTTGAGCCTTATGTTACTTTAGATTAGGTGTTATGTCTCTTTCATAGGAAAAATATTTGGGCGGTAATTCAGAAGGGGGAGGGAGCTGTGCCAATCTGAAAATATTGATCACATTTATTCTTGAAAACAGGTGGTGCCAGGAGAGACTGCATTAGCGTTTTATAAAGCAAAGAATCCTACTGACAAACCAGTGATTGGAATTTCTACGTACAATGTTGTACCATTTGAAGCTGGGCAATATTTCAATAAAATACAGGTACAACTAAATGCAAAAATTCTAAAATGATAGAATATATATGAAACTGTCTTGCATGAAACTTTTCATGGTATTTTATTAGATACTTAAACTTTCTGATTTTTATTTTCTTCTGAATTTCAAGCAGTTTTCTTTATCACTTGCACCTGCTATGCTTAGACTACAAGCCAAACAAAATGAGTTTGTTTTCAACATTAGAATTACTTTGCTGTCTCAGTCCTTAAAGCAAAACAGTCTGAGATGAAACTCTGTCATATAACTTAAGAATACTTAACAGTATGCTTATTAAAGTCATGAAATTAAGTATTGATTTTTTAAATAAGTGGTAGAGTGAAAATATTATTAAACATACCTTTTTTAACTTCTAGTGTTTCTGTTTTGAAGAACAAAGGCTTAATCCCCAAGAGGAGGTGGATATGCCAGTGTTTTTCTACATTGATCCTGAATTTGCTGAAGATCCAAGAATGGTGAATGTTGATCTCATCACTCTTTCCTATACGTTTTTTGAAGCAAAAGAAGGACACAAATTGCCCATCCCAGGGTATAACTGAAGTTGGCAACTGAGTCCTGCTCCAAAGTTGTGATTTTTGAAAAATCATGTATCCTGCCTTCTCACAGGAGAAACTCTCTGCAGTTCTCCAATAATGTGAAATACTATTACACAAAAGGTTTGTTTTCAGTGTACACCAATTGAAATGAAGAGAACAGGTTCGGCTTGCCTCATAAGAAACCCACATGCCTATGTGATATGTCTGACTTTTAACACCATATGTAAATTTGATAGTATTAAAAGAAGTTGGGGCCCGGCGGCGTGGCCTAGCAGATAAAGTCCTCGCCTTGAATGCCCTGGGATCCCATATGGGTGCCGGTTCTAATCCCAGCAGCTCCACTTCCCATCCAGCTCCCTGCTTGCGGCCTGGGAAAGCAGTTGAGGACGGCCCAAAGCTTTGGGACCCTGCACCCGCGTGGGAGACCTGGAAGAGGTTCCTGGTTCCCGGCATCGGATTGGCGTACCGGCCCGTTGTGGCTCACTTGGGGAATGAAACATCGGCTGGAAGATCTTCCTCTCTGTCTCTCCTCCTCTGTGTATATCCGGCTTTCCAATAATAATAAAAATCTTTAAAAAAAAAAAAAAGTTGCTTTTTTTCTTAAATATGTATACATATACTTGATGGTTGATCCTAATTCAACAGTTGCCTTCCAAATTATTACTTTTCATAATTGTAACAATGAACAAGAGAATTTCTCAGCAAAAAAATTGTGTCTAAGACTTCCTACTTGGAGCTTTCAGCAACCACATCTCGCCACGGGTTGCCACGGGTTGCTGTAAAATAGTTGTCCACTATTTTCCTGTAGTGCGACCCGTGATAAACACCCAAAGTGGAAGAGGAGTTGGTAAGCCTCAAATGCTTGGCCAAGGATTGCATTCTTATTTCAGATCTGATTTCATTTTCCCCTTAAGGTATAGAACTGTTTTACATTCAGAGTACTGAATCAGTAAACAACCCATGGTATTGAAACAAAATGTGTAAATACATGTACTAGACTGCTAGCATTTACAATCATAGTTCCAGGTCCTTGAATGTTAAAATGTAAGGGTGCAATTGTGAAAATTTGCTGACATCAAAAGTTCTGCTAACAAAACTGTAAAAAAAAAGATGTAGTAAATTATTTTAATACTAATTTATTTGTCATTGTCATTTATAAACAAATACACAAGCTTTATGAAAATTTTACAGTAGTCTTTGTTCCAAATAGAAATGTTTTAATAAAAAGAATAAAAGAATATTCAGCTTTACTATGGAGAGTCATACTTACTGTCCACCAACGTGGATTCTACTGACATGTTCAGGACTCTTGAAATGTAATTACACTACAATCATCAAGGTATTTACAATTCTAAACCTCTATTATTTATAGAGAAGTACAAATTGACTTTTACATTCAACTTTAGTTAAACGAAGGCACTTAGTAATTCTTTAATAGCACAATCGGTTTCTCATATCCTGTTTAGAGCTATGCAGAATTATTTTTTAACAAAATGATCTTCTACTTTTAGTACAGTCTTATTTCCTGGGTTAAGTGTAGGCAGGCCTGTGCACCACAGGACACTGCTATTAAGCTAACTGGCCTAAGTACTAATTTTTCTTCTGCTGAAGGGTTAAGTGACTGTTCACAATCAGGTTCCACTGTTCCAGCTGCTGTCAGGAACCATAACTTTTACACTGGAACTATTGTTCTTCAGTTTAGATGTCATTATAGCAGAATAGAAATGGTCCGCTGTGGCTCTGATGTGTTGGTGGGTCTTATCTACTAGGCCTCAAACCTGAGCAGGGTCCACTCTTTCCAGAGCTGGCACTTCTGTGTAGCTAGTGATAAAATGATCATGCATTTTCACCTAAAATAAAAAAAGAACGGCTCATCTCCTTCCTGATTTTCATCCCCCCACCCCCATTCTTTGATAACTAGTTTCCCTTCTTGAGATGGCAAGCCAGACTTTACTAGGGGAAATATGAGGATTTACTTCATATAATTAAGATTAATAGTTAGTGGTAACCAGTCACTCATTAGTAAAAAAATGGAATAACTACTGAAATAAGCAGCAAAAACTCAGAGGAAATTGAGGGCAGAGACTGAATGTGCACTGCTGTTACCATGAAAAGGTACGAAACACATTGAATACCCATGTCTGACAGCAGTGCTGGAAATCTACTGATCATGTAATAGTTCCATTCTCTAAACCAACTTGACGTTCCTGAACCTCACAAATGCTAGCTGATGGGGATGCACACACAAAAATTAGTGAACAGTAGTTAAAATTTGAGTGACTCGGGGTGGGCACTTTGTATGTTAAGCTACCGCCCGATGTTCTGGCATCGTCTAGGGGCAATGGTTTGAGTCCCAGCTGCTTCACTTCCAGTCCAGCTCTCTGCTAACACAGCCTGAGAAAGCAGCTGAACCTGGCGCAACTGCTTGGCTTCTCTGAGAGACCTAGGAGAAGCTCTTGGAGCCAGGAGAAGCTCTTGGCTCTGGTCTCACCTGACCCACTGTGGGCCATTAGTCACTTAGGGAAGTGAATCGGTGGATGGAAAAATTCTAACTGTGCCCTTCAAATAGATAAAATAAATCTTCAAAAAGATTTTTTTTAGTAACTCAGTGTATAACAGTTTACCCACCAAAGTGTCAGTCTCAGATGGCCCTTGCAAAGTATAAATACTAGCTACAGTAGTGCTAATGATTGAAATACATGGAATATGAGCAGTACTGGTTGACATTTTACCTCAACAGTTACTATGACTCTCAGTTTCTTTGTGGTGGGGAACATCAATTTCTTCATAAATGGCTCTGGAAAAAAAGAAAAAAAAAATCACAGCCTAAGTGTTAACTACTTAAGTTTCATGGTATTTTGGTTTCCAACTGCCAGACCAAAACTAAAAATCTGGTAGTTGTGGGAGTCAGGCTGCCTCAGCAAATAAAAGCAAAGATGTCTGTCTAAAAAACGTAAGGCCATTTCATTCAAACTTGTGACTCAAAGAAAAATCAGTGTTCAAGTTTGGACAGTTTGCTTTTTGCTTAAATTAATCTGTTCAGCTTCTCGTTTCAAAACATTTGTTCCCTGGAATTATGGCACTCCCAAACTTGTCGGTTGGCATGCAAATTACAGGTATTGGCTTCTCACGTTCTTTCTAATTTTCATTTAGTCATGAAATTATACACTTTCAAATCAACATGTTTTTCCATTCTGTTAACACAAATTACAATTATGTGTTAGCCCACTGAGTTGCCTGTTTTCCGTCAGAGAGCATGTCTTTTGTTCAACATTGTGAGTTAGATTACTGGACATGGATCTTCATCATTGTACTATATGTGCTGAGATTCCTGAGCAACCAGCGATGTGGAAAATTTGAAACTTAGGTAAGATTCTGTGATTTTCCCATGGAGGGAGACTTCCTGGGTTTCATGAGACTGAGAGGAACAGACATCTGAGTCCACAGAAAGAACCAGAGTTGCTGCTTCTCCAGGTCCCTGCAGTTTCAACCTTTTATCATCTATGGCATTGTGATACATATATATATATATATGCACACATACACACTTAGAGAAATTCTTTCCTATTTGGATATAAATGAAAAAACTGCTCTAATAAAAAAGCATGCCAATGGGTGGGACAGCAGATGTTTAGCATGCTTGCTAAGCCTCTCAGGACACCTACATCCAGCTAGAGTGCCTGAGCTCAAGCTTCCTGCTAATGGGCCCCCTAGGAGACCGATGTGACTTTAATATCTGGATTCCTGCCACCCACTTAGGATGCCTGTAATGCATCTGAATCTCCTGGCTTGGAGGAGGCCAGCCACAGCAGTTGAGGGCATTTGGAGAATGAAACAATCAATGGGAAGTCTCTGCCTTTCAAATAAATTTAAAAGATAAAAGGTATATTTATTTGGTGATAACTTAACTCACTAATATATTCAGTGATATACTTATTCAGAATAACCCAGGGAAATTTCACAATAACCAGGCTGGGGAAAAGTACTAGCAGGCTCCTAAATCTGTAACTTTCTGTTCAAACGTTCTTCTAAAACTACATTGAGGATTTGCAAAGGACCACTACCACCACGTAGTGGTAGAGAGAGAGAAAAGAGAAGAAAGATATACACTCATCTACTGGTTCACTACTCAAGTGCCCACAACAGCTGAGTCCAGAAACTCCATCTAGGTCTGTGACATGGATGGCAAGGACCCAGGTACCCGGGCCTTCACCTGCTGGGTGGCACATGTGCAGCCAATTGGTAATCTGATATGGGATGTGAGTAGCTTAAGATCCTGCTACAATGTCTGCCCAACATGAGGATTTAACCCACTAGTCAAAACATCAAATGCTTTTACATGCCCGGCAATAACTAGATGGGCATCCTGTGAGACAGCAGAGCACACGTACATGGAGACAGCTGCTACTCAGTCCCAGCCCACTGCTCATGAAAAATGGACTACCAATGAAGAATTTTTAATTTTAAGTACCCTAGTTTTTTAACTGTTTGCAATTAAAAAAAATACCTATTTTGTTTATTTGAAAGACTATTACAGCAAGAGAAAGGGAAAACAGAGAGAGGTCTGATCCAAATGGCCATAGTGGCTGGGGTTTGGCCAGTCTAGCCAGGAACCAGGAGCTTCTTCCAAGTCTCCCATGTGGGCACAGGGTCCCAAAGACTTGGGCCATCCTTCACTGCTTTTCTAGGAAGCTGAGTCAACAGGCTAGTATCTACCTGCAAGTGCTGGCATCCCACATGGGCACAGGTTCCACAGCTGTGCACTTCTGATCCAGCTCTCTGCTTATGGCCTGGGGAAGTAGAGATGGCGCAAGTCCATGGGACCCTGCACCCAAATGGGAGACCTGGAGAAAGCTCCTGGTTCCTGGTTTCGGATCGGCTCCAGCCTGTGCGACCACATGGGGAGTGAACCAGTAGACGGAAGATATTTCTTCCTGTAGTTCCTTCTCTCTCTAAATTTGCCTTTCCATTAAAAAAAAAAAAGTAGCCAGGATTAAATTGTTTCCCATATGGGATGGCAGGCAGCAGTTTAATCAATACCACAGCATCAGCCCCCTGTTCATAATTTTAAAAATGCATGTTTTAAATTCTATACAGGTAAGTCAAACAAAACAAACTGAAAATAAGATGCAGCCTAGGCTGCCAGTTTCTAAACTGATTTCCACAGGCTTGCTTTAATCCTAACAATTTTGGGGGTACCCTTCAGTCACTTAAAGTACATTAAAACAAATCTACTTCATAAATATTGATATGTACTGACCTATATGAAAGCACAGTGCTAAAGGGATTTCAGGTTAAACAGTTTTTTCATCAATGTTTCATTGATCCATGATAATATTGCTGTCATATGTAGTGATGACTAGGAAGCTCTTCTGTAATTTTTCTCTCAGATCAGTTTCCAAATAGTTAAAACAGTCCAACAATGAGGAGGTACCTTATGTCTACAGTGAACAGGGCCCTTCTCAAGTCTATGAGGTATCCATTAATGGACATGTTGGTTCCAGTTACTTCTTAACTCACAACCACAGTGGATTTATTATTTTGGTCACAAGGCAAACAGCAGTAAGACCATCAAGAGCAACAACCACCACTGAACCTCAGTCAGTTTTAATAAGGTCATCAATTTCTGCCAAGACCTTAACAAGATTAAATGTATAACCAAGCCCCATTCATTTTGCTATCATAGGGAAAAAGACCAAAAAAATAAATTATTTTGTAAGGGACTTACTCTGTAGTGACAGCAGGAGCTAAGGGATCAAACTCCATTACCTCATAGTAATTGGGTGTCTGGGTGTCTTTCTTCGTCATTGCTTGAAGTTAAAAAAAAAGAGACCGGTAAACACACATTGTGCTTTCTGAAGTGTATACACGGCATTCTCTAATATGTAATTTCATTTTCTAATATTTAATGTAGACTTCCAGTATAACAAACTTGCAGATACAACAAAAAGACTGATGTTCTAATGAGAATCCCAACCTCAACAATCTTAGCGTTTAAAATACAGCATTCAGTTCAACACAAACGTTTTACTTTCCTAATGTCAGTAATCATGGAGTCAGGTCTGAAGTGACTACATGCAGCTTAAAAATGCGACAGCTTCTCCACATTTCTCCTACTTTCAATTACCAGTGACTCTCTAGCAGACTCATATTCTCCTAAGTTTGCTTATTATATGCAAATAATAAAGTGTCTTGTACCTGGATGATTGATGGGCAAAGACGGCGGCCTGTGGGTTGAATGTGTTGCTGTGACATTCTGTAGACTGACTGGCTGTAGCAATACTGGCGGTGAAAATTCTGTAAACTGGAGAAAATGTTAACACTTGTTCAACTGAATATTCCATATTAGGTTCTGCTTTTTTAAAAGATTTTTTATTTGTTTGAATGACATATTTTAGAAGAGAAGAGAGAGAGAGCTTCCATGTGCTAGTTTACTATGGCTGCAATTGCCAGAGCTGAACCAATCTAAGCCAGAAGCCAAGAGCCTCTTCTAGGTCTCCCATACGGGTGCAGGAGTCTGAGGACTTGGGCCATCCTCTGCTGTTTTCCCAGGCAACAAGCAGAGCTTGACTGGAAGTGGAGCTGTCGGGACATGAACTGGCGCCCATGTGCGATGCTGGTGCCACAGGGTGAAGGATTAGCTTGCTACGTAAATGCACTGGCCCCTCTGCTTTTCTAAGATTTACTTATTTATCTGAAAGGCAGAGTTACGGAAAGGGAGGAAGAAACAGAGATCTTCCATCTGCTGGTTCACTTCCTAGATGACCACAACCTCTAGGACTGGGAAAGCCCTAAGCCAGGAACCAAGAACTAGCAGGTGTCCCACAGGCATATCCTGGGCCCAAGTACTAGGGGTATCTTCTATTGCTTTTCCCAGGCCATCAACCGGGAGCTGAATTGGGAAGTGGAGCAGCCAGGTCTTGTTGAACAGGCACCCATTTGAGGCGCAGGCATCAGCTTAACCCACTATGCCACAATCCCAGCCCCTGCTTTCATCTAAAGCTTTAGATGCCTGAGCCTCCATGCAGCACTGTTCTAAGAATTATATATGCTCATATGGACAAGAACTAGTAAATCTTTGAGGTAGACATTCAGAAGTTTACTCCTTTTCTGCCTGGTTGCATTCCTATTGAATCCCATTTCCCATTTAAAATATAAAATGTTAAGAAAAGTTGCAGGGTCAACATTTGACCTAACAGTTAAGAAACCAGTCAGAAAGCCTGCCTGCTTTATCAGAGGTTTGGGTTTGACTCCTGGCTCTGTTCCTAACCCCTGTGGGAGGCAGCTGTGATGGCTCAAACATTTGGGTCTGTTACCCACATGGGAGATGTGGACTGGGTTCTTGGCTTCTGAGCATTTGGGGAGTGAACCAAACGATGGGAAGTCTGTCCTGCTTCTAGAAACTCCTGTAGGACTCAGCCAGTGAGTTGCTGGAGGAAGAGCTGTAAACACACCCACATGCTGGTTCACCAAACACTCCATGTGGAGTTACTAAAATCTTTCACTGCATTTCCTGCAGTCATCCTCTGAGTGAATGGGTAAAGCTGTTTCCTCTATGAGGTTGGGAGGAAAAAAAGTGGAAACATTAAAACAAATAACAGCTCTCAAGGTAGTGTGATGTTCAAATATTTTTCTAACAGAAGTGAGACTTTATAAAACAAAAACTTTTTTTTTTTTTTATTGGAGAGGCAGATACACAGATAGAAGGAGAGACAGAGAGAAGGATTTTCCACCCGCTGGTTCACTCCCTAAGTGACTGCAACAGTCAGAGCTGAGCTGACCCAAAGCCAGGAGCCAGGAGCTTCTCATGGGTCCACCATGTGGGTGCAGGGTCCCAAGGCTTTGACTCATCCTCTGCAGCCACAAGCAGGGAGCTGAATGGGAAGTGGAACAGCTGGAAACATGAGCACACGCCCATGGGATCCCAGTGTGTGCAAGGCAAGGACTTAAGCCACCAAGCTATTGCACTGGGCCCCCTGTCTATGTTAGAAGATGAAAAAGAAGATAAAAAGTCCAAATAAGGGCTGCAGTCAACACACTAAGAAATGCTGAGCAGATCATGAGAATCAATGATCAGGCGTTCTTTGACTTGGCCATGGTAACCTGGAGACTAGCTGCACTGCCAGGAAAGGGTCTTGACACTTACATTATCATATGTATGACTTGAGGCGAGGTTTTGGTTGGTTCTTTGGGCAAACCTAGGATAATGTGGAAAATAGCATGATTACAGGGAGAACACAAACGCAGCAAGTAATATGATTCCTGATCTAAAAACAAAACTGCAAACATAACTTAAGGATGCACTGAAGTGTTGCTTTAATGTAACAATTCCCATTTGATTTAAAGTGTCCATCATGTCATGATGGCCAAAAGCCAAAGAGCAAAGACACAAAGTACCGCTCCCTGACAGGTGGTACTAAGACCCTGGAGGGGCATGCGCAGTCATGCAGACAGTTTTCAATCTTTCCATCCGAACAGCCATCACCACCTCATTTCCTGAATGCTGAGAACTGATACAAAGGATATTGAGAAGGAAGCCACAAAGTTCTGGTAGACACCCTTGACCCTGTGTCTCTAACTGAATGTAATCATAAAAGCTGGAATTAATGCATGGATGATTATTTGAGGACTGAACAGTAAGTAATTGCAAGTAGATTAGGAAAGACCAGAAAAGCAGTACCAATGAATGGAGCTTGCCAGGTTTCACGCCTGTCCTTCCTGACCCGAATGCAGTGTAGCCTGTAACCTTCATGTGAACATCAGTGGGGACAGAGCTCCAGAAGCCCTCTGCTCACTCAAGGAGTAGGACAGGGAAATCCTAGTGCTTAAAAGGCAGAAATCCTGGCTGTTCTTCCATTCCCAACCCACTCTGTTTTCTGTCTTTATTCCCCGACCCACTGGTGACCCAAAGTAGATGCAAGGATAGAAAAAACTGGATAGTGCTGAAGAGTAATGTATCTAAAAAAATAAAGGTTGAAATGCTCCACAGTTGTAGAAAAGCATAAGCCCAGAGATTCAAGAATATCTAGGTTAAATGGTGTCCTTTCCCCGCTCACCACCCCTACCCCTTCCTAAAGATATGTGAACTTCACCATCTTTGGAAAAGGATACTTGAAAAGGGTAATTAAGTCAAGATGCTTAAGATAAGGTTATCATTGACCCTATCAGGTCAGGCCCTAAGACAAGAACAGAGCGAGATCAACAGGCACAGTGGAGGAGGCTGGGTGATGGTGGAGACAGAAAGTGGAATGATGTGGTCAGTGCTAAGGAAGCCCAGGAACACCAATGAATGCCCTGCATCTGAGAGGCAGAGAAAATGCTTCCCTAGGAACCACAGAAGGGGTGTGTGGGTCGGCTAAGTCCCAGAACCAGAGGAGAATAAACTTCTGAGGCTTTAAACCTCAGATGGTGTTTTCTGTAGAATCCACAGGAAACTACTCTACTCAGCCAACTCCAAAAGGAATAAAACCAAATAAGTCCATGCCCAGATCCTATGGTCAAAATCATAAAGAATGACAACAACAACAACAACAACAACAACAACAACAACAACAACAACAACAAAAAAGAGAGAGAGAGAAAAGAAAAATCCTTTAAACCATTCAGAGAACATAGCACATTATCAGTGGAAATCAACCACGAAAACCAATGTGAATTCCTGCATTAGGAACCACATTGGTCAGCGGAGACCAGAATAACTTTTTATTAAAACAGCTCAGAGAAAACAGGGAAACCCAGTATTCTACATTCAGGATAATAGTCTTGAGGAATGAAGATGAAACTGGGCCAAAACTAAGAGATTTTATGCATGTTAAAGAATGAGATCTATCGGATAAGAGAAGAAAATAAACAGCTACTATCTAGAATTTGATTAGAGATATTTGTTGTAATGCAAATCTGTCCCCATTACTCATTCTTCTTAGTATTACCCAGGGAGATTAGCAGGATAACAGAAAAACAAAACAGGCTCCCTTGACCTATATTACTTATCCAACAATGTCCCTGGAACCTGCCAACTTTTGAGTATTCACTTCCACTGTATGGAGTCAACAGCAGTCACCCCAGGCAATGACTACTCATTGCTTCCTCAGATTGCCAAGCACAGCCTGTCATCTCCCAACCTTTGCAGCTCCTTCCTCCTTTCCTTACACAGTTTTTTTTTTTTCCTTTTTACTTTCCACTTTATTTTTTCTCATTCTTCTCCCTGTATCTCTCCTCTTTGTCAACAGAGGAAGTGTTTACATACTAAACAGCTTTATAAAATATGTATTTTAGATATGCTGCTGAGGGAAAAATAAAAGCAGTGTTCAGAACACTGTGATGGCATGTTGAGTTTTACCCAGCAAACAAGAAAAAAAATGCATTTTTTACCTTAAGACACTTTGTAAGGATAAAGAAGAACCCACCCAATAAATGACTAGCTAGGTGAAAGAAGAAATAGGAAACAGAAGAAGGCAGGTCAGCAAGTGCGGATGAGATAAAAATTGTCCATTTTTTCATATTAGCTTGATATCTAAATCATGGCCATGCATGGACTATTACTTTAAAAAAAATCAGCTTTACCATAGGCAAATCCACCTTTTATTTTTTTCCTCAACTCACTCCATCCTTCCTCCCCTGAACTTAGTTATAACCACTCTTTTTTCATTTCCTTCTATAACCTTCCTATATTGCTTTATGTATTTAGAGGCAACTGTTAATATACATTCTTATTTTCCACTTTCTTGCATTCATGCAATACAAGCTACCCACACTATTTTAAACCTTTCTTTCTTACTCATCAACAAACACATTATTGATTGTCCTTCACATAAAAAGTCTACTTGTGCACCAACGGCCAGTCATACATTGTATAGATGCTGAATTACCAGACCAACTGATGGATACTACCGTCATTGCTGTCCACTTGCAATTGCCTTAAATGTCCAAAAGAATAATTGCATGAACATGTAATTTTGTATAAATCCATGAAATTTTGTACAAATTTCTAGGTGAAGTTCCAAGCTTACTGGGCTAAGCATTTATAATTTTAATAGAGATGGCCGCTTGTTCCTCTTAAGATTGGCATGACTCTGTGATAAGATTGTCTTTTCATAGCTCACAAAGAATGTTATCAAACAATGTGACTTCTGTCAATTGGAGAAGGAAACACACACACATCTTACGGTTTAATTTCTCTACAAAGTTGGTCATTATGGTATATGTTAATGAGTCATTAACATTTTTTCTTGGGTGAATTCTCAGGTCAGATTTGCTACTCAATGGCTACGTAATCTTGGGCAAGCTCTGCTTTCCTATGCCTCAATCTTCTCTCCTCTGCAACACGAGCAACAACAGCATCAACCCAATACCTTTTGTCAAGATTATATAAAATATGCAAAAACACCTTAGTAGAGTAGTTATCAGTTGCTATATAATTGATGTGGCCACTTGACAAGAATTCTGAACCTTATTTTCCTTCTTCCTTTGTTGTATTTCTCCCACGTCCCTACCTCCCATTGCCATTCAAAGTAATTTACTGAAAGCTTATTATGTGCAAAGGGCTCGATGAAGTGTTATACAAACAGCATTCCCGAATGTTTGACAAAAATCCCAGAAGATACTCTTTGAAGAAAGAAATGGAGAGCCTCAGTCATGTGATTACTAGGGAGGAGAGCGTAAGTTCCGTCTCAGGTCTCACTGACTCGTCTGGCTCTGCTTTCTTCTGGTAAGTACATCAAGTATTCTTAAATACGTGGAACTGAACATCGCAGTATTAGTGGTGCGTGCTACCGACATACTTACATGGGTATTTCTGTATTTTCAAAGGCTGGCAGATTTACCTCTGGAGGAAGGCTAGGTTTCAAGTTGTTTGTTGCAACAGGATTTATAAAGTTGAGACCTAGGACACAAAATGAACTTGATGAGATTGAACACATTTTTGAGTCTGCTGTTAGGCTAGATATTTAACACAAAGCAAGCAAAAAAGCCATATTGAAGAGATGAATTTTGATATTTCTAACACCATAAATGAGATTTCTTCCAAAGGGAATTTAACACTATCACTTCCAGCAATGAGGGAGAAAATAAAAGCCATTTCTTGTATACGGCATTCTTTAGGGTATTCTAAAACACCAAGCTGACTCACAATGGAAGGATTTTACATGTCTGTCCTGCCCAGCAGAAGGCTGAACACAGTTCTATCCTCATCTAAATAAAAGCTATTAACTTTCCATTATCTCAAATGAAATAGTGCTAAGAGAATATAAATTTCTCCCCTCTAAAAATTCCTAACAAATTCTCCAATGCAGCTGAGTCCACGCATCTCCCTGGCTTACATAGTTAGTCACTACTTTAGAAACTGGGAATTTGGCTGAAAAAAAAATCATAAATGCCATATGATATTTTACTCTGGAAACACCAGATCAAAGAGATAATGAGAGAAAAACAAATTAGTATCAGTTCTGTTAGACTGATATTTCACTGTTTTCTACTATCCTTATTTTGTAATTTACTAGTAGTTTCTTAGGAATAAGAACAGTAGAAGGTAACAGGAAAAACTGGCAAGATAGGTAGTACCTAATCAGCACAGCATTTTTAATGATTTCAGTTACCATTATAGCAAGCCTTTAGCACAACCATGGGTTCCCGTTTATAATGTAAGAAGGTCTCAGTAGTTGGGAGGGTAAGGGGGACTTGAACTTGGACTGTGCTGACTCTAAGGGTGGTGTTTTTCCCCCCTTACATTTCACCTCTATGTGGATCACACCTTTGAAAATCCTCAGTATCATTACCTGCATCACATATTCCCTCACCTGATGCTGTGTAATGCAGCACAAAAAAACAAAACAAAACAAAACAAAAAACAGAGATAAGAGTGCATTGATTCAGAACAGATTTAGGTATTGACTGCCAAACCCAATACCTCTACAAAGCAATGCAGCTGAATTCCTGAAGCTCTGTGTCAGTGGGAAGAGTTTCAAGCATCTACCACCACAGAGATAGCCATTCCTGCACCTGATTCAACCCAGCCATTTACTAACAAGGAATTATATCGCCTGATATGATTTACTCTGATCAAACTACGTCAGTCCTTCTCAGATGGCATTTAATCATAAGACCAAGGAGGAAGGCTTCACTTCAAGTTCTTCTGCTGCTCTGAAAAGGTCCAAGTGCTTATTTACTTAAGTCTGAGAGCTGAGCATTCACAGAGTTGAGTTCTCCCAGAGGGGCCCTGGGCATGGGGGGACTGGGACTGAGGTCCAGGAGGTCACAAGATGGGGCGGAAGGCTCGCTGGCAGGCTGAGAACAGAACACACAAGAACATCATTCAGAAAACACGAGTTGCAGAGTTGACCATGGCTTTCTTACTACTTTGTAGAAGGGAGGATCGCAGTAGGGTGCGTTTTAAGCAAGAATTCTTCATTCAACAGGCAACAATAAAATGAATCTCATCTCACCTATCTGGGTTCCTTACATAAGCTTCCTATGATTCAATAAAAACTTAATAGTGTTACATGCTATGGCAGATATTCTTGATCACCAAACCACTCTAAAGTGTCAACACATGTGTCTCGTTGTTAAGAACTAGCCTTGCGGGCCCAGCGGCGTGGCCTAGCAGCTAAAGTGCTCGCCTTAAACGTGCCTGGGATCCCATATGGGTGCTGGTTCTAATCCTGGCAGCCCTGCTTCCCATCCAGCTCCCTGCTTGTGGCCTGGGAAAGCAGTCAAGGGCGGCCCAAAGCTTTGGGACCCTGCACCCACATGGGAGAACCCAGAAGAGGTTCCTGGTTCCTGGCTTCAGATCAGCACGGCACCGGCCGTTGCGGCTCACTTGGGGAGTGAATCATTGGACGGAAGATCTTCCTCTCTGCCTCTCCTCCTCTCTGTATATCTGACTTTGTAATAAAAAAAAAAAAAAAAAGAATTAGCCTTGCTGCTTATGTATGTAGTATGGACACACTGTAATATTTGAACATATGGTAATATGCCATTTCTAATCACTTACATTGGTGGCTTCCTCCCAGTTATTATTTTGCTCCAAAATCCTTTGTTGGTTTCGAGTGAACCTGTTCGAATTAGCAAAATGCAACTATTAAAAAAAAAGACATGAAAATGCCACAAAAAAAAGTTAAGGATGGAAACAATTAACTGCATCCTCAGTAAGTTGATAGTAAAATACTTCTAATAATTTCCTCCAATTTATAGAGAAAACATATTCTTAAAGAAGAGTATACGAACCATTTTTTTAAGAATTAGTACTAATCTCATCACCCAAAAGTTATGAACTCTATTGACATTAAGATGTACTTTAAGTGTTTCTTTGGTAAATGAATCTATTTTAAGACTTATAGATGACACAACGCTTTACATAAATCCATTTCCTAATTTCATTATGTTTTATTTTCTAGCAACAAAGAAATATTTACTTTGTGAATCCACAACATCTTTAAACATTTTTCTTATTCTCAAACACTTAATCTGCTTTCCATTTTGCCATTATAATTTCATATAAAAATTTAAATACGGGCCCGGCGGCGTGGCCTAGCGGCTAAAGTCCTCGCCTTGAACGCCCCAGGATCCCACATGGGCACCGGTTCTAATCCTGGCAGCTCTACTTCCCATCCAGCTCCCTGCTTGTGGCCTGGGAAAGCAGTCGAGGACGGCCCAAAGCTTTGGGACCCTGCACCCGCGTGGGAGGTTCCTGGTTCCGGGCATCGGATTGGCACAGCACCGGCCCGTTGCAGCTCACTTGGGGAGTGAAACATCGGATGGAAGATCTTCCTCTCTGTCTCTCCTCCTCTCTGTATATCTGACTTTGTAATAAAATAAATAAATCTTTTTAAAAAAAATCTCATCCTTCTCTTAAAAAAAAATTAAATACATATAAAGTATCTTCATTGTTTATCTTCCTTCCTTTAAAAAAAAAAGCAATTGCAAAGGCAGAGGTACAGAGAGAAGGAGAAGCAAAGATCTGCTATCTCCTGGTTCACTCCCCAAAGGACCACAACAGCCAGGGCAGAATCAGGACAAAGCCAGGCGGCAGCATCTTCTTCCAAGTCTCCGAGGCGGGTGCCAGGGCCCATGGCCTTGGGTCATCTTTTGCTGCTTTGTTAGCAGAACTGGATTATAAATGGAGCAGCCAGGGCTCAGTGTGATAGTCTAGTGGTTAAATCCTCACATTGCATCCGCTGGGATCCCAAATGGGCGTCAGTTCTTATCCTGGCTACTTCACTTCCCATCCAGCTCCCTGCCTGTGGCCTGAGAAAGCAGTCAACGACAGTCCAAAGCCTTGGGACCCTGTACCCACGTGGGAGATCCATAAGAAGTTCCAGGCTCCTTGCTTAGGATAGGTTTAGCTCTGGCCATTGTGGCCACTTGCAGAGTGAACCAGTGGACAGATCTTTCTCACTGTCTCTCTTTCTCTCTGTAGATCTGCCTTTCCAATTAAAAAAAATAATAAAAATATATCTTAAAAAAGAAGAAGAATTGGAACAGCCAGCACATTAACTAGCACCCATAGGGGATGCTGATGTTACAGGCAGTGGTTTAATTTGCTGTGCCACAACACCGGCCTGTATCTTCATTCTTTTAAGATTTTTGACACTTTTAAAATATTGACCTCTTACCACTTTAATTTTACATCACCTATGTACTGAAGGTAAATGAAGAAGCATTAAATAACCGGGAAAACAGAAGACTGAGTTTTAAGCATTAGCATTGCTACCAAGTAGCTACATAACCATGGGTATGAATGATTCCCTGAACTTCAAGTCTACCTCCTAAAGAAGAGTAACATCCGAACCATTTCCTCAGGAAGTTTTGTTGGGGCAACAACATGCTTTGGAAGGTAAGTAGATAACATACAATTATTGCATAAAATGGATGACTGTGGGAATGCTTTGAAAGCTGAGAGTCGTGTCAGAAACCACGTGGATCATGATACACACTGACTCTATAACCTTAAACCTAAAGTCCAAATCCTTTACTGAATCTGAGCATGCATCCGTCTTAAGGATTCTCACAAAACTCAGGTCTTTGATTCCATCTCCTTATAGCACAGGCTTCTTATGTGTCAAAACAGTTATGTTCTGGGCATGAACAATGTTCCCAAAGCCTGGAACTGAAAACAAATCTCAATGTCTTTACTTTCACTACTTTCTTGATGCTACAAGTGAAGACTTAGGGGGATGATAGAACAGGGGGATAAATTTTACAAGTGGAGTGGATGTGAATATTTTGGTACCAGAGGCTGACTGTGACAGGCAGAATAATGACCCCTCTAAAGATACCTGCCTGCTAGGGAACAGAATCAGTCATTGTGTCAGTTTCCATGGTAAAGAGGGAACTAACAGTTGGAAAAAAAGTGAAGTTTGTTGGTGCATGCATCTTCAGGGGGCAGTTCTTTTAAATCCTACAGATCGGTGCAATGCAGCCATAAATGTCCTTAACACCAAGAGGGATGGAAGGAGAAGCAAGCGTGATGTACTGCATGCTTTGGAAGATGGAAGAAATGGGTCATGAGCCAAGGCAAATGGGCCATCTCTAGAAATGCAAATGTTAGTTCAAATCTCCTCTAGAGGTCCCAGAAAGAAATTCAACACTATAGATACTTTGAATTTTTGTTAAAAAAGACATCTTTATTTCTAGAGGAGGAGAGAAAGAGAGGAAGATCTTCCATCTGATGATTCACTCCCCAAGCGGCCACAATGGATAGAGCTGAACCAATTCAAAGCCAGGAGCTAGGAGCTTCCGCCGGGTCTCCCACACGGGTGCAGAGTCCCAAGGCTTTGGGCTGTCCTCTACTGCTTTCCCAGGTCACAAGCAGGGAGCTGGATGGGAAGTGGAGCTGCCAGGATTAGAAACAGTGCCCATATAGGATCCTGGCACATTCAAGGTGAGGACTTTAGCTGCTAGGCTACCGCGCTGGGCCCAAAACTTTGAATTTTAACCAGTGTTACCCACATCTGACTCTTGACTTACAGAACTTAATTTGGCATCTTAAAATAATGAATTTGTGCTGCCTTAATTCCCGGTCTCTGGTGATTTGCTACAGCAGCCACAGAAGCATGCAACACCAGACTAGTATCTCAGCTGGGAGCAAGGTAAGTGTTTCAGTCACATGACATCCCTGTCCTCACTTTGGCACACGTGTTCCAAGTGGAATCCACATCCCCACCTCAGAGGTAGCCTTGAGGCAGAGGCCTTATGGTTTGTAATACAAATTCTCCAAAACAAAAATCTGAAGACAGCACTAAACTGGAAATTATGTTTAAAATTTCCTCTAGATATTTCTGTGATTACAAAGCTATGTACCAAAGAAAATACACAACAAGGTCTGTGAGTTCATTCGGAAGTTTCTGGATACTGGGCTCATGTAGTGAAGAAAAAAAGTATCATTTCATAGCCACTGGTTTTTCCTGTCTGGTTCTCCTCTTTCATTCAGAATCAATAGGGGGGAAAAGTCAACAAATCAAAAAAATTAATGAAATATTAATGGGTGTCAATTTGCCATCACGCTACCGATGGTTTTCTATACATTAACTTTTTTAATTCTTAAAAAAGCAAGCAAACTCCCCAAACAGTCACCTTCAAACAAGTATGATTTTTTGACACATAGGAAAAATGCCCAAGGCTTTAAAAAATGTCATTCTGTTTATCCCAAATCATATTATACTTGAATTGAGGCCCGTGTGTTTCACTGTTGCCAGAACGCATTCATCCTTTGTCAATTGCTTTAAAAATACATCCACTACGCAATGCTTCAACATTCCAAATAACTCAACAAAAACAGTACATATAAGCCATGTGATCTGGGGCTAGTGTTGCAGTGTAGGGGATTAAGACCACCAACTACAACACTGGCATCACATAGGGGCGCTGGTCTGTGTCCTGGCTGCTCCACTTCTGATCCAGTTTCCACCTAATGGCCTAGGAGAGCAGTGGAGGATGGCACTGGTTACTGCATCGGAGACCTGGATGAAGCTTTTGGCTCCTGCTGTACTCTCTCTATGGAACATACCAGTACATGGAAAGATGTTCTCTTTCTCTCTCTCTCTTCTCTCCAGAAGATGCAAGGGGATCCATCTCTCCCTATTTCTCTGTAACTGACTTTCAAACAAATAGATCTTAGAGATGTGACCTTAACTGAAAGGAATGCCTCTGGAATTTAGTAACAACCACAGAAAGGAAAATGGTCCCATCCAAAAGACCAATACCACTCACACTGAGAAAAAAAAAGTACTCAGAAAAAGAGTTCCTTAGCTGGTGTTCTAATAAGAATGCTGAATAATAATAAATTAGCGCAGAGGAAGCGATGAGGAGGGCACACTATTTGCTTACCTTTCATATCCAAGAATGGCATTATTCAAATCCTCATTCACTTGAATGAGCTCAGCAGTTACATCTTCATTTTCCACCACCACAAGAAGGTCCATGATCCTCTCCTGCATCTCTCGACTTGTCTTATAAAGTTTCTGACAAAGAAGGAAGAGAAGTTCTTTTTCCATGCAGAGAATATTCTATAAAAACAAATGACTCGGCCCGGCGGCATGGCCTAGCGGCTAAAGTCCTCGCCTTGAACGCCCCGGGATCCCATATGGGCGCCGGTTCTTATCCTGGCGGCTCCACTTCCCATCCGGCTCCCTGCTTGTGGCCTGGGAAAGCAGTTGAGGACGGCCCAATGCATTGGGACACTGCGCCCACGTGGGAGACCCAGAAGAGGTTCCAGGTTCCCGGCTTCAGATCGGCGCGCATCGGCCCGTTGCGGCTCACTTGGGGAGTGAATCATCGGATGGAGGATCTTCCTCTCTGTCTCTCCTCCTCTGTGTATATCTGGCTGTAATAAAATGAATAAATCTTTAAAAAAAAAAAAAAAACAAATGACTCTGCCTACACCTTTGACTCTGCCTACACCCGCTCTCCTACAGAAAATCAAAAAAGTACCCTTATGTAACCATAAGCATATAAAGTCTAAAATATTTTCCTCTAAAAACCAAAATGGGTGTAGTGAAGATAATACTGCACAGGCCAAGTTAGGATGAATCAGAAATCAGAAGTGCTATACGAGAATTCCAGATGAATCACTTATTAGCCATACTGCTGGAGGAACTCATTTCTTGTTTTCTAAACCCGTTTTCCCAACAAACAACAAAAACTATACCACTTTCCACATTTACCCCAAGGTTACATTAAAATCCAATGAGATGTGTATACTAAGGATGTCTGTAGACCATAAACATAAAATGTTATTTTCAGTTTAAGTTTTATTGAAAGAACTTAAAATATATTTACAGGGGTCTAATTTTAATTCCCGTTATAGTGTATAAAGTATTTAAACATCTCCCCTTGTTTAATTAGGCAACTGTCTAGGATACTTTATACCTAGGCAAGTGTTACACTGCTGGGAGAAAAGCGGTCAGTAACTGGTGGACATTCTTAACCTGCATACTGTCAAATTTGTGTTAACTACACTAGTGTGCCAGCATAGTTCATTTTTTCTTCTTCTTCTTTTCTTTTTTCAAAGACTTGTGACAAGGGGAAGGCAGGGAACTCCTGGCTGGGACATGCCACTCAGGCCCTCAGAGTTGGAGCAGGGGGTGCTGCAGATTATCCAAGCAAGGGGATTAGGGGATGCATCGGACTGGGAGCAGCTGAGGGCATGCTTGATTGTGGAGAAATAACCTCTGTAGGATTGCAGTGCCCAGTGGTTTATGGAGGTTGGGTGTGGTGACAGGATGAACTAGGTTGGTCCACAGAACTCACCTGATAGGAACCCACTTGACACCTGCTGAGAGCTGGGACTAGGAGGAGTCTGAGAGGGGCCAGGCTGCAGCACCCACCAGCACATGCAAAGGCTGGGACTAAGGGCAGACCATACCAATTAGGGTCGCTGCGCCCACTGGCATGCATGGGATCTGGGGCTGGAAGCAGGCCTCGTAGGGGAACAGCCCTGCTAAGCTGCAGCTCCCGCTGGGGAGCACCACAGCCAGTTCTGCACACAGAACAGGCCAGGCAGGGCTTACAGCATTACTCAGGATTTGTGTGGGCCAGATCTGGGGACAGGCCTGGCTTGGCTGGGCTGCAACACCCACTAATATGCACAAGAGACAGAACAGGGTGTGGGCCACTTCTGCAACAGGGTGTGGGCTAAGCTGCAACACCTGCCAATGAGAGCTGCCTACAGGAATGCCAAACCTGCCAGCACATTTAAGACTCAGGGCTGGGAACAGGCCTGGTAAGGAAACCTTAGAGACTTCTGCTGGGCTGTAGCTCCCACTGGTGAGTGCAGGAGCCAGGGCTGTGAGTATCCAGGCTCCAGCACCTACTGCCATGTATGTGGACTGGGTCTAGGGGGTGCCAAACTGTCTAGGTTCCAGCACCTGCTGGTGTTTTTAAGAGTCAGGATGCATGAAGGACAGCCAAGCTAAGCCATGGCTCCCACTAGACCTCGTGAAAATTGGCTCAGGAGGCAGGCCAGGCTGGATTAGGCTACTCATTAGTGAAGCCAGAACGGGTGCAGACCCATCGGGCTAGGAGTTAAGTGCCAGGACTGGTGGCTGGCCATGTCAGTCTGGGCAGCAGCACCTGCTGGCACATGCAAGATTTTTTGCTGGGTGTGGGCCAGGTAGGGAAACAGGAAACTTCCCTGTTCGGCTGTAGTACTCACTATTATCATGAGAATCGGGACTGGAGGCAGACCAAACTAGGCTGGGCTATAGCACCTTTGGCATACATATGGGCCAGGTCTGTGGGCAAGTCAGACAGGGTCAGTCCACAGTACACTCTGCCATAAGAACCAGGACAGGGTGCAGGTCAGGCCCAGTTGGACTGCAATACCTGCCAGATCATATGAGGGCTGTTGCTGGGAGTGGGGCAGGCAGGGATGAGCCAGGCTATAGCACCTGATGCTGAAAGACAAGACTATGGGCGGGACAAGCTCAGAATGGGGTACAGTACCTGCTGGCATGTGCAAGACCCAGAGCTGGGAGAGGGCCTTGTAAGGGAATCTCCAGGACTCTCTTGCTAGGGCGCCGCACCCTCTGGCACACATAGCGCCAGAATGAGTGTGGGCCAACTGGACTGGGGTGCAGCACCTGATGGCAAATGCCAGAACTGGATGTGAGTCACATCAAGCTTGACTGCAGTACTTCCTGGCAGGGGCAAGCTCCAAGGAGCACGCCTGACAGGGGAACTGTGAGCTTGCTAGGCTGTACCTTCTGCTGGTGAGCATGAGAGCCAGGGCTGGGGTCAGGGGGGCAGGCTGGACAAGGAGGCACACCTGACAGCTTACATGAGGGCTTGACTTAGGGGCAGATGGGCTGAGTTAGCCCATACCACCCACTGGTGTACACGAGAAACAGATGGGATGCAGGACAGACTGGCTAGGCCTCAACACTTGGAGGCACTAGAGTTGGAGGTGGGCCTGGTGGAGCTTATGGGGGTCACTTAACTATGCTATGGCACATGCTGGTATGCATGAGGACTGAGTCTGTGGTGGGCTCGCTGGGCTGGGCTGTAGCACCCATCGGTTTGCATGAAATATGGGGTTGGGGCAGAATTGACCAGTCAGCTGCATTCACCAGTATCTGACCCTACACTGTCTGGTGCACACAAGAGTCATCCAGGTGAGGTTTCATGGGGAATTCCCCAACCGGACTGTTAGACTCAGACCCTAGCCAGAGAGAAAAATCAAAGGATGTGTTTTCCAACATTGGAGTACATGTACCAGGACTGGGCCTCCTCAGTTGCCGATGTCTATGTGGTAGACAGCATGCCCACATGCACATGGGAGATCTGAAGGCCAGCTCATCTAGGCCAGGAAGGAACATCAACTACCTTGTCAGAGGACGGAAGGCAGAACAGGTTGGACAATTCTCTTGGCCAAGCTTTGCAACATATTTCTGGGTCTGTGGATGCACTAAGGCAGATTCTGTCAACCAACAGACCTTGAAAAATATTCTCAAACCTGCAGCAATAAAACCAACAACTTCTTGGAACTATCAGAACCACTCAGGCAACACCCTCAGAAAACTCTTCATCAGGATCTCTAACGGGTCATCAAAGGACTGTCCCCTAACCCAGGTACTAATGTAGTTTGACAGCAAGGAGCAGCTCCCTGTACCTCCTCCCCTTTGGACACAGGAGAAAAAGATGGAAACATTTGTTGCATCTACCTTCCTCCATACCAGAACTTCCCCACCCTGATCAGAGGCCCCACACTGGCATGCTTCCCTCTCAATTATATAAACAATACTAAAAAGAAAAGACAAAAAAAAAAAAAACAAAGAAAAATAGTAATAGAACATTAACATCAGGCGAAAACAAAAGGATGTTTCTCCTTTCAAAATGAATGAGGCAACCTTTCTTAAATACACTATTACATTATCTGACTTTTTCCCCTCAAGAAAAAAAGACCTGTTGAAAAATGTATGCTTCAAGCAATCACTTAGAAACTCAATCTATTACAAGGTTCCCGACAGGAAATCACTAACTAAATAAATCGCACTATTATGAGCTGACATTTAGAGTCAGGGGTAAAAGACCATACCTCCCCAGAATTATAAATATTCAGAAGACAACAGGAAATACAAGACACGAGGTAGACAGATAAGTGAGACTTTGGGCTTCTCTATCTGAAATATACAGCCAGAAAATCTGTTCTATGTGCTAACGACACACTCACTATTAGCAATGGTATAGTACAGAAGCCCAGAAATGTTCAGTAGTCCAGATAGTAACTAGTGTTTGTTCTGTAGGTCATCTAGTCTACCTTGCAACCATTGAATTCTGTTACCTATGAATGTAACTCTAGAAAATATGTAAATAAGTGTGGCCAAGGTCTATTAAAGGCAGTTAGCAGGCTAGATATGGCTCAATTATGCTTTTCAATACAATGCAGACCACAGGTGTCTCCACTTTAACATTCAGTATGGGATTTAGAGAGCGGAGGCTAAGAAGTAACTTGAATTTTACTTTGTTTCATGTATAACACAAGGCTAACAACTGTTGTATAAGGTTGTTATAAGAACAGGAAACAGCACAACTGAGATCCCATGGTGTATACAGTGAGTAAGCAACTGTTTTGCTGAGAAGGTGTCATTGGAAGTTCAAAAAGACAGGCTATGAAATCCTCTAAAATTAGCACTATTAACCAGGACCCATAATCATGCAAAAGAAAGAACTAATGGCATTTGATACAACACCCATGATGAATGAGAACTCTCCTTTTGTTTTGGCTTTAGAGGATACGCAGAAATTGTTCCTCTGTTGCCAGAGCAAGGTTAAGATCAAAGAGATACAACGGTTGTTAGATGCCTGTACAGAATTGTAGAAATTAATCTGAAACGAATTTGCAGCCTACATCAATGGCACGGGGTCCATGAAGACCCTCCTCTTGCCCTTTCAAGAGACAGATGGAAGAAAATCATCAAAAGAACCCCTCATCCCTCAGCAGGTTTGCAGAGCAGACTGTAAAAAGCTTCTTCAAAAGCCAGCCCACTCTGATCTTTGCAACTGATGTCTGTCTCAGAGGAGGGCTGCACCACCTGGGAACAGCATAGATCAAGCACCACGGACTAAAAGGATGGGTCAGAGTTCCCCATCATAGCCACTAGCAAGGGCTGTGGCTATGGTGAGCCAAGCCTAAACACAGAATAACAGCAGCTGGTGCACACAGCCATCACAGAGTCCCTGCCATTGCCTGCTTTCATAGCACACACAGCAAAGGCAGGCTTCTCAGTTGACGTGAAATGTCTACTCCATTCAAAAGGTGTTGGGGCAAAGCAAAAACATTAACTCAGAGCTTCCTCTTCTCGCAGGGAGGCCGCTCCTTTTCCCTGACAAATCACCCAGCAATTAAGGAAGAAGACTCCTTTGTCACTTTCAGCTCCAACCTTAGTCATGCAACACTCACAAACACAGGGCAAAACAATGAAAAGAAAAACACTTGAACATCTTCACTGAGAAAGTAAAAACTGGGAAAAAAAAATGTGCTTGGAAGCTTTTCTGGAATTAACATTTTTGTGGCAACTGCCTTATCATCAGGCCAGAACACTTTCCCCTTCTCTTCCTGTGGAGTTCTTACACAGACTGCAAGAAACCAAGAAAAGATATCTGCCTAAAATAAAACTGCCCCATCACTCTAATACAGAGCATTTCACAGTTTTACTTGTACAATCTCTGGTTCCTTAACACAGACTTCAGTTGAATGATGGATTTGTTTTCAACATAATCCTGAAGGTCATTAACTTATCAGAACCCTTCTGACTCTTCTCCCAACTAAACTCAGTCAACACTTCATTTCTCTGGTGCCTCTGTCTTCAGTAATTCCTTTTGTCCAATGGAATTCACTCTTCAACAAAGAACAGAGCTAATCAGCACACATTTGGTGTACTCATTCAGGGTGCAAAGCATGCTCTAAGTATGCATGGGCTTGAGAAGTACTGGGATGCATTTCAAAATATGTGTTGGGCCTGGCATGATAGTCTAGCGAATAAAGCCCTCGCCTTGAACGTGCCAGGATCCCATATGGGTGCCGGTTCTAATCCCGACAGCCCTTCTTCCCTTTCAGCTCCCTGTTTATGGCCTGGGAAAGCAGCTGAGGATGGCTCAAAGCCTTGGGACCCTGCACCCGAATGGGAGACCTAGAAGAAGCTCCTGGCTCCTGGCATTGGATTGGCTCAGCTCCAGCCATTGCGGCCATTTGGGGAGTGAATCGTTAGACGGAGGATCTTCCTCTCTGTCTCTCCCTCCTTCTGTATATCTACCTTTCCAATTAAAAAATAATGTTCATGCCTTCGTGTTGCTTCCACACTCTGTTAAAAGCTAGTACATGCTGACATGAAACTACAACAGTTTAGCCATTTCTACTAGAGATTCAGTCCTAGGTCTAAACCAAGTGGGATACCAGAAAGCACGTAAGTTCAGGAGACGGAGGCTGTCTCTTCTAGCTCATCCCTTGCTATTGGGAGGGACATCATCCCCTTTCTGAACATGGAGCCTCGCCCGTAAAAGGAAGGAAGATGGTGGGATGAATGCCACTGAGAGTCCCTTCCACTCTGAACAGCTTGTGAATTTCTGAATGACAAACACAATAAAGGTGGTCAGGGCAGGGCAACTTTTCCTAAAACATTTACTTTTACTGTGCTATCCTGGGATGGGGCGGGGGAAGATGCAAGAAAGATACAGGAGCCAATGAAGTAGCTCAATAGGCTAATCCTCCGCTTTCCAGTATTGGCATCCTATAAAGACATCAGTTCCAGTCCCAGCTGCTGCACTTCCGATCCAGCTCCATGTGTTTTGGCCTGGGAAAACAGTGGACTATGATCCAAGCCTTGGGCCCCTTCATCCATGTCAGAGACCTGAGAGGCTCCTACTTGAGATGTTGTGCCCACTTAGGGGGTAAATCAGCAGCTGGAAGATTCTCTCTCTCATTCTGTGAGTCTGACTTTCAAATAAAAATAAGCAAATTAAATCAATAAATCTAAAAAAAAAAAAAACTACAGTAGGAAGTACTAAGGAAAGGATGCTCTTCAAAAGAGCAAGGACAAGCAAACAATGCAGAGAGAGAAAACACAGGAACTACGTGTCCTCATATTTCTCATTCCTATTGCCAGAGCAGACGCCTCTAACTCATCACAACACTCCTTAGGCTGCAAGCAGCCTCAGAACCCACACACTAAACTACAGCAAAACAAGTTCAATCCCCACTCCCAAAGAAGTCTGAAGTCCACAAGCAACACAGTAGTGGAGAAGGGGCTTACCATACAAAATGGTTTCACTGCTAAGAGTCGGTCACAGGGCAAGAGCCCTGGTAATTAATAGGATTTGGGATCCCACTGTTCATGGGGAACCGCAAGAACACAGAAGGGTTTCAGATGGATGGAAATAGGGGACTAGGTTCCAAATAAACAGCATAGGCAGACAAGAAAAAAAAGAGGCTCCATGGACACTGATTGGTTTTAATCTTAACGAATAGTGTGATAAGACTGTGGTCGTCGGCAAAGGACATGTGCCAAAAGCTGAGCAAGTTTTTGAGTGGGGGTTTTTCCTACAAGCTAGAGATCTTTCTGTTGCCCTTTAGATCCAATGACTACACTTCCTGTTCCTTCTGTCTTGGTTCAGGCAACAGGACATGTTGGCAAAGGACAAGGAAATGAAGGTCTGAGTTTATTCCCTCGACTCCTTCCACCAGAGGGACTGCCCTCTCTGGACATGACTCTTTCCTCTGGATTCTGTCTCTCAGCTTGCTGCCCCCTCCTCTGACGACAATCCTGACTCCTGCAGAAGTCTGGAGGGGTGCCTGAAGTTATAGGAGGACAGCCAGGCAAGATGCGGCGTTACCTGGTTAGAGGCTGGGGGTGGTCAGGTCCTAACTGATCTAAATGGTTCAGACGAGCATATGATAATGTGCAAAGCAAAGATTTATTTTGGTATTCCCCAGTCTGTTGGTTTCATTTTCAGAATCTTAAATCAGATAAGCTCCTTCTTTCTCTCCACAGATTTCTTCACATCATTTTAGATCAGTTGCGGAGCAGTCATTTAGACTTGAAAATTCAAATACTTATCCATACTATCTCCTCATATCAGATGCCTGTTACTAATAAAAAGTAGAGCAAGAAAAAGAGTTGTACCTTCAACAGTCTCTGAAAGCAAGTTGATCTAATGGCAGAACCCATGCAACTTGAACTGATCATGAGAAGTATGCTAATGTTGATATATAACCCAAGTCTCTTTATAATTCAAGCCAACAGTCAGCCTTATGTGCCAACATTAAAATAGCAAACAACAAATTAGCATTATCCTTGCAAAACGCAACCAGACATCTGTACTTAAACATTTCAAGACAAAAAGACATCTCAATGTTGATGGAATAAAATGTAAAACTAGATTCACATATTGAAACAGAATGTTTAGTGTACATTTTTTATTGCAGAACTGTTTGCCACAGACGGATGGGAACACAAGAGAGAAGCCACAAATCACTACCTTTGAGAGCTTGGAAGGGATGAGGACTGTGTGCAACTAGAACACTGTGTGATCACTTTTGAAAAAAACATCATCTGCCACAAACTCTTTCCCACTAATACTTAGTCTTTAAATTTCAATTGAACGCAGTTGTTAGCATTATGCGTTGCATAGGTTTTATCTATAAGCCTCTAATCAAGGATCTTTTCAGATTGCTACATAAGAACTTTAGTGATTAACTTTCCTTTTAATCATTTATATAAACAGGACTTTTTACAAATAGGACATTTATAACATATACATCTATAAATAGGACATCTATGTAAATAGGACATTTGATGTTGCTTTTGTTTACATGGTATTATGTAAGCTCATCATTTATATTCACAGAAACTAAGTCAAATTAGAGTAAATGACTTGCCCAAAGCCAAGAATCTCAGGAATCCTTATCCAAAAGATATATTAGAAGGGCTTTAAATAAAATATTCTAAAAATACACAAAAGCCACGGATTCAAAATATGGTTACTTAAGGTATACTACTTTGATGCTCTGTAGACTATAGACACTCTGTAAACGGTGATTCTTTGATCAAGAACCTTTGCAAATATTAAACGAAGACTTTAAAGTCTTCACTGTATCAATGAACTTTACGAAACTTGAAGAGAATGACAGGAAGCAGGAGATCCATCCTATGACAAGTGCTCCACTGTTTCCAAGAGCCTTGTTTTGCTTCCACAAAATCTGTCATCTCAGTGCCACCAAAGGATCTTTCTAAAATCCGCCTGGTATGCAGTGCCTCTGTCTACCTCCTTTCAACGCGTGCCTTCTGCTAGCCTGATCAATGCATTACCCTAAAGATCAATAAGATGTATGGATCAGATCACACCTCACCTTAATCTTCATGCTCCTCAGTTGTGGTAATGAATCCTCTTATTTCTACACACCTGTGAGATATCCAACTCCTACTAGTGAACAGTGGGTAGCTAGTGGTTTAGAGTCCCTTAAGAGGTACTTATCTGAGTTCAGAGTAGTCTATAAGCATTGGAATATTAATCACAGTTTCAGAAATGGTTTCTAACTTTTCTGTATATTTTCATTTAAAAACAAATGCTTTAAAACAACCTTTGAAAAATTTTCAGAGGTTCTAAGTTAAAAATACAGATGGATAAGGCAAAAGGTCTAGCAACTGTAAACAGGATAAATAAATGAAACATGTAAATACACACAGCATAGCGACACTGTAACATGTTAGAAATCTTAACATAAAGAGAAATCATAACTTTAAGCTGCAACAGAAGAAAAATGATTGCCAAACAAAGGAGGTTTGAAAATCAGGAGCAGGCACTGTCGTGTAGCTAGTTAAGCCTCTGTGTGGGATGCCGACATCCCATACCGCAGCTGCACTACTTACCCAGCTTTCTGCTCAAATGTCTAGGGAGACAGCAGTTGGTGGCTCAAATACTCGAGCACTTGCCAACAACACAGGAGATCTGGATGGAGTTCCTAACTCCTGGTTGTGGCCTGGCCCAGCCCTGGCTGCTGTGGCACTTGGGGAGTACACCAGCAGGCAGAAGGTCAGGCTCACTCTCATCCTCTTTTTCTCTCTACCTCTCTCTTTTTCACTCTCACTGTGTCTTTCAAGTAGATGAAAATAAATAAATGTTTTTAAAAATCAGAATCATATTATCTATTAGGCTTCTCATCACTGGGTACAAAAATGAGAGCTATGTATCTATGAAAAACTCAAGGAAAAGAATTTTAAGCCTAGAATTCTTTTTCTATATAAATTAGTATTTGATATGGCATTTTAGGGTACATAAGGTTTACCACATATATAGAGACACATATGTGTGTGTATATATGCATATACTTCACCACAGATATACTTCGAGATGGAAAAAAGGAAATGATGTAAAAATATTGTTGAGAAAGTTTGGGGACTTTTTTAAAAAAATAAAATAGGAGCAAGATTATTGACAATATAAGAAGTTAAAGGGAAGTTATATTGCATAAGATGTGGTAAAAGGAAACAGAAAAGTAGAAATATGCTAAAGGGACTTTGAAACTGAGTTTTTCCCTAACTATCTCAAAAATTATAAAGTATCAAAATTTAAAACTGGTAACAACAAATGCTAAAAGAGCAAAGCAGACTGTGGAGACACAGACAAGGTATGGAAGACCCTGGGGCTCAGGGTTTCTGCCAGTGCCCTCCCTGTCCCCTTGCTCCTCCTCAGCAATAGTACCGCCTCCATCCAAAGCCAAAGTTCTCAGTTTTCTTTGTTACTTCTCACAGCCCATCACACACTGCGCAAAAATTTATGTTAGCATCTATAAAGCCTTTTCATGTTTGCTGTTGGGAAGCCAATCTTGGTAACTAGGCTTAAGTTCTTAATGCCTGGGATAACCTCCTCCTTTCTTTATCTTTTATGACTTACTAGCAATTCAACATCTCTGCTGAGTGGATGGATAAAGAGTGATTTTTATATTTAAAACAGTGATACCACCATATTAAAGATGACATGGTTATGAATCAGAGCATTTTTTTGGAAAGGGTAAGGATGAAATCTAAGTTACTACTATAACTCTGGGAAAGCCATCTCCAAATCATTTCAAGCTTAGACACTGACTGAAATCAAGCAGTAGCAGGAGAGCTTAGGGAATATTAAAGTGTTCTCTATGCCAAAGTTCAAGAGAGTAACTTTGAGGGAACTTTGATTGATAGTCCTTCAAATCATACTGCACCTGCAGAAGTTCTATGTCTTCTCGATTTTCAGATCCTGGAGTATTCTCCAACAGTATTTCAAACATCACGCTTACATTCATTTTCACCATATCTAATTCACTGTGCAATTTTCCGATCTGTAGAGAGAAACACAGTCACCAGTTAGTATGTGTGACCCACCAGTGATGTCCACTTTGCTTCCTCCTCCAAGGAAACGTCTGCTGTGGAAGCAAAGGCTGTTCCAAAATCTAATATATTCAAACTTACATGCTAAGTATACACACACACACACAAATACATATATGTATAATTATATATATCATTATATATATATTTTATAAATATATGTTCTGTCTAGATGAATTGAGATAGCTTGTATGAAACTTCAAAATATACATTAAGAACGTAAAATATTAAGGGCAAAGAGGTGGGCACTACTGCACAATCAAGTTAAGCTGCTACCTGCAGTGCTAGCATCCCATGTCAGTGCTGGTTCAAGTCCTGCCTGCTCCACTTATGATGCAGCTCCCTTTGAAAGCACCTGGAAAAGCAGCAAAAGATGGCCCAACTGCCTCGGCCACTGCCATCCACAAACCACTGCACTGCCTGACAGAGGTCTAGGGATCCTGCGTGGCCGGGCTGCACCCTAGTAGTTTCAGATATTTGGGTAGTGAAGAGCAGATAAAATTCTATCTGTTGCTTATTCCGCTCTGTGTAACTCTTAAATAAATACAAGAATTTAAAAAACAATAAAAAATGAAAGGTATGTTAAGGCATGTGGAGATGGGAGAAGGTACAAGCCATGTGGAGATGGGAGAAGGTACTAGGTAATTAGCTGGAAAAGGTCCTAAAAAGCTGGACAAAACACCAGATGCTATGCTGAATAGGATGTAGCCAAGAGCCAGTTTGAGTCCTGGCTGTTCTGCTTCCAGTGCAGCTCTCTGCTGCAGCAACTGGTGGGGAGCAAAAGATGGCCCAAATACTTGGTTCTTGACATCTACATTGGACAGTAGATGGAGCTCCTGGATCCTGATTTTGGCTTGATCAAGCCCTGGGCCTCCCCTCCTGACATATGGGGAACAAACCAACAGATGAAGATTAACCAACCTCTCTCTCTAATAGCCTTTGCAATAAGTAAAATCTTTAAAAGAACAACAACAACAAAACACTCTCAAAACTTTGGAATCAGACAAGAATCCATGGCATTAACTTAATTTCTCTTAGACTAGCACTCTGATAAGTCACACAAGTATCCCAAGCTTCAATTATCTCTTCTGAAAACTGAGAATAAAAATGTGCCTGCATCTAATATCAGTAAAATGAAATTGGACTGCATATTAAAAGCTTGTAACTTGAAACTGATATCAATAAACAGTTCTTGCGGCTGTTACCTGCTCTGGCACCAATGTAATGGTCGTGGTCTTGGGAGCATTTACAGGAGAAAGGGCTGGTGCAGTGGGAACAGATGTTGATGGCTGTGATGAAACTGGGGCAGTCTAGGGAGGAAATATGGAACATTAATATCTGAATTAATACAGCCACCTTAGGTCGATTTATCTTGCCAGTACTAAGCCAATTCAGGCACTCTTGACCAAAGTCCTGGGCAGACGGCGTTGGTTCAGGATAAGTCATCAAGTGTACACTTGTCCAGCACTTTGAAGAGCACTAAGTAAACATGGTTACAACGAAACAGATGTTCAATAATAACAAACAAAGGTAGCTGCTCTTAAGATCATTTTCACGATTTAATCAAATGTCCTTGTGTTTTCACCAGAGGTGCACACGAGAAACTGCCCCTTGACATTATCACTAATCCTCTCTTTGGGTTGTGAAAAGCAAGTCATCAGTGGGTTCCAGTAGCCCTCCAGGCTGCAGCTGCGGGACCTTTCCTTCTCACCTCCTTGCTTAACCTGAGTCAGGATATGGCTGCCCCTTGCAGCAAGGAAAAGCCCAGGAAAACCCACTGCTGTCTTTGTTAAGTTATCCACGGGTGAAGCAAAGGCCTCTTACCTCGTGCCGGGTACTTTGAACCTCTGCCTCTGAGCAAGGAAACTGAACTCCTTTCTTGAGCAGATCAAGGTACACTTCTTTCACTTCAGTCACATCCACACCTCCTGGAAAACCCTGTGACCACGTCTGAATCGAGGAGACGGAAATTCTAGTTACCACAGCAGGACAACCAAAATGCAATGCTAACACTAGCAACACAACACAAGGCACTGACAATCATGTATCTTACTCGGGAAGAGAAAGCAAAACTGATGGACATGTGTAGACAGTGGAATGCTGGACTGCCTGACATTGTCTGTACCAACAATGTCGGGGTACACTTATTTAAGAGATTAATGGAATTATGATTCCTTATAAAGGACTCCACTATGTAGTAAAATGGGGAAAATCTGCCGGGGGTGGGAGTTTGGGCAGCGGCAGGTGGCGGGGGAACTCCCAGCCTATACAAAATTGTAACACATAAATCAGAATTCAAAATAAAAATATTTTAAAAAAGAGAGAGAGAAAGCTACTTTGGAATGTCCATAGATGAAATGTGGATTTTCCAAGACTAAAACATTAAATATTTCAAAATTATCAAATTTGCAGGTGTTAATAGTTTTTTGTGAAATCTTGATATAGAACAAGTTGTTTTTTGCTGGACTGAATCCAGAGGTAATAAGCACCAGGAACTGTTTTGATGAGTAACCTTGAACCATTCAGCACCCTACCTGTACCAGAATATAATTCACACACCTATAAAATAAACATGTACAACACACTATCTTTCTTACTTACCATAGTTAAAATAGAAACTAGCAGAAAAGTAGGAAAAAGACTACAAATTCTTAAGAAAAAAGGTTACCATCTAATGCCAAGAAATTTTTATTCCGTAGAAACTGAAACAATAAAAAGTAATTTTGGGTTCAATCGTAGGTATGTGAAAACATCAAAGAAACAGTTGGGAGGTAGGTTATCAAGCCCCTCATCTTAGAAAGCTGTCATCTCATGAGGTATACAACAGACTTACCTTAATGAAATTCAAAATTCGGTTCTGAATGTCTAATGGCAAGTTGTACCTTGGATTCAGCAGCTTAACTAGACTATCTTTAATGAAGTCCTTCTTCACAATCAGAGACTGGAAACTTGGACCACAATTCTGCATGCACATGTCAATAAGCTACATTAGAAAGAAGAGTCAAACATTAATATTTCTCTTGCAAAATCACCTTCTAAATATAAAGCAAAGACTTACAAAAGAATGATTTCCACCAGTACTCTATCAAGCATAATTTAGTATCTAATGAAACATACAGCAAAAATGTCAGATTCTTGGGATAGGAGAAAATAAAAGCATAACATTACTGCCTAGAGGATATGCTTATTTGGGAATCTGAGTGCAATTTGAGGAGCAATAACAGCAATACACGATACTTAATGCAAAATGATCAATGCAAGTTCAAGCAAAACCTATGGGCTCCAGACAGGGCAGCACGTGTCCCAATTTATCAAGGTAGTCCTGGTATTTCAATTTTCTCCTGGCTACATTAATAATGACATACCCTTTCACTGTCAAAAAATACTCTGGATTGCATGACAAACCATACATTCACCATACCCGTAGCCCTTTATGTACAAATGCAGTTATCAGGGGCAGGTGGTCCTATAACATTTTCAGAAAAGGCTAGTCTTAAGTTGGGCATTGTGAAATGGTTCAAAAACAGTAAAAGTGAGTATTGTGCTATGTTTATAAGAATAAAGGGTATGAAAAACACAAAGGTGGCAAAGTATAAAATAAACACATGGTTTGGCTCCAGTAGAGGCTTCCTTTCTAACGTGGGCAAATTGCAGACCTGGGGGAAGTAGAGGGGAAACAGTCAGCTGGAGTATTACAGACTGCAAGGAAATCTTGCGGCAACGTAAAGCGTTTGGGCAGGACCCGAAAACACTAAAAAGAAAATGGGGTCAGCAGGTGGGTGTTTCACCACCAGACTTCTACTCTTTGTAGAAAACGTGTGTGCTTGAACAGGAATTGGCTCTCCACATCCACGCAGATCTTTAAACCCCTTAGTCTTAGGAACTAGTGGTTGATAAATTAATGGCGAAGGCTTGATTCAATTACTGAGTCCAGAGTAGAGTGACTGGATTTTATCACGATACAAGGTGGAGTCCCATGATCAAATCACAAGAGCTTTATAAAGACAGGCCATAAAGAAAGGGTGTATGAAGAGCTTGCTTCTTGGGTCTCCCTGCTTGCTGGCTTGTTATGTGACTGGATCACCAGATGCCAGAATCAGTGGGGTTGCCTGGTTTGGCACTGGTGAGCCTCCAATCTGTGAATCAAAACAACTTCCCTTCCTTAGAGGCTCCTCTTGGGTATTTAATTCCTAATAAACAAATGCTGACAAATATAGTTTACAAAGCAATATCCTGGGAAGGGGATTTGGAAGGTGAAAAAATACAGCATGACAGAAAAATTTGGGAATGCAGGTAAGATGCCAAAAAGACCTAAAGTAAGAAGTTTTGGGTCTAAGGAGGGGAAAGAAATGAGAGAACCAAGACCGTGAGGGAAGGTCTTTGAAAGATGCAGTGCTTATTCAAAAGTGAAGCCAACTCAAAGTGATGTGCATCTTCTCATGTCATGACACTGAGGGCAAGCACTGGGTATGTGGGTGTGGTGGCATGCAGGACTGGGCAGGGGTAAGAACAGTGAGCTGACATTTAGATAACCCCAGTTTAAAATGATCCTGGGACACTCATGTGGATATTTAGCAGGGGGGTGTCTACACACAGACCCTGCTCAGTGGAGGAGAGAGCACTATAACCCAGTCATCACAGCAGCCCTTGATTTGCAGAGAGCAGAAGCGGCTGGAACAATGGACCCACCCTACTGACCGGGAGCACATGGTGTTAAACACTTAAGAAAATGTACTCAGGAAAACTCACCTAGGTTTGTTGCGTAGCGGGGTCATACGTCACCTTGAGATAAACATTTTCATTAAAGCAGTGTGAACAGCCACTGGACTGAGAATGAATGGTCAACTATGGAAGAACTGCATGCAGAAAGCAGCTTTCTACAAGTGGTCTTCAAAGAAATTGAACCTCTAATTTCCAGGCTGCTACCTGGAGTTATAGAGGTCTTGGGTACCCTAACACGACCAGCAGTGGTGCAATCACTCCTGCAGAAAAGAAGTACTGAAGCTGACTTCACACCATGCTCTGTATTTTGAGTGTGACTTCAGTGGCAAACCCAAAAGCAGCAGCAAGTATTAAGAGTCAGTTTTAAGGCAATGTGACCAATAGGTAATCAGACAGCTGAGGAGCTGCAGCCTTGTGAAACAGGGAAAATAAAAACATCCCAGACTCATTAAGATGAATCTATACTTTTAAAAGTTAATGAGACAAAATTGAAAAGTTGAGTGATGAGATCAGATAGACAGGATATACACTGAGTTTTTAATGGGTGGAAGGTGAAGGGGGAAAGTGCCTCTAGTTCAGTGTAATTCTATGGAAACACTTCACCCAACCGGTTATGGGGTGTCAGGAAAGACCTAACCTTGAAACCTGAATTTGTCCAGTAGTGAAACAAATGGTGAATTTCTGGCTAAGTATTCCAACAACCAATTTAACATCACTGGAACATCAAAGTTTTTGATAATGGGTAACATTCCCTGAGGAGGTACATGTCCAAAATCAAAGAATCAACATGATATGCTGAGAATGGTAACATCTGGAGATCGGTAATCATGCCCGTTGTGTGTTCCCATTAGAATCCAAAACGTCAGGATTAATTACTTCTCTGTCACCGCCTCCATTATTTCACCAATATCACCTCCAACTCCCAGCCTGCTTAGTAAGTTAAAGAGAAAAAACCCTACTGTGATAAATTGGGAAAAATGTGTTGTCTGCACATATTTTGAAACAGGGCTTTGGTGCAATGTGTTCAGATAAGCTATCTTTGGAAGCAGAACACACAAGAACATTTCATCTGGGGAGGGATACAGAATCTAAGAGCTGTGGAACCGAGGGAGTCTGAAGTAAATGACCCCTTCTGGGTAGGCAGAGCTGGGCAGTTGCTTCTTGGGAGCTTCAGCATCACTGTCTGCATATTGGGAATAATACCATCCTTTCAAGACTTGTTTGTTTGTTTTGTTTTTTTTCAGAGAAGGCCGAAAGAAAAAGAACTGGACAGTTTCACTCCTTACAGTAAACCTTGGGAACCACGCACAGTGACACTCAGAGGCATCAGAATTGAAAACTACACCTAGCTTACTCACAGTGACCATGTCAAGGTTTGGCTGTGCAACTATCTGATGACACTGCTAAGACACAGGTCAACCTTTTCAGTCTCTCCAGATACAGCTAACTCTTGGAGGGACAACCACCTTCTACAGCATTTCCAAAAGGACTACCTGTCATTAGGTATTAGGGATACCATAATGGCCAATTAACAGATCTTGAGGAACCTGTTCAACCACTTGCCATCCAACAGTAATACTAGTATCTGTTGAAATGTATTACAATTGACTCATCCAATGACCAGTCTCTGAGTCAGAAACAATAAAGTTTGGTGACAAACTGCTTTTCATAAGACAAAACTACTGGTTTCTTGGTAAAATTGCTCTGCCAATGGATGACAGAAAATACAGTACAGCAGATTCCACTAAGCTCTAATGAAGGCCAACAATTCTGTGGAGAACTCAAAATGACAGATGATATAAAGAACATTTCTAATTGATTTTGACAGGCTCTTATCACTTTATAGTAATAAAATGGAAATGTCACATATGGGGATTATGTTTTAAAGAGTTTACTGATAAACTTAAAATTGCCTTTGACAGACAGTGGGTGATTCCTTCTGTGACTAATTTTCCTCATAATTAAGTTTGGTCTAAGTGAATATTCAAGTCAATCCCAAGGCCTTAAGCACACTTTTGCAATGCAATGAGTAGTCTGGGGTGAGGTGACTGAGCATTAAATATTCAACCTGAGGAACTTTGCATAATGATATCAAGAGTCCATGGCCCTTTTTTCAAGCATCCAAGAGAAAGCAAGTTGTTGTCCCGGTTCTTAATGAACTTTGATCCCAACAATGAAGGTGTAGTCTGATCCCTAACCTGCAGCTCTCAGCCTCAGTTAAGCACTGATTTTTAGATTCCCTTGTTCTCACCTTCCAGTATGGAAGTCAAGAAGCAGGAGAGTTGCAGCTCTCCGAGGTGGGATGGGCAGGGGAAACAGAAAGCTGGCTGACATAAAGGCTTGAGAGGTTGCACTACCTAAAATGATGGGTAAGTAAAAGCCCAAAAGCAACGGAAAGTCAACAGGGACAACACCCTGGAATAGCCCAATTTCCTCGGGGAACAGTTCTGGCTCATTCTCAGAAAGAAGGAAACATAACAAAGGAAGATATGGAGACAGGGATAGGAAAAAACTTGGGAATGTCAAGAAGGCTGGACACAATTGGGAAAGAGGCAAAGCATTACAGAAGGCAAACAAGCTATGAAGACGAAACAATCCTATTGAAATATAAAAGGTGGCACAAAATCATCTTCTACCCTTATCTTTTGCATTCAACTCTTCTAGTATTTGCAGCCTTCAGATACCTGAACCTACCTCATTTTAGGGCACATTTACATACCTTTCTACCCCAGTTCTATAGTATGTTCCATAGCTCTCACAACATCCTGGGTGCTGCAAGAGACTTGGCAAGACATGGCAAGGCATTTAATCGTTAATTTGTTCAAAATCTGATATACTGATCTACCTGGACCAGCTTTACAGCTGAAGACACAAATTAAACATAATATCCTTTTCTTTGAAGAGGCTTGATTTGTTATGGTAAGAGGCAAAATCAACAGGCACAGTAACTTAGAATTTGAGGACTGGGTAAAAGTACTGCTTGTGCAATGCAACAGCCATTATATTTTAGGGAAAAAAGTCATTTAAACTCAGCTTCTTCCTCAGTGAATACTAAGTGCCAAGAATTTGCATTCCTGGCTTGTCTACTGGTGTGGCATCGCTACCAAAGTCCTTCACCCCCTCCTCCACTATGGTCTCCTTTATTCGGTGACTGCCTTGAAGAGAATGCCTTAAGGACAAGAGGTCACACCTACAGCAAGGAAGAAAATAACTCTAAAGCCATACTTAGATTCAACGTGAAAGGGTTCTCCATGAGAAAGTTGCTCAATTCAATTTCTCCCATTCAGTTAGTTTCCAAGTTTGCTAGAAATGATACATGAAACCAGAGGCCTGAAGCTATGCCAACATTTGCTCCATCGCTTTCTTGATAAACACTCCCACAGCAACCAAGAGCCGTGTGATGCTGGTTGATAAGTGCCACAGGCTGGGCTGCACCCAGGTCAACAGAGACATGCAGAAGAAACTAGAAAACCACACAGCTCACCCTCAGGCAGTAGGCAGGGCTTGCAACACACATTCAAAGCAAAAAGGGCAACTCACCAGCAAGACTTGAAGAAGTCAAACCGTCAGGGGTGTGAAGGGGAAATGGGAACAGGTCAAATTGAGAGCTCACACCCAAATCATGGATAATACAGCACACAGGAGATTCATTTAAATCAACCCAGGACGTCTTGCAAGTTATTATCAGGCAGCTGACTGGCTAAAACTCAATAAGCTCCCAGCAGGAGTGCCCAAAGGTGTGTAACTGAGAAAAACTGACATGGAAGCATTTTACGACTTTAATATCCCCGTATTCAGTGACGGTCAATTAACACACAAACTTTTGCTCAACTTAGCATCTACATTTTTTAAACTTAAGTTTGTGTCTTGTGACCAAAGGAGAGGGAACCAAACACCTGATTCTCTAGGAACATCCTTTACCCACAAAAATTAAATCCTACTACAATGAACTAAATTCTAGTCTGCAATTCAAAACAGTCTTATTAGCCAGGATTTAAAATGTGAGTGCAGCTTGGGAGATCTCACAATCTTAATAACATAAAGTACTTACTGACAAGGTAAGTTGGATTTCTTTATGATTGTAGTTTTTGGAGATTCGTTTCTTCAAAGCTTTCACTGCATCTTTTGGTCTATGGTGACAAATACACTGAAATCACCCCCACAGGCATTGCTGAAAACAAGCAGTTCCTCCGAGAAGCACTATGCATTCTGGACACACCCATGCCTAAAGAGCAGGGGACTGACAACTCTACTGAGCAGGCTACTGCTTTTATTAAAACCTTCACATTTTCACCTTTTACTTATTTGAAAGGCAGACTCATAGACTACTTAAAAAAAAATTTGCATTTTCACTTTCATTTATTTGAAAGGCAGACTCTGCAAATGGCCATAACGTCCAGGGCTGGGCCAGGCCCAAGCCGGGAGTCTGGAGATTCCTCTGGGTCTCCCACATGGATGAAGGACTCAAAACACTGGGAAATACTTTGCTGCTTCCCCTGGGACATTACCAGCTTACTGGATTGAAAGAGGAGCAACTGGGTCTCAAACCAACACCCACACAGGATTCCTGCACCACAGGCAGCCCCTTCACCTACTACAGGACAGCACTGGCTCCAGATCACTTTGCTTCTTAAAGTTTCTCAGGCATATTGGTGGACAGTATCTTCTACCCCCTTGTGAATGATCGAGTATTTATATGAAAAGCTATAATTTAGAAAACATCACTCATGAAACCGGTTCATATTTATATCCTTTCATCAAAAATAGTTTACAGAATTCTAACTTCAAAAACAATGAAGGTTATCATTTTAATTAAAATCATTAGAAAATCATTAGAATTTCCTGCGTACCCTACAGGAAAGAGGATCAGAGAGGCTTTATAGCAAACTAGGTCAGTTTCTGAAATGCTACAATTTTATCATACAAACTAGAATTATAAGTACATTTTGTTTTATGCTTCAGGAAAAAATGGGTATTACTGGGCCTGGCACAATGGCTCAGTGGCTAAATCCTCACCTGCACGTGCTGGGATACCATATGGGCGCTGGTTCATGTGCTAGCTGCTCCAATTCCCATCAAGCTCCCTGCCTGCGGCCTGGGAAAGCAGTAGAGGATGGCCCAAAGCCTTGGGACCCTGCACCCCATGGGAGACCCAGAAGAAGTTCCTGGCTTCAGATCGGCTCAGCTTTGGCCATTGTGGCCACTTATAAAACAGCGGAAGGAAGATCTTTCTCTCTGTAAATTTGCTTTTCCAAGAAAATAAATGCTAAAAATAAAGAAATGGGTATTATCAATGAAAAAATTCAAAGAGAAGCTCTACTTGGTGAATATGACTACAGAGAAAACAAAGCTACAAATACCTGAAAGTCCTAACCTTCAGCACTTTCTATTGATATATATTGAATAATTAAATTGTAATGCTTTCCCTATAAACATGAGCCACAACAAATCTTTTTCTGTGAGTTATCATTTAAATATATACAGAAAAATCAATGTATTGCATCTTTTAGAACAAACTGTAATTGATTAAATTCAAACCAGCTGTTCCTTCTTCATGACAGTTCATGTAATTCATTCTCTAAAATTTAAGCAGCAGGTACAATAAGTTTATCATTCTTTAAGAATAAAGCGTAAGCGCAGGCACCAAGCATGGTAAGCTAAGCCTCCAACTGTGACGTCAGAATCCCACGTGGGCACTGGTTCATGTCCTGGCTATTCCACTTCCGACCAGCTTCCTGCTATGGCCTGGGAAAGCAGGGAAGGATGGTTCAAGTCCTTGGGAACCAACAGATGAAAGATTTCTCTTTGCAACTCTACTTTTCAAATGAAATCTTTCAAAAACAAGATCATGGTATAAGAGTGGATGAGATGGATTTAGAAGGGAAAAAACCTGACTGCTATGTTGTTTCCTCATGAAAGGCAATTGCCCAGGGAGTGGTAATCTGGAGACAACTAGTTTCTCAATTAAACTTTTTAGTTATAAAAAATCCTGGCACTCAGAGAAGGAGGAATTTCTCAAGAAACAAATCCTCTATTTTTTTCCACTTTTTAAATCTTTTTTTTTTTTAGTTCACAGAGACATAATTTGAAATTCAGTATTAAAAATAAAAGGGAGGGCCTGGCACGGTAGCCTAGTGGCTATAGTCCTCGCCTTGTAAGCGCCAGCATCCCACAAGGGCACCGGTTTGTGGCTTGGCTGTTCCACTTCCCTTCCAGCTCCGTGCTTGTGGCCTGGGAAAACACCAGAGGACCTGGAAGAAGCTCCAGGCTCCTGGCTTCAGTTTGGCTCATCTCTAGCTGTTGCAGCCACTGAGGAAGTGAATCAGCAGATGGAAGATCTTTCTCTTGGTGTTTCCTCTCTGTAAATCCAACTTTTCAATTAAAAAAAAAAATAAAGGTAAAAGAGAGAGGAATAAACTTGTAAAGGATTCTCCTGATGTATTTATTCAACAAGCAAAGCAAAGAATTTGCATGAGAAAACATGTCCAGCTTTTCTGCTTCCCAGCAGAGGTAGTATGCCGATCCCTCCCAGAACTCACCCTTCCTGGGTTGTGTTAATTATGTCACAGATATGCATGAACTGACCCCAATCTTCCGTCTGGACTCCAGCAAATGTAGCCTTTTCTGGAAAGAAAAAGTTACTGCTCGTAAACCATAATAAATAAATACTTTCTTATCTTCCTGAAATAATCTGACTGGGTGCACAAGCAAGTAAGTTTATGCTCCCAAAGGGCAGAGGGAGGTTTTTTTTTTTTTTTCCCCTGAACAACACCTAGTAACTCAGAAATCAGTCCAAACTCAAGTTCAGAGTGCTGAGGTTGCAACAGTAATAAGTGACATATTAATAAAGCCTATAAGTGTAACACCCAACCACAATACCCAACTGGTCAGCTAAATGTCCATCCCAGGTCTTTCAAAGGATGGAGTTCAGCTTCACTGAACAGCCATCTACAAGACAAGCCACACAGGGCTAAGTGAAATGCAGTCTGATTCACTCCATGGTCAGCGATGACAAAGAGAAGTTCAAAGGGATTACCCAAGGTTACATGGTCAAAGTAACATACAACTAGCACCCAAATGTAGATTGTTTTTTTTAGTTCCTGTGGGTTTTTTTTTTTTCTTTTTTATTTAAATCATCTACTACACAGAATGAAGATTAAGACAGAAAGAACTCAGAAGCACGCAGTACGGTCACCTCTGCCACCTGTGCTAACCAAGGCTGCACCGGGCAAAGCTGAATGCTTCTCTACTCGAAACCCCAGAACCATCAAACAGCAGATGTTTCCCCCTCTCCAAACGTTTCCTTTAAGCATAGAGCATAACATCTCAGAGGGATACTGTGAATATGCTTTTACATCTTCCCCTGAGAATAGAATTCCCTATGCAAGAGCAGTCCTGGGGAGAAGGGAGAGAAAAGGACAAGGACTTGGTTGGGGGCACCCTGTGCCCAGCTTGCTCCCCAACTAAGGGCTACCTGAAGCTGGCACAGACAGGAATGCAGGGCGAGCGTTCTGTCTGCCAGCTGTTTCATCCCTATTCCTGCTCTTTCTCCCAACTTCCTCCTTCCCCCTTGAACAACCCAGCCAAGCTGTAGCAGATATCATCTCTCCCTTGTCACAAGCTCTGTGTTTGCTCTTCTGCTGGTATTACGCAGGTAACGCAACAGGGACTACAAAACTCCACGTGTCTTCCTCATACCAAAGTGATTTTTCTCAAGTATATCTTAACTTTGCCTCCTCAACGGTACCGGGTTCGTGAATAACAGCTCTCTTAGGAAATGTTTATGGAAGTAAAAATTCACTCGATGTATGGATGAATTTTACTTTTTTTTTTTCCTATGAAGATGCAGCTTGGACTTATTTCTGCTAGGGTTCTTTCTAATATCCAACACCCAAAGATTTGGATACAACCCCATTAAGGTGTGGAAAATAAAGCTGGGCTTAAATGGTGTGCTCATTTGGACAGAGCGGTCAATCCAGCTGACACCTAAACTCCATCTAGGAGACTCCTTCTACAATTAACTTCCCATGATTTCATCATTCCACGGAGTCCTAGACACTATCACGCTTTGTCTGGCATTAATCTGCACTTGTGCCACACCTGGTTCCCACGGGAAACATCAAGGAACCCAGAGCGATGGGAGCAGGTGTAGATGGAAGAGACCAACTGATAGCTGAGGTTTCCATACACAAGATGCCCAAAACGCTTGCAGAAAACTGAATCAAAAGTTAATTTTGGTCCTGTAGTGAAAACACAAGTACAAAAGTTCAAGGAAATGCAAATTATGAACGATCTTTTTTTTTTCACATGGCTTTCAAAAATCTTCTGCCCCGACCTTTGCGAGGTACAGGATTCGCCGTACAGCCATAGGAAAAAGGACTCGATCTGCTGCCTGCATGGTCCCTGCGGGTTCTGAGAGGCCTCTGTGATCCCAGAGGGATTCCCCACCCCTCTCGGTTTTCCTTTCCTTGGCGCCAAGCACTCCTCTTTGTTTATCTCGGAAAGCAACTCAGGTGACTAGAACTGGGCGCTGGAAAAGCTGGTGTGTAGAGACCTGGCTCTCTCTCTCTCTCTAACAAGGTCACATCACCTTGCCTTCCTGAAATAGCTGTTCCTCACCAATAAAATGAGCTTCACAATGCCGTGCATGCAAGGAAACACACTTTACCAACCACCTTCTCCGGGCGGAGAAGCTTCTGGAGTTCCGAAATGCGCCAGGATTGAACCCGGCGATTCACCTGTCTGGTTCCACTGCCCAGGAGGACTCAGGGAAAACCACGGGAAGGGGGCGGGGAGGGAGAGCTGAGCAGGGACATTCCGGAGCGAGCCGGCCAGGAGAGACCCGCCTCAGAGGGGCCGGCTGGAGTGTGAGTGAGCTGGGAAAGTGGCGCGGGGGAAGGGAAGCACCGCCTCCAACTTGGACCAACTCCGGTCCCTCCGCAGGCCGAGAAGTGAGGCAGCGGGAAAGGCTCCCTGGGCTTCCCACAACCCGCCCCGGGAGTCCCTCCCTGCGCCCTCTTACCTATGAGGTGGCCCACGGAGGTGGCATAGGGATCCCGGTGACTCTTCCCAAACGCCATGGTAGCCCTTAGAAAAGCCGGGCCCAGGAAATCCGCCTCCAACGCGCTCGCTCGGGCTCCCGACTCCACCCGCTCGGTGCCCCTGGCTCCTCCTCTTCGCCCGAGCGCTTCCCGGGCCCGGGGCGGAGGCGGTGCGTCCTACCCGGCCAGTGCCGGGCGCGGGGCACCGGGCGTGGGGCGGGATCCTGGGCACCCCGAGCACCTGTCGCACGTCATGGAGGACTGGAGAGGGCAGCCGCTGTCCGCTCCCGGTGGGCGCGTGGAACCTGTGGGTGTGGAGCGGGACGCGTGCTTGGGACCTGGGTGGGCTTCTGGGGCCGGCGGGAGGAGCCGGGCAGCCTTGGAAACCCCGCCAGAGGAACCGAGGCCCGGCGGCGCGCGGTATGCGGCTCTTGCTTCGTGCTCTACCCTCTGCAGACGAGGAACTATGGGGTTGACAACACACGATTCGTGCCAGAATTTGGGGAAGGACGTAAGCCGCTGAGGGCTAGGTCTGCCACCCACAAAATATACGGAATAGTTTGAAATATTAACTCCTGCCTCCTCCCCCCGAGAAGCCTGTGCCTCGCTCTTTAAAGCCGCGGGTGATGAGGGAATTGCCTTCGTGCATAGGCCCCTCCTGGGAGCTGGCGCCCTTTGCGCCTCCGCCCCTCTTTCCTCGAGGGCCCGCAGGGCGCCACCACACTGCTCGCCCTTGGCCTGTATCCACTCCAGCTGGGCCCTGTGTTTTCCAGCTCGTTTGTGAGCAAAGGGGGGCTTTCCTTGCTTCAGTCAGGGAGCCTGTTGGGTTTGGGAGCTGCCTTGGAATGTCAGCGTGACTCTGAGAAGCCCAGAGACTTTCAGCAGTGAAAGGCGTTCCCTTTACCCTACCGTGTGAGCCTGCTGGGGCGAGGGGTCACCAGGTCGTGTGTTAGGATGGGCCTCTTGGGCCGGAGATACTGCTTCGGAAGACTCAGTCGCACAGCTCTGCTCTTAGTCCTGGGAATGGTGGCTAGCCCAAAAGACTTCTTGGGAGCTTACTTCTGTGCTAGTACACACGTCGAAACCAGCTACAGTGTGTGCCAAGAAGCCAGCTACCATCTGACCGTCTCTGCTTTTGGTGTTCCAAGTTTTTCATTGGCAAAGGTCAGCAAATACCTGAGATTCTAAAATCTAGGCGAACACATTTTTGTTGTGATAGCTTTTGTTTTTAAGTAGTGGGATTGGTTTTACCTGTAAGTGATATTCTCCACTGCTTAGCTCCGCTGAGTAGCTATTTCAGACGACGTCTTTGTGGGCTTCCTAAGTCACTAGGGCCTCTGCTGACACTGCTGAAAACCTCTTTTGTGACATCACCAACACAGCCTGTGTTCCATGTGATACCTGATAGCGAAAGCGTGTTTCCTTCTCTGCATCCTGCAATCAAAGAGCCTTAAAGGGAATGTCAGTGTTTGGGTTGGTGTGTCAGTGGCCTTCCATCAGGGAATGAGAATTAGAATGAACTGAGAGTCAGCCAAATAGAATCTATAATCTAGCTGTTGAGAGAGAGAGAGAGAATATGACCACCTATGATCATCCCTCGGACACCTGCAACAGACAGAACTGGATCTAGCCACAGTTGGTGACTCATTCTAGTTCTCCCGTGTGGGCAGAGGGAATCCAACCATATGTCGCCTTCCAGGGTTTGTGTTGAGGGAACTCGAAGGTGAGCACACAAAACCCAGGGACCTGACTGCCACGTCAAACATCAGTTACTCCCACCGTTTTATAAGAAAACGACACCTGGAGAATGGAAATGAGTGGCCTGAGTCCACTCAGCCGCACGCTAAGAGGCCAAAGTTGAAGCTAAAACTCTACTGTAGGACAGCCCCTTTGTGTGCCTTCTTTTGGTGTGCTCTGTCCGCATCTCTCCATAGCATTCTTTTCCTAATGTTCACTTTGGTGATGAGTCCAGTTCAAAACCGTGTCCACTGCTTCTTCCCCAGCCTGTCTCTGTGGACACCTGCTTGTGTAGCTGCTGGGCGCGCAGTGTTAACAGCCAGCCATTCCTCTCCGGACCACGCGACGCCCTTCCCGCCAGCCCCCCTTAGCTCTCACATGCTTAGCCCACATGCCTCCACTGCTTCTCCATGATCTTCCTTCACCTGGTCCCGCTTCTTCTCTGCTCTGTTAAAACTAAACAAGCCTCCTCACGCTTGAGCAGTCTGCCTCTTCCACATTCCTCCTTTACTAAACTCTTTTGAGCACTTCAAGGAAAATTGATCCCTACTTTCTTGTCCCACATATGGGTTTCTATCTTAAAGCTCACAAATCTTGCTACCGTTTACTTGTTTAGAAATCGGCTCCCTGTCTCCTAACACAAGCCTCTAAAGGAGATGGGGCCCTGTTTGTTGGACTGCGTACCCTGGCACTTACCAGACCTTAAAGGATGCTTACTGAATGTGTGAATGGTTTCTAAAACCCTGAGCTGTTCTGTCCTTCCTGACATCCAATCCTTAAATCCCTTCTGCCTGTGTTGTTGGAACGTTTAACTTGGTATGTCTAAATCATGCTCATCCCTTCCCTGTCTTAACTCAATACCATACCAGACTTCCTTGTTTTGACTTGGGTGGTTGTTCTCAGTCACAATGCATTCAAATCATGTGGGTTGCTGTAAAGTGTTATGATGCCTGAGCGCCACCGTGGAGGTTCTTACTGAACCGTGTGCATCAAGGGAATCCAACTTTCAAGTCACTAGGTGTGTGAAAGACACTGCTATTCCTCAAATAAAGTTTTGATGTTTGTTCCTGACTTTTGTTTTAAAAGAGAGATTTTTTTTTTAGGGTTGCACAGAGAGAAAGAGAGGGAAAGGGGAAAAAAGAGAGAAGGGAAAGGAAAGGGAGGGAAGGAGAGAAATAGAGAAACAGAAAGAGAAGCCGAGAGTGAGACCAATCATCAACGCGGAGGGCTGGGCCAGGAGGAAACAGGAGCTTCTTCTGGATTTCCCTGTGGGTTGCAGGGACAAACGCATAAGCCATTTTCCCCTGCTTTTCCCAGGCTGTTCGCTGGCAGCTGGATTGAAAGCTGAACGTCCGAAACATTAACCAGTACCCATAAGGGATGCCAACATCAAAGACAGTGGGTTTACTTGCCATACTGTAATGCATGTGTTTCATGTGGTGCAGTATTTCCCTTTAGAACTGTCTTTTGTACAACAAATCTTGCCTGTTATTTTTGAAAATTATGTTTATAGATATCTGTTGATTTTATTTCCAGATTTAAAAAAAATATACTGTCTTTGCAATTCTGGATTGTGGACATTAGCTTTGAACAGCGGACTTCCCTCTCTTCTGAATTTGGGATAAGGATCAGGACTGGATTGTTCCATTTCTACGGCCTATAGACTGAACTCAGACTCAAGAGCAGTACTACATGGTAACTTCCTGTGTCCCCAAGCAAGCTACAGAACGCTAGAGTGCCTTTGTATCTTTAATACATACCTCATCATATTTTACAGAGAATCCATTTTCCATTGCATTCACTGCCTTGTGCATAGTCACACAAAACTGGGAAGTGATTTTTTTAATTTTTCTTTTTTTTAATTCCAACGCTTGAATCCTCCTCCATGCAGCACACTGACCCCAGGGCAAAGAATCTGTTCACGATGTGGGGGACTAGTTAGTGTCAAGTTCAGCACTCCTTGTGCAGCTGTGGTGCCAAGTGTAGAAATTTCACTGTTTGATTTTAAACGTTATCCTCCCCCAGGGACTACTTTAAACCACGAAAATGGGCTCATTGGCATCCCTCATCAGACATACAATTTTAAGAAACTCTATTGAGATCTCAGAAAAAAAAAGATTTTTTTTTTAATTTGCCACCTCAGTGGATTCCTGGGAAGCTTATAAGTTTTATCTGAAGAAGAAAGTAAAAGAGTCAATATTTTCATAACCTGAGGGAATTAGCTTTTTATTGTGTCACTAGTTCACAGTGAACCTACCTACGGTTTGTTGCTTAATTTTTTTTTTTTTAAGATTTATTTAATCATTTGAAAGACTGAGTTACACACACAGAGAGAAGGAGAGATGCCAGGATAGCTGGACGAAACAGGAAACCCGAGTTTTGTCACTTAATTCTTTTTTTTTTTTTTTTAAGATTTATTCATTTTATTACAGCCAGATATACACAGAGGAGGAAAGACAGAGAGGAAGATCTTCCGTCCGATGATTCATTCCCCAAGTGAGCCGCAACGGGCCGATGTGCGCCAATCCGAAGCCAGGAGCCTGGAACCTCTTCCTGGTCTCCCATACGGGTGCAGTGTCCCAATGCATTGGGCCGTCCTCAACTGTTTTCCCAGGCCACAAGCAGGGAGCTGGATGGGAAGTGGAGCTGCCGGGATTAGAACCGGCGCCCATATGGGATCCCGGGGCTTTCAAGGCAAGGACTTTAGCCGCTAGGCCATGCCGCCGGGCGCCGTCACTTAATTCTTGTGTGCTCTACTTTACAAGGTTCAAACTGTGGCTCTCACATGATTAAAAATAATTCCAATTGAATTTATAGGATTGTTTTGAAAAATAATGAGATAGTGTATGGATAGCTGTTAGAATGCTTCTAGGCATATAATTAAGCTCAGTAAATATTAATTAGTTATCATTTTACTCTACCAGCTGAAATTTCCAGTGTCCCAAAGTGGCCTGCTAGAAGTTTCTCTTGAAAAGATTCTCTTTAGGCATTCTGGTATTGCCTATTTGGAGAAAAGGAGACCGTATCTGTACATATTAGCATGGTTCCAGTTACACATTTAGTTTCTGTTTCCATATGATGAGGAACGTGTTGATCACTTTCTTTGGAAAAAGTCTTGTTGAATGGGTTTCTAGAAATTCTGAGGGAATTGGCGCTGGGGTTGGTGTGAAGGACTTAGCCCAGACCCGGCTGGATGGGACTGTTGGGCTTGCTCTGCAGGAGGCTCCTGAAGCAAGGGGAACATGGCAAGAGAAACAGATGACTAATTCAGAAGTCAAACCTGGTTCAACGGCCACAGCTATCACTCACTAACTGATCGTTGACAAGCAAATCATTCTTTCAGAACCTCAGCTTGTTTCCACCCCTGGAGCCAATTCCATGCATGCATCTCAAAACACACATCTCCAGATCAAACGCAGTAACGTCAGACAGTCTGAATGAAGCCTTGGTGCGTCATTGGCTCTCGGGGGTTGCTGGAGCTTCAAGTCAAAGTGGACGCCTCTTCCCTGCTCTCTACCACCCCCTCGTGGAGATGCCCTCCGTCAACACTGGCTATAATCTGAAAGGATACCCGGTGTTATTCATTTACTCCCTGTGTGCCAGACTTCCTGTTACTTCTTCATGCTGTGAGACGTATCCTGTGGTGATTCCATTTTGCCTTGCAGGTCTTCTCGGTCTCCGGGGAGCTTTCTCTCCATCCCCAGAAATCGACCTATTAGAAGAGACACAGACATGCTTTCCTACACCCCTACTTTGCATTCATCCTTCAGTCCAGTTCGTCCCAGTCAAGACAGAACACCCTGGTTGGAAGGCATTGTCCTGCCGTTGCCCAAGATGGCCCTCTGTCCTCCCTTGTCCTCCCTTGCAGGACTGTCACAGTTGACCTCTGCCTGTCCCTTGACTGCAGTCTTGTTTTCCCTCCTGGAACGTGATGTTCGCTCTCCTGGACTTCTGTTAGTTCTCTGCATTGGTGACACAGAGCCTCCCTAGCACTCAGCCTGTGACTGTTTCATTGTGTTTGTAACACTCACTGCTGTTAGAAATCGACCCATTGCTTTGTCTGTCTATGCGTTTAGGATGCTTTCGCCCTCGCCTAGTTCAGGGAAACAGAGAAAGTTGGCTTTGTTAATCCCTGTGTTACTCGACGACTAGGGCAACCTGTAGTTTATGAAATTGAAGTCACTGGTTGCAAGATGCACTATGTATTAAGGACCACGGGGGAAAAATGTTGCTTTCTTCCCACTTAGGAATCTTGATTTTGTCTTTATTTAGATACTAAACACTTCAAGCCTTTGACTAGACACAGGAGTTTTTGGCCAGTGTGGCCGCCGTGAGCATCTGTGAAAATGGATGTGTAAGCAAATTGTAGCAGCCAGCAGGTTTCGTGTTCGCGGGAGAGGCCAGCACACTGGACTCACCCTTTGGCTGCGAGACGTGGACCTTCTTCCTGTGCCAGGTCATGCTTCATGCCGTCGTGGTCGTGCTGATGCAGCGTCAGCGCGCTCTGCCTCTGTCTCCCAATTCCTTATTTGAAGTTGTTGAAACCCACTGCAGGCTTTCATCCATCTCACCACGAAGCATCCACGGGAGGTTTATTTTAGATATTGAGGAGGATTCCTTTTCTTTCCTCAAGTGGTCCTCCAATGCTTTATGTGTGGGAGAACACATCTAGGGGTTGCGGGGTTCTAGGCCCGCAGGAGTGATGGGTGCATTGCTCAGGCACAGTGGCGGTGTGTGTGTCCCTCTTGTTGTGTCAGAACATAGCCAAGGCTGTAGGGTCCATCTGAGAAGTGTAAGGTATGGGGAATTACTGAGCTTTTCTGGTAGCTATCTATGCCATGAATAAATGTAAAAGTGGAGTCAGTATTACTGTTGTGTAAGGTGACTAAAACTTGGATAAACCACCTATGAAAGGAAGATTATGTGTACGCAAAGTATTTCATTTGCCTTTATTTTTTTTAAAGATGTGTTTAGTTTTTTTTTAAAAAAAGATTTATTATTATTGGAAAGCTGGATATACAGAGAGGAGGAGAGACAGAGGGGAAGATCTTCCGTCCGATGATTCACTCCCCAAGTGAGCCGCAACGGGCGGATGCGCGCCAATCCGAAGCCAGGAACCTGGAACCTCTTCCGTGTCTCCCACGCGGGTGCAGTGTCCCAATGCATTGGGCCGTCCTCAACTGCTTTCCCAGGCCACAAGCAGGGAGCTGGATGGGAAGTGGAGCTGCCGGGATTAGAACCGGCGCCCATATGGGATCCCAGGGCGTTCAAGGCGAAGACTTGAGCCGCTAGGCCACGCCGCTGGGCCCTAGATGTGTTTAGTTTTAATGGAAAGGAAGATTTTACAGAGAAGAGAAGAGGAGAAGAGATGGAGAGGAAGAGCTTCCGTCTGTTGATTCACTCTCCAAACAGCTGCAACTGGCTGGAGCTGAGTTGATGTGAAGCCAGGAACCAGGAGCCAGGAGCTTCTTCTGGATCTCCTATCCGGGTGCAGGGTCTCAAGACTTTGGGCCGTCCTCAAATGCTTCCCAGGCCACAAGCAGGAAGATGTCTGGGAAATGGGGCTGCCGGGAGATGAACCAGCACCCATATGGGATCCCGGCACTTGCAAGGCGAGGATTTAGCCACTAGGCTACCACGGTAGTTCCTGCCTTTAAATTCTAAAACCAGTAGTGAATTATCTTAAAATTCACTTATGGTTTTACTTATCACATATTGTATCCTAAAAGCGGACTATAGTGTATTTAAATTTATTTTCTTAAAAAACACCTAAGGGTCCGGCGTGATAGCCTAGTGGCTAAAGCCCTCGCCTTGCGCGCACCAGGATCCCATATGGGCACTGTTCTAATCCCGGCGGCCCCGCTTTCCATCCAGCTCCCTGCTTGTGGCCTGGGGAAGCAATCGAGGACCGCCCAAAGTTTTGGGACCCTGCACCCTCGTGGGAGACCCAGAGGAGGCTCCTGGCTTCGGATTGGCTCAGCTCCAGCCATTGCGGCCGCTTGGGAAGTGAAACATCGGACGGAAGATCTTCCTCTCTGTTTCTCCTGCTCTCTGTATATCCGCGTTTCCAATAAAAATAAATAAATCTTAAACAAACAAACAAACAAACAAACAAACACACCTAAGTATTTCTCAGATTTTCAGTAGGGTGTACTGGCTTTCTACTGCTGCGAGAATTGTTTTAATTTATGCAGCTATTTTTTCAACCACGAGAGGGCAGCCTTGTTTAACGTATCAGATGATTCCCCAAAGCCTGGCTGGGCCAGCCGCACTCCCGTGGAATGGTTCTCTGGAGGGTGAGGAGGGTTCTGGGAAACCTGCCAGCGCTATTTTCTGGGGTGTGTTATGGCTAAACCCTAGGCACTCGGCAACAGAACACATTGTTGCTGCCTGGCGTTTTCCTTTCTGGGAGCCTCAACGTGGACAGTGGAGTCTGGTGTTACTCAGCAGGCGGAGGAGATCTTGGAAATATTCATCCCCTTTTGGTTTATTACACGTCATTGCATTGTATCATTTTGAATCAAAACACACACTCCTAAACTAGCAAGGGAGACCACCTAGCAAGCATGCAATTACACTTCAGTCCAGACGGTGACAACAAAGTGGAAACAACATTTATATGGAGGATTTCGTCCCAGATTAAAGGTTTGGGAAGTGCTGGGTTTGAGCCAGGTCTGTACAAAACCGCCAAAGCAGGGGGGCAGGCTCTAGTGTCTCACAACGCTGTGCCTCACTTTTGTAGAGAACATTGAGGTGGTTTCTCATCCATCCCAAATGATAAACGTTACTGGTGTGCCTAGTCCCTTTATACTGTTGAAGGTCCTAGCAGCTTTGGCGGCTGCACTTTCAGAACCAATGGTCTACACATGCGTGATGAGTTCTCTCAAAGTGCGTCGTTATGCTCAGCATTAGTCGTATACGAATGAGATCATGCTTGGTCTGTGCTGTCCGAGTGCTGACCCCTAAGTCAGGTGGAACACATACCCCAGTGGGCAAGGTTAGTTTCTCCGTACACCAGGAGAGAAACCGTGTCTGTCCTCCACTCCCTGAGCCTCATGATCACACAGTATTTGATTCCTGGCTTGTTAGCCATTACCGTGGCAGTGATGGGGGTTGCAGATATTGCAGTATTCATAGTACTTAGCCCCAAGTTAGAAGGCGAGGGTCCTACCATGTTCCTTACAAACACATAATACCAACATCAGTTTCTTTCAGTTGATATACTGCTTGAGAAGTACTCTGCAAGGAGAATGCCAACATGATTAGGGGTGTATTCTGTTAATGGAGAGAAAAGGAGTTATTAAAGAAATGGCATGATATCAATTTCAATATCAAAGAAATTAACTTACATTTTACTTACAAAAGTCATCCCTGTTTTCTTGAGTGTGTATTGATTTATATTGTGAAAATGGTTTCCGGAACCTTTTCGGGCAACTCTACAACTTGCCTAAGGCCAGGAGTTCTGTATTCCTCATTCCTGAGCTCTTTCTGTGAAAACCCATTCACGGAGCCTTGTGAGTGTGCTTCCACCCTGGGCACTGGGCCATGCTCTCAGTCGGGGTCGGCAAACAGCTTTTTTTTTTTTTTTGTAAAAATTCAGATAATAAATATTTTGAACTTCTACTAGAGCACTAGAGTAAATACTTTTAAGTGAATGTGTACAGAAAGAGGTAGGAGACACACTGACTTTGAAATCCTTGTTCTAAAACTCTGGACCCCGCTGTTTTAGCTGACTGGACCAGGAGACAGCTGAAGTAAGGATAGTAAAACCATCAGCTTGTCCCCAAATGCTCAGTAATTAGCCTCAGAAGAGACCTGCTAGGAGATCTGTGTTCCAAGTGACATATTTCTGTCTGGCAAGACAGAGTATTATTAGCAAGATTAGCTACACCAGGTGCAAAGAATGATCAGAAACTTTTGGTAAGAAAAAACCGAAAGAAAACTACCACATAGGTATTGTGATAGTTGGGTAATGGAAACAAGGCTGGAGAATCCAAGGGGATTAGTGACGGTGGGGGTGGTCAAACTTTTGGTGCCTAAGTTTTGATTAGTCTCAGGATTTGTTTTGTGTCCTAAAAAAACAAACAATAACTTAGAATGTTTAAAACGCACTTCCTGGCTTCCGGAATGATTTCTTGCATTGTTATTTGCACGGGTGGCCTCGTAGCCAGCGTCTCATGGGTAGGGGCAACTGAAGTGAATCGCTCATCTTACTGAAGAGCCTAGGGAACACGCTTCTCCATCTGTTGGTTGGGAACCAGTGTTGGAAATAAATCAATTCATCACCAAAATTGGCCATAGGAGGAGAATTCTCCATTCGTGATTCATTTTATATTCTTTATCTAGCTCTGAATGGAGTGGGTAAGCTTAAGCACTTTTTTTCCCCCTTGGAAATGTGCAGACATTTCTCTGGGGATGGGTGACAAGGGATCAGTCTGCATGTGTGCGTCCCCTCTGGGTCTTTCTCTGCTCGGAGAGGCGGTAGGATTCCACATGCTGTAATGGCTCCAGGACAAGTCCAGTTTATTCCAGTTGTTGCTTCTATTGAAGATCTTGGGGAACAGCTTGTCACGTTTCTCCCCGGAGGGCAGTGAAGGATTTGGGGCTGCCTGGGAGTCGGTGTAGAGAGAGGTTACATTATTAATCACCACTCTGTATGTTCAGTTAGCCCTGGTCAGAGAAGAGTCCTTTGTGTGTTTCTATCAGTCCCTGGAACTCACTCCAACTTTGTCATCCCTCACGGTCTTTTATGGTTTCTTCTCTGGCTGCCAACCTTTTTTTTTTTTTTTAAAGATTTGTTTTTATTGGAGAGTTAGATATTCAGAGAGGAGGAGTGACAGAGAGGAAGATCTTCTGTCCGATGATTCACTATGCAAGTGGCCACAATGGCAGGAGCTGTGCAGAGCCGAAGCCAGGAGCCTCTTCCAGGTTTCCCATGTCGCTGCAGGGTCTCAAGGCTTTTGGGCTATCCTCCACTGCTTTCACAGGCTATAACCAGGGAGTTGGATGGAAAACAGGGCAACCTGGGATTAGAACTGGCGCTCATATGGGATCCTGGCATGTGTAAGGCAAGGACTTAAGCCGCTAGGCTACCGTATTGAGTTCTCTGGTTGTCACTCCTTTTTTTTTTCCAAAAAAAAAAAAAAAAGATTTATTTATTTTTATTGGAAAGGCAGATATACACAGAGGAGAGACAGACAGGAAGATCTTTCGTCCACTGATTCATTCCCCAAGTGAGCGCAACGGCCGGTGCTGAGCCAATCCGAAGCCAGGAGCCAGGAGCTCTTCTGGGTCTCCCACTTGGGTGCAGGGTCCCAAAGCTTTGGGCCATCCTTGACTGCTTTCCCAGGCCACAAGCAGGGAGCTGGATGGGAAGTGGAGCAGCCAGGATTAGAACTGGTGCCCGTATGGGATCCTGGTGCTTGCAAGGCGAGGACTTTAACCACTACGCTATCACGCTGGGCCCCGGTTGCCAATCTTAAAGTCAGACTTTTTTTTTTTTTGAGAAATTTTTGTCGTTTTATTCCACAATAAAGGAAGGACAGTATAATTTTATAGCTATTCATGGTGGAAACATTTTGTCGTTGACGGAGCAAATTCCTGGATTTGTTAACATCTCTTTCCACAGCTTTGCTGAATGATGTTCCATTACTTTGGCTCTTTTTCATTAATAGCAAAGATTTAGACAATTTTCATGCATAGCATAAAACATGGCATCCTGATTTCAGAAACCATTTTTTATAGATATTGGGAGACACTAACATTGCTCATGTAAGTTCTTTGGATATTTCTTCTTGAGACTGGGGAAAAAATGGGCACCGCAAAGGTTATTCTCTTATGGGATCACTCTGCGTGGGTTACATAGTTGGCATTTGCGTGGGTTACATAGTTGTCAGGGATGGTCACTGGGGCACAGGAAGTTGTGAACTTGCCCCAAGTCTCACAGCACGTGCTGAGTACACTCGGTTCTCAGGTGTGCAGTCTCTGTACTCTCCTTCTTTCATGGCCTTGGATCCACAAATTCTGGCTCCAGAAAATGAACTCCGTGCATGGAGCATGGTGAGTGGACACAGATGGAACGGACCCTTCTAAATTTCTCTCTTTTTTTTTCTGTTAGCAGGAAAAACAGGCTCCCTGAGGTCTGTATTTTAAGTTGAAAGTCAGAAGATACTATGTTTTGATGCCCATTGTGTAGTATATTCTATTAGTCACTTTCTTAGAAAACTGCAGTTCAGGGAGTAGGCAATGCAGACAGGTGGTACATGCTTGTTTTACATGAAATTTGGGTTTATAGAAAGCAATGCTCCGTGCTGCTTACACGGCTATTTCTTGTCCTAATTAATTTTGGGGCTCTCAGTTGGATTTTAATTACAGACCTATTCATTCATGGGAAGAGTTGACAGCTGCTATAGATTGGTCATAGCAAATTAATAGGCAAATGCTGGTTGGGAAATCCTGAACATTCCTCAGTAATTACTTCATAGCTAAGTTGTTCCTTGGGGATGGGAAATATAACTGGACTAACTGGTTACTTGGAACAGCATTTTTAACAAATGTTTATTTACTGAAACACTTTCTATATGAACAATTTTTAAAGGAATTTTGTAGAAGTGAGAGTACGAGAGAGAGAAAAAAAGAGAGAGAGAGACAGATCCCATCTGCTGGCTCACTTCCCAAATGGTCACTGGGGTAAGATCAGGCCATAGCTGGGTGCAAATGGCACAGTTGAAGACTCGCACGTGAGTGGCAGGGCTTAAGCTCTTCGGTCATCATGTGCTGGCCCCCAGGCATGCAGTGGCAAGAAGCTGGAATTGGCAGTGAAGCCAGGACAAAGCAAGCACTGATATGGGAAACAGGGGTCTCAAGCAGCGTCACAACCTTGTGCCAAGTAACTGCACCTGGAGTATCATCTTTAAAAAGGAATATTCTGGAAAATGCAGATCCTAGTATGGACTTTGATGCCCCATTGGGTGAGCAAGATGAGTTGGGATGCTAGTAACAGAAGGAATGAGGATGGGGTGAGCTGGGTCTCCTGGCAAGACTCTTCATCTCTTCTGGGGTGATGCATAGAAACTCCCTGGGGGCAAAGAGCATAACTAGTGGATTTTTAGCACTGTTACCTTTCAAGCCTTTATACAGAACCCTAGAGAGAGCCGGACTACATAGTTAGTTGTTTGTTGCTGTTTTTCTTTTGCTCTATTTAAGACTACAAACAAGGCTTGGAAAATTACCAATTCCTCCTCCTTCCCCCACCCCTGAACAGTTCATAGTTCTTGAAGTTTGTTTCATTTCTTAAGAGGGGAGAAAAAGGCACACGGAGAGAGCTGAGTGCCAATAACCTAGAGGCAAAGATATTGCGGTGCAGACTTTGACTTGGCCTAACCCTGAGAATGGGGACAAAGAGGCCACAGAGCTGGGCCCCTTTCCATTTGGAGGTAGAGCCCTGGAGAAAGGAGAGAGACCATGCTAACAAGATGACTTCTTAGCACATGTTTAGAATTCTGTGCTTTAAGCATGACCTACAGTTAAGTATTCTATGTTCGGTTGGGGTGGGGTTCCTGCCTCTTGAGGGCTGAAGTGTCTTCCTCCATATCTCTGACTCATCCTTGGCACAGAGCAAAATGAGAATAGGGAAGCAAGGAGGTAGCGATTCCGTCATGCTTGGAATGGCGAGATTGGCAGCAATTCGGAACTGTTGAATTATCAAACCACTTGAGCAGGACCCTTGGAGCATGCCCCACATCGGGGACCTTGGATGGGTGGGAGGCTGAGTGGGGCTTCTCCTTTTATCTCCTCCCCTTTATTCCAGATACAGAAAAAAAAATTGCTAATGTGGAAGCAATGGTTTTACACACTTTCCTGTAGCCCTTGACCCTTTGTGCCCTAACCAACTAGATAAAGATTAACAAAATAAAATAACAGCAACAACAACAACAAAAAAGAATAGGGAAGTGAGAAGCAGCCTTGAGATGGCTTTGGAAGTCCGTACTTATTTTTGGTGCTGTGTGTAGAAGACAGATTGTTGACAAAAGCGTCTTCTTAGCTTTAGAACATTCAAAAAAGCAACCTAATTATTAAGGTGGTAAGACTGAAGAACGAACACATAATGAAAATCTCTGTAACACCTAAAAAATACAAAATCTAATAATTAGTGTTTTGGTTTTTTTTTTAAATACACCGTCTGTCTTTTCAAGATAATTCTTACCAATCTGTTAAAATACCTTATACAGAGTGACATGTCCCAATACTTGCTTCTAGTCCACACCTGTATATTTGCGTGTTTACCATAACTAGTCAAGGTTAGGGAATGGAGTTTATTCTGCTCTTAAAATCTTGGTTGCAGTCCATGAGGAAATCTGTTATTCTTTAAACAGTGTTACTCAGTTATTAAAAAGTCTAAAAAGAGTCTGTTAGTTTTCCTGAAAAGTTTTAATAATGAAGGGAACGCGTGTGCTTAGATTTCTCAAGTATCACCGAAAACATCCAGCATTGAATTTTCTTGGGTGAAATGGTTTCTTCCGCTTTTACTATCAGCACCTTCATTGTTAGAATATCCTTGGGTGCTTTTTAAATGGCTTATTTCCATTGTTACTGCAAAACAAAGCTCAGAGTCTCTCAAACGAAGTAGAAGTAGCTGCAGTAGTAGCTGCAGTAGGTCAGCAAACTCATTTTTGCTAGTTCCAAGTCATTCCTTTACAACCAATTCTTGTTCTTGAAATGCTAATGGAGTGTTCCCCAATTTTTCATTCTTATGATAGTCCACTCACATTATAAAAACATAAATTGTAAAAGAATTGTTTGTTTCAGAGTTGTGCCTTCTGCATCCAGCTACACCTCTGAAACACCTTGGGGAATCTATTAACCACTGCAGCTTGTTATACACACATCAGCTCGACAAAGTTGCAGTCTCTGGGGGTAGGGTCTGGGAATCCACATTTCTACAAAGAGCTTCCCCAGAGACTGATACAACTGATTTTGGAAATCACTGTACAAGTTTACCTTTTTGTAATCTCACAATGTTTAGAAATACTTGGAATGAAAAAAAAAAGAAAGAAACGTTGCCAACCATTTAATTCTTGCAAGTAATAGTCATCCAATTAGGTAATATGTCTAGGACAAACGTAATCTGTTATTCATTTATTTGGAGAGGAAATAAATTCATGGGGAGACATAGTCAGAACAAACCACGTGTTTTTCTCTCTAGAGACCAGGCAAATAATGTTTCTCAATTAGCACTGAAATTACAGTGGAAAAATGATGTCTTCGAAAGGTTTAGTGAGATGATGGAAGTAAGAATGTCAAACTGGCAATGAATTAATTTGTAAGTTTCCAATAGATATTTTCTTCCTTACATATTTTCATTTCTTCCATATTCCCCCTCTATCTTGCTGCATATCACACCCTTCTAGTTTCCTTAAGTGTGGAGAACAAAGCATATAAAGTTAATTTGAAAGTCAGACATTATGTAAGATTTGTTATTATTCTATGAGATGTAATTGAAGCTAACTATGATATTTCCATTTTTACTGCTCCATTAACCCCTCTCCTAAGTACTGAATTATTCCCTCTGTACTAGAAGTTAATTCTTCTCTATCCTTTAAGAAAACAGCAGAACTGCTCTGTTTTTCTTCAGTATTAACAGCCATTCAGACAAAAAAAAAAAATGAATCCTGTTTTTTGCTTGGGTCCCAAAGCACTTTGTGTCTGAGCTATGGTGTGGCTACACACTAGCTTTGACTTTAATTACTCAGCTGTGCATTTGTTTTTCCATTTTGGCTATTCTTTGCAGATCTCTGCAGAACCTCAGTGTTGTAGGTGGTCACTAAATGCTGCTGTGCCTTATGCATTTGTCACTTTTGTGACTGGTGGGTATGGGGTCTCACTGGCTTCTCATCGACCTTGTCCAGCACAGCTCTCCCAGGCAGGCCTTGTCCAGCTCCACAGAGTGTGGAAAGGCCTGGTGATTTCCTCCCATGTCTGACACCCTTCATTTAAAGAGATTTTTTAAATCTTTGCCTTTCTCTGCTTCTTCACAGCACGATCTCGTTTCAAATCATTCTAGGTCATTTCTATCACTACCTAGAAGTTTCTGTTACCATGAACTCCAGCAATCTTGGGAAGATTCCTTGATCTTTTTTTGTTTTATTAACTTACTGATTCCTCGGAAGCATTCAAACAGCTGATACTCTCGTTTTTGGAACATGCTGGTCGCTTGACTCTATCACACCATAAACTTAGTTTCTTAGTTTTCTCCTTTCTCAATTAGTTTCTAACCTGAAAAATTTAGTTTCCTAATTCTTGGCCCTGTTTGAATTCTTTCACTCTATGTTCTATTCCCTCTAAAACTCTGGAAAGTGGCCTTAAAAAAAGATTTATTTATTTTTTATTGCAAAGTCAGATATACACAGAGGAGGAGAGACAGAGAGGAAGATCTTCCGTCCGATGATTCACTCCCCATCAGCCGCAATGGACGGTACTGCGCCAATCCGAAGCCAGGAACCAGGAGCCAGGAGCCTCTTCCGGGTCTCCCACTTGGGTGCAGGGTTTCAAGGCTTTGGGCCGTCCTCGACTGCTTTCCCAGGCTGCAAGCAGGGAGCTGGATGGGAAGTGGGGCTGCCGGGATATGAACAGTACCCATACAGGATACCTGTGCATGCAAGGCGAGGACTTTAGCTACTAGGTTATCACACTGGGCCCAAAAGTGGTCTTTTTAAATAAAAGGTAGAACCACACACAGAAGGAGAGAGCAAGAAAGTGAGCAAATGAGCTCACTTTCATTTGCTGATCCAAGAAAAAGCCAATGCTCAGTCATTTTGCCTGGGTCTTGCATCTGGATGGAGCCGTGAGTCTAAGCCATGCTCGGCTGCCTTCCAGAATGCACGTTAGCAAGGAACTGGGTAAGTGGAGGCAGGATTACAATCCATGACTTAGTTCAGTGGAATCCCATGTGACTGCTTAATCACTGTACCACAAGCACTAACCCAGAAAGTAATCTAGAAACACAGATCTGGGGCCCAGCACCATGGCACAGTAGGCTAAGCCTCCACTGACATCCTATTTGGGCAATGTTTTGAATTCTAGCTGTTCTACTTTGGATCCAGCTTCCTGCTAATGCAACTAGGAAAGCAGTAGATGAACACAAGGTCATTCTGACTATTTTTTTCAGGTGAGGCAAGTGCTACTGGTTTGGGGACCACACTTCGTGAATTTCAGATCATCTGGGCCTCAGCTCTACAGTCTGGCTCTTGTCCATTTCTCTGAAATAATCGTTAACCTTTTCTACTGTTCTTCCCTTTATGCAGCCTGGACCCTCTTTCCCTGCAAATGACATTCGTTGTCACCCTTCAGTCCTGGAATACTTGTGCCCCAGTCACTGTCTGGGTATTGATGGTTCCTTGGTGCTGTTGACATCGTGGTGTGTACGGCACTAACAGGAAAGGGGCTTGTTCCACCAGCCACTGAAGAACTCCCTGCACTCTAAGTGAAAACTCTCCCATAATATTCTGTATAGTTGGAATTGTTATCTGATTTGTCATCTTTTGTTTACCCACTGTAACAATGCCTATCACAGAACAATTCTTCACCCGATTAGTGCTGAATACATAAGCAATGGTCTTTAAGGTATGTAATACACGAAAAAAAAAAAAAAAACGCAGACATTGAGCACATTAAAACTCAGCCACTGGTGAGATAGATTTTGATAAAGGAACTAGGGTGAAGAGTCATTCTGTTTACCTCTTCTGTGTTTCTAGGCCCTGTTTCCTGTCTGTGAGCGTCATAGGCTTGATTGCGTTCAACTCATTGCTTCTCATTTTTGGGCATTGAAAACAAATCTTTTGGGGAGTCAAAAGGGATGGCCATATAAGATTAACAGTACAGCAGAATCGCTGTGTTTTCCCTGAAGAGAAATAAAAACTAAATTAATACATAAAAATGTAATAATAAATTTTTATTTTCTCTAATTTTTTTTAGAATGGATAATGCCTTAAAATCTAAAACAAAAGTAAAAACATTAGTAACATATTTCAAGTCTGGGAAATCCATCAACCTTCAATTGCTTCTGTTGTTTTCTTTGAACTTTTTCTTCATTATTCTTTTAATAATTCAGTTATTTTTCCATTTTTCAGTCTACCTTTCTCACTTAAACATAATCGTAATATTTAGCATTTAGCTAATAATCCATAAACCATTACAAAGAAAAAAATTCATGTTTCTATGATAGCGCATCTCATATTATCTCCATTCTTTATCTGGCCTAGCCTTCGTCTAGCGTATGAGGTCCTTGAACCTGGGAAAGGATCTGTTTTATCTTCATGTTGACAAGCGAAATGTCTAACTTGTAATAAGCACTCCATAAGTGCTTACTGAACTGAATGGTTTTCAATGGTTTTCCCTTTCCAGGCATGGGATGGAACATGACCGAGGCTTCTATGGATTTCTTGGCCTGTTTAGGTAAGGGTATGGTTGATCAGTACTAGTGTGTGCACATGCTGGTTCATACTAGTTCACCAGGGCCAACTACTGAAGTTGCAGCAAGTTTGTAAGCTGACTGGTATCTTATTGATAGTTTACAATCAGTCTTAGTGGGACTACTTCCATGTTAGAAAGCAAACAATGCTATACATTAGATGTTGTGTTTTTTGTTTGTTTTGCAAAACAGCTGGTTGTTCCATTGTTATCTGAACACCAACTACTAAACAAATATTGATCTTTTTTTTTTTCTGCTTAGTTTCCCACCTTCAATATCCTGATAATAAATTTCAGGCTTTAGTGAAACTCTATATCCTTTGATCATCACATATCCGTTAGCAAGATGAATGCATTCTAGAAAATTCACTATACAACATAGTACCTGTAGCTGAGAATACTGGTTTGTATACTTAAAACTGACAAAAAGGATAGCAAATGTCCTTCATCGGTTGTTATGTTGCATCTTATTATTACACACAAACCCCACATGGTGCTGGTCAAGAGGCAGAAGAAATTTTTGGAGATGATGAATGCGTCTGTGGATCTGATGGCAGTGATAGTTTGCACTTGTGTGTACTTCTGGTTAAACTCATTGAGTAGTACTCATTAGATATGTGTCAACCACACCTCAATAAAGTGGTTTACAAATAAATGTAGGAAACAGGTTGCCCCTGATTCTTATCAGGGTTGTTCCTTAAGATTTCGAAAAGGAGCATTGAGGGAGAGGTCCTTATTGTCATGGTGAGAAAACTGTGAAGAACAAATCAAAGTTGTTGACTTCTGTCCACTCAATGAATTTCATGTCCCTTAGCCATCTTCTCCCCCACCTAACACCCTGCCTTCTATTTCATAACCAAAGCTTAGGATGGGTATTTGGCACAGTGGTTAAGATGCCGTTTGGGCTATCCACATCTGTGTTTGAGTACTGGATCCACTTGCTCCACTTCCAGTTCCAGATTTCTGCTAATATGTACCTGCAAAGCAGTACATGATGGTGCAGTTAGCTCGGTCCCTGTCAGCCATTGTAGGAAACTCAGATTATATCCTGAGTGCCCGCTGTGGTCAGAGCTAGGCCGGGCATTTGGAGAGTGAAGCAATGGATGAGGACTTCTGTCTGCCTGCTTCAGTCCCTGCTCTTCAAATAAATAGAATAAAATAAGTATATTTAAGCTTATTTAATTTGGGTTTTAGACAATTATATCCAAATGAATTCTAACCAATATACAAGTAAAAGTTTCTGTTTTATTGAAGTATGCCTATGAGTGTGGTATAGAGTAGCACAGTGGGAGTCTGTAGGTTATTGAGTGAGAAAATACAAGTTGTATATATGTACTAGTTTCACCATTTAGTACATAAGTATAGGTTGGAAAAAATTATTGAACCTCTTGTCTTCATTTCTTCCACTGTGAATTGGGATAATACTCCCCACTGTGATTCCTGCATAAAGTTTCTATCCTGATTGGTTATGACACTAGTAGCACAAATGTTTCATAAAGCATAAAGATACCTGTATCTATGATTCTATTATTTACCTCATGAGGAAAGAATAGAATTTGTGTAAAAAATCGATCAGTAGAAAATATTTTGTGATGTCACTGAAGATAAAACTTAGAAATACTAGATGTTTTTGGTGCCCCAGGTTGTCTTACATGAAAGTGTACTGACTTTTATAAGCAGTAATATTGGCAAAATTGATTGTCATCCTCAGACGCATGCTTTTGTGATGGGTATCCAGGAGAGGCAAGCATAGGGAGTCAAGAGAACCTGCTCCTAATACGAACTCAGTCACTGACCAATATATGACCTGAGATAAGTCACGGGCCTTTTTCAGAACGCTATGTCCCCACCTATACCATGAAGAGTTCGACTTAGTTTTCTAAAATGCTTTCTGACTCAATAAGTCAACCGTCTGAATTGAGTAGACAAGGCATGCACACATGAACTGAGCTAAGATTGTTTACAAAGGAATTTACCAACAAGTACACACAAGTGCAGACAGTGTACATTAAGTGAGTCAACTGAACAAATGACACCTACCCCATGAGTGGTGCTAAATCAGGAAAGATATTGACACCTTGAGTCATATGTCTTGTTGTCAATGAACAGCCTATTAAAAAAATTAAAAGGGAAAAGGTTTGCCCTGTGAAACTGGCCTGTGTATATCAAAATTCCACAAGCGCTGGACTGATCAAAAGAGATTGTACTTTGTGTCTGCTAGCTGGAGACACTGTCTCACTTATTGTTTTGCTTCATTTCAGGGAAGTTCAGTAACTTGGTAAGTGTCATGGAGCCAGGCAGTTACAGAATGATAATCAAACATAAGTCTTAATTTGCTTTTATTATAACTAATGAACGTCCACTTGATCGCACCCCATGGCATTTGAACAGATTTGATTCTAGACTTCAAGTAAACTGGTCAAATGGATGTATTTTTTGGTTTGCATATGCTTTCACATTTAATTAATTAATTGGCTACTTATAGAGGCAATGGAACAAAGAGAGGAGAGAGACATCCTGTGGTCTTTCATTCTCAGCTTCATACCACAAAATGCCTGCAGTGGTCTGGGGTTGGACCAGGAGTTCAATCCAGGTCTCCCACATAGGTAACGGGAACCCAACTGCCTAAGCCTGCTCTCTCCCCAGGTACACACTGCTAGGGAGCTGGAATCAGGACTGGAAGTAGGACACGAACCTAGGCTCTTCCACTTGGGATGTAGGCTTTCAAACCCAGGGTCTTAACTGTTAACACAAATGTCCCAAGTTGTTTTTTTTTTTTTTTAATCGAATCTCATTTTGTACTTGCATCTTCATTCATTTTGTGCTCGCGAGCTCCTATGGACTCTATGTGGATCAGTAAGGAACAGTAACCTTAATACACATCAGTCTGTGTGGACAACTTCCTTTTCTTCAGTTGCCACCACACCCAGGTGAGTCTTCCTATAGCAGCTCCTTTACAGGGAAGCCTTCTTTTCAATGGTGAAGACAGAGAGTTCTTTGTAAGTAGAGGAGAAAACATTATCACTAACTTTCTTTGCAGTGTTTCCTTTCTCGTCCATCTTGTTAGTCTTTACCATATACTCACTTTGCTTTAGCCACTGGAGTATTTCCTTGAGTTGCTACTAATGGCTTAATGCATGGTGCTTTATCAAGATGTATGGATGTGTCACCCAGTGCCATGCTAAGCGTCAGCCACTCTGGAGGGCAGCTGTAGTTCTTCCTGCACTAAGAGGCCCTGCCTGAGCTCTCCGTGAAAAAGTAAACGATCAGGCCATTCTGCTGGTGCCTGAAGCAGTTCCCTCTATTTCCTCTGTGAATCCTCTCTTGGAAGTATTCTATACAATGAGATGAAAATAAATTGAGAGAGAAGTGTATCTATCATGTACCAGGCCAGACACCCTGTTTCAGAAAGCTTGGAAACAATAATGTGAAGTTATATCGTTTCTCGGTCAGAAGCAATTGCCGGAGTTTCAGACTGCATGCGGTGAGCTGGAATCAGCTCTGGGATGTTGGCCTTGTGAGCGTGTGTTTTCAGTCATTCCCCAGCAGGTTCAGCCACTGGAAGCATGTCTCTTCTCCCAGCACTCTGGTTAGCGTGTGCTGCAGACCAGAGGTGACGTATATGTGCAGGTTGAAATAATCCTTAAAAATAGGCGATGTGGAGGGTGCTCCTAGTAATGATTATATTTTGTTGACTCGTAGCAGAGGTATAACCAGTGTAATCTACTTGGTTCAGATATCTATGTTTTATAATTCCTGAGAGAGGCATGTAATTTGAGCCTTTCTGAAAATGAGGGAAAAAAATGAACTGTGGCTGATCAACTCTGAAGTGTATAATGGAGAAAATTATCTTCAGCTTAACATTTGTTTTTCACTGTAGAAGACTGGAGGTTCACTAACTCATGACTGCTCAAAAAAAAAAAACCCAACATTTATTAGCATATTTAGATATCAATTTTGTTTTTATTGTTTTTGGTTTTGCACATTTGGTAATTCTATTTAGAACCCAGGTTATACAATATACTTCTGTATTAGTAAACTTTTTTTAAAAGATTTATTTATTTTTATTACAAAGTCAGATATAGAGAGAGGAGGAGATACAGAGAGGAAGATCTTCCATCCGATGATTCACTCCCCAAGTGAGCCGCAATGGCTGGTGCTGCGCCAATCTGAAGCCGGGAACCAGGAACCTCTTCCGGGTCTCCCACACAGGTGCAGGGTCCCAAAGCTTTGGGCCGTCCTCGACTGCTTTCCCAGGCCACAAGCAGGGAGCTGGATGGGAAGTGGAGCTGCCGGGATTAGAACAGGCGCCCATATGGGATCCTGGTGTGTTTAAGGCGAGGACTTTAAGCACTATGCTAGGCCACGCCTCTGGGCCCTCTTTTTGTTTTCTTAATAGTATTGCTCAAAGAGAAGTTTTTAATGACTAAAAATTCAAAATTTCTTTTTGTCTTTCTTGGTCACTTTTTTTCCTATACAAGGAATCTTTGCCTAACTTTCATAGTTATTTTTTTAATTATTTTTAAATTTTGATGATTTTTACATAGTTGATTAGGGTGCAAAGGGTCAAGGGCTACAGGAAGGTAGGTGAGACCATTATTCCCACATTGTCTTTTTTCCTTCCTGTCTCGGGGGGAAGGGAGGACATAACAGGAGAAGCCACAGCCAGCCTCCCAACCACCTCCGTACCCTGGGATGGAGGACAGTCACCTGATGTCATCCAGGGGTTCTCCATGTGCAGCTTGCTCCAAGGGTCCTGCTCAAGAGGTTTTTATAGTTCAACAGTTCCAAATTGCTGCCAATGTGGCTACTCCAAGCACAATGAAATCTTTCCAGAATCCACTGGCTGACATAATCCACCTTAGAGTCTCCGTTTGCCCAGATATTCACTGCCAACACTTGGCTGGGGTTGTTGACCAATTTGTTCTATTCTCTTCCCTCTGTTGTGGTACCAGGTGTCCTCTGCAGGCTCCAATGCACTGCCATATCCTCAATGTGCACCTGGATATGCTGTCCACTGCTTCATCTATGCCACTGAGGAAGCCCAGCTCTGACACATACACTCCACGGTCAGACCATGGAATTTGCAATTCTCTCCAGGTTCTGAGTCCAGCAATTCAGTTGGGGGGGAATCCCCAAACAAACTTCATCTGAGATGACCCCAGACCTGATTCTTGTGTGCTTGCCAATTCAGGGTCCAGCACAGTCCATTATCCCAATCAGCTTATGTACATGCTGGTGGTTGCAATTGCTGGGTCAGCCCTGTCTTTTACACAAACCAATGGGTGTTGCAGTCCAGCCCAATCCTGCCCACCACACACTTGGCCTTCACACAACCCAGTGGGAACTACTGCCTAGTTGGAGTGACCTGCAGTAACTCCCGCCAGGTCTGTCCCTGCCCTGATTCCTGTGCTAACCAGTATGTACAGCAGACTGGTCCAGTCTGTCCCACATCCCATTCAGCTTTCATACATATTAATCAGCTTTGAAGCCTAATTCTTCCCAATCAGCCCCACTATCCAGCCCACACACGTGCTGGTGGGTGCCACTCTCTGTATAGTCATGTCCTGGTTCTTATTCTTACCAGTTGGAGTGGCACCCAGAGGGAGGTGCCCACTGTTTCCCTACTGGGCCCACTCTCACTCCCAGATCTTGCACTCTCCAGGTGCTTCTGCAGTTTAACTTGACAGAATTTGGTCCCTGTGCCAACATCTGCCAGCTGGTGTGTAAGGTGACATTGTGTGTGACATCACACTGTGTCCATGTGACTCCAAAAGTCAGCTTTTAACCTCTAAGAATCGCTGTCAGCTGTCTCCAGAAAGACAACTGAGCACAGAAAATCAACATTGTGTCAGGTCATGTGAATGCAGATAGTACTTTAGCACCCACCTTTACTCTCTCAGTGCCTGTATGCCAGGCCTATGCCTGATACCAGGGATGTAAATATCAGGAAAACATTCCATGCACTCCACAAACTCACCCTCAAGCCGTCCGCATTTGGCACGTGGCTAAGATGTCACCTGGAATCTCCACAGCCCATATCAGCAACCCAAGTTCAAGTCTCAGTTCTGCTCTGATTCCAACTTCTCACCAATGTCCATCCTGGGAGGCAGAAGAAAATGTCACACACTATGTCGCCTCGCACACCAAGTTTTACTTAGACTATTAGTGTATCAATTTTCTCATTTATACAATGGAGGTGACATTCTGCTTCAGGCAGTTTTGAATGTTAAGTGACTCATACAGGGTTCATAGCCTAGGGCATACAGTACAAGACATTTAATTAATGTACAATTAATGTTTGTAATCACATCATTGCAGTATTCTGTATTTTTTTAAAAAAATAGTGTATTGAATTTTAACAGCCACCATAAAAATGTAACATTTATTTTGCAGAAAATGAGTTACTTTTTTTAATTCCATAAACCATCTAGAATTTTCTTCCTCTATCTGAATTCCATCCTGAATATCAGAGTCTGTTATACCAGTTGATGTTCTGGATTATGACTTCACAGATATGAAGTTGATGCAGGGACTATCTGTCATTTCTCTATTATCCTCACAAGTTTTGGATTCTTATCTGGTCTCTTCGTCATTCTGAAGAAGCTAAATCTACTAACAGATACTGGAGGGTTGTTATGGTTAACTAAAACATATTTGTGGAGACTGGCATTGGGGCTTGGCATGCTAAGACACCACCTGAAGCAGTGGAATCTCATAAGGGTACCATTTATAGTCCCTGCTGCTCTATTTCCTCCACCATCCCCTGCTAATGTGCCTGGGAAAGCTGCAGAAGATGGCCCAGTGCTTGGGCCCCTGTACCCATGCGGGAGACCCAGAAGAACCTCCTGGCTCCTGGTTTCAGCCTGGCCCTGCTTTGGCTGTTGTGGCCATTTAGGAAATGAACCAGTGGGTGGAAGATTTTTTTTATCTCTATCTCTTGTTCTCTCACTGTAATTTTTACTGTAATAAATGAATCTTTAGAAATAAAATGTATTAGCCTGGTGCGGTGGCCTGGTGCAGTAGCCTGGTGGCTAAAGTCCTTGCCTTTCACTCCCAGGATCCCATATGGGTGTCGGCTCATATCCCAGCTGCTCCACTTCACTTCCGGTTCCCTGCTTGTGGCCTGGGAAAACAGTCGAGGATGACCCAAAGCCTTGGGACCCTGCATGCACTTGGGAGACTTGTAAGATGCTCCTGGCTACACAGTGGCTCAACTCTGGCCGTTGCAGCTACTTGGGGAGTAAACCAGTGGATGGAAAATGTTTCTCTTTATACTTCTTCACTCTGTAAATCTGCTTTCCAATAAAAAAATCTTTAAAAACAAACAGAATATATTATGGAAATATTCTTATAATTTAAAATAATTATTTATTGAAAGGCAGAGTGAGAGAGAGAGGAAGAAGCAGAGGCAGAGATCTTCCCTCTGCTGGGTCACTCCTCAATAGCCTGAACGGCCAGAGTTGAACCAGGCTCAAGTCAAGAGCCAGGAGCTCCATTTGGGTTGCCCACATGATGGCAGCAAGTCACCTAATTGGAGCATTATCTTGTTCCTTCCCAGGTATATTAGCAGAAAGCTGGGAAGCAGAGCATCTAGGACTCAAACTAGAACTCTGATATGGGCTCCCAGTATGACAAATGGTAGCTTAATTTCCTGTGCTGCAACGTCAGCCCGTGTCCTCATAACTTAAGGTCTTTTAAAGCAATATCTGCTCACAGTCACGTGCGCATAGACTACTTTAAGCTGAATAATGTGCCACCTTTCATCATGGACTCACTCATCTTGACTTTTCTGTTCACATGTTTATTAATAAAGTATCTTATGCCCACTACTCAGCTCATTCCTAAAAAATTGTTAGTGGTATACATAATTGCTTCTAACAACTGCTAGAAGTCATAAAGCTATGGATTCATTTAACCTGGCTAATCTAATATTTCCTAAAAAAAATAGTAACATATTCAATGACATCTTTACTTGTGAACAACAGAAAGGACCTTATACCTTTTTTTTCAAAGTCTTAAAAATCAGTCTTTGGAGAGAGATGGGTGTAAGCTGGCTTCAGCAGCTGGCATTTATCCTTCAGTCAGCCTTCAGAAGTGTCCTAGTGCCTTCCAATTTCATGTCCTCCAGCCCCCTACGGATATTAAGACATAGTGACTGTGCCATCAATTTTCAGATTTCAAGTTGAGGAATTCAAGCATGGCCAAGAGAGTCTTCTCTAGGACACCCCGTTACTTATAATTTTTCCAGTGTTCGCTCTTGCTGATCCCGAGCTGTGCTCAACAGAGCTAAATCCAGATCTTGTTGAATCTGATCATTTAATATAAAATAGCCAAGATTTTTGGAGTCATCTGGGTTCTATTTTACGTAGAACATCCTAGTTCTGGTTAGATACCCTACAAACAGAATAGTCAATTGATTACAGCCTCCACAAATGACATTTTTCCCCTCCCTTTTCTTCCTCCTCCTTTTCGTTCCTCGCACCCCTTTCCCTGCCTCCCTCTTCTTTTGAAAGCCCCTAACTGCTTATCACGCACGCACACCCACACATACACGCACACCTGAGTTTTCACTTTCCCAATTTTCCTCAAGTCTTAAGCTAACGTTTCCATTAGTTAGTCTTTGATCCTTGATGCAGGATAATTGATTTGTCTTTATCCAGATCTATGCAATATATATTAGTAGATGAGAAATCACACACAAATGGCAGGACTTGGCAGGAGGCATCAACACAGATTAGTTGCTGCTGATCAAATAATAACCACAAGTCAGCTCCACTCTGCTCAATGAGTCTCCAGGGGGAAATCACAGAAATCTCTTCTATTTCTTAGAACGGCTTTCCCTTTCTTGTACTCTTAATAAAAACATTTATTCCCTGAGCATCAGGGGTAAAATTTAGTCCTGATCAGTACTAGTCATCATAGCATTAAATATTAAAGGACAGCCATGTGAAAGAGCTGTCAGAGTGCAGAGAATAATGGCAGGAGAATTAAAATAGCATTAAGGCAGTGGTTAAGCACTTTTTAGGCAGTGTCTATGGAATCTGAGGAGACCCTAAGGGACTATGTGACTGACAGGTGGGCCCCGAGAAGAGGAAAGGTGTTACTACATCCACTGAATCAACAAGCAGAAGCTGGGAAGGAGGAGTTGACAGTGTTTTCTAGACAAGAAAAATTTGTTTTTCAGTGATGGACTGGGAGCCAGCAATATATATATTCCTGCTCAGCCTACATATCTGACAAGGGTCCTTGTTGTTTTATCTGTCATTTAACCAATGCACTTGGTATGTGTGTTTGTCCAAACTAGATGGTGACCTCTTCTGAAATCAAAGAAATAGAAATAAGGGATTTCTCAAATCACCATCATTAGATGGTGTCTTGTTAGAACTGGAATTTCTGCATGGCCATGGCTTTCCTGCAAGTTCAGGGTCTTGTGGCTTCCCGCTGTGGTTTTCAACCCCACTCCAGTGGTGGGAGGTATGGCAGAAGGCAGAGATGGCTCTGCAGAGTGAAGTTTCCAACTAGAACTGGTGGGATGGATTTTCTTCCTGGAACTGCCAAGTACACTGAAATCAAAGTCTGAAGAATGCGGATTTCCAGTCCAAATAAAGAAGTTTACAAGGCTCCTTGGACCAATCTGGAGAGGTAGAGAGCAGTATTACAAACCAGGAAGTGTGCGTCCAGGCAAAGGGAACATGAGGAAGCCTATAAAAGTAAGAGTGTTGGCAGGGAAAACTGCTGGTTTCACCTTTTAGCTTCCTGCCACTGTGCGGACTATTGGATAATTCCCCTGTCTCTAAACTCTTGTGGGTCAAGGCTGAAGGACAGTGGCTGTAAGCACTTTATGACTCAAGTTTGAATCTCAGTCACCTCTGCCATTTAACTCTACGTCACTTCAGATAAGTTTATTCACCTTTCTGAGCCTCCACCCCTTGGTCTGTGAAATGAAGAAAATGATTACTGCACTGCAGAGTTGTAATGGAGAATCAATAGTATGAGGAATGTCAAGCCCCCGCCCCCCCGTGGGAGCTGACAGATATAATGCTGTAGTCATTACAGTGATTTCTTAGCATGAATCGAAACCTAGCTGCTCTTGGTTTAGGTCTCATAGGTTCCCAGTAAGTTGTTGAGTGTTTACTGGGAAGGGTCATCCCTGGAAGATACCAATTCACTGTTTTATCCCAGCATCTCATACTCCCTACATTGATATTCACAGAGCACTTTTTAGTTGCATCCCGAGTCATCTCGGCTGTTTGGATTTCTTAATGTTATTATACTATGTATATTCTCTTTAGTCAACAACTTGGCAATTGGCAATGCTTAAGCCCCACTACTGAGGGGTTTCTCTACATTTCAGGGACTAGTTTAGGCACAATCTACATCATGAGGAATGACTTATAAGTAATGAAAAATTCTGAAATTATTAATTTCTGAATCTTAGCTGTTAAGATCCGTTACAGTTTTGCTGGGCATTAAGCATTTGGCTAAGTGTTTCAACAATAACTGATATGTACGTAACTATATTTTGAATTCAGTCCAGTTAGAATATTTAAATAGTCAAGCACTATTTGGTATTTCCAGACACAGTATAGGAAAAGATGTTTCTGCATATCTTCTTTTCTTTCAGTTGTCTTCCTACATGAGAAACACCAGGATCTGTAAACACAAACAAGGAACTCATTTTAACACAAGTAGTTGGTTGCTATAGCTATGATCGGGGAGGAATAACTGACCTTCACCAGCATACAGTTTGCTTTGCCTAAGGAGATTTGATGTTTCAACATGATCGTCTCCTTGGATAAATCTTCCTTTTGTGACAGCACTTTTTTTTTTTCTTTTGAGCTGACAACTGCTGCCTTGTTTCTACTGCCCTTGTTTCTCTTTCATTGCAAATTGGAAAGATCTTATTCTTAACACTCTCAGCTTCCACTGATCGAATCCAGGCATACCTGCATTTGATGATAGCTGTGGAACAAACTTGTGTCTACTCCTTGACCAGGGATGCCACTGGTTGGCCAGGGAAGGCCTTCTGTATTTTACCGGGCACTGTAAAGATAAAGATGGCAGTAGTGTTGTGCCTGCCACTATAACTTTGAATTTTTATTTTATAAAATGAAAGAGACTCATTCCAATAGCATCCCTCTCTGTGTCCTGTGACCAAAAGTACTGTTAGGCATGCTTGTAGTTAAAGTTGGCATGTTAAAGGGAGGCACAGTGGAGAGAAAGGTGTTTCACTCAAGTAGCGTCATGGGCCTGGGAACAACACAAAACGTCACGGTGTAGATGACCCTGTTTGTGTGATTCCATATGTGACTATCTTATGGAGGATGCTGATTGATTTAAAGATGGGAAAGTGTGATGACTGATTTTATGTGGCTGCTTTACTGCATGAAGGAATCCCTAGTAGCATGGAAAAGTGTTATTTTGGGTGTGACTGTGTGTTTCTAAGTGACTTTAGCGTATGGGTCTGAGTGAATGAGATGCGGAAGGAGCTGCCGGAGCCCTAATGAATTCCTGCGATTTACATCTTTGACAGTAACTCCAGTGGTCGTGCGGCCTCCATGCTGCCAGCCAGGGGAAAGCGTATAGAGATCTTAGGATTCCTTCTACTACAGCTTCCTGATTGTGATTTTGCTAAGAGTTGATTGTAGGAGTTTAACTTCTTTCATTTGAGAAAAAATAGACCAGGAGAATACTTGAAGGTGTAAATAAAGAAGTTGTCAGATGTGGGTAAAACTATTCTTTACAGAATGACTGTCTTGTCTTGATCCCCTAGGCCAACAGTGCGTCTTTCTCTCATTTGAAGCTTAAGTAAACTTGGAAACATGTGGATATTCTGTTTCTGAAAAGGCCAAAGTTCAGCAAGTTTAACTGAGTTTACTAAAATCGCTTTGTGGGTGTAGTGACAGCAATGGGACTTGAAACAAAGCTGTCTTACTCTAGAATGAATGTGTTCTTTGGAGAAACTTACTGTAAGTTGCAAAAATGAGAGGAATTCAAAAAGTTCTTGGAAAAATGGAATGAAAAGAGAAGCCCAGTTCAATAAAATTTTGAAATCAATACATTTTTTATAGCACGCATATTCTCTGGTCTTTTTGAAGATCTTTTGTATTGTATAACAGAGATACAAACAAAAGGAAATGAATGATAAAGGGTGAAGATATGAACACCAACATGGACATTTGGGGAAATTTCCTAGAGGAGAGTGACAGTAAATCCCTTGAGGATGAGTAGGGCTGTGAGAACAAAGTCAAGTTTGGAGTAAGTGGGAAAAGTTTCTGTTGCAGGTTCCAAAATGGCAAAATAAATGAAATGATAGAAAGTGTGTTGTTTAAAAATGGCAAAAAAAAAAATTTCAGTGTGAGTCAAATGCAGGCTGTGTGAATAAAAAAACCTGTGCCAGGAATGATAAGATGGAAGGGGGAGACTTTGCACAGTGCAGTGTGTGATTCAATTCCAAGTGGCTTACACTGTCAGTGATGTGAGTTTAGAGAGGGAAAAATCATATGAACATTTGCTCCTTGAGTCATTCTTATGGAGGAAATTCTATGTTCACAGTGGCTCTCCCTGCCTCTGTCTCCCCGTGTGAGCTTTGAAAACACAGACCCCGGATCGGTATAGAGCATAACATTTAGTCAGTCAGCTAGTGGATCAAGGAAATTCTGTCATCCCTCAAACCTGTGGTTATCTGCTCCCTCAGCCAGCATAGCTGTCAGATGCCTGGAGGAGTCTGAAAAGGGCTTACCCATTCATGGGCTTATCAGGCAAAGCAGCTCGGAGGCTGTGAGAAAGACAGATAGCAGGATTCTACAGAAAGAAGTGAAATGGCAGAGCAAAGACAGACATGTGTGTGTGTGTGTGTGTGTGTGTGTGTGTGTGCGCACGCACGTATATGCATGCATATTATGGAAATGAAACACATACATGAGCATTTGAATAGCTTGCAGAAAATGACATTAAAATACACATTTATTTTAGTTAAAAATTTCAGGTATATACAGTTTGTCATAATATACATTTTCATATTTATACAGATTTGAAAAAAATTTTTGCACAAAACTAGTCTGATGCAACTTTCCATGAACTTTAAAAATTTGCATATATCTCTATAAATGTGTAGAGATGTGCTTTTTCATATTGTGGGGTAACTCAAACAAAGGAATTCTTCCCTAAAAGAAAATGATCAGAATTAAGATGAAGAAATTTATTCACTCATCCTTAAACAGAGCTGATGTTTTTGAAGACTAGGACATGTAGCCTCAGTCGAGTGTGCCAAGTTGAAGGCTGAGTGTGCAGGGAAACGTCTGTTTTGTGGGAGTCCAAGCAAGGCCAAGCAAGCAGGCAGTCAGCATGGCAGGCTGATAGTGTAGAGTTTGGCGATTATTTTATTAGCTAGTGAAAACTTTGGAAGCTTTTAATTTGGCCCATCTGTGAACGTGTGTGGTTGTAGAATAGAGTAGAACGTGGCAGACAGATTTTATCATTTGGAGCTAGCTTAAAATTAATTCATATTATTTTTTTGGCACATAGGTTTGATTACTTCTGATGTGCTAAATCCTGCATTAAAAACTGAACTTGACTAGAAAACGAGAAAGAGAAAAATAGTCCTTTTGCTTGGGATTTGAAGTCCATTTTGACTTATAGATTCCATATTATCGACTCTACAGCACACACAGAAAGCCTTCTCCAAACTGAAATATGTCGCTGGGTTTGGCACAATATGTCCCATGGTCCAAATCTGACCATACCCACTTTTGTAGAATCGGTTGAGTGTTTTTCACATTTGTGAATGATTGCAGAAAAATAAAAGATAAATCATTTGTGCTGTGAAAGTTATATTAAATTCAAATTTCATTGTCCATAAATAAATTTTACTAGAACACAACCATGCCCATGTGTTTATAGAGTCTGTGGCAGAGTGGAAAGAGTAGAGAAGTTATCATGGGGCCACGACCATGGCATGGAAGGCTATTCCACCACCTGCAGTGCTGGCATCCCATAATGGCTCCAGTTTATAAGCTCTTGGTTTCTGAATCCTGATTGGCCCATCTTTGGCTGTTGTGGCTATTTGGGGAGTAGATGTAACATTTCTCTTTCTCCTTTTTTCTTTCTTTTTCTTTCCTTCTTCCTGTAAATCTGATTTTCATATGAAAAAAATAGACACATCTTAAAAAGCAGAGGTTGTGACAGATGGACTATGAAGCTTGGAATGCCTAAAATATTTACTTTTGGGCTCTTCATAGATCCCTGCTCTGAAATCTCTGCCTTGCCTCATGATATTCTCCTTCCTGCTCACTGCCTCAAGCTCTGTGCCCATCCTTCCACCATGACTACTCAAGCAAAGCAATATTCCTATGTTACCAGACCCAGGGATTTCTTGTAACTTGATTCTTCAGCAGCGTTACACACAGTCAGTGCTTGTTTCCTCGTAGCATTTTTTCCTCCTGGACTTCATTACACTGTATTCTCATTTTTCTTACCATATTCTCACTGCAATAAAATGCCCACTCCACCAATACCCCTATTCAGAAAGTCTAGAAAATCCCTTTGTGCTTGTACAGTGTGCGTTTGCCTCAGTAGAGTCCCCTGTGTAGGAGCTATGCTTGTCTGCCTGCATCTTTCTCAGTCTTGTTGTGTGTATCCCATCCGTTAACCATAAAGGGAAGCATCGCTGCCTTTTAGGATGGTTGTTTGTGTCCTGGGGCTTGATGACCCTCCACAGACCCATCCGGAGGCTATTTGGGCCAGAGGAGAATGAGAAGCGTGATGTCAGGGAGGTGTCCTTCTGCAGTGCAGGTCTCTGTAACATGCATTCCAGAGTAGCAGAGGGACTGTCACCTTTGGCTGTTCGACGCACAGGCAGAAGCGTTTACAACTCTGTGTGAAGAAAATGCAACACAAGCGTCTGTCCCCAGGTGTTCCTCCCAGATCATGGGCAGGTTTTATTTCCTTCTTTGTTCGTGGCTCTTGTTGCACTTGGACCCACAGGAAGAATCTTTGTGTGTGGGCTGAGGGTGGTCTGCAACTGGGGAGTATTTTTCAGCGTTGCTGAGCTGCTTGTCCGGATTAACCAAGTATCATTGCTATCATCAGTAGTTCTCCGCTGACAAAGTTCTGTATGGAATGATTCGCCATTACCCTGTATTCTATGCAAATCTAATTTGTACATCTAACTTTATGAGACTTCAAATTATTCGGGAGTGGGTATGTACTGATACTCCACCATGTTTGTACTGTATACAGGACAAGGTTTGCTCATGTGAATTTTAGAACTTGAAATCTGAGCGAAGCATCTATGAGACCTGTAGCACAATAGGTGTGCCACTTAAGTGACATAATGCTTTGAAATAACTTATTTTCTTAATTTTATTTGAAAGAAGGGGAGGGAGAAGGACACAGAGAGAGAGAAGAGAGAGAGAGAGAGAGAGAGAGAGAGAGAGAGAGAGAGAGAGAGAGAGAGAGAATCTTTTGTTAGTTGATTCACCTTCTAAATACCGACTGGGGTTAGGAGCCTGGACTGCCATTGTGGTCTGTCTGTGGATGCCAGCGGCCCAAGAACTTGAGCCATCACCTGCTGCCTCCCAGGGTGTGTATTACCAGAAAGTCAGCATGGAAGCAAAGCAGCTGGGACTTGAACCAGTAGTCTGATGTGGGAATCAGGCCTCTCAAGCAACAGACTAACACAGTGTGCCACAATGCCTGACCCTGTTTTTAAAAACTGTGTCTTAAAATGGTTCAGGAGAGCTTGGGCCTCTTAAAACCTGATCATGGACAATTTCACTGTGGACCAGAGGAGCCCTGGGTCCCTGTGCCTGCTCATTGTACACTGTTTTTGTTTTTTTTTTTTTCTGAGAGCCAAGGGGACTTTGGTCACGCCTTGGACCTTCCAAGTGAGCATCGCTCTCTTCTGGTCTGTGAGTTGTCCCTCACAAGATCCTCAAGCCCAAGCCCTTGGTATTAGCTTGAGGTTTTGTCTTTTATTTACTTGCCTTCTGTGGGAACAACCAGGTCATTTTGACTTTTATTGTTTTCCCGTTTGGTTTAGTTATTTCATTTAGAGGGATTTCCTGGAGCAAATATCTCCCTTGTCTCCTCCGGCCATTGTCAGAAGCGAGTCTGCGCTCTCCTTGCAGAGTACCATGGAAGGCAGCTACTGTCACGGCGTCATGAAATGTGGCAGACCATTGATAGGTTCTTTGAATCTGGCATGGGATGATTTTCCTTATTTCCTTTTCTACTGTGCAGGGAATTGAAGATCCTCTATGAAATTGCTTTCCTTTGAAAAAGTGTCTAGTGGATTTCCGCCACTCAATGCACATACCATGATGAAATGTTACAGTGTGGGGAGGACAAATAACTGGTGGGGCTCAGAGGAGGGAGGGGAAAATAAAGGAACTTCATTTGAAGACGCAGACACCTATCTCAGATTATGACATCAAGTGAATGCCTTAGCTCTGAGGTTTGTTCTGGAAGGATCCTTAAGGGATTAGGTGTCATTTTTTGGAAGTGTACATTAAATTTTCCCTAAGGAGACATTCCATCAAAGGCTGATTATAATCCTTTCCTTATATGACAGAGAGAGATTCAACTGAAGTATCTTCTTTACATACTCTGATTAAAAGAATATATTTTTTAATTTTTTAAGAGTTATTTTATTTGAAAGACAGAGTTACAGACAGAGAAGGTGAGAGAGAAAGAGAGGGGTGCCTTCCATTCACTGGTTCACTGCCCAGATAGCTGCACTGGCAGGAGCTGGTCTGGTCTGGTCTGATGCCAGGAGTTTCTTTCAAGTTTCTCATGTCGGTACAGGGGCCCCAGGATTTGAGTCTACCTCTGCTGCTTTCCCAGGCCATTATCAAAACGCTGAATTAGAAATGAAGTGCTGGGATTTGAACCAGCACCCATATGGGTTGCTGATGCTACAAATGCAGGCTTAGCGTACACAGCACCAGTAAAATTATGACAGTATTATCATTACCAAATCTCTAAAGGCTTTTGCTTGATCTTTTAAATAGTCAAAGGTATTCCAAGGTATTCCAAACATATCATTATAGTAGCAGGTGAAAAGTACTGTCATTATTTATATAATTATTTATTTGCTGTATTAGAATATGTGTGTCTTGATAGAATGGAAAATATTTAATTACTTTTGGTTTTCCTAGTGCCTAGGACATATCCAGCACATGGCATGCACTTCAAAAATAGAAAATATATGTTGATTTATGAATTAGAATAATTTTGTGAATCAGCACCTATTTACTGAATGGTCTATTTTTCACTCCATGGAGCATACAAAAGACTTAATTAGTTTTTTGCTCTTGAAGACTTTATAGTTTAACCTGAAAGAACAGACTGGCATACTTGAAACAATAAAAGTATTGTTTGCCAAGGAGATTTCTGCAGAATACTCAATTTGGGATTGCTATAGCAGAAGGGGTTCTGTGATCAACTGAATTTGCAATGTAGCATACTATATCCTCCTCGAGAGATTTCAACATACATATGTATGTAAATGCTCCAAGATGTGCTCTGATAAAAGCCCATATAAATTCTGAATCTCATTGGAACAATAACAACACCTTATGTAGGTGAGGCTTAACATCCTATATGTAGTTCTGGAGAATACTCTGATTTAGAGAATAAAAATGTGTTAAATTACATAGATATAATTATATACAAAATAGTACAAAGATATCAATCATAGTGGTTTTAAGACAAAGGAATATATTCTGTGGAATTAGATTAAGGAACATTTTATTTATTTTTTTAATTATTATTTATTATTTTTAATTCATTAATTACATTGTATTATGTGACACAGTTTCATAGGTACTGGGATTCTCCCCACCCCTCCCCAAACCCTCCCACCATGGTGGATTCCTCCACCTTGTTGCATAACCACAGCTCAAGTTCAGTTGAGATTCCCCCATCGCAAGCATATACCAAACATAGAGTCCAGCATCTTGTTGTCCAGTCAAGAAGGAACATTTTATAGTCTGGATTCTTTTTCTTTTTTTTTTTCTTTTTTTTTTTTTATAATCTGGATTCTTTCAAAGGTTTATTTGTTGCTATTGGAAAGGCAGATTTATAGAGAGGGGACAGAGAGAAAGATCTTCTAACCTCTGGTTCACTCCCCAAATGACACTACGACCAGAACTGAACTGATCTAAAGTCAGGTGCTAGAAACTTCTTCTGGATTCCTAGATGGGTACAGGGTCCCAAGGCTTTGGGCCATTCTCCACTGCTTCCCCAGGACATAAACAGGGAGCTGAACAGGAAGTGGAGCAGCTGCGATGCAAGCTAGCACCCATATAGGTGCATGCCCATGTGGACCATGATCAAGGAAAGTGGGAAACTGGATGATAAAAATTTCCTTTTTTTTTTTTTTTTTTGCTTACTGTATCTGGAGGATGGTGGAGAGAAGGGAAGAAGGCTGCTCCCAGCAGCCTAATTACATCACTACCCAAGGATGTGGGATGGCTACTCTATGTCATCCCAGGTTCTTCAATGTGAAGCATTAAGTGGTTTTGATAGTTCTGAGATGCTGTTAATTTAGTTGCTCCAAAGTTGAGGAGATCCGTTGATGACAGAGTCCACCTTAGATTCGCCACTAGCCCAGAGATACTTACATTTAAATTGCTGTTAGTCGAGTGAAACAGATTGCCCTCCATATGGTTGATGGGCCTTGTCAAATCAGTTGATGACTTGATTAAAACAGAAAATGGAATAAAATTCTTCAGAAAATAAAATAAAATTCTTCCACAATAAAGAAAAGTTAAAAGGATAGGCCTTTTCCAAATCTGCCCTACAAATGATACTTAATGATGTTCTCTTGACAGAGAAGAGAAATAGCACCCACCAAAACAAAGGCAAATGTGAAGAACATCCCAGTAAAATAATAACAGAAGACTAAATTAATGAACTACCCAATGCTAAATAACAGGAATAAATGGCTTAAACTCTATCTATTTGTTTCCTACAGGAGATACATCTCACCAACAAAGATCAGTGGAAACTATATCTCATGGATTTTGATGTTTTTGTTTTAGTTTCATTTCCTCAAAACACTTTTTTTCTCTCATTAAGTTCTTCAGTGATTCATAGATCATACAGAAGCATCATTTTCTTCAAAAAGGTTTTTTATTTTCTTTTTTGTTTCTTCAGCAACACATTAGTCATTCAGTAGCGTGTTATTTAACTTAATGGTGATTTTGTTTGGTGACTTTTCACTTGGGGGGAATTTATAGCGACTGTGTAGTGGAGACTGACATGTCCAGATGTGAGGATACGCTGCAGTGTGCATCTCTACTTCCGGATCGAGGATGAACTCCCAGTGGAATTGTTGGATGTATCCTGACAATGGGATGCTGGACTCTGCCATTGCTCATGCCCACAATGATGAACATATGACTGTTTATGAGGAATTATGCTGGTGTAATGATATGGGAGAACTCAGTGGGGGGTGGAGGAGGGTTGGGGAGGGAGAAGGGGAAACCCCAGGGCTCATGAAACAGCACCATAAAGTGATAATAATAATAATAAATGAAAAGAAAGAAAGAAAAAGTCAGTTCTCCTTGTGGCTCCAGTCTGAAAGACCTGGTACTTGACTTACAGCCTTAGTTCTTCCTAAAATGTTTCTGGTTTGCTGGCCATCATAATTACATGATTCAATTCATTCATAGAAATCTCTGTGGTTTGTTATGTTGAGTTGTTAGCTAATAACTTTGATTAACTAAGTGACCTTGACTAGCCCAATGAGGAATGTAAAATTACATAATGTCGTTTAGTGAGTTTTAAGTCCTAGTAATGGGGATATTAGTGCAAAGGAAGGAGTAGAAAAGTCTGGAGCGATTCCAGATCTGGAGCCCAGGCTGTGCAGTCTTGTGTTCTGGACCATCGTGTGAATAATGCAGTCGTCACGGTGTACCCTGCACTCAGAAACTCTCCAGGTATCCATCTTGTCAACTTCAGATGGCCTTGATCTCCCAGAATCTCTCCAGATCTTGATCTTCGAAATGAGTCATCGACCCTTCTTGACATACTGTTTCCTTCTAGGAGATTGAGACAAATTTCCTTAGAGGGGCAGGCCATTGGCTCAACTGGCTAATCCTCCACCTCCAAACACTGGCATCTGATACAGGCCCCAGTTCGTGTCCCAGCTGTTCCAGTTCCCATCCAGCTCCCTGCTTATGGCCTGCAAAAACAGTGGAGGAAGAACCAAGTCCTTGGGCCCCTGCACCTGCATTGGAGACCAGGAAAAAGCTCCTGACTCCTGGTTTTGGATTGACTCAGCTCTAGCTGTCACAGTGATTTGGGGAGTGAACCAACGGATGGAGGATCTGTCTCTCCTTCTCTCTGTAGTAGATCTACCTTTCTAATAAAAATAGATGAATTTTAAAGTAGATTCTTTTTCTTAGAATTTCTCAGTTCTCTTGTGAATGTTGAGAGTATCAGGAATGCCCTTCGCATTGGTGCATAATAAACCTGCTGTTTCTAAGTTCAAGCTTCACTGTTAGTGTGGATTCTCATTTGGCCCTCTCCCCTGACACATGCTAACAATGTGGCTTTGGACATTTTGTGTGACTCCTTTTGACTTAATTCTTCACCTATAAAATGAGTAAAACAGATTGACCCCACGGAGTTTTGTGAAGAGTAATTAAAACAATGCACATAGGCTACTTTAAAACTGTAGGAAAATCTCTGAGCCTAAGGAACAGTATCATGAAAAATAAAAATATTTTTTAAAAAATTGCAGCAAGGTGATAATCACTGAAATGATAATAATTATTGTAGTTTTTGAAAAAATCAGGAATTGGTTTAGCATTCATATGAGGTAGTCTATTCCAAGATTTTTGGGAGCTAACACCATGGTGTAGTAGTAGGTTAAACCTCTAGTTACAGTGCAGGCATCTCGTATAGGTGCCAGTTGTAGTCCTGGCTGCTCCACATCCTGTCCAGCTCCCTGCTGATGTGCCTGGGAAATCAGCAAAACGTGGCCCAAATTCTTGCGAGCCTGTAGCCACGTGGGAGACTCAGAGGAAGCTCCTGACTCTCGGCTTCAGACTCGTCCTGCTCCTACTGATGCAGCCATTTGAGGAGTGAACCAGTGGATGGAAGATTTCTCTCTGTCTCATTCTTCTCTCTGTAAATCTGCCTTTAAAATAAAAGGAAATAAATCTTTGAAAAAATCCTTTTTAATGAATACATTTTCTCATTTATATAATGAGCTATTCAAACATGAGTCCACAACATCATTTTAATTGCTAGACACAACAAGCACATGATACAGTCCTTTTTCAGTAGAAGCTTGGAATTTTTTTTTTACAAGAACTTAGCTTTTAAGGAATTTAGTTCTTGGCTTTTTTTAAAAGAATTATGTATTTTTATTGGAAAATCAGATTTACGGAGAGAGAGGAGATACAGAGGGATCTTCAGTCTTCTGGTGCATTCCCCTAGGATCCGGAACAGTCAGAGCTGAGCCAATCTAAAGCCAGGAGCCAGGAGCCTCTTTCTGGTTTCCCATGTGGACACAGGATCCCAAGGCTTTGGGCCGTCCTCGACTGCTTTGCCAGACCACAAGCAGGGAGCTGGAAGGGAAGTGGAGCAGCTAGAGATCCCGGCAGGTGCAAGGTGAGGACTTTAGCCATTAGGTTTTTGCACCTTGCCTGGTATATACATTTTTTTAAGATTTATTTACTTTTATTGAAGACAGATCTACTACAGACAGAAGGAGACAGAGAGAAAGATCCCCCATCTGCTGATTATCTCCCTAAATGGCTGCAGCTACTGGAACTGAGCTGATCCAAAGCCAGGAATCAGGAGCTTCCTTTGAGTCTCTCACATGGGTATAGGGTCTGAAGGACTTGGGCCATCCTCCACGGCGTTGCTCAGTCCATAAGCTGGGAGTTGGATCAGAAATGATTCAGCTGTGACTAAAATCAGTGCCCTTATGCCCATATGGAATACCAGAACTGGCAGTTGGAAGATAAGCCTGTTGAGCCACTGTGCCAGTCCTGGCTTAATTTTTTGTTGTTGTTGTTTGTTTCTTTTTAAAGGTTTGCTTTGCTTTTATCTGAAAGGCAGAGTCACGGATTGAGAGACACAGAAAGAGAGGTCTTCCTTCTGTTGGTTCACTGCTCTAATGGCCATAAGTGCCCAAGCTGTGTGGATCTGAAGCCAGGAGCTAAGAATTTCCTTCTGGTCTCCCACATGAGTACCAGGGTCAAGGAACTGAGCCATTCTCTGCTTTCCCAGACCCTAAGAAGGGTGCTGTGTCGAAAGTGGAGCAACTGAGACTTGAACTGGCATTGTAGGTCGAGGCTTAACGCACTACACCATGGCTCCGACCCTTTAGCTCTTGGGTTTAAAAGTTCTTATGACCCGTCACTTTCATAAAGATCTGTATTATACATGCCCATAGTTGAAGTCCAATGATTCACTCCCGAAGTGAGCCGCAACGGCCGGTGCGCGCCAATCTGAAGCCGGGAACCTGGAACCTCTTCCGGGTCTCCCACATGGGTGCAAGGTCCCAATGCATTGGGCTGTCCTCAACTGCATTCCCAGGCCACAGGCAGGGAGCTGGATGGGAAGTGGAGCTGCCAGGATTAGAACCGGTGCCCATATGGGATCCCGGGGCTTTCAAGGCAAGGACTTAAGCCACTAGGCCACGCCTCCCGGCCCCTGTACTTGCTTTTCTTTCTGTTACCAGTAATATCATCAATGTATTTTCTCTCTGATTTATTTTGCTTTTTTTAATCTCTCAAGCAGATGCGTATTATGAAAAAGTTGTGCATGATTTGAAAATTCCTTTGACCTGAGATAAACTTACCTTTTAATTTCATTTTCCGTGAGCTTTCGTATCTGTGTAGATTTTCTTTAAAATTTTCTGAGTGGGAAAAAGTAGTTTGATTCCTGTTTCCTTTAGCATCTATTCATCTGAGAATAAAATTGGTTAGGATGTTTATGATTCAAAATCAAAATAGTTAATCTCATCAGATGCCCTACTCAGGATCCTTATAGTGAGTCATCGGGGCTAACTACTGCCATCTGACCAGTATCCTTCCTCAGTTTTTCTCTGCCACTATCCAGTTTGATATTGGGTACTTTGACAGTATAGGTATTGTGACTTCAACCTGGAAATTCTCCACAGTCTTCCGCAATTCTAATGGTTCTGATCCAACTTGCATCTCTTACTTCAAACTCTAACCACATTGATCTGTTGACCCCTGGACCATCTTAAGCTTGTTCATTTCCTGAGAGGTTTGCCTTGGGGAGCTCCGGCTTGTTTATATTTGTCTTCTTACCATGCGTATCTATCGTAGACATTAGCATAGAGAGCCTGACCCTGACCACCCTACTCAAAGTGTACTGCTTGCTGCTGTTAGCTCCTCTGTTTAGCTGCCATCATGTACTTACTTCAGTCTGAAATCGGTCAGTTTCTAACATTTAATTTTTTTAAATAATGTTTTGGCTCTAAGATCATGAATATGGTGACCATGACTGACTGGTGTGCAACTGTATTCTAAACACCAGGAGGAATTTATGTAGCATAAATAAATGAAGAATGAATGAATAGCTTCTTTCTTTTTTTATTGTATAAATTTTATTCTTGATACTTTTTACATATTTGATTAGGGTGCGAAGGATTAACGGCTTTAGGAAAGTGGGTGAGACCATTGTTTTGACATTCTCTTTTTACCGTCCTGCATCTGGGGAGGGGGGCGAAATAAGGGGAGAAGCCACATCCAGCCTCCCAACCATGCCAGGGTCTCCGATGTGGGGCAAGCTCCAAGGGTCCTGCTCAAGAGTTTTTTATAGTTCAACAGTTCTGTATTGCTGCCAGTCTGGCCACTCCAGTCACGAAAAACTCTCTCAAGACTCCACCAGCTGATATAGTAGTCCACCTCCTGTTCTAGCAGGAACAGTGGCCTTTCCTGACCGGCCCTCACCCATTCTGGTTCTTACTGTTGGGTGCTACAGCCCAGCCTAGCCTGGTCCATACCCAGACACAGCTCACACATGACTCAGCAGGGACAGGACCTAGCCCAGCCCATCTATACCCATCCTGGTTCTCATGAGCTCCAATGGATGCTGGAGTCTTGCCAAGTCTGGCGCGTCCTAGACCCAGTACACACTTGTGTCAAGGGACACTGCATCCATACCCAGACCAGACAGCATCCCCTACTCTGGCCCCGGAGCTCACCAGTAGGAAACACAACCCAGCCAGGGCATCCCCTTTGCGCCCCATCCAGGCTTGCTCCCAACCGCAGAGCTCATGCATGCTGGTGGTTGCTCTGACCCAGCTTGGCATAGTCTCTCACCTGTCTTGGCCTTTGCCTTCAGATGCCGTAGTCTGGCCTGGCCCAATCAGCCCCCAGTCTCAACTCCTGCTGGTGGGTGCTGCAACCTGGCCCTGTTCAGTCTGCTCTCATCCCCGACTAATGCAAACATGTAGTTGTGGCAGCCTACCCTATCCTGACCTGCACTCCATCCTGTTTTCTTTACTTGCCAGTGAGTTAAGATTTGCTCAGCCCTGCCCAATCCGCCCCCTTCTAAAACCAACTCACACACTTGCTGATGGAAGGAGCTATCCTGCCCAGCCCAACACCTAGGCCTGGACCATGTGCTCATCAGTGGGAGCTATGACCCACTAGTGGAGGTTCCCAGGTTCCCTCACTTGAGCCACTACCAGAGCCAGATCTCACACATGCCAGCAGGTGCGTGGCCCTTACCCAACATGGCCTTTCCCATCTGTCCTGGCCTTTGTATGAGCTGGTACAGCCTGGCCTGCCCCATCCCTGTTTTAGGGTGCTCATGTGGGTGCTGCAACCTGTACCTGCCCCACTTGTTCCCAGCCCCAGTACTGGTGAGCATTGGTGAGTTCCATGGTCGCACCTAGCTCAACCCATCACCATTCCAACTCTCAAGCTAACCAGCAGGACTTGTAGTTCCATAGGGTTGGGCCCACATATCCCCCATAGAATCTACCCCCAGACCTGTTTCTCTCGTGTGCTGTTAAATGTCATGGCCCAGTCTAATGTGACCCATACCCTGATCTGACACTGTCAGGTACTGGGGATGTAGCCCTGCCAGATAGGCCCCCTGCCATAGCTTGCATGTGCACTGGCATGTGGTGGTCAGCCATGTTCCATGCTAACAAGCCCAACCTGGGACTCCCATGTGGGCTGGTGCATCATTCTGACCCGAAAATATCTTCAGGTCTCTCCCCAGCAAACCACTGGGTCTCAGTCCCCATGCTTACCAGCAAGTACAGTAACCCTATCGTTGGATATCCCTCAGGATTCATTCCTTGCCTACATGTACTACGGTCTTATCCATGGATGTCCCTAGGCAGTAATTCCATACCCCCAAGACCCCAGAGCTTGCTGCTCGGTGGCCAGTATGTGGAGCTCAGTGCCAGTTGGCGCTCTGGTCGCCCACAAGCCCAGGACCCTCCCCCTGCCTAGCAGTGTTGAATGGGGAGCTAGGATGCCCAGCAGGAAGCCTGGGCCTTCACGGGTACCCCCAGCTGCAGCCACATGACTGGGTGATCCAGACACCATGCTGCTGCTCAGACTTACCTGGACTCTGCTCACTAACGGCAGCAGTGAGTGGAGCCATGGTTCTGGGCATGCCCAGAGCTGTCCGAGATCTATCCTCAGTCTGCTCACTGTGGAAGGAGGAAATTCTTGGTTTTCAGGCTTGGACAAGCCCAGGACCCTCCCCTGCCCAGTAGCATTGGATGGGGAGTTACAATCCGCAGCAGGAAGCCTAGGCTGGCAGGGGTACCCCCAGCCACCCATGCTGCGACTCAGACTTACCTGGACTCCTGAATGAATAGTTTCTTAGACATGTTTTCTAAGTGTATTCCTCCGGCAGTTCAAAAAGTTCATGGACAAATGCAATTTAGAGAAACTTATTTCGATGCAGAAAATTTTGTAGTTCATGTGTGCACGGGATCTTTGAAAATACATTTTATGAAACATTCACATGTAAATTTCTAAAAATTCACCCCACATTTCCATTTTTGCTATGAACCTTTTGTCGTATGCTTTATGTTTGTTAGGTGAGTGTGGAGTATAACCCTAATAATTTGCTGATTTGCAGACAGCAAAGCAATTGCTACTTATTGATGTTCAGGCCCTCATGTTTTATATGGTAGCTTGATATAATCTTAATCTTTTTTTTTTCCTCATTTCAGTTTTTTTTTTTAAATTAGGGTAACAAGTTACAAGGGCTAAAGGGAGTATTGAGGAGAAGCCCCACCCAGTCTCCCACCCACCCAGGTCCCGGATGTAGGGCATGCTCTGGGATCCTTGCTCAAGTGGTCCCGGTAGTTCACCAGTTGTGTATTGCTACCAATTTCGCCACTCCAGACATGATAAGACTGTTGAATAATCTACTGATTGCCATAGCCCATCATAGTCTCCCTTTGTCCAATGTTTCACTGCCAACGGATAGCTGTGGTGGTTGACTGACCGTCTTTTCTTGGTTAAGGTTCTAAGTCTGCTATTTTGGTTGAGGGGATCCCCAAAGAAACTTTGAGGTGTTCCCAGACCAGAATCCTATAAGTACTAGCAATACAGGACCTGGCACAGTCCGTCTCCCCATTCAGCTGGTGGTTGCAGTTGCTGGTATAATCTTAATCTTTAACTGACATAATGTATTTGACTGTATGTTGAAGAGGGAGTCTGGTGGCATCAAAGCACACACTCCTTTGTGGACCTTATGGGACATGCAGGAATAATGGCTGGTCTCCGTGGGTATGGCAATGATTAAAGCCTATAAATGTGAAGGCATTTGTTCTTCCTTGTCACCATACTCCCTCCCACCAGCCTTTATCAGTCACATCAAAAGTCCTACCCTGACCATCCTTTGACATAATTCATTCTTCAGAGTATGGACCTTTCTAGGTCCTGGGTCTAGGTCCCAAGAGAACAAAGGCAACAAGTGACAGATTCAGTCTATTGGCTCTCCCAAGTGCAACTGGAATTTCATTTCAGTGAAGCAATGACTTCTTTGAGAGGCTGAGCTGAGCTATTAATGCATGTGAAGGAAAAGAGGAGGTTAAATGTGGGGCTGTCAATCTGTGCAGTGCCCTTGCAAGATAGATGATACCATCTTCCCTTTTCAATAGCCTTCCTGGCATCCAATTTGCATGAATTGTGAGATAATGCTCAGCTCTGTCTTATTTGCACATCTGGAAACATAAGGGATAGATACCAATGTTCCACTAGTAAATCCAGAGAGTGTAGCAAGGTTAACTCTTCTCATTTAGAATCAGAAATGATATGTTGGTCACCTCCTAGCTGGGGAAAAAAAAGGACCTGTGAAATCAAAGGGTTATCTACGTAAGTAAATATTTGCTTAGTCCCTGAAAGCAGTCAGATAAAGCAATTTTCTGCCTCCACATTGAAGATGTCTGCAGAAAACTCCCTCTTAGTGTATGAATAACATTCTTATCAAGCACGAGAAAGACTAGTCAGTAGCAATAATGGTCATGGCTTTATCATGTTTTGGGGTAGTTACCAAAAAACTTTTAAATTTTAAAGATTTTTAGTAAAGCCTAGCCTTCATACGTGCTTGGGGAGTAAACAATGTGTCTTACTCAGGAATCAGGTGAAAATACTAGGTAGTGCTACCTCTATCCAAAGTACCACCCCTCACCCAGTACACTAGTGGAAGCTAGTATACAACTACCTAGGTTCTCTTACACTCAGGATGTGTGTCCTGTCTGATGCTCAGAGCTCCCCTCCAGGAGGAAGCCCATTCTGCATGTCAGCTGCCGGGTTTTCTTTCCCATTTCGCTTTCTGCTCCCCTGCCATTATTTCCTGGGATTGCCTCCAAACTGGAATTTTTGTCTCAGAAAGGATTTCCAGGGAAATCCAAACATGTAAGATCACATCCAGTAAAATACATACATACAAACATACATACATACATACATACACTATATCCCACCATGACATAGCTAGTGCTGATACTATGTAATTTCCCTGGAATGTAGCACAAATGGAACAGGAAGTATTGTTGTTTTGCTTTTAAAGATTTATTTATTTTAATTGCAAACTCAGATAACGAGAGGAAGAGAGACAGAGAGGAAGATCTTCCATCTGATGATTCATTCCCCAGGTGACCACAACGGCCAGAGCTGATCTGATCCGAAGCCAGGAGCCAGATGCTTTTTCCAGGTCTCCCACATCGATGCAGGGTCTCCGTGGCTTTGGGCTGTTGTCGACTGCTTTCCCAGGCCACAAGCAGGGAGCTGGATGGGAAGTGGGGCTGCCAGGATTAGAACTTACACCCATATGGGATCCCGGTGCATTCAAAGCGAGGACTTTAGCTGCTAGGCCACCGTGCTGGGCACTAGCATGGTATTCTTTAAGGATTGGAAATAGGAAAAAATGGAAAAACATCGTTGTATGGAGTTTCAACTTTCTAAGATGAAAAGGATTGAGGAGATGAATGGTGGGATGGCTACATGGTGGTGTTAAGTGAACATTAGTGATTTATACAGTTTAAGTCAGTATGTTGGTAAATTTTAGGTTATGCATATTTTACTGCAATTTAAAAAGCATATAAGAAGGAGGCTACAGATATTTGCATGCTTTTGAGGCCAGCTCACTGGAATAATAGAACAAAAAGAGGAAATAAGAGGATATTGAAGTTGAAGCCAGCAACAGCAGAACATTCCCATCAATTTGTGAAGAAAATATTAATCTTTCTCAAGCTCTCCTGGAGGAAGATTCTTAACAGCAGCTATAAAGCCCAAATCATCAATATCTCAGTTTATTCCATTTACACGATTATGACTGAAAACTGAAAGTGGAGCAAGTTTTCTGCTCAATCGATGCTAAACCTTGTCCATTTGTCATCCATTGAGCAGAAGACAGGAGCAGAGCATTCAACCAAAGTTTAAACAGAGAGATCTTCCATCCACTGGTTCACTCCCCGGATGGCCACAGTGGCTGGAGCTGAGTCGACTCAAAGCCAAGAAACAGGAACTTCTGAGGCTCCCACATAAATGCAGGGGCTCAGGGAACTGAGTCATCCTCCACTGCTTTCCCAGCTCAAAAGCAGGAAGTTGGATCAGAAGTGAAGCAGCTGGGATACAAAATGGCCCCACCAGGGGTGCCAGCAGCATAAAGTTTAAGGCTACTGTGCCATGGTGGCAGCCACACTGCATTGGAATTGTCAAATTCCAAGGACTCTCAGTTCTCTAGAAATAGACTAAATGTCTGGTTTTATCACCTACAAAAATATCCTGAATTTGATTGTTTAGTTTGAGAAATAAAAATTTTTATCTTTCAATGTTTACCTTTTAATTTCGTGTACACTGAATGCTTGAGGCTATTTTCTACATTTGATTGTTCTAAATTTTACACTTGATCTTAGCCAAAAGGCCAAGAAGCGATGATTGTTCTAAATTTTGTTGGCCAGAACTTATAAATACAACCTCAATTTAACTGTAAGCTAGTCCAAAACTATAATCTTTCTGGGATTCCAAGAAAAGGAAAATCAAATGGAAGTTGATAGGTGTTTAGCCACAGTGTAGCTGGATCTAACCACAAGCCACACATAAAATTCAAATCAATAGGGAAGGTATTATTATCATTCCATTTATAGAAGCCTAGAAAATTCCAGTATATTAGTGAATATACTACTTTTAATCAAAGTGACTTGAGGAAGTTTGCAATAGAAAAGACAGTAAATTAACACAAAATAAACGGTAAAAGAGGTACAAAAGTTGGTTTTGAGTTTTCTGGATGTAATGATAAAAACGTCAAAGCTGTTATTTGTATAATAAAGTAGACTAGGTCAGTTTCATTTGTAATGCTTTACTGGTACCAGTTTTGCCAATGATGAGTTTTATAATGTAGACATTACATTATAATGTACTGGATAGTTTTTAAATAGGAATTTTATAGGAAATGATTAATTTTTGAACTTCTCAACAAGAAGACATAATATTAAATTGGTCTGTAAAGACATGTCTATAAGGATCTAATATAATAGTCCTTGAACATAGATTTTCTAGGTATTTGACTTGATTTAGGGATGCAGCTCATAGGACTGAGGGAAATGGATGTTTAGCAAGCGTCTAGCACAACTTTCTGTATATCAGTTCTCTCTGTGAGAACTTCGATATTAGATGGAAAGAATGTTATTTATTGAAGGAAACCTATAGAATTTTGATAGAGACACTTAAGTGGAAGAATTAGCATTTTGATGGAAAACTAAGGAAGCGGACTTGGATTTTTGTTTTGAGTAAATTTAAAGTAGAGCATTTAGAATATAGCATTTTAAGGTTTTTTTTTTTTTATTAGAAAATCAGATATGCAAAGAGAAAGAGAGACAGACAGGAAGATCTTCCATCTGTTGATTCACTCCCCAAGCGGCCGCAATGGCCGGAGCTGCACCAATATGAAGCCAGGAGCCAGGAGCTTCTTCTGAGTCTCCCATGCAGGTGTAAGGTCCGAAGGCTTTGTGCTGTCCTCCTCTGCTTTTCCAGGCCACAAGCAGGGAGCTGGATGGGAAGTGGGGCTACAAGGATTAGAACCGGCACCCGTATGGAATACTGGTGCATGCAAGGCAAGGATTTTAGCTGTTAGGCTACTGCACTGGGCCCTAGAACATAGCCTTTTAAATGTATATAAAAAAATATCAGGTAGGTTCTGAATTAACTGTTCCAAGAGCCTGTTTCTGTGTGATTCACTTTCCACAGAGGTGATTTCGTAAAAGCTTGGGAAAATCATTTGGAGTCCATGAACAGTTGGAGATGATTGACCTGTATACTGCTTCTCTCTGTGTGATCAAAGACTTCTCCATCTTATCTTTGATGCTTTAAGCCGGCTGGTTATGTCTTTACTACACTGTAGTCTCTTGAGTGATCTTTTCAGTTGACGCATTACGCACTTCATGACCTAATCTGCTTCTCAATTCAAACTTTGGATCTTCCCCACCCCCCCCAATCTCAAATTTACTCACCTGCTTTTGAGATTTATTTTGCTTAATTTAATGGCTGAGTCATGGAGAGGGCAGGAGAGACATAGAGAGGAATAGATCCTCCATATGTTCGTTTGCTTCCCTCAAACTACTGCCGCGGGAGCCTGGAACTCCATCCAAACCTACCATACAGTTCCTAGGGCCTGAACCAGGGAGCTGGAGCAGAATGAGAGTAGTCAGGGCTCAGGTCAGCTTTAATGTAGGATGCTGGCATTTCAAGTGGTGGCTTAACCCTCTGTGCCCCAGTGCCAGCCCTCTCCTCCCATTTCCAACAGTTTAGATTTTCTTTTTAAGAATGTTCAGTTTTGGGTCCTACTGTCATCTCTATTTGATGGATTTTGGCATACATGTGTGCTTCTGCCTCTTTTCACACTGCCTTTGGATAAGCTGTCACCCTCTAGTTTAAGGTTTTAAAAATTGCTTTGCACTGAGCTCATCAAATGGACTGGACCTGCTTCCCAAAATGAATGTTTAAATAAAGATGATCATAAATCAATTCTTATTTCTAAAAGTTTGTAATTCTTATTAATATCTTCTATCAGGTAACTTGAGGACCTAAATATTCAAGAATATATTAATTGAATTTATGATCTATTTTTCATGAAAATAATGAGTAGATGACTGCTCTTATAAAAGCATAGTTTATTGTGCTTTGAATCCAATCTCAACAAACATAAACCTGGAGTCATTTAATTAGCTTAAATGACTTTACAAGGATTTGGAAATGCTTTGTTCAAGAATGTTGTTCATTTTATGGCAATGGTTAATTAGATACTCAGTAAAGAATGCACCTAACATTTCACAATTAGTTTAAATTATACATACATGAAGTAAAGGTCAATGGGTTATAAAGTTGATCTTTAGAGATCAAAATACTTAAAACTGTATGATGCTAGAAACTCACTAGGAGTTTGAGGCATCTGTGTTTGTAAGCATTTTTCATGATACATGTATATATACGTCACATATACATGTATATACATGCATACACACACTATTTTCATCTTATATAAGGCTATGCTAATATATGTTGTAATTTGTAAAAATCAATATTAGACAGATAAATTCCAGGCAGATACATTGCTGTAATGTCTATTTCAGTAGGGCTTGCTATATGAGACTGGTTTAAATGTGGCTGGGTTGAATTCTATCCACTAGATTGAGAGTCATAACTTCTCTTTTGCCGTTGGGTGTTATGGGCAAGGCTCTGGAGTTCATACTCACCCAGTGCTGAAGGCAATTGTGGAGAAACGTAGCCACTGAGCACCACTGTTGAGAATGGGGTTGTACTTCCACTGAGGGCTCCTGTGTGGTCAGTTCCAAATGCTTCACATGATGTATGTGCTAGTTTCACTTCCACACTTGAACTTTTCAAAGCCTGTATTGCTGTAGTTCTTTACCTGAGGTGAGAAACGTGTCCTGAACTTTCTTTTGATTCCAGAGAACTAAAGTAAAGCTGACATTAACATAGACCTGAAAGTTCACAAAGATTAATATGCTGCTGAATTATGTAAAAAGATGGGCAATTTTTATCTTATCCATATACATTGCTTGGTTGTTTAGCTAGCTTTGTGCAGTTATGATCAAAAGAGATTTTAGTTTATCTCAAGAATAATCACATATCCCCTCCTGGTTACGCACCAGCTTAGAGCTAGATCAAAATGTATTCTCGATGCGACAAGTATCTAAAAGATGGATTTCCACTCATTTATACTGATGTATCTCTTTAATAACCCCCCAAAATTAATTAATTTGAGCTAAACTTACTGCTTGTCAATGTCATTAGTCTTCTGGAAGCAAAAAATAGGAATGAAAAGAAAACAGAAAGTGCTCAAAAACTCTTAGGACAAACAACCAGCATGGTTTTATGGGAGTTAAAGACTTAGGTTCTACAACAGTGTTAGGCTTTCTTGACTGGCCTTGTTACATTACTCCTATCCCTAGGTAAGTTATGGCTGCCCATGAAAACCTGGGGTTGTGTGATGTGAAATCAGCTGCTTGCACTCAATCACTCAAGGTAACCTGCAGGGCACCCTGACTTAACTGTATCCATGTCCAAGACACAGTGCTGTCCTTCCTCTCGGCCATGATTTGGTGTAAAGGTTGAGACCTTGGTGGAATAGAAAATCAATATGCCCTCTCTCTGGGGATAATTTAGATCAGGCTTTATTATGGGAGTCACAGAGGATAGCTGTTAAAAATGGGCAAGAGGATGTAGTACTTGGCAAAGCTGAAGTCCTGAGAAGCCCACATAAGGAGAGTGGCTGTGAGGAGACTTCAGTGAGTTTGCTGATGAACGGAGTGTTTGCTGACCTATGCTGCTATTGCTTGACTGCAAGGCCTACAGGGAGCCAAACTGCACTGTGTCAAAAAGTACTGTTGAGACTCGAGCTGTGGTATCGCACCTTAAGCTGTTGCTGTTGACACTGACATCTTATAAATGATATCTATATTCAGTACCCAGCTCCTGGATTTGGTCAGGCCCAACCCCAGCTGTTCCAGGCATTTAGGTCCTGAACCAGCAGGTGAAAAATCTGTCTCTATTTGTCTTTGTCTCTCTGATTTTCTAATAGATTCACAGGAGATTGTGAGAATAATGCGGACAGGTTCTATGTAGAATTCACCAAGTTTCCCTCCATGGTAACAGCTTTAAAAAAAATTAACTTATTTGCAAGTTGCTGTTGGGAGACAGAGAGGGATGAAGGGAGAAAGAGAGAGAGAGAGAGAGAGAGAATGAGAGAGAGTAATTTTCCATCCGCTGATCCGCTCCCTAGATGGCTGCAATGCTGCAGCGAGGTCAAGCCAAAGCTCGGTCTCTCACATACGTGGCAAGGTCCCCAATACCTGGTCCATCCTCTGCCATTATTCCCAGGTCATTGAAAGGGAGCAGGATAAAAAATGGAGCAGACAGGGATTGAATTGGCACCCATATAGGATGTGAGCTTTGTAGATGGTGGCTTAACTCTCTATACCACAGCCTAGCCCAGTGGTAATGTCTCATGTAATTGTAAAATAATAGCAATACCAGGAAACTGATTATGGTATGACCCTCAGAACTTACTCAGAATTTAATTCACATGCATACATTTCTTTTTGGCATGCCTGGTTCTTTTGCATATACATTGATTGGTCACCATCACTACAATCAACATACAAAAATTGTTCCAGTTTCGTTATCACATCGATTGTTACGCCTGTCCGCAGTCCCTGTTCTCTTCCCTAACCTTAGAAGACAGTAATCTGGTTTTCACTGCTGTAATTTTGTCATTCTGAGACTTTACAGTAATTGAATCATAATCTTTTTTTTTTAAAGATTTATTTTATTTTTATTACAAAGTCAGATATACTGAGAGGAGGAGAGATAGAGAGGAAGTGGAGCTGCCGGGATTAGAACCAGCGGCCATATGGGATCAAGGCGAGGACCTTAGCCACTAGGCCACGCTCCCTAGCCCCTGAATCATAATCTTTTGAAATTGACCGTTTTCCACGCAGCATAGTGTCTGTGAGAATCACCCATGTTGTCTTATGTATCAGTAATGAGGACATTTTCACCTGTATTGTGGGAGATTTGAAACTTGCATTCTCGACCCACAGAGCTTTTGTAGTATGAAATGAGATTATCTATATTAAAACATTACTTACGATGTCAGAGATTATTTGAATGGAAGGATGGTTTTTAATAATGATATGCCTTAATAAAGGGATAAAGAAACTACCTGTGTATTCCAAGGCCCCAGTTTTACAAAATGGGAAGCAGTGTGATATAAGACAGAGGGTAATCAATCCTACCTATTATGACTTTGAGAATTTAACTTTTCTCTCAGTTGGTTTTATTTTTAATCTAAAAATATATTTAGTGTCTATTTTGCAATGTGTTGTGGCAACAACACGCAACACAAATGGTACTACTGTTACTATAACATGGAAATAATAGGAATAATATGATCTGATCATAGGGACTTCAGTTCATACAGCCTGCAGAGACCAGTCGTAATAGGTGTCTAGCAGTGGTAACTCTCTTATTATTGCTGCAATGAGAACTTTCTGTAGTGGGCCTGTGGGTTATTTCTTTTTGAAAAGAGAATGGTGGGCCCGGCGGCATGGCCTAGCGGCTAAAGTCCTCGCCTTGAATGCCCCGGGATCCCATATGGGAGTAAATTCCAATCCCGGCAGCTCCACTTCCCATCCAGCTCCCTGCCTGTGGCCTGGGAAAGCAGTTGAGGACAGCCCAATGCATTGGGACCCTGCACCCGTGTGGGAGACCTGGAAGAGGTTCCTGGTTCCCAGCTTCGGATCGGCGCGCACCGGCCTGTTGCGGCTCACTTGGGGAGTGAATCAATGGACGGAAGATCTTCCTCTCTGTCTCTCCTCCTTTCTGTATATCTGACTTTGTAATAAAATAAATAAATCTTTAAAAAAAGAGAGAGAGAGAGAATGGGTACTCAGCTCTTTTAGATTCAATAGCATAACTGAAGATTTCATTTCTTGCCATGTGTTTTAGCCTTGTCACAGAGTACCACCCTGTCTTTCTTCCAGATGGGAGTTGTGACACAGGTAAGGATAGATTTTGGAACAGAGTTCTAATATCAAGCCCCATGCTGCTGCTCCTACCTTGGGCAGGTCAAACAGTTTTCTCAACATCAGTTTTCCTATCTGTAAAACAGAAGCCAGTTATACTTTATCCATAAGATGTGTTATAAACTATAGAAAATGCCTAATGCAATGATTGGACATTTTCAGTTAATTTTTTGGTAAGTGCTTGGGTAATGACATGAACTCTCAAATTATGCCTAGGTTAAAATAAAAAAGATCCACAGCTCTAGGGTGAAGTGGATAATTCCTCGGATGAAGTAGATAAATGGATAATTGAAGGGTAGTTGAGATCGGGAACTGAAAACTAGTGACCCGAGGACGCAACTGTCTCCACAGAAGTGTTTTCATCAACAGAAAATAATAACAGCAAAAGCCTCTTTCTGGTCTCTCTTTCAGTCCACTTTTTGTACTCATTTGATTGCATTTAGAAGAGCAGGAGCCTACTGGCTTCTTGGTGATCACATGTAATATGTAGCTGAACATGGGAGTCAAGGATTGAAGTGAATTCTTACTCTTCGCCACTGAATTTGTTCACACTATGGAGAGAACAGAGTGAGTGCTATGCCTACCACATGGGTAACTGGGCCTTTGTAATGAATGAAGCTCTGTTCTTTGAGGCTAATTCAGATTTGATGGTGGTAACTCCCTTAATGAAGTCTACATAATTGACAACTGGGAACCTGCTTGAATGTGGGGGTAGATGAGTCTCTCTGGAGGTCACTGATGCTGGAGTTAAAGTGGACCCCAGGACAGCATTTGGGAGTGAAGCTCAGACTCCACACAAAATTGTAATTTAAAGGCACTTTTTGGACACATAAATCTTGTAGATGTCAAAAAAAGCAGATTGTACAAAACAGAATTCATAACTGGTAGGCTTAGTTGGAATATACAAACAAAAGTTCTCAAAAAAAGGAGACTCTGAAATCTTGTAGCATAAGGATGTTTACAAAGTTTTGTGATGATTGTCACAGGAGCTGTCAGTAGGCTTGTGATACCACTTCTTTTGCATATAACTTTTTCTTTTTCTTAATTAATTACATTGCATTATGTGACACAGTTTTATAGGCACTAGGATTCCCCCCACCCCTCCACAAACCCTCCCCCCATGGTGGATTCTTCCATCTTGTTGCATTACCCAAGTTCAAGTTCAGTTGAGATTCTTTCGTTGCAAGCATCTACCAAGCATAAAGTCCAGCATCTTATTGTCCAGATAAGTTCAATGGTTTCTTGGGGAGACCATCGCTGGTCTGAAGGTAGAGCTGGCAGAATATAATCTCGATCAATTAAAAGCCCCAACATAACATCAGCAACAATTTATAACGTTATGGAATTAATTAACATAGTATTGAGTAACCAATATGTTAAAAGAAAAAAAATGCAAGTTCTTAACTACATCCTGTGACTTCTTCATTGACATTTCAATTTTAGTTTATATGCAACCAGGTTCTATATGCCTTAAAAAGGTTATAGATTATTATTCAGCTGTCTCGTGTCTATTTTCATTTCTAGTATTTAGCATTTTATAGTGTTGAAGCATAATTGTGCTGAACCTGGCTGTTTTTTGGGTAGTCTAGACTGGCTTATAACTCTAACAAGACATGTGTCAACAGTTTAGCTGCATATAACTTTTTCTCAGCCCTCTCCATTTTTATCCCCTGCCAAAAATAAAAGGTGACCAGAATGGCTCTTAGATATATTGATGGAACTCTCAAAGAGTCTTATTATAAGGAAAAACATGGAAAATGGATTCTCAGTATCAATTTTCTGCAGATTAATACTTTCATGTTTAATGTTTAAAAAAAAAAGGTATAAAAAGAGTCCAACACTGTAACGTAGTGGATTAAGCTACTTCCTGCAATGCTGGCATCCCCTGTGGGCACTGCTTCCAGTACTGGCTGTTCCATTTCTGATCCAGTCTTTGATGATGTGCCTAGGAAAGCAGCAGAAAATGACTTACGTGTTTGAGCCCCTGCTTCCACATGGAGACCCAGATTAAACTCCTGACTTTTGGTGTGGTCCAGTGCTGGCGTGCACTATTCCTGTCTCTCTGTTACTTCGCCTTGCAAACAAATAAATAAATCTTAAACTTTTTAAAAAGCTAACAAAAGTTAAATTTCTAAGAAGCAAAATTTAAGAAGAGACTTTTAAAAATCTGAACTTCAGCTCAGTGTGGTTTATCTCAGTGATTAAAAATGCATGAAAGAGGGCCCAGCATGGTAGCCTAGTGGTTAAATCCTTACCTTGCATCTGCTGGGATCCCATATGGGTGCCAGTTCATATCTGGCTGCTCCATTTTTCGTCCAGCTCCCTGCTTGTAGCTTGGAAAAGCAGTAGAGGATAGCCCAAAGCTATGGCACCCTGCACCTGTGTGGGAAACCCAGAAGAAGCTCCTGCCTTTGGATTGGCTCAGTTCCGGCTGTTGTAGCCATTATGGAGTAAACTAGCAGATGAAGGCTCTTGCTCTCTGTCTCTCCTTCTCTCTGTGACTCTAACTTTCCAATAAAAATAAATCTTTAAAAGAAATGCATGAAAGACATTTGAATTAAAAAATATTCTGTTCTTTAGATAATTAAATATGCAGTTTATATATGATACCAATTTTAATTGCGCTAATGTGTTTAGCTATTTCACTATTTGTGAGTATAATTTTGTTGCACATGAACATCTAAAATAGTTCTTTTAAAAATGCATGTGAAATCTAATTTATTCTTCTGATCCTAAATAGGAGAAAGATATTTGTTTCTCCAGTCAAAATATTCCCCATGATTTGGGGACTGCTGTGCTAAATCTTAGTTCTCTGAGTCAAAATGATGCGTTAGTTGTTCTTTCTGGAAGTTCAGTATGGAATTATACTCAAAGGAGATAGTTTTCCTAAACATCAATCCTGCTGACATGGGAATGCTCATGCCACTAGGACTGAGTGTATCACCCCAAGGAAAGGTTCAACCAAGTACAGGCTTTGAGAAAACGGGGTAATGTTTCCTGCAACTTTGGCAAGAGCCCACTTCATAGTAATAATTCTACAAAATTGGATCAGTAAACATTTTCTATAGAAGTCCACAGAGCAAGTGTTTTGAGTTATATGAGCAATTTAGTCTCCGTTGCAATTATTGTACTCTGTTTTTGCACCACAGTAGCAGTCATAGAAAATATATAAGTGAACATGAGTTCAGATAATAGGTAGCTGGCTGGTTTTTCTTTGAGACTACTTTGAGAACCCCTATTCTAAGGGATTTAGGGATGACTAAAACAATCTTGATTCTTAGCTGCAGCATCCATTCTAACAGTGGGGAGGGGTAGAGAAGCAAGCGATAATAAATAAATAAATAAATAAATAAGCAAAATATTGCACCACAAGTTTCCTGAGGGGAATTGAAAGAGATTGTTACGAAGGGTGGCTGCTTTAATGTAATTGAGGAAATGGCATTTAGGCAGAGATCATAATGACAGGGCAGTGTTAGTTTGGCACTAATCTAGGGCAAAATGTTTTGGTAATGAAGAGTTTCCAAGTTGAGACAAGCTTGGGATATTACAGAAAAAATATATATAGATATGTTTATATGTACACATATACATGCATATCCATTATATGTGTGTGTGTGTGTGTGTGTGTGCATTCCACTATGTCAGAGAACAGAAGAGCATATCATTTCTTGCACAACTGGCTCCAAACAATGTATATGCATAAAAGATGTTCACCTTGGATTTTTATGTTCCTACATGGGAAGGGATTTTCATTTGATAACTCAGAACTGATGTATATGAGGTCATCTGTAAATGTTTGTGGAACCAAGCAACCTGAATTTCCAGCAACAGGTCGGTAATTGCCTAGATTACATCAACCTGATGCCCCTTTCTAAAGCCATGAACTCTATCCTGTTAGTTTGGAATGTTTTTGTTTCTAGGAACAGAATCTTCACATAGCTCATAGAAACGTACACTTCTTTTTTTGCTATAACAAAGTCCATGGGTGGGTGGACACATTAGTTATTTCCAGGACGTATGGATCTTCTGGCTTGATAGCACTGGCACTCGTAGGCCTTTCTTCAGTAGACACAAATGACCTAATTATCATTTTCTAAGTAGTATAACTGAGTGCAAGATAAGCAGAGGGAGAAGGGTAGAATGAGCAGGGGCCATACCTTCCTTCATTCAGTGAATTTCCTTTAGGGTTCATCATGAAAGGTCATCATGTGATCGTACCTCTACCCTTGCTGCAAGGAAGGCTGAGAAAGCAGGTGTGCCATGATTGCTTTAGATCATTAAGGGGACATTGCTAAGATCCAATGAAACTGAGTTTCTGCCGGTGAAGTGAAGGGAAATGGAAGTCAGTTAGGCCAGTATGAAGATCACATATCATTGTGAAAATACTAATGTAAAGGAAGTGAGACCACCAAAGAATTGTACCCACGGTGCACGATATTCTTTACGGAATGAGAAGAAATAATCCTAAAATTCATACAGAACCATAGGAGATCTAGAATATTCAGAATGATCTTAAAGAAAAGTAAAACAAATTGTTGGCATCACAGTAAGTGACATTAAAGCAAACAAAGTTAGTTTTAAAAGCACGACACTGCCTTGAGTACCTGGGTTAGAAAAGAGAACCAGGAATGAATCCTGCACATAGAGCTGTACATTTTTTTAGATAAAGGTGCTAAAAACAAATACTGGAGAAAGGATCGTCTTCTAAAAATGGTGCTGGTAAAACTGGATATGCATATGGAGGAGAATGAAGTTAGACCTTTACCTCTTACTGTACACAAAAATAAGCTCAAGATGCATTGAAGATATGCATATAAAGCCCAAAACTATGGAGCTGCTAGAATAAAATGTATGGAAAACACTTGCAGGTAATGGTGCAGACTGTTGTTTTTGTTTTTATTTTTGTTTTTTTCAGTTAAAACCCTGAAGTGCAGGCAGCAAAAGCAAAACTACACAAATGGGATTACATAAAATTCAGAAATTTATTTTTTCAAAGATTTGTTTTTATTTTTACTGGAAAATTAGGTACAGAGAGGAGGAGAAAGGAAGATTTGTCTGCTGATTCATTCCCTAAGTGGCCGTAAAGGCTGGAACTGCTCCAATCCAAAGCCAGAAGCCAGAAGCTTCTTCCAGATCTCCCACGTGGGTGCAGGGTCCCAAGGCTTTGGACCATCCTCGACTGCTTTCCCAGACTACAGGCAGGGAGTTGGGTGGGAAGTGTGGCCGCCAGAGCACAAACCATCATCCATTTGGGATCTCAGTGTGCAAGGTGAGGACTTTAGCCATTAGACTACAACGCTGGGTCCCCAAATTCGGAAATTTCTATACAGCAACGGAACAGTAGAGTGAACCTCTTAAATTAAAAAGCCTGTTTCCTCGTATCAGCTCTTGTGTCTGGGAACTTGGCTATACAATGGTGAGCAGCTTAGGCCCAGTTTTAATTACATCAGTATCTGTTCCACCATCCTTATTGTAATAGCCAAGATATTTAATCCATCAAAGTGTTCAGATAAAATAAAAAGCAACCTAGTACATATGATATGAACAAATAGAAGAAATAAGCTCCAAGCCACCAAAGCTAAGGTAATGTCAAAAGAGGTTAAATGTTGGTTATGATACTTTGTTCACTGTAAATTGCACTCCTATATTAAAATATCACACTTAGCTTGTAAATATCTGTGGTTGTTTTTAATAAAAAGTAAAAATTAAAAAACAAACAGAATGAGAAGATTTGAACTATCATTTATTTTTGAAATGAATATAAACAAAAAGTGCCAAATATAAACAAAACAATGACCTAATGTTTCATATTTGTAGAGTGAGGGACTGTGACTGTGATCCCTGTCGCTTCTTCCACTCCCCAAACCCAAGACTCCACTTTGAATTTATTTCTGATTAAGTGTTCAGTGTGACAAAAGGAAATTGAGTGCAAAATCAACCCGGCTACAAAGACTCAGGTAATTAAGACATATTCATTATCTTGGCAAGACTTTTTTAGTTATCTATATTTTGCATTCATTATGGTAATAATAACAAAGTCAGTGAACTCAACACCTCTCCATTAACCGCTTTCCAATGTTTTATTCAAACGCACAATGATTCTAAGAGGGTGATATGTAATGTGCTCTTTGCACAATGAACCTTATCATTTGATTAAATCACATAATTTTGGAGTTACAGGTGAAAACTAGATAGGAAACATTGGCTGATAACTTAATATCTGCTGTTATGAAACCTTTTATGATGTATAGTTATTAAGTTTCTCATAATGGTGTTCTCATACGGACTTGGTGGTTGGCATGTGTCCTATTAACTCTAGTCGTCAAATGTCAGTGGTCTTTCATTTTCTTACATGTGTGGGTTTATGTCACATATATCATTTAAAAAGTTGAGCACTAAAATTTAATTTTGTTTTTGCATTTCTAAGCATTTTTGTGACAAATGAATAGAGTTGTGTATCTGTTCATTACGACAGTCACAATGCAGATAGTTTGACTACCAAGACTTCCTTTTATTATGCTGTCAAAACTCCTTCATGCAGGTTCAGCCTCAGCAAAGATGGACATGGGTTCTGTGCTTGTACTTTGCTTGTCTGGAAAGTCATATACACATTGAATATATCTTATCAGAATGGTTGGAACCAAACGTGATTTGAATATTGTTTTTTTCTTTTATTTTGGATACATATACATAATGAGGGTTTGAATATAAAAATCATGGCTAAGGTAATTTCATACAGCATTTTTCATAATTTTTTGTATGGTTTCATGCCATAGAATTTTCTACATGGGTCATCAGGTTGGTGTTCAAAAGTTTTGACTTTTCAAGCACTTCAGATTTTGGATTATTAGAGTACAAATCCTTAACCTGCAAGAAAGTAGTATTATATATAGTCTTTCTGAGTATGACTTCCTTTGTTTATCAAAAATACATTTTAAACTTATCCATGTTGATTCTCAGCTCTGACCTGTCAGATATATATACTCTTCAATAGACTTGTTATGAACTACAGACTTAATTTCTTCTTGAATGAATTTTTGTTTTTAAAGGAATTTGGACCTTTTAATTTGTGTTGGTGAATTTGTGAGTTTGATTTTGTTTGTAGAAATTCATTATCATAATCTAAATATCCGTGTCGATTGTAGTGATGTATTGCTTTCATTCTTGATAAACTCAAATAAACTCTTAGTAAATCGTACCTTCACCTTGTATTCTAGGTCAGTATTTCCAGATTACATATTTTATGCACCATTTCATGAAATCAGTTTTCCTTTGTTGATTTTTTTTGGGGGTAGGATTATTTACTTGAAAGATAGAATGATAGGGATAGAAAGGAAATGTGAGGGAGACGGTGAAGGAGAGAGATTCCCTGCCTTGGTTGACTCCTCCAATGCTCACAAGTAGCAAGTCAAAACCAAACCAAGGCAGGAACCAGGAGCTTGCTTTGGGTCTCCCCTGTGGTTAGATGGGAACACAAGTTCTTTTCATCTTCAGAGTTTTCTTTATTGTTTTCCTATTATGGTTTCATTTATTTATACTTTTAAGATGATTTCAGAACGTAGCAGGAGAAAAAAGAGTCCATTATATCTACACAAGCATATATTATTACTGTTTCTTTCATTTCTGAAGTTCCAAGTCTCCCTCTATTATCTTTTCAATATGAAGAATTTCCTTTTGCATTTGTTTTAAATTTCTGGTTCCTCATATGAAACGTCATAAACTTTCCTGTTACCAGAAATGCCCGGTGGGTTCTTTCCTCAGCTTAGTTTAGAAATAAAAAGCCGGGAATCTGTTGCAGACAGAAAAGTTTATTTGCGAAGGGACCAGGTGAGCAGGGAAGGGAGTGGAAAGGGGAAAGCACCTCCAAAAAATAAGCCGGGAGGTGGTGTGCCTCTCGAAAGGGGAGAGAGGGAGAGACACCAAAGGTTTGAGGAAGGGTCTTGGGAATTTAAGCCTTCCCTGACCCCTCCTTGTTGGGTGGGGAACCTACAGGTAAGATGTTCCCCATTGGTGGTCTCTCAGTTAATTAGAAAATGGGTGGGCAATGCTGGTGCTGCCCATCTGAAGGTGTGGCCAAGACCCCAGCAGGCCTGGATGGTCTCATTTCCCTTATCAGAACATTTATTTATTGTGTCTTTATTGGGAAGGATAATTTAACTAGATACAGCATTATAAACTGACATGTTTTCTTTCAGTATTTCCAAGATATTCTAGTGCGTTCTGTATTTGAAAGTTTATTTTTAAAATTTTTGCAGATTTAGCTATTGGAAAGGCAGATACTAATAAACAGAACTTTCTTCTGCTGGTTCACTTTGCAGATGCTTGCTGTGGCCCAGGCTGAGCCAGCGTCTGTGGCTTTCAAAGTTTCTGATGAGAAATCTTTATTCATTTGGATGACTTTTCTCCTTTTATGTGAGATGTTATTTTTTGTGGCTGTTTTCAAAGATTTTCTTGAGCATTAGTTGCTTAAAATGTTGAAGTTAGGCATGTGAGGGATTGACAGTGGAACAACCCTGAAGTCAAAGCCTTCTGCCAAATGCTTTCTCCCTGGCCAAACTTCAGTCTCTGAGCTTCCTTATGGGAAGCCCCTCTCTGCACTTCCTTCTAAAATTCAGTCTTAACAAAAAAGCATGCTAAGAACCCCCATCCTCAATATCCATCAAATTCCTCATCTTCTACAACCTGCTGGGTAATGATTGGTCTTGCTGGACAGTCTTAAACAAGAATCCTGATGGTCTGGTTTAACCAGAAACCCCTGATTTCTGACTTTTTTTTCTGGGTAATTTTTCAAACCATGGACTTCCACCTTGCTTCTTGGTGCTCAGTTTCCACCTGCCCATGGTTTGGTTTTTTTTTGGAAAATGAGTCCAGTTTCTTTCAGTGCACAGACCCATTCCTGGGTGAGTCTATCTACATATCATGGTGGTTCTATTTATAGGCATCCTCACCATGCTTTGAGAAGTGAACTTAAACATTTCTTCTTTAATATCGCTGAAGTTTTTCTCTTGATTGCCTAGTTTGTGTCATTCTAATTCTACACTGCATTTCTTCTAAGAAAATTCAGCCCTCCTATTTCTCCTACCCTAGTGTTAAAGTCTTCCTGCCCTCAGTGTGAGGAGATTAAAGGAAAGATATAGGACATTGAACTCTAATTTCTGCCTATCCTCTTTGGACCACAGAAATCTTTTTTCTTATTTCTTCTTGCCTGAAAGATGATTTATCTGGCAAGGTTTCCTGTGCCCACATAACCACAGTCACTGTGAGGACAAGTGAATGCTAGGAGAAAAAAGAGAGAGAAACCAATGAAACCAAGGACTTTTCACAACATTTTGCTGTACAGAGCAGTTTTTTTCTCAGCCCTCCAGCCAGAGAAGTGCTGTTTCCTCTAGGGTTTTGGCAGTTGGAGCCAGCATGCAGTTTCCACAACGTGTTGCCCTGGGTCAAACAAAGGAAGACAGGAAGAACAAAACAAGCAACTTGACACTGTACTGGTTGTTCTTGAAGCTTTTTGATATTGTTTACTTTTCAAAATTCTCAGGTACTTACTTTAGTATTTAGTCTAGGGTTTGCCGGGGGTAAGCAATGGAGAGGGTGCGTCGTGATTTTTTCCTTCTTGACAGGCACTGCTACTCTTCCAGTGAGCTTAAAGGCGAGTGGATGAATTCCTAGTGGATCATGGAAGCTGTGGCTGCATATTTTAGAGTTATTTGTGAAGTACACGAATTGACACTGTCAAATATATCTTTGGGGACAAGTTACTTGAATCAAGTTTGTCCTGGGAAATCCAAGAGCTGCATTTATTAAATTTGTTGATCTTAAAACTGAAGTGTCTCTTCTCTATACTTTGATGGCACTGCGACTTATTTTTTTCTCAGATCTTATTGTACTGTTTGTACAACAAGGAAGCTGTTTCCTTATTGCTCTCTCACACTGAACCATTCAGTTTTTTAGAAAAAAAGCTAAATCTGATTCTCCTGTACGTTGTTAGCCACTAGAAATAATGTCCAGTGAATGAAAAGCACTGAATAAATACTGAGTAAGTGAGTGGGGGCAATAAATTAAGGAGGGTTCATACCATCTTGTCCAAGTAGAGGGTTGCTACATATAAAGGAAACTGCTATTCAAGCATACAATATTTAATCAGATGTTGTAAAGTCATCCTATGCTTTGAGATTTAAATTTTGATTTAGGTCAAATACTTTCCTCTGCCTTTGTTTTTTTTTTTTTTTTAAACAGGTTCCCAAGGATGTGCTATTCAGTCACTATTCACATTGAATTTTTGCCACAAGTACAACTAGCCTGGGATTTTTTATTCTGCTGTACAATGGGTCAAACATGAGGCAGTCCCTTTGCTTTATTCCCCCAATCCCATAGGTAAGATACTGTTTTGCATGTATGTGTGAGGAAGTGCCTGTAAACACGTACAAGTGTTATCTGTGTGTTCAGATGGTCAAAATATCCACAACGATGAAGGATTATCACTTTGCAGACAATAACTTAAAACTCTGTTAGATGGCTTTTAGAATCTTCATAAGGCAACACAAGAGACCCCTGTGTAGCTGAACCGATCTTAAACAACAAAAACAAAGCTGGAGGCATCACGATACCAGACTTCAGGATGTACTATATGGAAATTGTGATCAAAACAGCCTGGTATTGGCACAAAAACATACAGATCCATCGAACAGAGTAGAAATCCCAGACATTAATACACATATCTACGGACAACTAATTTTTGATCAGCTAACTGAAATTAAGCCCTGGAGAAAGGACGATCTTTTTGGCAAATGGTACTGGGAAAGTTGGATCGGTGTGTGCATAAGCATGACACAAGATTCCTACTTTATACATTCACAGAAATCAACTCAAATGGATCAAGAATTTAAATGTATAACTGATGCCATTAAATGACTAGCAGAAAACATCAAGGAAACTCTGCAAGACATAGGTATAGGCCAAGGTTTCTTGGAGAAAACCCCAGAAGCACAGGCAGTTAATGCAAAAATAAACCAATGGAATTGCATCAAGCTAAGAACCCCCTGCAGTGCAAAGGAAACCCTCAAGGAAGTAAAAAGAAAACCAGCAGAATGGGAGAAAGTCCTTGTATATTATGTATATTATGAAACTGGTAAAAGATTAATATCCAGAATGTAAAATAGCTCAAGAACACACAAGAACAAAAACAAACATCTAAGATACGAGGAGACATGAACAATTTTCAAAGGATGAAATATAAACGGCCATCAAATACGTGAAAAAATTCTCAGAATCTCTAGTCATCAGGGAAAGTAAGCTCTAAACCTTGTAAGCAATAGGACTTCATATAAAGTGCCTAAGATGTCTTATGGAAATAGAACTGAACTTCATAACTTTGTAAATGAACTTAATTACAAAGGGAAAAATTTCTGGAGAATTGCTTGTTTTGATGAGCCAGTAAGAGGCATGCAAATGGGGCCAAAGTTCCTGACATCATTAAGCAAATCTGTTGGAAGTTTAAAGATTATTTTTCAAATTCATTTCCAGTGATAAATACCCATGCAGAGGTCTTGAGTTTGAAAGGTTAGGTTGTGCTATCTTGCAATCACTAAACAATTTTGTTAAACTATTTAAATGCTGTTTTACCAAAAATATGAAAGGAATTTTAAACAATGAGACATCAATCACCTTATATGACATTTTTCCAATTCAATAATTGGTTTGCTTATTTTAAATACTCCTCCAACTCCACATGAATGCAATACTTTGTAACTGCGATTTTAGGCATTGGATTTAGGGCTTTACCTACCATTATGGTACTAGCATGTCCAGTAATGTTGTACAGTATTTATCACTGTCTCTTTAAATGACTGCTGTACAGCATTGCTTTATTTCAATAACTTCACGTCCCCTAATTTACATGGACCTTTAACTGATTTTCAAATATCAGTTCTGGCAAATATTAGTGCACTTTCTTCATGGATATAGGTTTTTGTTTTCTGTATTATTTCATTAGAGGGAAGTTCCTAGTAGAATTTTAGAATAAATTTATGCCAATTACAATGTGATCAGCACGGAAGAGTAGAGCAAGGTAAATACAATATTGTAGATTTTTAGTGTGAGTACTTAAAACTTTTGAATGGTAGTTATAAATTTGTTTCTCAAGGTTGACTTAAGAACATGGTTCAGCTTTTTTTTTTTTTAAATCCATTTGCTAATTACAGCTTTCTTTGTGCTCCTATACACTGTTTATTTTGTCTACTGGAAACCAAAATATTTTCTGTGCCATATATTAACAATTTGCCGCAAATATGTTCCTATTTTTTCTTTTAACTCCAAGTTTTATTTTTCATGTAAAAGCCTTTTAATTTTAGATGATTAAGCTTATAGAAAATTCTTTATGATTTTTAAAGACTGCTTCAGGTAGAAGATATGACTGTTTCTAAATAATGTCTTGATATTTCCTCTTTTTCTATACACTATAGAAATTAAATTGTTTGATTTTCAAATTTATGTTTCAAATTTATTTTTGAGCAGTTGGGATTTTTCACTATCCTCCAAAATAAAAGCTCTAATGAAGCACTGTACTCCTATGCCTGTTTGTAAATAAGGGAAAAGAGAAGCGAACAATACACACATATGAAGTTAAAAAAAATGTGTAAAGACAGTTACCACAAGCTGATTTTTTTAAACCATTTTTAGTATTTAATCAACATTTGCGAAAAATCAAATTGTGTACTCTCTGACTGTTGACTGTTTTTCTGTTTCCTGGAATACTTTTCATAAACTTGAAATTCCATATTTTCTAGATACTTGGTGAAAGCTCTGACATTAAACAAATCTGGACTTTTTTTTTAGGATCTATTTATTTTTATTGGAAAGTCAGATGTACAGAGAGGAAGATCTTCCATCCGACGATTCACTCCCCAAATGGCCGCAACAGCCAGTGGGCGCCGATCTGAAGCCAGGAACCAGGAGCTTCTTTCAGGTCTCCCACACAAGTGCAGGGTCCCAAGGCTTTGGGCCATCCTCGACTGCTTTCCCAGGTCACAGGCAGGGAGCTGGATGGGAAAGCGGGGTGACTGGGATTAGAACCAGCACCCATTTGGGATCCAGGCACATTCAAGGCGAGGACTTTAGCTGCGAGGCCACCGCGCCAGGTCCAAGTCTGCACATTTTACCTGAGGACTTAATGACGTTATGATGGTGTCCTACCTCTTCTCTCCAGACAGGTGTTTTTGGCGATGTTCTCCAATGAGTTTTTGTCTTCTATTTCATTTATTTTCTGCTCTTAGTTTACTCTTTCCTAATCTTATGCTTTAATCAGTTTCAGCTTTTTACTTTGTTTTCTAGGACACTCTTATTCGAAAGCTAAAATTTTCTCACTCATTTCCAATTTGAAGGGAATTCATAGGTTGTTTTTCATGCTCTATTTTTATTATGTTTTCTTATGAACATTTCCATTGCAGTTTATTTTTCAACTTTTCACGTATTTTTAAAGTGCTTTCGAATTCCTAAAGGTAGAAAGAGTTTTAAATTTTTGTTGTTGATTTTCAAAGTGTTGTGGGGTGAGGGCATAATTTGTATGATGCTAATACTTTAAACATCTTGGTATTTTCTTTATAATCAGTATTTGCAAATGCTAATGTTAGCAAATACACCTAATTACACGGATTACTTAGTAAAATACTACAAGATTGCCTTTTATATTCTTTTGGTGTGAGAAAAACAATTTGGAATTTAATTATTCCAACTAACCAAGGACCAAATCAACTTTCCACCACAGTTTGCAGTTTTTCAGAGTTAAGGGCAAAGGCTAGCTTAGAGAGTGTTCAAGAAAATGTTCCCAGTTTGGGGTGAAAGGAATACAAGCCTGGACAAGAAATGCCATTATGTAGAAGCAAAGTCTGTCTGTCCTTATTTACATGCTAGCTTGGGAAATGGCCTTTCACGGAGATGAGAAAAAGACAGACACTTGTTCATTACCCTTCTATTAAAACTAGATTTATGAGTGGCAGAGAAATAACGACTGAACATATACAAGAATTATGAGGCAAGAATGGAGCAGTGTGTTCTGCAGTGTGCTCCTGCTGTCACTAATAAATCTATAGTGCCCAATTGCTGCTCTTATCCCTGGCAACTGAATGATGATGATTCAGATAGCTCCCCTGCATTAGCAATCTGAATGGAGCAACCAAATGTCCTTTGGCTGCAGATTAGATGGTTACGGAGCGGGGGTGGGGGATGGGCGGGGGTGTCAAGGCGGCAAGTGCACAATTCACTTTCACCGAAGCTGCCCTCCTTCTAGTGCCTTCTGGAGGAAATTCCCCTTAGGGCTGTTTGTGCAGTCTTCTGGCTGAACTGGACATTTTATCATCACATATCCAAAGATCCTTGTACCACAAGTTCCTGTGGTCATTAGCCCCTTCTCATGAAGCCACAATTATTAAAACGCAACTTCTCAATGATACAAACACTCAGTATGTGAGAGAACTTCAAAAAATTCTAGGAAAAAAAATGAAGTTTGAAAATCTTTTGATTTTGTTGCTTTTTAAAAAAATTTTTTAAACTATTTTTTTTAAAGATTTATTTATTTTTATTACAAAGTCAGATATACACAGAGGAGGAGATATAGAGAGGAAGATCTTCCGTCCGATGATTCACTCCCCAAGTGACCACAACGACCGGTGCTGTGCTGATCCGAAGCCGGGAACCAGGAACCTCTTCCGGGTCTCCCACGAGGGTGCAGGGTCCTAAGGCTTTGGGCCGTCCTCAACTGCTTTCCCAGGCCACAAGCAGGGAGCTGGATGGGAAGTGGAGCTGCCGGGATTAGAACCAGCATCCATATGGGATCCCGGGGCGTTCAAGGCGAGGACTTTAGGCGCTAGGCCACAGCGCCGGGCCCGATTTTGTTGCTTTTTAAAAGATAATCACACATAAACTTCTTCATAATATGTAATTTTTTCATGAATTTTTTGGAGGAACTTTCACAAGCATGGATAACAAACATTTTAGGCACTAGAACAAAGTTATCTTTTAATTCTATTGAATAAACCTTTTGAAGTTCCCCTGTATAATTAAATTCTTATCTTGCATCACATGCTAAAATAAGAAACTGTCAGTAGTTCTCTGATTTCTGGACTGGCATGAAGTTTGTAGGACAAATGTAGGCAGTTTAGGATTCTTTGATTTCAAAGAGCATAGCTCTTGCAATGATAACCTGAGCCTCAATTCTAGCGGTAAATTTGTAATTTTTAAGTTCGAACAGATTGTATATATAAATATTTTTTCTTACTGCATAGTCTTGCAATCTTTCAAACAGGAGTAAATCAGAGCCCATTTCCTAAGATTATTTAGAAAGCAAAATAAAATAACCATTGAAAGTGCTTACCTCAGAATCTGGCAGGAAATAATTGAACTGTAATACCCCTCAGGCAGCTTTGCATAATATTAATGACTTTCCGATGCATGCATGGCTGTTTTTTTTTGGTAATCTGTAAGGTTTCATAGATACCTTGTACTATATTCAGCATACTTGCTGGGTGGCCCTGAATAAATTTAGTGTTTTCTTTGGTAAATCTCATGTGGCAGTCTTGTTAAGCAGTCTATTCTTACAGCAAATATTCAAGGTTTTTGTTATTTTGCAAAGCAGAATCAGTCAATGGCCTTAACCCTTGACCTATTTCTTTATTTTTCTTATCATGAAAAGTGGATTCCTAGTGAAAGATATTTGGGTATTAGGAAACAGATAAGCTAGAGAAAGATTTTAGAAATCTAGGTGATTTCTTGTCATGGTGCTAATGTCACATTCTGTTTATGATGCTGGAGATAAACTTTGCACTGTACAAAACTGCTCCAACTTTGTGTCCATTAGTTCATATATATATAAAAACTCACGTGAGTTGTTAAGAAAAAGACTAACATTTGAATGCAAGACTATATATATGAGACAAAAAATATACTAAGGAAATATAAGTAAGAAACATTGAAGAATTTTCTAACATCTAACAATGTAAAGCAATAATATTCAGATATCAGGTGTTACACTAATATATCTTATGGATGCCTTATGGATATATTTAATATCCATAAGAACTCAATGAAATAGGCACTACTGATTGGAAATAATTTATTCAGTTTTTGACCCAATAATTGTCTTTCCAAAAACTTTTTTTAAGAAAATGATAAATCAAAAAGGTAAGTGAGGTCAATTCTAATTTTTTTAAGAAAATTCAATACTAGTTAATTCTACATATGTTGATGCATTTAACAAGTAGGTTTGTTGCTCGCTGCAGTTTATTTTAAAATGGATCATAATTGGGGCTCAGCGCGGTGACCTAGTGGCTTAAGTCCTCGCCTTGAATGCTCCAGAATCCCATGTGGACATCGGTTCTAAATCCAGTCACCCCGCTTCCCATCCAGCTCCCTGCTTGTGGCCTGGGAAAGCAGTTGAGGATGGCCCAAAGCCTTGGGACCCTGCACTTGTGTGGGAGACCTGAAAGAAGCTTCTGGTTTCTGGCTTCTGATCGGCTGAGCTCCGACTGTTGCAGCCACTTAGGGAGTGAATCATCGGACGGAAGATCTTCCTCTCTGTCTCTCCTCCTCTCTGTGTATCTGACTTTCCAATAAAAAATAAATCTTAAAAAATGGATCATAATTGATGACTAAATATAGAGAAGAATAGGTGCCTGGAAATACCACCAACTACATTTGGCCTAATGTTAATTGCTACTAAGTATCAATGATGCCTATAGTCATACTTACTGAATAATTCTTTCAATTTTTCTACATTTTAAAAAATTTTCAAAATAAATCTTTTTGGATAAAACACCTAGCAAAAACCCATAAAACCTTAATTATTAATAGCAAATGATTGAAAATAACCCAATATATCACTTAAGTAAATTATAGTACATACAAATTAACAAATTCCTCAGCATTTGCTGAAATCATGTTTTAAATGAATTTTTAATGAGGCATTTTATCTCTCTCTCTCACGTGGCCTAGTGGCTAAGGTCCTCACCTTGATCCCATATGGCCGCTGGTTCTAATCCCGGCAGCTCCACTTCCTCTCTGTCTCTCCTCCTCTCAGTATGTCTGACTTTGTAATAAAAATAAAATAAATCTTTAAAAAAAAATGATGCATTTTATTCATCTGTTAGTATTCTACCAAAATTTCAGGAGAGTGTTTGGAAAGAGTGAGATACTAAGAGCAATATGAAGGATTCAGTATATTCTAAATTTTGAAAAAGTATGACTGTACATATTGCCATTCGAAAAATGCTACAGGAATATTTATTAGCATTGACACTTAATATGTATTATTTGCATACGATGGTTTATGTAGATTAGTCATTGCATTTTAACAATACTAAAAAATTAAAAATATTTTCAATTCCTAGCTGTAGAAGTTATACTGATTAACTAGACTATCATGTCTCTGCTTGTTATTATAGACAGTCATTAAAGTTGTTTATGACTGTTTTTGTCTATCTTGGGAAAACCTCTGTCAAAACTGTGAGCATAAAAAGCAGACTAGAAGGCTCCTTATACAGCTTCAGTTCTATAACAGAAAAATGTATTTCATCTGAATGCATGGACTCTGTTGTACACCGATGTACCTGAGGGCTGTGAGACAGTACTGCCTACAATGTTAGCAATGGTGTCTATCCCAGGAGGGGCGTTTCAAGTGATTGTTACCAGGAGAGTCTTTTATTATTATACAGACTATGGGTTCTGGTTGACTCATTTTTGAGTGCTGTAGCTTGTCTAATACAGAAAGGAGAGGAGAGGATGTTGGAGGTAGGGGAAAGAAACCTTTTGTGAAAGCTGAAAGGACTGTTATAATCAGTGATGATACTGCAGAATTCCTTGGGTTCAAGCTGAGCTACTTCTCATTTATCAAATGCCTGCCATTTCTCTTTCCCTATTTCAGTTTGAAAATTAAAACTCAAAGTCACCAGGTTGCGATTTTCCACACATTTTAAAGGAACAATCAAGAAGTAGATCTTGACATTCAAGAGATTTGGGTTCAAATTGTTCTGTTGTGTACACACTTCAAATTTAATTTGAAGGCAACAAACCACCTAAGTTCCTATGTTGTTGCGCCCAAGAAATAAGTGGGATTTTTAGAGTCAGTATACCTAATACATATTGTCTTTTTTTTTTATGACAAATTGAGTTTATATGACATGTAAATTAGCTTATTTCTTGGGAAAGTTGGGGGAAGTGGAATTGTTTATGAAAATTATGTACATGTGTTTATAGGAATTAGGAGGAAAATTGATTATCTATAAGACAATTTACAATTTCAAAGTAAATGTCAATGTGCTTTGTGCTCACGGAGCAAGGGTCATACCGTGCCTGTTGTACTCCCCCCTATACCCCCTTTCTCTGTGTCTACACTAGTAATACATTTTGGTAGATTGAATACTTCTTCCTAACGAGTGTGACTTGAGGCAGAAAGAAGCAGTCACCCCCATCCCCACAATCTCAGTTTGTTTTCTTCTAGGTATTGATGTGTAAACTTGTGGTTGTGCTATTATTTCATTGCTTTTTAAAATGCTGTTCTTGTAAATATAAAGAATCAGAGATTGTTATTTGTTCTTAGCAGTTAGAACCAGTCCCTAAACATTTACCCAATGACTATAATCACATTGTCTTTATGCAGAAAATCCTAATTTTCCCTACTTATCGAATATGAGGATATTATCTACCTTAGCATCTCTTTTGCTCTGAGCTGTCCACTTGTGACAGGCTTGTGTGATTCTAGTTTTTGGCCTGAATTGAGACAGTAGAATTTCCTAAGGAGGGCTGTCAGTCATGTGAAACCATTTGTGTTAACCTATATCTGGGTTCTTAGCACAAATACGTATGTGTGTCAGCATCTCAGAATATAAAGGTGGCTGATCCTGAGCAGTCCTAATATAGATGGGAAGTGGAGTGGCCAGGACATGAATTAGCACTCATTTGGGATCCTGGCACTTGCAAAGCAAGGATTTAGCCCTTGAGCCATCATGGTTGGCCCTTGTGATACACTTTCTGACTGCCTGCTTTTGAACTTTGTTCAAGATATTCCATGAGCCTGGAATGCTCCCCATATCTAGATTTCAGTAACAGTGGAAATTGTATTTACTCTTTACAAGGAGAGAAACAGCCACCACTTTCCCAATCTTGCAGTAATCACTCCATATGCAGAATGTCTCACCCTTCAACTGCATGACATTTTTCTAATTGGAGTTCTCTCTCAGATCTAATTGTGAGAATCTTCTGAGCTAGTTAAGGACATGCAAATTCATAGATGCTTGCAAATCTAGTGACTCATAATCTCTCTGGAATGTCAGGTGTGAGACATCTTATAAAATACATTGTTTTTTTTTTTCTCATACTGCTTATGTTAGCTTCATTTTTTTTGTATTAAATTTTCCACTGATTATAGGACTGTAATTATCCTTTTATATTGTGTGTTTCAAAAGTAGATATGCGTGTATGATAGGTGCTTAACGCATAGAGCTTGAATAAAGAAATAATGTTGTTTTCCAGAGAGTTAAAAGTGACTGTTGTTAAAAGTTTATCAACTCATTCCAAATGCCATGTGTTCCTGGCATTGCATTCTTTCATGTCTTTTGTCATCCTGCCCTTTGGTTTATACTAATAGTTGCAGCACTGGCCTCAGTTTTCCAACATCTTCCAAGCAACAAGATAGCAATTAATCCTATGCCAACAATTTTTATCTCTAGGCCAACCTGTTTATCAATCATTCAGCTACACTATTTTGGATAGGGGGAGGGTAAGATTTTCTCCGACACAACCGTGGAGCCCAGAGTATGATGTGAAAATCATAATGATAAAATGATCTTCCCCTGCGTATGAAGACAGAAACATATGAAATTACCCTGGGTGATTTGTTCTTATAGTTTCTCATGGTGATTTATTCAACTTCAAGTTCCTTCTACAAAGATCAGGCCCAATTACCTGCTGGTACCTAATCTTTCAGTAGGATTATTTAAGGGAACACTTTGGGGGCAGTTTTCTTTTGATGATATTAAGGAACATTCACCATTTAACAATAGTGAGATGATTGTCATTCGGGGAACGCATCCTAACTGCACAATGGCTTCTGATTAGGATTAAGACTGCAATTGTTGTTGATTAAAGTATGCACTGTGGTTGGTTGCTGGTGCCTCAGATGTCCTTAGAAAAAGGTGGCACCTGTAAAAATCAATAATGCATGAATTGAGGAAACTCTGAGATTGCATTTCTGTTATGTCCATAAGGAGTGGCAGCATCAAACTTTTGCTTCTAAGTTTCTCATTTCATTCATATCAAAAAGTTTGTATGAAGCATCAGTGTTGTGCTTTTACTATGCCAGCTGCTGTTAAAGATTCTATAAGAAAAACTATAAGGCATTATTCCTCCCCTCAAGTAGTTTATGATTTCATTGTATGTGACAAGACATTTAAATGCAATTAAAAAACAATCCCAGTAGTTAGGCAAGTTGAAAAATATATTATGAAAATAAAGAATCTGATCAGGTTTAAAAGAAGTACACTAGGGCTCGGCAGTGTGGCCTAGTGGCTAAGGTCCTCGCCTTGATCCCATATGGCTGCTGGTTCTGATCCCGGCAGCTCCACTTCCTCTCTATCTCTCCTCCTCTCCGTATGTCTGACTTTGTAATAAAAATAAAATAAATCTTAAAAAAAAAAAAAAGAAAGAAAAAGTACTCTATCCTGAAGGAGGATGAGAATGAAGTTTGCTCTTTGTTTTTGCCTAAACACATAGGGAAGCAAGCAAATAGGGAACAGCATCTCATTTTTTTTAAAGATTTATTTATTTATTTATTTATTTATTTTTTAAAGATTTATTTTTATTACAAAGTCAGATATACAGAGAGAGGAGGAGAGACAGAGAGGAAGATCTTCCGTCCGATGATTCACTCCCCAAGTGAGCCGCAACGGGCCGGTGCTGCGCCGATCCGAAGCCGGGAACCAGGAACCTCTTCCAGGTCTCCCACGCGGGTACAGTGTCCCAATGCATTGGGCCGTCCTCGACTGCTTTCCCAGGCCACAAGCAGGGAGCTGGATGGGAAGTGGAGCTGCTGGGATTAGAACCGGCGTCCATATGGGATCCCGGGGCGTTCAAGGGGAGGACTTTAGCCCCTAGATCACGCCGCTGGGCCCAAGATTTATTTATTTTTTTATCGCAAAGTCAGATATACAGAGAGAGGAGGAGAGACAGTGAGAAAGATCTTCCGTACGATGATTCACACCCCAAGTGAGCGCAATGGCCGGTGCTATGCTGATCCGAAGCCAAGAACCAGGAACTTCTTCCGGGTCTCACACGTGGGTGCAGAGTCCCAAGGCTTTGTGCTGTCCTCAACAGCTTTCCCAGGCCACAAGCAGGGAGCTGGATGGGAAGTGGAGCAGCCAGGATTAGAACCGGTGCCCATATGGGATCCCGGGGCGCGTTCAAGGTGAGGACTTCAGCCGCTAGGCCACGTCGCAGGGCCCGGAACAGCATCTCTAACAGAGCTGTTTATAAGTCCTTTGGGTAGAGAGATGGAGTGCTAAATATGAAATTTACCTACTTTTTACTTTTTGCACACTGTGGCTAGTGGTGAATTAAGCTTGTGGTTATAGAGTGGAGTGAAGGCAAGTCTTTACAAATAATTAAGGAAAACAAGGAAGGAAGGAGGGGTTTCAAGGGAGGGAGAGGGAGAAGGATGTGTGGTCATCTTAAAATTGTATCTGTGAACGGCATGAAATCTGTTCTGTTTATATTAGCAAGAATTTTTGAGAGTGCCAAATAGATATCATGAATATTTTTTTAAATACATGTTTTTTTCATTACCCCTGAAAATGCCAGAACGGAAACAACCTCTCTGAGAGTGGCACCTTATTTTGTATTCTGAAACTGGCTTTGCTTACCATTGGGCTGTTAATTGTTTTCATTTTCAATGGCAGCCTTTGAGCCATTCATTTGTGGGTTTTGCATTCTGGTATTTTCCTGCTGTCTCTTTTTGTGAGTGCGTTTCTCCCTCTGAGATGATCTATGTTGCTCAAGAAAGGATTTTTAAATTGACAGGCTGAAAGATACCAGCACCCGGGAGAGTTTATTAAACCCACTCCCGATGAACGTGGTTCATGCCAATGCCTTTAAAAGAATGAGTGTCTGAAAAGCTGCAGGGCACTGTATTGTTTTAACGCTGAAAAATGAGACAGGGAGTTTGAACAGTGTGAAATAGACATTCTGTTCTGGAGCAGAAAGTGTGTATTCGAGAGAAAGAGATAATGCTGGTGAAAGGATGGAGAAGCAAATACAATCCGCACAGGGACACATGTATGTGAGAGTGTTTTCCAGGGACTGTTGGCTTCTGCCCCCCTCTGAAGAGTCAGAATAAGGGAGCAGGATTCTTCCGGATGGAAAAAAGAACCGCTACAAAGGGAGCTGCTGGCCTCTTTCCTGCTGTAAGGATTAGGGCAACGAAGCTTTAAATGAAACCCAGAATCTCTTGTATTAATTGGATAATGACTTGCTCAAAGGTGTAGATGACATAGAAACCTCTTTCAGCCCCTGATTTTCAGTTTCTTCCTCCTGAGAGAGCAGTTTGGGTTTTATTGGAACATTGCTGTGGATTATCCTACAGTATCGGTGGAACTGGCCAAATCACAATGCGGTAGATTGTGTTGAATGTGTATTTCCCGGGATGTTTTCTGGATTGCATTTCCTGGTCCTTCTTTCACTTGTCTATTCTGATTTATGGAACACCTCTAAGAGGCAGGAGGCCAGTTTACAAAGAGTTGTGAGACATGCCCTCTTGACCTTAAGAAACTGCTAGTCTAATGGAGTAAGGAGAAAATTACCCAATACGATTTGAGATGGAAACAGAAAAAAGAGACCATTGAACAGTCTTGGAGGTCACAAATGCTTCCAGAACTGAATTAAGTTTTGGTGTCATTGAAGAATTAACTAGATAAAAATTAGAAATGCCTGAAGTTTATGTATCACAAGACTTCATTTATATAGCTAAGTTCATTTGATACATTTGATATAGAGATCTTTGTCTTTGTAAATAGCAGCTCACTGTAATATGTCACAAATGTTAATTTTATATGTAATTCTAATTATAAACTCAAGAAATAACTCAAAGGACAACCTGTTTTCTAATCCTCAATTTAGCCAAATCATATATATTTGAAATAACATTCTTTCCTGTAACAGTTAAACTTTGGCTAAAGTGCCGCATTGCACCGTCCTGACCACGTGCAGGAGCCTCGGATAGATTGAACAGTTATCTCTGCTTTTGAATCATGACTACAAGCTAAACAGGTTTTGGAAATTTCTGACTTAAAAAAATTATTTTGTTTAATTGACAGTGTGACAGAGGGATAAGCAGAAAAAGAGACAGAGAGATCTTTTATCTGCTTGTTAACTCCACAAATGGCCTTAATGGCAGGGGTTGGGTAGACTAAAGCCCAGGAGATTTGAGCTCCATCTGGTCTCTCACATTGACAGAAGGGGCCCAAGCACTTGAATCTTCTTTTGCTACTTTCCTTGGTACATCACCAAGGAACTGAATCTGAAGAGGAACTGTTGGGACTTGAACCAGAGCTCTGACACAGGGTGTCAGCATCACAGCTTAAGCCTCTGTGTCGCAACACTGGTCTCAGTTCTGGCTTCTCAGGCTATGCCACAGTGCTCTCTCAGTTTCCAGCTTCCCGACTTCTTAGTTTTGAGCCACCTGTTATATAAAATTAAATGATGACTTAAGACCAACTAATCATGCCTAGCCGTCTGCCTTATATAAATTGCTACTTGAAGGTCTCTCTTGCTGCCCTGTAATGAATTGCAGAGCTAATTTGCTTGCTCCCTTGGCAAGGCTGATTGTCATTCAAGAGTCACTGTAGTTTGTAGGGGAGTCTGGGGGCTGCATTACTGTTGAGAAAATGTTAGTGAATGTGAAACCTGTGCGAACTACAGGCTGAACCACGTTGGGAAAATGTGAAGTGGCATTTCTAGCTCCTTATCCTTTAAGACGCTTTTAAGCCCGGAGGGATTTTAGGAAGAACCCAGCAGTATCTTGTGTCTGTTGTGGAAATAATGCTCAATTGAATTTGGCTGTGGTTCACAAAGATCAGAACTCGGGACTCCGTGGCTTCCTTAGCTTGATTTTCAGATATTCTTTACCTTCCTCATTGGATATTTTCGATTTCATTGTTCAGGTGCATTGTATTTTCTTCATCGTTCAATACACCATTTTGCAATACTATCTTGACAGCATCGCTTTTGGCTCATGTTGTTTAATTTAGGGGCTGAATCCCAGGAAAATGGGTTTTGGTCTGCTTTCTTGGTATCAACAACTTGGAAAGTATTTTGGACAAAACTATGCAACTTTTTATTGTGAATAGAAGGATCTATTGATATAAGCGGATGTGATTTATAAATAAATACATACATGCAACGTAGGATTTAAGAAACTATATAGTGTTCTTGGTTTCACTACCTTTTGACTGTGACAATATTAGCACATGACTTAATGTTTTGTATACTTTAAGAGACTTTGTGAGTGAGAAATTTTATATTGTCTATAGCATATACTGTAAGTATATTGACATTAAATGTAAATTCCAGACCCCTAGGACTTTTCTGCCTCTAATAGGTGATTCAATCTAGTCACATATAATTCCAGCTTAGTCCGGTGAGTGATTCCCTAGGAAGTATCAGAGCTCCTCCTTAGTTGTCATTTTTCATGACCTTTCTTGATGAAACTGTAGTAACCTGTAAATTTTATAAATTTTATCATTTTAATTATGGGAATGACAGAAAATGCATGTATTGTTTTTTTTAAAATCACGAATTAGGTGATACCACAAAGAAGCTGAGACACATGAAGCAATACAGGGGTCTTAGTATTCAGAACCATAAAATAAGCCAGAGTTTATTCTGACTGTTCATTTTGAGGCAAATTTCTTTGTGAGTTCTCCCATGTCCATGTCCATACTAATGTTAACAGATGTCCCCCCTTCCAAAACAGAGAGACAAACTTGGCAGTTCTTCTCAGTTCACAAATTTAATTATGGCTGCAAATGTGATAATGGAACAACCTTTCCAAGTTTTAATTGGATCTGCGTTTGGCACAAGCAACCTTCGTTTTCTCCACCATATGGGTAATGGCAGTTTAAGGTGTCGACTTGTGCCCTTGCTGTGAGTTAGTCAGCTCTTGAGTATGTGCAGAGAAATTGGGCATGCAGCGGATGCGCCTGGCCTCTTGCAGAACCCAGTCAGCTATTCCTATTCCTGTACCTAGCACATGGCTGGGTTGCCTCTTCACATTGTAACATGATTTAGTTTTGATGTCTGAAAACTCATTTTAGTATTTACTTGGCAGAACATCAACTATTAATCTGATGCCACCTTATCAGTCTCTGTCATCAGATATTCCGTTCTAAATTCACGTGTTTTTAGATGTGCACTATGTTTTAGGCTTTGCAGATCCTAGAATAACTCAAACAATCCAGATTGTGGTCCTTTGGCTAGGCAGGCCAGATTCAGTGGCTCATCCGAGGTCTTACTAGTAAAGGGTATAATGTTAGTCGTGATTTGCTCGAGTCTGAGGTCTTGTTTGTATATAATACTTTCCTGTAAAAACAAGTGGGTTATTTTGATAACTTTCTGTTTTGAGCTACCTGTATTAATTCTTCCCTTTATCTGTACAGATATGAAGAGTTTGAGGTTCAGTTAAAAACAAACAAACAAACAGAAAACAAGAACAAACCCAGAGAAATTTCAGTATGCTGTTTATTGGCTTTCAGGAAGTTTTTCTGTTTTTCCCTTCTTAGAGAAGTAGCTATAGCATGATTCTCTCATGGTTTCAGAAAGAGGTACACGGCAACACTGTTAGTCCATGGACTAACAGGTAGGTGAGCATGCGGTCTAAATGAAAAAGAAAGCAGAAGATCCAGTTCTAGAGCCAGTGCCTGAGGGCATTGAAATGGTAGTTATGGACATGGTAGAATTTTTTTTTTTTAAGATTTATTTATTTTCATTACAAAGTCAGATGTACAGAGAGGAGGAGAGACAGAGAGGAAGATCTTGCGCCCAATGATTCACTCCCCAAGTGACCGCAACGGCCGGTGCTGTGCCGATCCGAAGCCGGGAACCAGGAACCTCTTCTGGGTCTCCCACACGGGTGCAGGGTCCCAAAGCTCTGGGCGTCCTCGACTGCTTTCCCAGGCCACAAGCAGGGAGCTGGATGGGAAGCGGGGTGACTGGAATTAGAACCGGCGCCCATATGGGATCTCGGGACGTTCAAGGCGAGGACTTTAGCCACTAGGTCATGCCACCGGGCCCTAGAATTTCAATCTAAAGAATATATACTGGGTAGTTACCAGGCAGTCCCCAGTCTTGGGAACAAAAAAGATGAGTGAAGTACATTTCTCTTAAGACAGTTTTTGGCTGTTTAGAGGGAATGTCTCAAATAGCCATGGTACCTACTAAGTAGAAAACTCAAGGTAAGTTTGAAATATTTTGGAACCAGAGGAGAAAAAAAATCAGTGTAGTGATGAGTTTCAATCGTGATTGGTTTACTTTGGGCCACTATAGGAGAAGTGAAGCCTTTCATACTTATGGAATTAAGGAAAATCTCTTGGTCCAGATGCAGACCTAATTCCAAATTAAAGCTGGATGCATGGAGGCTCTTAGTCATGCAAGACCACAACTAGACTTTTTATTTTAAACTGGAACCATATTTTGAAGGTGTCTTTTTGTTCACTGTGTATACAGTCAGCATAAAAAGCCCAGTGCTGGATAAAGCTAAGAAATAACCTTAACACGAACACAGCACAGATCACCGTGGGGTACAAAATGCAAATGATTGAAGGACTTCTATTTAAAAACACTGTTTGGTCATAACAACTGTCCTGGAAGATTCCAAGTCACGCTGAAATAGCAATGTTCTGGGTTACCAGATGGTTCCAGGGAGAGCTCTGTACAGTATGGTCCTGGTTGCCTTTGGGGGTGGAATGATGAAGCCACTTTATGAAATGCCACAAAATGTCTAGGTGTAGGGCAAGGAAGTGGCCTCTCCAATTTGTCAAAAACTCATTTGCAGGTTGTAATGTCCCCAAGCAGTTGAATGGTTTCTGGAACCTACATTTTATTCCTCATGCCAAAGTAGGAGTATTTACCCAGATGCAAAACATGCAGGATAATGACACTAAAAAAAGATTAGAGTGCTTGAAAAATATGGATTTAATTAAGTATTCCTACCATTTGGGGATTGAGGGATTTTACTGGTTTTACTGTCTTGCCAACATGCTCATAAGATAGCTCCCTTTGGCTTTTATTTTGGCCAAGTTGTGTGGGTGACGTGGAAATTATCACACACACATGTAATAGCCAATTATTACTTGGTTGAAACTGACTTTCCCCTGTTTGAAGCACAAATGCTATGTATGTGTGTTTGGGCACACATGTACACACATGTTGCAGATCACAGCAGAGATAGTAGATCTTATAGTAATTTAGTTTAGAGCAACAGTCATTTGGAGGTCTAAAATTTGATGGTTATATGATTCAATTGTGTATTTCTCCATTGGTAGCTATTATGGTTGTATAGTACACAATATGAAATGATTTGGCAATGTTATATTCTGAAAAATGGAATGGATCTTAGGACAAAGAAATGAATTTGGAACCCACTCCTATTAACTTACTAAACAGTGAAGATGGTGTATTTCTGTTAAACTTTACATTTTTTGTCAATAAATATCATTAATTCTTGTTTTGCAGAATCGTAATCTGCAACCTTGCCAAGCTCTAGTTATTCTGAGAGTCCTCAAGGCTTTGGCATATGCACATGTGCTCAGGAAGAAGTTGTGTTCTCTTTTTCCTTTTCAAGGTTCCAGACTGTCGCTCTGCAGCTGCTGCCTCTCCTTCCCCATCTCACGGCCTCATGGCTAGCTGGCATCCATGATGGTAGGCAACTCAACATACACTGAGCTGTGGCAGGGGAACATGGGATTGGGCATGGGCCAGGTATGATGAAATGACCTTCCCTTTAATTTCGTATCACGTTGTAACATGAAGATGCCCATTTTTTTTTTTTTTTATCAGACCCCATCTTCTGACTACTGGATTTGTTTTCTTTCTTGGTGGGACCTGGGAGCAGGCTCCCCTGCCTAAGAGGGAGACAGATGCCCGTAGTTTCTCTACTTCCTTTCTTCTATATAGTTCACTCACAGACCTCCTTGAACTAAGTTCTCTCAAAAGTTCATTTTTAAACCATATGTTGTATGAAGTATACTCAGTATAGTATTATTAGCCTGCCAATTCCACAAACAACTCCATGCTGAATTTCAGCTTTTACAGGAAACTTCAGAGAAAGCAGTTAACTGCTCTTCGTAACAGAGGAACGTGGTGAACTGGCATGCTGCAGGATTAATCAGAGACTGGGAAACCCTGGTTCTGAGCAGATCCACTCCACTGACGGACGGATGGACTGTAGTTGCTCAGTAGGACCCAAGTTTTGACATTTGTATGCTTATATCTCAGTTATAAGAATAAAATAATAGTTTAAAAAGGTCCTGGAATCAATACATGGTAAAACTGGGATTTTTTTTTTGTCTGGGTAATTTACTCAGTTTCTTCATCTCTCTTTTATGACCTTCTGTCTTTTATATCTTCACAGTATTTATTGTATGGCACAGTGGACATTTGTTTAGTATTATCTCCCTTAGATGATTCCTGATGAGAAAGTCTGTACTTAAATATGTAGCTGAGTGTTACACCTGGGGTAATCAGAACCTTGGTGTCTGTTGAATACAGAACAATTTATCAGTGAATCTCAGGACAATTTATCCAATTGTATATGGCAAAAGTGACTTTGTTAGAGAACGAGAAATAACAGCTAAAATAATATACTACCATATTCTGTGTGGTTCACTATGAATGTATGGAGAAAAATTCCCTCCTGGTGAAGAATCATGTGACTCTCTGAAGGTACCAATGGATGGCAATGCACTGGTGCACCTGGTGTGTAAGGCTTCTATGAAGAACAGGCTAGGAATCCTATTTCGAGGCAGGAGAAGGGAAACGCTGGGAACAACCAAGTCACTCAAAACCGTGGAGTAAGTATTCTGTCAACAATTATTGCTGGAACTTTTCTTCTCCCCCCTTCCCCACACCAGCTGTACTTCTTGGCTTAGATCAATGTGGGCCAGGGCCTAAAGCCTGTAAGAGAGTGAGAGAATAAAGAAGGACTAGTGCTATATAACTTTCCAAGGCTCAAAGGAGACAAATAAAAAACTTCCTTGCTCATAGAACTTCTAAGTTGGTGGCCTATTAACTGACTGCTTTATTCCTTTACTTTCTTGTTCAGTTACCAAAATTTCTATTTACATCTACTCTGTGCTAAATTCTATATTAGTTAATGGAAGCTTCTGCGTTAGAAAAAGGAAAGGAGAAAACCATAAGTTTTAGCGCAACTTTTTTGGCAAGGCATCAGTTTCGTGACAATGATTGGGCATGGTGGGAGGTTTTGTGGCCAAGGGTGCTTTAAATGAGGTGGAATCAGCTACCTGACTGGCTGTATATTTCAACTAACATATTTTGAGTCATGAGTATATTTAAACATTGTGGGAATAAAGTGGAAAAAAATGTTCCTGCACTCCCTAAGATTACAGCACACTTCATTAGGTTTTATAGTGCGTCCCTAAACCAGATGGTGTGAGGGGACACAGATGGAAGTGTCTTTTGATTGAATCTAAGATGGAAATTTTGGGAACCTGTTGATGCCTTGGCTGAGGAGCTGTGATCCAGTGCTCCCCACTGTGGCCTGCTCTCCTCCTGAGGTCCCAAGAATCTTGCCTACGTTTCTACTTCTGTTTGTGGTTAAATACAGCCATGTGGATTGGAGTCTAGTTGATAGAATATGAGCGAAACAGATAAAAACTGGCTTGTATAACCCTCTGGAGCTCTGAAGTTTTTCCCCAACAGGTGTTAGGGTGAAAGGGTTTTATACTCCTCGAGTTGCATGAAACTGTAAGATGAAAGAAGTTGGGATGGCTTCACAACCAACTACTGACTAATGAAGGAGAAATTGTTTTAAGCTACTGTGATATAGAGGCTGTTTGTTGTAGTACTTGACTTATCCTAACCATTTTGTGCCATTGTTTGGTTTACAGAGAACCAAATTCTAACAAGGAGAACATGAGGTCCAGGCATAAGGAAGCATAATAAAATATTTCATCATGGAATGTTTACAAATTTACCAAGTATTTTCATGTATATTATTTTATTTTTACATGGGGTGTTAACACTAACAATATGTAGTTGGGCAGGTAACATTATGTCCATTTTGCAAATTATTTGTGTTAGATTTCTTGGGAAAATTATGCCATCCAACTAAATTTTAGTTAATTTAGGGAAAAGCTGCTCTTGGTGCTCATCTTTGGACTAGGGATTTTGCTAAATCAAACCATGAAACCATTTGCTTGAAATTCTTTTTTTGTAAATGTCAGGAATTTGATATAGCAGTTAAGGGGCTGGTTGGCTTGCTGTGTCCCATATTGGGGTGCATAGGTTCAACACCCGCTTCCAGGGCCCGTTACCAACTTCAGGTAACGCAGACTTTGGGAGGCATCCGTTATGGCTCAAGTATCTGAACTCTTGCAGCTGTGCGGAAGACCTGCATTGCGTTGCTAACTTCTGACTTCAGCCCTGGCTGTTCAGGGAACTGAAGAGTGAAATGGTGTATAGAAGTGCTCTCCTCTCAACCCCATGACTCTCCATTGGACCCTAAAAATACTTTAAACAGTGTTTTTTCCCTGCTTCCCTTTCCTGCTTTAATCTGGTACACGAATCTGGAATGAAGTGAAAACATCGGAGTAGTGGAACGATGTTATTTATATTTAAAGCCCCTGTCTGTATTCCTGATGATCAGTGAATGAAAGAAAATAACGCATTTTTAGAGACAAAAGAAACAATGTATGTCACAATCTACAGCATGCAGTTGAAGTAGATTTAAGAGGAAAATTTAAAGCAATAAGTAAGCATATAAAAAAATAGAAATATTTCACATAAACTGCCTAATGATGCAACCTAAGAACCTGGAAACAGAAAAACAAAGCAAATCCCGAATCGGCAGGAGAAAAAGATCAGAGCAGACGCACAGAAAATGGAGCAAATCAGAAATAGCGTTAGAGAAATATTTAGCCAGAGTAACAAGTGTAACATTTCAAATACATTAAATGAGCCATTTTAATTTGTATCACAGAAATGTAAAGGATAATAAGAAATTATTTTTCCCTATATGCTGATGAGTAGGAAGGCACTGAACAAATGAAAAAATTCTTGACAACATACAACTTATGATGACTGAATCAAGAAAATTAAAAAAAAAATCTGAACAAACCAATAAGTTATGAGATTGAGGCAGAAGTTAGGAGAATTTTAACTTAAAAAATTAAAATTTTGACTTACAGTTTAAATTAAAATTTTAACTTTCAAACTTAAGCAAATTTTAAGACTTGATAACTTTACCTCCTAAGTTCTACAGATTGTAAAAAAGAGGAACAATTCCAGTACTCTTCAAAATATCCCTTCTCAAGCCCAGCACGGTGGTCTAGCAGCTAAAGTCCTCGCCTTGAATGTGCTAGGATCCCATATGGGCACCGGTTCTAATCCCAGCAGCTCCACTTCCCATCCAGCTCCCTGCTTGTGGCCTGGGAAAGCAGTCGAGGACAGCCCAAAGCTTTGGGTTCCTGCACCCATGTGTGTGGCCTGGTGGAGGTTCCTTGCTCCTGGCTCCAGATCGGCACAGCACCGGCTGTTGTAGTCATTTGGGGAGTGAATCATCAGACAGAAGATCTTCCTCTCTGTCTCTCCTGCTGTCTGTATATCTGATTTTGCATAATATCCCTCCTCCCCCTCCCTGCCAAAGGAAAAGGATGGGGCTTTGCCAAACTTCTTTTACGAAACCAGCATTATGCTGAGACCAAAACCAAACAAAGACACAACTATTATCCATGATGAACATAGATATTTAAAATTCTCAGAAGATATTAGCAAACCAAATCTAACATCACATCAAACCTGAAGCCAGTTCAGCAAATGTAAATCAGTAAAATACTTCAACAGGTTAAAGAGTAATAGTTGTGTGACCATCCCAATGAATGAAAAATATTCCCAAGAATCTTGATGCAATGAATTATGTATAGAGGAAAAATAAAACTTATGTATAACAAATTTCATTCTAAATGGGGAAAAGCTAGATATTCTTTCTAGATTTTTAATAGAACAAGGATGTCCACTTTTACCATTGTTATTCAATGTAGTATTGGAAGCATTAGCAAGAGCAACTAGAAGAAATTAATAAGGAACCCAGATTGAAAGGAAGAAGCCCATATCAGAGGGCCAGCTTTCTGATAATGTGCCTGGGGAGGCAAAGAATGGCTTAACTACTTGAGTTCCTGCTACGTATTTGAGAGACTAGGATAGAACTACTGGCTTCTTGAGTTAGTCCAATTCAGACCAGGCTATTGTGGGTATTCGGGGAGTGACCAGTTGGTGGAAGTTCTCTATCTCTCTCTTTCAAGTGAGGAAAGAAAGCACTAACTTCCATAGATTAGTGTTTATAGGAAATGACAAAATTTTCAGAAACAGTATAAAGTACATATATGCTTGTTATCTTAAAAAAAGACCTAAACAAGGAAGATATGTTTATAGTATAAATACATAGAAAACTTCCATAAATGGAAGATAAGTTGTAGATAAAAATACAATGCAAAGGAATGTGCAAAAAAAGGACTGTTTTTTTTCCCCCTATAATATAGGAATTTACCCAATCTGTACCTTTAACAAATGCTAGTGCTTTCTTTGGGTTGAAAATGTACTGTTAACCTAAAATGTTGAAAATATATATTTAAAGTGCCATTGGAATATTCTATAGGAAAGAATGTTGAAAATCTTTAGAATACATATTAGCAGAAGTAAAGACTGCACATGCAACCCAATAAACAGCTGACTGCAGAAGTGGAAGAAGTCCTTTCCCAAAGCTGAAAAGAAGCCCAACATGGATGTAGGGTTATATTTTAGGTGATAACAGAGACTTGCCAAAGTCTTATCTGCCTTTGATTCTACAAAGATGAAAAAAAAAGTCTTCCTTTTCTGAGACGCCTACCCGAGACGCCTACCCGAGACGCCTACCCAGTGAGAAGCAGCCTGGATTCCTTATCTCAGTGTGCCGATGTTGCTGACACACAGCTGGGGACTGATTTATCATCACATTTAAGGAGCGCCTTTAACAAATGACAACACATATGGACATTAGGCAGTTTCTTCCCTCCGCATAAAACAAAGTGATAAATGGTGTGTGAATTTTAAAGGCATAATTCATCCAAGGAAAACTCTTAAAATATCTGAGGACTGTCGGGGATGCCCCCATTTCACATTTACAAGGCATTTCATAGGAAAGGATGGAGAAAAGTTAGTTGAAGTTCATTAGTCTCTTCTCACCTCAATGCCAGTCTTCAATCACTTCTGCCACGCTTCGTCTTTATCAAATGTGTTGTGACTTTTGCTTTAGAGAAAGAAAGAGCTCATCAAAGTGGATTGGATTCATCACTGGTTTACTCCCACCCTTTCTTGCTCTGTGTTGTTTTCATGGACAATAAATAAACTTGGTATGCTTCTGTTGCTCTTTCAATCATGTTTCCCCTCAGTATGTGCAAATTCCAGAGTCCCCTGCCTTTTCCTGAAAATGTTCTTGCCTTTTTCTTTATCAATAAAAGTCAAGTTACTAACTCATTATTATGGATTTGTTTTAACAGACTTAATCACCATGTCGGCCTAAATCAATTTAAACTAGATTGGGTGTGAGCTATCTCTGCCATCCATGGACAGAGAAGAGGATCATGGCCTGTAGGTGATACCTGGAACAAAAGCTGTGCACCCCATGGAACCAATGATTGGAGACTGAGTGGAAACAGACCTGGCAGCTTTAGGAAGTCAGAGGTCCAAAGCTTATAGCATCCACTGCCTGGACTCTTCCACACACTGGTCCATATGTGGTCTGTCCCAATCAGAAAGTGTCCTTTTTGTGGCTCCATGTTCAGACTTCTCTTTCCTGACCTCTTTAACACTTTTCCTGGATCCTTGATTGGGAAGATGGGTTGGAGCTTTATCTATGTCCATGCAGGTTGGCTGTTGGATATAGTCTGTTTTCTTAAAACATCAACGCACAGGTGGGTTCCACACACATTAGGCAGCAAACTGACCTCATGTGGTAACACTCTAAAGCAAGTCTGATCAGAAGCAGATCTTTTATCCACAAATCCTTGATTTTTATGAGCGAAAGTAAAAGGTCACATCAAGAGAAAGGAATTATTTCAAAATCTATTATTATCAATGAATATCACCTTTGTAGTGACTTGTTTACCTCCGTTTCACACATGAATTTTTTCTCTAGATGTTTACTCTGAGATTTGTCCTCCTCCAATTCCAACCTACAGGTCAAATTCGACCCACTGCCTGCTTTCACAAACAAAATGTCACTGGAAGACAGCATCCTGATTTGGTTACAAGCTGTCTGTATGGTGAGCTTAACCCCACAATGGCAAAGTTGAGTAGCTGGGACAGTTGAATCCAAAAATTCTAAAGTGGTTACCATGGTTTCCTGACCCCGGTCTAACCTCATTAAGTCAAGGGTTAGTAGTGTTGCAAGCTTTGTTTCATTCTTGGATCTCTCATATATCGTAAACTTTGTTTTTAAATTAAATACTATTTGAAAATGCCCCAGATCAGCTAGTAACCTAGATTCCTTTTTTTTTTTTTTGCATTTAACAGAAATCCATTAGCCCTAAAAGACCTTGTCAAGTTTGTAACTTTTCTGTTTTATCGTTTTAAAGCACTTTAAATAGACAGATATTTGGTTAGCTTTACAAATCTCCTCTTTCTTCCAATATGAAGAGAAATCTCCAGATGATTTTTTTTAGTTACTTTAAATGATTGACTTTCTGTGTCTTGCCTCTCATCCCTGTCCTGACGTCCCTGCTTCTCATACAACCACATTTCCCACTGTCGGGATACTTGGCCTGGACAGAAACACATGGAGAATAAAAGGGCATCTTTAGTTAAAACAGCTCTCATTTTCATAGAGAACTTCCTTGTTAGCTACATTGAGATTCCAACAAGGAACTAACATCCTTCAGTAGATTGGTGTTGAGTTCCTGAAACGATCAAGTTTCCTCCAGTCTGCTCATAAATCCTTTTAAGCACGCAGCCCTCAGCACAAGTGCCTGATCAATTAAATATCAAGCAGAGCTACGAAGACTGTTGGTACATTTGATTATTTTATAGAGTTGGGAGAGAGAAAGCGACACAGGAATTTGAAACTGTGATGGCTGCTTATCCCTTGTTGCCTCTCTGTCTGTACAAAGTAGTGTAAAGTTCCAAGCTCACGCTCTCCTAGAGATTCATGTCCGGTCTTTTTGTCCCAATTCTGATACCAAGTGCCAGCTGTATTTAACTAGATGGCATGCTAAATTTAGTGTGTTTTTCCTTTGTATTACTGACAGTCTTTAAGAAAGAGATTTTTACCTTTGGAATGCTGAGGCAATTTAAAAATTCAGCCGTGAGGCAGCAATTTGTAAACTTGTGTGTCACGTACATCATCTGCACAATTCTGAAAGCCGGAAGTTACAAGCTCTAGACACTACCTCCTTACATATGGGAATAAAATGAAAATCACCGTCCTATCAAAAGAGAGATATAAGCATGAATATATAGCACAGTATGAAGAAATTAGACTATTTGGATATGTGCAGTAACAGCATTTTTTGGAGACATAATTCGAATCTATTTTGTAATCACCGGCTTAATCACCACTTATCATAATATTCAACAAAATATAAAGTAGGATAACTACAGGAGTATAAGCAAGAGCTGAAACAAAAACTGTATCTCAGCACGTTCATTTCATTCCTGTACATTTTTTGTATGTTGTAGTAGCTGCCACATTTCAGATAAAACATTTGATATTTGTCTTTTGGGGAGTGTTTTATTTCACTAAGCATGATAGTTTCAGTTGCATCAATTTTATTTCAAAACACAGGATTTCATTCTTTTCTATGGCTGAGTAGTATTCCATAGTGTAAATATACTGCATTTGTTTCAACCAATCATCAGTGGATGGACATCTGGGTTGATTTCATATCTTAGTTATGAAATAACTAAGCTGCAATAAACACGAGGCTGGTAATAACTCCTGCATATGCTGAGTTTTTAAAGATTTGTTTTATTTTTTATTGGAAAGTCAGATATACAGAGAGGAGGAAAAACAGAGAGGAAGATCTTCCATCCGTTGATCCACTCCCCAGGTGACCATAACATTTGGAGCTGAGCCGATCCGAAGCCAGGAGCCTGGAGCTTCTTCTGAATCTCCCATGTGGGTGCAGGGTCTGAAAGCTTTGGGCCATCCTTGACAGCTTTTCCAGGTGACAATTAGGGAGCTGGATGGGAAGCAGGGCCACCGGGATTAGAACTGGCGCCCATATGGGATCCCAGCACGTTCAAGGCAAGGACTTTAGCTGCTAGGCTACAATGCTGGTCCCTCATATGCTGATTTAATTTCTTCTGCATAAATTTCTAGGAGTGGAATGGCTCAATTATATGGCAGATCTACTTTAAGATTCATTTTATTTATTTGCAAGGCAGAGTTACAGAGAGAAAGAGAGAGACATAGAGAGTACTTCCATTTACTGGCTCATTTACCAAATGACAACAATGGCCAGGACTGGGCAATATTGAAGCTAGGAGCTCAGAGCTTCATCTGGATCTCCCGGGTGGGTTTAGGGATCAAGGGCTTGGTTATGCTCTGCTGATTTCCAGGCACATTAGCAGGTAGCTGGAATGACAGTGGAGCAGCTGGTACTTGAATCAGTGCTTATATAGGATATTGGCAGTGCAAGTGGCCGCTTAACCCATTATGTCACAATGCAAGCCCCAGTGATGAAGTCCTTGTCTGCCTTTTGCTGGTTACATGACTTGAGGGAGTTGCTTTATCTTATTGTGCTTACTAATCATAAAAAAAGAGAGAGATTACAGTTGACTTTTAGTTTATATTCAATTATAGTATATATATAGATAATATTCAAATATTAATTTTTTAGAAATTAAAAATGTAGTCAATGCAGGGAAGGAGGCAGAGAGGGAGAGAGTGAGCAAGAGAGGAGAGGTGGTTCACTCCCCAAAGGCTCACATCACACAATATCAGACTGGGCTAAAGCCTGAAGCTAGGACTCAATCCCTGTCTCCTAAGTGGGTCCCAGGGACCTAGTTACTTGAAGCACTGCCCGATGCCTCTCATAATCTACACTGGCAGGAAAACGGAATTGGGAACCAGAGACAGGTGTCAAATCCAGGCTGAACTTGACTAGGTTTAACATGAACTTAACATGAACATCTTAACCACTAGGCCCAGCATCTGCCCTGTGTTGAATCTCTGGGATGGATTTTTAGAGAAAAGTAATTCTGGAAGAGTTACTGTCCTATGTGATTGAAGTATATTTAGAACTTGTAGGTTTGCATAAATGCTTGGATACCCTTCATAAGATACATGCCCCCTCTATTTAGAGGATACTTGTGCTCCTTAGACAAGTGGACATAATTGACCAGTGCCCATGCAGAATGCTGCAGAATAATCAAGCAGCTTCCTTTCCACACCATATCAGCAGGCATAACCCTGGCTGTTGGGGAGATATGTTACCAACAGATGGTGTTCACATGCCAAAGGGAGCTGCATTATTTTACGCATTGTTCTAGCCAGAGCCAGGGGAATAGAGAATAAACTATCCAACTTCTTTCCTAGACCTATAATTTTGTGATTTTATAGGCAATGATGCTCTGATTTTCTTAAATCTGCCACTGAAGCTTTGATAAGCACAGTTTTATTGAGATGCATTTGCTGTAACAGCTGTAGTGGAAAATAATTCATTGGGGATCCTCTGTATTAAGAGCTATGCAGCACTCCCCTTGATTTTCATAGGAACAAAATCTCAACACTGATATCTGACTATCTGACCTTATCTATACCTAGAGTCATTCACCAAGAATACCAGAGGAATTTTACCACCAAATTTCACTGTGCACATTAGTAATACAATGATTTTGAAATTGCAGTACTTTAATTCCTTAGGAAGTTCTAGAACAGCTCAGTTAGCCTTGACGAATTAGATCTTTTTCTGAAACAGGAGGAACACACAAGTCATTATTAGTGCATTTTATGGAAATGGCATTCATCCAAATTGTCAGCAATTTGATGCATGTTTGAATAGCATATGATTCAATTTACTGGAATAGGTGATGTGAAGAGTGAATTTTTCTAACCTCTTATTATGAAATGAATACAAGGGTATGTTATAATTATTGGAGGATGGCTTGGTAACACAGCATAGTTGAGGATTTAAATCAATGAGCTTTTTTTCTTAAGCTACTGATGTTCTATTCAGCTTTTCTGTGTACAGCAGACTGCCTGCCCATGAATGCCAGTGATTCCTTGGCCTTACTTCTATGTCTACAAACATCCAGAATGCATTCAGAGAAGTATCTGTTGAGGAACAGCATAGAGAAGAAAGAAAATCAGCATTGTCTGAGTCAGAATCAAAAGAGGCATGAACCTTTGTCATTCCTTCTTAGACCCCAACAGATGAGTAAAGAGAATTAATGTTGGTCTTAAAAGAAGTCAAAACAAGAGGTTAAACCAGATGCTTCCCCTACAAGAGATCTGGATGAGAAGTGGAGCAGTTGGGACACAAACCAGAATTCACACGGGATGCGGACACCACAGGGTAAAGGATTAGCCTGCTGGACTGCCATCCCAAGTCAGTGGTTTTATGGGCTCTGTCTGGCTGGTCATAGAAAGTAGGAGCAGATCTGTTTCTGTTTAAAAGAGAATATTCCTATTTGGGTTTAACATTTTTTTTGCAATCTTTCTAATTGCAAGTATCAATACATGACCATGAGAATATGAAGAAAAGTTGTCTGTTTTTTTAAACTTTACAATTATAATTAAACAACTGCAACAGAATTTTCCTAGATTACTGTTCACTGCAGCAATAAAAGGAAAGGAACGCTTAGTAACAGCCTGTGTAAATATTTTGTATGATTTTATGTAATGATCCTTGCAGTTTTTTAGGATATGCTTACCCCCATTTTGTAAATGAAGGAAATGGAATTAAGATCAATGAAGTGTCTTACCCAAAGTTACACAAAGATTAATCCACAAGGTGGGAACCAAAACCTCAGATCTGCCTGACTCCCAACTGTCTACCAGATTTAGAGCTTGTTCAGTGGCCTGGTAATAGAAGCCACAGCGTGTATCTAAGTAATTGATCATTCTTCAGGTTTAAAAATTCCATTAGATCCATAAATGAAACACACCTACTACATCACCCATTGGTAGGTTTTGTATTGAGTTTGCCAATGTGGTTCAAAGAAAGCATCATTACTTAGTTTATGAGAGCCAATCTGGTGCTAGACTGAGAGTTTCCATCCTTCTTTGCTGGGAAAACTTGGGAAAGTGATTGACTCCTCTGCCCTTGAGGTGGAGAAACTAAGCCTGTGCTTCTATTGAGTTACCGCATCAGCATGCTGCGCTGGGTGAGCAGGCATCTCCTGTTGATTGAACTGCTTCTGCAGTCTACTTTTGTCTTACTCTAATATGCCACTTTTCTTTCCGGTCTCTGTCGTTGGATGGAGGCATGTGGTCATGAATCTCCAAAATCCTTTTGCTAAGGCACTTCCTTTCCCCCCAAATTGATGAGGATTTCTTACTTCAGTTCTAACAGTCACGCGGCTTATGTCTACCCTGTGTTATGTGGATTGCAGTCAATTATTTAAGGTGAACAATTGAAATTCCCTGTAGCAACGAGGAAGCCAGCTATTTGTAAGTCATTTGTAGTAATCTTTAGTAACCAATAATTACACTCTAATTAGCTCATTTGCTTAGTGCTGTTTTTACTTAGTAAGTCATTTAATGAGTAAATTGCAAGAACAAGAATTGACTGATAATTAAATGCCAGTAAAGGGATTTCATGTGAAAACAAAGTAGGCAAGTTAAATAATATCTAGAACTAAATGACTTAAGATAATGTGACAAGAATTGTTACACCCCTGTACTGAAGATCAAGGTGTATCAGTTTCACTTGATATGCAATAGACTAAACAAACCTGGAGTTGTTAAGGCTTGTTAGTCTCAACGCTTGAGTCTCACTACACTTTCTTGACGGGAAGTATCCTATGTATTGTGCATGCTTAGTAACATCATAGTTCTTTACCCATTAGATGCAGTGGTATTTTCTCGATTTACAAAAAAAAAAAAAAGTCTTAGAACATTGCTATATGTCTCCTTGGAGTGGAAGCAAAATCTCCCCCAGCTGAAAACCATTGAGTTATATTCCATTTTTTTTCAAGATTATTTTCACTCTGCACTTGACGCTGATTTAAAATCATGTGGAGATAACATACTTTGAATTTCAGTTACAGTCAAAGGCTTCATTCTCCACTAAATAAGGAGTGCAACAAACAATCTGATCATCAGGAACACAGGCATGAGTGAAAGCAACAATCATATGAAATATGTCAGCACGACCCATATACAGGACACTTCAATATGGTCACAGATAACTCCCCAAAAGATTATCCAACAACAATTCAAGAGTTTGAAAAAGCATTGTTTTTGTAGCAAAATAGATACACAAAGACATTTATTTCTTTTTTGTTTTCTAATTTAAAGAAATGAGCTCCCACATACAAGGAAAAACACACAAAATTGTCTTTCTGAGCTTGCCTTATTTATTTCACTCAGTGTGATGTCCTCCAGTTACAGACACTTTGATCCAAATGATAGAATTCTATTCTTTTTAAAATACATTATTTCTTTGTATACAGGAACACATTTCGTATTTCTTTTAATACAGTTTTTAGAATGCAATGGTACTTCCCTCCCTACCTTGTCTCTCTCCCTTGTTCTCTCCTCCTTCCTCCTTCCTTTATTATATTTCTTTGAATTTTCACAGTCACCTACTTAATAAGTTTAGGCCTCCACTAAAGTATGAGATCAACCAACAGGAGGTAGAAGCAGCACTGTGACTCATGAGCATAGACAAGGGTTGTGAGTCATAATCAAATCTCCAAAGGAAAAGTTTTCTCATAAGTAATACTTCTGTTGCTACTCTGTATATCAGTTACAACAAATCATGCAAAACATGATATTTGTCTTTTTCAGACTAGCTTATTTTGCTAAATGTGATGATCTCCAAAATGCTATCCGTTTTATTGCAAAATGCAAGATTTCTTTCGTATAGCTTCGTAGTATGCCACCATGTATATATAACACAACTTTTTTTCATTTGGAGTTAAAGCTTATTTACTAAATGTCTAGTTTCCTTTCTTTTTGTAACAAACATTTTAATTACTATTAGATGATCAGATTGTACGCATTGTATAGGTACTGTCCAAGAATACAACCTCATTCCTCTCTCCCCTACTGCCCCATCCTGCCTGCCTCCATCATCTCAGGGACCTAATTGACCACCAATCATAACTTTGAACAAGCCAAAGTAGGAAGACCTCCAATTGCATAGGAGTATAACCAAGGGCTAAACATGACAGTCATATCCATTTCATTCCTTTATATTTTTTGTTTTTAATCTTAGTTGCCACTTAGAGAACACATGATATTTGTGTTTTTGAGACTGGCTTATTTCACTAAGAATAATGGTTTCCAGTTGTATCCATTTTATTGCAAAAGGCAGGATGTCACACTTTTTTTCCAGGTGAGTAATATTCCATAGTGTAAATATATCACATTTTCTTTATCCAGTCATCAGTTGGCAGCCAGCTGGGTTGAATCCATATCTTAGCTAATGTGAATTGAGCTGTAGTAAGCATGGACTTATACATAACCCATGTGCTGACTTCATTTCTTTTGATAATTATCAATAGTGGAAAGACTGGGTCATATGGCAGGTCTATTTTCATCTCTTGAAGGACTCTCCATACTCTTGTCCACAATGGTTGTGTTATACCTCCACAGCAATTGCCTTTTCTTGTACCTCCTTGGCAACATTTATTATTTTTTGAAATTTTGGCATGACAACCATTCTACTTGAGGTGAGGTGAAACCTCACTGTGCTTTTTTATTTGAATTTCTCTGATGATAAATAGTTCTGATCATTGTTCACGTGTCTCATGGCCAGTTGTATTTCACCTGCCCATGTCCTTTGTCCATTTCTTAAGTGGACTTTTTTGTTTTGATATTGTTGAGCTTCTTGAGCTCCTTATATATCCTGGATAATATTCCTTTACTAGTTCCATAATTTGCATTTTCTTCCATTCTGTTGGTCTCCTCTTGACTATGTTGAATGTTTCCTTTGCATTTCAAAAGCTCTTAGTTCATACAATTCCACTTATCTATTTTTTTTTATTGACTTTTTTTTTAAAGATTTATTTATTTTTATTACAAAGTCAGATATAGAGAGAGGAGGAGAGACAGAGAGGAAGATCTTCCGTCCAATGATTCACTCCCCAAGTGAGCTGCAATGGCCGGTGCTGCGCTGGTCCGAAGCCGGGAACCTGGAACCTCTTCCGGGTCTCCCACGTGGGCGCAGTGTCCCAATGCATTGGGCCATCCTCAACTGCTTTCCCAGGCCACAAGCAGGGAGCTGGATGGGAAGTGGAGCTGCCGGGATTAGAACCGGTACCCATATGGGATCCCGGGGCGTTCAAGGCGAGGACTTTAGGTGCTAGGCCACGCCGCCGGGCCCTTCTTTATTGACTTTTGAGGTCTTTTCCAAGAAGTCTTTGCTTCTAATATCTGGTGAAGTTTCCCCAAGGTTATACATAGATTCAGATCCTTGACTCGTTTTGAGTTGATTTGTAGAAGGTAGAAGTTAGGAGTCTTATCTCGTACTTTTATGGGTGTAGATCCAATTTCCCCAGCACCATTTGTTAAAGAGACTGGGATTTCTCCAGGGGGTTGATTTTTTTTTTTTTTTTTTTTTTTTTTTTTTGTCTAAGATACATTGTCTATAGATGATGTGTTCATTTCTGGGATTTCTATTCTGCTCCATTGGCCTTCATTTCTGTTTTTCTGCCAGCACCAGGCCGTTTTGATTGTAACTGCCCTCTAATATGTCTTGACATCTGGTTTATGATGCCGACATTGCTTTTGTTGTTTAAGATTATTTCATCTCTTTGGAGTCTCTTGTATTTCCATATGAATTTTTGTATTATTTTGTTCTAGACCTGAAAAGAATATCGTTGGTGTTTTGATGGGGGCAACTTTGAATCTGTAAGTTGTTTTTGGTAGTATGGATATTTTAATTCCTCTTTTTTTTTTTTTTTTGGTCATTAATTCAAAGGTGTTTTTACAGTTTCCTTTGTATCAGGCATTTTTTTCCAAGCATTGGGACAAATCAGTGACCAAAACAAGTAAGTATTTTGCTAAAGTGAGATACAGGATGAATACTAAAAAGCCATAGTGGGCTGGAGATTTACAATTTTAAATAAAGTTTTGAAGTTTTCAGTGAAAGGGTGCAAGTCCTTACAAAAGGTAGTGGACATGCAGATTTGTGAGGGAAGGCTGTCCCAGGTAAAGGACCCATGCAAATCCTTTTCTCATCGTAAAGTCAAAAACCTTTAGTAATTTGAATGGACATAACTAGTATTGTTATTTATCATGTTAAAATTGAGGATTTTATCACAAATATCTCATATTTTTTCCACATATGTTAAAGTAAGATATTTTAAACATTTTTAACACATTATGATACTTTGAAGAAACCAGAAAAATGTATATTTTGAAACCAAGTATAGTAGAAGGTATAATTGAAAGTAAATTAAAAATAGGAAAGCAATATATTATGGTCTTCTAGTAACATTAAATTAGTTGATCTTATTAGTTTGATTTTTCTGAAAATAGTATTTCAATACCCTATTACAATGCCGTACTATGACCCATACAGTTAGAAATCTTGTAGAGAATCATTACAGAACTTTTCATTTTAATTAGTAAGTCTAACGAGTTAGATTAACACTGAACTTTAGAATCTCGATCACACAATGCAAAGTCAACACAATTATAATAATGAATGTGTGCTCTCTTCGGTGAATTTTATATCCTTTTTAGGCCAGAAAAAATGTGGAGGGAATAATACTAAATATGGAAGGAAAATGGTCAGTCTTCATATTTGGAAGCATGTAAGCTGGTTTTTTTAAAGCAATGGTTTCACCAATTAACACCACCATTACTTTTTTCCCTTTAACAAATATATTTATATATATTGCACAATATGATGTTTCCAAATATGCATAGATTGAGAAATGACTAAAGCAAGCTAACTACCTGTATCTCACAAGAACATACTCACCAGTTAATTTTAGGATAGATTGACAAATTGCATCTATTATCTGTGTCTAAAAGAAAAATAAGGGAACTTCAGAAAGCTGATGGCATCTGTGTTTCATGAGAAAGCTATGCCTCAAAATAAACTTAGGTTTCAATTCTACTTTTCCATAATGTTTCTGAAGCACTTCAACGTGCTTTCTGAAAGTTCATCATTCTGCCAGGCTTTGTGCTGTTGTCTTGTGGGTTACTTAGAGTGTCCTATTCCATAATAATTCTTCTGGAAAAGGGCAAAGGGGCTATATTCTTCAAATCTTTAAATGTTCTTCACAGATTTCCCATGATTCTTTTTACAGAAATCTATTTGTGTATAAAATTCTTGGCTCATATTTTCTTTCCCTAATTTAAGCATATTGCATTATATTGGTATTAAATTTATGACACTAATTTTACTTTATAAGTGAACTGGTTATGTCCCTGAATAAAAGGACTTTTCCGCACAGTTCAGCAGTTTTAACAGCATATGCCTCAGAAAATGTTGCACTTCTGAGATATATTGTGTACTGTGACACAATATGAGGTCTACTTTCTTCTTCTCATAAGATTGTCTTCCTTGAAGATTTTAATAAGTGTTCTCTTCCACGACTTCAGCTTACTTCTTCAGGGATCCTATTGTCATCAGCTGTATTTGTCCAACGATGGTCACACTGACATAATCATTGAAACTCACATTCTCATCTCATGATGTGATTGGCACTCCTCAACAGGAGGTGGAAACTCTGTTCCCTCTCTTTGAATCAGGGTCATCCTTTGTGATTTCCCTGAAGCAGCGGATGTCAAAAGAAGTAATGTGATATAGCTTCTGCGATAAGGACATGAAAACAAGGTATATTCCTCTTGATCTGGCTGTCTCAGGCTGCTTTGCTGGGTTTCCGAGAGGGCCCAAGTACATTTGTTTTCCAGGGACTGTCAGATAATAGCCTGCATCAAGCACAAAGCATATGAGTGAATAAGTGTTCAATGATTCCAGCTCAGTTTTCAAGTCCAGCTGAGGTCTCCCACCTTGACAGGGCAGAAGTAAACTATGTAATTTATGTTCTGTCTGACTCTTAGAAAAAGTATTATTGGTTGAAGCCTCTAGAGTTAGGGAATATTTGATATACAGAATAGAAAACTAACACAAGTGTGTTACTTATCTCTTAATTCTTCTCTCTTTCCTTTGTACAACTCAGATATACAGAGAGGAGGAGAGACGGAAAGGAAGATCTTCAGTCTGAAAATTCACTCTCCAAGTGACTGCAATGGTTGGAGCTGAGCCGATCCGAAGCCAGGAGTCAGGAGCTTCTTCCAGGTCTCCCACACAGGTGCAGGCTCTCAAGGCCTTCCTCAGCTGCTTTGCCAGGTCAAAAGCAGGCAGCTGGAGGGGAAGCGGGGCGGCCAGGATTGGAACCAGCGCCCATTTCAGATCCTGGCACTAGTCCATCATGCTGGGCCCTGAACTCATTCTTGCTTGTGTTTCTTCTAGTTTAGTCAGGATTTTTAGCTATGCATTTTTAATTTTTATGAGCCTCTCGTTTTATTTCTGTAGTTTTCTAAATCTTATATATGTTGTGGTGGCTTTGCACCTTATATCCTTCACATTTTCAAAGATAAAGGCACCCATTAGTTAAAAAGGGATAGATTGTAACTTGTATTATGCTAATGTGATAGGTGAAAGAGCCGTGCCTGAACTGAAATTAGCTGAAACACGTGGGGGTTGTTAACTGGCCTTTGTTTAGCTCAGCTGCCTGCTGACCCACAATGACTGGGAAGTGAGGGCGCTGTTTTCAGAGGCTAACCCTGGAAGACAGAAGTTTCTCTAGGAAGCCTGGAGTCTTCTCAGGTAAGCACTGTTCAAGAGGGGCTGGCTACTGCTCAAGATGTGGCCTTGGCCTGTTTGAAACTATGTTAGTGTTTGTTCAAGCCTTCCCCAGCTAAAACCGAGACCCTTGTTGAAAAGAGGACTCCTTGGAGCTTGGCTGCGGTGTCAGTGCCTGCTAGCTCTTTTGAAGGAGCTGGTCACAGTTTCGATTTGTGAATTTGTCTTTGCAGTACCTCTTGTTTGTAGGTGTGTTGTGTTGTGGTTCTCAGTTCTGTTTACAAGAGCTTTTCCTCCCCCCTGTTGCATGGCTCCTTTTCGTGTGTTTGTGAAATCGATTTTTTTTCTGAATATTTAAAAGGCAAAGCAGAGGTAGGCATGGTTGTTACATGTCTTTAGAGCCCTTTCTGAGGTCCCTTTTATTCTTCAATATGACGAATGTTGTCCATTCTGAGAGCTGCCGCTTCCAGGGTGCTCCCCTGCCGTTATCAGCACGGTCCTTTTCCTGTGTACCTGCCGTTCCTGCCTTGTTCAAGGGAAACTCTCTTTCCAGCAGGTGACTTCACTGGCTTCATCTTTAGAGCTCATAGATGTGTATTTTGTTCAGAACTGTCAGACCTCTCTGCAGATTCCTGTGCCCGGAGGGTGTTGTGGTGGCGGGGGGGTGGGGGGAGCGGGGGCGGCACTAAAAAGATGTGTTTCCACCTGCTCAAAGGACTTGATACTGACTTGACTCTGTGGTGTGCACTGGAGTACTTGTGCATGAGCTGGGGCATCTCTTGTTCTCAGGTGTGTTTTTCACCAGAAAATGTGTCTTTGGTTCATTCCAATTGGAGATTGATATTAGGAGGGCATTTTGGGCTCTAAGCAGTCTTACCTCACCTGAATGTATTTTGAGCTTCAAAGGGACACCTTTGTTACATTGTTCTGGTGTGTACCATATCTGTGTGTTTTGCACTGTGCATTTCTGGCTGCTTTCTCAATTTTAAGGGAATGGTTCTAAAAGAAGGCTGTGCTACATAGTCACCACCATGGCTGCTATTCCCAAATTGTCTCACACTATAGTGTGTGCATTTCTGAGGCTACCTCAGTCATTTGGCTACAAAGAGAAGATATCAACCGATTCAGAGAAAAGGCAAGTGAAATCCTACACCTGCTCTTCTCATCATCAGGAAATAGCCCATTTTTTTTTTTCTCAAGGCGGCTCATTATAGAGTTTGGAAATCTATAAATGGATGTTTTGGGGCTTTATTACATCAAGAAATCCTCCAGTTTCTTCCCTTTCCACAACATCTTTAAGATAAAAAACTCATTGTCAACAGTTCCTCTTCAGCTTTTGGCACATGAACGCCATTTGGAATGTGGGCGTGGGAGGTGAAGCGAGACTTGGCTTCACGAATGTGGTGGAGATTGTGTCATTCCTGGGTTCTTGAGCTTTGTTACTTCCACCAAGAGCACTGTGCATAGCATCCCGAAGTTTCTCTTGATGCTGACTGCTGCCGACACTTTAAGCCTTGACATTTCTGAACAGCAGGTGAACCAGATGAATTCCCATCAAGAAATGGGGCAGTGCGTGTGCGGGGGAGAGCGGGGTAGTGACCCTGGAGTAAATGATAGTAAACTTAAAATTCTCAGCACTACCCTTGTTCCCTTATCTAAGGATTCCCTTTTAAAGGCTGGGGGAGTTACTGGAATCCTCTGGTTTGAAACCTGCCTGAGTTTCCTGATCCTCTCAAAGGTGTACTGAGCTTAGCATCTGCTGAAACCCAGATGTTTGTAATGTTAGTTTAGGTTTAAAGTGTTAAAAGGGATATTACACTTGAATTGCATTTGGGAAAATAATCTGTGTGATTATGAAGCACATACATCTTTTATAGTATTAAAAATGGACTTCAGAGTTTTTTTTCTGTCTTTTTTCTTCCACCAAATCTTACTTTCTAGCAACATACTGCAGAGTTAAACGTGCACGAATCAGTAGCATATGGCTTAATCTTCCCTCTGTCCCCTTTAGGCTTCAGAAATTAATTGACAAACTCACTGGCAAGGCTTTTTTCGTAGTATTTGGGACTCAAAATTTAGGAAGCGTGACCAGAATCACTTAAAGATTCTGGTTCCAGTTAATGCCTTCCTCTTTACCCGAAAGTCTTAAAGTGGTACTGGGAATGCAGCCTCCATAGCGAACAGCTTCAAAATCCTTGTCATAGTCTGCCCTTCTCATTCTTAGTTCCCTAAGATTTTATTAGGACTGGTGCATCAGCAGAGTTCAGACAAGGGGCTTGTTGACTGCTGAGGATTGAGACAATCTCCATGGGCAAATGCAAGAACTGGGGACATCAAGTTGAGGTGTGTCTTTACTCTCGAAGGTTTCAGAAGGCTGTATCCCAGTGAGAACTTAAAATGAGATAAGAGGAAATTGTTGATTAACCCATGAAGATCATATTTTAAATATGCAAATGTTAATTGTTTTAAAACTGTTGAGGTAGGAAACTCAATGGGGTATGTAGGAAAGATTTGAGTTCAAATCTTCCTTGTAAACACTGGGCTGAGATAGCAGATTCTTCGTAGGAGCTAAGGTCTGAGGTCTGACTGAAGTTTGGCTTGGCTGTGGGACTATAAATTTAGGACTACGAAGGCAGAATAAACCCAGGAAACATCTCTTCTTTAGCTTGCACTTGCTTCAGGCTGGTGGAATGTTTATAGCATTTAAAAACTGTAAGAATCTAAATCAGCCATCAAGGTAATCTGCTTTGTGTTTCTTGATAATCAAGTTTGAACCATTTAGGACAGTCATGACCGCCCTTCTTTCTCCAAAACCCTTCTATCTTCCTCTTGCCTGACCCCATACACTTTCTTGAAAGAAGAAACTTGCTGTGCACTGCACGTGGAGCTGAACTCGATGTCTGAGGACTCAGACTTGTTGGAGGTTGTCCTTAGCCCGTTGTAGCAGTAGGACTGAATCTTTTTTTTTTTTTTTTTTTTTTTTTTTTTTTTTTTTATATATAATCCATTTTATTGTATTGTTGTTGACAATCTTTACATAGTTAACTATAGTTGAAGGAAAATCAAGAAAGAGAAGGAAAAAAAAAAAAAAAGGTTCAGGGGGATAGGGAGGTGGGCAATGCTATTATGTCCATATTGTTTCCATCATGTATCTGAGGTAAAAGGGGGTATTGAGGGAGAAGCCCCACCCGGTTTCCCGCCCACCCCAAGTCCCATATGTGGGGCATGCTCTGAGATATGTGCTCAAGTGGAGTTAATAGTTCTCCAGTTATGAGTCACTGCCAGTTTCGCTCGATGAGGTGGTCCACTGATTGATATGGTCCATCATGAAGTCTCCATTTGTCCCATATTTCGCTGCCAACATGTAGCTGAGATGAATGATTGTCCTATTCTGTCTTCTGTCTTTTCTTGGTTAGAATTCTGAGTCCAGCAGTTCAAGTGGGGAGATCTCCAAAGATACTTTGAGGTATTCCCAGACCAGATTCTTGTATGTTCTAGCAAGCACAGGGCCCGGCACAGTCCATCACCCTGATCAGCTGGTGGTTGCAATTGCTGTGTTGGTTCTGTTTTCAGTCCCGAGTTGCACTGGAACCAATGGGTGTTGCAGTCCAGTCTGGTTCGGCCCTTACATCAACCAGTGGGAGCTGCAGCCTAGTCAGTAGGACTGAATCTTAAAAGCATCCATTTCTTCATCTATAGAACGGGTAGAACACCATAACTTGAAGAAAGTGAGCATATTATATTTTTCTGTATTACAAATGGTACTTTGTAAGGGTTCATCTTTAAATTTCTTCCAGTTTACTACCAACTGGTTTAGAATGTTTTAGATTACTAATGGGAGTTGCTGTATTCTGAAAGTGGGAGGATAGGATAATTGTAAATTTCAGGTTGGTTTTGCTTCTGTGCAGTAAGACTGAAAGATTCAGGAGTTCTAATGAGTCTTAGGAAGTTTATTCCCAAAAGCCCTTTTAAAAACATAGCTATCAAAGCAAGGTGCCCCTGAAACCTCATGCCTCTGTTTTGTAATATTTTTACAAGTGGGAATGGATTTTCCTATCCCCAAATAACCACAAAATTCAATCAGTGCAATTACAGAATTCACAGCTGACTCCTGTTTTTTCTGCTGCTGTAATATGTTGCTTTACCCTGTCACTTGCTGCCTTATGTCTGCTGTATTACCTTCGTTACGTTTCTAGACATCAAACTTCATAAAACTTGCTTTTTTTTAATTTTGGGAAAAACTAAATAGAGAAAAATCATCAATATAATATACCTAACATTTGCATAGCCACTGTAAGAATTGATAAATGTGAAATTTGCAAAATGTTTTTTACTTCTGATTGTTCAAGTTGTACCTCACTAATCCCATTCCTCTCCTTGCCTGGAGCCAATACTTATTGCAAAGTTTCTATGAACATTTCAGTTCTCATGTTTTTCACTACATATAAATACTTAAAATCACCAGGCAGTACTATTATTATTTCAGATATAGTTATATATATAATTTATACATATATATATAAATGCTCTGAAATTCTGTTCTTCCTTCCATGATGTTTGACAGTGATCCATGTTGACGCGTGCTAATTCACATGAACTGCTGGATTATATTTTTTCACTTAACTATACCAGAAAATCACCCCTCTCTTGTGCATGTTTAGGTTGTTTCCAAATGCACGTTCTTTATTTCCCCCAAATGATTTACTATCTTGATAAAATATCAATGTGTGTAGCTCAGAATCCACAGAGCATGCTTTTGCCAAGTGAGGCATATCCAGGGAAAAATAATGAGTCTTCAGATGGGATTCTATGAGAAATGTCTTGGCCTGCCTGAACCCAGAAGCTTTCGTGTAATGACAAAAAAAGTTGTTTTTTTTTTTTTTCAAAATTGCCCAATTTGATGTATTTAAATAAGACCTCTAGTCTGTCCTTGGTGTATATTTCAGGCAAGCCTGTTATAAGATCTCTGTTATGAGATTGAGAATGTGGATTTGCACAGTGTCCTGTCTGCTCCTTTCCTTCTCACACGTGTGATGATGAGGGGCCATGTGCTAAGAAACATTTCTCCTTGGGCCTGTTAGAAATTGGGACACCTTCAGAAACTTACACCAGTAAGTAGGGGCTTTCATATACATAATTTTCTTTAATCCCCAAGGGTCCTTGAATATTCATTGTACAAATGAAGCCATTAAGATTCACAGGCTTAAGATAATGATTCCAGCTTGTAGTGCTGCCAAGCGTTAATCTGCAACTTGTACCTAGTTTTGTGTTTAAAAATCTATTTTCTCTATTCCACATATTCAGAAATCCTTAGAGGGCAAGAAATATCAGTATTAGCATCAGTAACATATACACAGGGACATACAGTTAGTTGGCCCACTTACTTAAACTTCCTCTATTTTATCAGTTTTATGTAATTAACGTAAGAGTTTAAAAATGGTCCTTGCTCTCAAAGAGTTTGAAATCTATTGGGGAAGAAAAGGTGAAGATGGAAAGAATAGTAGTGTTTGGAATTGAGCATGTCAATTGGAGTGAGTTACAGAAGAAAAGCTCCTTTGGCATTGAGAATTGGGTCACAATGAAAGCACAGGTGGCGTTTTCAAAAGGGGGGAGGAAGCAGACAATTTGTAGATGTGTACAACTGCAGGAGTTAAAGCCTGGAGCTCTTGGCACAAATTAATTCCTGTTAGAGTCATCAGGATTTGAACATTTTCAATCTTTCATATGTCTTTCTTTGCCTAGCAGACTCTTAGGAACACTCCTGTGCTAATCCTTCCATTTGTATTGAATAAATATGCAGAAGTGGGATGACTGAGTCACAGGGTGGAGGTAGTTTAACACTTCATTTGTTTATGCTATTTTCATTCCGGCCAGCAGGGTATGCGGCTCCATGGTACTCTGTATCCTAGCCCCAATGTTGTGGGTTCCAGTCTTTAAATTTTAGACATTCTAGTACTGATACTTGACTGTGGCTGGAATATGCCCGATGACAATAATCTTGAGTATTTTTTCATATATTTGTTTACTGTTTGTTGGTTGTCTTTGATCATAAATCTCTTTAAATTGTTGCCCTTTTTTTGCATTGTTTACCTATCTCTTAGTGATCAGATGTTCACTGGATGAGCTAGATACAAGTATGTGTTGCAAACTTTTTATTTCCTGGGTGGCTATTTTTAAATTTCTATAGCAGTTACATTTTATTAGAAAGTTTTGAGTTTTTAATTAAAAGTCTTCAACTTTTAAGGCCCAATGTGCTGATTTTTTTTTTTTTTTACTGTTATGGTTTGTGCTTTTTATAGTATGTATCATTTCAAAAACTAAGACATTAAGATGTTCTTCAAAGTTCTCTTCTGGGAATGTTTGCTTTTAAAATTTATATTTAGTTCTATGACTCATTTCAAGTTAAATTTTATGCTTTGTGGAAAGGAAAGGTGAAGGTTCATTGTTTCTGCTTATGGCTTTTCATGTGTTCAGCACTATTTGTTGAAAGGGCTGCTGGATCCATTAATACGCTTTTATGCCTTTGTCAGAAATCCATCCAGTATGCTCGCACCCAGCCACATGCACACCCTTTTCATTTCTGTAGCTTAGCAATACTTGAAATCAGGTGGCATATGGCCTTCAACTTCATTTTTTTCAAAGTTCTGATTCTTGTGCCTCCTTCATATTTCCATATAAATTTAGAATCATTTTGTCAATTGCTACCACAAAGCTTACTGGAAGTTTTGTCTCTAATTTTATTTACTTAATTAGTAGATAAAAATGTATATATTTATAGTGTACAACATGATGCTTTGAAACACCTAATGATGTGGATAACAGATTAATCCTTCTGAGCAGTTGTCAAGTGATCCAGTTGGGTTGGTAGCACCAAGCACATAGTCTGGAGAAATAGCACCCTATGTTCTGGGAAGTGTCCAGGAAGCTTCAGTGGGCTCCTGAACCTTCAGGGGAAGCAGCAAATCTTACTTATAGTTATTGATGGCAACAAAAAGTCAGCCTGGAGAAGGAAATCAGGGAGGGAAAGGCCTTCTGAGTCCTGATTCTGAAATCAAGTCATATGTCTAAACTCCAGCAGGCATGGGGGAAGAACAGGAAGAGGAAATATTGATTGGGTGTGGAGACTGGATGTGAGGGTGGTGAGAACGACAAGTTGAGAGGATGGCATAGAAGGAAAGTGGTGGATGTGATGGAATGAGTGGGAGAGGCTAGAGGGTAATGCTGGCAGTTAGGTAATGGCACACGGTACATAGAAGGGGCCCAGTGCGATAGCCTAGTGGCTAAATCCTTGCCTTGTATGCACTGGCATCCTATGGGTGCCAGTTTGTGTCCGGGCTGCTCTACTTCTCTTCCAGCTCCCGGCTTGTGGCTTGGGAAGCAGTTGAGGATGGCCCAAAGCCTTGGGACCATGTACCTGCATGGGAGATCTGAAAGAAGCTCCTGGCTCCTGGCTTCGGATCAGCTCAGCTACTTCAATGCCGCCATTTGAGGAGCAAACCAGAGAACTGAAGGTCTAACTCTGTTTCTTCTCTCAATAAATCTGCCTTTCCAATAAAGATAATATTTTAAAAAAGATACAGAGAAGAAACTTGTAGGTGGTAATTATTTTACAACTTACTCCTGTTCTTGCCAGACATTTGGCCCTCTTTATGGGATGCTTCAGTCAGTGGAAATGTTGCACATAAAATAGAGTTAAGCGGGCCCGGCGCTGTGGCCTAGCGGCTTAAGTCCTCGCCTTGAACGCCCCGGGATCCCATATGGGCGCCGGTTCTAATCCCGGCAGCTCCACTTCCCATCCAGCTCCGTGTTTGTGGCCTGGGACAGCAGTCGAGGATGGCCCAAAGCTTTGGGACCCTGCACCCATGTGGGAGACCTGGAGGAGGTTCCTGGTTCTTGGCTTTGGATCGGCGTGCACCGGCCCATTGCGGCTCACTTGGGGAGTGAATCATCGGACGGAAGATCTTCCTCTCTGTCTCTCCTCCTCTCTGTATATCTGACTTTGTAATAAAATAAATAAATCTTTAAAAAAAAAATAGAGTTAAGTAAGGGAGGGAAAGAGCTCTTGATTGTAACCCCCAAGAATTAGAATAGACTTTTTTCAAATTATCTGTAAGAATCTAAGATATGAATATGATTTTCATTTATATCCTAACTACTTAAAATATTAAGCTTGTATAAAATTATACATTGAAATGTTCCATGGTGAGATGTACTAGAAGTGCCATATATGAAGACATTGATCCTTAAATTAATACAAATTATTCAGAGAGAAGAGTCAAGGGAATAAGTGGCTTCCCACAGCTTAGATAATTTGGGAGAGAACACACTTGGGTTATCACTGAATATAATAGTACTAGATATTTTCAGCTAGTGGCAGTAGGTAGTGGTGGTTATAATCATTTCAAGCAGTTTTTCTTCAACCTGGGTCATTGTTTATTCCATTGTTAGTATGTTTTACTAACAGACTTTACAAGAAATAATAGAAATAAAAGTTCTCGTTTTTGAATAGTTTGCTGCCCCAATACTCTGTCCGGGTGTGTGGGTTTTCTTCATTTCTGCTCATGGTTCCCATGAGTAGTAGGTGGCTGCTTCCTCTTCTGAAAATGATGGCGTGAGGACAGATCGATTTGCATAGCTTCCATCTCTGTTCCAGTTTCTAGCAGGGATTTTTCTGGTCTGGTTTTGTTACACTGAGTTCAGATCTTATCTTCCTCCCCAGTGGCTGTGCGTGATACTCTGAACGAATGGAGAACATAAAAATGATATCAAGGATGAGAGTGAATCCAAAGAAAACCAAAAATTAAGCCTGTGCTATCATGAGGGTTTGCGTTATGGCTTTCCTCCTTTGGTGTTTCATTTGTGGAAATACAAGATAACCTGAAGGCTCTTTCAATCCCCACATTGTGTTCTCTTGCCTCTATTTCTGCCAACGGGTGTCAGTGTCAGTCCATTTATGGAGAGTTGTCGTCTTCAAGCAACAGTACCCCGACTGGAGAGAGGTAGACATATTTGGTGGATGACACTAACCCTGACATCTTGACTTGGGGTAGAGGAGCGTATTTTCTTATCCTGTTACATCAGGATTTCATGTATGATCAAAATGTGAGTATACCATCAACAGCCTTATGGTCTTAATACTTCAATGTAACTGTACAATTTTTTAAAGGTTTATTTGAATTTTTTTGACAAGTTACATTTACAAGAGAGGAAGGAGATAGAGAAAGATCTTCTATCCTCTGGTTCACTCACCGAGTGGCCACAACAGTCAGAACTAAGCTGATCTGAAGCCAGGAGCCTGAAGCCACCTCGAATCTCCCACACAAATGCAGGGTTCTGCACTGTTTTCCCAGGATACAAGCAGAAAACTGGATGTGAAGTGGAGCAGCTGGGACACAAACTGGCACCCATAGGGGATGCAGGCACATGGAGGTGAAGGATTAGTCAGTTGAACCATTATATCAGCCCCAGTAGTATAATTTTGATGATTCTTACATTTTACAAGTAAATAGTCATTCATGGAGCTGGTGCCATGACACGATAAGGTAAATATCCAGCTCCCTGCTAATGTGCCTGGGAAAACAGTGGTAGAAGGCCCAAATCCATGATAGGTACTGGTTCCTTTGTTGAAAATATAATGAAAGTTGTAAGTTCCCTACCCAAAGCGTGGACATTAGGTATACCTGCAAGCTTCTGATTCCCATAAGTGAAATCATGTATATTTATACACACATATATAATTATGAGAATATACATAGTGTTTTTATTATGTTCTTTTAAAGTATGGCTTAATTTTTAAATGCATTTATCTATTTGATAAATAATAATGTTGTTCCTGAAAATTCTGCAACAGGCCTGGACTTGGCCAGAGGCAACAACGAGAAACCAGGAACTCAATCCATCTCCCTTCGGTGACAGGAACCCACTCAAACAAGCCATTTCCAGTGCTCCTGCCAGGTCTGGGTCAGCAGAGCTGGAGCCAGGAGCCACAGTTGCCTTCTAAAATCCCGAAGCTTAGGATACTGTAGCTTCTCTTAAATGTGCATTCACCTTGCCCAATACAGTTAGGAAACTGTGCCTATAAAAACGCTGTAATCCAAAAACTGATAGAAGCATTTTAATTTTTTTTACTATTATACAATAAGGATATAAAATTATCTTTGACAGAAGTTTAGACCTCTTTTGTAAGACAAATGGGGTGAAAATTATTTGAATAATAGAATCATCAGTTAAGTATTGATAATTGCTTCTGCTTGAATATTAGGGGTTTACAATGTAATGGGTATGTAACTCGTCCCAACATAATTCATCTTTATATTGTTTCTACAACTGTTTACAAGTATAAATTCAGCAAGTGTTTTCTGGTGGGGAGGTCACAGATGGAAAAAGGTAAACTCTTTGGCATGTTGAGTTCTTTTTAGAACAATAGCATCATGGATTGTGACCTGATACCATGCTCCATAAAATAAGTTTCCAAGTTGCATTTCTTTAGCAGCCTTCAAACATTCCATCTGCTGCTTAAAGGTGTTGTAGATTGTTTGAATGGAAATTCTGAATGCTGGTGAGGATGGGTGAGTGAGAAAAACTAGTACAAGGGCAGAATTTTGTTGACCTCCATCAAACAAATTCTCCAAGGTTAGGTTTACTGATTACGTTTGGAGAAAAACTTCAAAAAAAAAAAAATGCAATAAGAGAAGGAGAACTCTCAAATCCCTTGATTGCCCATCTGTTTCACCTAAAAATCAAGCAAACCTCCCTTGGCTGCTGTTACATTTTACGTGGCCTGCCTGACTCCAAGATTTGGTTCATATCAAGGAGTTAAGAATAGTATCTGTAAGAAAAAAGTTTAATGGGAGCAAAGGACGTAGAATATGGGTCACTGAGGGACAGTTGCCTTTCAATCTTGCTCTCCCTCCATTTTTTTGGTTTTGTTTTGTTAGAGAGTGAAAATTCAAGTCTCAATGTCTGTGTCGTGAAATCAGTAGTGAAGTCATCAGGATTTTCTTCAGGCACTTGCTGTCCAAATGACCTTCCTGTGTTTCCTAGTTGGAACACGTGCAGGAAGTGATTGAAGTTGGAAGGGACTTTCGCTTGGAATTGACCATTAACTTAGTTAGCTCTTTCCTGTCTGTATCTTTAAGATATGAATAAGAAGGACAAGCACTTAGGCATCAGAGACATGCCTAGATTACAATATTTTGAGATGGACTTTATCAGTTTCTGAAATTCCAGTCTGTGAGCTTATTATATTTATGTATTTTTATTTTAAAGAAGCTAAAGATGCATTTTTCCAATGCTATTTTCATTTGCTTTAAGATTTATTTTGTTTGCATTTGAAAAACAAATTTAGAAGAAGTGATAGAGAAAAATCTTCCAACTACTGGTTCACTTCCCAAATGGCTGGCTGCAACTGCCAGAGCTGGGCTGATCTGAAGGCAGCATCCAGGAGCTTCTTATGGGTTTTCCTATCTGGGAACAAGAGCCAAAGGACCTGAGACACCCTCTGTTTTTCCAGGTCATTAGCAGGGAGCTGGTTTAGAAGTGAAGCAGCTAGACTCAAACTTGTGCACATATGGGATGTGGATGCTGTAGGTTGAAGCCTGGCCTACTACACCACAACACCAGCCCCTCAAATACAATTTCACATAAAAAGGTGAAGCATCTATATTGATACATATAAAAGATGCAGTGGGCTAAATTGTTCCTACACCAGCATTGCATATCAAAATGCCAGTTTAAGTCCTGGCTGTTCCACTTCTGATCCAACTTCCTGCTACTGTACCTGACAAGGCCCAGTGGGTTTCTAACATATACATGGAACAGTCAGGAGCAATTCCGGGTACCTGGGTGTGCACTCGATCAGTTCTGACTTGTGTAGCCTTGTTGGGTGTGGGCCAATGAATGGCAGATCTCTTTCTCCTCTCTCTGTCACACTACTTTTAAATAAGGCAATAAATAACTGTTTGAAAACAGGGCATTTATTTTCATGCAAAAAATATTTGTACTCCATTCCTGTAATGCTTTGCTTCTATAAGCCTGTATTTGTGGTTTCTTGTGCTATCTACAAAACAATCTGTATCTATGGCTAATCTCTATGTCAGTAATGTTTTAAACTATGAATCATTGTACCTGTCTTGGGAATTTCTTCACTTAATCAATGTATTGGCGGAAACATTATTCCTCAGTTGATCTTGCTTGACACTTCTATTTAAGTTATAACCTCGAAAGGACGAAAATTAATTGCTTTCTTCCTACTGTGTAACCCTGTAGCAATCAAACAGTATGATTCACCAGAACTCAGAGAATATATCAATGAAGAAGAAATTTCAATGAAGAAGAAGGATTTTCTGTTTGTTGAGTCCAAACAAAGCTTGTGGTGTTTCTGTTGCCACGGTAACAGATCCAGTTGCACTTGTTTGGAACTTTGTCTTAAATAACATTATGCTGGGTTTATCACTGTGTGTATCTGTCAATAGTTGCCCATGCACGTATTTGTGTGCAAGGAAGTGGAAGAGAAACCTTTACTCTATAATTTTTAGACAATTCTTAGGATGGTTCCCTTTTATAACCTTACTAGCCCATATTCTTCACTTAAATCTGATCCAAAAGAAACCTTATGTCTCTTAACAAGTAATAACAACTTTGTAGAAAGACTAATGTTTTTTTAAATTTACCTATTTATTGATTTGAAAGGTAAAGCTGGAGTGACAGGGAGAGAGATAGAGTGAGAGAGAGGGAAAGAAAAGATTTTTCCTATTCATTGGTTCACTCTAGAAATGGTTGCATTGGCTTGGGCTGAACCAGGCCGAAGCCAGGAACCTTGATCTCTGTGCACATCCTATGTGGGTGCAGGGCCTAAGTTCTTGGGCCAAATTCCACTGGTTTCCCAGGCATATTAGCAAGGAGCTGAACTGGAAGTAGAGTAGTGGGACTAGCACCAGCACCCATGTGGCATTCTGTGTGGTGGCTTAACCCGCCATACCACAATGTTAACCCAAGAATGACTAATATTTTCCTTGAACTACACTAGTCTTTTGAAAGTTCCTTGTGTTAGAACTAAGATTTCTAACTTTGTATTAAGAAGACAAGGTTAAGCTTGTACACAGGTGAAAACTATCTACATGTGGATTAATTTTTTTCTTTGTAATAATCTGGGATCTAGTTTTAATTCTGTGTTATTCTTTTGGTGATTCACCATGTCTTCTAACCCATGTGATCTGATAAAATTAAATGTGTAAATAGAAGTAAAAATACAGAGGTTTATGATACAGAATACTGATTCAGAGATAAATGTAGTTTGTCATCTGATGCAGATCCTTGGAGAAATATGTCTCATTTGAAACCTCAGAGGCAATATTTTAGACCTATTTTATATTATATTAAATGTACAAAATGTTTTATAAAATGCCGTGTTTTTTTGTGATAATCCCTTGTATAATGCTTTCTTCTATAGGTTCTATGATTGCTTGTTCTTCTTTGATTTATAGCCCTTTGATGACGATTGTGCCTTTTTAAATAGCGTGTCCGCAGGGTCAAGCACAGTCTTTGACACATGGAATCCATGATTGAAAAAATAGGAAGGATTATGAGTATTTTAATGAAAGAGCCTTAAAAATAAAATTTTTGAACTACCCTTGTGTGTGCCTATACATTCTGATAAGAAGTTGAACCATTCCTAAGTAGTCTTGAAAATACCTCCAAATTTTAAACTGCAAGAGAAGGTTAAGAATTACTAAATGGAATGTGAAACATGTATAGCTTAATAGAGTTATCTTTGAATGGTAATTTCAGAAACAACCTAACATATAATAACATTTTGTTCTAGAATCTACTTTTATTCTATTCTTTTAGGAGAATTGGTTAAATTACGAATGGAAAACAGAAATGATAACATTTCTTTCTTGGTTGTAGCTTAATGCCTTGTTTTGCTTATTTTCATTCTCTGCTTTGCCTTATTCCTCCTCTGTATCCTGTGCTATTTATATGCTATACTAAGTTTTTATTAAAGAACTCAGGATTTTTGGTGTTAAAGCTAGAAAAGTTATTAATGACCATTCTGAATCTACTGCTGTTGTTTTGTATATTAGAGTTATCATTGATTGTATTCCTGGATCCAGAAATCCATATTTGTAGTTACAAAAATAATACTTATTCTTGCCTATACATGCCATTGATGATTTTCACCTTTAATAATTTACAGAATGGTAAAATAAAAATTATTTTGAGTCTTGTAAGGTATAGAAATGATTTTTCATAGTAAAGTATTCAGAATATTTACTGGAAAATTGCACAATTCTAGTATGTGACTTGACTACTTCCCCAATCCATATTTCCCAGAGTTTGTTCCATTAAATCATATTGATGTCTAAATAAGAGGTTTCAACATGCTCTCTGCCAAACAATGCTGCATTAGTTGGCCTGTGTTAGTTTACAAAGTTTGTAAGTTAGTATATAAGTTCTTCTAACTTATCTCTACAAAGTGAGAACATAGAAGCATTCCCATTTAGTTGTTGGTCTTGCTCTTAATGGTTTGGAATATTCTTTTATGTGTACCATTTCCCTTCCTGACTCTCACCTTGGTCTCTAGGAAAACGGGAATGATTAGTCACCATCCAATGCAGACTATCCTCTTCGTGGTCCTTGCATTGGGAAATTCTTGTTAATATCATCATTTTAAAAATTTTGTTTGTTTTTATTGGAAGAGCAAATTCACAGAGATAATGAGAGACAGAAAGATCTTCTAACCCCTGGTTCTCCCCAGATGGTTGCAATGACTAGAGCTAAGCTGATCTGAAGGCAGGAACCAAGAGCTTCTTCTTGGTCTCGCATATGGATGCAGGGTTCCCAGGCTTTGAGCCATCTTCTGCTGTTTTCCTGGGCCAGTAACACAGAACTGGATCAGAGGTGGAGTTGCCTGGCTTAAACCTGCACCCATTTAGGATGCAGGTTTTTGCAGGTGGATGATTATCCCATTGAGCCACTGCAGTAGCCCCATTTTTACAGATGCATCAACGTTTATCTTGAATCTCATGATTTGAACAGTGTCAGAATAATTCCAGGTTATTAATTTTTTCTGGGTTTTATAATTCCTTTTTTGTGATGATATTACTTAAAAGTTGCTCTTCATTTTTTAGAGATTAAAATAAAATTTGCTTGAGAGTTAGAGGGAGGAATTGAAAGATATCTTCTGTCTACTGGTAGCTTCTCCAAACAACCACTATGGCTAGGACTGAGTGAGGCTGACACTGTTGCAGGGAATTTCATGGGAAAAGAAGGCAAACTACTCTTGTCTCACAGGTGGTTAGAATTTTCATATGGGCTGTTTTTGTTGCACAAAGATAGATTTACTGAAGATATTAAAAATGGAAACTTCCTGCACTGCCTTAGGAGGGAAGCTCCAAGAGAGGAAAGACCCTAGAAAATGGTGAAAGTGGTGTCTTTTAAGCACTATTTAGATAAGCAGAACAATGGCTAACAATCACTAGAGGGCAAGTACAAAGCCCACAAGAATACCACAGTTGAAACTCATATTTGCTCTTTATTTATTGTAATTGGAAAGGCAGATTTACCTTACCGAAAGAAGCAGAAAGAAGACAGAAGGATCTTGAATCAGCTGGTTCACTCACCAAGTGGAGTAGTTTGCACTTGATAAAACAAAAAGCCATCAGGAAGGGTGTGACTAGTAACTTCTTCCCATTCTCATGATTATCAAAAAACTCAGAGAGGTGGGAGGCACTTGCCAGAAATACCTTATGGGTAGAAGTGAGCATTTTGTAAACTCTAATAGAGACTCCCCCTTTTCTCATTCTAATGCAGAGGTGACCCTAGCTGCCTATTAGCACATATAACTGTCACACAAATACTTGAACTACCTTCTGCTGTTTCATTGACATATTAGCAGAGAGATGGACTGGAATTGAATCAGCCAGGACTCAAAACAGCACTGTTATGGGCTACTGGTATTTCAGCTAGTGGATTAACATAATGCACCACAACACTTGTCCCCAGAATGCTTTTTCTTAATAATCTACGTTTTTTGTATGTGATTATGACATGTTCATTCTTTCCGCAATGGAATGGCTACTTAAAGTCACATCCAGTTAATTTCATCCAGAAGTAATGCTCTGATTTCTTAGATAAACCCCGCTTTCTGGGGCAGGCATTGTGCGCAGTGGATTAAGCCACTTCCTACCACTTCATTCTGTATGAACACAGGTTGCAGTCCCAGCTGCTCCATTCCTGAGCCAGCTCCCTACTAATGCACCTGGGAAAGCAGCCTGCCATTCATATGGGAGACAGAGATGGAGATGGGGCTATGGGTCCCTGACTTCACTTTAGCTCAGCCCTCATTGTTGCAGACATTTGGGGAATGAATCAGTAAATGGAAATCTCTCTGTCTCTCCCATGCTTACCTACACATCTTTCCCTATTCTCTGTTCTTTAGGAGCCTTTAAAACAAATAAAGATATCTTTAAAAAAGAAAAATCATTTCCAACCTAATAGTGAAGAGCATCTCCTGGTTCTGTCTGAGACCCATCCTAGCATTCCTTCTTCCACTATAAGATGACAAATCATTACTGGAGCAAAAAATCAATATGATTAAGCTAAGCCAAAGCAATTGCAATTAAAATTCTGCTATAGGAAAAAGATGTATTAAGATGACCAATTAGTTCAAAGTATAGCTCAAACTTAGATGCTATGACAATGAACGAGCAAAAGAAACTTAAAGCAACTCTCATTTCTGTAAGGAAAAGTGAGATTTTTTTTTTCTGTAACAGAGCAGATAGGTCTGCTGAAAAATGAATAATAAACATCATGTACGTGCAGCTTTCCTCCTTGTTCATGGATTCATTGATGCGTCTAACCATCACTTCTGGTAAATAGGATTCTTTCCTTGATGGATAATCCCAACCATCTTTCAGGGGAAATTTGACCCTGGCAGTTTTCTACTTATCATTGCTATTGCTTACAGTTTTAAGCGGAGTCTCCTGGGTTTTCACAACACTATTCCAGTTCCACACTGCATTATTATTCTGTCTCCCCTTAAGAACTCAGGTCAGTTTTATTACAGTGAAGCCATTATCTTGTCTCTTTCTGGATACCTGTTAGCATTCTTTCTCCAAGCACTGAAACCTGGAATGAATCAAGACTTGAGGAGCAAAACATTTTTGAAGTAAGTCATTCAATACAATTAGTTATATATTTCCCCTAATAACCACTTTTGCCTTGCTACCCCTGTATTCTTCTGCAATTCTCATTTATAATTTCTACCATGGAATTTCTTATAAAGGTTTCATTTTTTTTTAAACTCCAGCTCCCATTTCCATCTTGCAAACTTTTTAAAACTGCAAAATAACCTTAAAGTTATGGAGCAAAAATGGTGAACTATTACAAAGAGTTCTCATATACCCCACACTCAACTTCCTTTCTTATTGACATTTCATATTAGTATAATCTATTTGTCACAAATAATGAACCACACTTGACATCATGTATTTTTTTTTAATCTGAACTCCTTGTGTTCCTCCTGCTAGTCCAAGTTTCTAGTAATCAACAATGTGTATTCATATTGAGGTTTTTTTTTTAAAGCTATCACATATGAAACATAGCATATAGTATTCGTCTTTCTATGTCTAGCTTATTTGACTCAGCATAACATTACACTTTTCATTTTATTTCAAATGACAGAATTTTTTAAAATATGAAAACTACCCCTTTGTGTATACTTACAGCTTTTAAAAAGTCCATCTGTCATGATGATAGACACCTTGGTTGATTCTGTTTATTGGCTATTGTGAACAGTTCCTGAGATACACATGGTGGAACAGGTGTCTTTCATACAATGATTTCATACACCTTTGCTATATAACTAGTGGTGGCATTGTTGCATCGTATGGCAGTTTTATTTCTAGTTTTAAAAGGAATCTCAAAACAATTTTCTATAGTGGTGTAGAAACAGGTTTTCACACTAATTTTACTTCCTACAAGCAGTACATAAGCATTTTGTGTTCTGTATATTCTCACCAACCTTTGTTGCTCTTCTTTGGATAACAGCCATTCTGACAAAGGTGAGGACGTATCTTAGTGTGGTTTGAGTTGCACTTCCCTGATGACTAGTGATACTAGGATATTTTCCTTGTATTTGTTGGCCATTCGTATTTCTTCTGAAAGCTATCTGTTCAAATTCGTTGGTAGCTATTTTGTTGTTGAGTGTCTTCAGTTCCTGATATTTTCTGGATATTAATCATTTGTTGAATAACTAGCTGGGAGATATTTTCTCCCATTCTGTCAGATTTCTCTTCCCTCTATTAATTGCCTTCTTTGCTCTAGAAGCTTCTTAGTTTGATGTAACTACATTTGTCCAGTTTTGCTCTTGTGTGCACTATTAGGGTCCTCTCACCAGTTAAAAGCATCAGCTCAAGGTGGATCAAACACCTAACTATAAGACCTGAAACTATAAAATTGCTAGAAGTACATATAGGAGACACAGTTTAAGGTTAAGGTTAAGGTTAGCACTATGGAGCGTTACACAGAAAATTTTCAAATGAATCTCATTTTTAAAGATTTATTCTACTTTTATTGGAAAGGTAGATTTATTCAGAGAAAGATCTTCCATCTGCTGGTTCATTCCTCACCTGGTTGTAACAGCCAGAGTTGATCCCACCCAAATCCAGAAACCAGGATCTTCTGAGTCTCCCACATGGGTGCAGTGTCCCAAGGATTTGAACAATCCTCGACTGCTTTCCCAGGCCACAAGCAGGGAGCTGGATGGGAAGTGGAACAGCAGGGACACGAACTGCCATCCATATGAGATCCTGGTGCATGCAAAGCAAGGGCTTAGCCACTGAACCATTGTTCCGGGCCTGCCAAATGAATTTTACAACGATATATCTTGTAGGCCATGAGTTGAGGTCTTAGTCTATTATATTACATAGTTTTCTATTTTTAAAATTTTTTTCAGTATTGGTCACATGTGTGAAGGGGCTGCAGACCTGCTGGGCCTCTGACTAGGGTGGGGGAGACTGAGAGAAACATCTTCCGTCCGATGATTCACTACCCAAGTGACCGCAATGGCTGGAGCTGAGCCAATCCGAAGCCAGGAGCCAGGAGCCAGGAGCTTCCTCCAGGTCTCCCACGCAGGTGCAGGTTCCCAAGGTTTTGGGCCTTCCCAGGCCACAAGCAGGGAGCTGGATGGGAAGTGGGGCAGCCGGGATTAGAACCGGCGCTCAAGTGGGATCCTTGCGCGTTTAAGGTGAGGACTTAAGCCGGTAGGCTAGACACCGGTCCTGAGACAAATGTTTTTAAGGGGAATGAGGGGAATGTGTCTCTCCTTGCTATCAAATTACATCAGCGCTCAGAGATGGAGCAGCAGTTTGAAGTCTCTGATGAATATTTCAAAAGCGCAACAGGAGTGCTTTTAATTGTTCTGAGAAGTCTGCTCCACACCAGAGCTAGAAACTCCCTCCAAGGTCTATTTGCTGATCATGCTCTCAGCGTGTCCACAAGACCCGAGTGCCTGCGGCAATGTCTGGCCAGGCGCGTTGCTCAGAACGCCTGTCTTACCATCCCTTGATGAGGTACCTAAAATCCTCTCTTGACCCAGATGTGCTTGTTTTGCTGTTTCCTGCCTGCGACTGGGAACTCTCTTCATGTTCGTGCAGATCAGCAACTTATGTTTTGGGTTCGGACCACATGATCTTCCCTGCTGTCGAGGCTCAAGCATGTGTGTCCAGTTGGAAAGCTCCCCTGGCAACCCTGCCTGGGAGAGCCTCAGATCCTGCTCTTTTCCATGCCCCAGTTGGTGCAGGGTCAGGCTTAGCCCATCCCCTGCACCAGCCAACACACAAAGGGATTGGTGCAGCTGCCCCGTCAGTCCCGCCCACAGCCCCAGTTCTCAAGCCAATTGGGGGTTGCTGCGGCTTAGCCCAGCCCAGCGCAGCCCGTCCCCAGGCGCCGCTCAGCACGCTGTGGCGGTGCTGCTGCCTGGTCAGCGTCGTCTGAGGAACACCTACCTGGGCCACCCCTAGCTCCGAACTTCTACCTGGGCCACCCCTAGCTCCGAACTTCTACCTGGGCCACCCCCAGCTCCAAACTCCTACCCAGCCCGCCCCCCAGCTTCTGCATTTACGCATGCCAGTGGGTGCTGAGGCCCCGACGCTCACCTGCGGGTGCTGCGGCCTAGTTGGAGGCAACCCCGAACCGCCACTTGGCCCGACGCCCCAGACATGACTTTCAGCACCACCAGGTGCTGCAACCTAGCCTGGCCCGGTCCACCCCACCTCCGGCTCTCATGCGCGCAGGTGGGTGCTTTGGCCTGATTCAGGTAGGCCCTTTGAATTCCCCTTCCTGACCCTCCCCGTCTCAACTCCCCTGACTGGATGTGGGTGCAGTGTGGCCTGGTCCGTGGAAGCCCCTCGTAGGCAGTCATAGATGGCAAGCAAACTCTCGGTGGCTCCTCCTCAGGTTCGTCTGCAGCCCCGCTTCCTCCGGCCCTGCGTGGACGCCCCCTGCATGGTGTAGGGCCTGTGGTGGGCACAGCCGGGGCTTGCATGGCGGTAGGGTGGCATGGCGTCCTACTCTGACCCGTTCTGCTGACGTTAGCTTTTCCTATTCCAAAATGAATTTTTAAGGTTGAAGTTCATGTTCAGAACAAGAAATCCACACAGAATAGAGTTCAACTTAAAACCAGCTTTATTGGGAGCGCTCCCGAGTGAGGTTCACTGGTCCGGTACAGACAGTGGACCAGGGAATTCGCACCCAGGGAACGCAAGGGGTTGCTTTTATTAGGGGGCTGTGGAGATGGGGTTTTGGGGACAAGGGAACGTGCCTTCTAGAGTGTCCTAGGCTGGTGTGGCCTCATCAGCCCCTCCTCAGCCTCCTCCTCGGCTGCCCCTCACCCACCGTGGCTGGGCCTTGAGAATTTTCTTTATGTCTTAAGCCAGGAAAAACTAGACTTCCCCGAAGTTTGTGAGACTATTAATTAAAAATCATATTTTTGTTTTTGCCCATGGAAGTCAGATGTGCGTATATGTGTCCTTTTAAGAAAGACATTCAGTATTACAGTTGTTCTGTCAGTCCTCTAGACTCAGTTTTTGCCCTCCTTGTCTTTTCACACCCATTTTTCCGATAATGTCAATTATTTATATTTCCCTTTCTGCCTTTTGGTGAATTACCTCAAATTTCTTTACCCCCTTTAAAATTTTGTTTATCTATCTATCTATCTATGTATTTATTTTGAGAGACAGAGAGTTACCCAGAGACAGGAAGAGAGAGAGAGAATCCTCCACTAGTTCATTTGACAAAATTGTACAATGCACAGTGCTGTGCCAGGCTGGACTGAGGAGCTGTGAACTTGACCCAGGTCTCCCATACAGGTGACCCAACCAACTCCCTGAACTAGCTGCGAGCTGCCTCTGTTGTGCTCACTAGTGGCAATCTGAATTTGGATGTAAAGCCAGGAAACGCACTGAGATACACTGATGCGGGGCATAGCCCTCGCAGGTGGGGTGTAGCCCTCGAAGATAGGGTGTAGCCCTGGCAGATGGGGTGTAGCCCTCACAGGTGGGTTGTAGCCCTCGCAGGTGATGCCTCATACAGTTCCGAATACCTGGCTTTCTCTCTCTCCTCTTTTCTTTTTTAAATGAGGCAATATATATTTATAAATAAATAAGCATGAAATGAAATAATCATTTTGATACTCAGTATTTGATCCAATGATCTAAAAGGACTTGAGAGTTGAATTTGAGACATAAAACATATTATTTGAATTCTTGGAAAGCATTAGTTACATTGTAGCTTCATGAATATCCTATTAAATCAAGTCTTTCTGCTATTAGCTAATAATAGATTTGCTTTTGAGTTAGTTTTGTCCTAAGCTGTATATTTTATAATAATCATTTTAACTTTTAATCATTGGATGATCACTGAATTTTGTATTCACCTGGGAAGAGGGAATCTGTAAATTGGCCTATGAAATTTCATGTTTCTTTTTTAAGAGTTTATGTTTTTTAAATATAGGAGTTTGTACATCTGTATCATCACTGCCTTGAGACTGAAACTTCTAGAAGGTCAGAGTTCCATTCTCTCCTGTTCCTCATTAAAGTGCCTTTAATGCTGACTAATTCTGTGAGCTAGACAAAATAGTATTTTCTCTTTGGGACTCGGTTTCCTCATTGTTAAAATGTGGATAACTACAGTATCTGTCTTGCAGTGTTAGCGGTTAAATTGCAAGGTTCGTCACACCAAGTATTAGAGCTGGTGTTTTGGGTATGTTAGTAATGTCAACTGTAGTTACTTTGAGTGGTAAATCTCCAGAGCTCCAGTTTACAGATTTATTTTTCCATAAGATAATGGATTACACTGATTCAAATGATAATTCAAGGCTGGGGGAAATGCTGCCATCTTCCAAATGTGTGGTGTTACACACACACACATATACCCCACCCCCAAATTTGTACAAAATGAAATGATAACATGAAATTTATTTTGGTACATTTTTGAATCTGTGCATACAAGGCATTTTCAGAAAAAATCCATGAAAATGTGTCATGTAAAAATCTTTGTGTTTTGCATGAAAATACACTCATCTTTGTAAAAGATTTGTTTGAATTCAGCATTGTAGAGATTTCAGCAGAGAGAGAGAGAGAGAGGGAGAGAGAGAGAGAATGTCTTTACCTGTTGGCTCATTCCCCAGGTGACGGCTGCAAGGGCCAGGGCTGAACCCTGCCAAAGCCAGGAACTAGAAGCTGGCATTTGAGGTGATGGCTTTTCCTACTGTGCTATAATACCAACCCCCCAAGATACACTTATCATTTTATTATATTTTTCCATGAATTTTTGAAGTACCTATGTGTTTGTATGTATGTTGTGTGTGTAGGTAGGCAATGAACATTATCAAATATGTTTGTGTGTAATATGTATGTGAGAGGTAATGGAGGATATCATGAAAAAATTTAATGGTCCAGGCCTGGAAATGGCACAACTCATCTATCCTGTATCCTGTTGGACATATGGGTGGGAAGTATATTGGCAACTTCTTTGCAGCAATAATTCTTTCTTACACAAGGGATGGTGAGTCTTTGTTAGCTTGCTGCCACACAGATATGTGAGAAGTCACTAATACATGTTACACATTGTCTTTCCTATACTACTTAATATCCCCTATAACATTTCTAAAGTAAAGGATTGACTTTCTAAATAGGCTGGGAGTCATTCAAAGTCTTAGAAGGACCATGTTCTTGATATAGTCCCTGAGAGTTGACTGCATACTATAATTATGTTAGAAAAATTTGGAAAAATTTGTGCAATCATTAAAAATCAAATATTTGTAATGTCTTTATTTTTGCCAATACCCATTTCATCCTTACAACTCTTCTAGCTCTCTTTATCGTATTTTTGTTTTCTATGAGTTTTTATGACTTGCTGGGTTTTGGGGCCCCATTTTCCCCCCTTTTTCACATGCTGTACTTTGTAAGTCTATGTTCAGATTTAACTTTTGTTGTGTAAGACAAAGTATACCTATCATAAACATCTTGCTGTCTTGCCTCAAAGTGGTTCTCATTCTGAGAAAAATAATGATTTGTATGACCATCTGTTTTAGATTCTCTGTACTTATAGATTAGGTAGATTTCTTTCAGATACAGAATGAAATCTATCATCACTGCTCTCCTATGAATCAGTCAATTCATTGTTAAATTCCCTGTCCATGTTGTTGTTACATCACTCATGATGGTGCCTATATAGTAAACCATGCAGAAAATTAAAGAGCCTAGGGGTGTTAGTGGGGACTGTTACCCAAAATGCAAAGAGAAGGGCAACTGTTTCATTCAGTGTTACTCTAGTCAACCAAAGAATAAAATGGTATATATTCTTTTTGGTAAAGTCACTTACCTGAGACTTTTGGTTCAAATGATCATTCCTATGAGAGTGAGTTGAGAATCAACAAGTTGAGTGTACTCAGAAAAACTGAAAGGACCACACATCTTAACCCTTCTGTGTGACCTTTGCATATGCAAATATCTCCAAATATTAAATGTGCAGGATTCTAGGATTTGCTATACTCTGATTATGCAACCATGTCAAAGATTGATGTTTTTGTTCTGACCCTGACATCATAACAAGGGCTAAAATGTTGCTGAGAGCTGGTACTGTGCCTTGCTTATCTCTGCTCTTCCACTGTCCCGGTGGGATGGGACCCATAGTCTTCAGTGTGTTTTCAGTTTTGGGTGTGCTCTGTAAGATAATGGAGATCCTGACTTAGTAGCCGGGGGTGAGTTTTTTTGTGGGCCCCTTTAAAGAAAAGTTATTTTCTCTTCATTATTCTTCATCACTTGAAACACGATCTTCTCGTCTCACCTTATGTACTCACTCACTCTCTAGATTCTCTTTTCCAAAGATTCAAGAAATCTGTCTGAACTCCTAAATTTATGTCTGCAACCCACAGCCCTCTCTTCAAGTCATTCTCACATGTCCAGCTGCCTACTCAACACTTCCTCCTTAGTTGTATAGTTGTCCTCTCAAACTTAAAATGGCCAAAACATAATGCATGATGCCTAAGCTCCCACATCTGCTCCTCCCACTGCCGTCCGATCTCGGTGAGTGGGGGCTGCTTCCCACCACTTGTCTGGGTTAACAAAAATGAAATTAGCTTGGACTTCCTATTTCTTCTATGCTTCACATTCACTCAGAAAAATCATTTCAGCAGTACCTTCAAACTATATGCCAAATGCTTCTCATGAGCTTCTATACTACTCATCTAAAATGGTATTGCCATTTCCTTGGATAAGAAGAATAATTCTCTTAGGTTATTAGAATGTTATTCTCTTAGTCTTTTGGGCATGGTTTCCTACTTTTACCCTCTTCCAACTTGATAACAGTAATTTTTCAATTAGTATAAATTAATTCAGTTAATATTCAGTTAAAACTCAAATTTTTAAAAAACAAATTTCAGTTTTTTCAGGTTGCCTTCTATTACTGCTGACTGTGAGGGAGATTGTTGACCCAGGGTCATTCCCATTATTTGAGATGGCTTTTAGTTCTCATCAGCAAACAACATAATGTGTATGTGCTTGTGCACATATGTATACACACATGCATACACACACAGATGTCTCACATCTGTTTTCTGTTCATAGGCTTTATGATACTGTCTTTTAGCTCATGGAAAGGTCAGTTTAGTAGCCAGTGATGACCTCAAAAGAGGGCTTAAGGAAGGTGCCACCACTTCAAAGCAAGGCACGAGGATGAGACAGCTATGGCATTCCAATGTAATAGAAGTGGGAGTATTTTCTGAAGATTAAGATTCTTTTATGGAACATGATGGATAGGGAACAAATGAACGAGGCCTGATGCGAAGGTCTAGAGGCTGAAGTCCTCGGCTTGAATGCACAGGGATCCCATATGGGTGCCAGTTCTATTCCCTGCGGCCCCACTTCCCATCCGGCTCCCTGCTTGTGGCCTGGGAGAGCAGTTGAGAAGAGCCCAAAGTGGTGGGACCCTGCACCCACGTGGGGGACCTTGCATCCATGTGGGAGACCTGGAAGAAGCTCTGGGCTCCTGGCTTTGGATTGGCTTAACTCTAGCTGTTGCAGCTGCTTGGGGAGTGAACCATCAGATGGAAGATCTTCTTCTCTGTCTCTCCTCCTCTCTGTATATCTGCCTTTCCAATAAATAAATAAAACTTAAAGAAAAAGAAATAAATGAACAGAATCTGCAGTACTCACCATCTAGAAGGGATTATTTTAATTACTGCATTCTTTAATGTTTGAAGATGTAATACTTGCACTTTTCTATGTGATACAATACCTGGATATAACACAAGTGAATCAAGCAGGCAAGTAGTCTTTTCATTTCCTTATATATTTTTAACTATTTGGAATATACTAGCTCCCTTTTTCCCCGATACTTTTCAATAATACATTCTTGTGCATTGTAGTCACCCTCCCTAATGTGGAGTGCTATTTGTTACTGTATCTTACTGCGTTTTGATATCTATTACCCAACTTCCCTCTACCTTACCACCTAGGAATCACCATCATAAAGTCACATCAACTATTTTTTTAATTCCATTTATGAAAGCACATATGGTAGTTTTGTTTGAATTATTTCACTTGTGAAATGGTCTTTCATTTTATTCACATTGTTCCAAATTTTAGGATTTCATTCTTTTGTTATTAGCTGAGCAATGTTTTCTGTATTTATCTGTCAGTGGACAGCTATATTGATTCCATATCCTGGCTATTGTGAATAGTGCTTCAATGAACATGAGAATTTAAGTATCTCTTTCACATGCTGATTTTATTTTATTTGGATAAATACCCGGAAGTGATTTTTGGAAGAATCTTCATACTGGTTTCTATTTGGCCCTGCTAATTTGTACTCTTGCCGTATAGTTTAAGGCTTTTTTTTCTCTATATCCTTGGCGTCCATAGCACTTAAAAATATTTTTGCTAATAGACAGTCTAGCAGAAGTGAGAAGATACATTATTGCAACTTTGATTTGCATTCCCTTGGTGTTTAGTGATATTGAGTATTTTTTCAAGTAATTGCTGGCAAGTTGGATTTATTCTTTGAGAAAATTCTGTACACATCTTTCTGCCTGTTTCTGAAAAGGATGATTTTTCTATTGTTGAATTTATACGGATCCATATATCAGATCCTTTATACAGATCCGTATATCAGATCCTTTATCAGATCAATAATTGACATCTGTGTTATCCTGTTTTGTTGGGTGTCTTCACTCTGTTAATGGTTTATTTTGCTGTTAAAAAGCTCCTTAGTTTTTATAGTTCCATTTGTCTAGTTTTGTTTTTGATGACTATACTTACGGAATCTTACCTAAAAAAGTATTGCTTTTGTTTTGGCGATCTTATGCAGAAGGTTCTTGTCTATATTAATATTTTGAAGGGTTTCTCCCATTTTCATACAGTAGACTTTAATTTTTTGTTTCTATCTCATCTATTTCGGATCTGCTTTTATTATTTCTGTAATTTTATTCACCTTAGGTTTGTCCTTATTTTTCTAGGATCTAATGTGTATTGTTATGTTGCATTTGTTAAAATATCATTATAATTCTAATGTGGATATTCATTAGTATAAACTTAATATTGCTTTTGCTATGTACTATTTTATTATGTTGTGTTTTAATTTTCCTTAATTTCCAGAAATTAAAAATTTTGTTTGATTTCTTAAGTGATCCCATGTATGTGGTTCTATAATTAAGCATTGTATGCTTTTTATTGATTCTTTTTTTGTTGATCCATAGATTTATTCAAATTATTGTTGAAAAAGGTAAGGTGTTTGCAGTTACTTTAATTCACTGAGACTTGCACCACACCCTTATTCTCATTTCCTTACTTTTAGTTTCATGCTACATGGACTTGATTTGCCTTTGGTCATTAGGCTTCTCCAAATTTTTAGCTTTTGCCAGGTAACCCAAGGCCTCTTGATCCTAAAAGCAGCTTTTCCCACTTTTACAAACTTCTGATCATACTCTTAGAAGATGTGACCTTTCATCTAAGTCTCTTATTTGGGGTGATTGGTCTGAGACTTAATCAAAGGATATTTGGCTCTCAGAGAAAAGCACAGACTGTCGGCAGTCCTAGTGCAGCCTTCCTTTGGGTATTCAGATAACAGAACTATAGCTTCAGTTAATACCACTTTTTTTTTCTGAGGTATCTGTTCTATTCTTTACATGTAGCCGTCACCATTCCCTTATGAAATATGCACTATTTTTATTCATTCTTTTTATATGAAGCCTCGAGGCTTAGAAAGATTAAGCAACTTGCTGAAGATTACAGAACAGAGAAACTGTGGAATGGATATTCACAAATAGTCTCTCAGTGTGACAGTCTATTATTTTGCCAACTGCATGCTATCCCCCTTAGAGAAAGAAATAGTAGCCACAAAGCAGGATATGTTGTTTCTCTTTTTTCTCTTCTAGGCAATCCTTCTGGGTCCTAGTCTAATTGTGTCTGCGTCTGTCCTGAAAGAACAAGGCAGAAAAATAGTTTCGGTGTATCTTTGATGTTCACACTGACATAATAAACCTGGGTCTTAAATCATTTCCAAAGTTTCCTGCTGGGAGCTGTGTAAAGAAACTAGTAACTATTTACATTATTGAAGAAATCATTGCATGAGGATATTTTGTGTCCCAGAAGATTCTGGAAAATAGTCAAAGACCATTAGAAGAGGAAGCCACATTTGAACATACTCTTTTTTTTTTTCACATATTCTCTTGAGCTGTTCTGTCCCATGTGAATCACTGTCTTGTTACTTATTAAAAGTAGCTTTCACTCAGATACTGATGTTTAAATTAGATTTTTGGCATTACCAATTTCACTGTTTTTTCAGAAAAGGGCTGTAATTTTTACATCTGGGTCTTTTTGTACCACACCAACTATCCCCAAACCTACATAAATAACATTTGATTGTCTGATGGTGAAAATACTTCATGAGTCAGGTTCACAAAAATAAGAAACCTCAAACTCATTTAAGCCTGTAATTGGATCATTTCTGCTTTCAGCAGTCCCTTATATATTCTTCAATAAATTAAGACGATTACAGCTGACACACAGATGGCATCGATTTTCACTTTAAATTTAAGGCTAGGAGCTTTGACAGATCTTTTCTCCAACCAGAAAGATGTCCCCAGATTCTCCAGGAACTCATTAATATATTGGCTTTGAAGTTTTTGACTCGGTAGAATGTTTTTTGGTTGAATCAGTATTGATTGACCAAATGCTCAGAATTCTGAATTCTTAGCTAGTTGGCTCTGTGGGTTAGAAGGTGCTGCTAGTAAACCCATTTATTCTCTGCGGGGCAGAGAACATTGCTGTTCCAAGCTTTCGCTTGGACCATTAGTTCCTTCTTGTAAATGCTGTTTGCAGAGCAGGGACCAGGAACAATTGAACAAGAGCATTCATAGTGCCTTCTGTGTGTTACTTAGCTCTGTGTCATTAGCAAAGAAAACAATACCATTTCCTTTATCCCTAAGAACCTTGTCATGTTTACTCAAACCCACATTTACCTTATGAAGACAAGAAGAAACTCTGTTTAATACCAAGGCAGTCACTGTTGGGGATGGTATAGTCAGGACTTATAAGGTTATATAAGATATATTTTTATCAATTGTTTTGCTGGGTATGGAAGATCCCTCTAATATTTTAACAGACATGTGTAAAGGAGAGGGCTGGTCAGGGCCTTGCTCTTCACTGTTATTGTTCTTGAATTTCAGGTCCATGAGATAGGCTGTCTACTCAGTATCTCCACTAAGTTGCTAAGAGATGGCTTAAAATTAGCAGGCCTGGAACAAAGCTCCCCGTCATCCCCATGTAATGCATCAGAGATGCCCTTTTTAAAGGATCCGTCTATCAGGAAGCAGAGGATCTGACCAACTGGAAGTGGGTCTTTGCAGATATATTTAAATTAAGAATTTTAAAATGAAATAATCCTGGATTACTCAGGTCGGCGCCCAAACTAGTGATGTGTGTCCTTATAAGGACACAGAGCAGTAGAGTTATGCATCCCTTAGCCACTGGACTCTGGGAGAAGCAAGAAACTGTCCTAGATCCTTGTAGGGAGCGCTGTCTTACTGACATCTTGGCGTCAGGCTTCTAGCTTTTAGACATGGGGTAAAACAAATGTTTATTGTTGAAGTCACGAAGTTTGTGGTAGTTTGTTATAGCAGTTTTAGGAAATTAAAATACCCTCTAAAGCTATTTCAGCCAGCCTTCAGATAACAGTGACTCTAGCCTTCTAGCCCAAACGGAAGTCCTTGAGGGTCACCCTGGATTACTTTTCTTTCCTATATTTTTCATCTGATCCATTAGCAAATGGTGTTCTCCTACCTTAAGTATATCTTATGTGAATACTTCTCATCATTTCCATTAATACAGCTAAATACAATTTAGTATCTGCTCTGGCCTAGCATAGTATATAACAGCTTTCTAACTTATCCCTATGTGTGCAAATGTGTCTAACTGCACTTAATTTCAACAGAGAAACCAAAGTGATTCTACAAAACCTAAATCATATCATGGTACTTCTCAACTTGAATCCCTTGAGTGGTTTCCTTATACACAAACTAAAATTTGCTACATTTCTTGCAATGGTTGCTAAGGTTCCAGCTCAGCTGCCATTCACCCTTAAGTCTTTGTGGCTGCACACAACACCTTCAGAACTTGCAACCTGGGGCAGGTATTCAGCATTATTAAGTTGCCTCTTGGGAGGGCTCATAGCCCCTATTGGCATGCCTGCTTTGTGTCCTGGCTCTTCTCGGCCTGTTCCAGGTTTAAGGTAGAGCTTACGCTAGTAGGTACCAGGCAATGACTCAAGTACTTGGGTCCCTAGCACTTACTTGTAAGAGCCAAATTGGTTTTCTGACTTCAGCCTGGCTCTCCCTGGCTGTTGCAGACTTTAACATGTGAATCAGTGGAAGGAAGATCACTTTCTGTCTCTGTGTCTTTCAAATAAAATTTAAAAAAATTCTTAGCAAAACAAAAAGCTTTATAACACCTCTTATGCATGTCTCATCTCCCTCACCATACTCAGTCTCTTCTGTGACAATTAACCTAACAAATTACATAATTCAGTTTTTTTAATTAAAAAAACTTTTGCATTAAAAACTCATACGTATTTATGGAATACCATGTGATGATTTAATCCATATGTACATTATATGGTGTCCAATTGTTGTGGGGTGCGAGTGAGATCACACCAGACATGTCTAAGGTTTATTAAGGAGTCTTTATTAATCATGCTTGGAGACAATAGAGCATAATAGCAAATCACAAGTCCATACAGCAGTCCACCTAATCATAATCCAACCAATCATAATCCTAAAAGGAACAAATGGTCATTATCCTTAAGTCCATCCATTAAGCTGAAAACCTATGTCCCAGCTTCCCCAGCAATACAAGTTATCCTAAGAGACATGCAACAAATAACCTGGACACACTCACAAAGAACCTGGACACACTTACAAAGCTGCAGACATTCACCTTTCCCTGGCTTTTCTGCCCACATTCTACTACTGCTTGGCCTCACCCCTCTTGGAACTCCAGAGAGTACACAAAGCAGAAACAACGTTATTATAACCATTGCCTTATTTAAGCAGAAAACAGGGACCATGCTCAGGGGATTACCTGTCCTGGGCCAGCCAAGAGTCGAGGTGCCAGAGTAATGGAAGCACCCGGCCAGAGAGTGAGAGCCCCTGCTTCATGGGCCTTTTAAAGGGGCTTGTGAGGGGAGTGGTTACACACAACACAATACCGTCCCCTCTCAATTGATAGGTGAGTCACAGGTAGGCAGGAGTGAATACCTAAGTGTTGTGGGCCAAAGAGTTGATCAGTGCTCATTAGGATGGACAGGAACAGGAACTGGGCTGGTAGCTAAAATACCTAGACTAATTGGACTTCCAATATCCTGGCTCATTTAGGATGTGGGGGAAGTGGTTGAGGATGCAATTACTATTCCATTGCTGTTAGGACCCACCTTCAGGACAGAGGTTGGGAGACACAGCCAAGTTTCATTTGCCCACTGTCAATGGGTGCTGGCTATCACTGGCTGCACCCCATAACACAATCAGTGTAAATTCAGATGTCTCTTCAAACATTTAACATTCCTTTATGATCAAAACATTTGAAGTTCTTTATTTTTTAAGTAGAGAAATATCAGTATGTTAATATCTACAGTCACCTAACTGTGAAACACAACTATAGAGCTTACTCCTATCTTGCTAAAACTTAATCTTCATTAGTCAACCTTCCCATTTCCCTCCAGCTTTTGTTTGTTCCTCAACCTATGGTGACCACAATTTTAATTCTATGCATTAGTTGTCTGTTCCAACTGTAGTCAGATACTATTTTTATCCCTGCTGTGTTCCAGGCTCCACAAACAGAGATCAACTAAAGCACTCATGGATGAGTGTGGCTGTGTTCTAATAAAACTTACATACTTAAAAAAGAAACCCCAACAGATAAACAATTTGTACATATTAATGAAGTGGTATATGATACTCTGATATAAGCATACACTGTATAATGTTCAGAATATATATACTTTCAAACATTTAACATTTCTTTATAGTGAGAGCATTCACAACTTTTCTTTGAATTTACTTAACCAGCAATATTGCTTTTCATGACCTTTTTCTGTAGTGGCTATGTTGTGTAATAGAACCCTAGAGCTTTTTCTATCTATCTCTTACATAGAAGGCATCAAACAACTTTTCCCAATTCCTCCCTCCTTCCTTCCTTACCTTTCTATCCTCTGGGCACTGCTATTGTGATCTTCACTTCTAAGTGAGATCCCCAGTACTTTTTAGAAGCCACAAGGAAGTGAGACATTGTGATTTTTATTTTTTTGTGTTTGGCTTATTTTACTTAGCATTATGATCTGCAGATAATTTTGTCTTTCTTAATGCTCAGTGATACTCCATTGTGTATATAATAATATATATTGTATGTATATATATATTCCATTGTGTATATATAACATATAAATTAAAGAATGTATATATACATATATATGCGTGTATATATACGCACATGTATGTATGTATGTATGTGTCTATATATATAGCATGTGTGTATATATATATACACACACACACATGCTTCCTTAATTCCTTTTGGATATACATTTATATTGTTTCCATTTCCGGTTGTTAGGAACAGTGCTCCAGTAGGCATGGTACTGCAGATGTTTCAACAACAAATGGGTTTTATTCCCTTAGATATATACCAGGAGTCGGGTTGCTAGTGGTTCCATTTTTAGATTTTTGAGGAATGTTTATGCTGTTTCTGTGCCTGAATTCCCTTTGAACTCTTGTTATCTTCTGCCATTTTGATAATAGTGTTATCAAATAGTGGAGAGAGGTGATATCTCCTTGTGGTTTGGCTTGCCATTTCCATGATGATTAATGAATTCATGACAATGAGCATTTTTGTTTTATGTTCTTTGTGGCTATGGGTATGTTTTCTGTTAGGCATGTTTGTATGGGTCTATTATGGAATTTTAATTGAATGGTTACCATTTGTTTCCACTGTGAGTTGAGTTTCTCACTTTGTTTAGATAGAAGCTTCTTTCCAGGTGTATATCCTGCAAATATTTTTCTCGTTCTTGTAGATTGTTTACATTGTCAGTTGCATCCTTTGCTGTGAAAAAGGCTGTAGGTATAGTCTGATGAAATCCTGCTTGTCATAGTTTGCTTTTATTTCCTTAGTTTTTATTTTCTGATCCAGAAAATCCTTGCTTGTTTCAATGTACTGAAATATTTTTCTGTGTTTTCTTGTGATAGTTTTAAAGCTTAGTCCTACACTTAGGTCAATTTTTTTTTTTTTGGTCCAAGGTGGGTGATAGCAGGAGGTCTAGTTTCATGCTTTAGTTTGTGGATGTTTAATTTTGCCACCACATTTTTTTCCCCCAATGCATGCCACAGTCAACAATCAGTTGTCTGTGGATGAACAGGTTTGGTGCTAAGGTCTCTATTTTGTTTCTTTTGTCCATGAATCTGTCTGTATGTCAGTAGCATGCTGTTTTAATTATTGTAGCATTGTAATCCCACAGTCACTCCAAGAACCTCAGGGCTTGGACAGGGGAGCTTGGTACAGTTCATTTCTTTTGGAGTGGACAAGAAATTGGGATTTAGTCCATTTACCCCATCCCGAGCTGGAGGCATTTCTCTCTTCAGAAGCACCCTCTGGGGACAGATGCTGTGGGCATCTTTTCCTATAACAAGAGGTGTCACGGGTCTCTCGTTTGCTCCCACGGTGACAGCAGTTTTGGTGAGGATGACTTGGTATCTGTTCACATCACGTGTCTGTGGGCAGGTTGTCATGAGAGCCTCTTTTTCAGTCATTATTTTGGTTCCACCTGCACAAGACTTTATTGTCTACAGGTATTGAACAATATCTGATCTGTGAACTAAACTTTACTTTGTCCTAAAATAATATCTACTATCTACTGTTTCATGGATGAATAAATATATCGAATACACAAAAGTATGGTTAAAAGGGATGGTTAGCAATTCTTGGAGAACTTCAGTTTTGTTAGCTACAAAACCAGGCTGTTGTATAATACCCTTATATTGTTAGAAGATCTACTTGATAAGAGACCTCCTAGTGAATGTTACGTGCAAGCCATGCACAACAGAGCTTTGCTTCCTCAGTCACATAAACAAGTAGGAAAAGGTGGACTCTGTTACCTGAAAGACCATCCTTTATTGGCATGCTGTAATGCTAATCATTTTGTATATGTTACCTCAGAACAGCTTCATGGAGTAAGGACCTAGCTGGAGTATGGGCCATCAGACGCAGAGTTTATGTGATCTCAGGGTTACCCAGCAGTGTGACATGGCAGTGTGGAAATCCCACGGTGGACTTCTGAGCTCTGACCATGTGCCATTATATGATCTTGATCACAATCATTACAGATTTTTTCAAAAAGATTATGCTGTTCTCTTAAATGGTAAACTATATAAATTTTGTTCTAGGGTTAATACTCCTACCCTCTACCCCAAATCTAGCAGTTACATTGAACCAAGTTGTATGGGACTCTATACCTGTTGCATGTAATGCATCTACTGTACCCACTTGCTGAGAAGTTGTCATGACAGGCTGTGTTTTAAGGCTTTTTTTTTTTCTTTCTCAGTGTTGATCTGGGGCAATGAGAAATGGAGAAGAATGATCAGCACAAGAAAAACACCTTATAAAATGCAAAAGAGATATTAAGAGTAGCAGGAGTGGAAAGTTTGATTTACATACAGGGCCCCAGCCGGCACTTGTTAGATGAAATCATTGCTGTAAAACCCTGCCTTGCACTTCTTCTTTGCTGCACATAAAAAATTTGAGTAACAAACTTCAATGCCCTGACATTAAAAATGTTCTTCTACTTCCTAATGGGATTTCTGGGAAATCAGCCTGTCATTAGAGGGCAAGACAAATCATCGTGATGTCTGATGCCTTGCAACCAGAAAGACCAAGCCCCACAAAATCACAGAGGCCCTCCCATTCCTCATGTTTATATACAGACAAAGCAAGCACATCACCTGACCTCTTGGTTTTGTAGACGCCTGTCTAGAAAAATCTAACCAAGAAAAACTACGTATTTTTATTCCTTTAGTATTTTTTTCTCATCCTCTTTTTATTTTTTCCCAGCCAGAAGAAATGTTCGTTTCATTAAGTTTTTGCATCCATAATGGAGAGGCCCTTCATAATTCATGGATCATTGGCCAAAACAGCCTCATTAATTTTCTGTGTCACATAAGTCTTGGGGCCCATTAATCTCAGGTTTATTGGCACTAAGATGCAGTAGCTTTTTAAGATATTAATGCAGTTTGAATGAACCGTTGTGTACTAATTTGGATTTAGTAAATGTACTTAGGGTAGAGAAGGAAAAACATTAAAGGGGTGCTATGACTGAAAGACCGTGTCAGCCAAGAGCTATGTTGGTAATAAGATCATTCTAACATGTTTCGGTAAAGTGCAGGAGCTAGAAATGTTTGAAGAGTGGGATGAAGAGGAAGGACAATGCTGCAGACAATGGAGAATGGTTTTCTTCTAGATCTCAATTTTGCCAGCAAGGAAACCGGGGGAGAGAAGGGCCAAATGAACACAATAATTTTTTGTTTGATGCACAAAATAGGATCAAAGAAAAAGGAAGAATAATCAAAGGTAATAATGGCAATTTGTTTTCTAGTTCAAAGATAATTGACCCACACTGAAGACATAATTATGGTACATTAAGAAGATTAAAAGGGAGACAAAGCCAAAGGCATGGAGCAATGACAAACATGATTCAAGATCCTGTAATTAGGATGTTTTAAAACCATAATATTTTGATATTAGCCTTTCAACCCACAAAACCCAGGAACAGCAGAAAACCAAGCAGTTTTTATTTCTGTTGTCAGATTCACATTTTATGTCTTTTTGCTCTTTTCGTTTCTTACCCCTTTAGGTTTTTTGGCAGTGGACAGTACTTGAATGATATCCTCCAGTGCTTAGGATGTTGAAGAGTAGAGCTAAAGATGAGCTGTTTAGATGAGAAGTGAGAGCTCCACAGTGAGAATTTAGCACTCCTGCCTTAAGGTTTGGGTATTTTGGGCTTAGTCTGAAATTGTTGAAGCTTTCAACTGTGATTTATTTCATTTGAGTATTTCCCAATGTGTGACGTAGGGGGCACATAAGATGATTTTAGGTTGTGTTTGACCTTTTTTTTTTTATATCCTGTCAGTTACACATGTATTGTCAGGAGTATTGAAGATATTGCCTGTTTGTTTTCCATCTATGTTATCACAGTTATTTCCTTAGGGTGAAGACAAGTTCAAACAATGATCCAACTCAAGGGATTGCACTATACAAATAATTGCAGGATCAATGGGCTTACTACTTTCATGGGATATTGTTTCATTCTTGTCCTTTTCTTCATCTTACAACAATGTCCCACCTCTGTCTCATGATAATATAATAATATTGAGGGGGTGGCAGTCTGAAATAATACCAGAATGTAGGAATTTTGATGCTGTCTGTGGTCCACACTGTTCTTGTTACATCAGCATTTGAACTTGAAAAATATAGAAAATGAATGATTGATTTGTAGAAGTTCAGTTGTTAATCTGTATTTTCAATCTGTATTTTAAATAATCACATAGGGAATATTCTATGTGGAAGCCACAAATATTATTGAAGCTGATGACACAGCAGGTATGTTCATGTTTTGCTGTCTTGGTGCCTGCCTCCCTCCGCACCCACCCAGTGTGTGTGGGGGGGGGCGGGGTGCAGGGAGTGGGAAGCTCCCTAGCATGAGGTGTCTTGTGTTTTCTAGTACCAAACAGCAGCTTCACCCAAGATGGGATCTGTCAGGGAAAGTGCCCAAGATCCAATGCAAGCTGATCAGTCTTTTCTGACTCAGTTCTCTCCTTACCCAAATTCTATTACATACATGAAGATACACACCTTTTCTTTGATTCAGAGCTGCAGCCATCATTTCGCTACTTGCCCTGTCATTTAGAGGGCTTATATTCACTCTCACTGTAGTTTATCATTAAGCTTATATGAACATTTCCATTCTTGTGAAAACTAGAAGTGACATTCAAACTACATGCTCTGAGCTAAATGAGACCTGTTTTCCTCAACACACAAGGTGATAAATGAGTTGAAAAAGTCTGAAAGAAGAAAATGGTCTATAGGCTGAACATAAATGTTGACACCAGATTCATTAACTTTAATGTCTGCACACTGTTAATACTGGATATTTTAAAATACTGAATATTTTGAGAGTGTACCCGAGAATTCTCTGTCTAAATGTTTGAGTTCATTAAAAAAAAAGCCTGTCAAGTTCAAGAACATTCAAAGGAAGTTGATCCTGTTTCTACTTCATGTTCTTCAAGGTTAGGAAATGCAGCTGCTTCTGTCAAATTATTTATCTTCTGTTGGACCAAAAAGATTACATTCCACTAATTGTGATGTAGTTAGATTGCCTGGTGTGAGTCTTTTATTGCTGCTGAGACAAAATGACTGCAAATTCAGTGAGATGAAAACGACATATATTTATTGTCACACGATTCTGAAAGTCAGGTCCAAAGTTTATTGGTTTGTAATCAAGATATTAGCACATCCGTACTGCCCCTCATCCTTTTCTTACTATCTGCAGCTAGCTGTTAGGTTGCCTGTTTCCCCATTTTTCCACCTTCAAAACCAACCACATAATATTTGGTGATCTATCCTTTTGAATCTGGTGCCATTTCACATTTTTGATAGCCATGACCCTGATGGCTTCTCCTACGTCTGAGGGTCCTCTTAGTGTCCTTAATTTTATTACTTCTGAAAAGTCCCATTAGCCATAAATTTAAAATATTAACAGCTTACAGAAATTAAGACATGGGTATTTTGTGGGTGACAGGGTGTTAGTTTGCTGACCGTACATGATCTCAAATTCATGTGCCTTTCAGAATTGTGGACATATTTAAGGTTAGATTAAAAAAAAACACCTTGGCAGTTTATACTAGTTTATCTCTAGTTAAGCTTTGTATTCTGTGCTCTTGAAAGTTTCATAAACCCTAAAGTATTTTCTAGTATTTTACACAACTATACTTTTTTTGTCTTTTTTGGTAATGTATCATGTACTTATCTGCAATTGTCAGTCAAATCCATATTTAGTTTTAATTTACTAGCACCATTTGGAGTTCCTGACTTGGCCTGACAAAATAAATAGCTTCCTCTACAAGTACCAGAAAGGCTGTCCTTTCTCTGCATCCTTATATCCCAAAACTTCTCCTATTCTGACCTTAAGCTCTCTCCTTATTTGTCTGGCCAATGTGATCAAGTATTTATTTCACATTCATTGTTTGCTGTCTTCTTTGACTTAGTGTTTCATTTTATTTTTTAATTATCCCTTATTCAGAAAACAGTGTCAGATGCCCTTTACTATTAAATCTTAAGTCAATCACCTTGTTTTCATTAGAGCTTTTTTTTTCTCCATCCTGTTACACCATCAGATAACAAAGTGCATATAGTTTAACAGGAATCCCTTCCCTTCAGTTCTACAAAATTTTAGTGTACTTGCATACTGAAAGCTTCACTGGGCATAGATGGATACAACCGTCAGTGCCGTACCAAGGGGTTCAATTCACAACCTGCAGCTGGCATGTTTTGAGTTGCACTGTCCTCATATGTCCCTATATCTCTCAACATATGGTGATATTTTGGAGATCTGGCTTTGCAATAGGCTTGGACTCCTTCTTAGTAGCCATTACACAGGGCAGGACAATCTCCAACAGGTAACGTATGTGTGTTGTTGAAACAAAATAAGAGAAATAAATTCTGCAAAGAATCATGTGCATTTGAGGATGGGGATAATTGATCACATATTGACTTTATTTGCTCATTTGCCTCAAATGGCATTTATAGCGTCTTTAATGAGTATCATTTTCCAAGCTGTTTATAACCTAAGGGTAAATGGCTGGGTACATTAATCTGTTGGAGATTTTAGGGGAAGATGCAATATTAAACCTTCTAAGTTTGGCAGTTCAATTTTAGACATGCCCAATTTACCACACTTCAGTTTTAAGCAACCTGGGGTGTGTTCTGCTCCTCTTTGATGCCTTCTGAGCATCTTTTGTCAGCTCTAACAAGCTGTGTGTTGGCATTATTCAATAGACTTTCCCTGCCACGATGTACCTTAGCCATTTAAGGAAGGCTGTACATCTAAACTGGCAATGAGAATGACTAGCGTAGAGCGTACAGTGTCAAAATGTTGACACACAAACGTCATTCATCAGTTATTGTAGGTGTTGAAAAAGAATGCAAGATTCAACTTTTTGGTTTCTAAGAAATTTGCAAGGAAAAAGTAAGGACATTTGCATTTGTTAGTTTTCTTTCAAAATAAGTTACTTAGAATCCAGATGCATATATTCTCTTTCTCAGTCTCTCTAAATATGCAAATATGTATATTTATCTCTGTGTGTGTGGTTTGTATTTCTCGTCTCTATACAACCTCTTACATTCAACAGGGAAGGGTTAGTTTTGTATTCTTTTTAGTCATGAGCTATTAATGGGATTACTGCTTCTCACTGCAGAAGTGGCTTGGCTCTCTCATATAGATTAATATGTGACTCTTCTCTTTGGTCCTGTAAAAAATTACACTTGCTTTTATTCTCTCTTCCTTTTGTGGTCTCAAACGTCACAATTTATGCCTCCTTGAGTGTACTGCTTTACTAAAAGATTAGAATAACTAAGAACCGACAATATGAAAGAGGAGAAAATGTCAGATGTATTTCCTAATTATGTCTTCTTATTCTTACAAATGAGTCTTTCTGGAAGCACTATTTTCTTTTAATACCTGCCATGCCTAAGGCCATCTGAATATTATCTATCTACAAAAAGCACATGGCACAATGTTTAAATTACTTGGTTTAAAGTAATATTTAGAACAGGAGTCTCTAGCCAAATAGCTATGACTCTTACCTCTTCAATTCCTTTTTTACTTAGGATTTATTTATTTGAAAGTTAGAGAAAAGTGCACGCGCATGCACGCGCAAACACACGCATCTTTCATCTTCTGGCTCACATCAGCCAGCACTGTGCCAGGTCAAAGCTAGGAGCCAAAAGGTTTATCTAGGTCTCCTATGTGGCAGGTAATGGCCCAAGCACTTGGGCTATTCTCCACTGCTTTTCTCAGGCCACTTGTGGGAAGTTGGGTGAGAAATGGAGCTGCCAAGATTCAAACTGGTGCTGTTATAGGATACTGGCATCACAGGTGGTAGCACAAAGCTGCAGTGTCAGCCCCTTTCTTCATCAGTTCTAAAGAGTCGTATATCTAGTGTCAGATGGGATGTGTGGTTTATTACTCAAAATTCATACAATGATGCAGAATGTTTTAAGGCAAATCACTTTGAGTATTTTTCTTCCATGAGAGTTACAGATTCACCTCCTCATTATTTTGGTGTTCTGGTAGTTTATTATAAAATCAGATGGAACTACTTATCTTTTAAAATTAGTGACTTTAGTAAGAGTGCAGCGTAAAACAGAAGCACCCAGTTCTGCCTAGCAACCAGTGCTGTCCAGGACACTGGCATCCTGCTAATAGCCTGGAAAAAGCAGTGGATGATGGTCTCAGTGTTTGGGCTTCTGGTTGCTTCCCTGACCAACCAGAGACATTATTCAGGTCAGGTTGGAGTTGTGGCAAACTGAAGACTACTGGTCTTTTCTAAAGGTATCATTGGTAGCTATCAGGACTGCAGCAGTTACTTAGTACCAGGGCCAACACATTGACACCACATAGGTGCACTTCCATTGCATTGCTTTCCCTTTAGGATACAGGGTAAGTAGCACCCTTTGAATTTAAAGATGACTCTGTGACTGTGGAACTGATTCTGAAAATAATAGGTGGAAATTTAAACTTTTGCCTTTATAGAGCTTACTTTTTTTCCTGTTCCTGAGGAGCTGCAGTCCTCAATGCCATCTCCCAAGCTACTTTTTTGCAAGTAATTCAAATAAATAACAATGCTGTGTAAGTCAAAAAGTGATGGCTGTAGGTCTAATTTGTCCCTTGAGTAAAGATAGTGCCTTTTATCCAGATTGCTAAGGTAGAAGACAAACATTTCCCTAACTGTTCTAATAAGTTGAGAAATTGTTTTTCTGGCAGGAGACATAGTACTTCACGGTATAATTAGAATGACTGTTATTTGTGCTTTGCCTGAGGCTGTCCTGGTTTTTGGTTATAATCATTGAATCCAGTTTGGTTTAGCATTGTCCCTTTATTTTTCATTTTTAAGCACAGTGTTGTTATTGATAGCCACAATAAAATAAGCAATGTGCATATGATTGATTTCACTTCTACTTTGAGATTGTGCCATTTTGAGTTTGTGGTGCATGTGCAGTGAATAGAGCTCTCACTCTAACACAGTTAAATCTCAAAAGTGGACTACCAGTGGCCTGTTATTTCAGTTAGGGTCTTTCCAAATGCATTGCAACTAACAGTCTAATTCCTTTTTAAGATGACACATTAAGCATTCTTACAGGTGAAATGAAGTCTGTTGGTTTAGAAGAGGCTAGGAATAGTTAACACTATTTTGTAGTTGCCAATGGCAACACTGTCTGTTGGTGCTAGCTATGGTGTCCTCTTGGAGAATTATGGTCTTTTCCTGCGCTGCCATATACGTAAAGTACTAGATTACCATTGAAGATGGTGGAACAAACTCAAAATTGTCTTCAATACCTGTGAAAGATGTGCAGGAACCACTTGGACTGAGGTTGCTACAACGACTTGTCTTTTATGCCAGGATAACCCTACAATAATTGACTTATTTTAGTGAACAATTTTGCTTTTTTGATTTATAATAAATTCTTGACAACAGTGAGCTGAAGCACAAATACATTTTGTAAGAAATTATGTGTTTTTATGATTTAAGAATTTTTTATGGAAGTGAAACTTGCATAAAATATTTGTAGACAGTTACTCATTTGGGAAATTATCTTGCTATTGGTGACCACATAAACCAAAGTCATAACTATGCCAAGGCAACATCCATCCATCCATCCATCTATCTACCTATCTTGCCAAAGTTAATATTACTTTAATACGACTGTCCTCATGCTATCTACAGTGAGTTGACATACATTACTACAGAGAGAGCACCTACATCTCATTCTGTAATGCGAAAGTTTTCATTTAGAGCAGGAGACTGTATATTTTCACTATTGATTGCAACTTTTACTGTGGACATCCTAGAAGTAAAGCAACAGCAGTGGGTATAACAGCCTCATTACAGAGCTTTGCAAGGATTTGTATATGATGACAGATTTTTTTTTTCTATCACTGTGAACAAATGCTTCCAGCATTGATTTGGGGGCAGGGGTGGTTGGCTTTGTGACATAACATGGAAAGCTGATGCCTAAGACACTGGCATCCTGCTAATAGCCTGGAAGAAGCAGTGGATGATAGTCTCAGTGTTTGGGCTTCTGCCAAACACAGGGGAAATTTGGAAGAAAATTCTGGCTCCTGGCTCTGACCTGGCCCAGCTCCGGCTGCTGCCAGCCATCTGGGGAGTGTACCAGCAGGTAGAAGATTTCCTTCTCTCCTTCTGTTTCTCCCTCCCTTCTTCTCTGTAACTCTGAATTTCAAAGTAGATAAGTAAATCTTAGAAAATGTAATTCAGGTAAATTCAATAATAGTTAATTTTTAAAAGTCTCTGTAGATGGAATCAAAATCAGTCTGTCAAAAGCAAAACATCTGGCAGTATTATGAATTCTGTTTTAAATTTAATTATATACATAAACAACCTTTAAGGCAAAATATTTGTTGTTTTGGAGAAAATGTGAACACAAATATTAGTAGAAGGCAGTGTGGCAGGAAAAAACAATATTCTGATTGAATTAAGAGGCCATGAACCAAAAAATACTTGAAATTAATTGTGGAACAAACATTATTTATAATTGTGCCTAAATATCCTGTGTTACTCTATCAGTAAGAGTGCAAATAGTAGATGTAAAAATACCAAATAGTGTCACATACTACACACTCACAGTAGAAGCTACAACTTATTTTGAAATGAAGAACATACGAAGTTAAAAAAATCAACATGGGAACATGAACTCTTTCAGTTACTCAGCACATGACTTTTGAACTGTTTGCATTTGTAGTGAGCTCTTTTATTGAACAGTCGCTTTGTGTTGGTAATAGTAGTAAAGCTTTTAAAAATTTACTTTTAAAATTTTATTTGAAAAACAGTTATACAGAATAAAAGAGAGAGATGGAGATCTTTCATTTGTGGGTCACTCTCCAAATGACCACAATGGCCAGAGTTGTGCCAGGACAAAGCCAGGAGCCAGAAGCTTCATGTATGTTTCCCACATGCGTGCAGGGGGCAAAGTCTGCTGCTTTCCCAGGCACATCAACATGGAACTGGATCAGAAGTAAAGCAGCTGGGACACAAAGAAACCCTGACATGGAGTGCTAGCATCATAAATAGTGGCTTTACTTGTGAAGCAATAGCATTTTATTATTATTATTTTATATGATGTTTATGTAATTGATCATGGTGGGAAAGATCTAGGTATAGTGAGAAGTGGGTGTAACCATTGTTTCCCAACTTTCTATTTCTTCTTCTCATTTCTGGGGGGAGAGGCCATATGCAGTCCTCCAACCATCCTAGTACCTGAAGATGAGGAAGGGTCACCTGATATCACCCCGACTCACGATGTGGTACATACTCTGAGGGTTCTGCCAGGGAGAAGCGATTGATACAGCACACACAGTACAGGCAGGCCCAAGGCCCTAGGCCATGCAACTCAGAGCCTGCTATTCCTCCTGCCCCAAGGGCTCAGAGACCTGACATCCACAATGCAGGTGGGTCCCAGCACCTGGACCTGGACCAGGTGACCCAAGTCCCACCAGCCCCATCCTGGGGCTCACAGATCCAGCACTCACCTCACAGGTGACCCTCCTCCTGGGGCTCACGGACCTGGCCCCCACTGCCCCCAGACTTGCATGGCTCATCTCATCTCTGCATCTACCAGTGGGTGTTTCAATGTAGTTTGTTCCAACCTTCCCCCAGTTCCAACTAATGCTGGTTGGTGCTACAGCCTAGCCTTTCCCAGTTAGCCTCCTAACCTGGTTCCACTGTCAATTGGCTGGGGTTGTACTCGACCTGGCTCCTCCTGTACCCCATCCTGGTTCTTGGATCTGCCAGTGGATGTTATAAACCGGTTCAACCCAGCCCACCACCAGACTTAACCCACATGTATGCCAGGGGCTACTATAACCTGGCCTCTTTTGGATTACTGCTTGCCTAGGTTCTTGTGCTTACCTGCAGGGACTACAACCTGACAAAGGAGCTCACCAAGCTTCTCTATCCAGTCTGCTGCCAATGACAGATATTGCACGCACTAGTGGGTCTTGGCCCAGGTTGACTTTGTGTACTTCTTGTCCTGTCAGAAACAGTGTCCCTGTCCAATTGGCCCATAACCTTTCTTACTGTTGGGTGTACAACAGCATTTTTAATGTAGTATGTTTTCTATGTAAGTTTTGATTTTGATTGCATTGTCCTCAAAATCAGATATTTAATCAAAATATTTAACATGTGAATTCCAAGAATCCTGTAACATTTGAAATGTTTAGTAAACTTGCAAATGAGGAGACTTTGTAAATGGGAAAGGACTCTGAACATACACAAAGCAAAAATCCCAAACTGTAACTTTGCCCTTCCCAGAAGGTCCCGATGCTGTTAACATTGAGAGCTTGTGAGCAATGATCACATTCATCCTCCCCAGGCCTACTGAATCAGATTCTTTATTTCCATAGGATTCTGGAGGCATTAGGAATCATATTAAAATTTGAGAAGTACTGGTATAAGAGATGTCAGTTAGAAATTTGATGATTACACTTTGGAGTATCTTTACACATAGGAAAAATACTTAGGTGGCTTTTAATTAATTGGCAAAAGTTATATTCTCTTTTACAATGACAGGAGATTGAAAAGACCTTTGAAGTTACAATTTCTATTTTATAAATATATAAAGAATAATCACATAAAGAATAGAGAAATAATAACTAGAAATTGCATGTTTCTTGAAGAAAGCAAATACAAGCAAGAGTGTAGTAAGTACATTGTTGATTGTGAAATCTTTATATAATAGCATTGAAAATTAAAAACAATAATGCACACTTACTGGAAATTGCTCTGGGTTTGTAGATGTATCAACTTCTGTAGAGACAGATATTGTCCATTAAAAACATTAGGGGTGCTGACAAGGTGGCTTTGCAGGACAATCCTTCACTGTGGCATCAGCGTCCCATATGTGCCACTGTTCATGTCCCAGCTGTTCTACTTCCCATCCAGCTCCCTGCTTCTGGCCTGGGAAAGCAGTGGATGATGGTCCAAGGCCTTGGGAACCTGCAGTCACATGGGCGATCCAGAATATCCTGGCTCCTGGCTTTGGATCAGCTCTGGCTGTTGTGGCCATTTGGGAAGTGAACGAGTGAATGGAAGACCTCTCTCTTTCCCTCTCCTTTCTGTAAATCTGCTTTCCGAATAAAAATAAGTAAATAGTAAAATAAGAATACTTTAAGGTTAGTAGAGAAGAGTCCACAGAAGATGTAAACTATGTATTTTAACTCAATGTTTTAGTTATTATTTTTGAAATACTGTATTTTTAATTTAGATTACAGTCAAAAGTTTAATGTGTCACTAAATAAAGGTTCAACAGATGGAAAGTAATGAGTATAATTGAACAGTAATGTAGGTAAGGAAAATGCATCTATTTGGAATAACCAAGTAAAAAGATGTTCAACTGCAGTTACAGTAAATTTTAAAATAATCACTGATCATTGTAGTGGTATATAATTCTTAATAATTTGACAGTGATGCTAATTTTTATTTTTGTTTCTAATAGCTTAACTTATTTATGTAAATAAACTTAAGGTATTTAACATTATAGACTTAGGGGCCTAGTGATATTTCCCATCCGACTTAGGAGCCTAGTCGTATTTCCCATCCAACACTCTCCTTTGGACCATGGTGTTGATGACCGTCTCACTTACATTGTATTTGACTTCATTTTTAGAGATTTGGGGTATTATTTGCCAATATTCGGGCATTAAATTTCCTATTTCTACTGTGGATTTTATATCTTGCACTTTGACATCTTTATTTCCACTATACCTGGGAACCATTGTGCTCAGACTTCAGCACTACTGGCTTTTGTTTGGAAGACACATTTTCCTTGCCTTACCTGCAATTCTGGGGAAAACATCTTTCTTTGCATTTTATGACATGTGATTATTGTCCAGTGGTTTATTCTTTGGTGGATAGATTTCACAATTACTGCTCATTTCCTCATCTTCCCAGTCCATTACTTAACCTTTTGGTTGCCAATCAATGAATACTGGAGTAGTGAGAGCTTTTTGAATATTAACATGAGCAAAATGCATTGTAATGATGATTTTTTTTTCTGAGTCTCAGAAATCACCTAATTTCCATCTAAATTCACAACATATTTATATGACCTATTTTTAAGATTTATTTTTTTTTATTGGAAAGTCACATATACAGAGAGGAGGAGAGACAGAGAGGAAGATCTTCCGTTCGTTGATTCACTCCCCAAGTGGCCAATGTGGTCAGAGCTGCGCTGATCTGAAGTCAGGAGCCCAGAGATTCTACCAGGGCTCCCACGTCGATGCAGGGTCCCAAGGCCCTGGGCCATCCTCGACTACTTTCCCATGGCACAAGCAGGGAGCTGGATGGGAAGCGGGGTCTCTGGGATAAGAACTGGCACCCATATGGGATCCTGGCACGTGCAAGGGGAGGACTTTATCTGATAGACTGCCATGCCAGACCCTTTATATGACCTTTTCAGTCATGTTTATTGTGTGTCATCCATGTGGACATTGATTACAAAGCTTGGGGAAGCCTCCCTTTGTTTTAATCTCTAGGAGAACCTATCTCTGTGCCTTAAATTCTGGCTATCGATTTACTCTGCATTTTCTGTGTTATTGTTTCATTTACTCAATAGTTGGTTCCCACTAGGTGCTACAGAATGAGCCAGACACAATTTTCAAGATATCATGGTTCGGACCTTGGGTTTGGGGGCAAGTGCCGCTCCTCATAGTGTGGCAGCTGTGGGGGGTGCCTCTGCCGGGTTGGACCCAATGCTGAGGGCTCACGCCAAAGACACTGCCGCAAGGCAGTGAACGAGTCCTCGGCCTCACCTAGGACCCAAGAGAGCTCTTTCCTCAGGGTAAGTGCTCTATGAGGGAACTTGGGAACTGGGTTAAAATTCCTAGCTCCACCCAGCTGCTAATATCCTGTGGGTAGGTGAGTTTGGGAGGGGTTCGGGCCTTGGGTTTGGGGGCAAGTGCCGCTCCTCACAGTGTGGCGGCTGTGGGAGGTGCCCCTGCCGGGTTGGACCCAATGCTGGGGGCTCACGCCAAAGACACTGCCGCAAGGCAGTGAACGAGTCCTCGGCCTCACCCAGGGCAGCCAGTGCACCATGTGGTGCCAGGCTCTGCCTGCTGGCCGCCCGGCCGGGAAGCTCTGGGGTTTTTTAAGATATGTTTGCTGCCTGGGGACACCCATGACTAAGTCCAATTTTAGTGTAGGTGAGTAGTGAATCTTGGGTGATTCCCAGTGACAGGGTCATGGAAGTTTTAGGCATGCATGGGGACTGAGACCTGGTGGTTTGGAGGGAAGTACCCAGGAGACAATTACGGTTAGTCAGATACACCAACCCAATTCGGAATACGGAAATGGCCTGTTTGCCTGGAACATCACTGATCGTCACATACCAGCCCACACCAATACTATGGATGGGGGCCTCTTTGGCAGTAATGGGTACCATTACCCAACTGTTTGGTGGAGTGGTGGAGTAGTCACATTTGGCAGGGTCAAGACTGTATCCAGCATGCAAGAGAACTTGGTCTGGGGGTAGACTCTATGGGGTTGTGTGGGCCCAACCTGTGGAAATACAAGTTCCCCTAGTTGGACACCCTAACAGGGTTGAGGCTCCCACCAAGGGGCTCGTGTGCTAGAGTGGGGGCTGCATTCTATCTAGGAAACAGTTGCAGTCACCTGAGGCACTAGTGTGGGCTGGGATTGGATGCACCAGGCCAGTTCAGACCCCAACACCATCTGGTGTCATGGAGAAACAGGGTAGATGTGGGACTGACTAGGCTGGGTCTCAACCCCCTACTGAGCCATGTGTGAGCTCTATGTGGGTATGGATGAGCCATGGCTGGGCTGAAACATCCAACAACAAGAACCAGAATGGGGTGAAAGCAAGCCAGCCAGGAAAAGCCACTGTTCCTGCTAGGACAGGAAGTGAACTGAGTAGGGTTGGCTCAAGGACCCCCTGGTATGCACAAAATCTGGCGTTGGGAGGGGTTCTGATGGAGGAGCCTGGGCAACTCCTCTGGCAGGACACAGTCCCTGCAGGTAAGCGCAAGAAGCATGATAGGAAACAGCCCAGAATAGGCCATGGAAAGTTTCCCACTGGCACACATTCGGCATGGGTCAGGGGCAGACCAGGCTGAATCAGTTCATGTCATCCACTGGCAAATCCAAACACCAGAACAGAGTGTGGGTTGAGCCGGGTTTAGTTGCGACAAAACCAGTACACATTATGGAATGCTAGGGTGAGGTTGCCTGTACTGGATTTGACTGCAGCACCCAACCAGCACACGTGAGATCCAGGAAGGGACGGACAGAGCTGGCAGGGGGATTAAGGGGCTGGTCCCCTCGCCGGACAGCTACTCCCACTGGAGAGCTTGGGCTGGGATGAGGACAGACCAGACTAAGCAAGGCTGCAACACCTGTGCGCTGCATGTGGACTAGATCAGGGAAAAGCCAGGCTGGGCTGATTATTCCTGCTGGTGCAAGCATAAATTAGAGTGGGTGAGGGATGTTTGGGCTTGGCCGCAGCATCAGCTGGCAGAAGCTGGCACTGGGGACTAATTCTGTCAAGACAAACCACAGAACCACCTAAAGAGTGCATAAACCGGGACAGAGAGACCTGGGAGGGAAAAAGTGGGTTCCCCCTTCCTGGGACACTAGTCCCGCGGGAGGGCATGAAAACTTGGATGGGGGCTGGGGTGGCTAGACAGAGAGGCACTCAACAACATCCATGAGGGCTGGGTGGTTGAGTTGATTAGATGGAACTAAGCTTTAATACCCATTGACAAGTATGAGAGCCAAATGGGATGGGGGACAGACTGGTCTACTGCTACACATACTGGCAAACCAGGGTAGGGGGTGGGCCTGATGGGGGTTATTGTGGGTCGCCTTGACTAGGCTGCAGCTCCCACTGGTTGATGTAAGGGCCGAGTACGTGCTGGGCAGAACCAGACTAGACTGCAACACCCACTGGTTCCAGTGCAACTCGGGACTGAAAACAGAACCAACACAGCAATTGCAACCACCAGCTGATCGGGGTGATGGACTGTGCCGGGCCCTGTGCTTGCTAGAACATACAAGAAACTAGTCTGGGAATACCTCAAAGTTTCTTTGGAGATCTCCCCAATCGAACTGCTGGACTCAGAACTCCAATCAAGAAAAGACAGAAGACAGAACAGGTCAATCATTCATCTCAGCTATATGTTGGCAGCGAAATATGGGGCAAACGGAGACTTTATGATGGACCGTATCAATCAGTGGATGACCTCATTGAGTGAAACTGGCAGCGATTCATAACTGGAGAACTATTAACACCACTCGAGCACATATCTCAGAGCATGCCCCACATCCGGGACTTGGGGTGGGTGGGAAACTGGGTGGGGCTTCTCCCTCAATATCCCCCTTTACCTCAGATACATGATGGAAACAATATGGACATAATAGTATTACTCACTTCCCTATACCCCCTGAACCTTTTTTTTTTAACTGCAATTAACTATGTAAAGATTGTCAACAACAATACAATAAAATAAAAAAAAGATATTAAATCAGATCACACATCTGTTCTGTATAGAAAATGCATTCTTTCCTCTTGGAGTGTTGTCATAGATTGATGAACAAGGTGTGGATTAGTTCAGACTTCCTTTACGCCATTGTTCAGGGACACTGGGCAAAATCAGTTTTCACAATAGTAAGTAATATTTCCAGAGCTAAAAGGCATGTCCTCTGTCCTGAAGGAGTTTTAGTGCTAATGGCAGTTTCCTAACAATTTGGATTTTGGTTTGTATTTCTTTGTTTCCCTGTATAGCTTAAAGAGAGACTGCGTATTTGGTAAGTTCCTGATGAATAGTTACAGGAAGGAAATGTTCAACTTAGAAATAGATAGATGGCATACACTAGAAATCAGCATGTGTTTTTTTCTCCAGATTTTATCTGGTTGTCACAAAGCATCTTCCTTGAACTGAAAGGAGAATATAAAAGAAAAATAGAGAAAGATACAGAGAAAGTGGTGGATGGGGGGACAAGTATGCTTGCTTATTCCATAAATTGAATTGAATTGTAGATGGATTGTGTTGTAAATATTGATACCATATACTTTCTTTTGGGGAATTCAGTAAGTCTTGGATTGCTTTTGGAGATATAAATCCCCATACATATCATAATGAAACAACATCTTTTGAAATATGAGTGGTGATAAAGATTGATTTCAGACATCTTTTCAGCTCCTTTCATCTCTCTCTGTGGAGAAACTGTTATTTTTGTTATCACATATGTCAGAGGATTTATTTGAATTTTTCATTTACCTTTTTAACACTCTACTTGACCAGTGTTGGATAGATCATTCCATATCAATTATGCAAAAAGAGAAGGCACTTTATGTCAAACCGGTATCTGTGATCAGAGCCCAAACATTTTGTTCCCAACACCATCTACCCTTTTATGACTATGAACAGGTCTCAGAGTAACTTTATCATGTATTTATCATCCTTATGTTTTGCATTGGAAACACTCTGTAAACTCTGCCAGAATATCTGTGACTTCCTGGTGGGTGACTTCGCATGTTTCAGCCTAGTTTTCCTTCATTGAGTTTATGGCAGCCGTGTAAGTGTTCCTTACTGACCTCCAATAACAGAAGGTGTAATTGGAAAAGAACCGCAGTTACTGTGTTTGAAATCTATCGTCTCATTTGTTTTGAGGCCAGGCTTTCTGCTGCTAGCCTCTAAGTTTGGCAGGTACCAAAGCAAAACCACTACTGGGAGAACTGGGACTTTTCTGATGGATAACCTTGGTTCTAAGACTTCTAATAAACCCACAGGGTCCGACTTGCATCATTGTTGATGGCTTTCCACGAGTTCCCTGCATCCTTCCCCATTTTTTCTCATGTAAGAAATTCCCTAATAACATCTTTGCCATTTTATTCCCATCTTGTGTCTGTTTATTGAACAGTCTTGGCGAACACAGCACCCAGTTGTGGCTAACTCTTAATGGCACCTGCCCTGACATATATTTAGGAAGGAAATGTGAAGCCAGCAGCCTTTGGTCAACCTCAGGTAGACTCTTTGTAGCCGATTGAGGAATAACACTCGCTTGCCTAGTTTCAAGGCTTCTGTTCATCTGAATCTTTGTATCCATTGAAGCCTGCACCACCTGCCATGACTTAGCTTGTGAGAGCCACACTTGCCATTTCTGTCAAGGCATCTGGTCAGTGACCCTCTATATAATGCTGTGAATTCACCTCCATGTGATATGAACTTTGTAAATAGAGGCGGTCATATGTGCTTTTCCTTATCCAAGTTTTGACCCAATTGAATCATTAGGCAGGGCTCCAATTCCACAGAACCTCTTCTCACAGTAACATTTCTCAAAAGAGGAATGAAAAACTTTTTTCCCCAAGTTTTAAAATGGAAAACTTGACTGAGTTTTTAAAGTACCACCTTAGCAACTACAAGCCGTGTTCCAGGTGCTTTGCTAATTGATGTTCATGACTTTTCTTCATGCATCCTTACAACAGCTATATCAAGAAAATATGCATAACCCCTGTTTCACAGATCAGTAGCTTACCAGAAATCTCACATTGGGTTGCAGAATTGGAACAGTCTCAGAGGTTTGATTCTTGCTTTAAATGTTTATACTACATTGTCTTAAACAATTTAAAGCCTTGAGATCTTAAATAATTAATCAACTGTGGGAAACTTGATGTTTCATGATTTCCTACATAATTTCCTATATAATTGATTGTTTCCTATATAATTGAAAAATTAATTCAGCTGTGGGAAACTTGATATTCTATATATATGAAGTCAAGTTTCATATATATAAAATAAAATTTCATGTATATATGGAAGCTAATAATGCCATCTATAGTTTATTGAATTCGTTATGTTCTTGTCATTTTACATAATGCATGATACTATTTTATTCTCCTTACAATCCTACATGACATTTTCTTTTATAAATCATCTACTGTGATGTAACAAGAGAAGGTAAGATTTAGTGGTATATAACCTCAGCAATTGATTGTTTGCTGGGTGCTGGGCTAAGAATCAGACTGTTTCTTTTTTTTTTCCTGGTGTAATCACTCATGTGTCTGTGGTCAGCTGAAGGCTGCCCTGGGGCTGGAGATTCCAACAGGGTCACTTTGCAGTAAAACAACAACAACAACAACAACAACAACAAAACTGCTCCTTTTTGTCCTTCTTCCAAGTAGATGTTTCCCATGCTTGTTAATTGGCAGAGGCAATATTCAAGACTTCTCGTGACCACAAATCATCTTTTGATTTTGTCTGCTCCTGTCAGGCTCTTTCTCTTCCTTTGTCATTTATTTCCCTTCTCTTTATTTTATTCTTCTGTATTTCTCTGTATTTTTCAAAGGTATAATTAGCACATCTTGCATTTAGAAATGAAATCCTGCAGAGTGCACTATTATACTACAAATAATGAATATATCCAAATTGTAGTAAAATTGCCACTTGGCATAAGAATTTTAATGCTTTGCACATCTGCAATGAATAAATCAAAAGAACCTATTGTTGAGCTTGTTCCATGATGCCTGCAACAAATAAGAGTTTTGATCAAAGCAGTTGCTTAATGTTTTTCTTCTTGGCAATAATACATTACTGCAATAATAAAATCAAACATTAGAAAGATACCCATAGATTTTCACAATGCGAAGGAAAACAGCTCTGTTGTGTTCTGGAGATCTGTTTGCATACGGTCCCTCTTGATTTCAAACAACATTTCAAGCACGTTGAGATTGTAAGAGATTGTAAAGGTATCTGAAAGAAAATTGAAATCCTCATTCTTCAAAACGGTTACCTGGTCAAAGTAGACCTCGTGTGTATTGATGTGATAAACTAGATGTAATCACACAGTCTCATCTGTTTTTTTAATCTTTATGATTTTCTTCTGAATGAACAGGGAGATTTTCTTTTCCAACCATCTTTTTTTTTTTTTTTTAAAAACTGCAGGAATCACAACAAATTCCAATGATCATTCTACCTAATTTCTCCTATCTAGAACTGCATGTTTTGCTTTCAAAACTAGAAACAAAATCTTAGACACTTTTAGTTGTGGAAAGTTTTTCAATATGAATAGAGTCAGTTCTTTTTTTTTTTTTTTTCGTGATCATAGTATCCAGATCAGATGGGTATCTCTACTTTACAGTATCATTAGAGATCTCTTGACCTCTTCACATTATCCAACTGTTTAAATCAAGAGCTCTACTTCACTTACATTTCTATGTAATCTTAATGATCGTGAAAAGAGGAGAGGGAATTAATTCTCTGTTTATGTGCACAGAAGTTGTTACTTCCCTCTACAATCAAGAAAATTTTTATTGACTAATGAAAATAATCAAAGTGCATTTGTCCCACAGTTTTTTTAAATGAAATATGTTTAGTATAAATTCAATTAGTTATTTATTTGAAGCACATGGGTTTCCATCTGTGATGGTAGAACTGAGCATAACAATTTTATGAATTAGGAATAAATTTACTCTCTACTCCATTGGTAATTATTTTTATTTTTCTAAAGCAGGTAGATTTTAACATGTAGAAGATAGTCACTGTTATTGGTTTGGTTTTTTTACATTGCCAGAAAAATCACAGTGTCTTGTACATTGTGGAATAAAATATTAAACATATTTATTATATATTGTAAATATAATATACCTGTACCTGATAAAGTGAAACGTAAGTACAAATGAAAAAGTGAGAATGCATATGTCCAGTTTACTATACTAATATATAAATGATTAGGGAATTCTGTTCATTGGTCATTTATGTACCAGGGCTATAGTCAAAGAAAATAGGACATACGTCATATTTTACGCAATATAAATATTAAAGTAGCTGAAAAGGGATTGCAAGGAAATTAAATCTGTATGATAGATATAGCCAGTAGAATTTACAACCACATGTACACTAAATTGAAGTGAAGTTCAAATGTACATAGGAAAATGTCAAATTTACTTTCCACATGGATCATACAATTCACTAAAACTCTCTGTAGTTGAAAAATTTTTAAATAATTTATGTACTTGAGGCAGATAATGATGAGAAGAGAGTTAGCATGGGAGAGAGGCAGAGGTATCCCTTCCACTGATTCTTTGCCCAGATATCCCCAAACACTAAAACTGAAGCTGGGAGCTAGGAATTCAGGTCACCTGAACAGGTGATAAGAACTCAATGATTAAGCCATGCCTTCTGTCTCCCAGTCTCTACATTAGCAAGAAGATGGAATCAGGAGCTGCACTTGGGAATTAAACCCAGGTACAGGAATGTGGGACAGGGGCATCTCAGGCACTATGCTAAAAACCGGTCCCTATTCCATATTCTTAAAAATTTTTGAGACCACAGAAGGGACTGTTCAGCCCTTTTTTCTCTTCTATATAAATATCCAGTATGGGCTCCTCCATTCACTGTGCTGTGCCTGCATTCTCAAAGCCTGGTCATCCCACTAATACTGCTTTCTACTGTCACAGGTGTCACATTCATTGATACAGCTGATCAAATACATTAATATTCCCTCCATTGTTATCAAAAGGACACACTCATCCACCATTGAGACATGGCATGATAATAAATTCAGAAAAATGCAATGTATAGTCTGATGTGCATGACCCTGAACACTTGGTGTGATTATATTGTTTCAAAGTGGTGCTTTTCTTTGTTTTCATTTTTCTTTTGTAACATCTGTTGGTTTACACTTGGCATCACTTGGAATGCACCTGTGTAGGAAATGACAGATTCAATAGAAGGGGAAACATGGGCAGCAATAAGGAAGGGATGGGAAATCCAGTTATAATATTACCAAGTTATAAACTCCAGCATTTAATTATTTTGTATGCAGAAATAAAGCACCATTGATGCCTGTGTGAATGTGTCAGCATATATTGTCTTTGACTCGCTTGTTCTTTTTTTCCACTTGTTCTTCTAGTTAGACAACATACAAGATTATTTTTCAATTTCTGTGTCAGAGCCAAAGGCATGATTAAGGTTTCAAGTGCAAGCTTAGTTTTGCATGAGCTGCTGTGTCTTGTTCTTTCTTACTCCCAGAGGTGAACACCTAATCTTTTGGGAAAAAGTAGCTTCTTAGGAGCATTCTAAAATTGTCTATTCTGGGTTTTCTGCATGGTTTTGGGGCCCTTTCACATTACAGTATCTTGCAGCATCTTGTATGAGGATCAAGGAGTCTTCAGTGAGTGTTGTATGAATAGTCTGCATAGAAACTAGATGAATGTTCTTTACTGGGTCATCTCTGGTCTGATCTGTTTGTCTGACACACACCCACATGTCTACAATTCAGTTTACTTGTTGTGGTTGATACACCGCTCTTTACTTGTAATCACTTGTGCTATTCCCTTGAGTGAGTTCCATTCCAGGTCTGAGTTCTTATGTTAGACTTTCACCATGGACTCCATAGCCCCAGCTCCTGGTTTACCACTTTCCACCTCCTGTGATACTGTGCTGAGGCTGCACCGTTGTCTATACAACATTTTTCCCACTTCTGGTTGGAGCAGGTCCCAGGATTAGGGAGCCACCAGGTATCCTAAATAACTAGTTGTTGGTTGTGCTGATCTTGCTAGAACCTGTTGGCTGTTAGGTCTAAGGGCCACATAGACCTATTTTGAACTTAGGATGCCAAAGATGATATTATTTTTCCTGTTGCGCTAGTGCAATGTACCGAACTGGAAGTGAGTTCACTGCCAGCTCAGCACATGCGCAGCTCACTGTTGTCCCTGTAGTCTTCAAGCCTTTGCCACACTGTACAAAATGGTGCCTGATGTGCCACCACTAGAGTTCTTGATCTGCTGGTCATTAGGTCTGAGGGCAACCCAGACCTATCTTGGGTTGAACCTGTAGGATGCCACGTTGTTGCAGTTCACTGAGCCAGTGTATGCTCAGTCCTCCTATAGCCTTTGTCTCCCTACATAAAATGGTGCCCTATTTGATTCTAGGGGGCAGACTGAGCTGTGAAATCTACCCTGTTCCCGCAGTGCCTGTCTGGGACCTGCCACTCTCTCTCTGCTCCTGGTCAAATCAAACAGACCAACAGAGAGTTCTTTGGGTTCACCTCCTGAGCTCCCTGTGAACACTTCTTTCCACCTTGTTGCTGGTGGAGTTCAGGCTGCCAGTGCAGTTCAGACCATTGCTTGCTGAATGCCACTGGGATATCAGTCACGGCTACACCACACCATTGTGTTCGCTGGTTTCCCATGTCTGTCAGTCTCCAGGTGTCCCTTCTGCTGTTGTTCTGTCCACTCTTATTTCCTAGAATATGCTCTCTCTGCTTCACACTGGCTCATGTTTCTCCATCTGTTTATTTTTAAATATATTTTTAAGGCTTATTCTATTTTTACTGGAAAATCAGTTATACAGAGAGAAGGAGAGACAGAGAGGAAAATCTTTTGTCCAATGATTTAGTCCCCAAGCAGCCGCAATCGCTGGAGCTAAGCCAGTCTGAAGCCAGGAGCCAGGAATGTCTTCCCCTTCACCCGCATGGGTGCAGGTTGTCAAGGCTTTGGGCCGTCCTCAGCTGCTTTCTCAGGCAACAAGCAGGGAGCTGGATGGGAAGCAGGGCCACCGGGATTGGAATCAGCGCCCATATGGGATCCAACTGTGTTCAAGACAAGGACTTTAGCCACTAGGGCATCTTGCCAGGCCCTAGGACAAACTTTTAAAAGAACAATGCCCCTGTACTTCAGGGAAGTATGTGTTATAAATGAGCAATACATATTTTTTTAAAGATTTATTTACTTTTATTACAAAGTCAGATATACAGAGAGGAGAGACAGAGAGGAAGATCTTCCATCCGATGTTTCACTCCCCAAGTGAGCCGCAACTGCTGGTGCTGCGCCGATCCGAAGCCGGGAACCAGGAACCTCTTACGGGTCTCCCATGCGGGTGCAGGATCCCAAAGCTTGGGCCGTCCTCCACTGCTTTCCCAGGTCACAAGCAGGGAGCTGGATGGGAAGTAGAGCTGCTGGGATTAGAACCGGCGCCCATATGGCATCCTGGGGCTTTCAAGGCGAGGACTTTAGCTGCTAGGCCATGGCCGCTGGGCCCGAATACATATTTTAATATTTGATTTTTTTATTGGAAAAAAGAAGGCTGAAGACTGTTTTTTGCAAATTTAGAAAATAAAAGAATTAATCTCTTTAATACTGAAGAGATTATAAACCTTGCCTGTTTTAGGAATTGCTTAGAATGGCCACAAAATACAAATGCCATTATATTGGAATTAGAAGAGACTAAGATATTAAATAAATACAGAAATTAAACAAAGTACAGACCAAAATGTATCTTTGTAAATGAGGGTGGCCATCTTAAAATTCTTGTATCATTGTTAACAGTAAATATCAGAAGGCTGCTTTCCGTACAGTCTTTTATACTGCTGGTGGCATCTTATTGAAATACAAATGTATAAGTGCATTTCTATATAATATTAGAATCTATGCACAAATTCAGCTGCATACAAAGTTACTATACAAAGAAAATATTTAAAAACTATTTTGAGTGTGGTGGATAAAAATATTTTTCATTCAAAATTACAATAAAGATGATAAAAGCCTACAAAGATTCTTCATTCAAAATATGATATCTATGTCAAGATACCATTTAAACATTTGTGAGAGGCTGTTATTCATTTGCTTACATTGAAAAGGCAGATTTTTACAGAAGGAAACAGAGATAGAGGTCCTCCATCAACTGGTTCACTTCCCAGATTGTTGCAACCACAGAGATGAGTTAATTTGTAGCCAGGAGCTAGGAGCCTCTTCCAGATCTCTGATGTGTGTACAGGATCCCAAGACTTTGGATCATCCTTGACTACCCTCCTAGGCTACAAGCAGGAAGCTGGAATTGAAGTGGAAAAGCTTGGACATGAATCAGCACCCATGTGGGATCCCGATGCTTGGAGGAGGAGGATTAGCTAATTGAACCAACGTGCTAGGCCCATGAATCTGTTTCCAAGACTGAACTATGGAAACCAACCCATTCAAAAAGTTGGAGATCTGAATGTGAAAAAGATATCACCACAACAATTGTATTTTTTTAAAAATTCAGTTCTAAATCTCATTTACTTTGCTGTAATTGTTTTTCACTTTAATTTGATTGCTCCAAAATTAAGCTAAAAAATCCATGTAATTGCTAGGTGGAAGAATATTTTATTAACCTAAATCCATTAAAATTAGTGCAAGTACATAATACTTGAAGTATAATTTATAAGAATTTGTAGCAAAATGAGAATATCAGCAAATTTTAAAAATGCCAAAATTATAGCAGTGATGTGTGATCAAGCTGGATATCAAGAAACCAAAGTTGGCTTATGCATCTGACATTTTCAATGATTGCTTCAGGATTGCCCTTGAAGATCGAGTCCATGGCAGCTGGGGTTGCCCTGCAAGCTCTCATATATCTGGCAAGTCTTTGGTAGAGAAACTATCGAATGCTAATCAGGAGCTGTTATAGCAGGTTTCGGAATGTCCATTTCAACTATGGGTGATGTTTGAGAAGGTGGTGTGGTATAACGGACAGAGAAAAGTAGCTTCTGCTTTATGGGATACATATATTTATATATATTATATATTATATAATAATATATACATGTATATATTTTAAAGATTCATCCTTATTGAAGAGGCAGACCAGATTTACAGAGGAGAGACAGAAACATGTTCCATCTGCTGGTCCACTCCCCAAATGCTTGCAATAGCCAGACTGAGCTGATCCAAAGCCAGGTTCTAGGAGTCCCTTATGGGTCTCCACACAAGTGTAGGGACTCAGAAATTTGGGCCATTCTCTGGTGCTGCTTTTTCAGGCTACAAGGAGGGAGCTGAATGCGAAGTAGAGCAGCCTGGACATGAACCAGTGCCCATATGGAATCCTCGTGGCTACCGGGTGAAGATTGAGCCATTGAGCCATTGTGTGTGCCAGAAAGAAATGTTTTGATTATAAAACTGCATGGAAATGCTGGAGAAATCTATGTCTGTAGAACAGCCGCCAGTGTGTAAAACAAGTACAGGTTAATGATTGGAAGAAACAGTGCAAAACATTATAGCAAATGTCTTGTATTCTAGTACAATCACTAAAAGTAGCTGTTATAGTAGTAGCAGTAATAATTCTATGTAAGTAAGAGTTGTCATAATTGGTAATGATATCCGTTTAGAAAAATAACAGGAACTGACAAAATAGGAACTGGGTTTCGCAAATCGAGTTTTCTTAGACATATAGTTACACCTGTTGATTTATGTGTTGTTTATGCTGATTTTGCCATAAAATTGAAGAGTGAATTGGTTGCAATAGAGGTTGAATTGCCCAAGAAACGATATATTTATTGCCTGACTTCCAAACTTTTTTTTTTTTTTTTTTTTTTTTTTTTTTTTTTTTTACAAAAATAACATCTGTTGGTCTCTGTTTCAAAATAGTGTGCCAAACTGACAGGATAATCCTAACGTAGCTTTAAGTATTTAGCGGGAAAGAAAATTGACATGGAATCAAAGTATTGTATTTTATGTAATGCATTTTCTGACCTAAATTTCAGAAACACACAGGTTGAGATATAAACTACTTGTAATATTTTCACAGATCAAAAAGCAAATATACTTTTTATACCCTATATTTTCACTGCTAACGTTTTACAGCATAGGCAGAAAAAATCTGAGAACATCAAATGCTCCTCTTCAAACAGTTCAATCAGGGTTTGAATCTCCAATCAATACCAACTTGAAATTATGTGAGGATGATGAAGTGTCCCACTAGCAAATTGTTTCTCAGAACTGTGCTTGAAAACCTTTGGTTAAATGGCTTAAGAAAATTAGGCAGCTAAATACCATATAAAAGGGTAGTGGGTTCCTTTGAATAATGAATAATTCCAGGACTGTGGGAGAGAAAGTACAAGGTGAACCTAGGACTTTTTGGTGAAGTATGGAAGTACTCAAAGTCTATTGGGGACATAATGGAAATGTGTCTATATGTCTACAGGAGGTGTGAGCCAAAATGAAGTCTTCCACTGGGCAATCTGAAAAACAATGATTTTGTGGAGAATGATGAGAACATGTTATAATACATAGACACATAATGATGTCAAAAATGGAGGAGGGTGAAATTGTTTTCTTTACAGAAGAATGTCAGGTAACACATTATAAGAAATGATAGTTTTAAAATATAGTTATTTGGTTATTATATTTTAAAATATAATTATTTTTGGTACTGTCAGTATGATAGCTGAGGCAAGGGTCATGAAATGAGTGTGAGGGTCATGAAATGAATGTGAAACTCATGATTTTCCAGGGAACAGGGTATTTGCATGGTCCCCCAATATTATTCTACTTATTACTTGTTAAATGAAGGAAAATTACTTTTATAATAAGATTTTGTATAAACTATTTTTATCAAATAGTTGAATTTAACCACTCTCCACTCCCATTAGAACAATGAACATTTGACTCTACTGTGAATCAGAAGAAATTGTACCACACGTATGTCATCTTCTTGCCAGAATATTAAACAGATTTAATAATAAGTAAGCAGCCAGACAAATCTAGTATGTAGAACAGACAGTTTAATAGCCAAATGACCTTTTAAAAATATCAGGAACATGAAGGATCATTCTAGATTCAAGGAGATCTGTCTGGTTAAGGGAATTGTGAAAAAGTGACTGAATATATTTAGCATCAGCAAGTGGACAGGGTACTAAAATGGGTTTGCAGCATTACAGTGGGTGCTCCAGCAGCCTCAGTGATACAGCAGTTAGGAACATAGGATGACCACAGTGTTCTCTCTTGCACTTGGGAGGCCTTATAGGATAACCAGATTTGCTGTTTTCACTCAACGCTGAAGGAACTAGACCTTCCTTTTTTTCCCCTACCAGTCCGTCCAAAATTCTGAAAATGCTGTATGAAATTTTTCCCACTGAAGCTATCTGAAGCCATTTTTGTTTCCTTGAACACTGACAGGTGAGTTTAGCATCTGCATGGAACTGGGCTTAAGGGCTTGAAGTCCTGGAGCAGTGTTTTTTGCTGCTTTTTTTTTTTTACAGTGATTAATCCTATATGTTTTTCTTTATCAGTGGGCTCAGAGCTATGTTTAAGAAGCTACAGTTTGATTCATCCAGTTAGGGTTTTTCTGGTGTGTTTTCTACCAGTGGCAGCAACAGCGTGAGGGAAGCTTAATATGGGAGAGTAGAAGGGGGTGATTTTGCTGGCTGGCACCTGTATACCTTTTAGAATGACTCCTGAGAACATTTAGTTAGCATTTGCAACCAACATTGAATTCTATGATTTCACATGTGTTAGCTCATGTGACACCCTACTCAAATAACCTGCTCCTTGTGGGTATAATTAATTCCTAGTTAGAAATAAGAAATTATGGATTCCTAATATATAATTTCTTCAAGCAGGAGTTCTGCACCAATGCCATAGCAAATGAGGTGAAATCTGCACCTGTGCTGCCAGCATCCCATTTGAGTGTTGGTTCAGATCCTGGCTTTTCCACTTCTGATCTAGGTGCCTACTAATGGCCTGGGAAGAAAGCAGAGAATAGCCCATGTTCTTGGTCCCTGCATCTATGTGGGAGACCTGGAAAAGGCTCTGGGTCTCTGGCTTCATACTGGCCCAGCTCTGACCCTTGCAGCCGTTTGGGTAATGAACTAGCTGATGAAAGATCTGTCTGTCTCTCAATATTTCCTTCTCTTTCTGTAACTCTTGACTTTTAAGTGAAATACATAAAAATCTTTTTTTTAAAAGTTTCTTGTAGAGGTCAGTGCCAATGCACACCGCCTGTGCCTGAGGTGCTGGCATCTCACATAGTTCCTGGTTCCAAGTCCCAGATGTTCCACTTCTGATCCAGCTCCCTACTAATTCACCTGAGAAAACAGCAAAAGATGGCCCAAGTCCTTGGTTCCCTGCACCCAGATGGGAGACCTGGCAGAAGCTCCAGCTCCTGACTTTGTACCAGCCTAGCACTGGCCATTGGAACCATACGGGGAGTGAGTCGGTGGATGGAAAATCTCTGTCTCTCCTCGTCTCTCTATAAATCTGCCTTTTGAATAAAAATGAATCTTTAGAACATTTTTTTTAAATTGAGAAGTGGAGATACAGAGAAAGGAGGAAGGAGAGGTGGTGAGAGACAAAGTTCTCCTCCACCTGTTTACTATCCAGATGGCCCGGAATGGGAACTGAGTCTAGATCATCCACCTGTTACCCCCCCAGGTTCTGCATTAGCAGGACGCTGGTGTCAGGAACAAAGCAAGGTACTCTGATGTGGATTGAAGGTCTCTTGGCTACAGTTTTTACTCTCAGAATGTCTGTTAAAAAACAGGCCACACACACAATTCAAGTTTGTGGGAAAATCTACATTTAGTAGGTATCTCAGGTAATTTTTACCCATCTCAAATCTGAGAAATGTCCTAACATGAGGTACTTGCTCAGGGTCAGTGTAGCAGAGTTGGCAAGGAGACCTGATTGTCTGATTTGAAGTCCTTTGATTTCCCAAATCACCACCTTGTAGAATGTCGTTGCTTAAGGGAAGGAATGGCTGATCATGAGTAAAAGGCTACATGTTGTAAACTATTGCATTCATGTTTTAGACTTGATAAGTATTTTAAAACTTTGAGATATTTTCCATTTTCCATTTTAAAAAAAGAATAATGTGCTTTGATAGAACAGAGGATTTTTGTTCAAAATGATTCCAAGTACTGATTCATCTTTCCCTCCTCTTGGCAAATGATAAAATGACTCAAATTATCCATCATTAAATACTTTTCCAAAAGTGTACTCTGCAACAACATACCATGCCTATCAATTCTAAGGAGGGGGGCAATTTTCCTCTGTCATCTTTTTTCACTGACAAGCTAACCTGCTTGTCATTTGTTGCTCTGACTTCTCTGCTATTATCTAATTTAGCAATTTTAATTTATTTAACTCGGCAAGCATTCTTGAGTGCCTACATTTTTCACAGTCTTAGGCCCTGTGGGCGGTATAAACTCTGCCCCCATGAATCGTGTTTTCCAAGGCTCATGCTGGCATAACCTCATATCCATATCATGCTGCATTGAAATGAGGTCAGTGAAGATCACCCTCTCATCTTTAAAATTATCCAAATTGACAGACGATGGCTCAGCTACATTTCCATTAAAAAGTTAGTAAAAAGTCACAAAATATGCTGGGCAAGGAAGTTGAAGTGTCAAATGCAAACCGTCACCAAGAGTGAAGATATTGTAGTACAAATCCCTTGTCATGACTAACAGAATCCCCTGGCGGGGACCATGCCTGATTTATTTGTCTTTCCAGTTTGAAAGCAAGGATGTTCTTTCTAACATGAGAAACAGTCTATGGAAGGAGTCGCATTTTTAAGGTAGAGATCTTGACCTTTACCTAACAAAGTTGTTGGAGGACGAAGTGAAGTTTTGTATTTAAGATGCTTGGGATCATTTCTCTAAGTAAGAACTTGGTAAATGAGAGCTTCCCTGAAAATTGAGGACTGAGCTGATGGGAAGCATTTTTTTTAAATTGTGGGAACAAACTTATAAAACAATGAATAAACATTTTGATATAGTTTTAGGAATGTTCATGATGAATAAAAATTAAAATGATTCAGCTTTAACTTACTATGAAGTTGATGACCAACTGAACTCATACACATATGTGCATTAACAGCATTGCACAAGCATTTTAAGGGATGTTTGTAAAGGCCTGAACTTTAGCAAGAATTACCATGTGATGATGATGACATATACAGCAAAAGCAAAGTCCTTTCATATTGCTTTCTACTTTAATATTCTTGCACAAACATTTTCTCATTTAATCAATACGATAATTTGTGACCAAATAGTCTTGAGGTCATTGAGAACTGATGACTGGATCCTGCCTTTAGTGGACACAGCTAAGATGTAAACCTGCGCTTCATAATATTTTTGTTATTTCACCTAATTACAATATGAATTTTGGGTAAATGCTACTGGAAAGGTACATTGGGGCTGGTGGTGTGGCACAGTGGATAAAACCGCTGCCTACAGTGCCAGCATCGCATATGTGAGCAGGTTAGAGTCCTACTTTGCCCCACCTCTGCTCCAACTCTGTGCTGTTTTGCTTGGGAAAAGTAGCAGAGAATGAATGGCCCAAGTCCCTGGGCTCATGCCACTCATGAGGGAGACTCTGAATGTCCTTTGGATCGACCTCTCTTGGGCCACTGTGGCTATTTGGGGTAGTGAGGCAGCAGAGAGAAGATATCTTTCTCTCACTTTCTCTGTCTCTCTGTGTAATTATGCCTATCAAATAAATACATAAGTAATTACTTTATAAACAAAACTACAAGATGTCCTTTGGCTTTAAGGGAAGATTTTAAGGAAAATTGCAGTCTACTTGTCCATTCTGTAATCTGCCATGAGTGCATAAACACAGAAGCTCTCTCATTTTCTGTGCTTTTTACATCTTGCACCAGGGCACCCTACCCTGCCTGCCAATAAACCCGCATAAACTTCCTAACTCATATTTTGTTGATGATTGTATGATATTATGAAAATAATGTTAATTTCATTAATTAGTGTAAAGTGTCTGAACTCAGTTCTACTAATTAGAAGATGAGGGTAGTCAAAATGAATTATTGGTCAAAATGAATTATACCAATCTGGTCAAAAATGAATTATACCAATCTGGCATAGTGTTTTGGACCTAGTTAAAAGGATAGTGAAATCACTATCCTGTCTGATTAGGCATCATACCGAAATGGCTTTGGAGAAAGAAGAAGGAAATATTATTTGATTATCAAGCTGAATCTGTTTCATTGTGTTGTCTTGTTGGGAGGGAGGGAGACAGAAATTTTTAGAATTTTAGGATATATAATCTCAGATGTCTGCGTAATATGATAGCTTAAAACTGTGTTGGGCTTGGCAGCGCGGCCTGGTGGCTAGGGTCCCTGCCTTGATCCCGTATGGCCGCTGGTTCTAGTCCCGGCAGCTCTACTTCCTCTCTCTCCTCCTCTCAGTATGTCTGACTTTGTAATAAAAATAAAATAAATCTTTAAAAAAAAAAAACTGTGTTTCTGGAGACAGCCGTAGCAGTATGTAACAGTGTTGTTCATCTTATTTGGAAACAGTAAACTCCTGTGAAAACACTGCTGCCAGAGGAAGGCATTTTTTTTTCTTCTTCCTGATGTTAAACCTACCTGAAACACTGAAAGAATCAATAGAAACACTAATCTCCTTTCACAAAATTAAGTGATAGCTACAAAATCACTGATGGAGGAGGACATTTGCCAATAAATAGGACATTTGCCAATACCATCTGATATGTCTATGGGATTTAAATATAAACTGAAGTTTGTGTAGTGTGAAAGGATTTCACTCTAGTAGTCAGCAACCATTTAAAATTAATTCACTGGTAAACCTTCTTCTCTAAGGGAAGTCCAGCATCCTATTTACACTCTGAATTTTTCTCTGTCTGGCCTCCAAGGGGATTTCAGTCTTACTTTAGTCCTTCTCCTTCTTGCTTTGTTAACCTCCCTCTTGATAGGATCAGTCCAGTTAGCATGTGAACAAACTAGTGAACACCTTAACATGGCCTTGAGGCTTCCATGCATCTCATCTTGACCCTCTTCCCCAAAACAGTTCTGGAAAGAGTTATGTTCCCTTCTCCCATTCCTTTCCATCTTCATTCTTTTTCTGCTCGGGTAGAATGAGCAAGAATAAATCTGCATTATTCCGTAAAACAAATCTGCAGGACTCCATGGACATTGATTTCTTGGGAAATCCAGTGTCTACTTGCAGCTTGTTTGATGTTTTTCAGACATCAATGCTCTGCTTTTCAGTGTATGCATTTTCCTTAGGTGATCCAGTGATCCCATGTAGTCCTACAACTTGAAGTGCAATTTGTTAATTATGCATCAATTTACATCTTGACTTATCATCTCCACTGAGATCCAGATACCTACAGTCAATGGCTTAGATGACATTTTAATTTGTGCATTTAATAGAAATCTCAATTTAAAATGACTATGACAGTATTGATTTCTGTCTCCCTAAATTTCTCTGCTCTAATTCTTGTGCTTTCAGAAAATTGCATTATCATTTTCACTGTTGCTTAAGATAAGAAATCTAAGAATCAGCTTTTATTTGTCCCCTTTTGTGTGTGCTGTTGCAAACTCATCTGTCATTAGCTTATTCATTCTATCTGCAAACTACATCTTGAACCTGATTCAATTCTGTTCAACTGCGTATGTCCAACTTTAGCCCAATCCACTGTTACCTCCTATTTGGATTTTTGTAATATCTTCACTGGTATCTATACTTCCACTCTCATTTCCCAAATAGTTGATTTCTCATTAACACCTGAAGAAATCATGGTTGCATTTTATGTGTGTAAATTGGAGCAGATTGTACTGTCACTGAGAAGAAAATCCAAACCCCTTACTGCGTCGTATCATGCTTACTCCACCTAGCCCCTGCTTTTCCTTTCCTGCCTCACATGCTCTGTTCTTCATTATTTCCTTTATACAGCAGTCCATTCCTTACATGAGCCAGCCCTTTTTCGTCTCAGGATTCAGGTTCTCTGCCAGGACCAACCCTTCCTCATTTTCTCAGAGGGAAGACCCCTTGGATCCTTCAAAGTTTCAAGCTATCCCTGGAGGACTTTGCAGGTCACCTTTCAGGCCCCCAGTTTCTCTACTTGTACCTCAATGTCTTGTTTATTTAGATTTTAATATTTATCATACACTGAAAGACAATTTGTTTGCATATTTATCTCTATCTCCATCTAGAATGTTGGCTTGAGAAAAGAATTTGTTCACTGATCACATTCTTGGTAGATCTGCTTACTGTTCTGTCTAGAGGGCCTGGAAGTGTGTGGAACATATGGAAGTGCTCAATGTGTGATGAATAGAGGTTTAGGTGAATGATCTAAATGATAAATCCTCTGTTATCCTTTGTGAAGTCACTTCTACTGTTTTTTCTTGTTTCTTTTATGCTACCACCTTTTTTGTTCTGGCTGATCTTTTTTACTCTAAAGTTTTTTATCTTGGAAGTCCAGAAATTGGTCTAATAAAACAAATTCTCAGAATATGAAAAGTAGTTGTGAACATCTATATATTAAGCAATTTGCCACCTTCAGAGACTCATATATTTTCTTAAATTTGAACAAATGTAGATATTCATAAATGTGTATGAGTTTGTCCTAAAGTCCCAAAATAAAGAATCAAACAGCATGCATGGGGAAGCAGAAACACACTTTAGGGATTCAGTTTGCTTCTATTAGAAGAATGTCATCTTTTATTTTCTACATATAGCCTTTGTTTCAAGAGATGTGATCTCAAGTGTGGAAAAGTACGAGGAAAGGAAAAAGCAATCAGATTTATTTATTTGAAAAAAATCAGAGTTACATAGAGGAAGAGAGAAAGAAATGTTCCGTCAGTTCTTCATTCCCAAGGAACATTTGCATCAGCAGACAAAACTTGGGACAACATCAGTTCAGCGAGAAAAGATTGAAATGCTAAACAAAGGTGATGGGAAAGACAATGACCTGTATGCATGTGTCCCTACAGATGCACATATCGAAATCCTAATCCCAGAGGCAATGGTAGTAGGAGTTGAGGATGGAATCCACATGAGACAGGTTAAAACTCTTATAAAAGAGGCCTTTGTTCCTTCTTCCATATGAGGTAGTAGCAAAAAACTCTGTAGGATATGGCCTGTTCTCAGGCACAGATTTTGTTGGCACGCTACTCTTGGTGCTTACAGCCACTGATACCAAGAGGAATAAAATTCTGTTGTTTATAGGCTGTCAGGCCATGATGTTTTCTTTTAAAGCAGCACCAACATGCTAAGACAGAAAATCTCCAAGAAAGAGGGAACAGTTTCTGAAAAAAAACAAACCCAAAGAGCCGGAGGTATGCTGTTGTTATGAAGAGTATCTACATACAAGAGAAAATATAATTTTGGAAAGATGTACCAAACAGATTCATAACGTTTTAAAAAGTAGAAATAAAACCGATAAAGAAAGCCTTTGTACCCAACGCTAGCAAAAATCCAAGATGATCATTTATGAAGTCAAGTTAAGTAATGACAAGGATAGACAAGTATGTGAAATCTAGCTATGGACTACACAGAGCCAATCTGAAAGTTCTCATGATTTTATCAGTCAATTTATAGTTAAGAAAAGTAGTTGCCCTTTCTGATTGATCAATTAAATTAAAATCAATCAAATTCAGTGAAACAGTACTTAGTGTGAAGGGCCGTAGTGAATTTTAAAAGCACAACTCAGGTTGTTGTAGTAGAATTCATAGTTTGCAACATGTTGATTCAGTTCCTTTGATGGATCTTTTGGTGTTTTGTAGGTCACAAGTCACTTTTAATAAGTGTCAGAGGGGAAGTGCTGGCATGTGCCAAAAGCCCAAATGTAATCCAAATTGTAAATGTCATCTGTTACATTCTAAAATTGCCTGAAAACATGCAATATTTATTTTCCTTGATGCAGCAACATTTTGGCCACATGTTAAAAATGCACTGTAAGTGTTCCTGAAGATGTTTTATGTGGACATCTCTAACAAATGTAGGCGTTTGGTCAGAAAAATCAGAGCTTAAAAGATTAAATGACTTGGCTTGACTTAAATAGCATGTAGGAATAGAGTGATCTGATCCTTAGGCCTTTTAAGTGGGCTCAGAATATTCTATTTTGTTGATATATAAATAAGAATGTAATAATGAGAGACTGAAATATATAATGGTTCAAGCTCCGTGCATGTTTATTTTCCCCCATGCGCAGATAGTGATTTTAGCTCAGTAAGAGACATTTTTCAAAGGGTGATTCAGGGACCCAGATTCCTGCCAAACTGTAGGTCTCCCATGATCCATGTAACCAAGTTGTCTTCTGCATTCAGCTGAAGGGAAGGGGGCATGGGTGGTAAATAGCCATGTCTTGAACGTGATATGAATTACTTTTTGGCACATTCCTTGGGTGAGATTGCTCACCTGGCGACCCCTCAGCATTAAGCAGGCTGCAAGAGAGAATGAATTTTATGATCAAAGAGAAGTCTAGCTCACACTTGACATGATATTTTTAAAGTCAGTAATTAAATTCAATACTTTAATAGTAATGCTGAGTTCATGTGTATAGAAGGTTGTTGCCCCAGGAGATGACTGCATAGGAAGCCTTGATTGCTTAGTTTTATTTTGCAAATGCATTGTAACCAGATGACTTTAGTAGTACTTCTAACATGGTATCTAATTTATTGAAGTATGTAGTTTCTTCCTGTTTAAATACAGTGTGTAAAACAGTAAAAAATTTCACAAATATCTCAGCATTGCTACACTTATTTGGGATGTTCTCAGTTTTTCTCTGGCTCATCAGTGCTCTATCATGCAATGGATGTATTTGTTGAAAGTTTCTTTTATTTAAGCAGTTTGATGTTTCTCCAGATTTGTTTAGGGTAGGTTAGAACCAGCTGGATTTTTCAAGAACTGGTAAAATGAAGGTCTAAAAGACAAGAGGCAAAGACCAGACTGCAGTTGCAGTTGCTGAGGGAGTGGCTGGATTTGGGCTGTGACTCGCCTAGGGTGGTTGGCTCTGCCATCCTGAGTTGAGACATGGTAGATGTCAATGTTCATAATGAAAAAGGAGGCAAGCAGTACTGATATGCAAATAGCTGAAGCTTTCTAGTGGAGCTGAGCTGATTAAAATGCTTATTATGCTAAAAACTCCAACAGCAGTAAGAAAGAAGCAAGAATTCATTCCCCAAAGCCGATCTGATCATAGACTTCCAGCCTGCAGGTATATATCCTTGTGTGCTTTCTCTCACCAAAAGCAGAAACCATTGGCATTTTTCTCCCCTCTGCATGTCAGCAGCTTGCAGAGTGAGGGTGGATAGGCTTATGGTTGTTCCCTGTGGGTCAAAGATTCATTATTATTCCTCTTTTTATTGCATCCATGCAGATATATTTAATTTATCAGAATGAAACAAGATGAAAGGAAAATAGAAATTGTGATAAAGAACAGTTTGGTATTTCATGAGAGCCTTTCTTTTCAGAGCACTGTGGTTTCTCAGGAACCTGAACTTTAGGGCTTCGCCCCCAGCCGGAGAATTTCAGACTGTGAAGGCCGGAAAGGGTTCGATTTTGTGCTCATCCTTTGACCTACAATATTACTTGTCCATAAAATAAAAGTGTTAGTGTTGAGCACGCCTACGGAGATTTGTAACAGGGAATTAGAATAAGGTCTACTGAGCTCCCAGGTTTCACGTACAGTCTGGGGCTAGTTAAACTATGATTTCCTTGATTTTTATAAAAACTATTTTTTATTGCTTCTTAGTATTCTGATTTTTGTTGTTTTGGAGTATATGTCAGTCATCTGCTTATTGTTTCTGCACTCAAAATCCACCTTTCTCTTTGGGCAGCTTGTGTTAGCTGTCAGTGCTAGCCCTTGCCAGCAGAGGACACTGGAGGAATGCTGCAACAGACAGCACCTTCTTGATTTTCTTAGACCTGTGGCATGGCAGTGGACTGGCAACTTCCTTTTGAATTCGATCATCCCCCGGTGGTGTTTCTCAAGGGAGTCTTCCTGGTACTCCCACAGGCATTTCCTGCTTGCTAACTTAGGTCAAGCAAATTTGTTCCTTCTCCAATGAGCCACAGACACAAACTTCTGAAGCACAGCAGATTCTCAGCCTTGGGAGAGGGATGATCTTTCCAAGTATGTTCTAGCCTTTTGAATACTCTATCTTAGCCCAGCAGGTAGCGGTGCTATTTGTACTTTCTTTAATGTTCATGTCACGCCTCTTGGTTGCCATCCTCTTGCAAGTGATACGGCTCTAATAGTTATATCCCTGCCAGCCATGTGGGATACCTGGATTGAGTTGTAGGTTCCTGATGAAACCATCTCCCTATAATGTAAAAGCGTTATTCAGACCCACACTCTTTCCCTTGGCCCCAGGTGTTTGTGTCTGCCTCCCTTAGCACTAGTGTCCTTGCCTACATTTTATCCAAAGGAAATCACTGACTTAAGGGAGCTATCTCCAGCAGTCATTTGCTTCCCCTATAGATAGGAACCTTAATGATCAGTATTGTCTGGAAGGAAATCTTGTAACTACATTCGAATAACCCCCATGGGTTGAAGCCCACCAGATCACCAGAAATTCCCTTAAGATCACTGCATGGCTAACCAAGCAGGAACTTTGGATATACATACTTCTCATCCCCAATTTTCTGTGTATGAAAACCTTTACCCCAGGCCATTCTGGGAGCCTCAGAATTAAACAAAGGTTGCCCAATTCCTTGCTCTGCACATTGTAATGAAGACCTACTTTCTTCCATCTTCCTCATGTCAGTGACTGGCTTTCTGTACTTTGGGTTAGTGGATCCAGTTTGGGGGTTTCACAACAATGCCTGTTACCAGAAAAGCTTGGTGAGTTATTTCTTCAGCTTAATATAGAAATAAAAATCCAGCAACTGGTTGCAGATAGAGAGGTTTTATTAGCAAAGGGACCAGGTGAGTGGGGAAAGAAGAGGAAGGGGCAAGAGCTTCCTGAGAGAAACCCAGGAGGTGGGACACCTCTTGAAAGGAGAGAAGAACAGATACCAAAGGTTTGAGGAAGGGTCTTGGGATTTTCAGCGTTCTCTGGCTACTCTTTGTTGGATGGGAATCTATAGGTTAAAGGATCCCCATTGGCGGTCTCTTAACAAGTTAGAAAATGGGTGGGCAATTCTTGCTCCACCAACTTGAAGATGTGGCCAAGATTTCAGCCAGCAGGGAATGTCTCACCTCCAACCACTTGGGGTGTTGTTTGGCAACACCGGTTTCAGCCTGGCTCAGGCCTGGTCTTTGTGGGCTATTGGAGGATGAATTGGCAGAGGAGCAACTCTTTTCTGCCAATTTCTGTCTCTCTTTTCTCTGCCTATCTCTCTTTCGCTCTATGTGTCTGTATTGCAAATAAATTAAAAAAATTTTTTTTTTGTTTGCAAGGTACTGTATGACTGTTGTCTAACAGATGCTAGTGCTTCTAGCATGTTTTGTGAGTAGAATCACCTAAGCAACGATTTTAGAATCTGCTATGGATACTGGGAAGTCAAAGATAAGTTTAAATCATATCCTTTCTGTGATGGGCAAATTTCATATGTAAAAATGAAAGTGACTTCAGGTCTTGCCTTACAAAAAAAGAATTTTTGTGTGAACTATTTCAGCGTGCAAAGCAAGATGTATTAAAGATAGATATGTCTTGCACAACATCAGGAGGTGGACTTCAAATGAGGAAACACTCAAAGTGGTGGAAGTGGTATCTTTTAAGTACAATTTGTGTGAGAGCACACAATTATCTTTCTAGTTTGCTCTTGATAATACAAAAAGCTATCCAAATGGTGAGTCTGGACGCTTCTTCCCATCGTCATGTTAAACTAAAAACTCAGAAAGGTGGGAAGGTACTTTTGACATGCTGAAAGTACCCATTGGACAGAAGCAAGCATTTTGTAAACCTTTAATTCTCATGACTGACTACCCGTTAGCCCATCTGTCACATTATCACCAAGATGCTGGAAGTGAGTCCAGTGTCAGAAACAGGTGATGCTAATAGATGGGTCTTACGCATTACAGAATATCAAGGAACAATAATGAGGAAATTTTAAAAAACGCGTACTTCCACATTTGCATTTCTTAACTCTTTTGGTGAATGTGCCTTCTTCTGTGTAAGATGTGGTTAGATAAGCAGGAAGAATATGAGCTTCAGGCTGGGAAATATGTAGCATTAAATAGGCATCATTCGTTCTTTCAGTTTGGGTTTATTTACCCCTCATCTTATTCCATCAAGTTATTCTACTAAGCTGGAAGTTTCTGCCAAGAATCTGAAATGAGTGTATTCTCTACTTTGACTTTTTTCCCCTGATGGCAGTTAGGTGACTCAAGTTATGCCAAGTGTTCTTCAAATTAAGTGTTGCCGCTAACACAAATTGTACCTAACACAGGTGCACTTTGCCTATTCTGAATGTTGTAAATAAAGGCAGTTAAATACCAAAGAATCAAGTTACTAGGATTTGTGTAATACATTCATGAGTAAATTATAAAACTAAATTCAAGCATGATATTAATGATTTATTTCTGTATAAATACCCTAAATCGCAGCACCTTGAGTCTTCAACTGTTACATATTATCCAGAATGTTTCAGGAAGACCAGAAACTTGGAAAAAACTTAGATACATTTTGCAATTAAGATGTTGGCAAGGGACATAATTATCCACAGAATTAACATTAGCAGATGTACTTCTGTGATGACTCACATTCTGGCAATTTGATTTGGCAGTTGACTGTGGGTGGCAGGATTTCAGTTTCTCACTAAGACCCCTCTGTAGGATTGCTAGAAGGTCCTGCTAGAATGGTGACTGGATTCTTTCAGGGGTCCAAGAGAGGGCAAGGACAAGGCTCTGGAAGCAACATACCAGCTCTTGTGCTTTATGAACGTGGTCACTCAGAAAAATCCCCCCAAATGCAGGAGCACACTGCACAACAGCATTGCTACCAGCTTGTAAAGATCACTGGGGTCAGCTTGAAGGCTGGCTACCACCAGTGCTTAGGGCATAGTCCATCCAGTGAAACATCACAGCATGTCAGGATAGGAATACCAGTCATTTCTAAGATGTCAAGTGTTCCCACACAACAGAAAGAGTTAATGCTATTTTGATCAAGTTCATGTTATTTTTGACTGAAAAACTTTGACAACTTGATTATATGTATGTAACATATATTGCTACATTTTGGAAAAGAGAGGTAATTAAGTGAGCATATATTCATTGTTAATATTTTTAAGATATTTCATTAAAATCACATGGCAGTGCTGGGTTAGGAAGCATTTAATAAACTAATGAGGACAAATAGTAGTAACAAAAAATTCTTTTCTAATGTTTGAAGCCCTCCCATTCTTTCTGCTTTATCTCTTCTACAACTCAGTAAGCTTATGAGAAAGCCCGGGTGTTCCCTTTGTTTTCATTACCAGAAAGTTCATGAAAATCTTCATTTCAGTCACCTATTCCATAAAGACTCAAAAAAAATTTTTAGATGCTGAATTTTCTCCCAAATAAAATTTTTTATGTTTAAGATCTAACCCTGAAAACCTCAGAATATAATCTTATTTGGAGATAAGTTCTTTGCATTGGTAATCGAAGAAAAGTGTTGACCTTAATTACATATGTCTAATAGAAAATGACAAGTATTTTTTATTTCTTATTCATTACTTCCATTCTCATATGTATACTACATATACTTAAAATGTATTTGAAAGTCAAGTTTCATAGAGTAGCAACTGGCTACAAGTAGTATTTGTTCTATTTCCATTTCTTGAAATAGCAGGAAATAAACATTTCTTAGCCTGCTTTGTTTCTGGGTGAGCCTCAATCCCTGTATCCTAGTCCTTGGAAACTCAGAAGTAATGTAGACTATTTGAAGACCTAACCATAGAAGATCTGTGTATATATTCTATATATATTCATCATCTTGTCTGTGATCCTATAAGCAAAGTACTGTGAGAAAGTAAAGCTACACACTGAGTAAATGTTTCAAAAAGTCACTCAGGAGTCCTGTTTTGCACTATAATATTATAAGTAATAAAGTTTCATTGTGATAAATCACTGGTATTTGGGGGTTGTTTTGAATAGCAACTAGCTTGTGTGCCCTAATCCATACAGTTAGGTTTCATTATAAAATTGAGGGAAAAAAATGCTTTTTGGAACAGATCTTTGTAAAGGCAAAAACAAGATAAAAAAATAATTGCATTAGTTTTTTTTTTATGGTTGAACGTAGCTATGCCGCTGGAAATGATCATGGCTAGCTGAGAGTGCAAATGTGTAGTAATTAAAAATGTATGTTTATGACGTAATTGTTAATGTCTGAGTTCATCATTGGTAAGATGGTTCAGAGAGCAGTGCGTTAGAAGGATTCCAACTTAGCTTAGATTAGAGCATATAGTATTCATGCCCCATCCACAGTCTCATTTGAGGAAGGTTCAAAATGAAAACCCACAAAATCATTTCAACACTTTTCTAAACAGTTTCTCAAAGCATGCATGAAAAACCATAAATGTAAGATTAAAATAAAATTGACAAACAGGGGAAAATATTGGCCTACTATTTAAATAAGGTTGCTACCCTTAGTATGCGAATGTTGGTAAATGACTGAGGAAAAGATCCATATCCTAGGGGGGAAAGTGGTAAATAAAGAAAAAAAATCAAGAACAAGAATTTAACACATCTCCATACATAAAAATACTTAAAATACTTTCACCAACAAACATTGGGTAATAAAATATTTACTTTCATTTGTTAACAAAAAATATGTGTTGAAACAACATTGAAACATTGTGTTTTAGAACTATATAACATTACAGAATAAAAATAAACAAAGCTCAACGTTGGCATAAATTTTGGGAAGTAAACTTTCTGTTCTTTTTTTCTTAATTGGAAAGTCAGATTTTCAGAGAGGAGAGACAAAGAGAAAGATCTTCCATTTGCAAATTTTTACTTCCCCAGTGACCAAAATGGTTGGCACTGAGCCAATCTGAAGCCAGGAGGCAGGAGCTTCTTCTGGGTCTCCCACATGGGTGCAGGGTCTTAAGGCTTTGGGCCATCTTCCACTGTTTGCTCAAGCCACAAGCAGAGAGCTGGAAGGGAAGTGGTGAAGCCAGGACACAAACCAACACCCATATGGGATCTAGGCACATGCAAGGCAAGGATTTAACCACTGAGCCATTGTGTGCTCTAGTAAGCGTTCTACTGTGTCCCTTTTTGGTGAGAGTGTCAGCAGTTAAATACAAATTTTGGAGAATGATTTTATATACCATTGGGTTATTCATTTTCGCTTCTATCATTTACAGATGTATTCTAGGGAGCCACGTAATTATGAGTAGAGCTGTTTACAATAGTGAGAGCAGAATTACCCCAGATCTCATGATCAAATAAGTTATTGTATGTTGTTGCAATTGACTATTACTTAGGTGAAGAAATAAATGAGGTAAGTATTTACTGCCTCATGTACAAATATTTCCTTACATATTATTTATGGGTGAGGATTAGGCACAAGGAGTCTGTGCAAGTTTCCACACTCTTGTTCCCTGAGTGTCCATCTCACTACTTTATTATTACCTGGTCATGTCTGTTTCATAGCTGGTGTAAGCTGTCATGTTCAGTGGGAGTTCTGTCATCAGTGCCAATGTCAGTAGAGGGTTAATGTAGGAAAGGAACAGTGAATACACCACGTTAAGCATTGTAATGTAACAAATTCAAAGAAGACATCAATGACTTTAAGGCCAGGAAGAAAAAAGTTTGGTCCATCCTCATCCATTTGTATGTTGAATGGAACAAAAGATGCATTTTATCGTGGACAAACTAGCCTGGAATGTGTTTATGGAGGATTTAGAAAAGCACCCTGGCACACTGTGTATGTAATAACTCAGTCTGTACCTGAGATCTTGGTTGGCTGGTTTTCCACATCTCACCTCTGGAAAATTTCAGTTCTTGGCTAGAATGTTCTGAGTGGAGGGGAGATAAATTTGCACAGATTTCAGAATTAACCATGCCATTTAAAATAGCTACCAAAGTACACCCTGCTGGAATTCATAGCACTCATAAAATAATTTGTTCAAAACCTGTTTATCCCAGGAGTATGTATATTAGGAATAGAAATTAGGAAAAGATATATTAGCTAAGATACTGCTTAATGTTCTTGTCACTAGGTGTGCTGCTTACCCTAATTCTATCAGTAGCCAGAAGAAAGGAGTTAGCTTTTGATTGAAATTGGCAACAGGGTGTTCTCTTTTTATTATTATTTTTATTAATACAAGGAGAACAGATTTCATGCCTTCCATAGTACAGTTTCAATTGTAATGGAGGAAAAAGAGGGATAATAATTTTTTGTCTCCTATGCATATTGAGAGCATCATGATGCTCTTGCAAAATAGGTACAACTTGCAATTTTGGGTCTTGGTTTAAACTAGATGACTCAGTGGAAATACCCTATACTTCGAGTGCATTAATTGAAAGAGAAATCACACCATGGAGGTTGAGTAATGTTTTTCAGTCACTGAAGCTGTTCCTTGATTGATATTGTATTCAACAGTATGTATTATGCATGCTTTTGACAAAATATCTGTAAACTTATCTCTGGCAAGCACAGATGACAGGAAGTCCTTAATGCAGGACATTGGCAGTTTGCAGACATGCTCAGATTTAGTGCGGACAGACTCTTACAGACAGGGAGATGAAGGGCTTCACAAACGGGATAATAGCAATCTCTAATGCCAAGTGCATTTTCATTTCTCCAAGGACTTCAGAATGCTTTCCAGAGGTTGTTCTATTTTTCAGTGTTTAAATTAGGAAAGTGGAGGAGAGAGGTCAAGTGGTTTTCTGCAATTTTCCAGCAAGTCTTATGTAGATGAGAGTTTTGACATCACACTCACACCACCTTTCTCCAGTAGGCAACTGGCAATTTCTGCCCACCCTTCCCCTCACATCAAGGAAGTCGGGGCAATACTTGGGTGCTGCTGATAAATGTCAAGATGTTTGTAGACTTGGATTTGAATGGCCTAGATGACAGAGTATTATAGAATTCTTTTTCTTAAAGATTTATTTATTTTTATTACAAAGTCAGATATACAGAGAGGAGGAGAGACAGAGAGAAAGATCTTCCATCCGATGTTTCACTCCCCAAGTGAGCTGCAATGGCCGGTGCTGTGCCGATCCGAAGCCAGGAACCAGGAACCTCTTCCAGGTTTCCCATGCAGGTGCAGGGTCCCAAAGCCTTGGGCCATCCTTGACTGCTTTCCCAGGCCACAAGCAGGGAGCTGGATGGGAAGTGGAGCTGCCGAGACTAGAACCGGTGCTCATATGGGATCCTGGTGCGTTCAAGGCGAGGACTTCAGGCGCTAGGCCACGGCGCCGGGCCAGATGACAGAATATTATAGAAATCTAAGTGGCATGTCTTCATGTCACAAACACTAAAGTTGAAATGGAAATGTAAAAAACAAAAATGTGTATAGTTGGAATTTAGAAGGCCAGGGGTGGTAGTGTTAGTGGGGAGGCTGAGGCTCTTCAGCAGTTCGGACCTTGTAGGCTTAACGTTTTATCAATTGTGGGCCCAACGGTATGACTCAGTGGTTTAAATCCTCACCTTGCAAATGCCAGGATCTCATATGGGCACCAGTTCATGACCTGGTTATTTCACTTCTTGTCCAATTCCCTGTGTGTGGCCTGGGAAAGCAGTGGAGGATGGCTTGAAGCCTTCTACCCATGTGGGAGACCGCAAGGAGACTCCTTGCTTCAGATTGGCTCAGCTTTGGCCATTGCAGTTGCTTGTGGAGTGAGCCAGTGGATGGAATCTTGCTCTCTGTTTCTCTTTCTCTCTGGAAATCTGCTTTTCCAATAAAAATAAATAAATCTCTTTAAAAATTACCAGTTGTAAGCTGGTAATCCTGTAACCAAGAGAAAAAGTCAAGATTGGGTCAGGAAAGATCCAGGGGTTTATACTCTCTTGTTCTTGGAAAAATATTGAACTATGTAACAAATACCATTGATTTGGAGGGCTAGAAGAGGCCCTAACAATTACCTCTATCAGGTAGTTAAATTTCTGTAAGTATGAAAATTTGTATTTTTTGTTTTATTTGAGAATGTTATTTTGTTATTTACTAGAAGCAAATGTAATTTTTTTTTTAAAGAATTATATCTGGGGCTCGGCTTAGTAGCCTATTGGCTAAAGTCATTGCCTTGCATGCACCAGGATTCCATAAGGGTGCAGGTTCTAATCCTGGCAGCCCTGCTTCCCATCCAGCTCTCTGCTTGTGGCCTGGGAAAGCACCGGAGGATGCCCCACAGCCTTGGGTCCCTGCACCCGTGTGGGAGACCTAGAAGAAGTTCCTGTTTCCTGGCTTCGGATAAACTTATCTCTGGCCATTGGGATCACTTGGGAGTGAATCAATGGACAGAAGATCTTCCTCTCTGTCTCTATTCCTCTCTGCATATCTGACTTTTAAATAAAAATAAACAAATCTTTTAAAAAAAGAATTATGTCTGAACACTAATTAGGAATGTGTCATCCATAATTGCCTCGACAACTATGATTCATCTATATGGTCATATTTTGAAATTTCCCTTGCACTGGAAGTCTTGTTTAAAAAAAGGTGTTTGGGGTGGTCATTTGTTTTAGAGCGTTTAGGTTACCCCAGGGGACACCTGGCTTCCATATCATAGTGATGGTTAGTCTATCTCCAATTCAGCTTCCTCGACATCCCTGGAGAAGTCAAGTACTGTGTTCGTGCTGTTCGGTGGAAGACCCAGTTGGAGTTGTGGATTCCTGGCTGTTGTGGGTGTTTTTAGAGGGAAAACACAGATGGAAAATCTCTTGCCCTCCCTTACCTTCTTTTTTTGTTTCACTTGAACATTTTTTATTTTCTATTTGTCCCCCTTTCAAATACAATGAGACATAAACACTTTTTTTAAAAGATTTATTCATTTTATTACAAGTCAGATATACAGAGAGGAGGAGAGACAGAGAGGAAGATCTTCCATCCGATGATTCACTCCCCAAGTGAGCCGCAACGGGCAGATGCGCGCCAATCCGAAGCCGGGAACCAGGAACCTCTTCCGGGTCTCCCACGCGGGTGCAGTGTCCCAAAGCTTTCGGCCGTCCTCAACTGCTTTCCCAGGCCACAAGCAGGGAGCTGGATGGGAAGTGGAGTTGCCGGAGTTAGAACCGACGCCCATATGGGATCCCGGGGCTTTCAAGTCGAGGACTTCAACCGCTAGGCCACGCCGCCGGACCCGAGACATACACACTTTTAAAAACTCCCAGTTTCTGGGAGGCTGAGGGTGATCCTTCCTGACATATTGACACTATGGATTCATATGGATTTTATGTGCGTAACTCTTAAGCCAAACCTGTTTGGTGCCAGGATTCAGCGTCTGCCCTGAGATACACATGTGAATGAGGGGCTCCCATGCTGCCCCACTTATAAGGAAGGCCCTGTGCTGGGGATCAGGGGAGGACAGAGATGACCAGGGAGCTGTTACTCAGGAGGTAATATGTTCAGAATTAAAATTTGGCATTAATGTTAATGAATGAATCAATGTTTTAAAAACTGTCTAGAAGAGTTAGGATGGCAGTGTATGAAAGAATTTGTTACTATAAAATGCATAACTGGGTAATGTTACATGTCCTGAGATGTCTCAGTCACAGCAGTGCCTTACAGACTTAGTATTTTTGCATCAAAATACCCATCACAAGGAGAAATGATTTATCTTGATTGACCTTTCTAATTCTATTCAGTTCAGAGTAAAATTAAAGTAAAATGTTCTACTACGATGAATCTAAGTGTAACCTGGATAACAAATGGAGTTTGTGGGACATATTTTCCCTTACTTAAAATCATGGTTGGTTTTATCTAACATGAATATTTCTTAATTGAGTATACATACACATACACACACACACGAAGGAATTTAATTCATTATATACTGTGAATTCTCTTACATTTTGTATATGCAGTGTGAGTAAAGTATGTCCTCAGACTTAATAATGAACAGTAACTTTCCAGATAAAAAATTCCCATGTTATAACGAAAGTCTTATGTCATGTGGTTTTCTCAGGGTGGGGTTGGGAGGAGGTACAGTGAGTGATATGGCATAGAAAGCAGAGCTACTGTCTTCAAGACCACATTGGTTCCAGAATTAAGGAAACCCAGGCAATCACTCTAATACAAAAGTAATCAGAGAGGTACAAACCAGGAGAATTAGGCTGAGTATTAAGATGATGAGGATATTTGCTCATGATTTTAACAATAACAACAACAAAGAGTAGAAGGAGAAAAACAAATCTTCCATCTGTATCAGGCATAATTGAGTAGAGATGGAAAACAGAGGGCATGTTCACAAAACCTAGGGAATATTCTTCCAAATTGGTTGAAAGTCAAGGTACATAGGAAGAAATAATCTGGAAATATGAATATAGCTCAAGGCCATATTGTGAAAAACTTTAATAGCCAAATTGGAAATGAAAATTCGATTTAGTAAGCAAAGAAGAGCCTTAACATTTAATACATTTTTGAACATAAACTGGAAATGAATCAGCTGATTATTCTGGCAGAGTTAGAGAGGTGGAAAGTAAAGGAGGTACTTAAGGATCCTAGTAACAGTACCATAAAGTCATAAAAATCTTTACTGCAGGTCTGCTAGTTGCTAGGCAATGTTTTAGACAGAATCTGTTCAATGTTTATGAATGTAATGAAGGCAATTTCCCCATCTATATTATTTTAAATTTTATGATACAATTTCATAGGCTCTGGGATTTTCCTTATCCCTTTCCCGAAATCCCGACCACAAACTGATTTGCCCCAAATTATTATAATAGCATAGACTTTCATAAGCAGTCATAAGTCCATCATTCTGTTTTTCAAGTGTATCTCAACATTGCTGGTACAGACAATGGCAGACACTCCTGCATCCTATTGCCAAAATATATCCAACAGCTTCATTTGCGAGTCCGTCTTTGATTTGTGAGTAGAGATGCATATTGCATTGTATCTTCACATCTAGATATGATAGTCTCTATTACACAGATACCATACATTCCCTTAAATGAAAAACCATAAAACAAAAGCAACAATAGAAATAAAGTTTTAAAAATTTATAACACCATGGAGTTCAATAGTATGCTGCTGAATAACCAATATGTTGATGAAGAAAGGAAAAACACAGCAAAACAACCTTCCTGGAGAAAATGATGTGACTGTATGACCTATGAGTCAGTGAGGAATTTATTAAGAGAAGAGAAACTATTTTGAAGAAGTGAAAATAAAAACAAAAATATCAAAACTCATAAGTTACAACAAAAGCAGTATTAGAAGGGCTATTGATCTTATAGTTTGTATGAAGCTTGCCTTATAATTGAGAGAATGTATGGTATTTGACCTTGGGATTGACTTATTTCACTGAACATAATGCTCACTACTAGGGACCATTTGGTTACAAATGGTAGAATTTAAATCTTCTTAGTGGGTAAATAGTATTCCACGGAGTAGATGTACCACAGTTTCTTCATCCACTTATTTTTGGATAGTCATCTAAGGCTTTGGGCCATCCTCCACTGCTTTCAGGCCATAGGCAGGAAGCTGTATGGAGAGCAGAGCAGATAGGATGGGACCTGGCACCGGTATGGGATGCCGAGATTTGCAGGTGGAGGATTAGGTAATGGAGCCATTGCACCAGCACCTTGAGGGTACATTTTATTTTCACACTTGAAATATAGAGATTAGGCTCTGATTGATCAATAGTAAAATTTGAAAAGCATTCAGCTAAAAGAGAGGCTAGTTTTAAATATAATTTTCAGTGACTGAGAGTTCTAATGTCTTGGTGAAATAGGAATATTTCTGTTAGTTGACATGTATACATGGAAGTATAAAATGATCTCTAATAAGGACTCTAACAAAGAGTGTTCCAAGTAAGGTACACAGGTTGATGAATCATATTTCTGGTCTGAGTAGATTTCTGTTTGCAGTTGCAAAAGCATTTATGACCATCGTAAAAAGAATAAATGGTTAAAAAATGTACTTATTGAAAGAGTTATGAAGAAAATAAGGAACTTTGATGAACTGAGTTTCACAGTTGAGGGAGACCTTTGTATAAGAGAGATTATGCCTGGGGGTGGAGAGGGAGGAGTATGTGGTGTGGATGCCTTCAGATGGAATAACTGACCTGAACAGAGCTTTCAGGGTTGAGAAGAAACTAGTTGAGTCTTAAACTGACACTGTTTTGGAATGAATTGGAATATGGATGTAACCAGACTCACTAGATTTGCTGTGAAAATTACTATGGTTCCTTTCTGCCAAAAATTTTACCTAAGAATATATACCACAACTTGAAAGCAAGTAATATTTTTGTATAAGCTTTAGAGTATTTAGATGTTGTGGCTCTTTTGGATTTCAATTAATAGATGAACCACCACTATGTAAAACTATGGCCTAAATCCAATTCCCATTTCAAATACAGCAAAAATCCAATGGGTTGATTCATGATGATTGTTTGGGGAAGTTGAAGGTAAACTTGTTAGATTGAACTTAATCTAATTAAGATTGTAACCTAGCCCAATCTAAACTCAATGTTTTAGATTGGATTTCTATTGCAATAATGTGACATTCTAGTTGTTAGAATGAAAATCAAACAAAAATATTTTGTGTTGCTGTCCTTTCATGTCCAGTGTATATAATACAATGAAAAATTAACTAGATGAAGAATATATCTGATACCGAATGTCACCTAGGTGATCTAGAGCCACTAGTTAAAAAAGAATGTTCATGCAGAATGTATGGCATATGACAGAACAGAAGGATGGTAACAGAGCTGAGAGCCAAGGGAGGTGAATTTATTTGTGGGAGGAAATGAACAGCATCAAACACTGCAAAAGCGAAGTGGGGGTGTAAACTAAGATAAAAATCAGATTGATTTGCTTTTGTTATTCCTTACAACAGTCTCCCCTTTTGTCAGTCAAGGATATAGTTTATTCAGCTCATGGCCAAATCTCAGGAAATTTTAATTTGTTGTTTTAAATGTAAAGGAATAACTTGGTAGTTCAAAAGTTATTTCTTTTAAAATGTTTTAAATCTCAAAATGGGGTTAGACGATATATCATTGCAAGTTTAACCCCCATTTTGCTTGTAAAATAAATAATATGTAATTGAAAAGAAAGAGATCAAAAGTTACTCCTTATGGATCTTTATCAAGCTATCAATATCATTCAGGAAGCTAGTGTGGTAGGCTGGCATGAATAGAGAATTAAAATGGCGCACATTGATAGCCTGGAAAAGTGTCTCAAAAAGGCAATGAGTATTTCCTCTGTAATTCTACAGTAGATGCTCCATCTAATCTGCATTTACTTTACTTGATAGCTTATCTTTGACCTTTCCTTTGAAGGTATTCATGGAAGAGAATGCCAGTATTTACCTACCTGCTGTGCTTCCAACTGTCTAAGAAATGCATGGATACACACAAAGGATATTTCCTTTGTATGACTTTGAATGACACAAGCACAATCAGGAATTCATAGATGCAAAATCATCAAATATTATCTTTCCCGTTCTGAATAACTGTAACAACATCTTACATCTGGCCCGTGTTTAAGCTAGCAACAGGTGCCTTGCTTTCCAGACTCTCCAGAGCCTTTTCAAGGTTGTACCTGCATGTACGGTCATTTTGTTATTTGTTTTCTCTGCTTGGAGTAGAAGGCTGTGGTAAAACAGTGATTCTTCTAAATATGGGTTGGTTGTTTTGACTGCCTAGTCAAATAATTCTTCATGCTAATTTTGGGTTTCTGTGGATGTTTGGGGTTAAAATTTTAGTGTGAAACATGCTTAGGTTCTTTTATTCTTCCAATAACTTAGTAAGTTTATAAACAGACAGTTATTTGGGCCAGGTGAAGTACCTATAGTAAGATTCTCTCTCTCTCTCTCTCTCTCTCTCTCTCTCAAGGATTTACTTATATTTATTGGAAAGGGAGATTTACAGAGGGAAGGAAAGACAAAGACCCTTGATTATGTCTGGACTTCTTTTACTCATGTACAATCTACAAATGTCTGATTTAATTTCCAGAAGCTTAGATATTTATAGAGCTGTTTAGGCTGTTTCCTGTCTAGTTTCTTGGTAGGTTTTCTTTTAAGTTTGATGAGATGGGCTCTGTGGCCAATACAGTCCATTTTGGTTACTCTTTATGAACCCTGAAAGCATGCAGATTCTGTGTCTGTTGCTTGGAGTGTTCTAGGAATGCCAATCAGAAAACGTTGACTGTTGGTGCTGTGCCTCATTGCCAGTTTTCTGCCTGATTACACTGTCCATCACTGGCAGAGTTGTTTGCATAGATGCCTCCACCTGAAATAGGGGATTCATCTTTTTTTGTTTCAGTTTTGCTAGTTTCATTACACATATTTTGACATCTATTGTTTTGAGGATATATATTAGGGTTGGTTGTGTCTACAATGAGAATTGTTCATCTTATTGCTGAATTGTACCCTCTTTAACCTTTACAACTTTCATGGTGCTGAATTCTACTTTACTGGAATTATAGTCTTGGTAAGTGGTGTCTTTCTCTGACTCCTTTCATTTCATGTATGAATCTTTAGGATTCATAATGTACTTCTTGTTGAATATGTATTTGTATTTTTAATATCATAGTTGGACAATTTTATAATTTAAGAAAAAAATATTTATAGAGAGGAAATGAACTGTATATATCCAGCTCTGAGAGCATAATGATGCTTCCTGTCTTGCCTTCTTCCCTCCCTGCCACCCAACAACCTTCCTTTCTTGTTTTCCTTTTAATTGTTACAATGACAGACTTTCAATTTACTTTATAGTCACAAGTTTAACACTCCATTAAATGAAGAATTCAATAGCTAGTTAGTAGAAACAGCACTGTTCCTCAAGAGAGTATAGACAGGGTCTATAAGCAGTAATCAAAATCTTATCTTTCAATTTGCATACTTAAGAAAGGTTTACCAATGTAGTTGGATTAATATATGTTTGTAATATAATATATACCATGTTGATTTTATATGATTACTTTTTATTTTCTTACTTTTCTCTTAGTGTATCAGTATGTATACCCAAATGTGTATCAGTATATATCAGTATATAGTATCAGTATGTGTATTTTTTGAATGTCTACTGGTAAGTCTAAGATTATAGTATACACCATTAAGTCATCTAATACCACTTTCAGTTAACACTATTAATCTTCTCTACACAGCACAAATGAAAAAGAAGGTGTCACTGCATGCTCTTTTTCTATCAGATTATCTTTCTTACTTTCTAGTGAATTCCATCTTCTACTTCCTTACCCCTGGAAGCCTGATGTTGCTATAACTTAGTTTACTTATAACTGATCTTCAATCTATTTCTTCCCTGATTTTCTGCACTGCATTTTAAAATTTTCTTCTGATTCTTTGTATACATATTTTAAAATTTTTAATTTTTTAAAATTAAACTTATTAATACATAAGATTCTCAGGACTACAACAAATACGTAATTACTGAGCACAATCCTCATGTGAATGTGATATTAATATACAGAGAACAGATTCAGTGTGGTTCATAGACACAGTTTGAGAATATAATGACACTTCTTCAAAAAGAGAAATTCTCTTTCTCAAAACACACTTCAGAAATTACTTGAAGTTATTAGGAGTAGGCGTGAAGACAAACTCTAGATTGTTGATCATGTTCCAGTTCTGACCCAGGTTCTGGTTATGTGGGTATAATCACATTGTGATAATTCATTTATGCTCTGTGCAGTTTTCTTTGTATTTGCTACATTGCTATTTAAAAGAGTAGTAAAGCGATTACAATGATATAGAACGCACATTTTAAAAACTTGCTTCTCTTTATACAGTGTGATTTACAATTAAGGCACAAAACAGTAAGAGTCTTTCATGTGCCTTGAAAAAATTTTGGGTGGATTTCAAGAAGACCATGGATGTTTATAAAAACTTCTTGCAGAGAATCAAGATGACATTATAGGGTAAGGACACATTTAAACGCATGGAGAATTATTAGCCAGGGTGAAGCAGAGAGGACACATTCCAGGAAATAGGAGAGCACAGACTGGTTGCAGAGGAATACCTAGAGATTATTAGTCATGGGAAAGCAATGGATACAACTATGTGGTGTTGTTGGATACCCCAGTGGCATTCAATGAGTGGTGATCTGAGATCCACCAGTGGCCAGAGTTCCACCAACAACCAGGTGGGAAGAAGAGTTTACTGAGAGCTCATCAGGTGAACCCAGGCAAAGAACTGCCTGTCCTGTTGGTTTGTTTGATTCATCCAGGGGTAGACAGAGAGCAACCTATTCCGAACAGGCAGTGCAGGAACAGGGTGGATTTCACAGCTCAGACTGACATTAGTGCCACATTGGGCTCCATATTGAGTAGGGAGGGAAATGCTATGAGACAGGACCACTATGCTGGGAGTGAACTCATTTCTGGCTCAGTGAATTGCAATGATGTGGCATCTTACTGGTTCCACCCAAAACAGTTCCAGGTAGCCCCAGACCTTATGGCCAGCAGATCAAGAACTCCACCAATGGCACATCAAGCACCATTTTGTACAATGCAGCAAAGGCTGTGACTCTGGAGGGACAATAGTGAGCTGCACATGCACTGTGCTGGGAGCAAACTCACTTCCAGCTCAGTGCATTGCACTGGTCCCAAATAGACAATAACACTGAATTTGGCATCTTATATGTCAAAATAGGTGAAGGTGGCTCTCAGGCATAATGGGCAGCAGGTTCCAGCAAGATTAACACCATCAACAACTAGTTATTTAGGACACCTGGTGTCTCCCTAATCCCGGGAACTGTCCAAACCGGAAATGGGAGAAAGGTTGTACAAGCAATGATGCAGCTTCAGCATGGTATCACAGGAGGTGGAGAGTGGTGTGCCAGGAGCTGAGGCTGCAGAGTCCATGGTGGAAGTCTAACACAAGAGCTCAGACCTGAAACTTGCTGAAGGGTGTGGCACAAATGACTGCAAACAAAGAACTGGATACCAACTGCAAAAAGTGAAATCGAGCTGTAGACCTGTGAATGACAGCCTAGAAATCTACTCTAAGGAGAAGAATCTGCTAACCGGAAGTACAATGACCAAAAGCAAAAGAAGAAACAAAGGTACAATGAATATTACTAAAGTTTCCCTGCAGAGGAGATGAAGTTTCTCCAATCTCAGAGTTAACTGAGGAATACATTGAGGAAATAAGGGATACAGAATTCAGAAAACTTGTTACAAAGCTTTTTATCAACAATGAGAAGCAATACAGGAGTATTAGGAATTTAAGGATTAGGTCACACAGGAAATAGAAACAATGAAAGAATATCAAGCCAAATTATTGGAAATGAAGGACACAATACACCAAATTAAAATTTTAGAGGAAATTCTTAATAATAGAATAAAGGAGGCAGAAGAAAGACTCAAAATTGAAAGATATTTCTTATCAAAATGGGAAAACAATAAAAAAGCTGGAAGCAGAGCTGGGTCAAGCTAAAAAAAAGTATTCAAGAGTTAAGAGATATTATTAAAAGCTGAATGTAAGAGTTATGGGAGCTCCAGAAAAAGAAGCTGGGTTTAATGCTGTATTTAATGATATGATAAAGGAAAACTTCCCTAATCTGGAGAAGAAATTAGGAAACAACATACAGGAGCAGGGCAGAACTCCCATCAGTGTTGACTAAAAGTAGTCTTCACCATGACACATGATAATCAAGCTCTCTTCAATCAAACATAAGGAAAAGATCCTTAAATGTGCACATGGAAAAAAAATCAGTTGATCTGTAGAGGAACCCCAGTCAGACTCACAGCTGACCTCTCAGAGGAAACTCCACAGACCAGATTCTAAAAGAGAAAAATTGTCAGCCCAGAATAATTTATCCAGCAAAGCATTCCTTTGTCTTTGAAAATGACATGAAATTCTTCCAAGTAAAGAGAAGTTCAGAGAATTCACCTCCAACAGACCTGCCCTATTCATGGTACTTACAGATGTTCTCCTGACAAAAAAAAAAAAAAAAAAAAAAAGAGAGAGAGAGAGAAAGAAAGAACGAAAAAAGAAAAGAAATAACACTATCAAAACCAAAGAAAAATGTGGAGCATTTCCCAATAAAACAACAAAAGACTACATGAAACAATGAACAATGCATTGCTAAAATGACAGGACCAAACTGCCACCTATCAATATTAACCCTGAATGTAAATGGCTTAAATACATCAATCGAACATCATAAATTAGTAGGCTAGATTAAAAAAAATAACTATTTGTTATCCAAACAAGACACATCTCACCAACAAAGATCAGTGGACACTATATCTCATGGATTTTGATGTTTTTGCTTTTATTTGCATTTTTGCAAAACTGTCTTTTTTTCACATTAAATTCTTCAATGACTCATAGGTCAAACAGTAACATCATTTTCTTCAAGAAGGTTCTTGATTTCTTTTTCATTTCTTCAGTGACACATCAGTCATTCAGTAGCATGTTATTTAACTTTATAGCATTGTAAATTGCTCTTTTTCTTCCTGTTGTTAATTTTGATTTGTGGCTTTTTGTATAAGGAAATGTATATAGTAATTAATGGAGACTATCATAACCAAATGTAAAATATTTCTTGGCAACAGTAAACTGGACTCTCTGCCATTGTCCATGCTGAAATGATGGACTTATGAATGTTTATGAAGAACTATACTATTGTAATAATATACGGAAAATCAGTGAGAGGTGGTGGAGGACTTTTGAGGAGGGGGTAATGGAAATCACAGAGTCCAAGGAACTATATAATAATAATAATTTAAAAATGGGGCCGAGCATGATAGCGTAATGGTTAAGGTCCTCGCCTTGAACAGGCGCCAATTCTAATCCTGGCAACTCCACTTCGCATCCAGCTCCCTGCTTGTGGCCTGGGAAAGCAGTTGAGGACGGCCCAAATCCTTGGGACCCTGCACCCTCATGGGAGACCCAGACAGAAGTTCCTGGCTCCTGGCTTCGGATTGGCACAGCACCGGCCATTGCAGCCGCTTGGGGAGTGAATCATTGGACAGAAGATCTTCCTCTCTGTCTCTTCCTCTCTGTACATGTGCCTTTCCAATAAAATAAATAAATCTTTAAAAAATTAATCATTTAAAAATGGAAGGAAAAACTTGCGCTAGAATTAAAAATAGAATCCTTAAACAGGTCTCAATTAAAATAAATTCTGCCTGATTTCCAGCCTTTGTAAGCTTGTTTTCCTTTGATAGGGTTACTGACCTTATTTCCTGCTGGTGGTTAGTCAGTCTCTTAATTTTATTCCTAGGTGGAGCAATAAGAGGCCTTCACCTAATGCTTTTGGGTTCAGAATCTGATTACTGTAGCCCCAGTTTTCCAAACCTTCCTTCCTTCCTGCTTGAGGGACTGTCTTTGGTCAGATCGTTACTCTGTTCTCAGATGAGATCCCTGCCTGTTGCTCCATGTCTTCTTCTCCCTAATGATTGGCATCATCTACCTAAAACCCAGCTACCTCATATTAAGCACTTGTGGTACAACAATTAGTTGTAGTAGATTCCAAGGCATTATCTTTAGTTTTGCCTGTTGTACTCCCTGCCAAGTTTTCTACCAGTATCTTCTGTTAGCTCTCATTGTGTCAAACCCCAGTTGCCTTTCTCTGTTTTCATATGGGGCTATTCTTGAAATATTCATTTGTTCTATTGAACTTCTTCCTAGATCCTACTAGTGTATGGAACTTATAAAGTATTAAAGATGAGAACAGTTTCAGAATAGATAGATTTGTACACACAGCCAATTACTTGGGCGAATGTGATATTTTCAGGTACTGTTGTAACAAGAGGATATTTTCAAAATAATTCCAGAAAAACTTTTTTCATGCTAATTTTGTTCCTGCTTAAGGTGCTCAGATGTCTTGACTGGAAGGCAGTATCACAGGGTCTGTACTTAGCATCAAGGCGTGAAAAAAGAATCAAGCATCCCCATCCCAAAGGGTTACAGAATTTCCCAAAGAAATGTTGGTTTGGTAGAATGGAGTTGGCATAGAGAGACAACATTTGGGGACCTCAATACTGAAGGGTTTGGCAATAGCTATGGGTTTTAGCAGCTGGTATTAGCACTTGCCCAAATGACCAGATGGGTCCAAACACACCTGAGTGGGCACCAATACAGGATGCTCAGTGACCAGGCAGGTGTGAAATGTCCCAGAGAAGGCTTGTGAGAAAGAGTCCCTTCTCACCCAATGTCAGATCAGAGAAAAATCTTTCATTGGCATCTTGGGAACAAATAGAACATAGGGAAATCTCCTTGAAGGAATAATAGTAGACATGATTGGAAATTTGGAATGCAGAATGAAAGCTTTTACCAGTAAATTCAGAATGGATAAAATTACTGCTAATCACTTTAATATATTTTTATTTTTTAATCAACATGGCAGTTTAAGAAAAAATTGTGATGAACTCCAGGAAATTTGCAATATTTTGCGTGTCAGCTTTGAAGGATATTCTGAAGCTGGGGAAATGTTGAAGAGAAGAGTGTTTGAAACCCTGAGGACCTGGGTACGGTCCACAGGAGACTTCCAGATCTATGTGCCCCAAGTGTCTAGAAACAGTGGGGGTCAGAATCTGGTAGAATGTGTGGGCAGCAGGGTAATGACATGTTGCTTTGAACTGCTTTTTCTGATCCAGAAACTATAGCCTATCTAAGGGTACCCTAGATGGTCCAAGACTGCTTCCTGTTAGCCCAGGGAAACAAGCTGTGAAGGGCAAATGAAGCTGATGTGGAGTAATTCAGAAAGTTTAGCTTTTTGGAGGAAAAATCTCAGACCTCTGATGATTACAAATTTTTGAGAGCATGAGGTCTAACTCCCAGGTGTCCTGCAGCATGTCTGTTTCAACTTCCGATTATCCCAACTATGTTTTTCTCCTCATCAAGACTCAATTTTTTTAAATTGGAAAGTCAGATTTTACAGAGAGAACAAGAGACAAAGATCTTCCATCCACTGGTTCATTTCCCAAGTGACACCAACAGCTGGAGCTGAGCCAATCCAAAGACAAGAGCCAGGAGTCACGAACCAGGAACGTCTGCAGGGTCTCTATGTGGGTCCCAAGGCTTGGGCAATCTTCTACTGAGCCCTACCATGTTTCTCATCATTCCAGGAGTCTGACATAATTTGATGAAGATTTATTAAAAAAGACAAAGGCTTTGAAATAATTATGGAGTTGCACCGTATGCTGTCTCACCTTGGAGGACTTTGTATCTTGCAGCCGGCAAGATTTGGAAGGTTTCCAGGCTCTATTGCTTGGTAGCAAAGTGACCTCAGGAAAATTATGTTTGTGAGTCATAGTTTTCTAATCATAAATTGGGAATAGAATCATCATTGCTGAATGGCATTATGGATGATAGGTATCATAGGTATAACTGGGAGTCCCTAGGAACACTCCTTTTTGTGTAAAGCAGAGTAAGAAATTGCATAAGCTCACTTTTCTGAATTTATTGTTGGCCACACCTCCTCTTCAAATTCATTTTTTGTTTTTTTGTTTGATTAGATATTGTGTTAAAACCTACAATTTCATGAGTTTGATTTTGCATCTCTTCTGTCCTTAGAGAAGCAGAATAATAGTACCTCCCTAAGTAGGGTGGCCCATGGTAGTCCGTAACACACCAGTGAATACATTACTATCCATGATGGATGGAATGATGATCCTCACAGGAACTAACCTTAAGATTTTCCAGGCCAATGTAGAAAGGAAGGCAGAAGGGTGAGAGTCTTAAATCGATTAGAAGAAGCTACACAATTGGCTTTGAAGACAGAAGACCAGGGCTGTGAACCAACAAATGCAGATGGCCTCTAGGGCAAAACAAGTGAGAGAAAATGTTTTTTTCTAAAACGTCCAGAGGAAATCAACCTGTAGGCTTTGTGATTGAAGCCCAGTGAAACTCTTGTCAGCTTTTTTATTTCCTGAATTGAAATAAAAAATGCTTTTTAAGTTTCTAATTGATGGTAATCTGTTACTGCAACAGAGAAAAAGAAAGTAAGATAACTCATTTTCTCATTCTTTAAGAAGGTTATACAATTGCATCATGTTCCCCTGAAAAAAGTGTGTCTACTTTTCTTCTCCTTTTATGGGTCTAAAGATTAAGCTTCTTTCTTGACTCATGATAATATAAATTCTGTAACAGTAGGGTAAGTAAGAGAGGGATGATAATATTCCCTGAAGTACGTGCTGTGTTGTGATAGACATGCCTTCACGGATCTGGTAAGAAACAGCACACACTGCAAGTGAAAAACTTGAAGTATGTTTTGTAAAGGGATTATTCACCAAACTATACAAAAAGCATAAAAAAAATCAGGCAGCTGAGGACCCTTAGTAACCTCCCTTTGTGCTGAGAATGTAAGCCGTGCAGGGAGTGCTTACTGGAATTGAGAGAAAGACAGAGGTGAGGGAGAGAGCAGAGGGAGAATGAGAGAATGAGAATTCAGGCTCTTGGGCATGCTAGAAGTGAAGGGTGAAGATAAGGAGGCCCGGCGTAAGGAATTGTATGCAGAGAACTGCCTGACAGAGAGCTGGGATGTGGCTGAGAGACAAAGCCAGGCTGCCGCAGACTCTGCAGAGAGAACTGAGTATCCTAGCATTGATTTCCTCTCTCTGACTGCTACTACAGACCTGATCCTACCAGACATTCCAGGGCAGAAAGCCCTTTGGGTAGGGCTCATCCTAGTCAAGAGAAATGTGGACAATCCAACCTAGCCCCTGCATTTCAGAAAGCAGTCTGATGAAACTGAATCAAGCAGGAGTCCATCTGGCTCTCTCCCATATCATGCCTTTGATTCCTCCCCGGTGTGCAGATGCACCTGAGTGGAAATGTGCACACTAATTGCTTGTTTCCTGCCAGTCTCTTTGTTTCCTCTGGGCCTTCAAAGGAAATACAAATTATACAGACCTCTCAGGAACAGAATCCATCTGGCTTGAGAAAAATGACATTATGTCTCAGCAGACTTAGGAGATTCCAAACTACAACTCCTGGAAAACTTGGGCAGGATACCTCTAACAAGACTTCAGAGGAAAAGGAAGAATTATCCTGGTAAATTCTTCTGACTCCTAGGATGAGATCATCCTGATTTATAGTCACCACCAAGGGATCTCTAGACCAATCCTTACTCAGTCTTGTGCAGAAAAACCCAACACTTAATGCTTGCACAGGTTTGTAAAGAATGCTGAAGTTCCAAAGAGGTAAATCAGTGTTCATCAGAATCACATAAAGATCCTCTTTTAAGTAGAGATGGCTCATCCTCCGTTGCCGGGTCACCTCTCTGGAAGAGGGAGGCCGACAAGCATGGGGTGAGGACCCCAGGAACACTCACAGTATGGCTATGACTATCTCATTCTTTCTCTTTAGTGCATTTATGTGATGTTTTATAGTTGCTCCTGGAATTCATAGCTAAGGTTGTGTTCAATACTCTGAACAATCATATAAAACAGAGAGAAGAGATATTCAAAAATTCTATGTCTTTTTCCAACCAACTCATCCTCCAGTTTCCCCCTTGTAGTTCATCATCCACACTTGAGTGAGGGTATTCTAACATATGTATCTACCAATTCTGTTCCTGCTCATACCTTTTGCTCAATAGATCCCCATATAGCAAAAGTATAACTTTCTTCATAGAACATGAAATGTCTCTGCAAACCCACCTGGTGTGATTTCACATCAGCCTCTAATGATATATGAAACTTCAACAGCATCAGTTGACCTTTGACCCACCCCTGCTGTAATTTCTTACAAATTTGGCCTATGAGCTCTCCCTTCTGACCTCTGAACCTGGTCAATCCATACTGTGTCACCCATGCCTCTGCTCGCTGTACTCTTTCTACTGATTACTTGCAATAGTATAGAACTTCTTTGTGATTATATGTTTCCCATTTTAAAAGTCATCATACTTTTTAAAATTATTTTTCTGTATGTCTGCTTCCTTACTGCAATGTTAAGGCAAGAAGAGTACTGTTTTGCTTTTGTATCTCCAGACTGACAACAGAATGATGGATGATTAAAGGAAGTCCTACTTTTGCAATAGTGTACTCTTGGCGACCAGCTCTATGTGGCCATCACATAGGCCTTGTTGAGATGACAAGGCCCACATAGGCACAGTCTGACAGTACTTGTCATCCTCCTGTACAGCTTGTTATTCTATGATGAGACAAGTGGGTCTTGACGCCACAGCTGTGTAATCTAGAAGTGTACTGATGTTAATTTGCATAGAGTGAACATTTTAATAGTGGTGGGTGGAGGGCCCAGTGCAGTAGCCTAGTGGCTAAATTATTTTTTTCCGCATGCCGGGATCCATGGGTGCCAGTTCATGTCCCAGCTGTTTCACTTCCCATCCAGCTCCCTGCTTGTGGCCTAGGAAGGCAGTAGAGGATGGCCTAAAGCCGTGGGACCCTGCATTTACTTGGGAGACCAGGAAGAAGTTCCTGGCTTCTGCCTTTGGATCAGCTCAACTCCAACCATTGCAGCCACTTGGGAAATGAACCAGCAGATGCAAGATCTTTCTGTCTCTCCTTCTCTCTGTAATCTGAATTTCCAACAAAAAATAAATAAATATTTAAAAAAATAGTGGTGAGTGGAACAGGTGAATAAAAGATTGTGAGAAAAGCTCGAAGAAGCAAGAATTTTTTTATGAGTACATGGAAGATGGTTGTGTCAGACTGAGGAATCTTTTGTACATCATCGCAATAATGCACCCTCATGTTTATTCTTTTTTAATATTTATTTATTCTTATTGGAAAGTCAGATATACAGAGAGGAGGAGAGACCGAGAGGAAGATCTTCCATCTACTGATTCACTCCCCAAGTGACCACAATGGATGGAACTAAGCTGATCTGAAGCCGGGAGCCAGGAACCTCTTCTGAGTCTCCCATGTGGGTGCAGTGTCCCAAGATTTTGGGCTGTCCTCCACTGGTTTCCCAGGCCACAAGCAGGGAGCTGGATGGGAAGCAGGGCTACTGGGCCATAAGCTGAATTGGCACCCATATGGGATTCTGGCATGGGCAAGGCAAGGGCTTTAACCACTAGGCTACCGCACCGGGCCCTTCATGTTTATTCTTTATCTTTCCTGTTTCAACTCCTGCTCTCTCCAGCTTTCCCAAATAACATATGCCAATCAAGGAATGTGGGACACAGTTGCTGAATTGCAGGTTTTCTTTCAGGAGAACTCATATAGTTACATAATTGGTGACTGAAAAGAAAGAGCTTAATTGTTGCTTCATTAATGTAGATTATGAGTGAGTAAAACATATGCGGAACATTTGCAAACAGGTAATTGTTTTTAACATAACAATTGCACTGTGCAGCCCTCAATTTTGAAGAGCAGTGAGGAACAATAATTGTAAAATGTTTGATGTGTGAAGCCACAGTGTATCTTAAGAAGAGAAGGGACAGGTTGGTTTTACTGTTCCACTCCAGTGGTGCTCAAGCGTACCTACCAGAGTGGCCTCTTCGAGATTTTGCTGAAGATCATAAGGCATTGAAGTGCTTCGATGCAACCATACTTTGATCTTGTTTTTTTTTTAAATCTAAACACTGAACGCTTTGTGGCTTCCAAACAGTGATGATCTTTTAAACACATGCAAACAGGCATTCGTGTGATATCAGCGTTTTGTTTGGATCAGGTGTTTGATGCCAGGTAGTGGAGTCCAGGAGTGTGGGGGGGACTCTGTGGCTTCTGTGCAGAGGGCCACACAGCCAAGCGTGATGGCTTCAACAATTACTCAGTAATTAGTGGCTGATTATGATTAGGTACAGTGTATTCTGTAATCGATCTGGTGCTTTTCCCTTAGGCCACGTTTACAAGGTAATGTAGGAACCTGTGTGTGGCTTAGTTTAGTTTAATTGGATGAGGATCAAAGTGTATTTTGTAAAATATTATGAATATAGAGAAAAGATGTTGTGTATTCCCTAAATACAGTATCAATTTTAATTGGATAGAAAGCAAACTTTGTATTTTTAAGAATTATTGCTCTCAAGAGAAGAAATTTTGTGTGTTTCATACATACAGCGCCTCAAAGATGACCACACTACCTTCTTCTTCCCCTCTTCTCATCAGGTGAGACTAAATTTGAAAATAGTGTCCCCAAGGGGAGAATGCTAAGAAATGTACACTCTTTTAATGGTTAATTGATCAAATAATCAAGAGAGGGTGACAGAAAAAGGAAGGACGAAGGGAAGAAGCTAATAAGGAAAGAAAGAATAAGAAAGGAAGAAAGAACAGATATTCTGCTAAAAGTGTTGTGTTTCTGTTTTTAATTGTCAAGCGATTTGTGTATCACAGTGTGTTCAATAGAATATGACCTGCGTAATTATTCTGCATTAAAACCACATCAGCATAAGATATGCATAAGTTGTTTTAGTAATTGTGACTACCTATGAAATTTTATCCCTTTTAGTACTTTAAATCCACTCTGATCTCTGATACTACAAATAGGTATAAATTTTCAAAATAATAGTGCACAATGGAATTGAAAGATGTATTTATTTTGGTGCAAACTCTTTGAAAGCTCTGAATATTTTTTCATAATATGTATTTTCCATTGGCTTTTTGAATAACAAACATTACTAAGCCCATTTTTAAGATGATAAACAAGAGGTAATAAAGGTTAAAAACTGAAGTAAAAATTTTGAAAAGTTATAGAACTCTATCTGTAAAAGAAACGGAACTCATCACTCTTAAGTGAATACAACGTCTTATGTGTTCAGATATTTCCTCTCTTTGCCAATATGTGATTTTGAAAGTTTATGCGGCCTTCTTGGAATCACCATCAATTTTTCTTTTGCAAATACTGCTCTACCTTTCCTTCATTTCTCCTACATTATAATGTTCAAATTTCCCAGTTTCAACACTGCTTGTGTTCAGCCCCATCATTCTTTTGTTAACAGGTTTGTACTTTGTGAAATTAATCACTTGTGAATGTTATCTAGAGCTCCACTCCAGTAGCTTCCGCAGCTCTGAATTTATGTCTATATTTTAATTCTCCAAATTGGGTTGACTAATGTTGGTAACAATGTTGCATCTGTGATATCTTTGCAGCATTTGGGGAGGACCAATGTTTTAGCTTCTAGTCTGTCTGAAACCCTGATCCTAGTGTGTGAAATTCTAACGATTTATTTATTCTAATTGGAGTGGCAGATTTACAGAAAGAAGAGAGACAAAGAGAAAGATCTTTTCTCTGCTGGTTCACACCCCAAGTGGCCTCAACAGCTGAAACTAAACACGTTCAGAGCCATGAGGTGCAGGGTCCCAAGGCACACTCTCCCAGGACACAAGCATGGAGCTGGATTAGACCCGGAGTCCATATGGGATCCTGGGTATGCAAAGCAAGGACGTTAGCCATTAGGCTACCGCACAGGGCCCCGCCTCACATTTCTGATGACTTCCTTTATTTAACATCAATTTAACAAGACCATCAGTGGAGTTTGCTGCTTTTATGTACCATACAAATTACAGTTGACTGATCTTTTGTATTTTTAGAAAAAAAAACAGTGGAAATACTGCTATTGAATTTCTTTGTTCCTTACAAATAGTTTACTGTGCAACTCTGTGTCTTTGAAAATGGCTATTTGTTAGCCTCTATTTAAAAACGTTTGTTAATTGTATAGAGTTGCCAATTATCAACTGCCAAGGGCCCAGATCTCCTAATAAGACTCAGAACATGACAAGCAGAGCATGAATAAGTTGAGCATGATTAGAGATCATTAGACAAGTTGAGGGAATTACCTGTTACAGTTCCAGGAGCCCATTAGATTGACAGAAAACAAAGAACTGAGAAAAAGAAACTTGTGATCACAGGTCTTTTTAACAATGATAGTGATTTTCTAATTTAGAATAGCGGATATCATTTTCTTAATGTAAGCTGATTTTGTTTGTATTGGGGTAAATACCTTTTTAGTAGGTTTTAACATAAAGGGGGAATAGCAAAACAAAAAAAAAAGAAGCAAACATCTGCATTTTCTATCCATTCCTTTTAGTCATTTTCATGTCATTCTCTTGTAGTTGGTCCCTTCTCACTAAGCATTGCTATAGCCTATAAAGTATGACAGGTTCTTAGATCACAGTGTGTTGCTTCTTCCTACCTTCGAGGAGTTTGCAGGTGGAGAAGAACACAAAATGAGCGATGTCAAATGTGACGAGTATTTTCTAGGAATTGTGTTCACGGAGATCAGAATTGCTCTGTGAAGATTTCTTTTGAGAACTGTTTGACTGAGGCAAGAGGAGATGAAGGCCAGGAGGCTGTGGAGAAGGAAATGGAGCATTCCTAGAATACTCTCTGTAGCAGGAGAGAGCTTCTCTTCTAGATACATAGAGAACGAACGGGTATAACCGCATCAAACAAAGGGAATTTGAGTGTATGGAGTATTAACTAGAAAATTAACAGGGAAGCATGATTAATGCTGTTTCATCCAAAGCTTTAGAATAATTTTAAAGCTTTTAATCTTAAACTATTTAACTGACAAAGATTGAGCACAGTAAGTTATACCAGGGATATTTTCTTATACATATTCATTGTGCAATGATTATCCAATGTACCATGACCTGAGGAGCTTATTTTGTAACTGAAGCTTTGTACTCTTCGGCCAATATCATGACATTTCTCCCAGCACCTAGCAGCAACCTTTTTGTTCTATGCTTTTATATGATCAGCTTCTCCAGATTCCACATGTAATTAGAATTAAACAGTATTTCCTCTCTGTGTCTGGCTTATTTCACTTACTGTAATGTCCTTCAGGTTCATCCATATTGTTACAAATGACAATATTTCGTTTTTTTTGTATGATAGAAAAGCTAATCCACTGTGTACATGTATCCCAATCTTCTCGTTCGGTTCCCTGAGGACAGTGAGCTTGTTTCCGTGTCCCAGTCACTGTGAATGACACTGCAACAAGCACATGAATGCAGGCGTGTCTGTGACAATCCTTACTTCCTTTGCATATACATCTAGAGTTAGGTCTGGTGGCATATATGGTAGTTTTGTTTTTTTGAGCTTTTACAAGATACTCCATATTGCTTTCCACAATGGTGATACAATTTACGCTTCTGCCAATGTCACGCAAGAGTTAAGAACCACAGAATAAGCAAACTATGGAGTATAAAGTAGTTTTTGTTTTAGTATATTTACTGTATTAGTAATAAACCAATGATTTCCAAAAGAGATGGGCTGTGATCATGACCTGGCCTCAATGCTGTTCCCTTGTCAATATTCCATCGTACACCATCCAGGAAATCACCCACTGTGCCTCTGGAGAGGACAAGGAGAGGGTCTAACTTTGTTGAGGAACTTTTTATATTGTTGGAGGTTTTCGGTCAGAGAGGGCTTTTGCTCCTCTCTGAGGAATTTTTGTGTTTTCACTGTCTATTTGCTCTCTTGCTGTCTCTCTCTTTCACCTTCTTGAGTGTGCCCTTTTGTTCTGCTCTGAACAAATCCTGTGTTTTGCATACATCCTTTAGGTCTCTACATTTGAATTCTTTCACATATGGAGTTAAGAACCTGGGATAATCCTAGCTAGGTGACCCACCCAGTGCCCACAACTGAATGACAGCCAGAGGTGGAAAATAAACTTGAAAGGTGAAACTCCTGTGGAGGAGAGCTGAGTTAGCAACTAAGGGAAGTCACTGAGTCAACACACTATGTCGACAGGATTTATTTTTGTGTTATTCTCAGGACTATGATAACTAAATTACCTAGCATTTATTTTCATTTTCTGCTCTATGGTTGCAGATCTATTTGTTTACTGTTGAATAGCTGAAAGAGCTGCTAATCTCAGATGAACCCAAATCTTCCAAGTGATAGCATGGAGAATTAAGGGTCGTGGCAGCATGGAGAGGTGTGAAGTGTCCTATTTCCACACGCTTGATATTAAAAAGATAAAAACCAAATATGTACAGAGGTAATTTTAGTGTTGCAGTGTTCACATCCAACAAGGAAGATGTAAGGTAGAGCTTTAAAGGAGGCAAACTAGGACACTTTTTGATTAAAACAGATGTAATTCATAGGAAACATTTAAATGTCAGGAGTCTTTAGAATGTTACTGAATATCATCCCAGCATATAAAGAAAAATTAAATAGGAAGAGAATTAGACACAGAATATCATTCAGACAGTGACAGATAAAATGGAAATACACAAACACAAGGGAGTAAAGGTAAAGAAGATGAATCAGTTGGAAATATTACACCTATATTCCAGTCTGTAAGATGTGCTTACAAAGGCCGTCCTTTCACTTTGACCAGCCCACAGAACACACTTGCGTATATACTAGGACACCCTTTTTCATTTTGAAGATATCTATCAATCTTCATAAAAAATACATGAAAGTGAGCCACGTACTTAGGCCTCCTAGGCAGTGATTTGACACATGGCAGCACAACACCAGCCCCAAAATATAATATTAAAATACTAGGTAAATGAATTTAAAGCACATGGAATCTAGCTGTAAATGAAAAGAATAATTCATCCTAGGAAGATGACAATGGTGAAAGTAATTTAATTAAAAGCACAACAAAGTAGGGAAACAAAATGGGGTACTATGATAGGCACACGTTTAAACGGACAGAGAATCATTAGCCAGAGTGAAGCAAAGAGGCCGTGATCCTGGGAAACAGGAGAAGACAGGCCGATGGCAGAGAAACACCTGGAGAGCAGTGGGCACGGGGAAGCAGCAGAGACAGTGGAGCAGTGTTGCAGCGACCAGATGCCCCAGTAGTGTCAGTGTTTGGTGACTGGCGCTCCATCAGTGGCCAGGTGGGAAGGGGAGTTCACCGGGATCTCAGGAGGTGAAACCAGGCATTGAATTGCCCATCCTGCTAATTTGCTTGATTCAGGCATGAGCAGAAGCAGAGGGCAGAACCCAAGCAGATGGGTGCATGAACAAGGTGGATTTTACAGCTCAGACCCCATCAGAGCCACATCAGGCACCATTTGGTGTACTCAGGAAAAGGATGTGGGACTGAAGGAACAACAGCAAGCTGTGCAGGCACTGAGCTGCGAGAAAACTCCTGGCTCAGCACACTGCACTGTCTCAGGGAAGTTAGTATTGACATAGAATCCTATGGGTTCCACCCAAAATTGGTCCAGGTGGCCTCAGACCTAATAACCAGCAGGTTCTTGCAAGATCAGCACCAGCAACAACCCAGTGATTTAAGACCGTTTGCGTCTCCCTAATCCTGGGCATTGCTTGAACTGGGAGTGGGAGAAAGGCTATGCAGACAGCGGTGTGACCACAGCACAGGATTACAGGAGGTAGAAAGTGGTGAACCAGGAGCTGCGGCTATGGTGAAAGCCTAGCACAAGAGCCCAGGACTGAAACACGATGGAGGGAATGGCACAAGCAACTGCAAATGAAGAACAGATTACTGAACGCATTCAGTAAAATCAACCTGTAGGCCAGAGTGCCACACGGCTCAGTACCTGGCCCTAAGGAGATAGCAATGATCAAGAGTGACAGAAGATACAAAGTATCTTAATAAAACAAAAGTAGATCGAATCAAACAGTGAACAATTCATTGCTAAAGTGACAGGATCAAATTACTACCTATTGATATTAATCCTGAATGAAAATGGCTTAAACTAATCAATGAAACATCACAGATAAGTAGACTGGATCCAAGAATAAAGCCCATCTATATGTTACCTATGGGGAACACACATCACTAAAAAGGATATGCAGAAACTGATGATGAAATGATGGAAAAAGATATTCCAGGCTAGTGGAAAAGAAAAATGAGCTGGCATAGCCATTCTTATATCAGATGATATATACTTTGACGTAAAAAAAAGTTATAAGAGGAGAGCATGTAATGATCAAAGGGTTCATTCAGCAAGAGATCACCTTACTAGTTTCTTATGTTTTTTTTTTCATCTCTAATTTTACTTGGTTTTTCTCTCTTACTTTTCTTTGCTAGTCTAGCTGAAAGTTTGTTTTGCTCACCTTAAAAAATGGCTCTTTCTTATTGCAATTTTTAGTTTCATTGCCATTTATTTTTGCTGTGATTTTTAACATTCCCTGCTTCCTGTTCATTTTTCTTTTTAAAATAAATCCTTGAGATACATTATTAGATCGTTTATTTGAGAAATTTTGATTTTTTTGTACGCACGTGGTGTTATAAATGTCCCTTTCAATACTGTTTTTGCTACTTCTCATGGATTTTGATATTTTTGTTTTTATTTTCATTTCTTCAAAATAGATTTTTTTCTTATTAATTTCTTCAGTGACACACAGGTCATACTGTAGCATCATTTCCTTTCGGAAGGTTTATGATTTTCTTTTTCATTTCTTCAGTGACACACTGGTCATTGAGCAGCGTTTTACTTAACTTCATGTTGTTGTAAGTTTATATTTTTTTCCCTGTTGCTGATTTTGTTTTATGTTTTTCATTTAAGGGATGTATAGTAACTGTGGAATAGAAACTATCCTATCCAGATGTGAAGATACCATGCAGTATGCATCTCTTTTTCCAAATCAAAAATGGAGTCCCACTGAAAGTGTTAACTATATCTTCACAATAAGATCTTGGACTCTCTGCCATTGTCCATACCTACAGTGTCAGGATACATTTAAATAGCAGAATTATGGACTTACAACTTTTTATGAAGGACTATACTATTGTAATAATATAGACAAAATTGGAAGGGGGTTTGAGGAGTTGGAAGAAGAAATTGCAAAGCCTATGGAACTGTATCATAAAATAATAAAGCAAAATAATTTTAAAAATAAGTAAAAGTGCAGCAGAGTAATGAAACTATGTGAAACTTTCAAGCATTGTCAGTATCCTGACATTTTTAACGTTTTATTTACTTTGTTTGAAAATGCAAATTTACAGAGAGCAGAGAGAGAGAGAGAGATCCTCCATCCTCTGATTATACCCAAATGGCTGCAAAAGCAGAAGCTGGGTCTGTCCAAAGCCAGGAGTCTGGAATTTCTTCCCGGTACCCCAGATGGGTGTAGGCTCCCAAGGCCCTTGTCCATCTTAGCTGCTTTCCCAGGAACTTGAGTAGGGAGCGGGATCAGAAATGGGACATCCAGGACTTGAATTTTCACCCAGATAGGATGCTGGCGCCACAGGTAAAGGCTTAAGTTACCATGCCATGGTGCCAGCCCCCTCTGTTTTAATATGAAACATTGGGGACATTGCTACTAGAGTGAAGAGCAAAATCATGTTGTCTTTGTTCACTTTTAGTGGTCATGTGGAACTGCTGTCTGATTCAACTAGACAAGAAAAAGAAATAATGTGAATCATAAGAAAGAGGAACCAATGCTCTCTGTGCAACACACACAAGTGAAGGGAATTAACCACAAACTCAATGGGACTGGAATTTAAATATACCAAATTCCTTCAAATTTTAATATACAGAAAGTTGCTTCCATATAGGGTAGCAATCCCTTCTGCTTCATGGTCCAAGAAGGTCAAATGAAGACATTTTGGAGAAATGCCTTCTTTACCTCTTTCATAAACATTTAATAGGATATCCTAGGTCACCCATATTAAAGCCAGTTCCCCACCCTTTGAGCCATGAAATAAACCACTGAGATTGTGACTTAAATGTTGCTTGGAGAATAATTTTAGAATACCTGGTTAGAAAACAAAGTCGGATCAACTATTCATTGTTTCCTATCATTCTCTGAGATTCCTGTCTTTTGAGAAGAAAAACTCTAAATTGACCAAAGAGGAAGCAGAAGAAATGGCTCAAATCCTACTTCTCAACCAGAAGGTCTGTGGAATGCTTATGGGTTGGATAAGAGAAAAGCTGGGATGTAGAAATGCCAGACAAAACAAGTTCTGATAGGATTCTTGGAATTAGACCAACCCCAAAAGATGAACTTTTAATTTTTGATTTTCATATTTCAGGAAACTCTCACTTCTGAATGTGTTCTGACACATTTAGCTTCCAGTGTTGCTGTGTTCTGTCCGATTCAGTTGGTTAACTTTTCCTTCTGCTTCTGTGCCCAGGTTGACTGACAGGCTGTACTCTATTTCTGCATGTGCGTGACCATGTCTCAAAGCTGGGACTTGGCAAAGTATGAAGACTTGTTAAGGTACAAGGTGAGGAAGCGTTCAGGGCGAGAAGGTGAAGCCCTGATTCCTTCTTGAGTTTGGGGAGTCAGGAATGGGGATCCTGTAAAAGGACAGTCCTATATCATCCCCACCTATAACCTGAGAAAATGTCAGATTTCTAGTAGCTACATCTCAATTGGAGTAATAATTTTTAAAGACAGGTTGTCTGTCTTTTTTTTTAAAGATGCATTCACTTATTGCAGACACTGAGATGGAGATCACCCATACATTGATTTACTCCCCAAATGTCCACATCAGCCAGGAGGGTCAGACCTGGGCTGGAACATGCAGACGCCAGGAGCCTGGACTTTATCCAGGTCTCTTATGTAGGTAGCGGGGGCTTAAGCACTGGCCCATCTTCTATTGCTTTGCTAGATGCATTTTCAGGGAGCTAGATAGGAAAAGGAGAATTTAAACCTAGGATTAGATTCCTATGGGATGCCAGCATTATAGGTAACAGCTTAGTTAGCTACACCACCACACTTGCTCCAAGATACATCATCTTTAAAGACGAGAGAGGTCAACTATGCCAAAACCTGGTAAGCCATTATAAAAGAAGGCTTAAGAATGAAAAGCACTCATTATATTTAGCAAATATTTTAATTAGAGTCTGGTTTCCTAGGGGAAGAAAACAATTTAATCATTATAACCACATCTAATATAGGGTAGTAAGCATTTGTTAATTTAATTTTTAGCACAAATGGATTGATGAACACTAAATATATTAGACTACATACATGTTTAATGGTTTTCAGAGAGAAACAGCTTTGAGATTTTAGAAAGGAACATTGGATGCTTGCTGATAATTGTTTCAGCTTATGAAGTAACATATCAAAGTGAACTTTATAAAGTTGCATCTTTCTGATTAAAGGCAGTCAAATGTGGTACACAGGATAGATCCACAAGAAGAAGAAATTCTGATAGATAATTAACAGTGAAAGAATTCTTTTAAATCTTATGAAATACCATAAAATCTGATCTTAATATTAGGCAGGTCCTTAATATTTAAAGAACATCAAAGATCATTATTGATTTTTTCAAACAATAGGAAAAGTTTAAATCCAAGGAAATTAGTTATTTCTTTTGAATCTAAAGTCAATTTTGTCCCCTTAAAACCAGTTTATGAGGGAAGACAGCTTGCATTTGGGACATTTGGACCAAACAGATGCAATAATGAGATGTAGACACAATGGAGTCTTGTTGGTAGTAATATTCTATAAAGCTGACACAAATGCTAAGATACTGCAAAACAAATCATTGCACCTCAGGAAAATGTAGGTGGAGGTTCCGAAGCCTTTGGTAGTAACATTTTAGTCAAATGATCAGCACATAGCCCAGCATTACTTTTCTGTTAAAGGCACCTGATTTCGTATATATTGTCTATGCCTTAGCATTGAGATCATGGTCAATAGTACTATAATATGTACCTGAATTAAACTTATCCGAGGTGTCATTTTACTTTATAAGACACTTCATTCTTTGATTTAGAAAGTAGATAGTGGGCGGGGGGAGGGGTGGAGTGATTCCCAGTTCCAACGAAACTGTATCACATAATACAATGTAATCAATGAATAAAAAATAAAAGAAATTGTGTGTGACCACAGACACTGAAGATATTTCACTTTGTACACAGTAAAAAAAAAAAAAAGAAAGTAGATAGTGCTGCAGCTGTGTGTTTTGGAGCCATTTTTTGGGTAGCAAAGTCACCAACAAAAACACAAACATGCAAAAAGAGTTGAGCACTCAACAAATTGCAAAAGTATACTTGCTACAAAGTAGGAGATGAAACAGAAAAAGGTAGAGTGCTGCTCAGCTGGAAATGTGGGGAATTCAGGTTTTTTAGTGCACTGTGCATGACTGTGAATAATCTTAAAAGCACTATGGATATTGATACAGGGATTATAATTAAATGTGAATATGTGGATTTCCAGGTGAGAAAATGTGCATACACTGAGGGTAGAATTCAAACTGAACTCTTTGGAACGATGTTCAGATAACTGGAATCTAAGCTAATATGCCTCAATTGGCAAATTTGAGCTACTTTTTTTCCTTTTTTCTTTAGTTTCAAGACAACTAGAAGAGATAATTTAGTAGACTTGAGATGATATTTCCTGCCATCACAAGACCTATAGGATGTGGGGTTCATTCCTCTTGCTCTGAAGTTGGACTCTGCCTAGACCATGTTCAAAGCAACGCAGGGGCCAAGGCTGACTTAATTTGATCTGCATATCATTATGCATTCATTATAGTATATCAGTATTCTAAATGACATACTTACCAACCACAATGACAGGAAAACATAAGACCGTGTAAATGACAAAAAGGGAAGACAGGTAAAATTCAGGAAATCCTGACCTACTTCCCACAAAACCCATGAATGGTCCTTTCCTTTTCTAAAATACGTCACTTTTAACAGAGTGCAGCCTTCTTTCCAGTAAATGATCCATATCAACTTCAACTCAGTTCAGAGACTGGACTGCTTTCCTCCAGGTAGGCCTGCTCTGTGTGTGGAATGTTTATCTTTGCTTTCTCAGGGAAATGTCTGTTGTTCACTATTTGATATGCTTCGACTTTCTGCTGGATTCCTTTTTGAAGTAAATTAAAGGACTTCAGTATCAGGCAGCTCTTACTGTTTGGTGCCAGTTTCAGATTAAACTTATCTCATTTTATTTATAAGGCCCTTTTCCTCATATTGCTTTTTGCATCCCTGGTCATTCTCTGCTGAGTCTAGTACCAGTCTGCATTTTAATTATGATTTAATAAAAAATGTCACATGACACTTAAATTTATATACATATTTCTTTGGAAGCCGCATAGCCCCCTACCTTGACTTACTTAAATGAATGTATTGATTTTCTGAATAACCAAACTTGACCATGGAGTGAGGATCATAGATAACACACATCAGACAGACAAAAATATAAAATTTAGAAATGAAAAATTGTCATGCCTAGGAAAAGGGGATTTCTGTCTCTTTTAAGAATGTATCTTTCTACATAAGATGGATTTCATAGCAGGATGTTTATGGACACAGAGCTTTTCAAAGGACCAGGGGAAGGAAACTGTAGACTTCTGGCTTCTGTAGACTTCCCCAGTCTGAACTGGTTAAACTCAACTCCAAAGTTCTTTGGCTTTAGATTTACCTTTTCCTCTCCTTACTTGTGTGTGTGTGTGAGTGTGTGTGAGCAGGCAGTTACTAGCTCAGGATCACCAGTGCAGAAGCCACATCTCCCCACCTGTGCAATTCTTTTGCCCACTTGTGCATCAAAGGATGCTTCATCATAAGCTGGGACTGAGGGGGTGATGCAGTGGAACCACTCCCCTCTCCAAGTCCCTAGAAGCCTGTGCTTGGGAGGGGCCTTTTCTCTCTCTGCATCGCTTGCTCTTCATCTCTCTTGACCACTCTCCGTACACGCTCTTGGCCTCTCAAGTACCTGCTCGCTCTCTTGCTTCCCGTGGACAGAGTCTGAAGACAGAAGGTAGCAATCTCTCTCCCTTACCTTTTTCAATTCCCAGCTCACTCTCCCTGAATATGGCCCATGTATGTTTGTACTCCTCACTCTGTATAAACCTTACCATTTTCTGAAACCGTGTCAGTGCCTGTATTTAACTTGCTTTTGAAGTAAAAGGCAAGAACCTAGGAAATAAAATTAGGCCCAAACCTAGGCTACAACATCACCATAATGAACTGCTACCTGCCTCTAGAATTGTCCCTGATAATACCTGGGCTTCAGCTTGATCTGATTGTTGCCTTTTGCTTTAAACAAACAAAGAGAAAAATAATAATAATAATAATTTAAAAACTCAGAAAAACAACAACAACAACAAAAAGCAAACTCCTTGCCTTGACTTGTGGATGGGACTGGCATGTACTCAATGGGAATTCTAGATAGCTTTGCTCCACCCTCAAACTTCTTTACTTTATTCTTTTAAGCACCTGACAAAATAAGAAATTACCAGGTGTAATTTGAAAATGGCTACCGAGAAGAAAATGCTGCAAGAAGTGTTCATAGAATCAGACAGATGGGAGCTTGCAAACAAAATCTATTTTAATGTAATTTGGCCTGTTACAGGGAAACATGGGCTATGTGAAGAATGTCATGTTTATATATCTTCAGACCCATCTAGGATGTTTAATATTTGATAATAACCCAAGACAAGCAATAAAGAAATAATAAATTATGCAGTGTGACTCACAATTCCAATTATGGTTCTGAATATCTTCCTGATTGGGGCTGGGATCCATTCTCTTGGTATAGCGTGAGCATGCCCTTCTCCTGGCCGAGATTTACACTATGTGCACATGGGAAGTGTAATTATTTTGATTGTGACTGCTTTTTGTGCTCAACTTTGTGATTCTGATGGGTTTATTTTCTTTAATTTTCTTTTTAAATTTTACATGATATAGTACCATAAGATCAGGAATTTCCCCTTCTACCCTCTGTTTTCCCTTAAATTCCTGCCATGGTAAAGTCCTTCAGCAAGATTCACAAATCCAGCATTCTTCTATTTAAGGATATCCTGACATTGTAGGTATAGACAATGGCAGAAAAGCCAGCATCCTATTGTCAAGATATATTTAACAGTTTCATTGGGAGTCTGTCTGTTATTCAGGAGTTGTGACGCATCTGCATTGTTTCTTCCCTTCTCGATATGCTCATCCTCCTCATTCAGTTCCTCTAGATGATTACATGTATATACGTGTGTATCAATATTTCTATCAATCTTGTAAGTTTTAAAAAGGTTTATGTACTTTATTGCAAATTCAGATATATATAGAATGGAGGAGAGGCAGAGAGGGAGATCCTCTGTCCGTTGATTCACTCCCCAAGTGGTCACATGGCCAGAGTTGAGGCAATCCGAAGCCACGAACCCAGAGCCTCTTCTGGGTCTCCTAAGTGGGTGCAGGGTCCCAAGACTTTGGGCTGTCCTTGACTGCTTTCCCAAGCCACAAGCAGGGAGCTGGATGGGAAGTGGAGCCACCAGGATCAGAACCGGTGCCCATATGGGATCCTGGCATGTACAAGGCAAGTAATTAACCACTAGGCTAATGCACCGGGCCTTGTATTTTGCATGAAAGTTGCCTTTTAATAGGAAGGACAAATGATATTTTGGAATTGGATTATTTCACTGAGCATAGTGGTCACTAGTTGAAGCCATTTTATTCAGAGCCTACTGCAAATAGATTTATGTAAATTATATAACATTTAACCAGCCTTCATCATACTCCATATTTATTTTGGGAATAATAATTCATTCAATTACTAAGCACCATAAAAACAATTTACACACACACACATATTAGTAGATTGATAAAATAAAAGCCAAGTTATTACTTGTTTCCACAGCCTCCCTTTGCTATGGTCACGAAACGTAAACTATTATGTCAGAGATTTGTTCAGTCTTAATCATGCCCCAAGCTGAGAGTTACATCATTAAAATATATCTTCTCCCTCACTCAAAAACTTGTAAATATTCTTCATTTTTCCCTCCCAATTTCCCCATATAAATAAAACTGTTTTTGTTTTCTTTATTCAGAGTAAACCAAACACAAACTTTGTTTGAACAGGTATTTTTAATGCTCAAGAGTTTGTGTGGCAGAAACCGAGACAACGATAAACTTTCTTATGTAGGAATGCTTCACCAATTTAGCAATTGCAAACTGGAGGACCCAGGTGGTAGATCAATGTTCTTGTTTCTAATATTAACTCATTTGTTTTATTTAAAAATGGACGATCAGCTAGAACATAAAGTGAACATTTCATATAAAATCTAGATTTTTAGCTTTTAAGAAATATTGAATTTGGTCAAGCTTTTCTACATGGTAGTCATCTTTACGTGCTTCAGTTACAGCATATCCTTATTGGCAATCACAGTCCCTCATGCTCATTTTTATTCATATCTGACCTGCTAATTTATTTGAGGGATCAAATAGTAAATTTTTTTTTGTCTTTGAGGACCCTATGTTACAATCTCAGTTATTCAGCTATGCTCTTGTAGTATGAAAACAGCAAGGGAAAATGTGTAGGGGCAAATGTTTGGTACTGCATTTAAGACACTGCTTGGCACACTTCCAGCCCCTATTGGAATGTCTGATTTGAGCCCTAACTATGCTTCTCATCCAGCTTCCTGCTGACATACACTCTGGGAAAGCAGACGATGATGGGTCAAGTAGCTGGATCCTTGGGTCAAACAGACTGAATTCTGGAATCTTGGTTTCAGCTCAGCCCAGGCCCAACTCTTGCAGGCACTGAGGAAATGAAACAGAAGATGGAATATTTCTCTCCTTCTCCCTCTTCGCTTTTCTTCTCTCTTTCCGTCTCTCTTTCAAGTAAAATAAAAAATGAGCTAAGAATAAAACATGGAAATAATTGATTGTAAATGATGTCCAATAGAAATTTATTTTACAAAAGCAAAACAAATCTGAAGCTATAGTTTAATACCTGGCTTGTGTAATATGCCTGACCAAACATGGCATTTGACCGGCAATCACTGTTAGCAGTAAACTAATCCTGGTCTGGCTTTGTAGACATATATAGGAAACAGGGAGGGGTGGGGAGTAGGCTGTAAGCAAAACAAAGTGTGTCAGGAAAGGATAGCTATCATTCCTAATGGCTTTAAGGAATGGTGACCAAAAGCAATCAAAACGGGTAGTTGGCTTAATGGATTGCTGCCTTAGATTGCCTGCTGTTTAATATTCAGCTTGCACCTGAAAATAGTGTATACATATCAGCAGTTTTTGCTGGTTGCATTGTGGTGCCTCTCTCTGAATATGCATGAGAAAATATAGATTTATTTAAAATCAATGTTAAAAATTGATGTAGCCAGAAAAATAGAATGCTTTAAATAGCAAACTTGCTGTAGCACATATAAATTATGATAAAATTTGTGAAGCTTTCAGTTTGTGCTGATTTTTTAGCAGCAAATGTATGTTCCCAGAACAGTATCAAATATTATCTGAAAATATTATCTCTTGAAATTTAGGAGTTTAAAATGAATCCAACTTGTTTCAACTACTATTGCAATAACAGTAACAATTATAATAAATTATTGTAACTGATTCCATACAGCATATTATAGGATTCCTGGAGATGAGTTTGAATAGAATAAAAATCTTCTGGATTGAGAAAGTCAAAACATAATTTTTTAGAAATTGCTTAATTTATACTTCGCTAATTCACTCTTGAAAATTCTGAGAACAGCTGGGATGGAATCAGTTTTTGGCGATGAAGGAAGATGACTTGGCAGAAGATGGCTATGTGTTTACAAGTCTAGGTGCATTTCTCTAATTGCATTGGCAGTTTAGTGGTTTTTCTCTGGTTGCCTTCATAGTCTTATTGAGCAAGAGACACATTTTTTGCTCTCTTTATTTCTTGGGTACCAGTTTCCCACCACTCTCTTTTTTTTTTTTTTTTTTTTTTGAGAGTGAGTAATACCATTGTTTCCACATCAATATCATTTCACCTTGTATCTGGGGTCACGGAAAAAAACAAAGGGAAAAGCCCCACCCAACCTCCCACCCATCCCAGATCCCCAAGGGGAGGCTCACTCTGAGGGTCTTGCTCATACAGTTTTGATAGTTCATCAGTTCTGGATTGCTGCCAATCTCTCAGTTCCAATCGCAATGAACCCTATTCAGAATCCACTGGCTGACAGTCTCTTCATGGTTGGGGTTCTAAGATCAGCAGTTCAGTTGGAGGGATCTCCAAAGAAACTTCGTCTGAGATGCTCCCAGGCCTGATTCTTGCGCGAGTTTGCTAGTACAGAGCCCACACTGTCCATCACACCAATCAGCTTATGCTCATGCTGGTCGTTGGGATTGCTGGGTTCGTTCTGTTTCCAGCCCTGTCTTCCTCGTGAACCAACGGGTGTTGTAGTCCAGTTCGATCCTGCCCACTTCATACTCGGTCCTCATGCAAACCAGTTGGAGCTGCGGCCTAGTTGAGGTGACTCTCCATAACCCCCACCAGTTCTGCCCCCTACCCTGGTTCCCATGCTTGCCAGTACGCACCGCAGGCTTGTCAAGTCTGTCCCACATCCTGTTTAGCTCTCGCATGTGTCGATGGCCATTGAAGCCCAGCTCAACCCAACCAACCTACTATCCAGCCCACACACCTACTGGCAGGTGCCCTTCAGTCCAGCCACCCCTGCCCCTGACCTGGTGTTCGTGCTATCCAATGAGAGTGGTAGCCCCGAAGGAGGTGCCCACTATTTCCCTTCTGGCCACACTCACTCCCAGATTATGCACTCTCCAGGTAGCTCTGGCATTTGACTTGACAGAATTAGCTCGAGGTGCCAGCCTCTGCCAGCTAGTACTGCGGCTAGCCCAACCACCCTCAACCACTCTAGTTTTTGCTTGTACCAGTCGGAACAGTCAGCCCACCGTGGCCCTTCCCTTATCTAGCCCACATGAGGCCCACAGTCCCACCACTCTCTTAAAAATGTTCCCAAATAGGTCAGTTTCTTGACTTCTTATTAATCTTTCTTTTATGTTTATTTTCCATGAACCCTTTTCTGGGTCCTTGGTAAGTCTCCCATTTTTGACTCTTGTTCCTAAAATCTAGCTAAGTGTTTAAGAGTCCATGTTTGGTTGGTGGTCTTGATTGTTTTCTATCTTTGGAAATCTCAAAAAATTCTAATCCTCTATATTGTCATATTTTTATGCTTTTTCATATGTTCCTTTTTTCTGCTTCTTGGGAATTTTTTTTCGCCTGGGAATTTTGATTTTTGTTGGGATAGAGTATTTTTGTTGTTTAGTTCTCCTCATGATGCCTAACACAAACCATGTGAGATTTTTTTAATCTCCACCTTGTTATAGGAGAATGTTGGATATTAACTTATGCCTCCTATTATTAAGTTAGATGATAGGAGGATTGTTATGATTCTTCTATTTTCAATGCTTGCACTGTGGAGAGTAAATATATCCCACAGAGTTCCTGGTTATGATTAACTGAGACATGATATTGTTCATGTATCAGCTTGTCTAGGGACAGATCATTGCAGATGCATGATTCTTTTTGTCCCTGAAATACTATAATGAGGGTTATGACAACCATGGGAGCCTAGTATAGAAGTTCCTCTGGAGTGCAAAATGCAGGTGGCAGGAAAAATCCCTTTGTTAATATTGTCTTTTTTGAAACTGAAGTAGTCCAGGACTTTAGCTGAGGTAGTCCCAACTTCAGTTGGGCAGTCATAACATCAGCTTTTTTTTTTTGTATTATATTTAGTAGCAATGAAAAAAATGTTAATTTGAAAGACTAAGATCAAATTCCCCCCAGGCAGTTAATGAGTTATGAATTTCTTTCTTGTTTTTTAAATGTCTATTTATTTGAAAGGGAGAGCTGCAGACACACACAAATAGAGAGAAAGAGAAAGAGAGATTTTCCATCACTGGTTCACTTCTCAAATGACTGTGATGGCCAGGGATATGCCAGGTGAGAGCCAGAAGCCAGGAGCTCTGTCTAGCTCTCTCATGTGGGTGACAGGGGTCCAAATAGTTAGGCCATCTTCTGCCTCATTCCCAGTGCATTAGTAGGAATGTGGATCATAAGTGGAGCTGTGGGACATGAACTGTGCTCATATAGGATGCTCCTGTCCCTGACAGAGGCTTACCATACTGTACTATATTACTGGCCCCTAAAAATATTTTCTTTTGCTTGCCATAGAGATTACACTTAACATAATACATAGCAGCATATTTTCATTTAATGTCAACTTCAGAATGCGTCAAAAATGTCTTTTTTAATTGGCTGGATAATATATACCTGGTTCAAATCCTAACTGTTTTGATACAACCTGCTGGTATAGTACTTCCTGGGAGGCAGCAGATGGTGGCTGAAGTATATTTATTTTATTTCTGGTACCCAGCTAAGGGAACCAAAAGGAATAGCCTGCTCCAGGCTTTCACCTGGCCCAGTGGTCACTGTTAAAGCATATGGGGGTGAACCAGTGGACTGAAGATCATTAAGACTCTTCTCTCCTCACATTTGAGATAAATCAACTCTACAGAATCTGCTGGAAAATGGGATTAGAATATAAATTTATTTTAGTGTAAAATTGTTTCAAATCCATGTGCAGCTCCTTTATAATTTTAAATTTTCATTGAACTTTTTTGAAGTACTCTCATATTAAACTCACATTCCAAACAGCATTTACGATGAAACAATATGTGCAAAAAATATGAGTATTAATGATAGAGCTGAGGTACAAACCCAACTAATTTTACTTCACACACATGCTTCTCTTAACTATCTTATATAGATGGCCCTTCAAAGCAACTCATCTTGGAAAGACCCCATACCTGCATGAAAGAAACTCTTGACTCCTGGCTTCAGATCAGCTCAGCTCCGGCTGTAGCGATCACTTGGAGAGTGAATCATTGGATTGAAGATCTTTCTGTCTCTTCTCTCCAGAAACCTGATCTGTCATTCCAATAAAAATAAAAATTTTTTTAAAGAAGAAATGATCTTAATACTACCTAGGTCAAATGAAGGTGAAAACGACCTTGTTTCCATTTGCTACTGTATACTCTCTTTCAAGCTAGTTCATTTCTTTAAAATTAATATTTATCATATATTGATAATATTTCAGCTTTGTTAATATTTTTGAAAACTTGATTTATTCATTCTGCAATTTAATATATGCAAGCATTACACTGTACCTTATAAGTATGTAATATATAAAATTACTTACCAGTGAAAAATTATTAAAAAATAGAATTAATTTCATATCTTAAAAGGAGATTAACAGAAAAGGGACATGGAATTTATCCTTTAAATTTATGCTGCTTGTCTTTATGTCCTGCAGTGCTTGTATCTAATCAACTGCAGATATAAATCATTAAAATTTCTTATGTATATGTAAATATATCATACTTAATATAATTCTTCTTTCATATTTAGTTCTTCTTCTCAGTCATTATGCTTATCATAGATAAAAGCTATCTTCCAAGGCCTAACTTTTGAGGTGAAACAAATCTTTATTATTAATACTTCAAAGTCGAAAGCAGGACAGCCATGTCTCAAATGCTTCCCCGGGTTAGGAGGGTAGGGACGCCTTACAGACCTGGAAAGAGGATGTTGATGTGTGGAGGTACCCAGCAAGGCAGATCTTCATTGGAAACCTGGAGTTCTCCCTGTCTGTGTGTGTGCCCAGGACCTAGAGCTCCTTCTTCCATCTCTAGTTATCAGATGAAGCTGGGACTTAGAACGGAATCTGGCCCGTTGTTAAAGCACACATGGAAAGACTTTCAGAAAAGAATGAGGAAGCAAAGCAAGAGGTTTTATGCTTGGGCATCAAGTGGAACCTGGTTAAAAAAGCGGCAGAGTTGGGGAGCAGTCTGACATCAATTCTCCGTTCTGAATGATGTGGAGTCCCTGCTCTGGTATTCACTGTTCTTCACTGTTTGGTCCTCAGGCGAGAGATCAAGGCAAATGAATAGCACATTCCTCCCGTTTTCCAGGTGTAAGCCTGTTTTGGGGTAGATGGCATCTGGAAGTTCTTGGTGAAGTCTCAGATTTTACAAGAAATGTCACACAGAAGGCTAAATCAACCAGGATGTTAATTAGGTTTGATTTGGAGATACCTTGCTTGTATTTGCACATCAGATTGTGCAGATCCTATTCAGCATGGAGAAATGAACACTAAACTCTCATGGAAAGGAAGAGCTGGCAAAGTCAGGTATGAAACTGAATGCTCGCCTCACCTTGGCCTTTGATTTTGCAAAAATAAAATAGAGAAAAACAAGAAGGTAGATTTTACAAGCAAATAAGGCAATTTGGCTTTATTTAAAATATATTTCATAATCTACATTTTCATGAATTGAGTCTTCCTCCCAATAAAATTAATAAACACCAATGCTGGTTTGCTGTGGTCTGAGTGATGAAGTTGTGGGTGATGTTTGCCAGTGGCCCTGGTATGACAGAGGAAGCACAAGGCAGCAATTCCTGGGAATACCAGATTTATCCAAAATGTTATAAAAATTTTTAAATTCAGAATAAGGCAGGTGCTATTTTTTCAGTGCTATTTTGAAGTTGTTGAGAATTTGGGCATAAATTAGATCTTAATCATGTTTTAAATGTTTTCACAAAACTTGGGATATCAAGATCTTACAAGGGTAAAGTTTCTCAAAGGACAACCTATTTCATAAAGCAAAAATCATTGGGCAAATTCCACTGCCACATGTTATGCCGGAGTCCAGCTCCAGCCTGGGTTTCGGAACTCGGGAAGGGTGCGTGGACGAGGCGCAGAAAGAAAGAGATGGACCACTAGGTTTCCATGATGATAGTGGACACGGCAATAAAGCCGTCTGCTTTATTTATACAGAATCAGTTAAACTCTGGCTCAGACTTTCCACGTCATGGTCAAGTGGGTGTTTCTAAGAACAACCATGCCATCTGCTTTATCCAAAAACAATAGAAATTCCTGCTACGATTCTTATCCTACAACCTAATCTTGTATCACAAAGGAGAACCTAAAGATTAAGGAAAGGGTGAAACCCTAAATACAGGTCCCTTGATTAGCATAAGGTCAATGGGGACACCCAAAACAGTAGGAATAATAGAAGGCCCTTTTGTAAGACATTATCATTGACATTAACCTCCAAGTTCACATTGTGTAAAAAGCCAGTCTCACAATAATGAAAATGCCTGGACAGATTAGAATTCTTCCACTGAGCTGGCATAGTAGGCACGGGGAATGTCCAAGTGAAAAGCACACGGAGACCATGGTGGTGGTAGAAGTGCTGGGAGCTGTCTGCTCCAAAGCCTCCTTATTACATATTATCTCCTCTTCCCCCCAAGTCCATTAACAGGACAATAGGACGTCAATGAGTCTGCAAAGGCCAGGTGCTACTGCCTTAGGCCTGATTCCTGAGTGCTCAGCTAAAGCAATGTAAATCAGCTCCACAGCCCACAACAATGTTAACTGCTGTGTCCCAATAAAATTATAGATGTATTAGAATCTGTTATTTTCTACAGAGTACTGTCCAACTGGAAACTGAAGAACTCTTCATTGTTCCCAAATTGTGTTTGAACCTAAGTGGAAATGACCATGGAATGATACACACATCAATTCATAAGCTTTTTCTCCCTTTAAATATTTCTCTCTTGCATTTTGAGGCAGGGTTACCTTCCTATTACCTCAAATTTTCAGGAATGACAGAATCTACTAAAAGAGGAAGTGGGTATTTGGTAATTATGTCAACTTCAAAGTCAAAAAGTTATAGCAAAGGGCTTGGCAGCGTGGACTAGTGGCTAAGGTCCTTGCCTTGATCCCATATGGCCGCTGGTTCTAATCCCGGCAGCTCCACTTCCTCTCTGTCTCTCCTCCTCTCAGTATATCTGACTTTGTAATAAAAAAAAATAAAATAAATCTTTAAAAAAAAAGTTATAGCAAAAGAGTATAAAGTGAAGGCTCCTTTCGAGCCCCCGCTTTAAAACTGAAATTAATATTGATGTTTCTGCAAGCACAAGTACTGAGGATATAGATTACAGGAAATGATGTCTGAGATGGCGGTTTTATGTTTAAAGAATATCACTGCTACTAAAGACTGTGTAAATACATTTTTAAAGTCAGTCAATTTAGTGTAGATGTGGTTGCTTTGAACTGTTGGTGTTTGAGAGGCAGAAGAGGATTCTAGCCTGTGAACCTGAATTGGAGTCCTAATCCGTGACCTATTAGCTGGAGGGATATTGGAGAAGTTATTATGCTTCCTAAGTCTCAGGTGTCTTGTCTCGGTTTTCAGCTGGGATTATGACAGTGCTTGCCTTTAGACAGTCATGAGGGTATTTGAATGGCAATATATGTAGAACACATTTTCTAAACTCTAGATTTTGGTTTTATTAGTAGAATAGATTGAGCCATTTTGGGGGGTGGATGTTTGACACAGTGGTTAAGCCACTGCTCCACTCCCATACTGAAATGCTGGGATTAGAACTCTGGCTGTTCTGAAGTGCTCCCTGTAGACAGTAGATGATGGCTTGGGTTTTTGGATTCCTTAAATCTTTAAATCTTAAATCTTTAAACTTGGAACAATATATATCTTAAAAGGTTGTTTGATGGTTAAATGTTGGGACTAAATGCATGTAAATCACTTGTATGACAATTATTGGACTCCCATCTAATACAATTTTTAGTAGCTGCGCAATAGATATTTTACAAATTTGGTACCCATCATTCTCATATGTTCTTCTAAATTTTTATGTATCTGTGCATCCTACATAGTGATAATATGTAGATTCTAAGAGTTACATATATGTATTATTTTATAACATGCTTGTTTTATTCAGCATTAAGTTTTTCAGATTTATTTATGCTCTTTGCTACATGGTTGGTTTATTTATGTTAGCTTTTTATGGGGGTTGAGACATTATATAAATGTACCATAGTTTATCTACCTGCATGAATATTTGTGTTGTTTCTTGCTTTTTATTATTTTTATTTTTATGGATGCAAGTAAAGTTACAGTATTTATAAAAGCTTCATTGCCTTTCTTGTTTTGCTAAGGACTAAATTCAGAAGTAGAAACTCTGAGGTAGAAGATGTGTATCCTGCTGGTTCATTGCAAAGGCCAAATGGTCCTTACTGGTGGCTATGCATGCATAGGAGAGCACATTTATGTCCTTAGAAAAAGATACCGATTTTAAATTAAATAGAAAAAGGAAAATTATTTCTATATCTGACTATAAAAGGTCATATTTCTGTTCAAACAAAACCCCTAAAAATGAAGACCCAAGACTAGGCAGAGTCTGGGAGATAGAAGTGGAATGCATGTGTCTGAAAAATGGTTAGGCTCCAGGATGATAAAGAACTCCTACAAATTAGTAAGTAAGAGTCAATAAAGGATTTTAATGGAGAAGTCACAAAAAAGAAATCTTATATGGCCAATAAACACTTCAAAAGATATTAAGTTCTGCTAGTAATCTGACAAGTGCCCAAATATAGCTATGATTTCTTTCCTTCTTGCCTGTATTTCTTGGTCTCTTGTCATTGGTACTTGCACATTATATTTTAGTGGAAAAGAGCAACCCTTGTGTCTTAAGCATGTCTTGTGTTTTATAACTCCAATCATGCCATTCTCACACCTAGGTTGTTTGATCCTACCCAGTACTCTTGGTGCATTCCCGTCTAGTCTTTGAGACTTGGTTCGGTTACACCTGTCCTCCATGAAACCTACTCAGAAAGTCTTTGTGATTTCTTCCTTTTCATTTAGGAATATGTTTTTCTAATTTCTTAACTGGTAACTCCTCTCACACGTACCCCTTCAGTCTCAAGGGTCAACGCAAGACAGGAATGTGCAGGACTCCCATACATGCCTCTGTATAAAATGACAAGTGTCAATCTCCAGCTGCATAAGGAAAACTTTCATTTCCTGATCCCAGGGGTCAGCAAAGTCTTGAATGCCTACTGACTACACACTGATGGACATTCAGTGAGTGAATACATACACTAAAAGGAGAGGGAGATAGAGGCAGGGAGGGAGGGAGGGAGAGAGAGAGAGAGAGAGAGAGAGAGAGAGAGAGAGAGATGACAAATATAGTAGGAGTGTTGCCATTTTGTTCATTATTCAGATCACAGCAAAATGAAAACCTTGTGCTTTATCTTAAAAAAAGTTGGATTTATAGGTTAGAATGTGATTTACTGAAAAAATAAACTCAAATGCACATAGAACTTTTGAGATTTTCTTGTCTAAGTGGTAATGTCTAGGTGAATTGAATTAAGGATTCAGTAAGTCCTCAATCAAATAGATGTAAAAATTTCATGACATGGACAAAATCCTTCATTTCCTGGCATGGATTCTTAATGTGCACAACCAAAACTATATATACTATCAAGAACTTTCTAGCATTAATGCTTATGTTGTAAAATTTCTAACTTGTCATATATTACTATGAGTTTCTTGGGTCTTCCTTTGTTTCAGAACAAGACAGAAAGCTGGAAATCCAGGGAAAGAGGATGTGGTGGTACCAGATGAAAAATTACAAATAATATCTCCCATCTGACCTTTAATTTTAATCACCACATGAGAGGAAAGACCTGGGATTGTTAGTCTACAGTGTTCTCAATTTAAAATAGTCTATACATTAAGAATGAAAATGGTTGTACTGAGTGAGTCTCCTATTCCTGAAATATCCATGTGTAGTTTGTAAGGACCTGGTCAAGTTGTTCAATTGCAATTCAAGTATGCAAGGTAGCAATTTAAGATTCAATGATTTTTCAAGATTTTTCTTCTTCAGAAGGGGGGAAAGCTAGGGGAATAATGATGAAATGACAATAGCGCCTGTGTCACTATATTGGTCAGGGGACCCATGTGAGGGTCTACAGAACTCTGATCAGTTAATTAGGGCTTCAGGCTACACCAAAAGCATAATTTGATGATGCTATTCATGACCAAATGTCAGAGAAATCAAGTACTCTTGGACTAGAAGGAAAGCCTTTTTCATAAGAGTAGCATTTGATCTTCTGTACATGAAAGATACATCATCACCCTGAGATTAGAAGCCTGAGCCAGAATGGCAAATGAAATACAAAGTTAAGCACACTTTATATGCTGGGCCGCAGTGGGGAAAGATGAACCAAATGTATGCCGCTTGTAAAGAAAATAATGATGGGTAATTTAGGCGAAATTTACCATTGTATGGAATAAAGGGGAAAATGTTGATTGGGAAGAAGGATTTTCATCCTTGTAGCTGAATTAATCATTAGTTTGGAAGAGGCATGTTTCTTGTGACTTGGTTTTTTTTTGGGGGGTGGCGCACACAAAAAAGGGATATTAGGTGGGATCTTCTAGAAACAGTACTTGAGATAAGGATTCTTTCAGGGTGGTTCTGAGGAGGGCTGATGGGACAAGAAGCACAAGAAAGCAGTCAGGGCAAAAAGTGCTAAGCAAAAGTGTGTTAACAGTGAGCAACTTGTTTGTATTGGCATTTGAGAAAACAACCGAGAGATTTCCTTTCCGTCTTTTGCTTTTCTCCCCAGAAGTAAGCCATAAATCCTAGAGAATTCTCTTTCTCCTAAAGGTATCCTATGACCCTTTGGTTAAGAGGTTTCCATGCTATACCTGGAAGAAAGGTTTATCTCTGAAGAGGAGAATTTGGATACACAGGTCTTGTGACATTCTTCCCAGTTTTAATTGTTCATGGTCTAAAATTCTGACATTAACACGTAGATTTTTACACACTTACATAAGTGAACTTATCAAGCCAGAGAGCTTGGCTTTCTTCTTCTGGGGTGTGTGTAGGTGTGTGACTGGAGCCTCTCTGCTCTTCTGTACCAGGTCTTTACATTGCTTCTAATACTGTGTCTTGGTACCATTGTCCAACCTCTCTATCCTCCTCCTCACCTACCTTATCAACCTCTAATAATCACTATTTTAAGTTTGGATACATTATTAGCTTCCACATTTGAGAATACTATTAGTTTATCTTTTGTGTTTGCCTTATTTCACTTAATATAACTTTTAGTTCTATCCATTTTCCACCAAATAGAATTTCATTCTTCTCATGACTAAGATTCCATTGTGTATATATACTATGCTTTTCTTATTCATTTTTCCATTAATGGATGTATAGTGTGGTTTCATGTCTTGACTGCTAGGAATAGTGATGCAGTGAACTTCATAGTGTGATGTTCTTTCTATGCAGTTTTCATTTCCTTTGGTTATATACTTAGAGATGGGATAGATGAATCGTTAAGATCTATTTGTTTTCTTTCTTATAAACTTTGATATTGTTTACCATAATGACTGTACTGATTTGCATTCTCACCAAAAATATGTAAGGGTACCTTTTTCTCTACATATTTTCCAGAAATTTTTTATTTTGTTTTTAAATAAGATGTTTAAGAATGTGTTTGACAGGTAGAGTTACAGAGATTTAAAAAGAAGAGCTAGAAAGAGAGATTTTCTATTCAGTGGTTTATTCCCCATGGCTGCAATAGCCAAAAGTCAGAAGCTTCATCTATCTCTCTTGTGCTGTTGCACAGACCCAAGGACTTGGGCCAACCTGTGCTACTTCCATCCTAGCAGTAACAGGGAACTAAATGAAAAGTGGAACAGTCAACACTTGAATTGGTATCCATATGGAATGCTGGAGTTTTTTGTTTTGTTTTTTTTTTTTTTGAACATCAAATGCTATGCTATTTATTAAATTTTTTTAAATTATTTATTATTTAACTTCAGTAATTACATTGTATTATGTGACACAATTACATAGATACTTGGGTTCTCCCCACCCCTTCCCAAACCCTCCCACCATGGTGGATTCCTCCACCTAGTTGCATAACCACAGCTCAAGTTCAGTTGAGATTCCCCCATTGCAAGCGTATACCAAACATAGAGTCCAGCATCTTATTGTCCAGTCAAGTTCAACGGCTTCTTAGGTATACCCTCTCTGGTCTGAAGACAGAGCCAGCAGAGTATCATCCCAGTCAATTGAAAGCTCCAACATACCATCAGCAAAAATTTACATCATTATGGAATTAATTGACATAGTAATGAGTAAATATGTTAAAAGTAAATGCGAGTTCCCAGCCACCAGTTTTAAGTGGTAGCTTAACCTGTTAGCACCACAAGGCCAGACCCTTGCGTCTTGTTTTAGAACATTTTCTGTAGAGTAAGATGATACCTTATGGTGATTCTTATTTGTATTCCTCTGTTGACTAGTGATAGCAAGCATTTTTCCATGTATCTGTAGGCCATTTGTATTTCTTCTTCTGAGTAAAGTCTGCGCAGTTTATTTGTACATTATGTAATTTGTTTTGTAGTTGTTATTGTTGATCTTCAAGGGATCCTTATATATCCTGGATATTAATCTTTTTCCTGATTAGTAGTATACACATATTTTCTCTGAGGACCAATGTGACATGACGAGTGAATCTGCCATCTGCAGAACCAGAATCCCAGTGGAAGATGGCCCAAGTCCTTGGGCCCCTGCACTCGTGTGGGAGACCTCGAAGAAGTGCGCTCGACTCCAAGCCTGGGGCTGGTCCAGTTTCTACCATAAAGGCCATTGGGAGAGTGAACCAGTAGATGAAGATTCTGTCTCTCACCCCCAAAACTCCCTTTTTCTCTGTAATCCTGCCTCTCACATAAATACATCTTTTAAAAGTATTTTCTCCAGTGCTGTTAGTTATCTCTTATCACTATTGATTGTTACCTTTGCTGTGCAGGATCATTTTAGTTTCATGTTTCAGTTTATCCTCTTGGCTTTTGCTGACTATGATTTTGGTGCTTTGGGGATCTTAAATGTAATTGGCTACATCAATGTGTTGAAATGTTTCCCTTGCATTTTCCTCTTAACATATTCAGATCTTACATTTAGATCTTAGATTATTTTGGTTGAATTTTGCATAGGAAGAGAGATAGGGCAAGCCCTTGAGTTTCCTATATGTACGTATCAAGTTTCCTTAGTACCATCTATTAAAGAGACAATCTTTGTTCCAGAAAAAAAAATCACTTTTGTCAAAGATGAGCTGGTTATAGAGCTGTAGACTAACTTTGAATCTCTGATCCATTGGTGTATGTATCTTTTTTGGCAGTACAATGCTATTTTATTTAAATTAGATATGTAAATGTGGTCTGTTGGATGTGCACACACTGATTTTATTGATCTCTGTAATATTATACGGTAACCTTTTTTGATTTTATGCTTTTTTGCCTGGATGTCTATTTTGTCTGATGGATCTAATAGCTATTCCTATATAGTTTTGCTTTCTGTTTACATGAAATATCTTTTCATATCCTTTCACATTTTTTGCGTGTGTGTCGTTACTGATGAAATGTTGTTCCCGTAGGCAGTATGTTACTGGATCTTGTTTACTCTGTAAACTGTATCTTTTAATTGGGGAGTTAGTTGAAAGGTTATCATTGACAGGTGTGATTTAGTCCTATTATTTAAAAATGCTTCTCTTTATTCTGAATACTCTTTATTCTTTCTCAGGTTTTATACTTTCACATTTTTTAAAAAATAATGGTTGTTACTTTCTTTTACTTCTGTGCCTAAGACTCCCTTAAGCATCTTTTTAGTCTGGTGTGGTGGTGATGAATGAAGTTTTCTTTGTCTTGGGAAGTCTTTATTTCTCTTTTATTTATGAAAGATATCTTTGGTGGGTTAAGTATTCTGGATTAGCAGATTTTTTTTTTCTTTCAGAACTTGGAGTGTAGCTTTTCATTCCCTCATGGCCTCTAAGATTTCTACTGAAAAATCTGCTGTCAACATAATGCAGGGTTCTCTTCAAAAGTGACCCAGTGTTTTTCTCTGAGAAATTTTGGATTTTCTCTTTATGTTGGGCTTTTGAGAGTTTGACTATAAAGTGTCATGATAGGGTTCATTTCTGCTGGTGACCTGTTGATGTCCTATGGGCCTCCTGAACTTGGATGTACTTCTTTATCTCCAGATTGGGGAATTTTTCAGCTATTTGTCATTAAATGGGTTTTCTAAATCTCTGCTCTTCTCTTTGCCCCCAGGAATCCTCAAAGTTAGAATATTAACTTGTTTTATGGTGTCCCAAATACCCTAAGACTGGCTTCCCCCTCTTTTTTTATTGAAGCAGAAAAATAGTGAAGAAACTACATGGCGTATCAGTGAATAACCGCGAGCCAAGATGCTTTCAGATTGAAGTTTTTATGGATTTTGGATGAACCTCTGGTTTTCTCTTCTCTCCTCCCTGCCTGTGATGACTCTCTGAGTACAGGGCTGCAGGGTGTGGTAGCAGGGAGAGCTCTGTTCTCCATTTATTATTATTAACCTCTATCCTTTTTGTTCAATCATATTTCTACAGAATTATTTGCTTCTTCATCAAAATTACATGTAAATTTCTCTGCTCTAGCTCCTCATTTCTGAAGTTGCTTGGTGATGTAAGACTTATTAAATTAATTTATAAATTTTTCTCTTGCTAATCTATCTTTCATTGAGAGGGCCTCAGTCATGGACTTTGTGAAGAATAACAAAAGCAGTTGTTGTTTTTCCCTGGAGTGAATATGTAGAGTGACCCAGCTGATGAGGACTAGAGACCAAGAATTTTCTATGTTTTCTATGTTTTTCAATTCCATACCAGATTTTAAGATACTAAAAATGTGTATCCTGTACATTCTCTGAAGTTGTCTGAATAGCTATTTATGTACATATTTCACATTTTATATTTTCAACTTTGGGCTAAAGTTCACCGTGTCAAAAGTCAATTGCTCATGTCCCATTGGCAGTCATTAGGAGAAACGCACGGGAATGTTTTAAACATTCTGTTCTCAAGCACTTGGTAAAGTGGCAGGATTGTAGGATTGCTACAGTCCTCTAGGTTTCCCTGAGCTCTGATGTCACCCCAAATGCCTCGGCCTATTTGTTCAACATATGGAATTCATGCCAAATTCTTGTGCTATTACCAGAATATATAATTGGAATACTTGCCTGTCTGTCAATATTCTGATATAAAATCATTCTGAAGTCATACAAGAGTTAGTCCTTTCTGTATAATGCCTCATAAAGCACCCATGTCAAATCTAAACCAACTGATTAGTACTGTAATTTATGGATGGCCAAGTGAAAAAGTTTTTAATGGATCATAACGTATTTGTCAGCTGTAAGAATAATTTGGAGGAAACCAGATGGCTCAAATACAGACTTTTTGTTGCTCAACCTGCTGGATTTTTGCAGCTTACAGTGAAGAAAACTCCTTTTGATCCTTTTTTGTAGAATTGTAATTTTATTTCCTATTATTTTTCAGCATGACATCATGAATTTTATGATTGGAGCCAAATAAATAATGTAATTTTTTTCTATAAATAAATAAGTACAGGTTTGTTTCAGAGGCAAGAAAGTTCCCTTTTCAATTAATTTGGATTTGACAACACAGGAAGGGGAAAAATCAACTTACATAAATGGCTAAAAATACAAATATCCAATGGATTGAAGGAGAAATATAAATCACTGACAAGTAGATGAAAATAGTCAATTAAATCATCAGAGTTAGTAAGCAGTTCAAAGACATTTTATTTATGGAAGTTACAGTGTGTGTTATATGCTACTTTGGCAATATTTAATATGTTATTAAGTTGTCTGTCACCTAAAAAAATAAATTACACTTCTAATTAATGATACACTTATTGGCATTTTACTGTTCACATTTATTAAAAAAAAATTCAGTGCAGGAAATGCCTGTCACTTCTTGCTAGTAATAAGCATGATTTGTTGAAATCTTCTTGTGTGACATAACTATTTGTGCTAATACAGATACTATGTCATTATTTAAAATAACTTTATTGTTTTACCTATAAGGAAATTATGGCTCAATGACTCTAAGATTTCCCAGAAATGATATTGTTGAAAGTGGAGTTTGGATTTAAACTTGGATCTCTTTTATTCTGTTAAGTCTCCATCCTACTATGAGATAAACCATAATGTGTCATGGGGTCTGTATTGGAATAGGGTTATAAATGTATTCATTTTTCTATGTGATCTGCTGATATTAGGAAATTAAGGGGAGAGATTAAATGAAGAATGGTAACCCAAGATAGAGAGGAGAGGTTCTTTCTTTTTTTAAAGATTTTTATTTGAAAAGCAGTGCTAAAGATAAAAGGAGAAAGACCTCAAATGGGTCTCCTGTGTGGATGGCAGGGACCCAAGCTCTGAGACCATCCTTGGCTTCTGGATCAAAAGTGTAAGTGGAGCTGATGCTCATATAGCTTAACTATCTTTGCTGCAATGCCTGTACCAGAGAAAGGAGTTTCTGAGAGGGAGAAAACCAGTCTTTACTGTCAGCCAACTGGTCTTAAGTATCCATCTGGACCATGGAATTGTCAAACATCTCTCTCTCCCAGATAAAAGAGCGACTGTTGCTTCTTCACTTAACAATTAACTCCCTCTGTTTATTGTGCTTTTTAGATACAAGCTATTAACATGCACACTCTCTTGTAGCACTAGATGAAGAATAAAACTATACTGTCTTCAACACTTTCCGTTTCACCTCATACAAGCAGAGTTACTGTAATAACTCCCACAACTCCCACCTTATCCTATCTTTCTGGGACAAATTACATATCCCCATGCATATTGTTTTTCATATTGCAATGGGACAATAAATTCAACTGAATTTAATTACAGATGTGGTATTTGTTGGTTTTTGTCCCTGATCAAGAAGACATTACATAGTTCCTTTCTCTAATGAATCTCCTGATGAATTATCACATTGCCACCACTGCTTTAACTCTCAAGGAAAGATTTCTGGTTTTACTAGGAGTTGGCAAAAAAACTCCATAAATAACCAGTTCATTATTATTTTCATCTTTGTAAACCATCGGAGCTCTATTGTAAATATTTATAATTTTCTCATGTAACACAAAGGTAGCACAAGAATACATGAACAAACAAGCGTCTCTGGATTAGGTCTAGTGAGTGGCTGTTTTGAAATTCCTGAATGTAATTAATGAATAATGTAATTAATGAATTAAAAAAAGGAAAAGATCTTGCTAAAAAATAAATAAATATACTATATATAAAAAAAAAGAAATTCCTGAATCTGATTGGTTTTATGGAGTTGTCTGTTAGAATGACACAGGCTTTTTTTTTTCTAATTTCTTCTTTTCTAGTTGCTTTTATTTTCCCAACTAGTGCATGATGACTGTAGAAACTTCTCCCCTATGATTGCCAGATAAACACGTGTTTTTATTCAGTTAGAACTCTAAATTACTTAAGATGTATAAAATAACCTTTGCACATTTCAATGGTTTTTCTGGGTTTTCCCAGAAAAATGAATCAGTGCAGTCATTCAAGTGAAATTGTATCTGCTAAACCACAACTCTTCACAAATGGTAGGTAGAGGAATAACTTCCTCCCATTGGGAGTTCAGTTATAGCTGGAGTCAACAACGCAATCATGAAGAATAAATAATGAAAGTTTATAGATTTGAATTGAGTGCTAATGCTAAGAGATTCCCACGGAGGGAATGAATGATTCCAGTAGGCTCAGAATAAAGAAAGATTTTAGAAATTTGCAGGTTATAAAACTAGGAAGAGTTCGATTCACGGACTTAACTGTGAGTCTGGGCAGCTAAACTGGCCTAGGTACACTTCAATCACTCAGTAGCCATATATTATTAAAGATTAGTATTTTCGGTTGTACACATCTGACACTAGGTAACATAAGCATTGAACCAAGGCACTCTGATAAGCTACTAAGTGGGAGTGGTTATCTTATCAAGTACTCTAACCACTAGGCCCAATGACTGTCCTATATATAGATTTCAAATTTGTGGCAAAAGCTTGCTTTTAATTCCACTTTCCATCAAACTTTTTGGAGTACCTTTACATTATAAAATAAAGTTGAATAGGTAGGCATGATATTGGACGATCTAATGAGCTAATAAAGAGAAAAGCACGGTTTGAAGAAGCGGCTCTGTAACACCTGGTGTCAAGAACTAACTTTGTCATTTATTGGGTACACAGCATTCAGCACATCCTTTATACCTCATGGGTTTGCTTTCCAATCTATAAAATCTTAAATAGCAAATAGCAACTTTATATTACCATTCTCAGGTCTAAATGAAATCATGTAAAGGAAAGTACTTTATAAACTGAAGAGTTATAAGTATTACAGCTATTCTGAATTTTAATATAGGGATTTAAATTTTGTTGATTTATTGCTTGTCCACAGTCTGAGCAAATACAGCATAGAGTGACCGCGTTGTGGGGTTCGCTTCTGTGATTTCCACAGATACTTTCTCTGAAGCCTGTTTTCATCCAGAAATACAAATTTGTTTGTGTGTTTGTATCCGCTGGGGAGGATTAATAAGGATGCAAAGCACTGTTGGTGTTTCTCTTTACACATCGATTTCAATATAGATATACTTCCTCTTTAAGACAACAAGTAAACAGGTGCTTCTCACACTTTCATATTCCAGAACTGAAATGGAATTTACTGAGGTTCTCTCTCTCCCCTTCATCTGAAGTGTATCTTGCCATTGCTGGTGGAACCAGCACTTTGGCAGCCTGCCTTTAAGAAAAATTTTCTGATAAGCTAAATTGCCCCACAGTCTCAATGACCAAGTTCCCTTTTGTCAAAATATAAGAAGTTGGTGCTTGTGGTGACAATGCAGAAACTCTGGGGAGAAAAAGTATGTTTTTCAGGTTGGGTGACTTTTTTTCATTGTTCATCCTAAAAGCAAGCCTTTCCCTTTCTTCCCTAATTGAACATTTAGGAAAGCAGTGATTATTCAACCACAAGGAACACAGGCCTGTCAAACTCTCCCTCCCTCTTTTTCTTTAGTGCAGGCTGCTGTGATTTCTGAGGAGCCATGTCAGGAACAGATGCTTGCAGGGCTCAGAGATGTAGTTAGTGCTTCTGAAAGGCTCCTCAGGGAGCCCTTTCTTTGCAGTCAGCTCCCCCACTTGTTCAACAACTCCAGTGAGCCTAGAGTTGAGCTGAGTTATTGCTGAATCAGGGGGAGGGTTGCATTCTTAACAGGGCAGAGCTAACTCTGCTCTGTTCTTAAGTGAGCTCAATGGAAGATACGTTAACCGGGACTCTACTTGCTTTCTCTGTATGGAGAGAGGGGCACAAAACTGAGGATGCCGATTCATTAAATGACCAAAATGCCAAGGAGAGAGCTAAGAAGAAACCACAAAAGCTAGGGTCACATACACCTTCTCAACTCTCTGAACTTGCTCTCTTTTCCCAGCATGAGGTCATTTTATAGAGAGAAGAAGAGCAGGAATGTGAAGGATAAATACAGATCTCATGACTAAATGGGTCCTCTTTCTTTGGAAATCAAATGATATGAGAAACATCTGAATGTCATTTTGAAACTGGGGAGCAATGGTAAGAAGGAAAAGGTGGCATTCCTTATGTCTTCATGGTCGCCAATGTGTAGATAATGCTTCTCTGTCTTCTCTGCTTATTTGAGGAAGGGGACATGAGACCGAATGGAGTGACAGGGAGAAAGGAAGGCCATTAGAGGACCAGCTCATATGCATACCTTTTGAATGGCAAGAATGCATCCAATTCTTGAGGGCCAGAAAAAAATCAAGCAGGGAATTGTAATGTCAAGATCTTCTACCAGCAGTATATGTTAGAAGTAACTTAGTGACTTTGTGTCAGTGCCCTTATAAAAGAAGTCCAGGAGGGCCTCCTTCTTCCCACCCTCTGAAGATACAGGAAGAAGTCACCCTGTGTAAAGCAGAGAGAAAACTGTCATCACATACAAAATCAAACGATGCCTTGCTCTTGGAATTTTCAACCTCTAGGACAGTGAAGAATACATTTATGTTTATAAACGATCTAGTGTATGATGTTTTATTACAGCAGCCCTAAAGTTAAGACATCAGTAGCAATTTTATTTGGATGCTTTAAGCTTCTAAGACTTATGGAGACTTCTAGGAGTTTTCTTTGTGGACTAGGTGAATATCCAGAGCACACACTGGGAACTGATGCTGCCTTTTCTGTTTGCAACTAGGCAGAGACTAGGACTCTGTGCCGTTGGCCGTTACTCCAGAGTAGAATGAGCACTGGTCACAACATGTTCAGTGTATGTTGTTGGACATGCTCTGTCAGTGAAAATACACCTCCAATTAGCCTTTTCTGGCCCAAATGTCTCAAGCTAATTGGCCTGAAATTTCCAGTAATGGTCATTATCAAGGATCAGGAAGAAAAGCTCAGGGCATTGTTTCTAAGACAACACAACTTAAAAATTTCTCACATATCCAGAGAGGAGTCAAAGGGCATTGCTCCAATAAGAACTTATAATCATGGCTATAAAGGATTTAAAATGAGGGAGGCATTAGAATTCATCAGATGAACTCGTAAATGAAGGAAGCTGAGACCTAGACGGAAATAAAGATGACTTGCCAATCATCACTGGGCCACTTAGGGTCAGGCTGTCTCCTGACCTATAGACACCTTTAGCATTCCCCATCAGTCATGCTATTTGTATAGAATGTCTAGCTGCATTTTAGGAAGCAGGGTAAGAAACTTAGTTTTATAGCAAAGAGACATAGGAATCTATGAGAGAAAACAAAATAGGAAAGCAATGGAGAAAGTAGAAAGGAGGAAAAGAAGAGTGCTCGTTCCTCATGCTTGTTTTAAATGCTTTAGAAGCTGTTTCCCAAGGCTGTCACTAACTAGTTCTGGTGTAATTGATGGAGTAGAGCAGTAGGTCTAGGGATGATTTGTTTGAAGCAAAGTCTTCAGGAAAGCAAACAACCCTTGTCATGGAGCTAGAAAGACTGTCTTCAGGAACTGTTTGGCCTAGATCAGATTTTTCTGTAGATCCCAGGTTTCCTTTTTTAATTCTTTCATCTCATTATCTCTGGAAATCTAAGTTTGCAGCTGTTGCCAACACTACCAATAGTTATGGTTTCTCCTGAATTTAAGAGAATGTGTGCTGTTGCCCTAAGTGGTGTTTTTATATTACCAGTTTCATTCTCACACACAAAACGTATCCTCAGATTACAGATGAGGAAAACGACTTAGGAGTCATTTGTAGTTGAGTAACTTCATCTGAGTCACAGGGCTAGCAAATTATGGTGGCAAGACTTGAAGGCAGGCAGGTGCTCCTAATGTCTGGGCTAACTGATTCCACAGTTTTCTGTGCCATGTATGGATGACTACTCTTACATCAATATAGACATATACTTTCTTTTATTAAAAAATAAAATTTATTTGAGAGGCAGAATGACAGAGGAAGAGTGGGAAGAGAGGGAGTGAGGGAAGGAATGAGGTGTGTCAGAGAGAGAAATAACCTTTATGTCAATTTTCTATACACTGATTTATGACCTCAAACACCTGCAATAGTTGGGGCTGCACAGGAACTCAATCCAGGACTCTCCTATGGGTAGCAGAATTCCCAGTACCAGAGCTGTCATCTTCTGCTTCCCACACATATCTGTACAAGGCCAAGTAAGTAATAGGGTAGCCAGCAACTTGAATTTGATGTGAGTATCTAGAGTGGTGGCTTAATCCATAGCATCACAATCCTGTCCTGACACATACTTTATTATCCATTATATCTCTCCATCCCAGTTGCCAAATTTCAAAATAAAATTGTGCACGTGTGTGTGTGTGTGTATGTGCCTGTGTGGATGGAAGGGAATATTTATAAACTACAGAAATTTGTTTCTCACAGTTTTGGTCCTTGGAAGCTCAAGATCATATCACTGGCATATTCAGTGCGTAGTGAGGGCCTTCTTCCTGGTTTATCAATGGCTGTTTTCAACTACATATTCTACCCTTCCTACAGGTAATGAGATGACTTAGTATCTGAGGAACAACACAATTTAGTGTCAAGTCACTGAAGTGGAAAGACCACGTTTTAAACTCACACAAATTATGCTTTTCTATCAATTTTCCAAAGTTCTGAAAAGGCCTTACTCTTGCTATGTGTAGAAATTTTCTGAGAACATGCTACCGTAAGAATCTTGAGAGTGAGTGTTTCCAACAGGGAGCCCTCTCTGAAATTCTGTTGATTAGTTCCGCAGGACTCCAGGCACAAATACATTTGTAGCAGTAGGTGAACCTGAGAGGATCAGAAGAGTAGGGGACCATCACTTGAAGGGACTTTATTTACTAAAGTCTACCAAGAGTTTCTAAATATCTTCTTTTTTTTAAAAAAAAAAGATTTATTTTATTTTTATTACAAAGTCAGATATACTGAGAGGAGGAGAGATAGAGAGGAAGTGGAGCTGCCGGGATTAGAACCAGCAGCCATATGGGATCAAGGCGAGGACCTTAGCCACTAGGCCACGCTGCCAAGCCCTAAATATCTTCTTAAAAACAAGTTGCATTTAAGAAATGGTGACAACAGCTTAAATCAAACCCCCAAATGTTGGAAGCAGAAAAAAAAATAGACTTACATGCTAATGTCAGTATTTTGTATTAATGAAACATTTTCAAAATGTAGAAAAAGTTTTAAGCTTAGTTAATTGGAAAATCTAGGAAGGGAAATTAAGAATACAATGCACATGGTCTGTGGAATTAGCTGCCAGTAAAATGTTCATTTTGGAGCAGGGAGGAAGCTAGTTACACATGAAGTGTGTCACCTGTTTACATTTTGTCCTAGGTGTCGAAGGATTTAGTGTATCAATGCTAATTGACTGCTCCTTACCACCTGCTCGCCATTTTCAAGTCTGAAATTCTAATGAAAGTGGTCCACACCTTTTAGAAAATCCTGGTTTTTTTTTTTTTTTTTTTTAGAATTATATATCCTACTTGTTCATTTCTTGTCTTGTTCATTAGTGAGTAAACGGCCTCAAAAGCATACTTGGTAGCTTCATGTGCTCTACTGTAAAGCATATGTAACACAGCCACCAACTTTTGCATATCATCTGAAAATCTTCTGAAGCCGAACTAAAAGTATCTCACCATTTTCCAGATTGTTCTCAGAGCAGTTAAAATAACTGAGCCTTGGATCATCAGTCCTAAAGGTCGGTCAAAACACCTACTGCACACTTGAAAAGATAAATGCAAGATCAAAAAATAAAGCAAGGATTATTGGTATACAGATGAACCTACTAAACATAAGAAATGTCTCCCTTGGCTGAGGGGATGGAAGTTGTATATGTAATAGAGTACGTTCCATCAGTCTCCCTTCTATAGTTTTCCTTGTACAGAACGTTTGAGTATTGCATGAGTCTCCCTGCACTCAAATTGCTATTTAAGTGGATCCAGAGACTTCAGAGTCAATTTCAAGCCCAGATCTGCTACTGCCTCCCCCAAAAGTTGGACTAGAAGGATGAAACCTGGTCTGTAACTTTGCGGGTTGCTTTTTATTCTTGCTTCTTTGTGTATCTCTTAGTTCTATTCAAACAAAACAGAAATCAATAAGACCACACAACCTTGCAACTTTCCTCCTTGTATGAAAAGAGAAGTAAAAAATGGTGGTGAGAAATCACTCCACATCACTGAGGATGTTTGAAGCAAAACATACCAAATGAAGGGAACTGCTGATCACCGTGCGTGGCACTTTCTAATCACAGCATGTTCCTAACCTTGCTCTTCTTAGAATGAAGAAAAGTCCCTCAAGTCATTTAAGACTATGTCACTTGCCTTGTCACATAACTAATTCTGATCAGAATCTTGAAGTGCTCTACACTACTGGCATTAAAAGCTCCCACTTCCAACTCTAGGATCCTCTTGTCCTTTCCAGTCCTGGACTCGCACTTCCGCCCATCATTCAGCTGGCTAATGATCCCCTTCCAGCAGGTGCAAATGAGTTTTCACACTCCAACCTGGCTTTTGTCAAGCCTTTAATGTAAGGAGCTAATGAGTGCTATTGCTCTGAGTTTTCTCCTGCAAAAGAAGGGTATGTCTAACTAGTGATATAATGACAAGTGCACGTTAATGTTATTCTGTTCGGTGGTGCTGAAGAGTGCTGAGAATTTAAGAAAGATGAATCCTTCAAACAAAGGCGGACTAAAAACATATTAAGCAGGGCTGTGCTGACAGCCTGATTCCATTACTTCTACATGGTCTTGAATCCACTCGAGCATAGCGACGATACCTCAGAGGAAAGAGCAAAAGAGGCAGTATCCTGATTAAAAATGCGAGCAGAGCCTGGAGGCAAGCCCGGCATGGTAATTTGGTCCAGCCCGCGAGGAGAAGCCAAGGAGGCAAAAATTGATCAGACCAAACATTGAGACTTCAGCGTTTCAGGGCACGAAATAGCTCACAGATTTGACATCCTGCCCAATACAGCTGCAAATGCATCATCTTCTCCAGGACGCTTGATGTTCTCCCTCTTCACCTCTCCCTCAACAATGGCTTTTTATGTTGGTGATAAACTTCCAGAGCTTTGGAAAGCGCTAAACCTAACAAAACCGTTTTATCCTCGGTGTGTTTAGTGTGTATGAGTGATATTTAGATGTGATGGTATGCATTTTAAACAATGCATGTAATATGTGTGCAAAAAAAAAGCCCTGTTAGAGTTTTCTGTAATTGCTATAGAAACTTCACAGTGCAAAATGTTCAGCAGTGGATAGTGAAGACTTGATGTTCCCGTATGACTTGGGGTTTCCCTGTGTTACTTACAATGCTAACACTTGTTTTCTGTGCCCTTCAGACAAAGAATCTGCTAATCGACTTTGTTCGTCTATGTATACCTTTCACTGGCTGACACCAAATGGTTCCTTCTTGTTGGTGGTGGAATAAATCAGTGATTTAATAGTGAATGCATTAAATCATCAGATAATTCAAAGTAAGCTAAAACAGGGCCTCTTATGAAATTGTTTTAGCATTTTTATTGCTTTTGTTTATTTATGAATCATTTCATACGGGATCAACATCTTTAAGGATGTTATACCAGAGTTCCTGATTTTCTTTTTACAGTATTTTATGTTTCATAATTTACATTTTTTGGTTTCTGTATTTTTTACATTTGTTTTCATCTACTTGAAAGAGACATAGACAGGGGAGGTAGAGGGAGAAGAAGAAGGAGCAAGAAACAGAGAGGTAGAGAGACATGGAGAGAGAATTGGTGAGAGAGAGAGACAGGGAATCTTTCATCCGCTTATTTATTGCATACATGCCTGGGAGAGCCAGAAAGCTCTGTCCACAGCTCCCACGTGGGTAACAGGGGTGTGAGCACTGCAGTCATCCTCTGCTGTCTCAGGATGCATTAGCAAGAAGCTGATTGTAAGTAGCAGAGCCAGAACTTGAACTTGAGCTCTATAAGATACAACATCTCAAGCAGCAACTTAAGGTGCTGTACCACAATGTCTTGTCATGAGTTTTTTGTTTTTAAATAGGAACAAAAACTTAAAGATACATGCAAAGCAGTTTAAATGTGGAGTTTAAAATATTTTCATGATTCCCTTCAAGATTCTTGTGGCCTCCTTTCTACATTAATTTAGCCATTTAAAAACCATAACATTAGTTTTCAAATGCTGCTATAACAAATTACCACAAACTGAGTGGCTTAAGAAAGCACAGATCTGCAGCGTTCAGTTTCAGAGGCCAAAACTCAGAGTCTCATTAGGTTGAAATCAAGGTGTCAGCAGAGTTGTGTTCTTTTCCAGAGTCTCAGGGGAGGCCCATTTTCCGTTGGGATTCCCAGCTTTTAGAGGTTGCCCGAGTTCTTTGGCTCCATTTCCAAAGTTGGCCACGACAGGTGAGTTTTTCTCCTATTGGGTGGCTCTGAATCTACATCCTCCTCCTTTCATTTTCCAGAAGCATTGTTGTCAGACAGGGCATACCCACATAGGCCAGGATAACACCTCCGACTGGAGGTCAGCTGATTGACGAGTATGTGTAATTTCATCTACAACTTGTGATTTGTGTTGTCAGGTAATCTAGCACACTCACAGATTCTGGGAAGTAGGATGTGAACATTTTTAAAGCACTCTTTTTTGCTTTTTATTGCCATTTTCAGTAATTTCCAAGCATGACATGTTTTTGAAATAGATAAAACCACTTGCTTTTCACAGTCATAATTTATTCATTTATATAACTGTAATTAAAATAAAGTTCAAATATTTTCATATGTCGATTTGGAAACTTAAATTGATTTAGGAAAACAATATCTCATCTAGTGGATAGAATATTGGCATTTTTGCTGCCTTATCTAATATCTTTCTTTACTAATAAAATCATAAGTTTGTTTAGGGATGATGATAACAGATTCCACTGTGGGAAATTGTCTGAATCAAGTTATAATTCTGTCACCCTCTTCCATTCCCTTGAAGCTAATGTTAGGCACATGAAAAGCCAGTTTTACCTAACAAAATCTAAGGGGTAGTCTTACACACATGTCTAGAAGCAAGTTTTGTTTTTGTAATAAAAGTGATCAATATAATTGATAGTTCTTGTTCCCCCCCCTTTTTTAAGGAAATGATAGCTGGAGCTTCAGAAGCTATTTCCTGACATGAGAAAGACACTATAGCATCATTTCTTTGTGTGACATCTTGTATTACTATACTACAAGACTAATAATCTTGCCTTCTTATAAAGTGAGAAAAGCAATCCCCTAGCCATCTTTTATTTCTTACAGTAAAATACATTACTCACTGAACTAATGAATGTAGTGTGTGGACATACTTGCCTTAATTAGCTTTGAGTATACAAAGTGTTATAAACATCAGTCAGTGGTCAACACAGGGGCAATTAGAATGAAGAAGTTTATCAGGTGGTTGGGCAGAGACTAGGTTAGGGTCCCTTAAGGTTCATTCTGCAGCTCGCTATTATGTGGTTACAAAGTGGTGTGTAGTTCAGTTGTGTTTCATGGCATACTTACTTGTATATGGCCTGAAAATGACATTTCATCTTGTTAAAGCTCAGTCTGTGTTTTGGTTAAACCAAGCCGTGATGAGTCTTCTGGATGTCCTAGATGCTGCTTTAGGTCTACCTCCCTAATTTCATCAGTTAACACTTCCCCAGCTCTTGATTAAATGGCCTAGTAATGCTGAACTGAGGGTGTCAGGCTCATTCATGATTTTTTCCCTTTGGGTGTACTGTTCATTCTGCTCGGGCTGTCCCTTCTTCCTTGATCATGTGATAAATACCTATTTGTACTTATCTCTTCAGCTCTGTTCCAGGTTATATTTCCATTGGGAAGCTCTTTTCTACCATAAGATACAGAACTCTCAGACTTTCAAGTCGAATAAATCAGTTTATCAGTATTGATTACATGTCCTTCCATTGCTTTCTGAAGTTTAAGATCATATCTAGCTCATCCACATTTATAACTTCAACATGAAATGCAGATCCTGATATGTAATGATCTCTCCATAAATAAATTCTGATCTAACCACACTACTTGAAAAGTTAAAGTTGTAGATCAGATAAATGAATGACAATTGTTAATTATTCAAAAATACATTGTTTTACAAACATATTTCTGTTCATCTTTTTTACTTGTCCTTCCTTGAAAGAAAGCATTGTTACTTCAGGGCTTGCCTTAGAGTCAGTCTGCTTGATTTGAAACCTGTCTGGGCTACCTACAAGTTTAAATGACTATGGAACTTACGTAAGCTTTCTCACCTGTATGATGGGAGTTAATGTGATTTGTTCCACAGAGCTATTAGAAGGTTATGACAACAGTGTGTATAAGTATATGTGTAGCACAGTGGATAGTGCACAGTATCAATGGACAGGCTACTAATTTTAAATTTGTTGTATCTCATTCAGATCTTATTTAAAGATACAAGAAATGAACTCAGAGGAATTGAACAATTTGCCTTATATTAGTTATCTGGCACTGGGTCATGTAGGTTAAATGAGAACCCAGGGCTTAGAGCTCAGTCAGATGTTTGTTCTTACTGGCACGATGCTGCCCTTCATTTCTACTCATGTCCAATTCTTCCTACTTGTAAAGTATGTTGTTCTTTTTTTTTTTTAAGATTTATTTATTTTTATTACAAATTCAGATATACAGAAAGGAGGAGAGACAGAGAGGAAGAACTTCCGTACAACGATTCACTCCCCAAGTGAGCTGCAACAGCCGGTACTGCGTCGATCAGAAGCCAGGTACCAGGAACCTCTTCCAGGTCTCCTGTGCAGGTGCAGGGTCCCAAAGCTTTGGGCCGTCCTTGACTGCTTTCCCAGGCCACAAGCAGGGAGCTGGATGGGAAGTGGAGCTGCTGGGATTAGAACCGGCGCCCATATGGGATCCCGGGGCGTTCAAGGTGAGGACTTTAGCTGCTAGGCCATGCCACCGGGCCCAAGTATGTTGTTCTTTAAAGCCCCTAACTTTTTTGAGACTTATCAAAGATACTCAGTAAATGTTGATTGATTTCTATACCACATAAAAGTGTCTATTGGTATCTTATTTGAAATTATATTTCTCAAAGGAACTGTGAGATCTGTGACCTATTTGAAGTCAATGTAAGTATCAATAGGTGATTACCAGTTGTTTTTGAATATAGCATTTAAGCAATTTCAGCAGAAGTCCTATTATGACATTAAAATATGATGCAATACATTTTCAGTGACAATAGAAGCAAGCTAGGCCTTAAAATTGTGTATGCATAATATGATCTGAACTAATTGGAAATTGTATTGCTGCATTAAATATTATTGTTTCTCACTGGAGGAATTATGATAATTAGCTCCTCTTTATCTACAACCCCTGTCCTCTGCCTTTCCCCATCAGCTTCCACAGCTGCCACTCCGATCATTTTATAATCAGTACAAGACTTTATTTTAAAGAATAAAGAAAACAAATAATCCACATGAAGTTTTAATGAAGTCTAAAAAGATGAATGGATGACAATCTCTTATCAATGCCTAATTGCAGAGGAAAAATCTGAATAATTTATTGATCTGTAGCTAAGTCAGGAAGTTTAAAACCCTAGAAGGCTTTCTAATAACATGACAAATTTAACTTTTTAAAACATCTGAAATGAGGTTGCATGGAAATCCTAATTCTAAAATGTGGCTTCTGACTATGTGCGATTCAAGTGCTCATTTGCTGTCTCAGCAATTGATTTCTTTCACTAGTTGTTGAAATAATCGCTTGCCCTATTGTAGAGGAAACACTATGCTTCTTGCTGTTAGAGGAATAAGCAAATCTGGAGAGTGTTTCAGGAATTGCTTGTGTCTTCATAATTTTTAGGTCAGAATACTTATATAAAAGTGTGATGCCCACTTAGAAGATATGGTTTGTACTTATCTTTCCAGGGACATTTAAAAACCTTGCGTCAAGGCAGAACTTCTATCTTGCTGAAGTTCTCCAGACTTGTCTTTAAGAATTGCTGCAGTGTGTTAGGATCATCTTGGGTTTCAGAGTTACACTGAACTGGCATTTTGTACTCTTCATGGTGGCTGGAGATTAAACTTACCTGTAGAAGAACACAAACACATGAACCCATTTCTTGGTCTTTCTTAACATGGGCATATCTTATTTATGCTGGTTTCTGAATTTAAGGATCTTTTTCAAGAAGCTGGGTGACTGAATGAATCTTAACTCTTTATACTGAAATTAAGCCTTCAAGATTTAAACAATTAGTATCACAAGTATCATTACTTTTCTAGTCTTGATAAATGAATAATATTAAGTATAATATAACTTCTTGGTGATACACAATGGACATCACGGTCATTGGACTCCTTAGGGTACATGAACGGTCTCAGTCCCTCTGTCACTCCTGAGGTGTCTGCGCTGCTTTGGTGAAATGGTCTCAGCTACTACAGTTTCCATGTTATTTGCATCTGATTTGGAGCTACCTTTTGCCTTGTCACCCATCCATGTTTGGCAGCTGGAATCACTTGCTGTTGAGAGCTTGTTTCACACTAACAGCCTTTATCACTGGTGTTGTCGGAATGCAAGTAATTTTAAGTGAAAGATTCTGGAATTAAAGGTGTGAGGTTTGCAACTGTGTGTGTGTGTGTGTGTGTGTGTGTCCCTGTGTGTGCAAAGATGCACAGATACTTCATGTTTTGCTTTTGGCCTTGTTAGATGTGGTTATTCAATCTTATCAGCTTTAACTACGTACACTTACTCTCATGATAGCATATGTTGTCATGATTATGTGTTAAGGTCATCTAAAATTTATATTTATTTCCTTTATTTTTTTTTATTATTTTCCATCATTCGGTTTTGTAGGCATGGGGATTTTCCCTTCCATTGTTTTCCCTCATATTAATAAAATAATATAGTCCTTCAACAGCTGAAGATTTTTTTAAGGGCAGTTTAGAAAGTCATGAGATATACTTATGATTGTCAAAATTTTGTCAGGAGAAATCAGCCTCCCTGCTTCACACAGACATACACATCATCTTCAAAGAATTCATGGAAATGTATGTTATGAAAGAGTATGCACAGAGTTCAAAATTTTTTTGCACAAAATAAAAAACATTTAATTCTACTCTTCCATGAACCTATCGCAGTTCTTTTATGCAACTTCCAGAATAGGCAGACAGGTTTGCATGAACACACACATATGTGTGTATGCATGCATATATTTGAGGTTTTAAATACATATCTATATACATATATGTATTTGGTATTTTATATATATGAGGTTTTATATAGATATATATGTATTGGTTTCTTTGGGAAACAGGGAAGTAAAAATCTGCTCACTCACATTTAAGGTAGAAATGATATGAAGAACATGAGGTCATTCAGGTGTATCCCAAGATTAAGCAACTAAGAAAATCAAAGAGGGAAACATGGATGTTACACTAATTCTAGTTCTTTTTTTATAGGAAAAGTAATAGTTTCAGAATTTTTGGAGGCAAAGCGTTTTCTTGCTGATAGATGTTACTTTTATGTTTCATTTTGTGTGTTTTTGAAGTGGGCATTTTCAATTGAACTTTATGAAACTTTTTTCCCTACATCTTGGCTTCTTTTGATAACTTCAGGTGACAGCTAACCCTGACATGATTTGCTACATGTCTTCAAGAAGAAAGTTATCTTCAGATTTTCGCTGAGTGCTTCCTTTTCCTCGAATTTCTTAATGTTTAATTCTCACAACAATTCTGCAAGTCTGATGCTATTATCTTCACTTTGTAATTGAGGAGGACTGCCTTAAAAGGTTGAATTTATTCAAGGAAGGATGCAGGTGTCATTTTAACTCATGTTGTAGGCTTCTGTCTTTGTTCTCCTTTGTTTGCCTGGCAACCTCTTTAGCCTGGAAGTCTGATAGCAAACAATCAAAAACACATTATGTTTCTATCAGGCAACCAGTTGCACTTTATGGCACAGTATCTAGAGCATCAGTGAGACCCTAAGAAAAAATCAATGTGGTTTATACAAAGGTATTACTGAATGCAAAAGATAGTGGACAACAGTACAAATAACAAGGAAAAGTCCAGCTGTGTGGGTCGGAAGATGGGTACTGATCACGGTGTAGACCTTTGAGGCTCACTCAAGTCCATACAGAGATGTGTCCCACATGACTTTCTCGTGTACTTCAGAATCCATGAAAATCATCTGAGTATCTCTGGGTGAAAGGGTAAGTCCTTGACCCCATATCCAGATCATAAGATTCAGCAGTCTGTGAACCAAGGACTTTACCCAGGGAATCAGAAATAAAACACGCCGAAGACCACCCAAGCAAAACTCTGCTTGGTGAAACAGCCTCTCATTTGAGTAAATTCCCATTTTCCCACAAAGGTGCTTCATAGGAGTGTGTCACTTATCTAAATCATGTGACCCATCCTTGCGTGTAGAACCAAGTTTGGCTTGTTTGTCCATTTAACCCACAAATTTACAAGCTGTAGAGTCCAAGCCTCACAGACATCAGATATGTGGGCCACGGTCACATTTCCAAAGTCAAGGAAGAGCTGGTGTTCAAAAATGCTAATTAACTTGTATTTCATGCCTGTCAAAGGCTCACAATGAAATTTGAATATTGAAGTTTGTCCAGATGTTTCTAATTACCAGAGAACAAATGAGGAAGTTTCAGTACAGAATAACAATGAGAGGCATGCTTTTTCCAGTTTGCACCTGCTGTGTTCTTTCCCTCAGACTTTATTTTATGTTTTTATATGTAGCATAAGAAGTATTATACACGTCAAGTAATAATCTAACTGAGAGTTCCAGCACACAGGTAACACTGAAACTGCAGCAAAACATAGGTAGATAGTGATGGTTTCCCAACACTATAAAACTCTTACAGGAGACACTGGGAACCCAAGACAATGACTTTGAATATGTTTTGTGACAAGTTGACTCTGAGCTTAAATGAGGACAATTTACTGCTCTCATTCAAAGCATCTTAGAAGCAGAAGAGGGGCATAATCTTCCTTAAAGAAGGAAGGCAATTTATTTCCTGAAGCTAGGCAGAGGGGCAAACTACTAGAGCAGTGTTAGGGCTTTTTAGCAATTCAGAGGATGACTGTAGCCTGGTTTATAATGAGTTTTTCAGGGAAACCGTGTAGAGCTACTGTCTGGAACTTTGCAATATTCAGCTAGCCCTCAACCAGCTTTAAAAATGATAAATCTTTGTCCCTGAAATAGCATCTTTTATGTTTAATTTATTTTCTTTAGCTTGAACAATGCCTCCCTATTTATTTTCTCTGGCCCCAGGGGTTAATAATTTATTTTCCCCAGCCTCAAGAAGGTCGTCTTCATTTATTTTTCACAGATCAACAAGGAAGCATTTTTGAGGGCGCTCAAATGGTGGCACTGACCAGAGAAGCTGGGGGCCAGAGAAGGTATGGGAGTTGATTTGTCATTACTTTTAAGGTATGTTTCAACATTGGACAGCACAGCAAAGGTTTAATTGTAAGTACTGATGGGGACAGCTGCAGTTCCAGACATGTATGCTGCTTATTTTTAAGGCCTGATGGCATTGTGCTGGAGCAACAGCTTGTACTGGCTTGTGAAAAGTCAATTGTGTCATCTCTTCTCACCTTCACAACTAGAGAAAGCATGTTGTAAGTTTGTCACTGCTCATTCTTTGGAACATTTACTCTACAGAGATTAGCAGGTGTCACAAATTAGATCTTTCTCTTGTTCAGAGAGCTGATGGTTAAACATAGGTGCACTCATTTGTATGTGTGTAATCTGAGTAAATATCTGTATTCTATTTTTAACATTGATTTATTGTGGATCCCGGCGCAGTAGCCTACTGGCTGAAGACCTTGCCTTGCATGTGCTGGGATCCCATATGGGCACCCATTTGTGTCCTGGCTGCTTCACTTCCCATCCAGCTTCCTGCAGTGGAGGGTGGCCCAAAGCCTTGGGACTCTGCATCCGCGTGGGAGATCCTGGGGAGACTCCTGGCTCCTGGCTTTGCATGAGTTCATCTCCTACTGGTGTGTCCACTTGGGGCAAGAATCAGCAGCAAAAGATCTTTCTGTATCTCCTTCTTTCTGTATATATGCCTTTCCAATAAAAACAAATAAATTTTATAAAAAATGATTTATTGAAGAGGCAGAGAGAAGCAAGGGAACTCTCAATCTTTCAGTTCTTACCCTCATGATCAGCACATTAAGAGCTGGGTGATGGTGGGAAACCAGTACTCAATCCAGGTTTCCTCTATTGGTGGAGAGGACCCAACTGCTTGAAATATTCTTGCTGCCTTCCAGGTCTGCCTGAACAGAAGGCTGGAGTCAGGCACTAGACCAAGATCTCAAACCAAGAGTGCCGATGGGGGTTGCAAGTGCCTTGGCCGGTAGACTAAGCTAAGCACCTATCCCATTATTCTATGTAAGTTTTCTTTTCTTTTCTCTTTTGTTTTCTTTTCTTTCTTGCTTGCTTTCTTTCTTTTTCTCTCTCTCTTTCTCTCTCCCATTCTCTCTCTCTCTCTCTTTTTAATGTGGCAGATACCAAAATCAGACTGGCCTGCACAGGCTCTCTTTTAAACTAGTTACTTACCCAGAAGTATTGGCTTGGAAACTGATAATTTATTCAAGAAGTACATAGACTTTACATTTCCCTCAGAGCTTTAATTGGATTATTTTTGATTCTAACATTAAAGGAGCTTCTGAATTATAGACATAAAAATTTATTACCATATGTTCATATTCTTATTTATTAAACACAAATATTTTCAAACATTCCTTCATTACAGAACCCCACATTTCCTATCCTTCTTCACTGCCTTCTGTCCCACACTGGCTACCACCCCAATTTCTGTCAAAACTTTGGACAGGAAAAGAAGAGTTTCAGAGGTTGATAAGCATTATTTGTATTTAAGGGTAAAACAGTAATTTAAACTGCTTTTAAAAAAGAATGAATATTTATTTGTTTATTTGAAAGTCAGAATTACAGAGAGGAGAAAAGAGAAAGCAAGCTAGAGAAATCTTTCATCCACTGCTTTAGTCCCCATGTGGCTGCAGTGGTTGCTTCTGGGACAGGCTTAACTAGAATTCGGAAGCCTGAGCTTTATCCTGGTCTGCCACATACACAGCTTGGGTCCCAGCACATGGACCACCTTCTGCATCTTTTTGTGGGCCGTTAGAAGGGAACTGGAGCAGTAGAGCAGCCAGAACAAATGGGTTGCTGCTATTCGAAGTATTGGCTTTACTGGTTGTGCTACAATGTGGGCCCCAAAATGCACTCTTTAGGGAAGACAAAAATTGAGTTCTAAACAAATATTTTTCTTTAAAATGTGTCCCGAACAACTTATGTTTCATTTTCAACTAGTATGTTCATAGAGGAGGAACAATATTTGCTAAGTAACTTCTCACAATATCACCTGAGACAGAGTTAAGTGAATGGAAATGCATGCCAGGCAACATGCAGTAGATGTGAACCCAGTGTCTTGCCAACCTGGATGTGGAAAATTTATCCAGAACTGCCATGACATAGGGAAGATAGTTTGGAATATTTACCTTTATTTTCTAAATGAAGATGCTTTGATATTTTTAATTCTTACAAAATATTGATCAAAAAACCACCATAAAATAAAATGATCTCATTAAATATGTGTTAAGATGGAAAGCCTATGGATTCTAGTGTAATAAATTACTATTACTCCATAGTGCTAAAGTCGAGGTGAATCACATCTGTCTGTTCTTGGTGGTAAGAGATGAAACTGAGAGTAGTATGTGACATCAAAAATCTTCTTTTAAAAGATTTATTTATTTTTATTGGAAAGGCAGATTTAAAGAGAGGAGGAGACAGAGAGAGAGAGAGGGAGAGAGAAAGATAACGATCTATCATGCATTGGTTCATTCCGCTAATGGCCACAATGACTAGAGATGAACTGTTTCAAAGCCAAGACCTCGCAGTCTCTTTCAGATCTCTTAAGTGGATGTAGGGTTCTAAGACTTTGGGATACCCTGCACTGCTTTCCCAGGCCACAAGCAGGGAGCTGGATGGGAAGTGGAGCAGGTAGGACGTGAACTGACATCCATAACGTGAACTGACATCCATATGGGATTCCAGATGTTGCAAGGTAAGGATTTAGCTACTAAGGCATCAGGTTGGGCCCTAGGGTATGAAAATCTTAAACAGTGGTGTACTCTTAGTATTTTCTCTAGGGCAATATGTCTTAGGGTGTAGGTACGGACTGATACACATGCAGATCAAACACAGAGGTATTACTAAAGCATTTCAGGATTTCAAAACTAAAAATATGGGCCATTGCCATGGCTAAGCAGGTGAGCCTCCGCATTTAGTGTTGTCATTCCATATAGGAGCTGGTTCATGTCTCTGTTGCTCTACTTCTAATCTAGCTCCTTGCTTGTTGCCTGAGAAAGCAGTGAAGGATGACTTGAGTTCTTGGGGCTCTGGACTCCTGTAGGAGCCCTAAGGAATCTGCTGGCTTATGGCTTCAGATTGGCTCAGCTCTGACAGTTTGGGACTTTTAGGGAGTGAACTAGCAGGTGGAGGATCTCTGTTTGTCCTTCTCAGTGTAATTCTGCCTTTCAAATAAAAGCAGAACTCTTTGAAAGTCTTAGTATAATGCACATGGGCATGCAAATAACTATTAATTGACATGGTGCTGCTTACTACCTTTCAGAATTTGAGGAACTTAAATGTCCCTTTTCCTGTCTTCTACTTGTAAAATGCATGAAACATATTTATATAGTGCTTATTGAATACAGCTCTAGTTACAAAAATTTTACACATATTATTTCGTGTACTGCTTATAGAAACTATATCTGACATTCCTGTAGGTTCCATGACTTGATGAAGATTGCACAATAACTGGTTGCATAGTTAGGTTTCTAATTCAGTCCGCCCTTTTCTATGTGATATAACTTTCCCTATTACTTCTTATAAATGGAAGACAGTATGTGTGATACATGTATGGAAAGTCAAACATTGGATAAGGGCTCAATACTGCTTTCCCTTAAAAACAAGCAAAGAGAATCTGAACTAGCTAAATACTTGGTCAAATCTAAACAGAGAAATCTGAGGCAAAACAATCTTAACGTGATTTGAGTAAATTGGAAAGTTCTAGGAACTGAATAATTCAGACACACCAGTGGGTCTTGCATAGTGTTTCTAAGTGTTTATGGAATTGTGTTAGAAGTTTATGTAGAATAACTTAAACTTCATTAACTATGAAGTCTTGTGACAGCAAATGGTTGTGATGCTGAGTCAAAATGCAGTTTTAAAGGGAAGATTCTCTTAAGTATTTAACTCACAGTATTCCTTCTCATTGTGACATAGTATGTAGTGATTTGAAACAGTAGAAAGCAGGAACAGAAGTTAGTGGAACACCAGGAGGGCAAAATGATAACAAAAGTAGTGAAAAGTTCTGTGTAGATGGTGTGGTGCGGACTGTGCTCAGAGAAAATGCAGATAAACAATAGGCTCATGTCTCAGTGAAGAGAACCAATGGAGTAGGAGGAAACAGAAGCTTCCTACCGAGCAGAGACTACAAGGTATTGCTGATTCATGTAACCTGTTAACAGTGTGCATGTAAGATTTGCTCATGCTTTGGTTGCTGAATAGGTATCAACCTGATTTGATTATACATTCACCTATTAAAAGGAATCATGATTAAAAAGGGAAATAAGAAGAAAAGAAGGATAAAAAAATGGGGGAACCAAGGAAACAATGCTGTGAAACCTTTCTAAATTGAGATTTTACTAATATGTGAGTTTGGAGGTTTTACAATTTGTAGTTGAGTAACACTAAATTGTAATTTAAGCTTTTTAAAAAATATTTGCTTATTTATTTGAAAGTCAGATACTGAGAGAAGAGACAGAGGTCGTCTATGCTTAAATGCTTCAAACAGCCAGGGCTCTCGCAGGGTGAAGCCAGGAGCCCAGAACTCCATCCTGGTCTCCCAGATGGCTGGCAGGAGCCCAAGTATTTGTGCCATTTCCTGTTGCTTTTACTAGGAGCTAGATGGGAAGTGAAGCAGCTTGTACTTGAAGCCCTGCTCGTATGGGATGTAGGTGTTACAGCCACTTAACTTGCTATGCTGTAATACCAGCTCCATAAACTTCTTGTATCTAATAGAAAATCTTTAAATTATTCACACATTGTAATCCTGTGTTCTCTATGTACATTGCTGTTTGATTTTTATCTAGTGTGCAAAAATTTTATGCATACCCACATGAAGCTGTTTTATACAACCACAAGGATTTTTTGGCGGGATAATTGAACCCTGGCAATACAAGCCTGTCTGTTACAGCCTTAGTTTCTAGTATGTTTGTCTCCATTTCAAAATATGTATTCTATCAGTAATCTTTATCTATCCAAAACTCAGCTTAATTCATATCATGATATACAGTTATGAAAAACATAGTTTGTATACACATTTTATCTTTACTTTTGTTTCAAAATTTAATTTTATCATGAATCCGTGCTTGTTAACTTCAAAAGCCAAATAACAGAGAGAAGATTTTTGTGGATTTTCTGTTTGAGAGTCCTTCACTGTCATCCATGTTTGTGTTATTCATAAGCACGTTTTGACTCTCATATCCACATTCACTAGCTTAGCAAATATGCATATTTATATTTTAACATTTGTATTTTAAAATATTTACATCCCAATAAGTGTTCTTTAAAAAATAGTGTATATCGGGCCCCGCGGCGTGGCCTAGCAGCTAAAAGTCCTTGCCTTGAAAGCCCCGGGATCCCATATGGGCACCGGTTCTAATCCCGGCAGCTCCACTTCCCATCCAGCTCCCTGCTTGTGGCCTGGGAAAGCAGTGGAGGACGGCCCAGTGCATTGGGACCCTGCACCTGCGTGGGAGACCCAGAAGAGGTTCCTGGTTCCCAGCTTCGGATTGGCACGCACCGGCCCGTTGCGGCTCACTTGGGGAATGAATCATCGGACGGAAGATCTTCCTCTCTGTCTCTCCTCCTCTCTGTATATCTGGCTGTAATAAAATAAAAAATAATAGTGTGTATATTTATAAGCCAGTTCAAACAAAAGCAAAGAATAATTACAAATGGTAATTCAAGTGCATGCCTTTATTTATGGTCTTCTGAAATCCCATCAAAATGACAGTTTATAAAAAGCTTCAATGTACAAATGAAAAGAATAATACAGGAAACCACAGCAGAAAATTTTTGGATACTGGAGAAGACTCAATCATCTTAAGAAAACTAAATTGGCATTGTGATAGGCTCACTTGCAAGTTGATTTTCTTCACAAAACCTTTTAACAAAACAAATGGCTTTGGAGAACTTGGAAAGTGAGGGGGCGACTGAGTTAAAAGTCACTGCCGATGGAAACATTATTTTACATACGTAATTACAGTTTTCCTGCTTAGTATCGGTCATCACTCATGCTAGTAGAAAAGTGGGGGCTGAATCTTTGGAAAATCTTAGGGTTTTTCTTGACCACAGACATCTGAGAACAGTTCAAGGCAGGAATCACATACTAAGAATGAGGGATTCTTAAAAAACAAAAAGTTGAAATTACTTCCCAAAGAAAGGACCTTGGAGGAGTCATCTCCAATGAATCTCAGCCTGCCAAGGGGAAATATTTAAAGAGCACCCTAAGAATGAAATACACATTCAATAAGTCCCAGTCAGGTCCACATAGTTCCCTGGATCCTTCTGTGGTCATTCACTGGGATCAGGCAGCCCATGATCCCACTTCTAGACCTCTGCAAAAAGTTTTTAACCATGAAAGACAGAAACCAATGTGAACAACAGCAACGACAACAAAGCCCAGAGAAATCAAAGATTATGCAGGATGATAAAAGCAGTCTTTAAAAAAATCATTAATTTAATCAAAAGATCAAAGATTTTGCTTCCACAGAGCAAGGTAAGCATGCTTTTAGAGAACAAGAACGGGATCATGTAAATTTAAAACACTATAGCAAAATTGGAAAGTCAATGGAAGTCTTATAAAGTTAGGGAAGTCTCTCCGATTATAGTATTTTTAAAAAGATGCAAAATGGGAAGAAAATACAAATCAAAGATTAAGTAGATGAAAGAGCTTCATAGATAGGAAACAGTAAAAGCGGTATGGAGGAAATAAAAAGTAAGTCTTTGGATCTTCTGGTTAGAAGATCTTCTGAAGGAGCAAATTGAAGGATAAGAGAAGATCCATACATGTCACATCATCTTGAAATTTCCAAAAGATAGTGAGAAACAGGGAAGGAAGCTACCAGAAAAAAAAAAAAAAGGAAGAAAGAAAAAAAAAAAAGACAACAAAGCAGAAAAGCAATAACGACAAGTGAAGAGACAAATAAACCTGGAGCCACTGCAGAGGAAATGGATGGCCTCTTCCCGCTTGGAAGGACCCAGTCTCAAGAAATTTTTTTTAAATGAGGGGCTCTAAATTAGGGACCTGCTTAGTTTGGGCTGCTTCAAAAGAATGCTACTTAATAGGTGACAGAAGCATCAAACATTTGTTTCTGAGGCTCCTGGAGAACCGAGGATCAATGTGCCAGCATGGTTAGTGTCTTGGTTCCACCCTCTTCCTGGTTATGTCTTCACGTGGTCTTCCTGGCATGTGCCAGCATACCCTAATTGCTTAGTTTCTACCTTCCTGACCCAAGTGTGGTTCAAAGGCACCAGCTGATATCTAATACTCTCCCACTGGTGATTAGTGGGATGCAACGTGAACTAGGGGCTGGGGCAAACAATCATGACATTCTTAACAGCACAGATTACAGGTACATGCATCAATTCTGAATCCCAACCTACTCCAGAGGGGAGATCTGGGACAGTGTCATCTAGACTGCCCTGCAGCACCGAACAGTATCTAACCCATTCAGTCAGAAAGTCAGAAATGCACATGTGTGTTATGTGATTAAAGAGAATGGCAGCTAGACATGAACAGGTCTAAGCAAAGAATAAAAGAAGATGCTGTGAGGGCCCGGCGGCGTGGCCTAGTGGCTAAAGTCCTTGCCTTGAAAGCCCCGGGATCCCATATGGGCGCCAGTTCTAATCCTGGCAGCTCCACTTCCCATCCAGCTCCCTGCTTGTGGCCTGGGAAAGCAGTGGAGGACGGCCCAAATGCATTGGGACACTGCACCCGCGTGGGAGACCTGGAAGAGGTTCCTGGTTCCCGGCTTTGGATCGGCGCGCACCAGCCCGTTGCGGCTCACTTGGGGAGTGAATCATCGGACGGAAGACCTTCCTCTCTGTCTCTCCTCCTCTCTGTATATCTGGCTGTAATAAAATGAATAAATCTTTAAAAAGAAAAAAAGATGCTGTGAAAAGAAAACAGATAACTAAAAAACAAAAAAACGAAAAACAAATAAAAACAAAAACCCAGAGGCAGAGATGGCTGTCTTCTATTTGTCCCTCTGATCAGATCCTCTTTCTAATGTCATGGTTGACTTCTGTATTCTACAGTGATCTCGCTTTTGCCGACAGGAGGCGGCAGCAAGAATTCAGGGAAAGATGGACAAGAACTAAGGTCTGGCTGTTCTGCTGCTGGCTCTCTCCATCCCTGGCTGGCCTGTTAATTGACACTGGATCCTTTCCTTGTGGAGGCCGTCATACCTGCCTGGAAGTCCTTTCATGAAATGCCTAAGGGAGTGGTTTTGTCCCCAGCTTCCATATTGCTTTCGTTTCAACCCTTCAGACCAAGGACTGGAGACAGTCTTGCTGCTTCTAATAAAATGGTGCTTCTCTCTCTCCCAACTTCATTCCCCCTGGCCTTGCCCGTACCCTTGAAGCAGGCCCTTTATTCAAATTTCTTCAATTACCTCATTTGGCAGTGCCATCTGTTTCCTGTCAAGACCCTGGCTGATATGATTTCTAACTTAAAATGCAAACTTTATTGTAGTATTTAATTATCATATATATGAGTCTATTTCTGGACTCTATTCTCCTCATTGACATGCTTAACAGTTTTTATACCAAAAACACATTGTTTTAATTAATCTAACATTGTAGCATAGTCTTATATCCGATATGCCAGCATCTCCCTAATTTTTTGGCTTCAGGAACCCTTTGTACTCATAAAAACTATTGAGGAGACAAGACAAATAAGTTGAACCTTCTAGGGGAGCGTGTTTAGTGTAGGAGAGAAAACCCTGCTGTGTATGGCCTCATCCAGTGTGGGAGTGCCCATGTTGGAGTTACATCTGTTCCCCCAGTCTTGCTTCCTGCTAATGCACACCTTGGGAAGCTGCAGATCATTGTTGCAGTGGTTGGGTCCCTGCAACCTACATGGGAGACCTGGATTGATGTCCTGACGCCTGGCTGCAGCCTGGCCGTGCCTCAGTTGTTACAGGCATTTGGGCTGCGAATCAGTCGATAGAAACTCTGTCTCTCTGCTTCTGTAATAATAAAATAATTTGTAATATACAATTTGAAGTCACATCAGTGGATTTCACTTTTAAGATTTATATATTTTATTGGAAAGGCAGATGCACAGAAAGGAGGAGAGACAGAGAGGAAGATCTTCCGTCCAGTGGCCGCAACGGCCGGTGCTGCACGGATCCGAAGCCAGGAGCCAGGAACTTCTTTCCGGGTCTCCCATGTGAGTGCAGGGTCCCCAGGCTTTGGTCCCTCCTCGACTACTTTTCCCAGGCCACAAGCAGGGAGCTGATGGGAAGCAGTTCACCAGGATTAGAACTGGTGCCTATATAGGATCCTGGCCTGTTCAAAGCAAGGACCTTAACCATTACGCTATTGCACCGGGTCCACATCAGTGGATATCTTATATTCAAAACTGATTGATCTGAGCTTCTCTCAGAATATGTCGTGGCATACATTTGACTTTGTAGCATAATACTATGGCCATTTGGAAAATATTTATTTGCTTCAGTACGTAAGTCCTCAGTTGTCAAAACATTAATCTCACCATCGATGCTGTTGAAATATTATTCTGCTACCAGAATGCTCTCAAGCTTATAATAACAGAAACAAATACAAGTTTTCTAAAAGTGTAATTTTCACTTAGAAACTGAAGTTATATCATTCCCAATAAAGAATGACAATGATTTTCCTTGATGTGACAGATCACTTCATTTCTTTTTAGAGTGAGTTTGCCGAATATCTCATGTCTAGATAATCACTGTGAGTTATACATTCAACTAAAATAGTAGCAAGATCGACTCACCTCCCAAGCAATCACATAACTCATGTTCTGTGCAAGCAATATTGAACTTACTGTGCAGTACAAATGTTTCAGCTCTATGTCTCTGCTTTGTCATGCAACATATTAAAAATATATGTACTTAACTATCAAAATTTAATGAAAAAATCACAATATTGTTTCAACATGGACATTCTTAAGTACATCTTTTTTTTTTTTTAGTGTGATATGGCAGAGAAGAATATAATTTGCAGTGCAGTTTTGTCTCAGTGTCTTGCTTGGTTTTTGCCAGAAAGCCAGGACTTTAGCTATCGTAGCATTTGAATCATCAGTATAATTAGAAACACAATGAAAATGGCCAACAACATTTTTGTGTTGTTGTTCAGAGCTTATCTTTTTGGTCTATCTGAAAAATATGCAAGCTAACCTCAGGGAAACCAAAACTATAGGTTTGGGATGTAGAAACACCTTCTGGCCTAACTGTGAGATACTGCTACAAAAACTCTGGCACCATTAATACACATAAGTTTATCGAATGTTTATTGAATGATTGCATTAATAAATACATAAAAACAAAATGATCTTATTTTTCTATAGTAAGTCAAGGCTAATCAAGCAGATGAAATATATTAGGGTACTTCAGGAAATTCATAGAAAATAGACTTCGGAGATAAATATATTTTGATACAGGAAGTTTCGAAATCCATGTGTATTTTTAAATGTGCTTTTAACAAAACTTTTTGATGTCTTGTATGTAAGGATTTAAAAATAAACTTATTTCTTAATTCTATTTTCTGTAAATTCTTGAAATACCCTGTTAGAAAGGTTTATGTTGAATCTTCCCTTCAACTTCAAGGTATAATTATTTGCCAATATATATTATTTGCCAAGGTATAATTATTTTTCCGATCCCAATCCAAATTCAAACAAGAGTGGGAATTCAGTAAGTGGTGGTTGAATGACAAAAACAAAGTTGACTCTGAAATTCCATTTTGATATATGTGTCCATATTACAGTTAGAGCTAAATCATGACCATACAGGAGATGTCTTTGTTTCTTAAAATCAAACATTAATGTAGTAACAAACTTATAATAACATCTGTTTTCTTGAATGCAGAACATTATCATACATAGTTACCACAAAGAACATTCCTTTGTTTAAGTTGATGTAATCATACTTTTATTAACTTTAAACAAAAGTTAGACGATAGAGGGCAAAGTATCTTGGAGAAAGAGGATCAAATATCCAATAAGGAAATAAAATCTCTTCTGGTTCTTAGTTTCCAAAAGAATAAGACACTTTGGTCTTCAATCTTTTGAGAAATTACACTTTAGGCATTTAAAAGAAAGGATCTAAGATTCTACTCTAAAACAGAAGATAAGAAATCAGCAATTTCAATCCATCCTTTGGTGTCTTTAGGTCACACTCATAACAATAACGGTGCTCCAGAGCCGGAAGTATTAGCTCTTTGAGGGCCCTCATGATTGGATTCTTACAGGCTCTTATTGTACTTCATGGAGGAGGTGAAGATGGGCAGCCATCCCCTTAGCTACTGCAGTTGGGAGCTTAGGATGACTAAAGTTACAGGCTGGAGGGCTTTAGATTCTTTTTTCTCTCTTTTATTCTTTTCTTTTACAGATGAAATATTTATGAAGCTTCAAGGGAAGGCACACATCTAAGTAAGAGAGATGTAAATAATCACTGTTTTTCTTGTAGGATTAAAACATGATGAGCCCTGCTGGGAACTACCTGTCTTCCATTGGCTGCCCTGTTCTCTGTGAGGCCTGATGCTGCAGTACAGCGCACATCCACTGTTATTTTAGGTCGTTTAATCTCTGGCTCTCTCAGGATAAAGCCAGTGCCTACTGATTTTCATTCTTTCAATTAAGAAAAGGCATTTTTAAAAATTCCAATACGTTAAAAGATTTATTTCAGATGCATTTCTTTTGCTTTTGTCCTGTTCTTTCTTTTGGCACAAACCCATTAGATTGAATGTATACTATTGAAATGAAAATAGAAGAACCTTTCTGGTCCCTGTCCCTTAGCTATTCTTAGAAACCTTATTCAATCAGGAAACAGTGTCATATTTCAGTCACATGTGTCTCACTTTCCTTGTTAACAATGAAAGCGATATTGAATTCTGAATAATGGGATAGGATGGGAACATAAACATGGATTGAAAATCTCAAATCTCTTCAGTGAAAGGATTTTGGAGGTTGTTTAGATAACTTCTCTCAATTCGACAGATTAGAAAACTTTCTTAGATGAGTGATAATCAAAACCAGTGAAGTCTACTTATTGGGAGCTAAAGACTGGATCAAGCACAGTGGAGCATTCACTCAACATCCACTCAAATAAGTAGTAATGAATCTCCATCCTATACAAGTGAAATCTAGTGTTTAAAGAATCTAAATAATTTGTACTGTGTTTCACTTTGGAAAAAAGAGTTACAGTCAGGGGTGGACATTAAAGGGGGTCAAACTGCCCTTGGAATATCTGTTTACGCCAGAGCTTTGGCAGGAGCCCCAGCTGCTTTGTTTCCTGAGCTCTGCCCTATTGGGTATGCGAAGCAACTGAGGATTGCTCAAGTTCTTGAGTGTCTGTCGTTGTGTGAGACTTAGGCGGAGTTTACGGACTCTAGGTGGTGGGGCTGAGATGCTGTGTGTATATTGGAAGTGAACAAGTGGATGTACCTCCCTGTACTTCCCTGCCCCCTAGATTGTCACTCTTTCAAATCAATAGATAAAGTCTTTTTGAAAAGGAGATAGAGTCATAATTTGAATCCAGGCTTGCTTGGGTGAATCTTAACCCATATCAGAGCTCTGGAAGAATGTGCTGAGAAACTTGAGAAAGAAGTCCTGTGCTCAGGGGAACGAATGCTTTCCAGGCTATCTCATAGATGCTGAGAACTGGGAAAGATTTACAATGTCAGCTAGTGAGGGGATAATTGGATTTTTAGCTCAACCTAGAATGACTTCGAGTATTTGATTTATTTTTTCAGTACCTATGGGGATTTTAAAATTCATCAGCCCTAGCAGGTCTCAGACATGGCGTAAACTGCATAGTTTTAAGAGAGGGAAGGATTGTTTCTAGACACCTCCCAGTGTTAACAGGGATGTTGGAGGTCATGTGTCCTCCAAAGACTCATGGGTTCTAGCACTATGACCTAGGGGAGGGGAGATCACATCAGTTCAGTTTAGTATCAATCTTCTCATCTGTGTATTGGTGACTGACTGTCAGAATATCTTAACCACGTAAAGGTTCAGCAAAATAACCAGTATGTATACGTGTGTGATTTTTAAAGCTGGTACCAAATTAAATATTATTACTCTGAAAGTCACCAGATGTTTCTAAAAAGTTGTGACTGGCAAGGATATCAGCTAATGTAGGGACCTTTAGTAGGAGCCACATAATTACACTTTTAGCACTTGGTGTGTGGGGGAATCACGAAGGGATTTTGTACACTGTAGATTCCTTCTAATTCAGTAGGTAGGAAGGTAGGCCCTGAAATTTTCCCTCTCTGAAAGGTCACCAAGAAGACAAGTTCTCTGACCTCACCAACCACATTCTGCATGGAATACAAAGAAATTACAATGTTAATACAATTTATGGTGTTTGAATATTTTGTCTGAAGTACCAAGGTATTTAAATGAATTTCTGTAAGTGTTGGGTCAGCAGAAACAGAAAGTGGAGTTAGTTATTAAAAGGAGAATCAGACTATTTAATCATTTCATTTTTTTGGAAAGGAAGCTACACACACATAACACACACGCACACACACACACAAGTCCACTCTGATGGACTTGTAGTGGAAGAGACCAAATCTCTTGGCCTCGGACATTGCTGGGTGCTTCTTCATACACTGAGTACCATCGCTTTACTACAGATCCTACATTTCTGCGTTACACAGACCTTAGCAGATAAGGTGTGTGGTTTTGTTAGTCTGTGAGAGTCCTAAGCAGTGCACCAACCATTTAATTACAGTTTAATTTTGTTTATTTGAAAGGGTTACAAAAACAGACAGACACACATACACAGAGAGAAAGAGAGAGAGAGAAAGTTCTTCCATCTATTGGTTCACTACAATAGCCAATTCTGTGCCAAGGCAAAGCCAGGAGCTAAGAGCTTCATTCAGTATTTAGGAGGATAACAGGAGACCCAACACCATCCTCTACTGCTTTTCCCACGTTTTTATCAAGAAACTGGATATGGAGTAGAGTAGCGGGGACACAAGCTGGTGTGCATATGGATGCGGGCATCTCAGCTTTGTACTACATATTTTAAATTAATTAATTTGGTTGGAAATTCAGATATATAGAGAAGGAGAAACAGAAAAGACAATCTTTGTCCACCGATTCACTCCCCAAGTGGCCACAATGGCTGGAGTTGAGCTGACCTGAAGCCAGGAGCCCAAAGCCTCCCAAGTGGGTACAGGGTCCCAAGGCTTTGGGCCCTGCTTGACTGCCATCCCAGGCCACAAGCAGGGAGCTGGATGAGAAGTGGTGCCGCTAGAACATGAACTGATGTCCATATGGGATTCTACAGCATGCAAGGTGAGGACTTTAGCCACTAGGCTACCACGCCTGGTCCAAATACCATATATATTTTTTAAAAACTGCAAGCCTTGAGCCCGTCACGGTGGCCTAGCGGCTAAAGTCTTTGCATTGAATGTGCCAGGATCCTATATGGGTGCCAGTTCTAATCCCGGCAGCCCCACTTCCCATCTAGCTCCCTGTTTGTGGCCTGGGAAAGCATTCGAGGACAGCTCAAAGCCTTGGGATTCTGCACCCACCAGGGAGACCTGGAGGAGGTTCCTGGCTCCTGGTTTTGGATAGGCTCAGCTCTGACCATTGCAGTAATTAGGGGAGTGAGTCATCAGACAGAAGATCTTCCTCTCTGTCTCTCCTCCTCTCTGTATATCTGACTTGCCAATAAAAATAAAATAAGTCTTTAAAAAAAAATCCTGCAAGCCTCAGTTCCCAGTTGTTCAGTCTTATGCTTCATGTAGCATCACTAACATTTGAACACAGCTCTTTGTTTCAATGAGTTGCAACTGTTCAAGTTGACAAGTTCTGTCAAAAATACAAGCAAGTAACTTTCGTATAAGTCCTCAAATTCTATCTATATGCCTTTGAATATTCAAACCATATAAATGTGAGAGTAATAAAACAAGTACTTGTATGTATATCATCCTGAGTGAGCAACAGTTGTCGTTATGCCTCCTACTCAACCAGCTGGTTTACTTCATGCGGCTCTATCAGGCATGTGATCTTTGCTAGGTGCTCTTCTGGTTCTTAGGGCATTGCTATGAAAGCACTGAAAAGGCCTCTTCCTCCGTGGACTTACATCTGAGTAAGGGAAAATGGAAATATGAAGTAAATATTAAAAAGAGAAAAATATCAGAGTGTTAAGTACTGTGCAGAGAATTCAAACAGTGACATTCCAGGGAGCAACCTGTGTGATTACCAAAAATTGAGCTGTCAAGAAAGGCCTTTCTGTAGAGCATTTATGCTAATATCTAGGTGAAAGTTGAGAGGTATAAAGAGATAGCAGAAAAGCATTCTGAGAAAAAGCTACAGGGCAGTCAAAGGCTTTAAAGGAGAGAAAGGCTGATATGTTAAAAATACAGAAATGGGCATGGGATATTGGGGCATAGTAGACACAACACAGATACGAAATAGGATGAAGAGCTGGACTGGGGTTGGTTGGTTTATTGCACATAAAGTTTGAGGCCATTGATGCTTTGAGCTAGGCAGTGTCATTTAATTTTTCATTGAACATGGTTATTCTGTTTGTTTTGCCTGCATTTCAAATAAGTAGACTCTGGATAGGCAAGTTTAGAGGTTATGGAATAGTTCTGACAAAATATGACAGTGTTTTCAGAAAACAACAGAATTGAAATATGTTTGCTGGTAGAATTGGCAGAATTTGTTAATAGATTGGCTACTAGAAGTTTTGAAAGGAAGTAGGTGGATGCTGGTTCCATTTATTGTGAGACAAAATAGTAGGCAGTGTTTTGCCCATGTTAAGTTTGTTTAACCTGCTTTCTGTATGTGCTAGAATATAATATATTAGCCAGAATCTAAAAGGAAGGGTTGATGTTGAAGTTTTCCTTTAGCTTCTGTGACTGGCAGGCTGAGATGGGTGACAATCAAACACAGAAACTCATTTTTTGACTTGCTGAATTATGGTAAGTGTTAAACTTCCGCTCCTGGAAGAACATTGGGAAGGAATGGGAGGCTGAAATTTGCAATAGGAACATGATGTGAGGCGAACAGAATTAAACCCCTATATTCTGATGAGTCTTCTTAGCCAATTAAAGTGACCTTTTCATTCTTAATGGAAGAAGACTCTCCAGTCCCATCTTTGGGGATGAGTCTCCCCATTGCATGAGGAGCAGTAATGGCCTCCTCTGAGGCAGTTGCCTTACGAGATACCCCCACTTGTTTCTAAACTTGTGACAAGACTCAAGTCCCAGTGGGCCCATAAAGATAAGGTGCAAAATGTGTGACCTGTAAAGTGCTACAGTATAATATTCAAAACTATTTGTAAAGTTTTCTTGCTTACATAGACAGAAACCTAGGGAACAAGTGTGTGACAATGGAGGAAGAAGAATAAAGCTAGATTTGGCTAAATTCATTACTTTGAGCACAAGAAGCAGAAGTTTTGCAATTAGTGATACATCACAGCAAATAATCAAGGATTCTAACCGGTTGATTTGTAGGTTAGCTAAAAAAAATATGCCTGAATGTAGCTCACATAGGCTGAGTTGGAAATGTCACAAATTTGGTTGAGTATAGAGGAAAGAATTAAAAGTCTTTAGAGATTCCCATGTTGGGGCAGAATGGCCAATTAAAATCTACCTACCATCCCTGGAAGTGTACAGAAGACATATCTTTCAGCGTAACTGTAAAAACAAATTTGTGAGAAGAGCCTTAGCATCCTTGAAGAACTCTTGATTGTTCGTTTCTGTAAGCTAGGCTTCACAATAGGAGGCATGGACACTGAATTGAGAATGCTAAATGCAGATGATATAATTAGATCCCAGAGTAGCAAGGGTCAAGCAACAACCTTCAAATGCTGAAGGCAAGGTAGATGTGATTACTGGAGTCAATGGCTAAATCTGACTCCTACAGACCTCTGATGCTAGCTAATTGATCAGTGTGTTCCTGAAAGTAAGTTGGATAGGAAGGAATCTTGGGATTTCCTATAGAATCAGAAAAGTATTAGGTAAAGTAAACAGACCTCTAATCCAAGTCATAAAAATATCTAAGAGTCCCTCAGTGAATTCCTGCACCTGCACTAGTTAATAGACCCAGAACTCTTGAATGAAAAATTATTGCTTTTTGGTGGTGTGGGATAGTTTTATCATGTTCTAGCTGTCTTTGTTTGGAGATGAATATAGGTTAAGCTGATATATATGGGTGACAAGTTGATAAGAAGTGGATCTGAACAGGGCCATTAAATGCCCATATATTTTGCAGAATATTATTCTTACATGCTTCTGCAAGGTTATTTGTAACTTGGATAACCACTTAAGTTGGCAAAATGAAATAGATTTGCCCTGCAAAATGTGGATGAGCCTTATCCAGTAGTTGAAAGCCACAATATAATTAGGCTAACCATGCCCTAAGTAAGAGAAACCTTCCTGATTGTTTGTAATGGTAGTATTTTACCTGCTCTTGGACATGAACTGGAATATCAGCTCAAATATAAGGCTTAAGCCTATGGCCCTCAAATAGTTCCTTGATTCTCTTGATTTTTAGCCTTTCGGACTCAAATGGGAAGTAAATAATTGGCTGTTTTATGTCTTCAGTTTGCTTTTCTATCTACATGTTATTCAAGATTATTGCGAAAGATTAAAATAAAATAAAATAAAATAAAATAATTAAAGTAAAAGTTAATTTTGATGCAGAAAGTTTGGAATCCTTCAACAGTCTTCATAAAGTTCATGGAAAAGTTGTGTTATGAAAAAAGTACATGCTTTTCAGTTGTTTCATCCCAATGTGAATTTTTTTTATTCCAAAATGATTTTTTTATTTCACTTACCATGAGTCAGTGTGCCAGCCCCCACAACTTTTTTTCAATTTTATGGTGCAATTCCATAGAGTCTGGGATTCCCGTTCCCACCCCCTGCAAATTTGCACCTCCCAACTGATTTTCCCCTTATTATTACAATAGGATAGTCCTTCATAAGGATTCATGATTCCATCAGTCTGTTATTTAAGTGTGTGCTCACATTGCTAACTTGTCTTTCTTAAAGGTTTATTTTATTTTTCACTGGAAAGGCAGATATAAAGAGAGAAGGAGATATAGAGTAAAAGATCTTCCATCTGCTGGTCCACTTCCTAAGTGGCCACAAAGGCTGGAGCTGAGCCAATCTGAAATCAGGAACCAGAAGCTTCATCTGGGTCTCCCATGAGGGTGCAGGGTTCCCAGTCTGGGCTAAACTCCACTGCTTTCCCAGGCCACAAGTAGGGAGCTGGATGGAAAGTGGAGCAGGCAGGATCCCATATGGGATCTCAGGCATGCAAGGCGAGGATTTAACCACTAGGTTTAGGTTATTACACTGGACCCAGCTCCCACAACTTCTTAAAACAAGTAAGAACAACAAAATAGTCTATTCCCAAATTCCATGTTATAGAATGAGGAAGCCCATTATTCTGAATAATGCTGATCATTAGCAAAAGTTATCCGAGGAGATTTAGAATTCTAAATAGTCTGAGCTATAATTTGGTAAGAGTGAAAGAAATTTACTTGCTCAACCTTGGTTTGTTGAGCTTCCCAAAAAGCTATTATAGAAATGCAAAATTTCTTTCAATTATTGTTATTAAACCTCATACATTTTTCCGACTGAATAGCTTCCATTTCAGTTGTATCTTCTCTCTTCTTTGTCCTGATGAGAAATTATTTTAAGGACATTTCACTGTCTTCTGTAAAAATGATTAGGGAAAAATAATTTCCAATAGTAACAAATGCTCAGTTTTGTTTCATTCAATCCAACATTTAGTAGTATCTCCCAGCTGACTTCCTAAGCAATGAAAGAAAGCAAATGCTGTAGTAAAAAGAAACATCTGTTTCTACCAACATTTTACGTTTCATAAATCCTTTCATTTGAATAAAATGCAGTCATCATCCTCTTTATTTCCGAAGGTAGGAGAGATGAGCTCCAGATAATTATAATCAGAAACAAAGGTGACTAACAATCCCCTTTAAGTACTGGCAAGAGTGTATGACCCACAGTTCTCTATTTCTCAGTTCTCCTTTACAAGAGAATTGGGGGAAGTTGGTTACAATAATGGTCATATTCTTTCAAATAAAGATCTCAGATTTTGACAAGTTGTTCTGTAGGATGCTAGCACTGAAGAATAGGTTCAAATTGTCAAAGCTATTTGCAGTTGGTACTGCAAATAAGTTTTAACAATAGGGAAATCAGTTTGTGTCAAAGTAACTTGGGCCATTAGTGTTCACCATTCTCCATCTGTCAAGCAAATAGGAATGAACTTCTTTTGAACAGCTGTTCAATTTAGCTTGAGCTCACAGGCCTGAGGCCTAAATTTGTAATTTTGCTGACCCTAATAGTAATTGCAGCTTGCCAAATGAGTGCTCATGATATTACATTATACTTTTGAAAATTCGTCTACTCATGGTGTTTCCTCTGTCCTTAGTATCAGATGTCTATGCATTTATTAGGTAAAGTTAACAGAGAGAAAGACAGAGAGAGATACAGGTCTTCCATCCACTGGTTCACTCCCCAAGTGGCTGCAACAGCCAGAGTTTAACAGATCCAAAGCCAGAAGCCAGGAGCCAGGAGCTTCTTCTGTGTCTCTAACATGGGTACGGGACCCCAGAACTTTGACCACACTGTGCTGTTTTCCAAGACACATTAGCAAGGAGCTGGAGAGCACTGGGGATTCAAATAAGTGCCCATATGGGATCATGGAATGGCAGGTGTGGCTTTGCCTGCTATGCCACAGGGCTGGCGTTGTTACCAGTTTTTATTTAGACCTTAAGCCCAAATTTGGAAGCTCCTTTTCATGGTGGCTTGTGCTAAATCATGCATCAATGTTGTTTTGGGAAAAAAAAATGTATCTGCCTGTAAGAGAGACAAAGTGAAGCTGCCTAAAGCTAAGGGAGACACATTGTTCTCTTGAGACTCTCTATATAAGGTCGACATTCTGTATGCCTGGCCTTTTATACAAAAAGCTGAGAGAATCATCTCAGAGGTAAGGACTGAAGAGGGACTGTAGCAGGGAAAAGCCTATACCATCAGTCTCAAGCTAGCCATTTACCGTCTTCTCTTGGGTCCTATTTTAGCTTAGGCATGGAGAACTTTCTTTCCCCACACAGGAACCACACATGAAGACAATGCATCTAAACAGAGAAAAGATGATGAGAGTAAAAACCAAAAAAGGGAGGCATACATACACTATTTCTTAATCATAAAAAGAATGAAATTCAGTGTTTTGCAAAAAAAATGGATGCAACTACAGACCATTATGCTCAGTGAAATAAGTCGGTTTCCAAAAGACAAGTATCATAGTTTTTTGTTAATTTTGGCGTTAATATATAAGAGTATAAAAACTGTATGTGAGTACTGTCATTTTGAAATTGGGCTATTGTTTGTAACCCTTAACTATACTTTAATGAAACAGTGTTCTTTCTACTTGTTGAATTGTTTGTTTAGTAAAGGATTAATCTTGTGACTATGCAGTAAATTAAAATTATGTTATTGTAAAAACTTTAAAAAGTAGGGGAGGAAGACGGAGGGAAAATGGTAGTTGCGAAGTATCGTATAGGTTTAAATCATGGATGTGAAATGTGTGAAATCTGTTTTCTTAAATAAAAATTATTTACAAGGAAAAAAGAAGAGGATTTTGAGTCTAGGACTCATGGTGAAGTTATGAATATGAATAGCGTAATTGAGCTCCAGGAATAAGACCTTCAAAAGCTAAGATAATTCATCTTGTATAACATTAGTCATGATAATTACAGTGATTGTTAATAATCAATTGATTTTTACTAATGGTTGGACAGTTAATAAAATACATAAATGTATTTGTGCTTGTAAAATATTGATTTTAAGAGAGAAAACTGTTACGTTAAAGGAAATAACTTTGACTTCCAAATATTTTGTACTAGTATAGATATTTCTCTGGTGAAAGACAAAATTGAACATGATGGAGTTAAATAAACGTGGGAGACATTATTTAAATCTGTTGCAATAGGCTATTTGTGCTTGTAATTGTGGATTGAAAGTATACGCCCACCAAGGTTGGAAGGTAGGGGCTCTATCTTGCCTGATAATAATATTTAAAGGTGTGATCTTCAAGCCCTTGAGAAAAGACATTTCTGAGTTGTCAAGCTAGTAAGAGGTTGGGAGAATATTTATATAACAAAGTGATAGAAAGCATTTACAGTGACTTAAGATCATTTGAAAGGGGAATTTGAAACCAGCAAGAAGCCTGTTTAGCCTTAGTGGGTCGAGGTGAACGTTAAGGCCCAGTTAATCACCTGTGAACTCTCTTGGTTGCTGGGCACTGTCACTGGCTGCCTAAGAAGCATCTAAACCTTGATGTGCCCAGAACAGATCTGTAGAATGTCTTCCACAAAACCATCCCTCCTGTAGTCCCATGTCCTCATTAATGATAAATCTTAACCAAGTTTTCAAGGGGTTTTTTTTGTGTGTGTGATCTTGACTTTAAAAATAGGCAAAATCTGGTTATTTTTTACTACTTGCACCACTGGAACTCCTCAATCTTATTTTTTGTAAAATTTACTGTATTTTTATTGGCAAGTCAGATATAGAGGAGGAGAGAGAGGAAGATCTTCCATCTGCTGATTCACACCCTAAGCAGCCACAACGGCCAGAGCTGAGCCGATCCAAACCCAGGAGCTTCTTCCGGTTCTCCCACAGGGGTGCAGGGTGCCAAGGCTTTGAGCTGTCCTTGACTGCTTTCCCAGGACACAAGCAGGGAGCCAGATGGGAAGAGGGGCCACTAGGTTTAGAACTGGCGCCCATATGGGATCCTGGTGTGTGCAAGGTGAGGACTTTAGCTGCTACGCTACTGCACCGGGCCCTTGTTGCAACCTTCTAATGGCTTCCATCTAACTCTGGATAAAATCTAAAGTTCTTAACCTTTTTTTGAAAAGGTTTCCTTGTCTGCCTTGGAAGTCAGAGCTAGAGAGAGAGAGAGATCCTTCTTCCATCTTCTGGTTCCTGAAGGCAGGAGCATTGTCTGTGCTCCCGTGTGGGTGTGGATCTCCCATTGCTGCCTTTCCTAGGCTACTGGATTGGAGCTAGATCAGAAATGGAACAGTCAACATGTGAACCAGCCCCCACATGGGATGGTATTTTAGGAGAAAGCTTTACATGCTATGCCACAACACTGGTCCCAAACCTGAAATTCTTATGATGGCCTTCAGTTGATGAGCTAATATTTAATTAGTGCTGTTTTTAAAGAACCACAGTTTGGTTTTAACAAATCTAGCTACAGTATAGTTTCTTTATTTTGTTACTAGTTTTTCAGAGTTCTGCTGAGCATATGTCTAAACATTTTTATTAATGTATTTAAATTGAATAATGAAAAAATCAAATACTTTAAAATTATGATGATTTTATTAATAACAAATATACCATTACCAATGCTTTAGGAATAACCTTATCCCATCCCTTGCAATTTGCTATCTAATTTCTACCGTTGTTTCTTCAGCATTTTTAGATTACATCTTCAGTTATCATCTTCACCATTTTAAAGTTTACTTCCTTCATCAATGCTTCCTGATGTACTTCTATCCTGCACCGCAACGTACCCCTCCTTTTTTTGATTCTCCACCATAGTTTATTGATACTTTCCTATCTGTGACAGCTCCTCTCCTTTGCATTCAGTATTTATTTTTCCCGTATTTTAGATGTTTATTTTCTTCAGTGCAAAAGCTGATTTTTCTTTGTTACTTTTCTTCAGCATAAAATCGCCTGCACAATAAGCTCTTAACAAATGCTGTTTTTGAATGGTTTTAGCGTGGGAGAGAGACTTGCCCTGACTTAATACTGAAGGACTTGGTTCAGGTTGTTGAAAGTTGTTTGAGAAGAAAACATGGTTGCCATGCCGACTTGCAGCATCCATCCTAATGAACCTAGCTAGAGGACTGGCACAGACTCAGGCATGCTCAGAAGCATGAGGTAGACTTCTATACTAATCGTCTAGAAAATACAGTAACTCTCATTGTTCTTGTTTTACATGACTGTAACTGAAGAGTAGATTTCTCAACTTGGTAAGACATGTGAATAAAAACGTGCTACTTTTCTGTAAAATATCACTAAGGAACTGACTGTTTCAGATGTCAGATTGAGCTAAAACACACTTCTGTTTAGCCACAATCTTTCCGTTTCCTTCAGCAGTTTATCAGTGAAAAATTGTACCTGGACTTGATTTTTCAAGGCGAGTTCTCTATGGACCCTCTTTCGAGAGTCTGAGCTCTTCCTTGCTGTGAAGGCAACCAACTCTAAATCGTACGGTTAGTGTCTCTTGAACGTTTAGGGCTTAGATAATGAAAAGCATTTTTCTTATGAGCTCCACTTAGGCTTTCTCTTATCATTCACAAGTGGAAAATGGGTGATTGTCTAAGAATGATTGGTAAGTGGGCAGAGTTGGGGATGGGGCTGGGGAGTTGGGAGTGGGATTCTCAGGTGAAATGGCTAATTGGTGGACAGCTGGACTGGCGAGATTTTGTGAGCTGTGAGGAAGAGGAAATGGTGCCGGGTCCAGGATGGGCTATTCGAATAACTCCTTACAGTATCACTAGAATTCAATCCTTGGTTTTTCTTTTTTTTTAAATTACATTGCATTATGTGACACAGTTTTATAGGTACTGGGATTCCCCCCACTCCTCCCCAAACCCTCCCCCCGTGGTGGATTCCTCCACCTTGCTGCATTGCCACAGTTCAAGTTCAATTGAGATTCTTTCATTGCAAGCATATACCAAATAGAGTCCAGCATCTTATTGTCCAGATAAGTTCAACGGCTTCTTGGGGAGACCATCTCTGGTCTGAAGGTAGAGCCAGTAGAGTGTCATCCTGATCAATTAAAAGCCCCAACATAACATCAGCAACAATTTATAATGTTATGGAATTAGTGGACAGAGTGTTGGGTAACGAATATGTTAAAAAAAATACAAGTTCTTAACCACATTGATGTTGAGATAATATTACATCTTACAGGTACTATTTTACATATTGACATAATTTCATCTTAAATTAAGGCATACATGTGGTATCTAACCTTTTGGGATTGGCTCATTTCCCTTAGCATTATGGTTTCCAGTTGCGCCCATTTGGCCACAAAGAACTGCATTTTTTTTTTTAGTAGCTGAGTAGTATTCCATGGAGTAGATGAACCATAGCTTTCTTATCCAGTCTTCTGCTGATGGGCATTTTGGTTGGTTTTTCAATTGCATTTGTTTTTCTTGCTTTAAATCAGTTTTAGAAGTACAAGGTAATCTTTCTAAAATACATCATGTCTTCTATGAAAATCAGTGTGGTGAGGCTGACATAATAGGATACCATGGGCTAGTGACTTCAGCGCAGAAACGTGTTTTCTTGCAGTTGGAAGGCTGGATGTCAGATCAAGGTGTTGGCAGATTTTGTTTCTCAATCTGTGAGCAGGGTGGTGCAGAAAATGGGGCACCAAATGTTACGACAATGGCACAGAAAACAAATGCTGGGAAAGAGGCACAGTAAGAAACAAGGAACAAATTCACAGCCAAACTGAGCCTATTAGAGATTAATAAATTCGAATCGGGTGTCCATCTATCCACAAGGAAATGGAGTGACCACATGGCAGAGGTCCAGTCCTTGAGCAGGCTGGGCTTTTTGTAGTTCAAGGTCTTGGGGTGTCCCTAGAGGCGAGAGAATTCCAAGAAAATGAAGGGGTGGGTGGATCAGGCCAGCTTTTGGAGGGCATTTCAGTCTTGGTAAGTGTTGCTCCCTAGGGGCAAGGTAGTTGGAAGGAAATGCAGAGAATGAGGTGGAGACAGGTTAGACTGGTCTTTGAAAGGCAGTGTTAGTGTCCCTGGTGGGAAATTCTCTATTTACTTATCCTGAGAGGATAAGAGGTAAACTTGAGTTCTTGCCCCCTTTAGCTTCTTCCTTCAATTTCAGATGGCTGCCTTTCTGTGGCCTCCTATGGCCCTTTCTCCACCCTCATCCCTTCTGTCTCTCTTTTTATATAAGGGCAAATGTCATGTTGTATGAAGACACACCCTAGGATTCCAGTGAACTCAGATTTCCTCTTTAAGACCCTGTTCCAAAAACATTTGTACTAGGAAGCATTGGCAGTTAAGACAAGGCATTATTTTTTCCTAAGTGGTAAAAAATGGAAACAGAATTAAAGATCTTTTTAAATTTTTGGCTTCCACATTTTAAATATTAAGTATTTGAAGGACAGAACTACAGAGAGGGAGGGGGAGGGAGGGAGGAAGGGGGAGGGAGAGAGAAAGAGAGAGAGAGAGCACTTTCATTCACTGTTTCATTCTCCAGATGCCTGAAAGGGTTGGGGTGGGCCAGGCCAAAGCCAGGGATTTGATACTCCACCTGGATCTCTCCTGGGTGAAAAGGGACTAAGCACTTGGGACATGACCTGCTGCTTTCCCAGACATATTTGAAGGGAGTTGGATTGGAAGTGAAACAAACAGGACTTGAACTGGTACTTGTATAGGATGAAGTGTCACAGTAGGCAGCTTAACTTGCTTCACCACTATGATTACTCTGGCATGAACTTTTTTGAGACTCATGCATATATATATATTTTCATTTTCCATAAGATTTTTGGAGATCTCATATTTGAATGTTGAGAAACAAGTTTAACACATAACACTATGGTGGTTAGAAATATCATTTAACCTTGTGTATAAGAGATGATCTAGATAAAGCATTTAGAAAAGTTCACAGAAAATGATTATGATTCAATCTTTTGAGTCCAGCACGATAGTTTAGCGGCTAAATTTTTTGCCTTGCTCATTTTGGTATCCCGTATGGGCACTGGTTTGTCCCTGGCTACTTCACTCCCAAACAGCTCCCTGCTTGTGACCTGGGAAAGCCGTCGAGGATGGCCCAAAGACTTGGGACCCTGCACCCATGTGGGAGATCCAGAAGAAGCTCCTGGCTCCTGGCTTCGGATTGGCTCAGCTCTGGCTGTTGCACCACCTAGTGAGTGAACCAGCAGACGCAAGATCTTTCTGTCTCTTCTCTCTGTAAATTTGCCCTTCAACCAAAATAAATGAATCTTAAAAAAAATTCAGCCTTTTGGATTAAGGGAAGTTATTTTTACTATTGATGTTGTGGTAGTGATTATCATTTTCAATTATTATTATTATTTAGCCATGATGTTCCATATAAATATTAGATATATTCAGTATACACGTGGCATTGTTAATCTGTAAATAATGGGTCTTTAATTTCAAATGCTATTTGATATTGTATAAATACCAGGTCATAAAAGGATTTGGATAGAATAAAAGAGGCAGTCATTTGGAAATTTGGAAGGACAAGGGCACGTATGTTCACAGGCTTTGTTCCTTGAATTCTCCTAAGGAAAAAAATAAAGAAGGCCTGTGTTTTAGATTCTTTAGCATGGCTCCCGTTTCTCTGAGAACTCATGTGATACTGATTCTAAGAGAAGAAAAGAGGAAGGCAACAGGAAGTTTCGAAAGCTCCAATCAAAGGCTGTTTATGTCCTTCGTGACTTCTTATGTAGCTAAGAGTGGGTGTTGAGACTAAATATAGACGATGACCCTTTCCCTAAGTAGTTAGGGTTTAGTGCTGGGACCCTTGATTCAAGTAGAGAGTTAGGAAGGGAGGTATTAGGGTCGGATAAGAAGCTTCAAGAAGTTTCAAGTTTGACTTGATTCTGTACACAATGGCTTGCTATAGGCATCCCTGCGCTCCTTGTTAAAATGGAGAGGGTTCTTTTTTTCTTTGCTTGGATATTACTGTGAAGATTCTTTTGATGTTTCTATGCACTTGCTTTTCAGTGTTACAGACACTGTGAATATTTCATAAAATAGCCACAGATATTAATAGTATTTGGGATGCTTACATAATATGACATTTTAGCCAAAAAAAGTATTATTTTCTGGGAAGCACTATTGTCTGCAGATTTTCCTGGCTTTTTAAATGGCTGTGGAAAATAGAGCAAAGTGAATGGCAGCCAACAGAAGCACTCTTACCAGAGGAGCAGTGAGCCTGTGCACTTACCTTCTGTTCCTCTATAGCGTAGGGCTTTGAAGGTAGAAATGTCAAGAACCAAAGGTGCGAAGGAATGATGTTAGTTATTAAGGGTGAGAAAGAATCCAACCCATGACTTTAGTGGGCATTAAAAATAGTCTGGTTCTGGGCCCGGCGGCGTGGCCTAGCGGCTAAAGTCCTCGCCTTGGGGGCCCCGGGATCCCATATGGGCACTGGTTCTGGTCCCGGCAGCTCCACTTCCCATCCAGCTCCCTGCTTGTGGCCTGGGGAAGCAGTCGAGGACGGCCCAAAGCTTTGGGACCCTGCACCCGCGTGGGAGACCTGGAAGAGGTTCCAGGTTCCCGGCATTGGATCGGCGCGCACCGACCCATTGCGGCTCACTTGGGGAGTGAATCATCGGACGGAAGATCTTCCTCTCTGTCTCTCCTCCTCTCTGTATATCCGGCTTTTCAATAATAAGAAAATCTTTAAAAAAAAAATAGTCTGGTTCTTGTTTAAATGTAGATTCCAACCTTCTCCTTAGGACAATCTGAGTGGCATCCCTCAGACTGCACTAAAAATCTGGATTTTAATTAATTGCCTGAGGTGACTCTTATGTGGGTGATCCAGCTCATACTCCTTCTAGCATGGAGTGCAGAGTATGTCACAGAATCAGAAATCATAGACTTTCGGATAGAAGGTACCTTGTAAGACATCTCACTGGCCAACAATTTCTCCTTTTGTTTAAGAGTCTCTCAGAGCATATCAATGGGAAAGCAGCTCTGTTTTCTAAATCCCCTTCTTATGTGGAAATGTATTTTTTTCTCTGTACTTTTCAGTCACTGTCCTTCCACTTTCTGAAGTTTGTGTCTAAAGGTCAGGTCATGTTTCATGTAATTGAGAATAAGCTTTCAGATCCCTTTGACATTTCTGTTGTCCTTGCAAAATGTGCTTAGTTGCCCAGTAGCTGATGTTTTCCCCATAATATCTATTTTCAAAGCATGAGAAATAGGTTAGCACATCTTTCTCCTCACCACCCTAGGTTTGTGTGTCTATTTGAGATGCAGGATACTTTCCAAATGCTGATTACTCAATCTTTTGTTATTTGGCTACTATAGTCATATTAATTCAATTACCCCTGTATTATTCCCATTAAGCTGTTTTCTCTCCTATAAGGTCTATTCTTTTTGAAATTTAAAGTTATATAGACACATACGAGAGAGGAAATTTAAAGTTATATAGACACATACGAGAGAGAGAGAGACAGAGAGAGAGAGAGAGAGACTGACTCTTCTATTTGTGGGTTTACTCCCCAGGTGGCCACAAAGGCCAGGAATTTTCCAGGCCAAAGTTAGGAGCTTCTTCCAGGTTTCTCAAGTCAAGGCAGGGACACAACCACTTGGGCCATCTTCTGCTGCTTTTCCTAAACCATTAGCATGGAGATGGTTGGAAGTGGATGTTGTGGGTTAAGGAGTTGATTAGTGCTCTTTAGCCTGGGCAGGAACAGGAACTGGGCTTGTTGCTAAAAACACCTAGACTATTTGGACTCATCTATACCCAATATCTGCTAAATTAGGACGTGGGGGGGAAGAGTATATAAGAAGTATATAAGTATATAAGAAGAGGTGAAGGGGCAATAAAAGAGACTTCGCAGAGACTTGTACCATCACTAGTCTCCTGTCGGTGCTTCATCCCCAGACCCTCTTCATGTCCACATTCTTGGCTCTGCTGGCCGGAGCAAGTGGAGCTGTCAGTACACAAGCCAGCAACCATCCAAGATGCCGGCATCATCTAGGATACCAGCATCTTAGTGCCATAATAGCAACCCCCAGAACCTATAGATCACACTGAGAAGTGCAGTTGCAAGCTGTCTTTTTCCAACTTCTGTTTCACACATTTTCCGTAAGATCTGTTTTCCAGATGTTGGCCAGACTACCCTTACCTCTTTGGTTACAGTGTGCCAGGCTTTGTGTTTGCTGTTATTGATATGCTGTCAGTTACAGCGAGAGGACAGTTAAGGTCTCCCTGTGGGTATCATCTTCTTGATTGTTCTCCTACCCTGGTTGTTAATTTTGGAGACGGGTTAGCAAGGACATGGAACATCTTTATTTGTATGACTTCTGTTAAAAAAATTACTTCTTTTTTTTTTAAAGATTTATTATTGTTGGAAAGCTGGATATACAGAGAGGAGGAGAGACAGAGAGGAAGATCTTCCATCCTATGTTTCACTCCCCAAGTGAGCTGCAACGGCCAGTACTGCGCCAATCCGATGCCAGGAACCAGGAGCCTCTTCCAGGTCTCCCACGTGGGTGCAGGGTCCCAAAGCCTTGGGCTGTCCTCCACTGCTTTCTCAGGCCACAAGCAGGGAGCTGGATGGGAAGTGGAGCTGCCGGGATTAGAACCGGTGCCCATATGGGATCCCGGGGCATTCAAGGCGAGGACTTTAGCCGCTAGGCCACGCCGCCGGCCCCCCCCCAAAAATTACTTCTTTATCTGCTGCTCTCCCAGTGAATTGGTTCCCCTATTTGCTGGGAACTTCTTGAGTTGCTGAGATTCCTCACAAGAGGGATGAAGTATAATAACCAGCATCAGAATGATGGATAGGATATGGATGGAAGAGAGAAGATGTGTGATCTTTTTTTTTTTTTAAGATTTATTTATTTATTTGAAAGCAAAGTTACGAGAGGCACAGAGGGAGAAAACTGAACCAGGCTGAAGTCAGGAGCTTCATTCAGGTTTCTTATATGGCTGACATGGGCCAGAATACCTGGAGCATCTTTTGCTTTCACTCAGCTGCATGAACAATGAGCTGGATTTGGAAGCAAAGCAGATAAGCCACAAACCAGAATCTAAAGAGGCAGCGTTAGCACAATGTACTCCACAGTGCTGGCCCAGAGTGGTCATTCCTGATGAAGGATATAACAGGAGGAAAATCCACAGGATCAGTGGAATTGTATATTGGGAAGTATATGCATATGTGTGCACGTATGCAGAGGTATTAGAGGGGCGTTCACAAGCCAAGGATCTCAGTCTTGAATATTGAATGCACCTTTGGGAACTTAAGGCAAAATTAAGGAACTACTATGGAGACTGGGAACTGTGGCTGATAAAAATGATGAAAATTTATGCCAAGGCAATTGGGAGTCAATATGCTAATGCTCAACTTTCCTATCCCATCTCTCTGGAGTCCTGAAATTGAGCTCATGGCATCACTACAAATGGTTTAGAAAAGGAATCCACGTAGTCACTGGTTTGGCCTGATTCAGTTAATTAGCTTGGTATTACTGTCTATCAGAGGAGCATAAGAGATTAACTTCTCTGTAAAGTTCCTAAGGCTTCACATTGACAACAGACCAAACATGTTTGATTTTTCACCTGAATTAGAGCATTCTTTTGGGAAGTTAAGCACACTGAGGAAAAGGGCCGGAGATTTGGACATTTATATTAACTGAGCATAGAAAATCCTTACAACCATCACTGTGTGGTCGGCAATTACAGCACGATTAAACAGGGAGTAGGCATGTGTTGTTCTGACTGACCAGCAGCATAAATTCCTATGACTTTCAAGTAAGTGAGTATATGTGTGTATGCCTTAAAATTCTGATATATGAACATATTGCTTAAGATGGTAGATTTGCTTCTAGAAAGTGATACATTTTCATAGATGGACATTGCACTTTAGTATTATTTAAAACATTAATGAACATAAATAGTATTAGATGAGCCAGTAGTTGCACCAGTCAAATACAAAAAGAAAAGCACTTTCAGGAATCTCATTAATTCAGTGCAGTTTCCAGATCAAGAAAAGTGATAGATCAAGTGAATTCTGTGCTCATTTAATCACATATGTTACATAGTGTTAAATGTTAATCACAACATTTATAAAGGAAATAGATGAACCTATACTCATATGTATTAGGAAAAGGAGCACAGAATACAGAAGAAACAAATTAAATTTATTAGAGATTAATAATTTCAAAGAAGGTGTCCATCTACCCACAAGGAAATGGAGTGACCACATGGCAGAGGTCCAGTCCTTGAGCAGGCTGGGCTTTTTGTAGTTCAAGGTCTTGGGATATCTGCAGGAGTAGGTGGATCAGGCCAGCTTTTGTAGGGCATTTCAACCTTGATAGGTGCTGCTCCCTAGGGCAAGGTAGTTGGAAGGAAATGCAGAGTGAGGTGGAGGCAGGTTAGACTGGTCCTTGAAAGACAATGTTATTGTCCCCAGTGCGAGATTTTCTGCTTATCCTGAGAGGATAAGGAGTAAACTTGAGTTCTTGCCCCCTTCGATATGTAATAGTTATTATATTTTAAGAACTATCTGAAAATTTACATACAAGGTGTTTATTCTCAGAGACTTTAAATGGGAAGGCTAATTAATGTATTGAAATGACTAGCAAACAAAAAGGAAGTTCAGTTTTATGTTTTCTTGCAGCTATATCTAAGGCTAATGAGTAATACGAAGTTCGCTTTTATCTCAATGTAGAAAGAATTTTCTCAAAATTGAAGTTTTCCAACAATAGATAGCATTAATACAATGGCTAAATGATTATATACTTACGATATTGTAGAAAGTATGTATAAATTTGATGTGAGGCAGAATTATAAACCTTTCATTGTTATTTAATAATATTCATGACTGACACAGTCACTTGAATTGTTCAATGTGATAAATTTTGTGAGGGTAAATTATAGCTAATTAAAGTTGAATTTAAATTTGATATTGTTCTTATGACATAATCATAGAGAGATACATTTCTAAAATATAGTAATCAGTGTTATTAGAGATAAGTGCTCAGCAACGCTATTATGAAGACACAATTTACATTTCAAGATCAGACCCATGCAAACAGTTTTTATCTATTCATTTGTACAACTCATCCCTGATGTCTTTTCTGAGTTCCAAACACACAAAAGTTGAAGATTTAACAAAAACCTTAAGTCTTGAAAAGTTATAGTGGATTTTTTTTTTTTTTAGTACAGTTAATCACAGGAAATATAAGGTAATTTTCTTTGGCTGAGCAAGAGCCAGATAAAATATCCCTATTTTCCCAGCACTTCTCCATATCAGTTAATAACAAGTGAACCCTGGGGCTGTGTATAGAACCAGGAGAACAGCAGTCATTTGTCCTGCAGCTGGCTTCTTTATTGGCCACACTTTCAAGTGGGTGGCATAAGAATTTCCCACCCATTTCCTGACTGGTTAAGAGACCACCAATGGGGAATCTATGACCTGTAGGTTTCTGCCCAACAAGGAGGCATCAGGGAAGGCTTAAAATCTCAGAGCCTTGCTCAAATCTTTGGTGTCTCTCCCTCTTTCCCTTCAATAGGCACCTCACCTCCTGGCTGTCTCCCAGGAAGTGCTCTCCCTTTCTCTCTTCTTTCCACATTCACCTGATCACTTTACAAATAAAACTTCTCTGCAACCAATTCCCAGCTTTTTATTTCTACTTTCAGCCAAAAAAAAGAACCTACAGAACTTCTCTAATAACATGAAGGAAGAAAAACTGCCTAAATATACATGTCATAGTTGAGATTATCCTTAGTCATCTACCTGATCCGTCATGGATCAAACAGACAGTTCTTCCTGGAGCTGATTGATAATCAGTTGGGGAAGCTGAGGCTTGTAGGCCACGTGACACTCAATGTCCATCCCACCACACTGGCTACTTTCATGTAGCCCACTTGGGTTCCAGGGGAGAAATCAGAGTCTGTTAATGTCTTTAAGGCTCAGTGCGGAATCAGAACGGTATTGTTGTGCCATGTTCTCTTGACTAAAGTTTTCACAGGCCAGCCCAGTCTGAAGGGGCAAATGCATCTGCCTTTGATGGGAATTCATGCAAAATTATCCTGTAAGGAGTGTGGTGCAGACAGGGCCAAGGTGTGTCAGTATTGTCCTCGCAGCCACATAGAATGCACTGTGAGTGAAATAGCTGTAAATTGATAGATTAAGTGACAAAGATTAACCATAAATATAGGAAAATTAAAATAAGAATCATTTTGTTTCCTTATTTATTTAAAAGGTAGAGAGAGAGAGAGAGAGAGAGAGAGAGAGAGAGAGGAACAGAGCAGCCTGGACAGGGCCAGACTGAAACCAGGAGACAGAAATTGCATCCAGCCCTCCCATAGGAGCAGCAGGGACTCGTGCCCTTGGGCATCATCGGCTGCCTCCCAGGGTGTGCAAGAAGCTGGATTCAAAGTTGAAGCAGGATTCTAGCCTAGGCAGTCCAACATAGGATGCTGGGATCCCATGTGATAACTTAACTTCCAGTGTGTCATAGTGCCTGCGTTTTTGGAAAAGTGATCCCAAACCAATAATGACAAATGATATTGTGCATTAATTGGCTCAGTCTCATTCTGACATCATTCAAAATTACATGGTACTAATTCTATGTAAGACCTCAATTTCTAAATGTTCAGAATCTGAAAATTTTGGTTAAAGTCAATTAACATCTAAACAAACATAGCAAACAATGTAAAAGAATAAAGAAAGTGATGTGATTTTGTTTTGTGTACCTTGTCTGTTAAGGCCTTGGATGTTTTAACTAATACATTGACTAGATACAGACAATTTTCAGAGATAAGAGTAAATAATACATTAGTTTGACTTCTTAAATGTTGTCTTCTCCCTGAGAACAAGGACTATACTTTTTTTAATTTTGTTTTCATGATTGCAATTCAGCTCTCAGTTCTTTAAATTGAACTATATTCACAGAAAAATCTGGATCTGAACTCATAAATTTGGTGCCACTCAATAAAAGCGTCTTCATAAATTTAGTGTTTTGATTAGCATAATTAAAAGAAATGGCTGTATTTGGAGTCCTTCTGAATGGTTGTTGAAGGCATTGATCATAATGTTGTTTAGTGTACCTTGTGTTTATATCTGAAACAGTAGATCACTTCTAGGATCAATAAGAAAGTTGGTAATGAAGAATTAAGATTTTTTTGTTAAAAAAATAAGTAGTATAGGTTGTTTTCTTTTTAAGAAAATTTTTACTTATTTGGAAGCCAGGGAGGGGACACATTCACTCATGGTGGGGCAGGCATGGGGTAGAGAGAGCACTCTTCCATCTATTGGTTCACTCCCCGAAAGACTGCAGTACTGGGGCTGCACAGCCATGTTTGAACGAAACAGCATGCAATTAAGGATAGGAGTCAGACACAAAATTAAAAGGATGGGGGCTGGAGTGGGGTCAGGGCAGAGGATTCCTTTTTACTTAGCAGAGAGAAATGCAGACTGAGCCTCACACGGCTACTTTTATTCTCAGCAAAAGCACTGTCTGTGTTCATGCTGACATGTCTTCCGTCATCAGGAGATCACTGTAGGAACAGGAGAGAGAGAGGACTCAAACTCTTTGGACCTGCTATTTCTTCCTCCCAACTGCCTGACCTGGTCTGCTACAAGCTTTATCATACGGAATGGTCTTGGACTTGGCTTTGCTAACTGTAGACTTTGTCATGTTGACATCACCTGGGGAAGCTTCAGTTCTAAGACTGACAGTTCAAATCCTGCTCAAGCTGCATAAAAGTTTCTCTGGTACCTTAGGCACTGCAACAGCCATGGCAGGGACAAGCTGAAACTCTAAGCCAGGACTCCATCCTGGTCTCCCACGTAGGTAGCCAGGACTCACGTGCTTGGAGCATCAAGTGCTGCCTTCCAGGTGCATCAGCTGAATCAGAAGCTGATCAGCCAGGCTTTGATCAGCCAGGTGCTTGAATACAGTGCATAGGTGTCCCAGACAGCAGCTGCCTAATTCGCACCACCCCTAGGCCATTTAATATACTCTCAAATTGCTATCCTATTAAAGCAGGTTTATTTCATAATTTTTTCTCACATATATTAATTTTCCTTTGAGAAGAGACAGAATAAATTCTATTCTAAAATGATATTTTTGTAACCCAACACTGTTACATGTATATTGATTAAGCTTATCCCTCATCTACTATTTAATATCTTAAACCTAAATGATCTCAAAACATCCCTATAACATTGTCTAAGGAAATGGAATAATAGAAGATACATGATTTCCCAGTTCAGAAATGTACTAGATATGTGCTGTTATTCAAATTCCTAGCCTTTGTGCTTTCTCTGTTTTTAGTCATTTTTTAATGAAACGAAACGTGCATGCATGTGCTTATTCTACCAGTTAATGAAGTGTTTATAGCAAGTAACCAAATGTCACAAAGTGTTTCCTATTATTATCTTTCTACCATCTTTCTATACTATATACTGAAAAATATTCATAAAACTCTGTAATTCTATCCATATTCAAAGCAAAAAATCAATCTTAGAAAAATCACAAAGGAAATTTAAGCTGCTGGTGAATGTTATCTCTTCCCATTCTTTTTAATATGATGAAGTAATATGTATGTAATTTACCAAATAAGCTCTCTCTTCCAGGCTTTTTGTATCGTATACACTTAGGCATGTATTTGTTATAGCTTTGACCTCTTACTTTCCTACTTAGTTTTCATCAAATCCCTCATAAGTACTATCACTTTCATTTTCTAAGGATTTCTCAAATTCATGCACTTCTCTTCATCAGTTTCATCAACACTAAAAATGGCTTGAATCATTGCAACATGATCAATTGATCTTGAGTTTGTTTATTTGCTTGTGTTTTTTGAGACATATTTATGCTGGTTCACTTCCCAATTGCCTGCAACACCTGACATGGGCCAATCTAACCACAAGAATCTGGAACTCCATCTGAATTTCCCATGTGTGTGGCAAGGTCCCTCCTGCTCTCCCAGGAATTTTAGCAGAAAGCTGGATGAGAGGTGGAGCCTCTGGGTATCAAGCCTGCACACTGCCATGGGATATGGGTGTCTCAAACAATGACTTAAAGTGCTGCACTACAATACCCACTGTTTCTTGAATTTGTTTTCTCCTGTCATCTGCGAACTGCCGGATAGGTACATTTCTTGAAAATCTGATGTTGTTCTTTCTCACCATCGCTGCCTTAAATCCCTTTATATCATTCCATGCGGCTCTGCTGAAGCTTAACCATCTGAGTTTGGCCTTCGAGATGTTACCCAGCCTGGTTCCTGTCTGACTCATCCCATGCTGCTCTGATGAATCTTCAAGATATTACTACATTTTATGACTGTCTGACTTAGGTCACTCTCCCAGTTTTTTTGTGAGCTGAGTAGAGACTGTTTCCACTTGTGTTTCTCTCAGTAATCCGAAGAGCAGGCATGGCACCCAGGAAGTGCACAAGATGATCAAATATATATAAACAATGAATAGCTGCAGGAAATTCTTTACACAGAAATCCTCACATAATTTATTCATAGAGGATACATTCTTAGCAGAGGAAGTGAATATTTCATTTGCAAGGACTCAGCATGTATGAGCCAATCCATTAGGTACTGCACCGAGTTAAAAAAAAAAAAAAGCAAAACAGCTCTTATTTCAAGAACTTTATTTTTCAGGTGGGTGTTTGGTTCACACGGTGAGGCAGTGCTTGGGACACTTGCATCCTGTACCAGAAGTCTTGGGTTTCAGTATTGTCTCTGCTTCCAATCTAGTTTCCTGCTAATGCACACCCCACAGTCGGCAGGCAATGGTTCAGTTACTTGAGTCCCTGCTGCCCATGTGGGAGGCCTGAACAGAGTCCTTGTTTTGGCCTTGCTTAGTCCACAGCTGGTGTGAACACTTGGGGAGTGAAGTACCACATAGAAAATCTCTTTCTGCTTTTCCAATAAAGCAAAATAAACAATTTTTAAAAAAAGAACTTTAGAGTTATACAAGGCAGTACTCAAGTGATCATGGTGCCAAATAGGGTTTCATAAATGCCATACAGTGGCAGTGTATCATTCAGTTTCTTTCCCCAAACCTTACTTAGGTGTCTGAGTGCATAATATAGTATCAGTGACTGGGACTTTAATTTTTAATTCAGGTATCATTAATTCAGAGTTTCCTCTTAACTCTTCAGATTTTTGTCATAGTGATCTTCTGTGTAAAATATATACTAAAGAAGAAAAAGGAAAACACTGGTTTGCCCATTAAAATCTTTTGAGTAAAAAGAAAAAGAAGTGCTTTTAGCAGACAGTTCTTTAATATGGATATGATCTAGTTGAAATTAGCAACTCAACCAGAAGTGCTTTATTGCTACTGCTGCTGTTTGTTTAAGTTCCATTGAGTTAGCTTTTATAAATTATCGTGTAATATGTTCTGGACAGTTGGGTTTTGGAGGATGCTTGCATTCCCCAAGGAGCTAATGAAAATTCAGCGTTTGCCTATTCTCTGTACCTCATCGTAAAAATCAATGCCTAAAACACAATAGCTGCCTAGTGATGATTGGTGACTGTGGTACCTTCACAGAGCTGAAAAAGATAGCTCAAAAGGCAATCTTTCCTTCTCTCCTGTGAAAACTTTAGATTCACACTTCCACTGACTTCTTGAGCCTGAACCTTCTATCTTTCCACCAGACAAGAATGCTCTCACCTTTCTTTTGTATAGAATGCTGACCCTTCTAGGAGACAGGCTTCAGGGTGGTTGCTTACCACACACCTGCAGCTAGCTTTCAAATCGCTGCAACTGTGCAAATTGCAAATTACGGAGCAGCTTTCTGGCTTTTTAATGGTAAATTGTGTTTGCTGGTGTGAAAACGCACTAGCAGCTGTGTTTAGTACATCAAGAAAGCTGAGAGATATGTTTTACTTATTGAAATGTGCGGAGTCAAAATATTTGTCGAAGATGAGTGGGAAGTGAGATGGAGCGGAGAATAGAAGTTCAAAGTTCATCTCTTCAATATCTTTTAAATTGAAGTGTTTAATTTGAGGCCCCAGCAAGTTTCCTGAGTGTTTGAGACCAGGATGGGCTTCAGTGAATGTGTACGTGAACATGCAGGATTAAAAGCTCAGGTGGAATTGGAAAATTGTTGCTTTCATTAGATTGAAAATGCTTCCAAGCTCAAGTGCCCATCTCATTTTGTTTACACAAAAACAAACAAATTCAGTTTTAACAAAGACCTGAGAATAACACAGAAACAGCAACAACAGAACAGTATAGGGAAAATGGATGGAAATTATTAATAAAAATGCCTTCCAAAGTTCTGAGAAAATATTTTCAATACATAAAGCCACTACTGATGTTAGTAGTGATTATTGTTCAATTATAACTCATATAAGAAAGTGACTAGGGCAACTCATCACAATTAGTCTAGAAGAAGAAAGATTAAGCAGGAGCAGGATAGTGGTTTTCTAATATTTTAAAACTATATCAGTGAAAGATCTAAGTATCTCCAGGGGATAAATTGAAATGGCTAATACAGTTGTATCGAACAGGCACAATAAAGAATTTCTGGAGTGGATATTTTCCACAGCACTTAGGATACTGGTTGGGATGCCCATATTCTGTGTTGAAGTGTCTGAATCCGAATCCTGGTTTCATGTCTCAACTTCCTGCTGATATAACCCTATGAGGCAGCAGCTGATAATCCAAGTGGTTGGGTCCCTACTACCCACGTGAGACTCAGATTGAGTTCAAGAGTTCTAACTGTGCTCTGGCCCAGCCCTGGTTATGGCAGACATTTGGGAAGTGAAACAGCAGAAACTGAACCCCCATAATGGAAAAGCAGAATCTAGCCTCTTGTCTGTCTCTTTTAGTACAGGGTACCCTTGCCTTTGCCTGCCCTTTATTGAAAAGAATTCACTGACTTAAGGTTGTGATCCAGTGGTCTTACAGGCTTCTAATCACCAAACCAAAGGAGGAGTTATTTACTTCTCCATTAGATAAGAACTTCAATAGTCCTGAAGTGATTGGGTTGGAGGATTCCAATTGTGGGCAGAATGTAACTGATGTATTTTGTCACTCCTAGACCAACTGGAACCCACCTGGCCCAGGTATTCCTTAAAGAGTGGGGCTCTCTGACCAATCAAAGGAAGATCACAAGCTCCACTGACCAAACAGGCACTTGTACTGTGTTGATCACATACCTCACAGCTCCAATCCCAATGTTTAAGAACTATGACCTTTGACTACTTGGGAAGTGTGAGAATGAAGCAATAGTTGCCTGGCTCCTTGCTCTGTGCTTTGCAATAAATACCTACTTTCTTCTACCACCCTGATGTCAGTGATTGGCTTTCCATATTTCAGGCAAGCTAGCCCAGTTTGGGGGTTTTACTACGATGCCTTCAACCAGTTTAGGGTATTGTTCACCAACAATACAGGGTCTTTCTCTGCTTTACAAATAAATAAAAGATAAAAATTTAGAAACCACTCATAATTGTAGAGTCTGTTGTTTCTAAAAAGGCTTTATTAGGTGCAAAGTAGCTGTTGAATAGTTCAGGAAGTTTGAGCAACTTGCATAAATTTAGGGAGATCATGAAAGTCAGAGTTAGGATTAAAACTTTAAGTCGGATCCAAAAGTCATGTTGTGTGATAACAATTCTCTTCTGACAAGCTTCCTGTAACTCCATTAGAAGGAAGTATGTTTGCCTACAGGTGGCACTGTTGAATAATTTGTTAAATGACTTAATTGTAGAATGGCACAAATGCATGTATTTCTCCTAAATTCTGAAAATCTAAAGTGTAATTTGTTTGAATTCAGTTGGGATAAAACATGGTATTCCTTAAAACCGAAAACTGTTCTTATTTCTGGCTTTGTTATTGCTTGATCAGCTAGTTCCATGTTTATGGTTTAAACAAATTTGTAGCACAAATGACCCACTCTTTCCTACATTAACTGGGGAAGAAATGCTACGGGTTTCCCTTGATGAGGGACATTGTTCCCTTCCTGTTTCTTCTGTTTCTTTCGCAGTATTTGAGAACAGAGAGAAGCGTATCTAATCAACTGTTGTTTGGAGAAAATTAGCCTTATGTCTTGGTTCCCTGCTTCCTCTCTGTTCAATGGAACAGGACTCTTTTCTTGCTATGTAGAGGTGGGTGGATTGCTTTCTTTCCTTTCTCAAGGAATCATTCACATTTGGGATGCTCAGTAATTAGAGCATCTAATTCTAATGTATGTAACAAACCTCCTGCTCCACCTCAGCCCAGGCTCATTATGCCTCGCAAGAGTGCTACATGTTGAATTTGCACCTCCAGTAATTAGTACAGCTACTCTGCCAGCCCTCCTTCCTGCCTTTGCCAACATTTTCCGTGTTAGCAAACAAGCATCAATCACCAACCTGATGAGCAAAATTAAGGCCTTTCTGTGCAACTCCATTTGCAGACTGGGATGAATTTCAAAATTTAAGAGCTCATCTCTGCCAGTATTGCCTCTTTGTATGACCAAAAATATAACAATAGCAACTTCATCGGCATGCCCATCTTGTACTGAATGTGCCATGCATGGTGCTAAATGATTTACTTGGATTATTTCACAGAACCTTTGTAAGAAACCTAAAAGTTAGCATTCATGTCTGCCCATTTTGTAAATAAAAATTAAGCCATAATGAAGATAAAAAAAAACATGCCTTAACCAAAGAGCTGTAAAGCAGCCTGACCAGCGTTGTTCACCAGTTCACCTTGGACAAAATCAAACATAACCTTTTGGGATAACCATTCAAATTGCCTGAGCCAGCCAAGTCCCTCATTCCACTTCAGAATCAGACAGAATTTATTAAAGGGATGTAGTAATTACGCTTGTTAGTTAGATAACCCTAAATGGAATCACTATGGGAAGTCAGAAGCCAAGATACATTTCTTAGGGTCTTGGTGATGTTTTTGCAAGAGAGCTTGGGTGGATAAAAAGCCATAGAGGTGGTGATGAGTAGAAATATTTTTGGTAGCATTGACTCCATTTGAACTGATCTTTGATTTCTCCATGATAAATAAATTTCTGTGTGTATGCCATGGCTATTCTTGGTACCACTAGGTGAAACTTGAGGAGTCAGAGTTAAGGCTTATTGACCTCAACAGGCCATGCTCCTGACCGCATTCTGAAATATTTGCTATCAGATTTCTCTTGATTCTTACAACTCAGGGCTCCTGCTGTCCTATTGTAGCCACATAGTACCTCCCTGTCCTTTTGTGTCAAATTTGCTTTTTCTGAATTGTTATGACCTTTTCATAAGGATTTCATTCTTGAAAAAAAAAGAGGAACATGATTTAAGGAAATTTTGTTAAGATAATTTCATTGCATTTAAGAGATCAATCTTTATCTTAAAAAATTTTGTTCTGTTTTGTTTTCATTCCCTGATGTTAAATCCTGATTTTCCTAAAGTCACTCATTCAGTGCTAAAAGATTTTAGTTCCCAATAGCCATATCTACAGGCTTATCTATTAAGAAATGTTTTTGTTTTATTTTTGAAACGTTCTAATGGCAGTGAATAGTATAATCGCTCTTATTTCCTAATTTTACTAAGTAGCTATTATCTATTGCAATTATAGGGAGCCGACATAGAAAGATAAATATGACATATAACACTGAAGTAACTCATAGTTTAGAAAGAAACCAGCACAGATTAAAGTAGGTAAAATATGGGATATACATTTGTTTTGTTAGAGCCTTTTTTGGAGTGCTTTGAGGGCGCTGATAAGAAGTGATTAGTTCTGCATGGGGAATTCATTCAATACAGTTTCACAAATGTGTACTGATCGAGTTGCCTACATTGAGCCAGAGCTAACGAACAAGACCCAACATCCTTTTGTCACTAGAACATGTTTTTCAAGTAGGACAGTGTAGGTCAGGACATGAGCAAGGAAGGTATTTTCAAGCAGAGATTAATTGCTTCAGGATGCTATGACAGAGAGAATCAAGGATGGTCAAAGAGGGCCTCCTGAAGAGGTGATGTCTGGGCTAATTATGAAGGAGGGCATGTAGACAGCAATGGCAAAGATGAGGAGGAACAAGTCATATGAGACTCAGAGGTGTTTCAGGCCACATCACATAGAATGAAGGCTTACGAGCTTGGATGCCATGAGAAGTCATTAGGTAAGAGGTGAATTCGGTGTAATTGGTCTTTGCTATTTTGTAAAACTTGTCATTTGCAACCAGTGTTGTGATGCTACAGAGTGTGAGGGAAGACCACCAGGAAGCACATGATCTAATTCTCATTTGAAAACTGTTGCTGTGTTTGCTATGTATGCATGCTGTCATGGGGAAGCAAGGTTTAAAGCAAAGAACAAGTAGGAAGGCTCTTGCCACTTGGACCAAGGAGGAGGCAAAGGAGATGCAGAGACTTGCAGAAAGGGAGGATAGATTCTCATTTTTGGTGGAGAAATAGGAATAAGAGCACCAGAAAGGAATGACTTGGGGACAGCATGGGGAAGGATCCTAGAATTCCTTGTGACGTGTAGGTGTAGAAAGATTCAGGGGAATTACCTATTTGAGCTACTAAGTTGTTGCATCTCTTCCAAGTTAATTGATAACAGAAAAGGATTTGCCTGAAGTTTTTAATTAGAAACAGTTATCTTTGATTTTTCCTGGCCCTCCCAGGGTCTTCCTCTCAGTCTCTGTGTTCAGCTGCATTTTCAAACTAAGGAGGTATTTTCTTTGGTATTTTCGAAGTTTGTTGTGTTTTTCTCCTGCTAATGTCATCTAGCTTGCTCCTGTTTTCTGCTCAGAGGATCTGTGCTGTTGAGAAGCAATGTTGAAGCACCAGATGATTCCTGGAGACTTCTGAAGGAGACCTTTCTCCTCCCCTTCTTGTGTTGGTGTGCCTTGGCGGACACTGGAAACACGAAACTCCACAGAGCAGTGAGAAGCGCCATACGAAGTTGAAGGGCTGGTAAATGCCTTCCGTGGTCTTGTCTAGTCATGTAACTTCCAAGCATAGAGCCTGTGCTGCTTTGGTGGAGAGAGTTGCTCTTGACTATCAGCAAATCACTCATTCAGTAAATATCCTTAGTGAGTCCACGTTGGGACTTCAGAGGATGGAGCTGTGAAAACAGCTGCTGTTGTATAAGGCTGAAAGCTTAAGACACAGATACCCCCAAGGAGAATGAGGACTGACAAGTCAGCTGGTTTTTTTGTTTTGTTTTGTTTTGCTTTGTTTTGTTTGGCTTAATAATCCGTGGCCCCCATGCTGATGTCTTTCTTTCCAGAGAATTTTTCTCTGCATCTCTCTAGAGGGGAGCATTACAGCATTTTTATTTTTGTTTTTCAAGATTTATTTATTTTTATTGGAAAGACAGATCCACAGACAAGTGGAGAGCCAAAGAGCATGCTTCTACTGGCTCACTCCCCAAATGGCCACAGTAGTAGAGCCAATGTGAAGCCAGGAGCCAGGAGATTCTTCAGCATTGCAGTAGTGACCAAGAGTAAAAGTTGTGGAGTCAGATAACATGATTGGCTTTATCCCTTCCTAAGGTGGCCCTGACAAATTGCTCAATGGCTGTAGGGCTTAATGTCCTTTCTGCTTAAGCAGTGGTCCTATCAGCATGCTGAGGTAATTGTTAGAAGTGCAAGATTTCAAAGCCCTTTCATGACTTACAGAATTGGAATCTGTCTTTAAAGAATTCTCAGATGATCCATATCCATGTTAAAATTTGAGAATCCGTAGCCTAGAAACATCGTTCCTCTGAATTCAGCTCTCTATGGGTGAAAATATCTAATCCAGAGGAATACCAATAAGGAAAACTCCGTGATTGTTGCAATTTTCGGTATAAAGGATCTTTTCTGAAAGACGTTTTTTCAATGAAAGATACAAATAAAGGAGAATAGAGGATAAACCAATTTGTATCTGGGAAGACATGCAAGTTTCAGTTACCCTCACAAATTGTGATACCTAGGGGACCATTCAACTTCTCTACACTATAAATTAGTCTTGGAAAATACAGTGAACGGAAAACTCCACCATGAAATCTCAAATCACATTTTTGACACATCTTATAAGAATTGCCACTATCCACTTCTTATTAGAATACTTGCTATTCAGCATAGAACTCCCAGGAAGAGCAGTTTTATAATCAGCACTGAATCTGTATGCAAATAGAGCAAGTGCAGACAGATCACAAATTCCCAATTTTTATGGGCATTTAGATCTGTCTTTATTTTCTATGAGTTAGGAGATACAAAATACAAAAGAAATAGCTAACTTAGATTACTGGGGCAATATTTTCCTCCTATTTCTTTAATCACTCATTATTCTCAATCTTTTGTTTACTCTTTTTTTTTTTTGTAATTTTTCTATGTTAACACCGCTTAAAATTGGGAGAGAAAGAGAGAGACAGAGACATCTTCCATCTGCTAGATGAAACCCCAGACACCTGCAGCGACCAGGGCTGGGCCAGGCTGCAGCCAGGAGTCAGGAGATTGTCCTGGGTCTTCATGTGAAAAGTACTCACACACTTGGGTCGTTTTCCCCTGCTTTCCCCATGTCATTGGCAGAGAGCTGTAACAGAGATAAACTAGGTAGCCCACCAACCGTTGACCATATGGGATGTTAACTTGCAAGTGGCAACTTTACCACTGCACAACACTACTGGCCCCAGCACCACTTTGTTCACTCTTGTTTCTTCTTGCTCATACCGCCTAGGAATGCTTTTTGGCACAAATTCTGAATGTAACTCTCCCTAGTGTTCATTACCTTCAGTTAATTTGCATTATATTGCATTTCCCAATGGCAGATGATACATAGCAAAATTACTCACTGATTTGTATTAGGAAGGAATTCTTGCAAAAGATAGAATGATAATTCTCTTCATTAGCCAAAACTACCAGTTATAGACAGAGAAACAATATTAAGATACTAGTCTGTCATTCACACTCATTGTCCTGTTGTCATTTAGCTATTTCTTCACACTATGTGAAGATGTTGCATGAGTAGATTAAAAATATGGAAGTCAAAAAGCATGTAACTCTGGATGGATTTGTTTTTGCTGTGGCAACAAGTAACTCCTAAGTTATAATTTTTTAAAAAAAAGACGTAATTATTGCTTGTACTTGAAAATTAGAGTTACGGAAGAGAGAGACAAAGGGGAAGATCATCTATCTGCTAGTTCATTCCCCAAATGGATACAGTGGCCAGAGCTTGGTTGATCTGAACCCAAGAGCCAGGAGCTTCTTCTGGGTCTCTCACATGGGTACAGTGGCCCACAGCCTTTGTCCATCTTTTGCTGCTCTCCTGGGTCATAAGCAGGGAGCTGGACAGGAAGAGAAACAGATTGTACTACTGCCCATCAGCGATGCCGGAGCTAGAAGCTGACGATTAGCTTATTAGTTACCATGCTGGCCCCTGTAGTTTCTTAAACCTTGCAAAATGTCACAAAACTCTAAATGTCAGTGACAGTTGACAGTGGGCCCCTTCTTACTGTAATACTCAAGGATGAGTTTTAGAAGGGCTCTATTTTGGTACTTGCTTCTTCTAACATCATGACATATGAGGGCAATGAGGATAATTTGTGATCTTTCCCGAAGTTTCCACCCAGAAGTGATTGATTTATCATTTTTATCCATGTTGCCCTGATCAAAATGAGCTACACAGCTGTCTTAAGATGACACAACAACGTGAAATCCTGCTATGTCCAAAAGGAGAAAATACACGAAGACCTGTTGAGCAGGTTAATGACTCTAAAGTTATTGAATTCAAAGATACCATCGATTTGAACATAACCACTTAAACACACGCTGATTTTGTAGACTAAGGAAACCTTACATTTCTATACTATCTACCCTGTTAACCTCTTTGTGTTATTCTGAGAACTAAATTCCTTAATGTATGTAAAATCTCTCTGAACATGTCTGGTATTCTCCCCAGCAACATCTTTCCATCTGTGTTCTTTTACATACACTGGGTCATCTCTGATATGTTGTGTTGATTCTTAGTATTTTTGTATAAAATCCTTATATGAGTAATTGAAATGGTAAGAAGGGTTTTCATATATTATAGCAAAAAATTGGCAGAAAGTCTGAAAATGTAATATAGTTTTGGTGCTAGCATCATTGTAAAAATGTGGAATGATTTTCTGTTTCTTAGAAAAACCAGAGTAACTTCACCTCTGCTGCCATCCTGTGACTCTCCATACCTCCCTAAAGATTTATTCTATACATTAATAATTTAGTCTGGAGAGAAGCCTACAGGGGCACCAAGTCCCCAAGGTCACAATTGTGTAACATATTAATGCTAAGAAACTTCTGGGTAGAGGAAGCTATTTGAAATGCTATTTGGGAGAATAGAACAGAAAAAGAAGAGACATTATATAGATCACTGGTTTGGGGGCAGAAACTCAGGGAGAAGAATAAATGTATTTAATCAGAAATTTTAAGTTTTCTGTATAGTTCATCAGTTGAATCATCCATTTTTCTTCCATTTCGTGGAATATCTGTAACATTCACTGATGTTGTATGGTAGTGGAGCTTTCGTTTGAGTTGTTTCCTTTCTTGCTTGTTTTAAAGGTGTTTTTTCAGAAAGCTGAGTATGGGCTACAGGTAGGGGTCAGATGAGAATATAGGTTGATTTGTGAAAATCCACTGTGGTAGGTGGCACCATGCATCAGAATGAGAATTTGAAGGAGTATGTTAGGCACAAGTCAAAATCATTTAGCTAAGAATATAGTTGAAGTTTCTAAAAGAATTTAATAATTCAGGCATGTTGCCCTTCTCCCTATTACTAATCTTATTTGGTTCTGTAAGTAATACTTTTGAAGATTCTCCTTTATCAGGAGGTATATTTAACCATTCAATTTCAAAGGGATAGAGCAGTGGTCACCATGAAAGAGGTCAGGGGACTAAAAGTTGAATTGAAAGAGGCATTAACTTCATGAGAGAAAGTGAGTATACAGTAGATATTCTAAAGCAGGTATATTGCAAGAGAGAACCAGGACCAAGTACAGGGACAACACAGTTTGAAGCAAGTGAAATGGTAGGTGATCAAGTTTTATTCTGGAAACAGGACTCAACCCATCTGTGTTGGCCAGTTTAGTTCTCCTAAAGCTGCTGGAACAGAGCAGACTCTATATACATGTATTAGTCTTTTGGATTTCACTAATCATTAACTTTTCAACAAGTTGTTAATACACAAAGCATCAAGTTTGTGTAATTGGTTACCTAATAGTGTCCATTACATGATTGGATGGTAAGCAGGACAGAGATAAACTAGAGAACAGAGTGTTCTTCAAGCCATCTCATCCGGTAGTATTGGAATATAAAACATGGTTTAGTAAAAATGGCCAATAAAATAGCAGTCTCGTGTGTTCAGGACACAACCTTGGCATTTCCTAGCTGTATGACTCTGCTAAAACACTTAAGCTGAGTAGCAATGTTCATATATAAAAAGGTGTTAATAATAAACTTCTTTTCTATATCACATGATTATTGCTTGACATACTCGATAAATTATGTTATTTTTGTTAAAATATGTTAAGTTGTGATGCAAATAGCAGGGTCTCTCACTTTAGCATATTCATAGAATATCTCCTTTGCACAGCTTCACTCCTTCCTACAACACTGAAAACTCCCACTGCTCTCAGAGAATCATGTTCCCTCAGTGTGGGAAGATGCCTCTCCCCTGCCTGTGGTAAAGCAAATCACACTGTATCACCATTTCCTAAGGCCATTTTTATTATGGTAAACCGATTCCAGTTTATGGAAGATTTAGTTTTATCTTCTGAAGAAGTCTTCCAGTCATTTATTTTTGGATAAGAACACTTTGTGCATAAGAAGTCAACAGCAAGACAAAGATGATGTAGTCAACAGTTATGAATCGCTGCCAATCTCGCCACTCCAAGCACGATGAGGTGGCTGAAGAATCTTCTGATTGACATAGTCCACCTTAGAGTCTCCGTTTGCCCAGTTTTTCACTGCTAACATATGGCTGGGGTAGTTGATTGATTTGTTCTGTCCTCTGTTGTGGTGCCAGGTATCCTCTGCAGGTTCCAATAGACTGCCAGGGATATGGAAATTTAACTGCTACTAAACACTATGTACATAATAATGTTGAATAACATATTAGGGAACTGTGTGTCCTGCTCTAGTTGACGTGTAAGATAGAACACCACTAACAGCTAATCTTGGAGAACAAAATGAACGAATAACTTCTTCTGATGAAAGGGAAAGAAGCAAAGCAAAAGGAAAAAAAAGAGTTGAAGTTTTCTTTCAGAAGTGTTCCTATGGATGAATATTGTTCTTTCTAGTCCAATTTTTACTATAAAATAATGTTAATTGAAATCAGCAGGTGCTTTTTTTTACATAAAAACAAATTAAAAATTTATGTGTAAATCAAGGGACTACACAATAATAGCACTAAATTGTATTGCATATTTGGGTACAAAGCAGTCACTTTAATATTTGCAAAAGCAGTCACTTTATATTTGTAAAACAAAACAATTTTTTTGGGAAAATACATGTGTTTTACATATACATATATGACATGTTTTTGTTTCATTCAATTATCAACATCATGAAAATTAGCAGTGTACATTGTCCACCTAATTGACTTATGTAGTTGAATGAAGTCTTTATTCCCATCGTAGAACACAATGATTCATTAATTAAAAGGACAGCCTGGTACTACAGTAGTGGGACAGTACACTTCTGCCCCTATTAACTAAACTCGTACTTAATATGATTGAATGTTTGCCCTCAAACCATTTTATAATAGCAGTACTTATCAGTAACAAGATTTAATTACATTAAAGACAAAAAGTATTGTTTCTACGAAAGTTACATTGAATGCTTACAGTCACTAAAATTAAGTTAGCAGAAAAACCCAATTGATATTGAATTAGACACGGGTGAAATGAAAAGAGAAAAAAATATCAGAATGTAGAGGGACTGTGTATTCAGAATAGTTTAGGTTTTCCTCTACACATTAAATAGAGGGTGGAAATCACAGATGACTTACAAGAGCAGTTTCTGCAAGAAAATCTAATTATGTACCAGAAAAAGAAGAAAGTTCCAATCCTGATGAAAGTCAAACTCAAGCCATCTAAAATTTCTGTTAGCATATTTCTCCAAAGCAACACCTTGCTGTTTGATGTTTATACTAATTTGCAGTATATCTGATTAGTTGGACTGTCTTTGACGAATGCTTTAAATTTTACAGCTGATGATGAGTGTGAGTGATTTGCTTTATGTTCACCAACCATGCCCTCAGTCCATGTCCCCTCTGTAGGAGCCCATTTTTCCACCTCAGTGATGTGGGTCTGGCTTCTGATTTGCTTTAGTGGGTAGAGAAGTGACAGTGTGTCAGTTTTTAGCTAAAGCTGTACGAGTTTTGGTGTATTTCTGCTAGTACCTTTGAACCTCTGACATCTGCTATGAGAAGAATGTGCCCTGAACTGAAGCTTTACTTTCAGCGTGACTCTCAAAGTGAGAGGCACAGGGAGGCTGGGATTGGGGGATGAGGCTGCAAAGCTGGGCTAAACTGAAGCTGACCCAAGAAAATATGAAGGAGAATTCACTAAGTGGTGCCGAAATCACTGAATTTGTGTGGATTGATGTGTATTATTACAGTGGTAAAAGCTGCATAATCTAGTATTTTTGTGACTAGCCTTATGCTTTTAAATAATTTTTGATTTTTCATACTTGTTTGGAAATTGGACCTAGTGCCTATTTCCTCCACTAAAGATGGAAACTTTCCCCTAAATAAATACTTGAATTGATAGTATTGTGAGACATTTGTCATATATGAAACCCAAAATAATACTTTAAAATGTCTTACAGTTGACTTATGTGTTGTTTTAACAGAAACACATCTAAATCAGAAAAGGTTTTTTGGATGTAATATGACAATATTAAGAATAAAAGCATCTTCCTATGTGGTAAAGTTTTCTTAAATATTTAAGTAACTGATGAAACTATTATTTCTTAGTTTTTTGGAAAATCTGCTTGAAAGGCAGAGAGAAAGAAACCTATTCATTAGCTCATTTCCTAAATGCCATGACAGGTAGGGCTGGGCCAGGCTTTAGCTCAGAATGTGGACCTCAGTACAAGTCCCCATGTTGATATACAGCTGCCCAGTCAACTACCGGAGTCATTAACTCCTGCTTCTTGGAGAGTGTGACCACAAACAACGACATTAGGAAGTGGATCGAGATTTGAACCCAGGCACTCTGATAGAGATGCAGGCATTCCAAGCACATCCTAAGCCCTATATCAAGTGCTTGCCATTTTATTTTATTTATTTTATTTTATTTTTGATGATATTTACATAGTAGAGAAGGATGCATGCCCATGTGGCCCGCTGAGTAGGGTGGAGAGGGGAGAAGAAAAAGGCAAAGTGGATGAGGTGATTGTTTCCAATTTTCTCTTTTCTTTTCTTCTCTCTTTTTTTTTTCCTAAACAAAGCAGGGAGAGGAGTAGAGAGGGTTGCACCCAGTAGTCTTAACTGCATCACTACACAGGGAAGTGAGACAGGCACTTGATGTCATCCCAGGGTCCCCAGTGTGGAGCAGGTCCTGAGGGTACTCCTTAGAAGTTCTGAGATGCTGCTAATTTCATTGCTGCAAGTTGATGAAACCCTTCTGAGGCCAGTTAGCTGACCTAGTCCACCTTAGAGTTTCCACTTGTTCAGGTACTTTCTGTCGAAGCTTGACTGTGGGTGTTATCCAATTTGTTCTGCCCTCCATCCTCTGCCATGCTACTAGAAGTCCTCTGCAGACCTCTGTCACATCCCCCATGAGCATATGAACATACCATTCATTCACTGCACTGTCTTCAGCACCTGAGGAGGCCCAGTTCAGACACCTGCACTCCATGAACAGACCTCAGTCCTGTGATTTTCCCGATGGTTGGAGTGGTCCAGTCTGGAGAGGGGGGGGGGTCTTGTCTCCAAAGATACCTCGTCAAAAGTGACCCCTGACCTGACTCCTGTGTGTGCCAGCCAGTCTGGCTCAGTCCATTACCCACACCAGCTTACACACACACACTGGTGTTTGCAGTAACCCGTCAGTTCTGTCGGCAGCCCCCTTTCATACACAAACCAATGGATGCTGTGGCTGAGTCCAACCCTGCCCATCACACACTTTCCCCTCATGCACACAAGTGGGAACTGTAGCTAGTCAGAGCAACCTCCATTAACCCCCACCAACCCTGCTTCCCGCCCTGGCTCCTGCACATGCTGGTTTGTGCAGCAGACTGGTACGATCTGTCCTGCATTCCATTTGTGCCTGCCCTTTTGATCTCTTTTTAAATTTCAACTTTTTAAGTTAAACCACAACTACTAAGGCATTATTACTATATTAAAATGACAAGGAAAGCATTCCCTTGTACTCCAATAGCTGAAAAACATACATTTGGAGATAGTAAACAAAGTGCCTCTGATTACCCTGTAAGACATTTAGAAGGAGCCATTCTGTCCCTATTGTATATTATAGCTGGTGTAGGCTTAACATGTATTTGACTTCCACTAAACATTTGGTAAGTGAAAGGGTTATGCTAACATTGCTAGGTTAGAATGACTTTGCTTCCCTGTACTACAGATATAAAATCTGAAGGAGCCATTCACATTCTATACCCATTAAAGAAGGATAAATACTAGTGTTTTTTCCTGTGTTGAATAATATATTACCCCCTATTTTTTGTCTTTTCTTTCTTAATGGATACCAGTAGAGGCAGCAGAGTGATGACTCAAGGAGGAGTACCTTTGACTCAAATGGGAGAGGTGCATTGATTTCCCAGCTCCTGGCCCCTTTTTTATTCCTCCACCAGTAATAGGAAAGTGCTCTGATAAGGCACTTTTTATTTGGCTATAATAGTCCGCCATTTTCATCTCCTTATTTGAAATGGTGCTTGTTAAAGCATATAAATTTCCTGCTGCCACAATATCATCGCATAATCAACCACTCCAAAGCAAAAATAACGTAACAGAATAAAATTATCTCACAAATTCAGGTTGATAATTGAACTTGGCAGGATGGTTCTTCTGGTTGTACTGGGATGACATGCCAGTTTGGTATTTGGTTGACTACTGGCTGAAGCAACAGGGGCAATGGAGACATGTTTTTTTCATCTCCCAATAGGTGATCCCAAGTATGTTCTCACAGAAACATGAAAATGGTGTGAGAGCTTAAGTGGATTTGTTTGTTCTTTGCTTAAAAAAATCTGTGTAAATGTCAAATACTGGCATGTGCTGGTCAGGATAGTTACATGGCAGCATGGAAGGGGAAAAATGAAAAGTCATTAGAACAATGACATTGAGTACAGGAAAGGTTGAAGGTATCACAAATGTGATGACTATGCCACATATAAGGCGTGAGAGCTTACTTAGAATGAATGATGACTCATCTTTACTACGAACCTAAACTCTGGCCTCTGAAAAAAATATTAAATCTGTGAGCTGTCTTTACTAATGATGAAACAACCATCTATCTCAACATGAGATTCTTGGAACTGTTCATGTTCTGAGACCAACAGATTTTTCTTAGATATGCAGGTGGCACCTGTGAAAACGCCAAGCCAGCATCTGTCTATGAATGGGCCAACAATAATTCTGCTTGGAATCAAGCACAGTTTGCATTTTAATATTTAAAAATTATTTTTCATTTGACCAGAAACCATAGCTCTGTTTCTTATTGAGCCCATCAAAATTATAAATCTATTTTACCTTTTTCCTAAACGTCTATTAAATACACAGTATGCTCTGTATAGATAATGTAACATGGAATGAAATGGAAAGTAAGTTCTTCAGCCATTCCTAATCTAATTGTAACAACTTGCTGATAATAATGAAAAGACCAGAAGGTAAGCATTTGCTTTTTTTGCATGAGTAGAGTTTGGCAGCTTTCTGCAACTGTCTGTGATTTCAAGTTCCATTCACTGAAATTAACCTGAAAGCAGCAGATTTGATTCTTTTAGAATCACCGTGCAAAATTGTTTAGACACTACTGCAGAAATTTATGTTCATTTTTACCTTTTCTTAATTGTTATCCTCCATCATACTTGATAGTAAAACAAGTCTTCAATTTTATAAAATTAAAGCAGAATAAAATTGAATTATAAACGACTTTCCTTGGTGTTGCTGGCAATTAACATTTAAATGAAGATTTAAATTATCTAAAGCATAGAATAGAGGAAAATAACTTTATTTAATTAAAGTTATGACTCACAATGATTATAATAGACATCCTAAAAGGATTAACTAATTATTTTCTTACAGATGAAAAGATTGTGTTCTTATTTTTAATATTTTGGTGTGTGTTTATATATATATATATGACACATACCAACAAAATCAGAACTGTGAGGAGTGACTCAAACATTGGCCCCAGCCATTTTGGGCTCATTACTATTTTAAATATCTGCTTTCACTAGGACTCAGCTTCTTTCAGATTCGCATGCCTTCAGATTCTAATTTTGTTGTCTGCCAATCCACTGTAACTTTTTAATCCTGTTTCCACCAATCTGCTGTAACCTCATGACACCATATCTGACAACCCCATCCACCAAGCCCTGTAGCCACTGTCCTTCATCCCCGCCCGCCCTCCAATCCCCTGCTGCGCTGACAACCCCATCCACCAAGCCCTCTAGCCACTGTCCTTCATCCCCGCCCGCCCTCCAATCTCCTGCTGCTCTGACAATCCTATCCACCAAGCCCTCACTGCCCTGTGATGTCTACCCTTGCCACAAAATAGGCACACTGTGGTGTCTGTCTCCCCTCTCTGGGCATGCTATCCGTTCCTCTGCCCGGCCTTTCTCCCTTGCTCCTTCGTCTTGTCCCACACTCACCACCACCCTTGCTTTGCAGCCACCTCCTGCCACCATGGCAGGAAATGTTCCCCTTATCTCCCTCTTCCTCTACCTCTGCTCCCATCCCTACTCTGCTGGAATAAGAAGACCTGCTAGGTACCTCGCTCTGTCTGGCATATTGTCTTATTGTGGCAAACTTACACCAAAAGAGTACTTAATTATGCGTAAGAACTAACAAGAATCACTAAGAATTTACTATATTTTTTAGATTTGTGTTTATAATCATCAAATTATATATTACTAAACATATAATATGGAGAGTTCTAATGCAGTCAACTGATGTACACTGTTGTCACTTAAAATGTTTATTTTTGAAGATTTAGGTTGAATTATGTGAATTAACTCTTTGCACCAACGAAAAATGTAGGACAACCACAATATTTTTGTCTCCTAGCATAGTAATCACATATTAAGTGTCCCTTTCTCTGTAAAACAAAAAACAAATGGGAAAAGATAGCTATTTAAAGCAGTGATTAAGTTCCCATTTGAACACCTGCATCCTTTTATGGAGTACCTAGGTGGAACCTGACTTTACGATCTATCTGTTGGTTCACTCCTCAAGCAGCCGCAATGGCCAGAGCTAAGCCTATCTAGAGCCAGGCACCTCTTACAAGTCTCCCATGTGGGTGCAGGGTTCCAAGGCTTTGCATCATCCTCTACTGCTTTCCCAGGCCACAAGCAGGGAGCTGAACAGGGAATGGAGCAGCTGGGACATGAACCAGTGCCATATCGGATACCTGGCCATTGTAAGTTGAGGATTTAGCACTGGGCCTGGTTCTGACTTTAAGCTGACCCAGCACCAAGTGTTGCAGATATCTGAAGAAGGATCCAGCAAATGAAGGACCTTTGGCTCATTTTGTCTTTTTCTCCCATCCCTGTGTCTCTGCCTTTAAAAACAAACAAACCACTAGTCATGGTACAGTAAAAAGACTTAGTACCACGCATCTGGACTTTGAATCCGCAGCACTTACTTGTTTTATGACCTACTGAAAATCACACCCAAAATATTTAGTTTTTTGCAAAGTTTCATGAAACAGTTGAAACAAGGCAATGATACACTGCAAGAACTCAACAGTTTTGTATTGACTAGCTTAAAAAGTTTAGAGAAAAATAAGACAAAGCTGAAAGATATCTATAATGAAAGAAAATAAAAGATGAGGTCTCTATCTACAATTTGCTCTGAAACTATCCTCTGGTTTTTATTGTCAATTGGATTTACTGGACAGGCGCAAAGAAGGTCGAGAATTTTGGTTATTCAAAGGTATGGATAAGAGACAAACGTAGGAGTTAACTGTGAAAAATCTCTGTGAATCTGTCTCTAAACATAATGCAACTATTACATTGATACATTCTCTAAGTGGTTGTGTAGCTTCCCCTAAAAGACATGGTATAAATATTCACCATAATTTTATTGTTACCACTAATTCTAAATTTTTGAGGATTACTCTCTCTAGTGGGGACCGGGAGTTGAAGTGTGATGTCCATGCTAAGAAGAAATTTGGGACACAGGGGATGCAAAGGCAAGATGACCAAATGCACACCTTATTGAATTTTTCTGGAGTAAATTATACCAATTTTCTGCAAAACAAGCGGGCTGGTAGAATTACAAGTTGACTGAACAATAGCATACAAGCTACTTCATTGATAGATCACAAGGGACTTGGAAAACAATCACCAAGTCTCAGGCAACAGGGTAAGTAAAAAAATGAGTTGCAGGAACCAATACTGGTAAGACAAAACAAAACGAAACAATAAAAAGCAGATCTAACTAGAAAAGAAATCTAACAGAACCTTGTTTGTACTCAGATAGGTTCAGGCCACAATAGGAAGAGGAAGATGATAATGAAGATGTCTCACACCTCCCCAGGTGTGCTCTGCAACAGGGTGATCTGCAGTCTCAGCAGGAAGTCTGCCTTCTGCTACATTCCCAGTGTGCTGAGCACCTTGGAGGTTGGGCTCCCTGGGACCTTTGGTTCAGTGGACAGATCTCCACAATTAATAAAGCTCCACAGATCGTGGATGTCGAGGCTGCTGAGAGCTTTAGGCTCACACTGCAGAAAAAGAAACCTGATAAATCAGAGCTTACACATCTTGCAGAGTATTTCAGTAACCTCCAGTAGACCATATGACAATCAGATAGTGCCTAAGCTCATGTTCAGACAACCTCTTGGTTTGACATTAGGAGCAATATGAATTTTTGATTGTCTTCCTTTTGTATGCTATGGTGGAGTTTAAAACCAGTGAAAAACTCATGAAATAATAATACTCAACATTGACATGTATAGAAAATGTGTAAGCAAATTGCCCATTTAAAAAATTAAAGAGCGTTTTTCTTCATCCAATAGGATTAAGACAAAATGGATCAAATGTCAACTAAAAGCAGAATGCCTGGTATGTTTCTCCAGAGAGGACTAATGGTCCATGCATGAAGTGACGTAACGAAAAACACGTCCTCTGCCTTTCCTGTGCTGAAGACTATGGAATACTTGGCAGTCCTCTGTTTTTTTTTCCTTGTCCACCGAGCCTGCTTAACATTCTGGAGGCTGGAAATGTTAGCTACTTTGTCTTTCATTCTTGCTTATAGTGAGGATAGAGGCAGGAGCTGGAATGCTGAGCAGTAAAACAGAGAGCACAGTTCAGTGTGAATTTACAGGAAAGATGTATTTTTGTTGGAATAGAGAGTGAAGAAGGAACTATGGCTCCTTCCTTCTTTTCCATATTGTCTTTTGGGACTGATTCCTAAGCTAAAACAGCCTGTTTGAGTTAAAGGCCAAGAAGACACCGCCACAGAGCCCTGACAACTCAGTGTGTCTGTAGATGATTTTTATGTGAAGGAAACTTATCTGTGCTGTTTATAAATTCATTTTGGTCAGTCTGTTCTTCTCCTTGAGGCACAGTGCACACCACTGAACTTACCCTGTCCAATATTCTTGAATAATTTGCTGACTGCCATACACATTGAGAAGCAAACTGCGTTTTTATTTTATGGCAATGACTTACACTGGTATTTCTGAAGTTAGGAATATCTGGGTGGGGTTTTGCTGTGGTCTTGTATTATAAGTAGTCAGAGGAGCTGCCTAGCACACCCCATTGTTGATTCCAACATGGGAGCCCCTCTGTCGTTATGTTTCAGATCCCAACTCCTGGCAGAGAATCAGTTAGGAAATGGTGTATGACCAGGACAGGATCTGTGAGGTGACGAAAAAAGAAACGGGAATAGAAGGAAGGAGGCGGTGAGGGAGGGAGGGAAGAAAGGAGGGAAGGTGAGCCAGAACCAGTAAGATAGAAGAGATATTAAACGCTGGAAGTTCCAGGTCAGACCAGATGAAATGTGCTGTGATCTGAATGAATTCTGAATTCTTGATTTTTATGTATTTTTCTAGTACCTATTTATGTGGTTGTGCTAGGTTTCCTTAAGAGTTTTATACAGAGGGGATGAGAATCCTGACAGCAATTTGAACGGGAGAAAGAAAAGCAGAAAGCAGGTGTGCTCCTCCCTAGTAGGAAGTGAGGACAGCATGTATTTTCTTTTCATTTCATACATCATTTAGAACTTACTGCAATGATTCCACAAAGTCAGGAGGCTTTAAATAGTTAATGAGAAATGTCGAAAAAAAGCCTGTGGTGTGTTATTTTGGAATATCCTGTTATGTCTAGGGTTTGTTGCATAGGGATGCAAGGCTACTTTAATGACTTTCATTTTGATTGCACTGGATTTGCACGAAGTACCCTAAATCTTCAGGCTTAATAAATTAAAAAATACATATCATGACCTTTCCTTGGATGGCAAACAACATTGTTTCAGCACTGGCATTTTTAAAGCTTATTCTTCTATAATTTTGACCTTGAAGACTTTACATTCATGGTTGCAAATTCATAGTGCTAATTAAATTAATCCTTGAGTACATTTTGGTGTTCTGATGCCATGCCCCACTTGATCAAAAAGGCCTTGGTAGTAAGTTTCATGCTTAATTATGGCAGCTTGTGAATTCTTTAGTGTTGGCTTCTTGCAAAGTGAGTTGAATTGTGTATTTCAGCTTATTGTGAATATTTTTTTCTTTCTAATATATTATAAATCTCTTGAAAAGAGCATATATTTGTCAGTTTCCTCCATAGAAATAATGTTCCATAGAAAATCACTTCCTTACGAGGCAATAGATTTTTTTTTTTAAGTTTTATCTTCTCAGATAAGGTAGGAAAGCTTTTGCTTAACATAGGAAAACAAAATAGAAGACTTCAGAACATTTAACATGTTGCTGACCCCAAGTTGGATACTTGAGTAGAGGAATTCTCCAGCATAGCTGAACACAACATTTTCTTATAGGGAATGGATGATATCTTAAGATACCTGTAGTATGGTATTAGCTATACGGTATTTGTCATATCAGAGTGCTGGGTCCGTACACTAGGCACTCCAGCTCTGAACCAGCACAAGGTAACACGTATGGTCTTGGATGGAATTCCAAACTTCCATTTTATATATGTATAAATATAGACATATCTATAAATCTGTTTCTGCAGGAAATTAACATCATCCAGTGCCTTGCATTGTTTTTGTGATTATTTCATCAAAGATTTCAGGCCACTAATTAAGCAGGCAGAGCCTATAGAGAGAGTAGCAATGTGTGGGACAATAGACAGTGGTAACAGAGTCTACTGTGAGAAGCAGATGGACAGAGAGAAACAAGACGAGAAAAAAGAGAAAACCAAAGAGAAAGAAATCCTGTTCCTGTGATATTTCTACTATGATCAATGAAGGCAATAATAAATAATTAATATTGGTAATTAAATAGTAGTTAGTCTGATGTAAATAAAAAGGAGAAAAAGAAATAGATACATTTGAGGTGGGCGGGTTAGTTGGGCTCAGTGGGTGCTCTTGCAATAGGATGGTAGAGAGGCCTCATTCATAGACAGGCATAAAGCTGGTTTTCTGGCAAGCTGGGATGGTATCTGTGTGACAGGGATTCCAGGAAGACAGGGTTGTCAGTGTTCAGGGTTTTTTTTTTTTTTAAGATTTATTTATTTTATTACAAAGTCAGATATACAGAGAGGAGGAGAGACAGAGAGGAAGATCTTCCGTCCGATGATTCACTCCCCAAGTGAGCCGCAACCAGTCGATGCGAGCCGATTCGATGCCGGGAACCAGGAACCTCCTCCAGGTCTCCCACGCGGGTGCAGGGTCCCAAAGCTTTGGGCCGTCCTCAACTGCTTTCCCAGGCCACAAGCAGGGAGCTGGATGGGAAGTGGAGCTGCCGGGATTAGAACCGGCGCCCATGTGGGATCCCGGGGCGTTCAAGGCGAGGACCTTAGCCGCTAGGCCACGCCGCCGGGCCCAGTGCTCAGGTTTTAAAACTGGAAATAAAGTAATGAATATGCAGCATAGTGAGGAAATGAGTGCGGATGAAGTGGAGTTGGAGGCAGACAAAAGGAGCAGGGAGGAGGAACTTAAATCACTGGGCAAAACGATGTTCACTTTCAATCTCAGAGAATTCTGGGGAAAAAGGCCATAATCTGATGCACATATTTTTCGGAAGATTTATTTTATTTCTATTGGACATTCAGATATACATAGAGGAGGAGAGATAGAGAGGAAGATCTTTCATCTGTTGATTCACTCCCCAAGTGGCAGCAATGGCCAGAGGTGAGCCGATCCGAAGCCAGGAGCCTGGAGCCTCTTCTGGGTTTCCCATATAGGTGCAGGGTCCCAAGGCTTTGGGCTTTCCTCGACTGCTTTCCCAGGCCGCAGGCAGGGAGCTGGTTGGGGAGCAGGGCTGCTGGGATTAGAACCAGCGCCCATGTGGGATCCTGGCACATACAAGGCGAGGACTTTAGCCGCTAGGCTACCGCACTGGGCCCCTTATCACATCTTAAAGAATACTGCAGGCTTCACTGATGGGGAGACAACAACAGAAGCAATAACAGGTGAGAAGCAGGGAGATTGGACTGTCCCAAAAGGTGGGAGAGAGCTTTGTTTGGCTCAGCTAGTGTTGAAATCAAAATAAATATACAAAAAATTATTGGAGCAGATCCTGAATGCTTTGCACATTTGTGGTCAGTATCAATTCCTGTGGATTGAGTGTGGGATATGAAGACCAATGTAATAGTGTTCCCTCTCACTGTGGAAAATGATCTCATTGAGCAATACCAAAGTCAAGTCAGAATGACTTGTATGATTTCAAGTATGATACACCTCAATTTTGAATTTTAATAATTTGTCTCCTTTTATGTTATAGTAACGGACAAGATTGTCTTTGTCAGTGATTTATGAAATTCGTCAGTTTGTGGCATTTGAAAGACTGGCCTAGTGGAAGCTAGAGGTCACTGTGAGTTGGCCATCAGAAGGTAGTTCTCACAAAAGATTATGTTTCCTGAGCAGAACCCACCTCCCGTGTCTGTGTGCATTCTGTCTTGACACTGACCTTCCCCTGCCATCCTCCAGCCCCACTAGACACCTGAACCAATGGGGTCAGGTGGCCTCGTCTGATCTAAACCACAAACCTTGGGATCTGGAGCTTCACTTTAAACCCAAATAAGCCTTCTTGCCTCCTGAATGGTTCCTTTTGGACACTGAATTTAAAGTGATGAAAAGCTAACTAGGTTTTATCCTAATATCATTATTTTCTGCTTTTTAGGAAAGGCTGGTATAGTAAGCTTTCTGTTTATTTGTCAGTGTCTCTATGTCTTAACTTGCCTACTTATATTCACTAATTACTTTTTGCTTGATTTCCTTACATTTCTTCTTCTAAGAGTTCCTAGAAAACGGCAAGCTCTATGTTGTTTGTTATGTAAAGAGCCTTGAGAATTATAGCTGTATAAAATCTTTCGATGGTATTATTATTGTGATGATGATTATTCTTGTATATCCTTGCTGATATTTTCACTTTTAACATTCTGACCTTTTAATCGTAAAAGTCTTTTTTATTTGCACTAGTAAGTTTACACTTACTGCTCCAAATTGCCAAATCAGAAATGAACTTGTTTCTTTTGAAATTATCTCACTTACATGATCTTTCTCAATATCTTTCTCCAACATACGGAGTTTGTGGGAACTATTTTTTCTTTCTTTTTTTTTTAATTATTTATTATTTAACTTCATTAATTACATTGTATTATGTGACACAGTTACATAGATACTTGGGTTCTCCCACCCCTCCCCAAACCCTCCCACCATGGTGGATTCCTCCACCTTGTTGCATAACCACAGCTCAAGTTCAGTTGAGATTCCCCCATTGCAAGCGTATACCAAACATAGAGTCCAGCATCTTATTGTCCAGTCAAGTTCAACGGCTTCTGCACTCCTATGCTCATAACAGCACAATCAGTAATTGCAAAAACATGGAAGCAACCAAAATGCCCATCAACAGAGGATTGGATAAGAAAGCTATGGTTCATCTACTCCATGGAATACTACTCAGCTATTAAAAAAAACAAAATGCAGTTCTTTGTGGCCAAATGGGCCAAACTGGAAACCATAATGCTAAGGGAAATGAGCCAATCCCAAAAGGTTAAATACCACATGTTTGCCTTAATTTAAGATGATATGATGTTATGTTTAACATGTTATGTTTTGAATGTTATATGTTGTGTATAAACTAAAATTGAAGTGTAGGTGAGGTGGTCACAGAAGGTGGCTGGGAACTCGCATTTACTTTTAACATATTGGTTACTCATTACTATGTCAATTAATTCCATAATGATGTAAATTTTTGCTGATGGTATGTTGGAGCTTTCAATTGACTGGGATGATACTCTGCTGGCTCTGTCTTCAGACCAGAGAGGGTATACCTAAGAAGCCGTTGAACTTGACGGAACTATTTTTTCATGTTTATTTATTTGAAAGGCAGAGCGGCAGATAAGACACAGAGAGGGAGAGAGAGAGAGAGAGAGAGAGAGAGAGAGAGAGAGAGAGAGAGAGAGAGAGAGAGGCGGGGGAGAGAGACAGAGAATCTTCTATCAGCTATATCACTTCTCGAAAGCTGAAACTGGGCCAGGCCAAGACCAGAAGCTCCATCCAGGTCTTCTATATACATTCCAAGAACTCAACTATTTGGGTCTTCTGGTGCCTCTCAGGCACACTAGCAGGATGCTGGTGTGAAATAGCCGGGAATTGAATTGGCAGTCTGATATGGGATTGGGCCATCCCAAGGAGAAGCTTAACCCACTGTACTTTCATACTGGTCCCAAAGAAATTATTATTATTATTACAATTCTTATTTAAAAGATTTATTTATTTTTTTGGAAAGGCAGATCTACAGAGAGAAGAAATGGAGAAAAATTTTTCATCTTCTGGTTCATCCCTCAAGTGGCCATAATGGCCAGAGCTTAGCTTCTGTGAATCCAGGAGCCAGGAACTTCTTCTAGGTTCCCCAAGTGGGTGCAGGGTCCCGAGGCTTTGGGCCATCCTCTATTGCTTTTCCAGGCCACAAGCAGGAAGCTGGATGGGAAGTGGAGTAGCCAGACAGAAATTGGCGCTCATATGGGATCCCAGGTCATGAAAGGGAAGGATTAGCCAATCTAGGCATTGTTCTAGGCCCAGGTATTAGACATTACAAATTGATATTTTAAAAAAAAATTCTATTTATTTTTACTTGAAAGTCACTGAAGCAGAGAAAGAGTGAAATCTTCCATCCCTTGTTCATTATCCAAATGCCAGGGCTGGGCTGGTCTGAAGCTGGGAGCCAAGAAATTCTTTTTTTAATTTTTAATTTTTTATCTAAATTTTGAATTTTATGGTACAATTCTATAGTGTCTGGGATTTCCCTATCCGCTCCCCAAATTTCCACCCCTGATTGATGTTCCCCATATCATTATAATATTAGAATGAGCCCAGGAGCTTGGAGCTTCACCCACATCTCTCAGGTGGCTGTCAGGGACCCAAGTACATGGGCCATCTCCCTGTCCTTTTCCCAGGCCGTTATCAGAGAGCTGACTCAGAGCTGGAGCAGTTGGACACGAACCAGCAGCCATACACGATGTCAGCATGGTATGCGATGACTTTTTCCGTTACACTACCAGACTGGCTCCAGAGTAGATGTGTGATACAGCCTTTAAGATGCCACGTGGGCTACCCTCACCTCAAGTCCCACCTGCATTACCTACTCTGCTTCCAGTGTGCACACTGAAGGACACCAGGTGAAGGTGAGTTCCTGTCACCCACAAGGGAGATTTGAATTGAATTTTTGGCTTGTTGTTTTCGCCTGGATCAGACTGGTCATTGTAGGTCTTTGGGGAATCAACTAACAGGTGCCTGTCTGGTTCTATCTTGTCTCGAAAACAACAAAACAGTACAAAGATAATATTTCAGCAGACGGCAGTGAGCATCTATGAGTACAACAGAGCTTGCTGTATATATAAAACTTTAAAAAACTGGTCAGTGTGGCTAAAACTGATTGAGAAATATCACTGATACTGTGACTCAATATAGCTCCCTCATTCTAAATTTCTTGTTTTTCCTGAATTCTGGGAGTGATTGCATTATAATTTATTGTATTTTGCCCATGTTTCCCATTAGCTTCTCCATTGCTAAATTTTAAAATGGAAAACACACGTACCTTTCACTGTACAGCTGTTTAGTTGTAGTTCAAGCAGTTCGGAAATTAAGTTTGATGTGCTATAAAAACTTGAAGCTTAAATATCAGCTGGCTTGTTACATTCTCATGCATTCATATTCTTGTTAAAATATCTAGAACACATCAAGAGAAATGTAAAATAATAGCCCTGCCAAATAAGAATCTTATGCATTCATCCATTCACTCACTCATTCATGTAAGCATCTGATGCCCGCTGGTCAGCCTGTGTGATTTACACTATGTGAAGGCATTACCCTGAGAGCAGAGATCACAGAAATTAGGAACATAAAAGGTTTGGGACATAAAGAAGCTTATATTGTAGGGCAGAATAATGTTTTGGAAATAGGCAAATATGTATATAGTTTAGTTTTAGAGGTTCTTTAAAGAAATATAAAAATACAAGACTTCTTTCATGAAATGATTTCAAGGAGAGAGAACTGTGAAAATATTACATATTTTCTTTTAGGAAAAAAGTGTTTTTCAGGCACGGAGAAGGAGACCTAAGGCTTGGCGGTGGGAGAGTGCCTGGCCAGTTAGGAAGGAGCCTGATATGGCTGGCTGAGGTGGATGGCATGGAGTGTGCAGCTAGAGAGGTAGCCCAAGTCTGATCACATGGAGCCTGACAGGTTGTGCTGAGTGAGACCTTACCTAGTTCTTTATTAGAACAGAGTTAGAAAGTTCAGGATTTTAGACACATGATTGATGTGCTAGCTTACTAATGCTTTTTTATCTGAAATACTTGGGACTGGAGATGTTTTAGATTTTGAACTTTTTTCAGAGTTCGGAGTCATTGCATTTATGTAATGAGATACCTTGAAGTTAGCACTCAAACTTAAATGCAAAACTTAGTTATGTTTCAGACACACTCATACATATGGCCTGAAGGTAGTTCTTCATATTTTTACTGTACTTGCCATTAGACTGAGGTCCAGTATGGAGTTTTCCACTTGGGGTTGCATGTGGATTTTGGATTTCCAGTTTTTGGATTGAGTTGATCTGCCTGTATTTAGGTTTGCTTTAAAAAAAATCACCTAGGTTGCTGTATAGCAAATGTAATGGAAAGAATGTGACAAAGGTAGAAGCTTGAAGAGAAATCTGGAAGAGGTTTTCACTAACTGTCATGGAAATTTAATTGAAAACCAAGTGGCTCCTGAGAAAGAAGATAGAAAATGACTTTCACTTGGCTGCCCTCTGCAATGCTTGATGCAGCCTGCTGAGGTATTGCCTGATTCAGAATTGCCAGGTGATTCAGGAAAAATTCATGTCAGATCATTCAACTAATTAGGCAGCATGGCAACCCAATGCTCTCCACCTCATTAAGGATGCATAAGCAAACACAAACCAATAGAAGGCAATGAAAATACTCTGACAGAAAAAAAATATCTTTAGAGAATTTAGAAACTCCAGCAAACAGAAGGAAATTTTAAAAAGGTACGTGCTTTTTGTTCATGCCACAGTATAAAACAATGAGGTATGGGAGGTAAGATGGCCTAGACATTGGGCATTGAGACAGACCTGAAACCAACATGGGGTTTTGGAATCCAGAAGCCCAGAATGTGAGTCCTTCCTGTATCTGCAGTGACTATTCGTGACATCTTCTACCTATTGCTAGACTTTTCTGGCCTTCACTTCCTCAACTTTGAAATAAGAATAATCCCAGTCATTGTGCTGGCATGCAGACTTTTTGAGATTAAATGAGAAGGGGATGGGAGAGAGAGAAAGGAAACCCTATGTCTGCAAAATTGTAAAATGGAAAATAAGAATTAAAAAAAGAAAAGATTAAGAGGGATGGCACAAGTGAAAGCTTTATGTGCTGTAAAGAACTGTTTGATGCCAGTCATTATTATCACCCTCATCATTCATTAATAAAGGAGAGCTAGGCTTAATCATGTTTATGAATTAGATAATAAAAAAGATGACATTCTTACAAATCATTCTGATGGCCAGCCATAGTAACCAATGATTCCTAAAGGTTTTTGTCTTCTGGGTATTTATTTTTGAAAGTAGACTTTTAGAAAAGTAATTTGCAAATGAACAAATTTGGATTAAGATTTTTTTTTGTATACTACAGAAGGATTATTGAGTGCTGGGTACCATGTCAAAAAGTTAGTAGACACCAGGAAAAGAAAGGAGCAAGTAGGCACAGGAGTTTCTGGGTTTTTGATTGTAGAGGAGCTGATAGATTGAAATATGTGTCTTAAACCAGGGGAAATGGGTGGGTGGCCCAAGTAAAGCTCAGGTAGATAACAAGCTGTGCAATAAAGTCGCTGAATTATGGTGAATCACAGACACCTGCACACAAAGTAGATCGAATACTGCTCTTTTATTTTTTATTTTATTTTTAATTTTATAATACAATTCCATAGGCCCTGGGATTTCCCTTACCCCTTCGCAAATTCCTTCTGTCTCCTCACTGATTTTCCCTTTATCATTACAACAGTGTAGTCTTTCATGAGCAGTTATAAGTCCATCATTCTGCTGTTTAAGTGCTATTTCTCCTGACATTGCAGATATAAACAATGGTAGAGTCCAGCATCCTCCTGTCAGAATATAGTCAACAGTTTCATAGGGAGTCTATCTTTGATTTGGAAGTAGATGCACAATAGTCTCTATTGCACAGTTACTATGCATCCCAGGTAAGGGGTGTACTGGGGTCTCAGCATTTATTGACACACAAAATAATGCAAATGGCTCCTGAAGTTCCAGACTTCCATTATTTAGTTCAACAGTGAGTCATAGTGATGGTAGCTCCTCATCCACTAAGCTCATCTTTGAGAGTTGAGAGGGATCACCAAGCACTTTCCCTCCAGTCTGCTTTTGTACTGGTTGGCACACACAGAACATCCAAGTTTCCAAGGACGCCTCAGTTAACAAGGCATCTATTTTAAGTAGTCAAATGTCAGCAATTTCCCTTGGGTCCTTTTCTTGTCTTGGATATCCCAGGCACAGTGAATTTTACTTTTTGGCTTTGATGGGCAGATTAGCTTGCCTAGGGTAGCATCGCTTCATTCTCTCAGCATTTTCCATTGAATTTCCAGGTTGTGTCTTTTGCTTTTGTTTCAAGTCCTATAAAATGGGACTCATAGGTCTTCCCCAGGACACAGATGGTCGTTTTGTAGAGGGTGCCGACACCTGACTTGTATAGCTTGCTCAGGTGTTTCTTTTGTGCCGTTAGAAGAGTGTCTTGTGGGGTACCCTGAGAAGTGTTTTCTAGGCCTGGCCTTTTGTCTATCAGTTCCAAGTTCTCCAACCACTGTTATTCACAAACAGATTCAGACATCACAAAGAAGTCCTGTTAGTATTTTATAATCGCCAGTCACAATAAGGTTCTGTGTCAAAATCTCCGGAGCTGTTTAACTGATCTAAATGGAGTAAAATCTACTTTTGTTTTAACAGAAAAAAATTATACATGCTTGTATTTTCATTCTAGTGAAAGAACACACTAGTTTTCCTTGAACCTTATCCTACCCGTGGATATTTTTTCAAGTTTTAGAACTTGAACTTCCCAGGCTTCATCAAAGTGCCTGGTTGGAGTCCTGGCTCCTCTTCTTATTCAGCTTCTTGTTGGTGTGCATTCTTGGAGACAGCAGGCTTTGACTCAAGCACTTGGGTGTCTGCTATTTCAGATATTTGGAGAAAGAAGGTAGAAGATTGTCTCAATGGGGTGGGGTGACAGATCTGAGGAAGACAGCAGTAGGGCAGATTTGCTCTTCTGTCTTATAAACTAACATATCCTACAGATTAGGCAGGCTGGGGGAAATGACAAGGAAGATGTCTCAGGAATGCAGGGGTGCAGTTGAGCTGACCGGAGAAGGAAGAAGCTTGGGGTAAGTGTCCCCAAGGAGCACAAGTTGGGGTCACACAGTGAACTGAAATGAATTTGGAACTTGTGTCCTTGCTCCCTGACAGAAGGCAAAAATACACATTTATCTCACTTAGATTTGTTAGAATTTGTGATTTAAAGATAGTAGGGAATGACATAGGTACGAATTTCTTTCTAAAAATAGCAAACTGAACAAGGAAAACGATGCATGGAAACATTTTATCTTCAAGAAAATAGGGATTAGTTGTAAAGCTTAAAGACAGTGTATAAAGATGGGAAGTATGCAGAGGAATCAAAGTTATTTAAAATAAGAAAAATGTTGAAATATAATGTTTGTATTAGCGAGTAACTCATATTGTAGCAGCACTCTGGAAAAGTTGAATATAGGGCCCGGCAGCATGGCCTAGTGGCTAAAGTCCTGGAATTCAACACGCCAGGATCCCATATGGGCGCCGGTTCTAATCCTGGCAGCTCTACTTCCCATCCAGCTCCATGCTTGTGGCCTGGGACAGCAGTGGAGGATGGCCCAAAGCCTTGGGACCCTGTACCATTGTGGAAGACCTGGAAGAGGCTCCTGGCTTTGGCTTTGGATTGGTGTAGCATCAGCTGTTACAGTCACTTGGGGAGTGAATCCTCAGACAGAAGATCTTCCTCTCTGTCTCTCCTCCTCTCTGTGCATCTGCCTTTCCAATAAAATAAATAAATCTTAAAAAGTTGAATGTAAACACAGTAGGCATTATAAACAGGGAGACTGCCGAGTTCCCTGGGGTAAGCTAGGCTTCCAGGTTTGTTTTTTGTTTTTGTTTTTCCCCTTCACCAGAAGTTGAAGAAGAGCAGACCTTGGACAAGGATTTTTTAAACTGAACAGAAGAGATTGAGATGCTAAGTTTTTTTTTTTTTAAATATATATTTTATTAGATTATTTATATATCTGAGGTGAAGGGGAATATTGAGGGAGAATCCCCACCCAGTCTCCCACCCGCCCAAGGTCCCAGATGTGGGGCATGCTGAGATACTTGCTCAAGTGGTCTTTATAGTCTTCCAGTTATGGATCGCTGCCAGTCATATCCCTCCCAGCTCGATTAGGTCATTGAAGAAGCCACTGATTGTCACAGTCCATCATGGAGTCTTCGTTTGCCCAGTATTTCGCTGCCCAACGTTTAGCTGAGGTGGTTGATTGACCTGTTCCATCCTCCGTCCTCTCCTAGCCAGGGCTCTGAGTCCAGCAGTTCGATTGGGGAGATCACCAAAGAGACTTAGAGGTATTCCCAGATCAGATTCCCGCATGTTCCAGCTAGCACCGGTTCCAGCACAGTCCATCGCCACAATCAGTTGGTGGTTGCAATCGCTGGGCTGGCTCCGTTCTCAGTCCCGGCTTGCACTGGAACCAAGGGTGTTGCAGTCCAGCCTGGTTCTGCCCAGCATGCACTCTACTCTTTCATCAACCAGTGGGGTCTGCAGCCCAGTCGGGTTGACCCACAATAACCCCCACCAGGCCCACCTCTCACCCTGGTCAATGGGCATTGAAGCTCTAGAACCGGCAGGAATAATCAGCCCAACCTGGCTTTTCCCTGTTCTAGTTCACGTGCGGCGCTCAGGTGTTGCAGCCCTGCCCAGTCTGGTCTGTCCCCATCCCATCCCACACTATCCAATGAGAGTAGCTGTCCAGTGAGGGGACCAGCCCCTTCATCCCCCCACTGCTCTAGCCTCTCCCTTCCTGGTTCTCACGCGTGTTGGTTGGGTGCTGCATTCCAATCCAGTACAGGTAATCTCTCCCAGGAATTCCGTATCATGCACTAGTTTTAGTCGCGACCGAACTTGGCCCGACCCACACTCTCCTCCGGTGCCCGGGTTTGCCAGTGGATGACATGAACTGATTCAGCCTGGTCCGCCCCTGACCCATGCCAAATGTATGCCAATGGGAAACTTTCCATGGCCCATTCGGGGCTGTTTCCTATCATACTTCTTGCGCTTATTTTGCGCATACCAGGGGGTCCATGAGCCAGCCCTTCTCAGTTCACCTTCTGTCCTAGCAGGAACAGTGGCTTTTCATGGCTGGCTTTCACCCCACTCTGGTTCCTGTTGCTGGATGACTCAGCCCAGCCCATCCATGGCTCGTCCATACCCATGTATAGCTCACACATGGCTCAGTAGGGGATTGAAACCTAGCCAAGTCAGTCCCACATCCACCCTGGTTCTCCAGGACACCAGATGGTGCTGGGGTCTGGCCCAGCCCGGTGCATCCAATCCCTGTCATACTAGCGTCATGGGAGACCACGACTGTTTCCTAGCTAGAACGCAGCCCCCATCCCAGCACTCGTGACCTTGGTGGGAACCTCAACCCAGTTAGGGTGTCCCCCCCCGCTGACCAAATGGCCCGCTCCATGGCGGCAGATCACGCACCCGACAGTGAATGTTCTGACTCAATTGTCTCAGGGCCTCTCCTGTCTTGGCCTCTACCAGAGACACCATGGCCCAGCATCCCCGATGAAAGTAGACCTGCAGGTGTAAGCGCAAACAGTTACCTGTCCCTATCACTGGCAGTCGCCAGGAGTTCATGTTTCACCTATACTAAAGTTGGCCTAATTCATGAGCGTCCCTGAGCAGCTATTACAAATAATAAAATCCCCAGAGCTCGCCGCTGGGCAGCCAGCAGGGAGAACCTGGCACCAATTGGTGCACTGGCCACCCGAAGCTATGGCGGCAGGACAGAGCTGGATTAGTCCAGCTCCCAAATTGCCCTCATGGTTTGCGAACGCACGGGGTTCCGCTTACCGGAGGGATCGTTGCTCCATGGGCGTGGAGAAGACTAAAGGCTCGCCCACCGCCTTGAGGGGTGGTTTTGGCTCGAACCCTTAGCCGGATCCGCCTTAGCCGAGGCGCCACCCCACAGCCGCCACCCTGCGAAGTGGATCATTCCGTCCCCGGCCCCAAGCATGGGATCCGCCCTAACTCGTCCTGCCTCCATGGCGGCAGGACGGAGCTGGATTAGTCCAGCTCCCAAATTGCCCTCATGGTTTGCGAACGTATGGGGGTCCGCTTACCGGAGGGATCGTTGCTCCATGGGCGTGGAGAAGACTAAAGGCTCGCCCACCGCCTTGAGGGGTGGTTTTGGCTCGAACCCTTAGCCGGATCCGCCTTAGCCGAGGCGCCACCCCACAGCCGCCACCCTGCGAAGTGGATCATTCCGTCCCCGGCCCCAAGCATGGGATCCGCCCTAACTCGTCCTGCCTCCATGGCGGCAGGACGGAGCTGGATTAGTCCAGCTCCCAAATTGCCCTCATGGTTTGCCGAGATGCTAAGTTTAAGGAATGAGATAAAAATAATGCATTTCGAGAAAGAAATGAAGTTTAATTTCTGGAGAGTTCTTTTTTTTGGAATTTAATAGGATAATATTGTGAGAATAGGTACTGACATGTTTCTTCTTTAAGAAGTTGCTTTTGTGTCCTAAGGGGAAAAAAAAGAGTCCTTTGCCTGCAGTTGACAAAGCAGTTGTTATGGCAACCGGTTTGCATGTAATGACAAGGCAGAATGCATCTGTATGTATGCCCAGGTATGTCAGGTATGCCCAGTTTTTACCCGGGGATTGGATAACTTTCTAAGTAGTGTAGTTTCAATAGGAAAAAACCACCATGAATTGCACAAATAAAATCTACCTCAAGTCTAGCATTTTGGATCATGCTGAGTCTGAAACCTTCCCAGAAGGAATTATTTGGTGAAAGTTGGCTTAAGTAAAAAGTCTACAACTTATCAAACACATTTATCTGTATTCACTGCTAGCCAGGAGGTTTTACATGGTTGTTTTTCCATGTTGACTCACCTTTACCGAGTATTTACTGTGTGTGTTACTCTGTGTTTAATACAGCATATGGATATTAAAGTGAAAAGCAAGGTTGTGAGGGGAAGGGACTCCCTGTGTTCAATCTGTAGGCTACACTGTAGGTGTGTGGCAAATCCTTTACTTAAGTCACTTCACACATACATTTTGGCCGGACATCTTCTAATTTACACGCTAGACTTGTTTGGGAGTACATTTAAAATGTTTTATCTGCTTAACATTTAATTTCAAGACATCGTACAAGCCAGACATTTTTCAGTCTGTTACAGTTTTATCAAAAAAAAAAAAAAGCAAAATCTTTCCTCATTTGTGTAAACTTTCTCATTTTTATAGCCTTTGGGAGCAGGGAAGCAGATTATGGGTGAGATGTAATTTGACTGTAAAATTTCTGTTCAGGGAATCAATACGAAGCTGCATTGGAGGCAGCGCCGGGGGATGTTGAGCCCTTAAACACTTAGGTTTTTGCTGTGACCTTTACAGGTTGAGATACACCCTGATGGCTGATTATTTATTTATTATTTTATGAAGAGACATTTTCATCCTGAAAAAAAACACGCAGGAAGAGAGATAACTAATTCAAGAAGCAAATCTCTCATCAAAACTTGGAAAGGCGTTCTGGCAAGGATTACTCAGAAAAACTGACAAGCCACGGCAAGGAGGTCAGATGCTGGCTTCCAAATGCGGAAGAAATGTCAAAAATTGCTGAGCCAAAATGTTAAATTGTCAAATGAATGCATTCAAAGCAGGAGGAAAGGAAATGCATCAACGATCAATAGCTGACACTATTATCTTAAACTTTTAATTACACGATATAACAGAAGAGTTTTAGCAGTTGATGACTAAAACTTTATTACACTATCATAGTTGATCCTGAAGGATACTGGTTATAGATGAATGAACCTGATTTACTGTGGTCTAGATCACAGTTCATAAATAATACCCAATTTCCCTTGCCTTTCATCTTCCCAAGCACAAAAAACAGAAACAAAACAAACCATTGGTAGCATTCAGTGGAAACAGAGCTTGCTTGGTTCTGCAGAAAACTTGAATCCTTTTGTAAAACCAGGGGCTAAACTGGAGTCTGGCCCTGTAAAAAGCAGCAGGAGTATCTTCTGGGACCTTGTTAAAAGATCTCCAAGTCATCTTGGAACTCAAGCCCTCCAAATCAGGCTTTGTGAGTCAGCGTGTCTGGGGAGGGCTCTCAGCAGTCGGTGTTTTAATAAGTCTTCCTGGGGAGGCTGGTCCTCACATTGCATGGAAGCCCCTGAAATGATCCTGTAAGTGAAACTCAGATGAAAACCTTACCACCCAATATCTGTTATGAAAGTGCAGTGTAGGAGTTCAATCATCCATCTCAAAATATGTGCAGAACAGCTACGTTTCCCTCTAGCTTTACAGAAAAAAAAAAAAAAAAAACGTTTATCTCTTGAACACTGGGGGATGTATTTAAATGGAGACCATGTCTTATAGCAAAAATAAATATAATCCAGTAAGATGTTTCAAGTAAAACAGTATGGTGGAAATGATCACATCAAAGAGATTTAGACATTAATATTTCCTACTATGTTTTTTTGAGGAAATACGTTGAATAGTTATACTGAGGAGAATATAATTCAATACCTTTTATTCCTTTCTTTCATGTTTTAAGCTTCCTATTAGTTTTTATTTAAATAACTGATTTTTCTATCTGATATAATATTGTGGCCATATTGTTTGAATATGTGCTATGTTAGAATACAATTTCTTACCAGAGAAGAACAAGAAATAAAATCAAAACCCCAAAAAATATGATTACATCAATTTCAGAAGCTTCTATATTATGCAGGAAAGTGAAGAGGCAACCAATAGCATGGGAAGAACTTTTTGCAAACTATGCAACTAATGAAGGATTGATACCCAGGATCTGTAAAGAATCTAAGAAACTGAACAACAATAAAACTACAGTTTAGAAATGGGTAAATTATATAAATGGCATTTCTCAAAGGATAAAGTTAAAATGAGCAAAGACACATGAACAAATGATTAGGATCACGAGGTTTCAGCTCATCCCAATTAGTACAGTTATCAAATAATAATGATAATAATAATAGTAGTAGTAATAATAATAGATATTGTGAAGGGTGCAGAGAAAATGGTGCCCTAATACAGTTTTGGTAAGAATTTAAACTAGTCCAAATATTATGTAATATAGTATGGGGATTATTCAGGAATAAAGCTACCACATGACCCTGCCATCTACCCCTGGGTATCCAGGTCTCAGTGGAAATGTTTCCAGCTTTTCCTTATTCAATTTGATGCTAGCTATGGTTATGTCCTATATTTCTTGATTGTGTTTAAGAATGTTCTTTTTCTAACAAATTTTCTTAAGATTTTTCTATCATGAAAATATAGCATTTTATCAAATTTTGGTTTAACATCCATCAAAATAATCATGTGATTTTTATTCTTCAGTTTTTTGATGGGATGCATCACATTTATTGATTTGCATATGTTGAATCATCCCTGTATACTAGGGATAAATCTTACTTGGTCTGGGCAAATGGCATGTCTTATTTGTTGTTGTATTTGATCAGCCAGTATTTTGTTGAGTATTTTTGGGTCTATGTCCCTCAGGGATGATGGTCTGTAGTTCTCTTTCTTGCTTGTATGTTATTTTTTTTGGATTTGAAAATAATGAGATTCTGGCTTCAGAAAAGGGGTTTGAGACAATTCTCTCTCTTTTGTTTGGACAGTTTGAGAACAATTGGGATTAATTTTTCTTACAAAGTTTGGTAAAATTAGGCAGTGAAGCCTCTGGTCCTGGGCTTTGCTTTGTTGGCAGAGTCTTTGTTACTGTTTTAATCTCTCCCATGGTTATTGGTCTATCTAGGTTTTCTATGTCTTCATAACTCAATTTAATACATCCATTTCTCCTAGATTTTGCAATGTGTTTGGTGTATAGTTGCTTATTAGAATTTCTGATGATTCTTTTTTAAGCTTTATTTATTATTTATTTATATTGGGAAGGCAGATCTACAGAGAGAAGGAGATACAGAGAGAAAGATCTTTCATCTGTTGGTTTACTTCGCTAGTAGCTACAACAGTCAGAACTGAGCTGATCCGAAGCCAGGAACCAAGAGCTTCTTATGGTTCTCCCACATGGACACAGTGTCCCAAGGCTTTGGGCTGTCCTCCACTGCTTTCCCAGGGCACAAGCAGGGAGCTGAATGGGAAGTGGAGCAGCTGGGATATGAACCAGGGCCCATATGGGATCCCTGCGCAAGCAAGGCAAGGATTTAGCCACCAGGCTTCCATGCTGTGCCCCTGATAGTTCTTTTCATTTCTGTGGTATTGGCTGTAACGTTACTTTTTCATCTCTGATTTTAGTTTTTTAGTCTTCTGCCTCATGGTCTCCCCCTCTTTCTATTTGCTTAGTTGTCCCATGGTGTGTCTTTTTTTTTTTTTTCTCAAAACAATAGTTCTTCATGGTCATATTTATCATTTTGTTTGGTCTCATTCTCTTTTGTTTCCATTCACTTCTCTGTTTTTAATTATTTCTTCCTTCCTACTTAATGTTAGCTTTAGTTGGTTCTTGTTTCTCTTGGTCTTTAAGATGCATTATTACATCTTTAATTTGAAGCCTTTTTCTATTTCTTTGTGTGGTGCACTAATTAATCTTTCTTGATAACACTACTTTCATTGTATCCTATAATTTTGCTATGTAGAATTGTTATCCTCATTCGTTTCCAGGAATTTTTAAATTTCCCTTTTGGTTTTTTCTATGACACACTGTTCATTTAGCAGCATGTTGTTCAGTCTTCGTCTGTTTTCATATTTTATTGGGCTGCTTAAGTTGTTGACCTGCAGATTCATTCCTTTGCAATGAGAAAAGATACATGGTCTGATTTCAGTTCTGTTAAGGTTTGTTTAGACTTTGTGAGTTAGCATATGGTCTATCCTAGAGGAACTTCCATGCACTGATGGAAAGAATGTACTGGAAAGAGTATTCTGCAACTCTGGGATGAAATGTGCTAAAATCAAAGTTTTTAGATTCTGTACAGACAATTGCTGAGAGTGTTCCAAGTGTTCCTAATTCCATTAAAGTGTAGTGATTTAAAAATTACCCACAGGGCCTGGTGTAGTGGTCTAGCATTTGAAGTCCTCTCTTTGAATGTGCTAGGATCCCATGTGGGCACCAGTTCTTTTTTTTTTTAAGATTTATTTATTTTATTACAAAGTCAGATATACAGATATACAGATATACAGAGAGGAGGAGAGAGAGAGAGGAAGATCTTCTGTCCGATGATTCACTCTCCAAGTGAGCCGCAACGGCTGGTGCTGTGCCAATCCGAAGCCGGGAACCTGGAACCTCTTCCAGGTCTTGCATGCGGGTGCAGGAACCCAAAGCTTTGGGCCGTCCTCAACTGCTGTCCCAGGCCACAAGCATGGAGCTGGATGGGAAGTGGAGCTGCCGGGATTAGAACCGGCGCCCATATGGGATCCCGTGGCGTTCAAGGTGAGGACTTTAGCCGATAGGCCATGCTGCCGGGCCTGGGCACCAGTCCTAATCCCGGCGGCCCCGCTTCCCATCCAGCTTCCCACCCAGCCACCACCTGCAGCACTGGCATTCCACATCAAAGTTCTGGTTTGAGTCTGAGCTACTTTACTTTTAATCCAGGACCCTGTTAACGCTTATGGAAAAGCATTAGAAGATGATTCAAGTGCTTGGACCCCTGCTATACTCATTGTGAGACCCAGCTGCAGTTTAGGGTTCCTGGCTTTGAGCTGGCACAGTCCTGGCTATTGTAGCACTGAGTCAGTGGATGAAAATTCCTTTCTCTATTTGTCTCTCACTCACTCTGTCATTCTGCTTTTCAAATAAATGAATGAAACTTTCAAAAAGTAGATGAGACCAATAGCATACAATTAAATCCACAAATAGTACCAAATACAAATGGAACTTCATATATAACAATCATTGATTTTTACTTAATGAGAAAAAAATGCGACTATAAAAATGACCCTGTGATGGTCTGTTACTGTAATGGAAAAATATGTTATAATTAGTTTGGTACCATAGGTCATTTATGATGATTTAACTGTGCAAAGAAAAATTATAGAGTCTGGAAAAAATTATCAAAATATCTTGTTAGGGCAGATTGAAAAAATTATTAATGCAAAAAAAAAATTAGGATAGGCTTGGCCGCGTGGCCTAGTGGCTAAGGTCCTCGCCTTGATCCCATATAGCCGCTAGTTCTAATCCCGGCAGCTCCACTTCCTCTCTATCCCTCCTTCTCTCAGTATATCTGACTTTGTAATAAAAATAAAAAATAAATCTTTAAAAAAAAATTTTTAAAAAAATTAAGATAAAGTTACAGCATAACAAAAACTCTTCATGCACTCCAGTTTGAAATCAACATTGTTTTAATCACTTTGGATAAAAATCTGGTAATAGTAAATTTTAAAACATACATGTATACATTCAGCTATCCTACAATGAACTTTCATTATCGGATTATCCCAGTGCCTCCCAGCCTTGACACCATCCCATTGAAGATTATAATTTCAATGTACCAATGTTGAGAGGACAAAAATAGATTGCAATTTTGTCCAAACCAGTGGCATATAGTGCCTCTGGGAGGCAGAGAGGTTCAATACTTTAGTATGTCCCTATAAGCCAGAACAGTTCCTTACAAATTGTCCAACAGCAAATGTACCCTGACTGAATAGCCCTGAAATGATTTGTGTTTGCTCAGTTTCTTCTACTTATAAGTTCTTACAGCAGCAAGTCCAAGTTGGAATTCTCTGAAAATAATGCCAAATGCTTGGAAAGAAAATTGAGGTTATATATTATGTTTAGGAAAGTTAGATATAGAGCATGAAGTAGGGTTGGAAGTAAAATAAAAAATTCCTTGTTTGTGTCCTACCAATAATGTACAAAATAGTAGAGAATTGCCACCGGGAAATAAATAAAATGAAGGGATGCTTGAATAGCTGCCGTAGACCCAATACATTAATTATAACATCAAGAAAAATATGGTTTTCTGGAAATAATATTTTATGAACTAGGAGAAAAATATTTTTCTCCTCCACCCATATAAAGTGCTGGATTGATTATAAAACTTACAGTGACTTTCTCCAAAATAAGTGAACCTTAATGAGAAGTAGCCTTGGTCTTCCAGCTACTTGGGGATCACATGCTGAAGCCTAGGATCACAGGCTTACCAATGGCAATCACATTTCCTGATGTATCCGTCTGGGTCTTTTTTTTTCCAGTTACTATAATGAAATCCCCGAGGTTGAGTATCTTTATAAAGGAAAGAGTTTTGTTTAGCTTGTGGTTTTGAAGTTTCAAGTGTACCACAGGCATCTGCTCAGCTCTTCTCAGGACTTGGTGGCCCATAGCATTGCCAATAGAAGCCTAGTTGTAAGAGAAAGATGCCACAGCGTGAATCAGGAAGCTAATCTGTCTGGAGAATAGCCTGGCATGTTCCTTCTAACATTGATCTATTGAGAACCAATGAAGGAGTCTTATGAAAACTGCTTTAATTCCTTCAGAGAGCATTTTCCCTGATGACCTGAGGTCATCCTTGTAGGCCCTGCCTCTTAAAGACACACCCCAGTGCCACCACTCTCAGAGCCAAGTTCTCAAAGCATGGGTCCTCAGGGGACAATCAATTTACCAGAAGTGGTTTGGCACCAATATGTTCATTTCACTTTAAGATGTATGCCATGTTCAGAAGTGACATTTCTTGCGTTATAGAATGACAAAGTAATGTGGCATGTAAGAACCTCAGGTATGCAGGGCATGTAACTTAAACATTTTTGGTTAACTCAACTTCTAAATTAATGTCTCTAGCTAGATACTCAGGAAAACACAAAGAATGCAGCACCAGTTATTTCTGGGGATTCCTCTACTACTCCATAATTGTGCCAGATCCCAAACTTGTTAATACAGTAGTCCTGGAAGGATGGTAGGGAAGTGTACAAACTGGCTATCAATGCAACAGGTTGTGGCTGAGATGTATCTTTACCCATCACCTTTCAGCTCTGGAGAACTGTACTTCTCTGTGCTCAGCAGCCAAGCTAATCTATATTACCTAAAATATATATGTCCTTTGGAGTCTGGAAAACTGAGCAAGCACAGGCAGCAGAACTTCCAGAAAAAGGAAAGGGGATTCTTAGGCCCCAGAATCCACACTCCTTTAACCCCCTTTTATTTTTGCCTAAAATGTGCACATTCAAATTCTATGAAACCATTCCCACTGTTTGAATTCCCTTTCTGTTTGTCCTTCATAAATACTTCCCAAATTCGCCTCACAGATGAGGAGGCTATCATCCCAATCACTTAGACTATTTCTACTTTCTTCTATTACATCCATTTTCTTCTTTTTTAAATATATTTTTATTAATATTTTGCATTATGTGACAGTTTCATAGGCTCTGGGAATCCCCCCACCCCTCCCCACGCCCCTCCCCCCTGGTGGATTCCTCCACCTTGATGCAGTATTACAGTTCAAATTCAATCAAGATTCTTTCCTTGCAAACATATACCAAGCATGGAGTCCAGCTACTTATTGTCCAGATGGGTTGAACAGTTTCTTGGAGAGAACATTTCTGGTCCGAAGTTAGAGCTGGTATAATATCATCACAGTCAATTAAGAGTCCCAATATAACATCAACAGCAATTTGCAATATTATGGAATTGACATGGTTTTGAGTAACCAGTATGTTAAAAAAAAAAAAAAACAAGTCCTAACCACAACCTATGATTAGCTCATTGACATCTCAATTTTAGTTTATATACAGGACCGGACCGACTGCTATATACCTTAAAATGGCTATAGGGTACCATTCAGCTGTCTCGTGTCTATTTCATTTTAGTATTTAGCCATTTGTTGTGTTGAAGTATAATTTTGTTGATCTTGGCAGATTTTGGGATAATCTAGACTGGCTTGTAACTCTAACAAGATATTTGTCGACATTTAAGGTGCAGAACGTTTTTTTTGGGGAGGGGGGGTGTGTGCAGGAAAATCCTCAACACCATGGTGAGGAGTGACTAATCTTTGTATTACATCCATTTTCTAAGGCAAGGAACCCAGGACATTTTTCCCTTCTTGAATGGGAGGAAGGAAAATGCAGCGATGTTCAGAGAGAGCTATCACAGATCAATATGTTACAATGTCATCCTGCCACATTGGAGGAATGAGACAGACATGAATTTGCCCAATAGCCTTAGAAATGTGAACCACTCAACAGAGTCCTAATTCTCAAAAATGACTCCATGTTGGAATCATTTAGAGGCTTAAAGCAATAAATACATTTTAATGTATTTATTTATTAGATAGGCAGATATAAAGAGAGAAGAAGAAACAAAGAGAAAGATCTGTCCACTGGTTCACTCTCCAGTAGCCACAACAGTCAGAGCTGAGTCAATCCAAAGCCATGAGCCAGGAGCTTCTTCTTGGTCTCCCTCACTGGCACAGTATCCCAAGGCTTTGGGCCTTCCTCGACTGCTTTCCCAGGCCACAAGCAGGGAGCTGGATGGGAAGAAGGGAGGCTGGTATTAGAACCGGCTCCCATATGGGATCCCAGCGCATTCAAGGTGAGGACTTTAGCTGCCTGGCTATTGCACCAGACCCAAAATAAATAAAGTAAAAATTTTTTTCAGTTAAACATTAATGTATCACTAAATAGATGATATAATGGAGACTAAGAATCTAGAGTCACTGGTTCTCTAAAACTTAGAAAGATTCAAACTGGGATTAATAATAAACCTAGATGTTTTAAATTTTGTCTAATTTTAATTGACTTCTGAATCTTTTTTATATGACAGGAAAAAAAATAAGGTGAATAGACATCCTTAGGCTATAGTTCTAATTCAAAAATAAAGATAGTTAGTGATGTCTTGCTTAAGGAAATAAGTAAGAATAAATAAGCTCTCCTTGCCTAAAGAGCTATAAACAGTTATGGTTTTAATTTGGCATTTAAAAACTTACTTTCATCTTGCATATTTATGAGATACATTGTTAGGGTTTTCATCTCCTTATACGTTTTAAGACATTTTAAAATAATTCTTCTCTTAAGATCTATTTGAAAGCAGAAAGAGACACAAAGAGAGAGGTAGAGATACAGGTAGATACAGAGAGAGAGAGAGAGAGAGAGAGAGAGAGCGAGCTTCCATCTGCTGGTTTACTCCCCACATGGCCTCAAGAGCCAGGTCTGGATTAGGCTGAAGCTGGGAGCCAGGAAGGAGATCTGGCTCTGCCGTAGCGGGGACAGGAGCCCAGGCACACAGACCATCATGTGTTGTCTTTGCTGGCCATGGTCAGCCAGCTGGGCTAGCAGCAGAGCAGCTGGGGCTTCAATTGCTGTTCTGATGTGGGATTCCACTGTCAAAAGCGATAGCAGAGCCCACTGTACCGCAGCTTTGTTAGTAGTTTCTCCCCAAAATCTGGGTTAGCAACAGTTGCACCTGCTTATTGTGTGCAGAGAGACCTTTTAGTAAATGCATCAGTACATAATGATCCACTCTGTAATTCATATTCCTTCCTCTGTTGTCACTTCATGCTTGGAGTCTTCTAGCTCATTGCTGGCTTGTTTCTAAGAAGGTAAGATGCTTGAAGGGAGCAGCTTGTCAGGAAGAGCAGAGCACAGCAGAAATCCAATTGGCAACACGAATTATACCCTGTCAGTGTCCTAAAATGATGATGAAGACCTTAATACACACCCAAAGGAAGAAAAGCTGAGAGTGTGTCGGAAAGGGTACTAAACATTTCCTGTTAATACCAGAGAAAGCACGAAAAGGTCTAACTGAAAACAGGACGAGAAGAAAATCTGAACGTAAATGCTTTCCCCAATGGCAGTATGAACTCCCACAAAAATTAGTTTTCATCAGGTAAAATGTTAGCTCTGTACATAGTTTGCATCAGGAAAAAAAAAAGAAAGGAAAAATGCATTGCCAGATTAGGAAGTCATTATAATTCCATTTGCTAAACTATTTCATATGAATTATTAACCTCAGGACACAGCTTTGAGCTTTTTTCATACAAAATACTACAAGTTTAATATTTTCTCTTCATTCACTTCAATTATATATTCCTTTTTAAAGAATTCACCGCCTTTTGACAACTTTATATATCACGGATTATTAATCTAACGTGAGTGTGCAACAGAAAGTCATTGTGCTACGTGTCATTTGTTAATTTCTACTGTGCAGCTTGACTATGTTTAAATCTAGCCTGAGGAACCCCTTTGGTCCTCAGTTACCCAGGCACTTTAGTAAAAGTACAGCACCTTTGAGCTTTTCAGAAAGCAGCTGTGTCAGAAGGTAATACGTTTTCTCACAGTGCCCTAAATCACCCATCAGCTTAGCTTCTTAAAATACATGATACCTTTACACACATCAGAATGTTTTATGACCTAACACAGTAACCTTAATATTTAAAATGTTACTTTTACTCTGGGATGTCTCATCTAGCAGAATGTGCTACTTCTCATTACAGTGTTTCAAACTGTATGTGTTTAGGGGGATTATATTTTCATGTTAATTTATCATCTCTTGACTCAAGCACTTTTAATTGCATGCCTATATGATAAAGGTTGATTTCTTTCAATTTAAGGAATAATTCATGAGAGTTCATGAATATGTATGCCTGTCTTATGTAACTTAACATTATTCATTAGTTCTTCCTCGGAGTAGAGTAATAGATTAACTAAAATGGGGTTTAGAAGGAATAATGGATTGAAAACAGAGAAAGTCTTTACTCTTTCTGTTTTAGGAAATATATTCCAACTGGCAAAGTGCAGGTTGTCCCTGTAATCTTTGTCACAGTATGTTATTATCCATTGCTTCTCCCAACCATATGTGTTGTTCTCCATACAGGAAAACTAATTATAAAATATTAAAATATGTGCCTCAATAAAAATATTTAAACTCCATACACATATGTGAGCATAGAAAAAATCAGCACCTTTTCAAGTTATGATATTGTGTGCGTATATATGTTTATTTTATTTAAAATATCCCACCACCCCAAGGCAACTGAATTCACTATTAAAATTTATGTAAACTTAGAGATCTGAAATGCATAGAAGGAGTTCAAAATTCACTTTTCATAGTTGAAAAGGAAATCTATATTGACATTGTGAATCACAGTTTGGAATTTTTACTCAAGATTAATTTTTGAATAACTTAGGAAACAAAGTGTTTTGTACTTTTATTAGCTGTTCAGAAATAAGTAATAATAGAAGTCATTTTAGCCGTTTTGGTTCCTACTAATCTTATGTGTCCCCTCTGAGGTGAACATAATGACATGCACAGGCATGGTCACTGGCATTGTTATACAAGATTTATTCTTCAATAATCAAGAGGTATTAAAATATTTGCATCAGACATATTGGGTTGATGCTTACATCATTTTGTGTTGATGACATTATTAATTACCTTCTTTGAAGGACACTTCATATTATATCTGGCGGCAGGATAATGTACTTCTTTTAGTTATAGGTAACCTGGTAGCCTAGTTTGTTTTTTATTAAATGATCAAAATGTGTTTCAGTGATGAGAGATGTTTACTAGTTAATTTTATCCATGGTATTCCTACTTTTATGAAGTAAAATTCTCTAAGAGAATTCCCCCAGTATATAACTCATTTCTCCTAAATGGAAATAAGAAATCTGAAGCATAATTGCTGTCTGAGGGTTTTATGAGGCTCAAACTCTTAAGATTCTTAGGAGGAAGCAAAATAGACACAGGTGAATTGTTTACATATCAAGTGAATTGAGGACCCTTGGAGATAAAGCCACACACATAACCTTCATCTTTTTTCTCTCCCTCCCTTCCTTTGAATAATTCCTTTTTAAATTTCTCAAAAAAAAAAAAAAAGGGTTACTGCTTAAGAAACGATTTTAGATTTTTTTAAAAATCTGATCTGTTTGAAAAGCAGAGTTATAGAGAGGGAAAAACAGAGCAAGAGTGAGGCAGTTCATCTGACTTTTCACTCTCCATGTAGTACCAACAGTTGGTTGTGGCTGGGCTGGGCAGGAACCAGGAGTCCCATGAGAGTCTCCCACATGGGTCCCAGGGGCGCATGTGGCTTAGGGCATCTTACACTGCTCTCCAGGGACATCAGCAGGGAACTGGGTTGTTTGTGGTTTACAGAGGGCTCAGAGAGACTCTCACATGAGATGACAGCATCACAGGGGTCAGCTTTTTGTACTAAGCCATAGTCATGTCCTTAGTTTTTACAATTTTTTTTAAATTATTTATTATTTTACTTCATTAATTACATTGTATTATGTGACACAGTTACATAGGTACTTGGGTTCTCCCCACCCCTCCCCAAACCCTCCCACCATGGTGGATTCCTCCACCTTGTTGCATAACCACAGCTCAAGTTCAGTTGAGATTCCCCCATTGCAAGCGTATACCAAACATAGAGTCCAGCATCTTATTGTCCAGTCAAGTTCAACGGCTTCTTAGGTATACCCTCTCTGGTCTGAAGACAGAGCCAGCAGAGTATCATCCCAGTCAATTGAAAGCTCCAACATACCATCAGCAAAAATTTACATCATTATGGAATTAATTGACATAGTAATGAGTAACCAATATGTTAAAAGTAAATGCGAGTTCCCAGCCACCTTCTGTGACCACCTCACCTACACTTCAATTTTAGTTTATACACAACATATAACATTCATAACATAACATGTTATACATAGCATCATATCATCTTAAATTAAGGCAAACATGTGGTATTTAACCTTTTGGGATTGGCTCATTTCCCTTAGCATTATGGTTTCCAGTTTGGCCCATTTGGCCACAAAGAACTGCATTTTGTTTTTTTTAATAGCTGAGTAGTATTCCATGGAGTAGATGAACCATAGCTTTCTTATCCAATCCTCTGTTGATGGGCATTTTGGTTGCTTCCATGTTTTTGCAATTACTGATTGTGCTGCTATGAGCATAGGAGTGCATGTTGGTTTCTCATAAAACAATTGTTCTGGATATATTCCTAGGAGTTCTATTGCTGGATCATACGGTATGTTGAATTTGAGTTGTTTGAATATTCTCCATACTGATTTCCATAGAGGCTGTACCAGCCTGCAGCCCCACCAGCAGTGGAGTAGGGATCCCTTTTCCCCGCAACCTCGCCAACGAGTGTTGTTGGTGCTTTTATTCATGTGGGCCAGTCTTACTGGCGTTAGGTGGTACCTCATTGATGTTTTAATTTGGATTTCCCTTATTGCCAGGGAACTTGAGCATTTTTTCATATGTTTATTTGCCATTTGGGTTTGTTCCTTTGTGAAGTGTTTGCCCATTTCCCGTGCCCATTTCTTGAGTGGCTTGTTTGTTTTGACATTTTGGTTGTTTTGTAGCTCTTTGTATATTCTGGAGATCAGCCCTCTATCACCTATGTCGTGTGCGAAGATCTTCTCCCATTCTGTGGGTTGCCTTTTTACTTTGTTGATTGTTTCTCTAGCTGTACAGAAGCTTCTTAGTTTGATGAGGTCCCAATTGTTTATTTTCGTCTTGATTTCTACTGCAATTGGAGTCTTTTTTAGGAAGTGAGGGCCTACCCTTAAGTGTTGCAGTGTGTTTCCAACATTTTCTTCCAAAAGTTTGAAGGTTTCTGGATGTAGGTTTAGATCTGTTATCCATTTAGATCTGATCTTAGTGTATGGTGAGAGATGTGGATCTATTTTTTTGTTTCTGCAGGCTATTAACCAGTTGTCCCAACAGCATTTATTGAACAGACCTTCCCATTTGCCTGGATTGTCGTTTGTCTTTTTGTCAAAGATTATTTGGCTGTATCTGTGTGGGTTTCCTTCTGGTGTTTCTATTCTGCTCCATTGATCTTCCTCTCTATCTTTGTGCCAGTACCACGCTGTTTTGATAACCACTGCCCTATAGTATGTCCAGAGGTCCAGAACTGTGATTCCCCCTGCTAACTTCCTGTTCTTCAGGATAGTTCTAGCTATCCGTGGTTTTTTGTGTTTCCAGATGAACCTTTGGATCATTGTTTCCACTTCCATGAAGAATGTTTTGGGCAATTTGATTGGGATTGCACTGAATGTATATATTGCTTTTGGCAGTATAGACATTTTAATGATATTGATTTTACCTATCCATATATGAAAAACCCAACGCCAGCATCATACTGAATGGAGAAAAGCTGGAACCCTTCCCACTGAGATCTGGAACAAGACAGGGATGTCCACTTTCTCCATTACTATTCAACATAGTCCTAGAGGTACTCGCTGAGGCCATAAGACAAGAAAAAGAAATCAGAGGAATCCAAATGGGAAACGAAGAAGTCAAACTCTCACTATATGCAGATGATATGATTCTTTATGTAGAAGAGCCAAGGGACTCAATACAGAGACTGCTAGAACTTGTACGAGAGTTTGGTAGAGTGGCAGGGTACAAAATTAATGAACAAAAATCAACAGCCATAGTGTATGCGAACAGCCCCAAGATGGAAAAAGACTTAACCAGCAAGATACCATTCAAAATAACAGAGAAAAGTATGAAATATCTGGGAATAAATCTAACCAAAAATGTAGGAGACTTATTTGAAGAAAACCACAAACTACTTAAAAAAGAAATTGAACAAGACCTCAAAAGTTTTTACAATTTTTTAAAACTTTTTTTTTTCTTCTGGGGCCAGCAGGATGGCTGAATTGGTTAAATCTTTGTCTTTAAGTGCTGGTGTCCCATCTGCTTCCCATCCAGCTCTCTGCTTGTGGCTTGTGTGCACCTGTGTGGGAGACCCAGAAGACTTGGCTCCTGCCTAATTTGAAGGCTCAGTTCTGACTGTCACACCATTTGAGAAATGAACCAGCTGATGGAAAAATCTGTCCCTCCTTCTATCTATTACTCTGCCTTTCCAATAAAAATAAATAAATAATAAATCAATCTTTATAACTTTTTTCTCCTCACCTGAACCTCTCTGCAGTGAGTATTTCATTTTTCTAGGATATAAGTAAAAATTATCAGACAAATGATTACTCTTTATGGAAAAGTGGCTGCATTTTAGATAAGTGTCTACCATTTAGTTTGCTATATGACTGTCATAGAATTTAAAAATTCTGTGGTGATTTTTCATTCATGTATCCTGGAGTCCTGAGTTTGAGCATGAGCAGAAAGTTTTGATGAAATCACGTAAAAGAGAAAAAAGCGCACACACAAATCTAGAATAACAAATGTTAAGGAGTCAGTTTGGAGAAAAAACTAATTTACTGTTGCACAGTGAAATGCTCAAAAATCAGTCATAAATTATATTCAAATGAGATAGCCATGTTTAAATGCATGCAGTAGTAGAATTTTGGGCTGTTTGAGCCTTAGTTTTCTTCTTTGGAACATCAAATGTACTGGCCTCTGGTTTTTAGTTTGAAAAAGAATGGCTTCAGAAAAAGAGTGTTTTGCTCTCCTCTTGTCAATGAAGCTGTGGAACTGCTCAGCATGTTGAATTTGCTCAAAAAACATACATTAACAGAATGAGCATCACGTTAGCTGAAGATGCACAAAGGTTTTTTGAAAGCTGTCATTGCTTTATCATTGTTTGACTGCCATAGATCACATTTTTGATTGGCATCAAGTGAGTTTTAATTCTCCTTTTTCCACATAATGTAGATGATAAATAATATCCTAATCAAAATGGCATTAATGTTTCCCTCATGTTGATTATGCTGCAGTCATAATTTGCTCTGATTCTAAGCCTCTTGTATCTCTTTCCATTGAGCATTTACTTTCTAAGGTTGCCATTTTAGATTTTGTTTTCGGCTTCTTAGAAATTTAATTCTTCTCCCTCCCTATTTCCTTTTTTTAAACCAGGAGTACCTGAAAGGCCTAAGAGCCCTCCCTTTGAAATGTGAAAGTGGCCTTGTCTTCTATGGAATTTGGGCATCCAGCCTTTAGCTAGGATTGAGTGACCACTGAGGACCTAATCGCCTGGATCCTCTTCTTCACTTTTTCCACTAGATCATTCCAGCACTTTCCTGTGGCAGGTGTTCTGTTTTAGTTGGATAAACTGCCTCTTGGGTTGCCTGCATCTAGTCTTAGTTTGCCTGGGATCAAGTCCCAACTCTGCTTCTGGTTTAGCTTCTTGCTAATGTGTAATCTAGATGGTAGCGGATGATAACTCAAGTGCTCATTACCTGTATCCATGTGAACAACCCAGATTGAATTCCTGCTTTCAGCCCTAGCTGTTGCTAGCATTTGGGCAGTGGACAACAGGTATTAGATCTCAATGTCTATTTTTTTTCTGCCTTCAAGTAAATAAAAATGATGAAAAAAATTTAAGGTGAACTTATCCCTCTGGGGCAGGGATTTGGTATAGTCATTATAAGGCACCACTTGGAACAAAAGTGCCAATAGCAGTCCATGTTCCAGCTTGGTTCCATTACAGTTCATGCTGACATGCACCCTGGGAAGCGATGACCCAGGTACTTGAGTCTTTGTTATCTAATGAGAACAGGATGGATTCCCTGGCCCCTGGCTGAGCCCAGGCCTGTTACAGGCATTTGCAGTGGTTGGAAAATCTGTCTCGGTTTTTCTCTTTCACTTAATTTTTTTTAAGTAAACAAAATAAGCAAATAAAAAACCCAACTTTTGCTTCATCTGTTTCAATGAACTGCAGCTCAATTCCTCACCTCTAATGCAATTATTAAAATGTATTCCTAGGCTGGTTCATTCGTTTGGTGTAATTTTTTGACACTTCTTAGATGGCACAAAAGTTATCCAGCCATAGCTAAATGTTAGTAATCTTGCATATCAACTGCATGCTTATTAAGTGGGTTAATATGTCTGGCATATGGTTTTACCTAGAACCAAGCATTAAACATGCTGGTGGTTTGTTATAACTTCAGTTTGAGGACATGTGCCATATTCATTTGTTTCTTCTGATAAATCGGAATACTAGTCTGTTGTCCAAATGCATTGTTGATATAATTGCATTCACCAGAACCTTTTAAAAATCTCAACTTGAGAGAAATTCTATCTTGCTTATTGCAGCAGGGAAAGAATTATTTCACTTTGTACTCCAGTCTTTGGTCTGTAGAAAAAACAAAAACATTTTAAAAATGATCCTTCAACTAAAATTGGAAACAAACCCTGAAGGTACACATCCATATATTAGATTTCAATATTTTTTTTTATAATTTAACAAGCAGCTTTAAGCTTCCTGCAGTTATTTCTTTTATTATTTAATTTGTTAAGATGTCTATTAACGTTTATTTTCCTTAAATCAAAGCCTAATTCTAAGCTCAATTTTACCATTTTTTTCTTTCATAAAAAGACGTTGAAAGCCATTCTGATCACATTATCTTATGACTGCTGCAGATAATACAACTAAGGATTGGTGATCTCTAAAGACTTTCATAAGTCATATGGTAGTTGGAGATAATTAAAATGAACACATCTTACGGTTTACTTGCATTATTGTGCTCTCTGTTGTGTTGATAAATTGCCATTGATTTTTAAAAAAATTATTTATTTTTACTGGAAAGGGAGATACACAGAGAGAAGGAGAGACAAAAGATTTTCCATCTGTTGGTTCAGTCCCCAAATGGTTGCATATACTGGAGCTGAACTTATCTGAAGCCAGGAGCTTCTTCTGAGTCTCCCACATGGGTTCAGGTTCCCAAGGCTTGGGTCATCCTCCCCTGGTTTCCCAGGCCACAAGTGGCGAGATGAATAGGAAGTGGAGCAGCCAGGATATGAACTGGTGTCCATATAGGATGCAGGAGCTTGCGAGGTGAGGATTTAGCCACTGAGCCATAGTGATGGGCTCACCACTGATTTTAAATACTAAACACTACAAATTTTTTAAATTGCTCATTCACAGAGGAAAAATAATTTCTCCCCTTAACAACGTCCTAAGCACATAATTATTGAATGTGTGTTGTGACAAATTGGTTATTGTGTCATTGTGTTTAGTAAATTGCGATTTACTTGATACTTTTTATTGAGTGGGACATTGAAGCATATATACTCCGTAAGATGGGAGAGAACTTTTTTTAAGTTTTCAAACAGCAAGATTTCTTTTTTTTAAAAAAAGATTTATTTATTTTTATTGGAAATTCAGATATACATAGAGGAGGAGAGACAGAGAGAAAGATCTTCCATCTGATGATTTACTCCCCAAGTGAGCCGCAACAGGCCGGTGCTGTGCCGATCCGAAGCCAGGAGCCAGGAACCTCCTCTAGGTCTCCCACATGGGTGCAGGGTCCCAAGGACATCCTCCCAGGCCACAAGCAGTGAGCTCGATGGGAAGTGGAACTGACAGGATTAGAACCGGCACCCATATGGGATCCTGGTGCGTTCAGGGCAAGGACGAGCCAATAGGCCACGCCACCGGGCCCAACAGCAAGATTTCTTAAGGTTAGTGGCGTGATTGGGATACAACCTTCCAACTCTGAGTTACTTCTGTGTTTTACTCCTTTCTATTTGAAGGTCTATGCTAATGTAATTATGCAGTTTATAAATATTTAAAAATTACTAAGCGCCTTCTTAAAATTGAAGAGCTGGGGAAACAACAGAGCTGTTTGCCTCACCTTTAATACTTTGATAAAAATACATTTGTATATATTTAGTATACCTTGGCAACCACTTAAATTCTTTACTCTTTTTAAAAAGATTTATTTATTTTTATTGGAAAGGCAGATACACAGACAGGAGAGACAGAAAGATCTTCCTTCCACTGGTTCAGTCCCTAAATGGCTGCATCTGCTGGAGCTGAACCAATCTGAACCCAGATGCGAGGGGCTTCTTCTGGATTTTCCTCATGGGTGCAGGGTCTCAAGGTTTCATCCTCTACTCCATTTACAGGCCGCAAGCAGGGAGCTGGAAGAGATGTGCAGTAGCAGGGGGACAAACCGGAGCCCATATGGGATCCTGGTGCAGGCAAAGTAAGGATTTAGCCGCTAAACTATTGTGCCAGACTCAACCACTTAAAATTTTTAAATGTAAGCGGAGTGAGAATGTGACACATGAGGTAAAAATAAAATGGAAATTGGAAACTTTGATATGAAAAATAGAGAAGAAACTTACAGTTTTTCAGGTTTATGCTCTAGAAAAACCAAGCAGTCAAGAAGCCTCATTATTCAATAAAAGACAGATGAAAAACCTGAATGTCAAAAACAAAGCTATGTATTTGATGACGTGATGTCAGTAATATAAAGATACCAGTTTTCCCCAAACTCTCTTATAGTTCCATCTCTGATCTGATCAGGATATTAATGGTGATTGTTAGCATCATTCCTGATGTTACAAGAAATGTCTCTAATATTTCACCTTTATGTATGAAATTTACTTATGATTTTATCAAATCTCTTCACTAAATTAAAATTTTCCCTTTGTTCAAAGTTTATGAGCAATTCTTTCATAAATGGGTATTTAGAAGAATGAATCTATCATTTTAAAAAATATCATATATATTTGAAAGGTAGAGTTATAGAAGCAGATGGATAGTTCTGTTTATTATCTATGGGTTCACTCCTCAAATGCCACAGCCACCAAGATTGGATCAGATTGAAGCCAGAATCCTGGAACCTCATCTTGGTGTCCCACATGGGTTCAAGGGCCCAGGAACATTAGCAGAAAGATGGATGGAAACAGAACATCCAGGACTCAAACTGGTGCCCATATGGTATGCTGGCATTGCATGCAGCAGCTTAAGCATCCTTACCACAACGTCAACCCCAGACTTCCTGAAAGTGATAAAGGAATCCAAAAAGCAAAAGGAATGGAATGACATATTCAAAGTACTAAGATAACGAGAGCTACACAATAGGTGTACACAGTTGAAGCTTTCTCTCTTTCTCTCTCTCTCTCTCTCTCACACACACACACACACACAACAAAGGTACTCTCACATTTTTAAACACGAAAGCTGTGACTCTCTTACAGTTATTTCCAAAAGATGATTTCAAGGTGAGAGAAAGGAACCTTAAACAATGTCTTGGAAGCAGATAGTACTGGCAATGTAGTTGTTAAACATGAAAGTTGCTATAAAATCAGCATTGCTCTAGAAAAGTCAGTGCCAGTGTTCTGAAGCTCACCAAGATCTATTCTGTCCTGTGAAAGTCCAACGCTTGCTTTTATAAAATTTTGCTTCTACAAAATTCCAATGATATTTACACTCAGTCTTTGACCATAATTTAGTGACATGCCCTTATGGGAAAGGGAAGCTAAAAATGTAGCCCTCTACATGATTACACTGGAGGAATTATGTCCACTTAGAAAGAGATAAAATAAGAAATGTGATAGGTCATCTCTCTCATGTATTACTAAGTCTTAGCAAGCAGTTCAACTGGCTAGTTTTGTTTTGTATAAATTATCGCAGATATATTAAAAGCAAAATACTTTGCAACATTTCTTACATGGTTAGTATGATCATAATTCTCAAAAGCAGATTAGTATAAGAAATAAAAGTTACATACCAGGTTCAAATATAGATAAATATTACTAAGTTCATTGAATTAATAAAATATTAATGAATTGAATCATGTGATTTTTTTCAAGAATATTTATTTTTATTGAAAAGGCTGATTTACAGTGAGACAGAAAGATTTTGCCATTAATGGTTCACTCCCCAAATGACTGAGCCAATCCAAAGGTAGGAGCTGGGAGCCTCTTCTAAGTCTTCCACATGGCTGTAGGGTCCTAAGGCTTTGGGTCATCCTCTACTGCTTTCCCAGACCATAAGCAGGGAGCTGGAGGGGAAATGGAGCAACTGTGGCATGAACTGGCACCCATATGGGATGCTGACACTTGCAGGTGCAGGATTAGACAGTTGAGCCATCATGTTGTCCTGAGTCACGTATTTAAAAATAAAATCTTGCATAACCAGGTTTAGCTTAGCATAGTGGACTTGAAGGTATGAAGTCCATTTACCAGTAGATATGTTTCAGCCTTATTAGGGTTATTTCAGCTTCAGAGAACTCCTTTTGCAAAGTCATGCCTTTAAAAAAACTCATCTGAATTTCATGGGAAGCTGAAGCTAAAATGTTTACATCAAAGGCTGTAGCATTGTCCAGCCCTGATACTTCCCCATCCAATCATACGTATAGATGCTAAGGGTACTGCGAATAGATTCTGCACACTGAATTTTCTTGAAGTCAACTGCATGCATAAGCAACTTTAACATCCAGGAGTGGACAGGTTGCTTAATATCTGAAAATCTGTTAATATGATTCAACACATTGGAAATTAATGAGGAAAAAGTTGCTCATTAGATAATTGCCTCTTTAAATACCGGCTCTTCCATACTCCCTTGAAGTCAAGACAATGTATTTGAGAAATATCCTCTAAATTCTCCATAGCTTTCACTTTCTCACATGTAGAAGAAAATGTATCTTTGTGTCTTTGACAGCTTTTGGGTAGTATTAGTTGTCTTCCAGATTACCGTCTGTCTTCTCAGCGATGCTAGTTAGTTCATCCTGTGCAGTGTGTGTGTGTGTGTGTGTGTGTGTGTGTATTTTAATGTTAACAGTTACAACAGTTACATTTCTTATTTGGGGAAGTTCTGTTTTGGTTCTCTTTCACATCTACTTGGTTATTTTGTAAACTCCTATGATCTTTGATCATGTTTTCAATATGTTTAATTTGCATACATTTTGAAACTCATGAAATAATTTTATTTCATTACATCTTTTATTTCCTGAATTCAAAAGAGAAGTTTTGTTTTTGGTTATTCTCGCTCTGTAGCTGACTCCTGTGTGTATGGCAGTCTGTGTTTTTATGAGCTCCTGTTTAGCTGGTGTCACATTTTTAGTATTTTAGGCTTTGTAGAAGGTGCGAAGGTGGATAACTAAAGCAGGAAAAGCTTTTATTGTAGAAAGAACAGCACAGTGGAGTTTACAGACCACTAGACAGTGAGGGAGGAATCTGAAGTGATGGTTCAGCCAGCTGGGCAGAGAACTGCAACTGCTTTAAGAGGACAGAGTTTTGTGTACCTGCAGAGACCCACAACATTGTAAAGTAGACCTGAGTAAACATAAAAGCCCCCTTGCCAGGTGTTTATTAGGATCAACAAAGTGCATCATATAGTCTTAGTACCTCTAGATGTCCCTGGAAAAGCCTTTAAAAGTCAGATTCGGCCACCATGTACTACAGACTGGTCTGGTCTTCCCACATCATATTCAGCTCTCATACTCATAATTGGGTACTGAAGCTTAAGCTGATCCCAACTGACTCCATCCTCCAGTCCACACTAATGCCAGCAGGTACCACCATCTGTCTAACCAGGCCCCCCACTCCCCAGTCTTGGTTCTTACGTACACCAATGGGAGTTGCAGCCCATCAGAGAGTGCCCACAGTTTCCCTGCTGCAGGCACCCGAAATCAGGGCTGGAGGCCAGCCCATGGGAGTAACTGGGGGTTGCTCTGATTGGGCTGCAGCTACTGATGGTGTACATAAGGGCCAATTGTATAGATAGCAGGGTTAGGCTGGGCCACAGCACCCATTGGTTTGCATAAGAAATGGGACTAGAGATAGATCTGACCTAGCAATTGCAATTACCAGTGTGGACATAAACTGATGTGGGTGACTGAATGAACTGGGCCCTGTACAGGCAGGCACACACACAAGAGATATGTCTGAGATCACCTCAGACAAGATTTATTTCAGGATTTCCCCAAAACTAAACTGCTGAACTCAAAACTCCAACCATGGGGAGAGTGGCAGGACCTGTGGCCCGACAATGGAATGCGTGTGTCCAAAACTGGACCTCCTCAGTGGCTTTGACGGAGCAGTGGACGGCATACCCAGAAGCACATGGAGGATATATCAGAACATTGGGGCCTGCAGAGGACATCTGGTTCCAAAGCAGAGAAAGGAGTGCAGAATAAATTGGTCAACTATCCCAGTGAAGCATGACAGCAAATTTCTGGGTGAACAGAGACTCAGAGGTAGACTGTGTCAGCCAATGGACCTTCTAAGGATATCCTTATCCTAGCATCTGCAAGATCGACAGCATTTCAGAACCTTCAAAACCACTTGGAGCATGCTCCACACTGGGGCCTTGGGATGACATCGGGTGGCTGTTCCCCATCCCTGGTACTGCAGCAGTTGGGAGGCTGGGTGACTTCTTCCCTTCTCTCTCCGCTCCTCCCAGATACAGGAAGAAGGAAAAGAAAGTGTAGAAACAACGGTCTTACCCACTTTTCCCAGATCCTGGACCCCTTCTACCAAGATCAACTATGTAAACATCAGGAAAAAAAAGCAGATTCAAGCTGGAAGAATCTTAGTGAAATATCACCATATTTATCTCATGGTCATTTTGCTTATGCCCAATTTACCTGGTGCACAATTAACCATTTGTTTTCAATGACATAACAAGTCCTAACAGGTGGTAATGATATGTAGGAATCCTGTTGCACCTGGGTTAAGGTATACTTCACCACTGCTGAGAGGCCATCAGTATGAAAACATTTTATAGGAATATTGTTGGAGTTTTCCAAACTATGTGGATAGTATGAATGCAAACCCAGAGCCCATATGACAACAGGATTGTGACTGTGAACTTTCGAAAGGTGATTCTTTTCTCCTGTGTATCCTTTCACTTAAATTACACAAAATTTTATGTTTTCTTTGTAAGACCACCTGCAGGTTTTGGGTCCTAACTTTCACTCCCTATCTTCATGAGCTCATTAAAAACTGAAGCTTTCAAAAATCAATAGATAGCCCCCAGAGCAACCTGCAGTTCTGACTGTTGTGCTCACGTCTCACATGAATGTCCCTTGGTTTTATGTAAGTGCAGCTTTGCATTTAAATGGATGTTTCGAGAATTTCTAGGCATTTGTGCAGAGTGAAGTTTTAAAATTTAAAATGTTTGCTGGAACATGGAATAGGCTGCTCAGTTTCTGGATAGCACCCAGGTTGACTTCAATTTCCAGCCTGTATACAGGTTCCCACATCATTCTATATAATTTTTCATTGTACTTAATCATAATTCTGTTTATTTCTTTTCATGTCAAGTTTGTGAATTGTCATCTTTGCTCTTAAGACTATGAACTCGACCTTCGTGATTTGAAATTTTAAGTGTAAATGGTAGGGATGTTGTACAAGCTTATGGTTTCTTTGTAAGCACTAACTAAAGGATACTTGAGATAATTCTCTGATCCTCCATATTGTAGTGATGAATATACATCTATGTTGAGCCTGTTGACTTTCTTTTTCCTTCCATCTTCTGTGTGTAGTATGTGTGCCAATTATGGGCATTTTAATGTATTCAGTGAGATTCAGCACCCCACAAAATGTAGAGAGAGTAGCAGAAGGCATGTATTTCTTAGATATGATTCCTTTGTGCCTAACTTGCCAGGATCTTCCATACTCCTATGTTTTCATCAGCTTTGTTCATCTTTTTCTCTGGTAGGCTTTATTCACTGACTCTCCAGTAAATTTGGTGGCACAAATTATGAAAAGATTCAAAACCCAGCCATCTGCATCGAACCGAATAATGAAACAGTATCTGATTTGGCAGGGTGACTAGAATTTGTGAGGTTTGTGAGGGCCTTTAAAAAGAAGCCATGCCTGAAAATAGTCATTGTGCATTAACCGAACCAAGTTAATTATCTCTAAAGATTGTTATACACTCCTTGATGCCAAACAAAACCTTTGAATTGTTTCTTTCAGACTTTTAGATTCCTACTTTTTGAGAACTACGTTGTGTTATCAACCTTTCTTAGTATTTTTATTTTATTTTTGATGTTCCACAGTTGAGAAGGATGAATACCCTTGTGGACTGCTGATTATGGTGGGAAAGGTCAAAAAATCGGGGAAAGTGGATAAGATTATTGTTTCCAATTTTCTTTTTCTTTTTCCTGTATCTGGGGGAAAGGGTGACAGAAGGGGAGAAGCCATATCCAGCATCCCAGCCACATCATACCCGGGAATGGAGGATGGCCACTTGATGCCATCCCAGGGTCCCTGATGTGGAACATGTTCCAAGGGTACTGCTTAAATGATTTCAATAGTTCTGAAATGCTGTTGATTTTACTGTCCTAAGGTTGAGGAAGTCCTCCTAAGGTTCATTGGCTGACATAGTCCACCTTAGAGGGTTCCATTCTTCCAGACACTTATTGTCAATGCTTGGCTGGGAGAATTGTCCAATTTGTTCTGCCCTCCATCCTCTGCTATGATACTAAATGTCCTCTGCAGGCCTCAGTGGAATGCTATATGCCACCACATGAATCTGGGCATGCTGTCTACTGCTCTGTCTTCAGCAACTGAGGAGGCCCAGTTTGGATACTTGCAACCCACAATCATATCACAGATCCTGCGATTTTCCCCTGGCTGGAGTTCTGAATCCAGTGTCCAGTTTGGGGCGGGTGGGGGGGGGAGTGATGGTCCTCAAAGAAACCTCACTACATGTGACCCCAGATCTGATTCCTGTGTGAGCCAGCCAGTATGGGGTTCAGTTCAGTCCATCACCTGCAATAGCTTACATACACACTGGTAGTCGCAGTTGATGGGTCAGTTCTATCTCTAGCCCCATCTCTTATGCAAACCAATGGATGCTGTGGCTTGGTCCAACCCTGCTATCCACACACTGCCCACACATATACCAGTGGGAACTGCAACCCAGTTGGAGTGACTCCCAATAAGCTCCATGAAACCTGCCCCTATGCTTGGTTTCTGTGTATGCTGGTGTGTGTAGCAGACTGGTTCAATCAATGCTGCATTCCATTCAGCTTTGGTATACATTAGTGGGTGTTATATCCTAGCTCAGCCCACACTTAAGCTGGTGGATGTTCAATCAGGTCCACCCCAGCCCTGGTAATTATGCTCGCTGGCAGGAGCTGTAGTCCATCAGAGAGATGCCCACAGTTTCTCTAATAGGCCAGCCCCTATTTTGCACTCTCCTTGACAGGAGTTGTCTTGATTCTCAGAACTTGCAAACTGATGCTGCAGCAAAGCCCAAGCAGCCTGCACTTACTCTGGCTTATGCATCTACCAGTGGATATGGTCACTTAGCCTAGCCTGGCTTTCCCCCTAACCTAGCTCACACACAGGCCAAAGGGTGTTTTAGTCCTGCCCGGCCTGGTTGCCCCTGGTCCCAGTTCTCATGCTCACCAGCAGGAGTGGTGGCCCAGCAGAGGAGTTTGATCTATACTCCTACTGAACTTGTCTCTCTGCCCCTGTCCCCGCTCCCTGAGTGTTACATGTGCTGGTGGGTGCTGTGGCCCAGTCTGGCATGTCTTGCCTCACCTCAGCATTATCTGATAGGTGCTACCTACCGCCTGGCCTGGCTCAGCCTGCCCCCAGTCCCAGCTCATGGTGGCAGGTGCTGTAGCCTATCCTAGCCTGGACTAATGTGAACTGGTTGGAGTTGCGGCCCAGCCTGGCTTATGCTACACCCCTTGCTGGTTCTCATATCTGCCAATGGATGTTATGAGCTGGTCCAGCCTGGTCTGGCCCCTTACCTGACCCATAGGTATACTGGCTACTGTAACTTGGCTTGGTCTAGGCTGTTCCCAGTCTTGATTCTTCCGCTCACCTACAAGGGACTGCACAGACAAGTTCCTTAAGGTCCGCTATCAGGTTAGTCAGAGATCTCGTGCACACTGGTGGTTCTTGGCCCAGCCTGACTTGGCCCACCTTCTGTGCTGGCAGGTACAGTGGGATTGCTAAATTGGCTCAACTCATTCTGGCTTACTCTTTGGGTTCTACAGCCAAGCCCTGCCTGGCACATTCCCAAACCTAGCTTTCATGTGGTTCAGCAGTTGCTGAGACCTAGCCCAGGCTGCCCTACACCTAGTCTAGCTCTCATGAGCACCAGCACATGCTGGAGCCTAGCCAAGTCTCAGTTTTTCTCAGTGTTAGCAATTGACTTTAAGTGTCTGCCAATGACAATCAAACTAAAGAAATTTATTTGTTATTTGTTTAGAGAATTGATTTTCTTTCAACTAGTTAATACCCAAATTCCTGGAATGGGCAGAGGTAAGCAAGACAAAGCTGGAAATTTTGTCTAGCTTTTGTATATGGGCCCAATTACTTGAGTTATCAGTTGCTGCTCAACAGAACAGACATTAGCAGGAAAATATAACTTAGAGTGAAGCTGGGATTTAAACCCAAGCATCTGTGACAGGGGACATGGGTGTCCCAACAAACATAAATTTCTGGGCTAAACTCCTACCTCTCTCAGAATTTTTTAGATATGAATCTTTACATGATATAGAATTTTGTTATGTGTATCTTGTAATGTTAAGACTCAATTATATCTTTTTCCAAGTCGATGCCTATTGCTGACAGAGTATTATAAATAGCTCATTCTTGTTTTCATTAAATTTATATACTATGAATAGTGTGTACTAGATCATTGTATATGCTGATGCCTTTTTGTTTGTTTTTTATCATTTTTTGCTTATCTATGTGATTAATGATGTATTGATTCAATTACAGGAAGTTTTGGTCTATCCTTATGTAGTTATGGCAAGTGCCACCTTAGTGCCTTTTTCTTCTTTTGTACTTACACATCTTGTTTTTGTGCATATAAGCTTTAAAGTCTATTTATTGTACTCTTAAAATTCTAATCAGGATTACATTAAACTTCTATTAATCCTCTCATAAAGGAAATTGTATGCATTTATATTTGTTCAGATTGGGTTTTATATTCTATAGTGAGATTTTATTGTTTTTCTCATAATTTCTAGTTTTTCTTGATGGGTTTATTTTATAGTTTTCAGTGAGTAGTGAACAGAATGGGTTTCACATTTCTGTTTTTAGGTTTATATTTATTTTGGTTCTGGTATACATATGTTTCTCTGATGATTTGTGGGTGTAATACATTGTCACCATAGTGAAACACAGGAAAGAATGGAAGCAAAAATCAAAGGATGTTTTTGCTTTTAAAACTGCATGTCTTAATCCATTTCATGTCGCCAGAACAAAATATTACAGACAGACTACAGAAAAGACATTTATTTTTCATGCTTTTGGACACTAGGTAGTCTAATATTAATGTGCTAACACCTGTTGAGGGCCTGCCTGCTGTGTCATCATACAGCAGAAGGCGCCCTGTGGTGGACAGCATACAAGACGGCAGGAAGGCGAGAGCAGGAGGATGCCAAGGAGGCCAAGCCCACTTGATGATAGAGCCACTTCAGAGAGAAGTTTCTTCACGTGTATGGGAAGGCTGTGCCCTCACAACCTCATCACCTGCTAAAGATGGGTTGGAGGCATGCTCTAGGACTCCCCCATTCTGGGTCTGCTCACCTGATGCACAGAAAGCCAATCATTTACATCAGGGTGGAAGAGGGTAGGTCTTCATCACAAAGCACAAAGCAAGGAGTTGGCAGCTGTTGCTTAATTTCCAAGTCAGAGGTGAAGGTTCTTACAGACAGAAAATTGGGATTGAGAGTTACAAAGTTCCTGATTGGCCGGCTATACCATAATCTTTAGGGAATTTACCATTGTCTGGCGGGCTGCAGATCATCTAGGGAATTAACATGAAAGTAGTGATTTCTGATCAACACTGGGCATTTAGGTTTTTGTCTACAAACAACAGGACACTCCTTGTGGTTAGAACTTTGTAGGAAGAGTTTGTCCTTCTCTCAATGTAGTGAATTCATTTTGATAAAGGGCAGGCAAAGAAACTTTGTGCTAAGGGAGACGGACAAGAACTCATGAGACTAGGGAAAGGATGTGAGTCTGGGCCATGCTTTTACATTATGGGGGTTTGGCTTAATCCTTGCATTCTTCTATTTCTCATTCCACTTTTAAAAAATTCATGTGTAGAACATTCTTTAGAAGTATCATGTCAAACTATAATCCCCCAGTTATTCCTGAGCATGTCCCTGTGTTCTTGAACTCTGAAAATAGGTATCATTAAATATTGAAATTTGCTTTAGTCTGATGAGGTAAAGTAAAAATTGACATTGGATATACATTTTAGAAGTTTTTAGTGAGACTAAATACCACATAATGTATATTTCATCTTCTGAAAATGGCCATTGTGTATATTTTGTCTATATTTCTAATCTTTTTTGATATTCCTATTTTGCAGTAGTTCATTATAGAGTAAGGGCTGGCAACCTGCCATAGCTGTGTGCCACTATAAAATTGTATGTATCCATGAGTGTAAAACCTATAAATTTGTAACAGACCTGTTTGGTGATTCCCTGTTCCTGATGGTCTCAGTGTTTGGTCTATTCCCGTTTCTCTGATTCATTTCTTTTCTGGCACCTGGTTAAGTTTGTATACCTTCTTGCAGTCTTCCTCAGGAAGAGGCTGGTATTTTAAAGTTGGTCCTCTCAACCAATGGTGCTCTGGACCTCTAGTCAGCCTTTACCTTTGGGAGACTGTCGGTTTGTAGATGTGTTAGATTATACTAGACAATGTACATGGCATATAAAAACAAAGGGCTAATTAGCCCTGATTGGGCTAATGACTTTGTGGTAAACCTCATTGGGTTATGGCTAGAAATGCACTCTGAGGATCTTTTAAGCTTTATATATTTCCATAGGAAAGACATTTATAAGGGAGAAGGAGAAACAGAGAAAAGGATCTTCTGTCCATTGCTTCAGTCCCCACATGGCCAAACAGCCAGAGCTGAGCTGATCCAAAGCCAGGAGCCAAGAGCTTCTTCTGGGTCTTCCACATGGAAGGGTCCTAGGACTTTTAAGCCATTTGCTACTGCATTTCCAGACCACAGGCAGGGAGCTGAATGGGAAGTGGAGCAGCTGGACATGAACCAATGCCCAGATGGGATCCTGGCAGTTGCAAGGGGAGGATTTAGTGATGAGGCTATCGTGCCTCACCCCATTCTGAGGTTCTTAATGTTGTGTTGTTCTCTATGAGATAATTCTGGTGTTTATTTAGAAATCACTGTCTACTACTTAAGATGATATTCTTGTTAGATATTTTGAAATGTTACCTCGCTTTATATTCATAAAGAAAATCATTTATCAGGTGGAGGCAGTGATAGAAATGATGAAAAGAGAAAGCCCCTCCAATTCCCAGGAAAATGCTTATACTAGTGCTCCTAATTGTCAGCAAAAGATGCAAGGCTTTTGTGTGATGAATCTGCCTTGTGCCTGGTGAGAGAAGACTGCTGTAATAGCTGATTCCACCTGACTCAGAAAGCAACAGCAGTGGGGAGAATCAAGATGGCAGAATAGGGTAAAGACATGTGTAAATAGATGGAGAATCATTAGCCAGTGTGAAACAGAGAGGGCACATTGCAGGACATAGGAGAGGACAGAACGGCAGCAGACGGCACCTGGAGACTACAGAAAAAGGAAAGCAGCAGACACAATAGTGTGGTGTAGCAGTGACCAGTATCCAGCAGCATTCAGCAAGCAATGATCTGAAGTGCACCAACAGTCAGAATTCCACCAGCAACAAGGTGGGAAGGGACACTCTGAGTCCAGGAGGTGAACCCAGACAAAGAACTGCCTGTCTTGCTGGTCTGTTTGATTTGACCAAGAGCAGAGACAGCATGGCATGGCCCAGATGGGCAATGTGGGAACTGGGTGGATTTTACAGCCCAGTCCCCCCTCTAAAACTGAATTGGGAGCCATTTTGTGTAAGGAGGCAAAGTTCTATGGGACAGGACTGAGCATGCCCTGATCTGGGAGTGAACTCATTTCTGACTCAGTGAACTGCAACAACGTGGTATCATACAGGTTTCATCTAAGATAAGTCCAGATAGCCCTCAGATCTGATGGCCAGCAGATCAAGAACTCTAGTAGTGGCACATCAGGTGCCATTTTGTACAGTGTGGCAAAGGCTTTAAGACTGCAGGGACAACAGTGAGCTGTGCATGTGCTGAGCAGAGAGTGAACTCACTGAGCTCAATGCATTGCTCTGGTCCCACAGGAAAAAGAATACAACTTTGGCATCGTATGGGTCAAAAAATATTCGTGTGGTCCTTAGATCTAAAAGTCAACAAGTTCTGGCAAGAACTTAGTTGAAACCTAGTTATATAGGATACCGGTTTTTTCTGGCCCTTCATTTCTTCAGCAACACATTAGTCATTCAGTAGCATGTTATTTAACTTCATAATGTTTTTAATTTCTTTTTTTCTTCCTGTTGTTGATTTTATTTTGTGGTTCTTTTTATTTAAGGGGATGTACAGTAACTGTGTAATGGAGACTATCATATCCAGATGTGAGGGTACAATGCAGTATGCATCATTACTTCCAGATCAAACATCAACTCCTAATGAAACTGTTAACTATATCTTGAGAATAGGATGCTGCACTTTCTGCTATTATCCATGCCTGCAATGATGGACATATGAGTGTTCATGAAGAACTATACAATAGTAATAATGTAAGGGAACTTAGTGTGAGGAGGAGGGGTGTTGGGGATTGGGTAAGGAAAATCCAAGCGCCTATGGAACTGTATCATAAAGTGCTAATAATAATGATAGAAAAGAAGTAAGAAAAAAAGAGCAACGGCAGTAAGAAGCAACAGAAGGCTAAGCAAGAAAAAAAAATAGGTCAGAGCTGCCTTTGAAGACCTGTGCATTCTGCAACATGCCTAAGTATATCTCAAATTCTGCCACTGTAGGAGGAAATCTCCTGCTGGGACATAGTGGATTGCTTAACAAATACAATTTAGATTTGTTTTCTTAGAACTTTCTTAAAAGTTTTTTCCCCTTTTTTCTCCAAAGCACAATATATATTTTAAGATATCAGGTAATGAGATCTTTGTATTAATCATTTAGAGCTTGGGGAGTTTGATGTTTTTCTTTGGGTTTCGCAAAACTGACAACTAAGGCAGAGGGCCTGGAAGAAAAAGGATGTGTTTGCAAACCCCCTGCAAGCACAGTTCTGTTAGGTGTGTTAGGATCATGTCGTCACAGTCTAAGAAAAATGTCATTACAGCAAAAGGGTCAGAATACATTAATGATGCTTGTAGAAAACCAATGCAGTAATTTTTTTTAATCAGGTGAACAAATAGTGTAAGAGAACAAAGTAATTCCAGAAAAGTACAAATGTTGAATCATAAGAGAATAACTATGCTAGCAGTTGTATCAAGTCTTTCAATATGATATTGACAAAAGGAGGACTAATATTCATGTGCTGTATCCCAGTCAGTATTTGATGCAGAAAAAGCCCAGAAAACTTTGATGAATTTTGATAGGGATTAAAATTCAGCATATTTTAGCATGACAACAGAGCATCATCAGGAGGATGGTAACCTCCACCTGTGGTGTTACTTGCTGGTACCAAACTGGGTGATGGGAACCTTGTCCTAAACTCAAGGCTGTGTGTTTTGATCTTCCTGGAGGACTAATAAAGGAGTTAATATAGGCATGAACCACTGCCTCTTCCCCAAGGGTCAGTCTTCTGAGCTGTGTGGAGAATGTATATCTATTACAGCTTTCATAAAGCACTGCTAGGTTTTAAGAGTGTTAACAGAAACATGTAAATGTAAGTCACTTTTTTTTTTTATTTTTTGGCAGAAGCAAGGCCTTGCCAGTGGTATCTGGCTCCCATCTACAAAAGAGAGTGTTTTGTGTTCATGTTTATTATACTTCAGGCACTTCTTCCAGTATCTTTACAAAGCAAGGGGCATGAGGGCCTAATGAGTCTTTTTGCTCCAGAGGCCTAAATATGGCTTTCTTCTAAAATGTCTATTACTTCCACCTTAATTCTGTATGACTTGAGTAATTACTCTTTCCTTTTGCTAATCAATTATTCATCTTTTCTACAATGAGTATATGGGAGAGGGCCGTTCCTCTTTTAGAATTCCAAGTGTGTCGTCATGTTCTTATGAATCTGGGCCACTTAAGCAATGTGTAGTAAGGGCATGTGCAATATTCTCTTTTGAGACTGTTGGCTCTCTGTTACTTCCAACCTACTTGTGTTTACACCATACTGCCTGGTGTGGCATTATTATTTATGTAATTTTTTTCACTCACAAAACTTGTCAAAAAATGTGCCTCATTGCGTTCGTGTCATACATTTCCCAAAAACTACAAGAAATTTGTCAAAGAAAGCATTGAAAACTAAGGAAGACATAGATACATATATAGGTTATAATGTGGACATAGATTTGCCCATATATCGATAGATGATCATTCTTAACATTCAGCAATACTGAATGGTAAGGAAGCTGTTTCGGCTGTTAAGAAAATTTTCTAGCTTTGTTTGGGGCAAGATAAAATCACATTTTTATTATCATTGAAGTTGTGACATTAGATATTTCTTATGTCAAGCCATGCTACATGGGGTAATTAGTTGCCTAAGTCAGAAATGCTCAGCATGACTAACCACCAGGGAATGTAATCAGAAGTACCGTAAGATATCACTTCACCTATAGCACAATGGCTATTTTCATTAAGAAAGAGTAAAAAATACTTAGACAATGACTCTTATACACTGCTGGTGGAAAAGCCCATTAGTACAGTCCCTGTGGAAAACAGTATGGAGATTTAAAAAAAAAAACTAGAAATAAACTTACTGTATGTTCCAAAAATCCCAGTAATTGTTTTATACTCAGAAGACATGAGCATAATATCAAGGAGATGAAAATAATTGCCATAAATGATGGGAGGTGATGTCTCCAATGTCCATTGAGGGTAATAAAATATGTATTTTACCAGTGAAAAATGTGATATTATAATTCTTAGAATAATCATTAGAATATAAAGTTATTGTTAAAAACATAGTAGAGCTTATGAATAAATTAAAAAAAATAAAAAAACATAGTAGAAAACAGAAACAGAATTTTAAGATATGCTCAAATAACACTAAAAAGGCAAGAAATAGGCAAAGTTCCTGAAAAAAGTCTGAAAGAATTAAAACTAGAGACATGAAACTGATTATTCATCATGAACAACAGGGATTTTTAAGTGAGATAAAGTATAATGAAATTCAGGGAAACATTGGGAGGTTGATGGATTGTTTTTATATTTGTATTGGTGGTATTTACACAACTGTGCTTGCCAAATCTAAACAAATTGTTTTATAACTAGGGTAAATTATACTAGATATAAATTATGTGTCAATAAACTTGTTCACAAAAGGAAGCTTTTTGCAATGCAGTGAGGGAGAAATTGTAACGGGGGATACAGGAGTTTATCGTGGTCATTCACTTCTAAAGACTGGCTTTTGAGAAGACATTTGTTCTAGCAGTTAAAATGCCTTTTGGAATATCTGCATCCGAGAGTGGGTTCAAGCTCAGGCTTGGTTTCCAACACCAGTTTACTGCTCATGTGCACGTTCAAAGGCAGAACATGTGACCTCATAAAATGAGTTCCTGCCATCCATAGAGGAGGTCCAAGCTCTCAAGTGATTCACTTAACTGGAGTTCCAAGCTCCTGGCTTCAGACTGACTCAACTCCAGTTGCTATGGGACATTTTGGTGGATGGCAGAGCTCTCTGTCTCTAACACTAAGTTATATATTGGGTTTAAGATAAGCGCAGTAGTTTATAGGAGGGTATTACTGTATGTAAGGAAGTCAACTGAGAGGGAAAAAAATCTTTGCTACATATAAAATACTTGATATGCTTTAATACATATTTGAATAATATAATTCTATAATTCTGTAAGATACTTTAGCTTTAGTTCTTCTTGCCAACCAATTGTCCATCAAAAGAAACTCACACATTAGGAGATGAAAAGGTAACATAATAAAATTTTATCTCTTTTGTATGGCCCAAGCAAATTTCTTCACAGTTTAATTAATTATTACTTTGGGTTAAATTATAATACAAGATCACTATTTGAAAAATGTTTAAAATTACTGAAAACTGGCTATGCCGAAAAGTAGACAAGTTGGCCTGAAAAATCTCTGCTCTTTAATTTCTGACATATGCTAATGTGTCTTTGTATTTTACGTTGTATAGAATTTATTTCAGAAGTATTTTTTGAAGATAGTTAAGAAGAAATCAGGTAGTAATAGTCTCATAGTTAAAATAATTTTTAAATTACTATTTGAAGTTAAGAAATGACACAGTTTTGGTTTAAAAAAATCATGACTAAAAACTAACTTTTCAATATTGCTTGCATACTGAATTGCCCATTGCAATCTAAAAATATCTACTTCAGTGCTGCAAAGCATAAAAACAGAAGACAGATATCCACTTATGCCGAGTATATTAAGTGCACAACTTGAAGAAGGGTATTGTCTCCAAAAAAGTGGAAGACTTAAATGCTGTCACAGAATTAGATTGTCTCAAGTGAGGTTCTTCAGTTGTCAATGGGTAAAAACCTGACTGAATTTAAAAGTGGTAGCATTATTTCCCCTTGCTTTTCTAAAACTGGGCATGTGAATAAACGCTTCAAACTTTCAAAAGAGTCCAACTTTTAGTAGAGCCTAGAATGTTAGGCTGAACGTTGGTAATCTCTGGATGTGCAACACCCACATGACTTTTCTAGATGAGAGACATCTAGTACAGAGAAACAGAATCCAGCTATGAATTTAGCAACCCATCTGTTAAAATGCCTCATCGTTTTCTTGTCTTAAGATGAGGCTCTCAAAAGTTATTAAAAGAAAATACCCAATTGCAGTCTTTACAGGATAAAAGAGGCAATATTTTCCTGATGTCCCTCCTGAAAAAGCCACTCAGTAAGTTATAAGGGAGGCTTTCTTAGTAATGTTGAGTCATTGCCAGATTTTTCAAATTCGAGTTTCAAGTAACTGTCACAAAGAATATATAGAATGTCACTTTGGAAATTCGAGGGGGGCAAAATATCATTTGCCACCCAAGAGGAGGATTTGACTGTCATCTCTTTTCATCATCATGCATTTGCAGAGATGTAATTTTTCTTGCACTACTCCAAAAGCAAACTCATACAGTGTGCTCTGTGGTTGTCATTAGCACTGTTGTCAAATATTTCTAAATCTCGGCTCCTGTCACTGGATAAGATCATGCATCCTGACTTCCTTTTGGTCGATGAGCCTTGTTCTGATAAAAGTTGTGAGTGGAAAGAAAACATGGCGTGTAATACAGAAGTGAGACCTTCTAGTCACTGGTTCTATGAGATTCCTAGGGCTGCTCTAACAAATTGCACACTTTGGGTGGCTTAAATTGAGGACAGTTAGTTTTCTTATGGGGGGGCCAGAATACAAGGGGGTCTGAGGGGCTGATTATTTCTGGTGAATCTGAGGGGAAAACCCATCCTGTCCCAGTTTCTAGTATGTACTATCACACTTTTAATGTATCTGTGTCCTTCTTCTTGTTAGGGCATAAATCACTGGACAGAAGCCAAAGATCTTCAAAGATCTGACATGTCAATAGGCTCTCAGTGGACATGAAATTTTGGTGGCCAATGTTCAAACCATGGTTTTAGCCATGGTTCAGTCCTTGGAGACTCTGTTTACATGTTATGCAGACTTAATCCGGCATGGTGCCACTTCTCAGCCAGGCAGCAATATAAACGAGAAAGAAAGCTGTGTGGCTGCAATGAAGGTGGATGAGACTCATCTTACAAGTTCTTACTGAGCTATAGCACTGTTTGTTGGTACAAAGGCTATAGCCTTTTAAGTGTCAATTTTATATCTTGTAACTTAGCCAAACCCTGTTATGTGTTTTAATAATCTCTAAGTGGAATCTTTTGGTTTCCCTATGTATAGGATCGTCTCATCTGCAAATAGGAATAATTTGAGTTCTTCATTTCCCACTTGTATTATTTGATATTGTGTGTGTGTGTGTGTGTGTGTGTGTGTGTATGTGTGTGTGTGTTTACTGATCCTGGCTTACAGTGCCAGGGCTATACTGAATAGGAATGGCAACAATGGGCATCCTTGTGTGGTTCTGGATTTTAGTGGAAATGCTTTAGTGTTTTTCATTCCATATGTACTGATTGTGGGTTTGTCAACACCATGATGGTGTTCAGGAGTATTCCTTCTATGCCCAATTCTCTTAAGATTTTTTTTTTATCATAAAAGGATGTTATATTTTTAAAGATTTATTTTTATTGGACAATAAGATATACATAGAAAAGAAGAGAGAGAGAGAGGAAGATCTTCCATTCATGGACTCACTACCGAAGCAGCAACAAAAGTTGGAGTTGTGCTGATCTGAAGTCAGGAGCCAGGAGCCTCTTCTGGGTCTCCCATGTGTGTGTAAGGTGCCCAGGCTTTGGACCATCCTCAATTGCTTTCCCAGGCCACAAGCAGGCAGCTGGTTGGGAAGCAGGGCTGCTGGGATTAAAACCTGTGCCCATATGGGATCCCAGCACGTTCAAGCGAGGGTTTTAGCTGCTAGACCACTGTGCCAGGCTAGGGTATAGTATTTTTTTTTTAAAGATTTATTCATTTTTCTTTGAAGTACAGAGTTACAGAGATTGAGAGGGAGAGACAGAGATGTTCCATCCCCTCTGGCTCACTCTGTACATAGTTGAATTGGACAGTGCTGGGCTGATCCAAAGACAGGAGCCAGGAGCTTCTATTGGGCCCAAGTCCTTAGATTATCTTTTGCTGCTTTTCTAGGTCATTAGCAGAAACCTGAATTGGAAATGGAACAGCCAAGATACAAAATGGCACCCATATGGGATGCAGGTGCTGCAGGCAGAGGCCATTACTTACTAAGACATAGGATACACCAAGGATGTTGTATTATATCAGATGCTTTCTCTGCATCTATTGAGAAAACCATGTGGTTTTTATTGTTCACTTTGTTAATATGAAATGTCGCATTTATTGATTTCTGTATGTTGGGCCACCTTTGCATACCAGGGATAAATTCCACGTGATTGAGGTGAATGTATTGTTGGATTTGATTAGCTAGAATTTTTCCTGAGGATTTTTGGCTTATCTTCACAGGGATATTGATTTTTGATTCTCTTTTGTATTTGTATCAATTTTCTGGTTTTTAATTCAGGTAATTCTGGCCTCAAAGAAGGGTTTTGGGAGGATCCCTTTCCTCTGAAATATTTTGAATGGTTTGAGAAGAATTGGAAGGAGTTCCTTCAAAGTTTGGCAGAATTCAGCAGTGAAGCCTTCTGATCCTTGCTTTCCTTTGTTGGCAGGGTCTTGATTACTAGTTTTGTCTCCATTTTGGTTATTGGTTTATTTGTGTTTTCATGATTCAATTTTGGTAGATTGCATGTGTTCAGAAATCTATTCATTGCTTCCAAATTTCCCAATTTGTTGGTATAATGCTTTTTTGTAGTAATTCCTGATAATTTCTTTTGATTTCTGCAGTATCTATTGTAACATCTTCTTTGTCAGCTCTCATTGTATTAATTTGGGTCTTCTCTTTGCATTTGGTTTTGGCTAGTTGTGTCAATGTATATCAAATTTATGTATGTTTTCCTGAAAAATTCCTTTGGTTTTAAAATAAAATTTTAAAATTTCAATTCCATTCATTTCTTCTTTAACTTTTATTATTTCTCTCCTTTTACTAATTTAAGGATTATTTTTCTTATTTTTTCTAGATCATGGAAACGCATTATTTGTTTTTTTTTCTAATTTTCAGTTTCTTGATGTAGCCAGTAATTCCAGAAAAATTTCCTGTTAATACTGCTTCTGCTGTATTCTATAAGTTTTGATAGGTTGTGTTGTTATCTTCATTTATTTGTATAAACTTTTTGATGTCTTTTATGATCCACTATTCATCCAGGAGCATATTATTCCATCTCCCTGTGTTTTCCCTGCTTTTTAGTATTTTCTAAGTTACTGATTTTCAACTTCATTTTATTTGTGATAAGAAAAGAATATATGGCATTATATAAATCATTTTGAATTTGCTGGAACTTCCCTTATGGCCTACTATGCTCAGTCCTACATAACGTTCCATGCACTGATGAAAAAGTATGTAGCCGGAGGATGGACTGTTTTGTAGATATGAATTAAATCTATTTGGTTCATAACATAGATTAGTTCTGTTGTGACTCTGATTTTTTTTTTTTTTGTATAGCTGATTTGTCCACTGATGGAAGTAGAGTGTTGAAGTTCTTCATTATTATTATTATTGTACTGGTGCCTGTGTCTCCCTTTGAATACATAACATTTGTTTTAAATAGCCAGGGCCAGGGTGCATATGTTTTTACTACAGTCATATCTTCCTGTTGAATCAAGACAATATGTGGGGGAAATGTTACCTTATTACACTGTTGATAGCTATGCAGACTAGTACAATCATTATGGAAGACAGCACCAAGATTCCACAATATTTGAAAGTAGATCAACCATATGACCCAACCTTCTCACAATTGGTAATTTAATGAAAGGAAATAAAGTCATAATATGAAAGAATTATTTATATTCCCATGTTTATTGCATTTCTATTCATAAGGGTAAGTTATAAACTCAACCCAGATGTCCACCAAGTGATTGATGTGGTATACTTATACTATAAAATACTGCTCAGCTATAAAAAAGAAAGAAATCCTGTCTTTTGCAACAAAGTGGATGAAACTGGAGATCATTATCCTTTTTTTAAAAAGATTTATTTATTTTTATTGGAAAGGTAGATGTACAGAGAGGAGGAGAGACAGAGAGGAAGATCTTCCATCCAATGATTCACTCCCCAAGTACCACAATGGCCGGTGCTGCACCGATATGAAGCCAGGAACTTCTTTTTGGGTCTCCCACACGGGTTCAGGGTCCCAAGGCTTTAGGTCATCCTCGACTGCTTCCCCAGGCCACAAGCAGGGAGCTGGATGGGAAGTGGAGCTGCCAGGATTAGAACCTGTGCCCATATAGGATCCCGGCACATTCAAGGCGAGGACTTTAACCATTATTCTATTGCACTGGGCCCGAAACCATTATCCTTAATGAAATAAAGCAATCCCCCAAAGACCAATATCTTACGTTTCCTCTGATACATAGCAGTTATTATAAAATATAGAAAATAATGTAGGCTCAAAATGGACAGTAGTTTGATGATTGTTTTTAGCCCTTGCTTATATTCTGTGAACTGTGACTTTTCCACTTCTTACTTGTTAAATGTTGTAGTTAGGTGCAGTAAGCCTGTGAGTATAGAGAGGGTTGAAATTATGATTTCGCAAAAGTTAAAAGAAAAAATGAAGGAAGGAGGGGGTTGAGGGAAGATAAAAAGGAGGAAGTATGTTCATCTTGGAATCATACCTATGGAATACCTGAAATCTGTTCTTTGTATTAAAGAAAAAAGTGACATAAGTATAGTGACATAAGTATTGGGTGATTTTTAGAAATTAAAAAAGTTCTTTAGAAAGAGTTTAACTATGTAATAATAAGGTATGAAGTGGAACGATTTGCAATTTTGTAGTATTTGTTGTTTCTCTAACTTAGCAAACATTTATGCAATACAGCTCATTTGAATCAATTCAAGAAGCCTTCAAAAAGATGACGGAAATGTGCATTATCTCTGAGATCCATTTCCTGCAGATTTTTTGAAGCCTTCTTTCTCACAAACACAGAATACTTTGGTGAGAGGATTCTTGCCACTCAAGTCGTTATAGCCTGTTACGTCCCTGTTTTGTATTCTACTTCTGATACTATTCTCAACATAGTACTGTTGTATACATTCATCTACCTTGTACCCCCTCAATAGTTTCTAAGGCATTTTCTCAGACTATGATATCTTGTTTGGTTTACACAGCCACTCTCACACGTAGTTTTAATCTTCCTTGTGGTGAAAAGGAAATTTAAAAAAAAATGAAACATGTCTGAAGTTTCTAGTCTCTAATCGCAAGAAATATAGATTCAGGGAAGCCAGGAAGGCCATATGCATTGTCATCTCACCTTTCATCAGGAACAAAAGAACCAAAATGTTGTTAATTTTGGAAATGTACTGAGTGTTCAGAGCTTGGCACACATTCTATGAGCCCAGTCATATTTAACACCCCCCCACTCCAGTGAAAAATTCTGAATGAGTACCAGTGACAGTTATCTGTGAAGCAGTGTTAATCAGCTACTTGTATCTGGAATCAACTAAAGTTACATGGTGACTTGTGGAAAGAGATTCTGGCAGAAGAACCAGGGTATGGTATGGTAATTCAGAAGACTTCTATATATCCATTGGCTGGTAACATGAATGAATAAAAAAGGAAGTCAGAACAGAAAAAGAGACAAAATGTGGGAGAAAGATGTGAACGTTGGAAATGAAAATTTCAGTAGCTTGCCAGCTCTTCATGCAGTCTCAGGGTTGGCACTTTGTAGCTATCCAGATGGCTGCCTGAGGTGTTTACTTGTCACCGGGCTTTTTGGCATCATGTGTGTGGTAGTGCACTATAAACCACTTTGTAGAGAAGTTAAATTAGCAACGAACCATTCCTAACTGGCACCCTAATAAACTGCTATTTGCCATTGTGCACAAAATGAAGTGGAATGTGTAAGGACTTTTTATTCAATGATTGTATTTTCTTTATGCAGAATGAATTGCTGAGAAGGTGCTAAATTTATTTGCAACACTATAAAAATAAGTCTCCCTCCGCAGAGTTGATGGAAAACTTAACTCTTAGTTATCCAAGCATTGGAATTATCTGGGTAGCAAGAGGAGATTCTCTTGAATCTAAAGAATTAATTTATAAAGCACCTGAGAAAACACAAGCTAGATTAAAACACATAATAGCAATATGGAAATTTGAATCACATAGAAAAATGGAAAAAAAATTCTAGTGTTCATTACTCTCACCCTGTGAGAGATAAAAATAACGTGACCTGATTTTGTAGAGCACAGGTTTAAATCAGATCCCAGATGAATGAGCTAAAAGGGACAGAATGTATATGTCATTCCTCATAAACTTTTGTCATGTGATTTTCAAATCCACACTTTAATGCTCTGTCATCAATGCATAATAGAGATTAAAAACAATCTGATGCCTCTGTGATTGTTCATGAGTCAATGTTTGTCTAGACCTCAAATATGCATGTATTTTTCAAAGTGCGAATGCTGATTACATGTCGGGCACAATGTAAAGCTATTTACATGGACTATCTCATTTAATCGTTCTGATAAAAGCCACTGTAGAAAATCTCAGAACCAGTTTGGTTCTGTGTCTTTTTTTAGCTTCTTTCTTTTCACTCTTATAAAAATAAGTGGATGTGTAAGTGATTCTTCCACCTAAGCTCAGTTTCATCTTTGCCACGTGCCTGTGTGAAGTATGCATGAGGAACCTGAGGCTCTGAGAGACAGAGTGACTTGCCTGTGGCCTCAGTGTGGAGCTGGTAATTGGAGGATTTGAGCTGAGCACTGTTCCCCAGAGCTCCAGCTCTTGAAACTACTCTAAATTACCTACAAGGAGGCAGGAGGAATGTTGCCAATATTTACCCTCTGCCATCTGACGTGAGCCAGGTAGAATACATGGCGTGACTGCCTGGATGAACTCAGGATCTGGCACATAGTTGTTAAAGCAACGCCCTTGTTCTCACACATCCTCTGCCTCACTGACCTTCTGCTTCTCACAGGGTGGTGTGTAGTTAGCGAGGCTTCTCAAGAAATTTCAGCTTTTTGTCTAAGGGATAAAATGGCATTGCATTAAAAATATTAACACATCCTATCATCATGTGTATAGCTGTTACTTTGTTGTGCGATTAAAATGCTTCCAAAATGTTGCTATTAGTCAGCCAGCTCAAAACTGAGAGGAATACCTGGCAACAAATGTTAAGGGCAAGAACCAAAAATGATTGGGCAACTTCTCTCAGGCTAGGAAAGAACAACAAAATTCAGAGCTTTAGAGCAGATGGTTAGCCTGGCTGTAGGGATGCCAGTGAAGAAGCCTGCATCCCACATCAGAATTGTGAGATTCAATTTTCTGCTATAGCTCTGACTCCATCATCCTGCCAGCACAGACTCTGGAAAGAAGCAGGTGGTGGACCAAACAGCTGATCCCTTCTAGCCACGATCTACCTAGATTGGATTCTTGGTTCTTGAATTCAGCCTGGCCTGTTTCTGACCATTTCAACATTTAGGGTTTGAATGAGTGAATAATAGTGGTGTCTCTTCTCTCTTTCTCTTTGTGAATCGGCCTTTCAAATAAAAAAAAAAAACACTTAAAAAGTTAATACAAATAAAACTTCACTTGAACATTTTGCTTCATTGTGTCCTCAGTACACTCCTTCATGAGGATTAAGAGTTAGTTTCAGGGCCTGATGAATGGCTCACTGGCTAAATCCTCACTTTGCAAGTGCCAGGATCTTATACGGCACTGATTCATGTCTGGCTGTTCCACTTACCATCCAGCTCACTGCTTATGACCTGGGAAAGCTGTACAGGATGACCCAAAGCCTTGGGACCCTGCTCCTGCATAGCTGACCCAAAAGAAAACTCCTGGCTCCTGCTCAGCTCTGGCCATTGCACCCATGTGGGGACTGAACCAGTGGGACTGAACTAGTGTTTAGTGTGACGATGCTGAGTTGAAGGGAACTAAGTGGAAGTCCTTGGGACATGCAGGTCATTGCTGGCAAAGGAGAGTAAAGCAGTGCTTGTGGGACCTTACATTACTTATGACAGTGAACCGTTATAACATCCTGAACCTGACACCTGAGCCTCACCTCTGAGTGCTCCCTGTCTGGCACTGTGATCACAGTCCAGAGCTCTGGATATCATGTTCCCATCCACCACCCTGAGAGCCTCTAGAGAGCCACAGCAATGCTGTGCCCTACAACCTCCAAAACTCAGAGATAGGTGAAACCTCTGTTCTGCATATTTGAATTTTGTTTACTTGAACACCAGATGGGGAGAGATGGACAAAAGCACAGAGATCTCCCCTCTGCTGACTCACTTCCCCTAGGCCTGAATCCTCCAAGACTCACCAGATCAAAGCCAGGGGCTGGGAAGCCAGTCTGGTTCTCCCTGTGGATAGGGAGGACCCAAGTGCTAGAGCCAGAACCTGCTGCCCTTCAGTGTGCACGTTAGCAGGAAGAGGAAGTGGATAGTGCAGGTAGGACTCAGACAGCCACTCTGATGATGCGGGATGCCAATGTCCAAGCCATGGCTCAATTGCTGTGTCAGGTACCTGCCCCTGAACCACTGTTCTTTACAAGCCTTACCGGTTCCATTATTGTAATGGAAAGCTGACCAGTACATTTAGCAGATATTTGGGGAATATATGGCTGATTGAGTAAGTAATTTTGGACAAATGTCTGTCTGTCATGGATTCTATATTCTTCCTAGGAGAAACTCTCCCTTGATAGCCTATTCTCTAGAGGTCATGATCCTATTGAACTGTTGACCCAAATGATACATTTGCTATGAGAAGCCTTCTCTGGCCCTCACAATGAATGACACTCTGTTTGCACCTATTTCGTATCAGAGCTGTGTCAGCCTTTCCCAGCAAACTGTGAGTTGTCAGTAGAATCACAGGTTCTTCCTGTTTTCACTTGCAGGTTCTTTGTGAAAGTCTATTTTATGTTTCATGAATATATTAGAGATGTGTGCCAAGGTGAATTAAAGGATTAAACTAAATAACTTCTAAAAGACTTTCCTGATTTATTTTTCTCATTGGTATCACAAGCCATTACTAAGCACATAGATACATTATCAAGAATATGTTTGACAGCAGGAGTACTCTGCTCAAAACGACATAATGCTTTGGAGTAAACTTGTGGTGAAGTAGCAAAAATAGAAAAGGAGATAGGAGACCTCCCATATCCTAGGCCCCACCTATCTCTGATTACTGTTTAAGATCACAATATTTTTTTACTTGCAAATGGCCATGGCACAAGATGCAGTTTATTTTTTTCTTGTTCTTTTTCTTTTGAATGTCATGCCCTCTGTTCACGATATGCCACCTGTTCTGCCTCCTCCCTTTCCTCTCTGGGATGAAGGAGGACCACTCAAGGAAAGGAAACTGCCGTCATCAGTATCCCTTTCCCCACAGGTGCACACAGCACTTTTCTAATTTAGTGCATGTCACTGAGGTCCCCAGTAGCTGTTTATAACTTTGCAGTGAATACTTAGCAGGAGGCCACTTTGTCATGAATCCATAGAACAATTATAACATGTATAGAGGCATCCTGAAATACTCTGGCTTGCTGGTCTTCCTGATATTTTGCTGTAAGCTTTTCCTCTTACTTGATCTATTGTAAGAATCCTGACTCACAAAAGCAACAGATTCTTCTCACAACTCACATCTAAGGCCCATTCTGCTCTGTTTTTATTTCTTGATTAAATTTTCCCAAAGATAATACAGTTAGTCTTTTGACAAACGAAAATTTAAATATCTACTCTTAGTATGTATCACTGAGTTAAAATGCCAAAACATTCTCCAATAAATTCTACCAAAGTGGCACAAAAGAGTCTTGATCCAGTCAGGATCATGGCTAGAAGAGAAATGACTAACCTTCTGTTATTGAAACTTAGGGCAGAGCCATTTAGATTAGTTATGGGGAAGAAAAATGGTATAAGCAGCAGAAATGTGAGGTACGAGCAAGGCTGGAATTAGTTACTGTTTCTCAGTCATAGAAAATTGCAAAAATTCACTTTGTAAGTTCTAGTTTTATAAGGAAAATAAAAGGTTCCAAATGTCTGGGCAACAGTATTCCAAAGTTTTGGGGTTTAGCGGGTACATGAATGTGGGGGGGACACATCCCATAATGTTCTTTAATCTTGAGGCTTGCAACTTTTGGTACAGAGTTACCAAAACAATTATAATCTGTATTTTCATAAGGGTTTTTTTTTCTATTTATAGTGAAAATGAGAATATCAGTAGCAAACAAGACCCACAAAGTTGTGTTCTGAATCTGTGATCCTGGAAAGAAAATTCCTGAATACTATCACTTTGGTGTCTTTCTTGAAATCTATTATTCAGTTTTACTCAACATACAAAAGAAGTGACAGTGTGGTCACAGGTGTATTTTATCATTCCAATTTTAATATATGTGCTGTCAAAGCGAGCATAACACAGGCGTTTTATAAAGGACAGCTGCAATGCAAGCAAGACAAGGACTAAATCAATCTGGAGATGTCCAGAAAGGATGAAGAGAAAACTTAGCAGTTGGCTTTGTTCTTGAAAGACATTTACTGGGAAAGGAAAGGGAGACAGGATATTTAGAAAAGAGGGAAGATTAATCATAACAGTGCTTTAGAAGACAGTTTGAGAAATGATTTGGAGAAGGAAGTGATGGGATATGGAAAGATGGGATCAGCACAAGAATAAAAGATTTGGGACGCTTGAAAGAATTAGGAATGGGGGACCCAGTGCAATAATCTAGTGGCTTAAGTCCTTGCCTCGCATGCACTGGGATCTCATATGGCTGCTAGTTCATGTCCTGGCTCCCCCACTTCCCATCCAGCTCCCTGCTTGTGGCCTGGAAAAGCAGTGGAGGATGGCCCAGGGCTGTGGGACCCTGCATCTCCATTAGAGATCTGGAAGACGCTCCTGGATCTTGCCTTCAGATCAGTTCAACTCAACCCATTGTGGCCACTTGGGGAGTGAATCAGCAGAAAGAAGATGTTTCTGTCTGTCTCTCCTTCTCTCTGTAAATCTTTCCAATAAAAATAAATAAATCTTTTTTTAAAAAAGGAACTAGAAGTGGGGAAACAGAGTAGATGAATTTGAATGGTCTGTCATTAATGTTTATTTAAGAGGGCTTTAGAAAAGAGGAAAGGAACCAAGAATAACTGAAATGTATTTGAATAGAAAAAGAGAAAAAAGTGGGTGTGTTGGAAAGCAGTATTTTTTGCTTTATTTCCAATGTACTTGTGGGACCCTGACTGACAGATTCAGTGGCAATTTATCAGTCAAGATGAAAACCCATAGATGAAGATTTGGAAGTCACTGACATCCTGGTAGTTGATAGCTCTCCAATAAATGATATTGCAAAAGAGTGATGCATCAGTTGAAAAGCTGAGAAGAGTACAGTGTAACAGAGAAGCAAGTTACAGTGCATAAATGATCACAGACAACATGATAATGTAGAAGAGATCTTTGGACTACAATAGTTGCGTAGATCTTTCATTTGTGATAAGTTAACTCAGATGAGAGAATTTAAAGCTTATGTCAAAAAGCATTGGTTATTTTTGACTCTCACAAGGATTGGACTGGAATTCATCAATTAGCCCATCACCTTTAATTTTAGTTTAAAAGCACTGCATTGATGTTATCAGCTTAATTTAAAATGATTGCAGGTTGAAACCAGACCTGAATGTAGCACCAGTGTTTAACACACTTAAGGAAAAAATGAGAAACATTTCTTCCTTAAATATGGACTAATACAATGGTGTCTATTAATACATTATGGATGAAAACTTATGTATTATTAAAGTCCATGGAAATTAACATATTTTCATTTCTTGGCAAATCATCATCATTCCTATTAGAGATAAAACATGCAAAAATGAAAGGAAAGGAAAGGCATGGAAGATATATGTATCCAGGGTGGATTCCAAATCTCAAATTCAAATTTATATACCAGTAACTTCTTTTTATTTATGCTTTTTAAGTTGAACTAATTATTTTATGATAGTTTCAAAAGCTCTGGAACTTCTCCTCCCCGTCAATAATTTCCCCTATTTAAATTTTTACTTCTATAAAGAGAACAGATTTTGTGCATTCTATAACTACTGTTCCAAGAAGAAAACAACTCTCCTTCCATCCTTTGCTCCTCTTCCAATTCCCCCTTTCATCCACTGTCTTCATTAGCTTTTCAAAATCATCATTTTAAACAACTGTATTTATAAACTTAATTAACCATTAGTTATAATATTCGATAAGTACAAATTAGGAAGGCCACATTTCTACTGGTGGTAAGAAAAGGAGGTAAAAACAACAGTCATATTCTGATTCATGCTTCTATATGGTTTTGTATTCTATATTGACTGTCACATCAGACAAAATATTTGGTATTTATCCTTTTGAGACTGACTTAGTTCACTAAGCATAATAATGGATTCCACTGTATCTGTTTTGTTTTATGGCTGAGTAGTATTCCATAGTGTGTTATACCACATTTTCTTCATACAGTTATCACTCGGTGCACATATGTCCTGATTTTATGTCTTAGCTATTGTGAATTGAATTGCATTAAGCATAGAGGTATGAATGACTCTCATATGGGACTCCTTCTCGTCCTTTCCCCATCCTGCATTTGCTCTCTTCCCCTCTACCCTTCTCCACCCTCTTGTTTCCTCTTCTCGCCTCCTTTCTCACTATTTCTGTTTGTGCCTGTAAAACAAACAAATCAACAATAAAGGCATTATTTTCTACTTAGTTCTTAAAAATTCAGAGAATGTGTTATAATAAAGAACAAGTGGTTGAGTTTTATCTCAGAAGCACTTTAATCAAGTAAAAGCTTAGGTACTTTGGATGTTGGTAAATATTTTTGACCTACAGCCTCATGAGTCCCTCATAGATGTGCCCCACATTTGATTCAGATGGAAAGTACTGTTTATGGCTGGTATGCACATGCTGACATTGTGATCTGTCAAATATGCAAAGTTGAGTGGATTGTGCAATGCTTGAGCAGATACTGGACAAGAAGACATACAGGAGGTAAGAAAAAGGATGTCCAGCTAAAACCAACAAGGAGGTGGACTATTTCACAGCAGCCAGATTATAACTTGAGCTCCTATTACAGCTGTCTTCTGCATGTCTATGCTTGCCTGTTTTTGCCTTAGTTGTGCTGTTGTTGATAAACTGTTTGATCTTGGAGTTGAACGATTTTGTTTCTGTGTTTGTCACCTTATTTCTTGTGTGACTTTGGACAACAGTTAAATTGCTTTCGGTCCAGTTTCTCCATGTGCAGCATGAAGAATGCAGATTTTTCTAATAAAATCTCTGAATTGAACATCTGCCAATGTGATCCTTGTGATCATCATCCACCCACAATTTGGAGATACTTGTATTTCTCCTTTGTTATCTGTGTGATAAAATAACCTGAACATGATAGCTATGTCTGTTTGGAATGTTTTAGTGATTTAATATATTAATACATTTAATCTTTAAATGCAGCCTGTTATTTGAGTATGATTTATTTTCCCAATTTACAGGTAAGCAGACTTATCATAACCATTAAGGATATGAGCACCAAAACTTTGCTGCACAAAGTTGAGCTCGTAGGTCTGTATATTGCCTGTTGTAAATTAGCAGTAAAATGTGGTAAAAGTTTCTGTTGGTAATGCAGGCAATCTATAGTTGGTATATGTGTAATTCTGACATGAGTTAGGAGCAAAAATTCTTTGAGTTGGCTGATTTTAAAAACACTATATTTCAAAAGCATATATTGGTTTTCAAGTGATTTCAGGTAAAACAAAGTTAGTTTTGGACATTTCTATAATGTTCAGAAGGAAATAGATCTTTTAACTTGAAGGCAAACCACAAAACAAAGTAGTTCTGTTATTTAAGTTGGCTTGCTTTATAGTGTTGTAAATGATTTAGAAAGATTTCAAAAGCAAACATTACTGCAGGCAAATACTTCTATAAGTAATGACTGGGGTTTGTAGTGTGCTGGTATGAAAGGGGAGAAAAACTAATATGTGTTTAATGATAGGTTGGAACATCTTAGCTGTCAAGAAAGTGAAATATTTTACAAATCAAGAAAATGGGAATTAGATTAAACTTGGAAGGAGGAGAAACTGCTTGTTACCAAGGAGAGGAAGATTAAAATATCTTAAAGAAAAAAAAAAGCAGAATCTCCTTCTAATTTTACATTCACCTTGTTACTCTTACCGTAAATAATGAAAAATACTTCTGGGCAGCTTTACAGTGACATATGCACTGTGGACATTACTAATGCCAGCACTCAGAATTCCCCCCTCTCTCTTGCTCTCTCTCTCTCTTTTGTTCTCCCTCCCTCCCTTCCTCTCTCTTTCTGTCTCTCTCCATCTCTGAGACATATTTATTTATTTGAACATCAGGGTTACAGAAAGAGAAGTAGACACAAAGCACAAGCACTCTTCCACTTGCTGGTTCACTTACTGAATAGCTGTGACAGCCAGGACTGGGTCAGACTGACGCCAGGAGCTTCATCTGGGTCTTGTACATGAATGGCAGGGGTTCAGATAGTCGGGCCATCTTTTGCTACTTTTTTTAGGACAGCAGGGGCAGGAACCGGCACCCATATGGGATGATGCTGGCATTGTAGGTGGTTGCTTTATTTTCTGTGTTACAATGCCAGCCCCGGATGCCGGAGACCTGCTCCGGCTGACTGAGAGCTTGCAAAGGATGTGTGGATCGGCGAGATGATAAGAAGAAGAGATAAGACACGGACCACTATGGCTTGATGCTCATAATGGACAACTCAGAAAAGTTGTCTTCTTTGTTTATACACAAATCATCACAAACTTTTGTACAGTATCCAATTGTTTCATTTTTACATCATGGTTAAGAAAATGCAAAAAACAATCCTAACATATTATTTACTTTAAAGAAAACATTTTTGGCAAGCCATTACTCATTGAAATCTGCAGTGACCTGGCTGAAGCCAGGAATTCCACGGTTGGCAGCACATTGCAGTTACATAGTGAGAAGTAGTTTACTTATACTCAAAATTAATTTTATACTCAAAATCAGTTTTTACTAAACACAAACTAAAATTGATTAAAATATTAAGAATACAGAATTAAAAGATTATAAATAAAAGGATCTTATACAAGCATATAACATAGGTTCTTTGCTAAACCTTATAATCAAGTCATGCATTAATTACCGTCACCTTCACCTAGTGCTGATTCAATTGTTTTTTGTTCTTTTGTTAAAGGGCAGTGAAAGGGATCAAGGCAGCCCAGCCAATCCACAGAGGGCCTTTACAAAAAACTTCCTTTTTTCTATATAAACTGTTTTCTTTCCCTAAACATAAGTGCTAATATAAGATTGAGATTTCAAGCCATTTTGAGGGGGTTCACATTTGTTTCCCTTTAGAAGATGCCCCATATACTTTCGCTTTCTGTGGTGAGAAACTAGAATGCGTCATCTCATGTGTTGTAACAGTTCGAGGTGCATGGTAAACAAACTCTTTGTACCTCCATGATTGCCATCAGTTGCAAGATATTATCAAGCCATTTCTTAAGGAAAAGATTACTTATACTAGGGCAAATTCTAGGACAAAAGTGGGCACATAACAGGATATTTGGAAACATAGTGGGCTCAATTGTACCATTGTATACTTTAGCTGTGTGTCATAGCCTTACATCGCTAAAGATGTTTTTATCATAACATGATTGATCAATTTGAAGTGTCATACCAGTTACAGGAATCACTTCACATTAGCAGAAAAACAACAACAACACCCTCAGGAGAATTCTATGAAACATCAGAGAGGTGATTGAGTGTCCATACAATGGGCTGAGGCAGCAATGAGCTGACCAGAGACGTTCCGCCGGGCCTTGCCTCGCTGCTAGAAACTCTTCGTAGCCTTGCTAACCAAGGAGCAGTGCTCATCACACACCCATGCCATCCGACCCAACTGCATGGCTCCCCACACCCGGAATCTTTTCTTCAGAAAGAGGCAGAGAAATAAAGGGTCGTGTTGTCCTGTGCATTGGGTAACAGCTTAGAGACAGGCTATATCCAGCCCTTGGTTGACAGTGAGTATTTTCTGAAGGATATAATGCCTAATTTGGAAAGAATTCGTTTTGGCAACAGATAACTGATTCTGTCATTTTAACCTTTCTTTTCTTTTCTTCTTCTTCTTTTTCTTTTTTTTTTTCTTTTTCTGCCTCTGCTGAAGCTTGGTGGCTATTGGCAGACCCAAGATGGAGGTGGAGAGCTTTGTGTAACTCACAGCATACCTTTGGGAAACCCTGGTTTATACATTATGTTTCTGAAAAGTGATGCTGAGTTCCTTTTGAGAAGCATGTTTTTATTGTTTTGTATCTCTCTCTAGATACACATTGTCTTAATCTTCTCTACACATACTGCTTACCCTTTGCTTGTTCACCATAAGCTGATTGGATTCCAGCTGTGTTTTCTATTGTAGATGATGGACTTTCAATTAGGCAGTCCCCTGCTGGCAATAATAATACAGCCCGTTCTTTTAAATCCACTAAACTCTGCTTAAGATATTAGGTTGTTCATTTTAAAAATTAAAACTCCTGCACTTTTATGTAGTATCTTTCTCCACGGAATTTATTTAGACAATATATTCTCCAGATTTTCCCTGGAGCACTTTTGACCCACTTTGAAAGTAACTTAAAATGTTTGAGCCAAATTCATTTACTCAATTTCCATATTTTCTTTGGTAATGTTTGGAAATGAAGGCAACTACAATTTATTGAGTGATTCATCTTTATAAGATCACCTTTTGTGTATTTTTTATTGATTCTTTGAAGTAGGAATTGGGTTAGGGAGGATGAACAACCCATCCAAGGCTGCTTTGCTAAGAATCAGAGCTGGAACGGGGAGCCTTGTCTGTGTGCTTCAGAGACCCTGCCTTCTGTTTGATCCATAGATGCATGGGCTGCCATTGTGGCATAGCACGTTAAACCAGTGCCTGCAATGCCAGCGTTTTACATGGGAGCATCCGGTCCAGCTCCCTGCTAATGAGCTAGGGAAAGAACCAAAGGAAGACCCAAGTACTTGTGCCTTGACCTGGGAGACCTGTGTTAGTTCCAGGTTCTTGGCTTCAGCCCAGCCCAACCCAACCCAGCCTGGTTGTTGCTGCTATTTGGACAATGAACCATTTGATGGAAGGTCTGTTTCTCTTTCTCTCTTTTTCTTTCTGTCTGTGACTCTGCCTTTCAAATTAGTATAATAAATCTTAAAAATTAAAAAATAATAAAAACAAGCCAGGAAAAGCCAGGGACCAGTCATTGTATTTTTGTTCATACACATTTATATGGGACTGCTCTCAGTGATTTTGTGGACTTTCTCTCAAATCGTGCTTGCTGATGCTGTCTCATAGTTATATTACATTGTACAAGGTATGCTATGTTGTACCCTCTAGGTGACACGTGAGTTCAGTGTATTCCATCGCTCTCGATGTTAACATTGACCATTTGATTCAGGTGCAGACAGCCAGAATTTTCTACTGAAAATCTCTGTTTTGCAATGAGAACCATTTCCAAGGGAAGTATCCTGGGATGCTGGTTATTTTGTTTTTCATCATACTTTGTATTTACTTAAGAGTATATATAAGTATGGATTCATAGATTTTAGTTTATTTACTAGATATGTGAAACACACACAAACATACACACACACATATATGTATCTCAGGTTTTTCTAAGTAGCTACATTTCGTAAGCACAAAGAAACTGAAAAGATTGGTTTTATTAGTTTATGTTAAGCTACTATGTAAACATATTGTTTTGCCATGAAATGTGTAATATCAGTGAGGAGAGACTTTATTGCTTTGACATTCTGACTTGTTGAGACGTGAAACACACATCTCATTCAATTCTGGCCACAGTGCATTTGATCAACAGCCACCTGTGTATGTTAGTTATCGTGTTGGAGAGCCCAGTTACAGATATATTAGTGAATTATTTGAGAGTTGAAAAATGGGGTAGAAGCAACAAATCTTTCATTAGAATCTTGTATGTGCTAGTCATCATGCTAATTGCTTTAACATTCTGTGGTTTCAATATCCCTTTGAAGTTATCTCTTAGGCTTATCAATATTATCATGAATATATAGTATGAATATATTACAAATATAAAATATAAGTATTATCTCCTGTGTTAGTCTTGGTGGCTGGCAGCATTTGTTTATCAGTCACATTTCGTGGCTGCACTTGTGCTGGCTACTCTATGTTTTCTCTAGGATCAAGTTGAAGGAGCAGACACCATCTAGGAGATGCAATTCTTACAGCAGGAGGACAGCAACAGAAAGAGCCACAAACGTGCACTGGCTTTCAAATTCCTTTGCTGGACATGATTTCTGACGTATCTTCTATTGTTCCAAGCAAGTTCTATGGCCCACTTTAATATCAACATGGCAGAGAGCTATCAAGAGAATATCAAGGTGTAGACATGTATAATCCTCTTCCAGGAAAAAGGAGAGCAAACCCATAGAAACAATCAATGTACTACATTTCCTTGCCTTATGTAAGAACATTGAGATTCAGATAATTACTTAATGCAAGTCAGTTAGATAATATCAAATAGAGTTAAAATCGGTTTATTTTACTACAAAGTCCAGGTTTGTCATTAGACATTTTGTAAGATTCTTCAGATATTGTGACTAATATGAGGGGAAATGGTGTGTTGAAAGTCTGTGCAGCTAGGCAGATCCCCTCTCTGGGCTTCATCATCTCATTATTGCTTGGGCTCTTGACCTGAGCTTCTTCGACAACTTCTCTTGCTCCTTATCTTCCATGTGGGTTTGATGCTTAGAAGCCCTGAGAACAGATTAAAGGGAGGCAGAAAAGTGAGTCTGGCTATTTCAAGACGTTGTCATCTCACAATGGGATTACAGTGAGTTGGCTGAGTTTCTTAAATATCTCAGTCTCTAGACAGCAGCCCCCTGAGCCTGCTTTCTCTGCAGACTCAGAAGATACTGTCTTTTGTCTTAAGAGTATAAAAGAGCTGAGTTACTATAAACTGGGGTACTACCTATAGCTCTCCTATACATTCTCTACACCATCAACATAATCCTTTTACCAAATCCTCCTTCAGTTATACAGAGTGTGATATCTTGTTTATTGAGGCTTAGTTTACAAGTTGCTCATGGTTGTAATCCCAGACAGGACCAAGCAGAGACAACTACATGGTGTGTTTGTACTTATTTTTTTGTTTCCCCCTTAAAAACTTTATAACTTGAGGAATTTAGATTAAGTAAATATAGTGTGAAGGAATGTTTCAGAAGTTCTGAAGAGCATACAATGAAAATTGTATGCAGATGTACAAATCACATTTTTAAAAGATTCATTTATTTTTATTGGAAAGACAGATTTACAAGGAGAAGCAGATACAGAGAGAAAGGCTTTCTGTCTTCTGGTTAACTCCCCAAGTGGCTGCAGTCACCAGAGATGAGCCAATTTGAAACCAGGAGCCAGAAGCTTCTTCCTGATATCCCTCATGGCTGTAGGGTCCCACGGTTTCAGCCATTCTGTACTGCTTTCCCAGGCCACAAGCAGGGAGCTGGAAGGGACATGGAACAGCCAGATGCTAACTGGTGCCTATATGAGATCCTGGACTTGCAAGGTGAGGATTTAGCTACCAGGCTATCATGCTGGGCCCACAAATCAGATTTTTTTAGACTGTGAAATTCTCCCCTGACTGCATGTCACTTTGTACTACTACTTAAATGCAAATACCATGCCCCTTACTTTAGAGCAAAAACACAGGTAGAATACCTTTGACCAGCTGCAAATAGTACAAGTTCATGAAATACGGCATGTCGCCTACTCTGTGGTTTAGCTGCTTCCTATCTCCCCAAGTTCATCTCCCCTCTTGTGTCTTCTCATAATTATTAGATACTTGAAGTTTGGTTCACACACATTAGGGCCTCCATGCATCTTTGTGATGCTAAAAGTCAATCTCTACCTACCTTCTTAGATTCACTGAATCCCAACCTGCCTACACACATAAATACTGGGAAAGAACTGAAGTACTTGCTTGTGTCTCTACAGAACTCTAGACATTCTGCAACATTGCCTTTGTCATATTGTAAGTTATCTTGAATTTATTTATTTATTTATTTATGTATCTCTGTACCTCACATACCAAATATTTAAAGAGCAGGTACCATGCTGTATTTCTGGTGCTATGTATAGAAATCTAATGAAACATACATAGGGGAAACATTGCAAGACATGAGCATAGGGAACAACTTCTTGGATAAGACTCTGAAAGTACAGATAATAAAGACGAAAATAGACTAATGGGATTAGTCAAGCTAAGGAACATCTGCACAGCAAGGAAAACTCTGAACGATGTAGATAGAGGCAGTTGACAGGATGGAAGAAGATATTTGCAAACTATGCAACTGATGAATGATTAATATTCAGAATATATAAAGAACTCAAGAAACTAAGCAACAGCAAATCATTGTAGTTAGGTAAAAAGCAAAGGGCTTGGACTGGCAATTTTCAAAGGAAAAAATATAGATGACCAATAGACATATGAAAAAATGCTCAGGCTCATTAGCCATTAGGGAAATTCAATTAAGAACTACTCTAAGGTTTCACCTTGTCCCAATTAGAATGGCTATCATCCAAATGTCAAAAATAACAACTGATAGAGAGGATGTACACAAAAATGTGCCCTCCAACAGTGTTGGTGGGAATATGAACCAGTGCAACCATCATGGAAGACTGTATGAAGATTCTTCAGAAATCTGAAAATACACCTACTCTATCATGCACATTCCATTCCTGGGGCTTGAAAGAAAATGAAATTCAAGGAAGTGAAATCAGCATGTGAGAGTTGTCTGTATTCCTATGTTTATAGGAATTCAACTTAGAATAGCTAAGATATGAATCAGCCTAAATGTTCATCAACTGATGATTGTATGTGCAAGGTGGAATACTATGCAGCTGGAACAAAAATAATAAAATCCTGTAATGCACAACAGAATGAATGCAACTGCAGAGCATTATACTTAGTGAAAAATCCAATACCAAAACGACAAATGTCATATGTTTTTCTTGATTTGTGATAAGTAATACACAGAGTACAAAAGCAATAACATATTTGAGCCAAGTTGATCTTTTGAGATTAGATTTGATTTTTGTTTATAGCCCTTGTATATGCTCCTGAGAAATAGCGTTTTTTCCAGTTACTACTTGTTGAATTCTTTACTAAGTGGAGGATTAAGCCCATTAATTATGTTACTTTCAAATTTTTTGAAAAACATTAAGTGCAGAAGGCAAAGGAGGAAAGAGGGTAGGATTGATGGGTGAAGGAAATGTAGCCTGTGCACTTTTAAATCGCAGAAAATTGAGTGAATCATGCAATTCTTTTAAACATCATTTTTGCCATTTCATGAACAGAGAGAGGAAGAAGTAGAGAAAGAGAAGGGAAGGAGGAATGAGGAAGCAAAGGGGAGAGAAAGAAAAAGGAGGAGAGAAAGAAAGAGAGAAAATCTTTTCTGCTTGATTCTTGCAGTGGGCGTAATGGTTGGGGTTAGACTAGGCTGAAGCCAGCAATCCAGAACACTGTGTCTCACACACAAGCAGCAGGGGCCCAGGCACTTGAGTCATCTTCTGGTGCTTACCCAAATGTGTTAAGCAATGAGCTGGCTGGAAATGGAGCAGCTAGAACTTGAACTGATGCTCATATGGGATTCTGGCATCACATGTGGTACTCAACCCACTGTGTCATGATGCTGCCGCTTAGACCATGCAATTCTTGTTTCAAAACTTCTGGTAATGAATTCAACACCATTTGAGTACATTTAAACATGTATGTGTCTACACACTGGAATTCATATGCATATGTATCATTATTTTGAGAATCAGAATCACTATTAAGTACCATTAAAAATATTAATCACTTTCATTTATTTTCAAGGATATATTTTGCAATTTAGTTTAAAAGTCAGGCATATAATGCTCTGTAATTTTATATATACACATTATATTTGTTGCATAAATGTTCATTCTTTTTCATGATCTATAATTTCTCACAATTGAACATGTTATCATTTTAGTAGAAATGGGTAAATATTGAAAAGATTTATACATAGGTAGTTTAATTTTAATTATTTCATGTAAATATGTGGATTTAATGAACATGTGTTAATGAGCTAAGGTAAACAGAAATAAAAACCTCTCTTTCACTTCATACAAGAAAATTTCAGAAATTAAATATTACTGAGAAAAAATCTCAAAGATATAATGTAGGTATTTTGAGAGGATACACTCTTAACAGTGTATTATAATTCTCTTTCAACTTTCACAGTGCACACAGTTTATGCACCAGACAATGGATATTTACCTATTTTATATTTCATGATTCAGCTTTTAGTATGTACTACACAAAGGGGTGAGTTATAGCTATAACTCAGGTAGGAATTTAAGGCTCCGTGGAGAAGACAGCCAAGGAACATTAATTAAGTTCAAATTTACAAGTGCTAATGGATAAAGTATGGGTGCTACCATGGTATAATAGTGTCTTCTTTTGCCTCACCTATTGCTTGCTTATACATCCTGATAAAACACCTCTTGTAGTTTCACATTCATTTTCTGTTCACATATGCCTGTTCTAAATCTTCAGTTATTTCACAATCTCCCCAAGGTCATGGGATTCAATTGCTGAAGTTTCTATACGCAGTGGGTGCTCAATAAATACTATCAAGCAACACGGGCCAGTAATTGCCTCAAGCTTCCCCCGAGCCTTGCTATACAACTAACCAGGTGGCTTCCTTCTGGCTAACACTTAAAGCTGACTAGGTGGGCACTAAGGGAGTCATTCCAGAGCAATGCAACTCCCATCCTTGTTAATAAGATTTACAGAGGTAATCTTCTTGGTACGGTAGAGAAACCCTGCCATTAATATAAAAGGGCAACACCTTCAGTATGGAGCAAAGTCAACTGTTTTACCTTATAAGACATTAACATGATAATGCCATTATTCCTCCAAGGGTGCTTGGCTTGCCAATAAATACGTGCATGCTATTCAAAAAGACATAGACAGACTACTAGATGAAATGTTTACATTCTGTTTCTGAAGGGGAAAATAAGCTTTCTCCTCTGACTGCTTTTTGACAGTGCTGCATTCTCACTGACATATCTAAGGGTAAGCTTCTGGAAGTGTAAGAAGGCAAGGAGGCAGAAAAAATTTGAAGGTGATATTCAAGTAATAATGTGTTTTCTGAAAATCCTTTACTTTGGAACCCCCAAAGGAGCAAGGAAATGTCAGAAATCCAAACTATGGGCAAAACACCAAATGCTTGCTGAATAATTTTTTTTTCCTCTTGACAGTGAGGCATACTTTGAAAGGATTTTATACCAGTCAGGTTAAGCAAGACTGAACCTGTTGGGATAATTGTAGATCTTCATCATTACAATCTCATTTAAGCTGTTTTCTAAAAACTAATTTACTCCAGATAGTATGACTGAGTCTGATCTCATTAATCTCCCCTGAGTTCTTCATTGTTTGGCCAGCCAAGTTAGTCTTGATTGCATTGGCAGTTGCAATAGGTCAGAAGAAAGCTGAACCATCAGACTTCAGGGAAGGTAAAAGTAATGGCAGCTGAAGAGATTGAAGACAAGGACTTTTCTAGAACTCCGCTTTGGAATGCCGTGTCTGCAATCATAACTGATACTTTGTTCAAAAGACAGATTTCTAGCCTAAGACACTTGATTTTAGTTGTGCTTCGTGATCAAACTAAGTTAAGCAGGTGTTGTCTCATGTCAGAGTTGCATGAGATAGTAGAAGGATGCTGAGAAACTCTGAAGGAAAAACAGTGCAAATCACAGGAAAAATACAAATGCCCTAAAATAGTATCACTATCAAAAAAGTTCACATTCTTTAGCAAGAGAGCCAAGCTTTTTATGAGGGACTATCCTATTTAGGTTCCCGGAATCACAGACACTTAAACCCCCAAATCCTATGTTAATGAGTAATGGATTAATTTTAATAGTTGATGGATTTAAGATAGAGCCTTGGCTTAATTATAGCATCTGAAAGGTAGGACTAGTGGGAAGTTTTTAGATGATTGTCAGCTTAGCCTTTGGAAGAGTTTTCAAAGCGGGTAGTTTATATAAACCAAATGTGCTTTCCGTTTCTGCTTCTTACCTTGATGTATTATTTGCTCTCTGTTGTATGAATTCTACTCTCATTAGACAGTAAACCAACGGGGCTTCCTAAACTTGAATGCAGACTTCCAAGTATATAAGATTAAATAGATTTTGTTCCTTCCGAAGAAGCTCCCCTCAGGGCTCTACTTACAAACAGCTGACTAATAAACTACTCATTTAAGGTCAACAAGAATCGACTTAACTGGTAACTAGCAAGAAGGAATCTGAACTAAAGCTCTGGAAGCTTGTGTTTGGGACAGTGGTTAAAATATTTGCATCCCGTATTGGAATGCCTGGGATTGAGTTTTGGTTCCATTTCAACTTTCTGCTAATGCTCTGCCTGGGAGGCAGCAACTGGTGGTTTAAGACCAATTGTGTCCCTGGCACCTATGTGGAAGAGCTTCTCAATTTTGGCCTTGCCTAGCCCTGAGTGGTACAGGGATTTTAGTGCATAAGCGGGGGGAGGATTTCTGGGTGGTTTTTTTTTTAAATCTCTGTTTCTCTCAAATAATCAATAAACACAGATTAAGAAATATTCATGCTGTCCCAGGTTATTCAAATGTGTACTTTTCAGCTAAATTTCAACTTTTAGAGTCAGAGAACTAGTTTGTGTTTTTCATATCGTGCCTGTGAAAGTTTTATAAATTGTAATCGTTCAGGTAATGTATGCAGAATGAAAGAATGGAATAATCAAGTTTTAAATCTCTTGTTAGGATTTTTTCTAGATTTATTATGTTTTTAATTGGAAAGGCAGATTTACAGAGAGAAGAGGGACAGCAAAAGATCTTCCATCTGTTGGTTCACTCCCCAAGTGGCCACAATAGCCAGAGTTGAGCCTGTCTGAAGCGAAGAGTCCCTTGTGGAGTCTCTTTTAGGTTCTGCACATGGGTGCAGGGTCCCAAGGCTTTGGACCACCCTCTGCTGCTCTCTCAGCCCACAAGCAGAGTTGGATGGGAAGTAGAGCAATTGGGACATGAACTGGTCTTCAAGTGGGATCCTGGTGAATGCAAGGTGAAGACATAGCCACTAGGCTGGGCCTGTTTATCAAATTTTAAGATAGTTTCAGACCCAGAACAGGAGAGAACAGTGAAGTCTAGTCTGAAGAATTAATTTTTCCTTGGAAGAAGATAAAGAAGTTGAACCTTGAAAGTTAATATTTGGAAACACAGGGTAATGAGATATATATGCCATAACAGCAAAAGTCTGTAGCTGAGCCTTTTCTACTATCTGGAATGCTATACTTTTGTTGATTTTAGTTTACAAAAACCAAAAAAAGAGAGAAATCGTTTCATTTGGGATGTTGAGCTGTTTATGGGACTGGGCAAGTCAGAAGCAAGGATGCATTAAACAGTGATTCATCATCCACTCCCTTATCTTCCTTATCAGGTTGATTCATAAGGGAGCTGTCAGGTTCAGCTCTGTGATCTGTGATAGACTTTGAGCTTCAGGCTTTCTCAGTCAAATTAAATTTGACATTCAATTTAACATCTGAGATACAGTATGAGCGACTCTAAAAGTAACACTGATATAGCAATGTGTGTTCTTTTTAACACTGGGTTAATAGTGCTATCTGGATCTTCTGCCCAATGATAGAACATTTAGTTCATATGTTACAGAATCATATCCTTTTATAACTCCAAGACACATTACAAATACTTGAGGGCAAAGGGTATCTTGCAATTCTGTGTCATTCATAGAAACTAACACCTTACTTAATTGAGGGAGATAGTGACCATAATAGCCCAAGTCCAGGATATTGATTGAGATAGGGTTGTGTTTCATTTGTAAATCTGCTACAGCGTATCTAATCTATTGATGCTTCAGGGTTTTTTTCTTTTTTTAACCTGTTAAATGAGTCTATTTTCAACTTACATTGTCGTAGAAAATCGCCAAGTTAGTATATAAATATGCTTGACATATTGTAAGCTGTTTAAACTTCTTTGGTTCATTCTATCTATAAATAAGTACCTACCAAATACTTTAGTACATTGGCTTAAAATGTTTTGCCCAATGGCATAGAGAAGCATTCTGAACCAGGGCATTGTTTGAGTCCTACTGGAAGCCAATGCTGCAATGCCAACAGGAATGTAAGAGGTTTGTTGCACAGAGAAGGCTTACAATGATGAGGCACACCTGACACCTGCACAAGAAAGGGAAAGAAGAAATGATTGCCAACATGAAGAATCCCAGTTTCAAGTGTAGATCTGACAGTGCCATTCAACCCAAACTGAAGATGGTTTGTGGGGGATTTTAGTGTTGGGAAAAGGTGATGTTTGGTCACTTGTTGGGGAATGCCTCTGGGGAAGTGTGCTAGCCTGGAAAGCAAACAGTTACTACCAGTGTCAAGAGCTAAGGGCTGCCAGCCATGTGTATTCCTTATGGCTAGAGGACAAGTCTTTTTGGAAGATCTTTATGGATGGCACAGCTTGAGCTCTGCCACAACTAGTAATGCAGTGTTGTATTAGATCAAAAAGTATTGGTGACCTTTAAAGTCTCATGCAATTCAAGTGAAGAAAGATTTGATATCTAAAAGATAACGTTTTGAAAATGGGATGAATGCTTTGATGTATATGTTCAAACTGGATTCGAACTGCATGACACTGAAGAGGCAACAATTGTATTTATTCAAGCAGATCAGAAACATCACCAGAAACAAATGGATAGACATAAAAACAAATACAATGAGAAGATAATATAAACACACAGGAAATAAGGAGGAAAGAAATCAATTCTCCTTTTGGTAATGGCAATGTATTTTAGAAGACAGCATGGTTTGGACAGTCAGATATATTGTGAATTCATTCCTAGTTCTGATAATCGTTAGATCTACCTTGGTAAGTCTGCAGCCTTCCTTAGAAAGTTACTTATTCCATCCATTTAACAAGTCATGCATTAACCATTTATTAAACCTTTACTGTATTTGACATATGGACACTGGAGACTGAGCTACAGGTTGTTGGCATTGTAAATGGTAGCGTAATGTGCTGTGCCACAATGCTGGCAAATGGGAGATATTTTATGCTCATTGAAATCTAAGTATTGTGAATTTATAATGTTATAAGCTGCCCTGCTGTGGGATATTCCTCCTAATCCTACAAAACCGCTTTGTTGAAGCATGGAGGAATCCAACAGTTAATTCCTTCTTGACTATGAATTAAAATCAACTTACTTTCCTGTTTATATGTTAATTGATCCTGTAATCAAGATTACTTTTCTGGAGCCTATGTGGTGGCATTGTAGGCCATCTTTCCCCCAGAGACACTATAATCCCATGTGGGTACCAGTTCCTGTTCAATTGCTCCACTTCCAATCCAGCTTCCTTCTAATGACCCGGGAAAAGCAGCAGCAGATGGCCCAGGTGTTTGGGTCTCTGCCATCCACAAGAGACCAGATGACGCTGCTAGCTTGTGCCTGGGTTAGTGCTGGCCATTTCATCTCTCTAACTCTAACTTTAAAAATGAATAAACAAATCTCTTTTTAAAAATTAGGATCACTTTTCTGTTTCTGCGGTAGATGATACTAAGGCCAGCAAGAATCTTACATTAACTTCTTAGTGTAAGGAATGTTTGCTTTTAGAAGTTAAGACTGTGGACCAAATTGTCTACTTCTCAAAAATTGTAGCTTGCTTACCCAGTTTCAGATCCTCATTTTACAATGTCTATCTTTCCAAATCAACTATATCAAAACCTCTGGCATACCCCAGGAATCCCTCTTCTTTAAAAGAAAACTAAAATTAAAAGTGATGGCGAACGAGGGGAGGGGAGGGCGGGAAGAGAGAGAGAGAGAGAGAGAGAGAGAGAGAGAGATTGACTAGGCTTTCCATCTGCTGTTTTATTTCCCAAATAGTCATAATCTAAGACTGATTTCCACGTGCGTGCAGGGGCCCAACTCTTGACCCATCTTCCACTGGCGTCCCAGATGCATTAACAAGAAGATGGATAAAAAGTAGAGTAGCAAGACTCGAAATGGCGCTCTGGCATGGGATCACGGTGTCACAAGCAGAGTTTTGAACAGCTCTACCAAGTTGTTAACACCCTCTACCTCTTTTAACATGTCCCTTAAAATCATCTCCAGTCCAAGCATAGCATTCTGAAAATATCCTTTCTTTATGTCTTGCTTCTCAGTCTACAAATATTCTTTTAATGTGTTGTTCTGCTTTCAATAAACTAAATAAGCTTAGCTTTATTCAAGCAATAGGTATTTCTGGTGGTCTTTGCAAGCAGTCAAGTCAGTATAAGAATGAGAACTTTCCCCAGAGTGAGGTAGAATGCAACATGTGAAAAAGACTTCAGGATAATTGCAAAAAAAAGAAAAAGAAAAAAAGAAAAAGTGATGGTATGATGAGTTGTTGAGACTGAAAATAAAGAGAAGTAAAATGAAGACAGTAGGTGATTAAATGCAGGATGTTTTGACTTCAGCACTATTGATGTTGAGGCTGGATACATCTTGGTTGTGTGAGATGAGCTGTAAAAGCTATTTAGCAGCTTTATTGGCTTCCCTCGGGATAATAACCAAAAATATCTCCCAATGCTGTCATAGAGTCTAAAGAACAAGATCTCCCATAGTTGTGAACCACTGGGCTAGAGAAAGAATGTAAACATCAATGTATTTGTTCTCTAAAATGTGTCCAGTATCTGTTTTTGGTGGGATGGCTTGAGTAAGTTAAGTGAACAGGATAATTGAGTATGGTTGCAAATGAAAAAGTTTGAAATAGAGATTTTCAAGACAGTGAAGGGCTCTGTTCTACCTGCGGGTAGATGTATACTCTGCAGTAGAGTAGAAGAATGCCACGTGGGAGATGCACAGGTGTAATGAGAACATTAAATGTGCTAATGTGTGTGAAGTAATTAGTTCATGAGATAAACAGTTGCAAATTTTGTATGTGTTCCTAATTCAGTTGTTGGTAAAGTAAGTTAAAATGTAGAGAAGGAGCTAGAGCTTTACATGTGAGTGTGTCCTTGCTAGAGCAAAGGGCAATTGACGGATGTTGATAACAATAGTCTATAGTTAATAATGGCAGAATTTTATTGTAACAGTACTAAAATACTCCTATTTCTAACATAAATGTGCAGTAGGAGCAGGTTGAAGCCAATGTAAGGCATGTGGGGAGTAGACAGCACCTTCAGTTATTACCTTTAGGCAATAGAAGTAAAATCATACCTAGTGTTAAACAATTTGAATCACCTATTGCTGTTAATGTTATATTGGGACTCTTAATTGACTGGGATGATATTCTACCAGCTCTAACTTTGGACCAGAAATGGTCTCCCCAAGAAACTGTTCAACACATCTGGACAATAAGTAGCTGGACTCTATGTTTGGTATATATTTGCAAGGAAAGAATCTTGATTGAATTTGAACTGTAATACTGCACCAAGGTGGAGGAATCCACCAGAGAGGAGGGGCATGGGGAGGGGTAGGGGGATTCCCAGAGCCTATGAAACTGTCACATAATGCATAATAATTAATAAAAAAAAATACTGGGTAAAAAAAAAACAATTTGAATCTATGGAATGCGATCCAGGAATGGACCTAATAACTCCTACTTATTTAACACATTTTATTTGGCATCATAAATTATGCTAAATTAATGAGCAATCTGATAAAGCAAATGCAAAAATAGTGTTGCTACCCAAAAGAATAGGCAGTGTAGACTTCTGTGGTGCTCATTCTTGTGTTGTGAAGCAGCATTCACACAGGGTTACGGTACATCTCACCAAAGCCATTTCTCTTTTCTTTTTTTTTAATTATTTATTATTTTTAATTCATTGATTACATTGTATTATGTGACACAGTTTCATAGGTACTTGGGTTCTCCCCACCCCTCCCAAAACCCTCCCACCATGGTGGATTCCTCCACCTTGTTGCATAAGCACAGTTCAAGTTCAGTTGAGATTCCCCCATTGCAAGCATATATCAAACATAGAGTCCAGCATCTTATTGTCCAGTCAAGTTCAACGGCTTCTTAGGTATACCCTCTCTGGTCTGAAGACAGAGCCAGCAGAGCATCACCTCAGTCAATTAAAAGCTCCAACATACCATCAGCAAAAATTTACATCATTATGGAATTAATTGACAGTAATGAGTAACCAATATGTTAAAAATAAATGCGAGTTCTTAACCACCTTCTCTTTTCTTACATATAAACATCAATCCAAACACACAGAATCAAATGAAAGACAATACTACCCAGTGCTTGATTACACAATATTATCATCAAGTCCAAGTGTCTTCTATTTTGCACGTTCAACAAAGGCTATTTAAGATCTGGTTGCTCTTAATGTTTATGTGGTATCTGTCACCTTCTTCATTTGTTCAGAACTCCCCTCCAATTTCCAGAATTAGAGTTCTAGATCATAAAATAACAACTGAGTCAACAGAGTGATTTGGCTTTCTGGAAACTCTGTTGAGAAAATCCTCACTACCATTTTATAGCCATGATTTCTTTTTCTTTTTTTCACCTTTAAAAAATTAATTATTTCTCTTGGAAAGGCAGGTTTACAGAGAAAAGGAGAGACAGAAAGATCTTCCATTTGCTGATTTACTGCCCAAATGGTTGTAATGTTCGAAACTGTGCCCATCTGAAACCTAGAGCCAAGAGCTTCTTCTGGGTCTCCCACGTGGGTGCAGGGTTCCATGGCTTTGGGCCATCATCGACTGCTGTCTGAGGCCACCAGCAGGGAGCTGGAAGTGGATCAGCTGGGACATGAGCTGGTGCCCATGTGCAATTCTGGTACATTCAAGGTGAAGATTTAGCCACTGGCCAGAATACTGGGCCCTGGTCCCAATTTCAGTTACAAAGGCATATTTGAATAGAGGCAAGCTGGGATGGGGCCATGGTGATATAAAGCCCAATGCACTGTAAAATATACCTTGACAATAAGATACTAGGCGTTCTACCACTTCCTTATGCCTACAATGCCATTATACACTTGAATAGCAGAATGTTAGGCTTGTCATTGTTGATGAAGGACTATATTGTATTAATATGGCAGAAAACAGTGTATGGAGGTGAAGAATGGTGAGGGAGAAAGAGGAAGAGAAGGGATAATCCATGTACTTATAAATCCATATTATGGAAAAGAATTTCAAGAAAACAGGAAAGAAAAGAAAAGCAAGGCAAAGCTTTTAACCCTCTATACCTTCTCTGGAGGCTGACTTCTTTATTGAAAGGGATCAAGCAAGTCAGTTAATACAGCTCACTAAACCTACTTTGAGTGAGCTAAAAACCTAGCCTTTTTTTTTTTTTTTTTTTTTTTTTTTTTTGCAGCTAACAGGAAAGTCTCAGTGAGGAATGTGCATTGGGGTCCTAAAACATCTATTCTTTTCTTAATTATAGGATATACTTTTTCCAGAGTGGGAACCCTCCATTAACCCTAGCAGAATTTGTTATTTAGGTTATGTTACATTAGAGGGGTCAGAAACTATTTTCTTCCCAAATATTTGCATTGTGAATCAGAGAAAAACTGGCAGAGAGACTATGATGGTACTTTTCCTTGTAAGGAAGTAAGATGAAAAAAAAAATCTTGGAAAAAAGACTTTTATACCTGATCTTCCTCTGCTTTGTACAGCTGTACGAAGCTCTGCTGCTTCTTTCTAAATTGATTTCTTTTTTACCTTCCAAACTACCAATCATGAAGGATTGTTTTTTCTGTCTGATAAAAAAGAGAGTTAGGTCATTGAAAATAGACTCTTCTTACTAGATATCTGTAAAATGCATTCGCAGTCTCCACTTGAGGCCTGGAAATTTGGAGAAAGCGGGTTCTTTTATAAGCTCTTGCTTAGAGTAGATTTCATGATTAAGGCCATTACTTTTCCCTGAACTTAAGTAAGGATAATAGAATAAAATAGAATCATTTTCCTTAACTTGAATCACAACTGAAAATATTCTCACTTCCCAATTTCCTTGTCTATCCATTTATTATTTGCTGTTTCACAGAAAAGAACAGAGGAAGAAAGGGGCATAGTAAGGAACATCACGATTCATTCAGACAGTGACACAAATGTCAGATCCCAGGTTCAGGTGTGCAAGCAAGTTGACATTTCTCAATTTTTTTTCTATTTTTTTCTGTTTCTAGTTCAAGCTGCCACTTGACCAAATACTGAAAACTTAATTTTATTCAATTTATAGTAAGCTGTATCATGTTGGCTCTCTTGTTCCTCTCCTCTAAGCTGTGTTCAAGGTTCTGTGAAGTTACACAGTGCCAAGGCAGTAGTCTAAAGTCATCCTTATGAACACTGGTACAAGTAGAGGTGCCATTATTCCCATATGACCATATTTGATAGATTTATTTTATGTATTTGAAAGACAAAGGTACAGAGAGATGGGTAAAGGTGAGAGAGAGAGAGAGAGAGAGAGAGAGAGAGAGAGAGAGAGAGAGAGAGAGAGAAGGAAGAGACTGAATATCTTCATATGCTGGTTCACTCTTCAAACGGTTATAGTGGCCCAGGACTGGGCCAGCCTAAGCCAGGAACCTAGAACTCCATCCAGATCTTCCCTGTGATTGGCAGGTGTTCAAGCACCTGGGATATCTTCTGCTCTTTCCCAGTAGCATTAAGAAGGAGTTCAATACGAGATGGAGAAGCCATGATTTGAATCTGTTCCCATAAAGGATGCTAACATCACAGGTATGGCTTAAGCCAATGTACCAAAATACTGGCTCCTGTTTATGGAGTTTAGTCATCAGTCACATGGGCTGCTGGGATATGTTTACAGGGAAAAAGATGGAAAAAGGCAATTTGGGTTCTTGTCTCACACAGAAGAAGATCCATGAGGACAAGCAATGAGTAAATCAATATTTATATAAATCATAAATCTGATGCCACAGCAATCAGGAGGGCGTCTCCAGGAGAGGAAGAATGGAGAAACCTGTTTTAATGCAGTCTTTGAAGCACAATTCATGTGAAAAGAATAATAGGTAACAGCGGAGGGTAGTGACAAAACACATCAGAGGGTCAGATCTTAATCCTATCCAGCCTGCTCGTGATGAAACAAAAAGAATCATCAGCAGGGTGGGATAGATCACTTTTTCCATGGAAGCCTGGGATGGCATCAAAGTGTTATGCCTCATCGTACCTGGACTGTTGCTGATGATATGTTGGAGCTTCTAATTGATCGAGGTGACGCTCTGCTGGCTCTGCCCTCAAACCTGAGAAGGCCTCCCTAAGAGGCCGTTGAACTTGACTGGACAGTGGGATGCTGGACTCTGTATGGTGTGAGCTTGTAATTAGGGAATCCCAACAGAACCTGAGCTGTGGTTATGCATCATGGTGAAGGAATTCACCATGGAGGAAGGGTTTGGGGTGAAAGGGGGAGAATCCCAGTACCTATGAAATTGTGTCATGTAATACAATGTAATTAATGAATAAAAAAAAAAAAGTACCTTCTTGACAGAAGCTTCCCCTTGTCTCATTCCAACAGGGACCTGAACTACCTGCCATTTAGTTCATCTAACTTTCAGTTGGGGAGTGAATCAGCAGACAGAAGATCTTAAGCTGACACCCATTTCCTTATAATATATTTGATATTTATTTGTTTGTAGCTAGCTGCTATGCCAATACATAAGGTGTGTGCAAAAATATTTGTTGAATTTAAACTTCAGGGAACTCTAGATTTTAAGCCACAATTTGTCAGTAAATCCCTCTTGTCAGATGGAAATGGAGAGTGAAGCATAATCATTGAAGTTCTTATTCAAGTTAGATTTGAATATGAGGCTAAAGCTGAAAGATGATGCATCTGATACTAAATACATGTTCAATTGATTTGGAAGAGCATCTTCTATTTCCGAAGGCACTTTTGACCATTATGTAATATATAATAACTGTAAAACCATCTGATGGACAAATACAACTTTTAGATATATTTAAAGGGAGGAAAGCAAAGTAAGTAGAAAGACATTTTGAAACCTATGATTCTAAGGGTAGTTCTCATTTGAGAAAGTTCCTATACATGGGCTGAGCTTCCCTGAGGTGACGGGTGAGAACCAAATGAAACTTTACAAGTTTACTCAAATTATGACCTCAGGATACAAATGATAAGTCAATTCATATTTTCCTGCAACAGCACTGTTATTTCTCAATAGTTGGTGCATTAGCCCTGTGCTTTAATGTGTGGATAATTAAACAAGTCAATAAATGGTACCCATCTGTACACCAACAATTTAAATGACTTATTGTCCAATTCATCAGTATTGCTTAATCAGCATTTCAATGGCTACCTACTAGACTTTAGGGCACCTGCAATTTATTTGTGCTGGGAACTGCAGAAATAAAGCTGGATGAAATGACTTCACCATGGGAGCACAAGAAGCCAGATATGAAGGCATTTTGTTGTTAATGTGAAGAATATGTAGCTTTATGATTTTTTTTTCTCTCTAACATTTTTCTTAGCCTAAGCTAAAGCTTTAGAGATGTGCACGACCAACATCTGGTCATCCCTCCAGGGTGATGTCGGGTTTTCTCAGCATCCTGTTGGACTCTGTCTGGAAAAACACTTTCCATTAACATTATCCCATTACCTAATGATACCAAGAAAATAGAAATTAAGATAATTATACAGACTGGGGAAAGAATAGATTGTAGTGCATAGCTATAAGACTTCATTAATATTAGCTGGTTGTTTTAAATTTCATTTTTCTTATACTAGTAACTTAAGGGATTTTTGGACAACAATACCATTTTTTCAGTGCTGCTGTTTTTGAAGGTTAAAAATATTGGTGCTTGAATATACTGATGATTTCCAGAAGATAATGCATTTGCCTTCCTTTAATCCAAGAACGGAAGGGAAGATAGCCTACCTTCCATATACTGAAACTGCTTGATCAAAACAGTCACTGTCTTTCATCAAAAACTTTCTTAGTCAGAGACTCAGATTGAAAATGCAGTTATTTAACAGAGAAGGGGATAGTCAGTATAAAGATTGAGAAAATAGAAAGTAAATCAAGTGGATAGCAGAATAGAAATTTGCTTCTAATAAAGTTTGTGTAGATATGATCACAATGAAGTTTAAATATGCATAAAATTTAAAATGACTGATTTATGGTTGGTGTTACAGCACAATGGGTCAAGCGACCATCTGATTTAATTTGATTAAACTCTCAGCTCTCTACTCCAATTCAGCTTTCTGCTAGTACACCCAGGACAACCATGAATGATGGCCCAAGTGTTTAGCTCCCTGCCATTCAAGGGGAAAACTCAAACAAAAGTTCTAGACTCCTGGATTTAGCCAGGCCCAGAGTAGCTGTTGTTGTCATATGGGAAGTCAGCCAACAGAAGGAGGATTCACAATCTCTCTCTCTCTCATTCACTATTTGAAATAAGTAAATACGTTTAAAACAATCTTGATTTAATACAGAAAATAAAGTTTATGCTGAAGTTTCAAGCTAAAAAATACAGAGCTAATCGGCCACTTTTGCTCCATTAACTTCTCCAAAGCCTTGGGTAGTTTTGGGGTCTACTTTTTCTATCCTGTAACTTTATTCTTGTGTTCCAAGGCAACATCCATGTTTCAGTCAACAGGAACGTGTAGTACATGTGGTAAAAATGAGAAGAATATTTATACTCAGTGTCTCCTTGTTTTCCTCAAATTTCTATTTTTACATTTTATAAAACAGAATAAAGAAAGAGGGAGGAAGAGAAAGAGAGGCAAGAGAGGCAAGAGAGGAGAGAGAGAGAAGATAAAGGGAGAGAGATACAGAGCTTTTTGTTTACTGGTTCATTGTACAAATGTCCACAAGAGCCAGAGTTGGGCCAGACTGAAACTGGGATGTGGGGACTCAATATGGGTTTTCACATAGGTGAGAGACCATAGTATTTGAGCCATTGTCTGCTGGCTTGCAGAGTGTGTTAATAGAAAGTCTGAATCCAAAGGAGAGCCACGACTTGAATCCACGAACTCTAACATGGGTTGTGGGTATCCCAAATGGCTTACCTCCTGCACCAAAGAGTTGCCCTAGATATTTTTAATGGCATTTTCTGAGTGTTGCCGCCACGCACTTCTGACTAGACATCCTTGACCAGAATCTAGTAATATGATTATATCTTATTACTGTGGAAACTGAAAAACTTGATCCATTTTTAGATGACCTACTAAATATCTAAGAATCTAGGTCAAAGGAAATAATATTTTAAAAGCATAATAGTATAAAACATTTCTTTAAGATTCTGACGCCATTCCACAAAGTTGATACTTTATAGACCATTTCTATTATTTTTTCTAGGAATTATATGCATAACTCTAATTCATTTGTTGGTTGTTTGTTTTTTTAGTCAAACCTCTGAGTTGGAGATACTGTTACGAACTTTGCATTTATTTCATTTTAAAATAGTCAGATTAAGGAAGGGAAACCGACCTAAGTTTCCCAAATGCTAAAATAAAAGGGCCCATGTTTGGGGGGCAACAATTCTCTCTGTAGGACTGTGAGTTCAGGAGGTCACATTATAGTTCAGTAGTTTGCTAGAAGAGCTTTCAGAACTCAGCAAATTTGTTGTTTTACAGGTTAGAGTGCATTATAGTAAAAGAATATGGATTAAAAAGAGCAATTTAGAAAAAGGCCTCTAGGGAAGAGTGGGAGAGGCCAGGTACAGATTCAAATAAGTTGTGGGAAGAGCTCCAGGGCAGAGTCCTAGAAAGGGTAGATACTTTGATACAAAGAGCTTTGCTTGCCCTCAGTGGAGTCACTCTTAACTTCTTGCAGAACAGTATGTATAGACTTATTTGAGCCTTGGAGTCCTTCCTTAGTGATTGTCCACCTAGGCATGCTAATAGACATACTAACCATACTTCAGAGCTCAAGCTAAGTATCACACACCACACAGTTCAAGACCTCCAACATGAACAGTGTCATTAGTACAGACTATCGGATGTGACTCAAAGCCCCTAGCTAGCTATGTGCACTCTTACCAGTCAAAATATTCCAAGATCATCCTGGTTGCATCTCCAGAATTGAGGGCTGAGAGCCAAGCTATTCTTAGTCAGGGTTCATTTCTTTCCCAGAGCCTTGTGGATGGTAGGTAAATCACAAATAATAGTTCATTAGTTTATTCTAGGGACAAAAGAAGGAGCAGCACCATTCTGTTTTGGCTTCCTGTTTTTGCCCCTGCTGTTTTTAGCTTTCTTCTCTAAGCCTGGAGTTCTTTTTTCACACTCCACTTTTACCATTCCTGCAACACATGTGGCCCTGATTCAGGTTTGATGCAATTTGTTTATCAATATAATGTTACACACGCTGCACATTTCAGAATAGTAACATGTCTGTTCCTCAAAGATTCTTCCTCCCTCTGCTGCACTTTGGCTGAATTTCATTTTGCTCTTTTCCACAATCGTTTCAACTGGATTATGGAAGAGTATGGTGTAATTTCTCAGGGCTAAGCTCCATGTGCCAAACTGGGAGCCAAACATGTATTTGGTAAATTCTACTGAACTCTGAGTGAACTTAACTATGGATAGGCATAACTTTCACATATTTGAGCTCACTGACTTTGGAACATACTTTTAACAACTTGCTGTGCCAGAACACTCTACCATGGGGGAGCTACATGTTAGTTAAAGCCTGTGTGAAATCATGCCTTAAAATCTTGCTAACAGCTTACAGAATCTGTTAAAGAGTTATGGGGAAATAAAGTTCTTCAGCAGAATTTTTGACGCTCATCCTATTGATTGACATGTAGGTCATATGCCCCCTTAGTTTACTTAGAAATATTTTTGACCCACTGAATAAAGTGCCATTGTTGCTGTGAAATTTTCTGGTTCCAGTTTCCCCCATTGTTCTCTGGAAGTATTTGGTCCTGGAGAAGCAAGCCATGTATGAGATTGTGGTCCTGAGACTGTTCATCTCTGAGGAACCTCACACTAGCCATGGGAGAGATTCCACAGAAGAAAAGGGAGATACTCCCGCAATTCTGGCTGTTCTGAATGTCTTAGCTTAAGTGCAAGACCCTTAAGTATTCTCTTCCCAGCAGATACAACAAAGCACCTGGTTGGCTCAGCTATAGGGCCTTCATCAAACTCTCCAAAAAACCTCCAGCCATTTAAATCATCCCAGATGAACTCCAACTTTGCAACAGAGACAAGCTACTCTCTTTGGGCCTTTCTCAAATTTCTGACCCATAAAATTGTGAGCACATAAAATAGATGTCTTTTTAACTCCTCTAAATTTGAAGTCTGCTTTTTGTAAGACACTTGATAACCAGAACAGATTCTGTATGCTGGGAGGTTTTTTTTTTTTAATTTTTTTATGACAAACCCCTTGATCATGCTATTAGTGACAAAAACAAATCTAAAAAAATATATTTTCCCTATCATGCTAAAGAAAGAGTCCTGGAGGCAAGTGCTAATGAAGGCATTTTGCAAATGTAAGGCTTTATTACTTTTCATCTGCTGAAGTCTATTGTATTTGTAGTGTAACAAATAGTTTATGTTATAAGATTTATATTTAGTTTATTAATCAATGGATTAGGGTATTCATTTATAACATGCTAAATGATGCATAAATGTAACACGATACAAATGAAACATGATAAACTACAGAAATGTATATACAAATTTGATACAATATGTTTGTAATTTCTTTTGCCCTCTGTCACTGTGATTGCCTTTGCATAATCCATGTTTCTAATTATCCCTTCCTCTGCTTTGCATATAAATAGCTAATTAGATAGTGTCCCTGTCAGCCATGAAGTGTATAATACCCAAAGATGTACTCCTTTAGAAATTTAATTTGGAATAGCAGATTGTACTAGGCAGCTGAAACACCTTAAGAGTCAAGTTTGGTGAGTTATTTGATGTTTTAATTGGAAGTCAGAAATGTTACATGTGAGTCAAAATATTGGTTCAAGTAATTTATTGATTTTGAAAAACCCTACTTTATGTCACTATCATTTTGTTTCTCCCTGCTTTATATCAACTCAACTTGTGCTGAAAGAATAAGTAATGTGAATGAACTGTAAACTTTATTTTATTTAAGAATATGGAATTTAACAAAAGAATTGGGTGGAGGCAAAAATAAATGGGGGCTACTTCTTGAATATGAAAACTATCAGACTACTTGTTCACATACAAATACCCATGACCTGTAAACCTTTCGCTGACTTTTGTTTTTCACAGACACGACTCAATCCAAGAACTAGTACTCTAAGTAATAGCTACTGATCATGACTGACATCAACAGCTCATAGAGCACAAGAGAGTGTCAGAGTGTCAGTGCTTGCGAACTAGTTAGGCACACTGCTGCAGGAAAGCTCTGACACCCAAAATGCAGTGTTTGTCCTGGACTAAACAACCAGCGTGAGTTTGGAATCCAGTTAGATTGTGTTTGGATTAGGGTTACTTATTCCATTTTCAGCTGCCGTTATTACAAGCGTAGATTAGTTTATTCACGTGCATGCAGGGATTTTTGGAAAAGGTTTGTGGAAAGTTTGGTAAGTGCATCACGGAATGAAGGAAGGCCACACATTGCTAGTTAGGCTCCAAAAACAAATTTAAACATAAATCGTAAAAATATTCACCTTTTCTTTGAATCTGTCACCTTTTCACATAATATTAATTGCATGTCATTTTTATTGTTTTCTTTTTTGAGAATGAAATCAAGAAGGAGAGTGATTTTTATCCTTTTCTTTATTCCTGACCTACTCAATGGTCAATAAATATTGGCTGGTTGAATATCAGCTTAAACGTAGTGCCCTGATTGATCCTAGGAACTTTTTTGATTCATCAAGTTGTGTTAGATAATTAATCCATCTAGAATTAGGTTTTTACAGATAGACAGTTATCACAACCACATTTATCAAATTATGTATCATGTTATAAAAGATCACTGTATACTCAACGCCCACATTTCAGAGTATTTTACTCACAGCTTCAGCTTTAGGATGGTGAGGCAGGAAGTTGTCCATTTGCTGCAGAATCTTCAGGTGTCACTATGCTAGGTTTTTTTTCTTGGATATTATTCAGCTGGGGATGGGGTAGGTATATAAATGTCTAGCAGCCGGCTTTCTGTACTTTATTGATGTTATATGCTAAGCTCAAGTTTTCAGATGTTCTGATAGACTTTAGTCAATTTCTCCCAAAGATCAACGTTTGATTTTTAACTGAAGGGTGGAGAGGAAAGCAGAAAACTGACTGGGGAAAGGAGGCATATGGGCTATTAATCAGTCACCCCGATTTCAGTCCATACCCCAGCTTCTGCCTGAATTCTGAAGTATGTGATCTCGTGGAGAAGTTTCTAAGTTCTGTTCTTTTCATGTCCTCCCAAGCCTGCACTCTACAGCATGTTTTACCATTGTGAATCACTATGCCTCACAATATCCACTTTTAATCTTATGAAAGATGGTTAGAATTTGGTTTTGCAAATAGCTTTTTCTTTATTCTCTTTTCCTTGTGCACTGATTTCTGTAGGCGTTCACTTTAATGTTGCTGAGATCTCTGGAGAAATGAGAGAGAATGCCTGTCTGGTCAGTATTTCATTTTAAACTGAAGTTGTTTCAATTTCAGGAATTCCATAAATAAATTACACTCTAGAGTTAATTATGTGATTTGCTACTTTTGTTGCGGGGCCACCTTTTTTTTTTCTGGAGAACTCACTTTAATAATCAAGGGGAGGTAATTAGTTTTCAGTTTTCTGATTTCCTGAATTTCTGGAAAAAAAAATATATATATGTAATTTGTGTATATATATATATATATATATATATATATATATATATATATATGTTGCACTTCAACTTGTATATGATTAAATGAATCTAAAACATCCTACAAGGACTTCACAGATCTATTTGAATGTCTTTTTATACTGAATTTTTTTTTGTCATTCCTTCTGTTAGCTGATGGAATTTTCTTTTTGTTCTTCAGCATTAACAAATGTTACCATAGCATTGGTACTTGTCTTTCCCAATAAAAATTATACTACTTGATGCTTTCTATATGAAAGCTCAACACCGTGTTTAGAATTCAGGTTTTAATTATTGTTTTTCTATTACATTTTGAATATTTCTTTCCTACTTATTACTTCTATCAGTTCTTCATACCTCTTAATTTATATATACTACTTTATGAATATTTTACTATTGTACAAAATATATTGTATTTTTTTCTTTTACTTATCCTTGGAGAAAAGCTCCTTATTATGACCTTCTGCTTCTTTAGTTGGCTTGTTAGCCAGAGCTATTCATATTCTATTGAATCTTCAGTCAGGTTTCTAACTACCTGCTTCCCTCCTCTCCATTATCTCATAGCGTTAATTGTTGTTTCATAATGAATCATCCTGAAATACAGAAACATACAATCAATAAGTGATGAACTATTTTACCAAGAAGAAAAGGGAGAAAACAAAGATATACAAGACGAGTAATAAGATTGTGCCATAAACTTTGAAGTAATTAGTTGTTGTTTTGTTCAAATAAAGGTAAACGAATTGAATATGTACTTGAAATAAATGATTAGGAAGATACTGATTATTTTACAGTTTTCAAATTAAGAGATTTTAACAAGAAAGAAGCTTTAGAAGCTGCAAGGGGAAATATTACACTTGTTCGTTTGTAAGTTTTTTGCTATCAGATTGAAGCAAAACTTAAAAATTACTCAACTAATTACACTGAAGATTATTTGGGAAAGAGAAACCTTAACGAAATGTTTGTATAAATTCTCAGTCTTCAATGCAAATTGCAATGTTCACAGAAATTGGAAGCACACAAAGCCTTTGACCAAAACAAGCATTCTGTCATAAGCTAACTGATCTGAAATAGTGACACATTGCACAAGTACTTGTTTGAGGTAGTTCATGGCAACATCATTACAGAAAATGAGTGTTTCATTGTGGAACTGATTAATTAAAGAACAATATCATCACAGAATAGAATGGTGATTTATGGGAAATGCAAATGACTGTTTAATTCTTCCATATTTGAGAAATATTGTGTGTACAAAAATGAATGCATGCTTGTGTAGTCACAGTATCCCTGGAGAGTACAGAATAAATGGGTAATACCAGTTATCATTGAAGATGGAATTTGGGGGGTGCTTAGCTGGAAAAGCAAGCAAGATTGAATTTTCACTCTAATTTCTTTGGTTGTGTTTGAATGCTTTGATATTGTATTTGAATACCTGGATGATCACACAAAAAATGTTTGTGATACTATGAAATGCTATCAACTCCTTGTTTTCTGAAAAACATTAACTGATAACATTTTTCCAGCCCCTGTGCTTGAATTCAGCAGTTCTGCTCAATGAAAATCCAATTAAACTGTCCTTAAGCTAGCTCAAGAAGTCAAACTCCTTGAATATTTTACAAAGAAATCGTGTCATTTAGTTTTATTGCTTAGGGTTTTGTTACTTTAACTCATTATACTTGAGTGATATGCTAGGATTGAGATACCATCCCATTTTAAATCAGATTCAGTCTGTGTGACCATATTTATTCATTGAAATGAACATTTTGAGTCCAAAAGTACATGTGTTCAATCTGTGAAAATACTTTAGTTCAAATGAATCTTTCTAATGAGAGACATTGGGAGTTTGAATACTTGGTTTCATACATTTGAATACAAATACTGACTTAACACCTGTGCCAGATATGTTAGTATTTTCACTATGGCTGCATCCTAAGTACACTCTGAGTTGGCCTTCAGCAAAATTGTGAAATATGGAGTTCATCCTCTTCACATTGCTTAGCTGAGTTTTACAGTCTCACGAATGTGTACAGTGAAACTTAACTGTCTTATCTATTCTTTCAAATTCTACCCTCCCATCAAGCCAAATTACCAGAAAAACTTATTGTAAGTATAATATCTAACATTCATTGAACACATTAATGGATGCAAAAGGCTGCAACGGGCACTTTGTAAAGACAGCAAAGGCTTCATCGCTGAGGGAAGTGAACTGTACATTGCTATGGTCATTTTGGCAGTATATGTTAATAATAAAAATGCCATAGTTTCTGTTGCTCTGCTGTTTTTCTTTGTTTTTCCTCTAGGAAAAATACTTTGACATCTATACATTAAGATAGATTCAAAAAGTTTTTTCTAATATTATTTAGTCAATTCAAAATAATCTAAATATCATCAAAGGACAGTGACCATGATAGAAGTAGCAGGGAACCTTTGAAAAGAATATTGATGCTCCCTCTATATTAGTTAGATACAACTGTAGAAAGTGCGATGCATAAACACACAAGATAAAGGGCATTATGGGCAACATAGTATGATCTTTATTATAGAAGAAATACACAAGCCCACGCATTCTACAAAATTATATGTAACCTCATGGTAACTGTTCTGGAATAATATAAAATAATTAAACAATTACCACTCAGATCTAAATTAGTAGAGCTAATTGCACAGGGAAATATTACCTATAATATTTACACATTTTTTAATATTTCAAAAGCTTTTCTTCTTTTTTTGGAGCTTGTCTCATTCGAAGACAGTTTCTCCTGTTTCTGTTTGCTGCTTGAGACCTTAACAATAGATGTTGTGTGGAGGTGCATGTCCTTGCATATGCTGGATCATGCTGCACAGGAACGGAGGCTAGGTTGGGCCAAACCCAGAAGCTAGGGGGCTTCTCTCAGGTTTCCCATGTGGCTGCAGCGGCCCAAGCACCTGAGCCTACCTCTGCTGCTTTTCCAGACACATTAGCTGAGGACTGAATTAAAAGTGAAACAGCCGGGACATAAACCAACACCCATGTGGGATGCTGACATCACAGGTGGTGGCTTATCCAACTCCTCTACAATGCCAGCTCCAGGAGAGCCATCTTAATAATCATCTCAAGGTTTAGGCCACCAGACTGCAAGGTTCTTCTCTTCTATTCCTTCAGTTTTTTATTCTTCAGATAGGCTGTTGTAATTTACATAATAAAGGCATACATTTCTACCAAAATAGAGTTCAATGAATAAAAAGGCCATCGTTCAGCAGTACTATATGCAAGGACCACAGAGAAGAATCGGTTTATATGAATTGTACTTCTTCAGTTTTTAAGAGACACAAAAATGATTACTATTGACTCTGTTACAAGAGATGCTTTTGTCTCATTTGTATTTAACAAATACATGCATGATCCATAAAGTGAATAATTCTTGCCTACATCATTCTTCATCTGTTAGCCTAATTTACTGTGAAGTAGAAAGAACATGGGGTTCGGAATTAAGTAAAGAAGAAATCAAACCTCGGTTCTTGTGCTTGGTTCTGCATGTACTTCTCTTCAGCCTCAATGTTCTCTTTAAATGATGATCTTAATATCTGCCTCCATCACTGTGTGTGTGTGTGAAAGTCAATACTGTGAATATCAATACTGTTGATGGCCAGCCCTCATTCAAAAGAAGCTTAGGGGACTAATAGAATTGGATTGAATGGTGTTAAGTGGGGAGTGATTCTGAAAGCTCTATTTTTTCTCTTTCTCACTAAATTCTAAGCTATAGGTTATATAAAGAATTAGTTTTCCTCAAGTCAAAAGCCACTATTTCCTTCTGGCATCTATCTAAAATTCCTTATGATACAGAATAATTTCCCCCACTAGGTACATTTTTCTTTATCTTGGAGAGAATTTCTGACAGTCTTCCCTGTTGAGTTGGAGTTTGTAACTCCGATGGAAACAGAGGATGAAAAGTATCTATTTTTTTCTGTCTTATACATAAATTTGTGCAGCTTTGTGTTTTTGATGTAATTTGCTAGGTGATTGGAGAACTCAGATTTTATGGTGATGATAAGGAATAAGGAATCTGGTCTGTTTTGAGATTGTGGTTAAATTTGTTTTAAATCACGAATTTTAATGTCAAGAAAAGAAAGCAAAAGAACACACATTTGGAAGGCAAGGGTGACAACTATTCTTCCTGTTTCTTGTTGAAGAATCTGCTTGTTCCACACGGAATGTGGAGTGTTACAATCTGAGAGGATGCATGGACTTGCGGGAGGTGATAGATTCAATATGTGAAGTCTGATTTACAAAACCTCTGTTGTTATTCTCCCTGTGCCCCACATACGTTGTCAGCCTTTCTCTGGCATTTCTGTGCACCACAGGCTGAATGTTAATGCCCAGCAACCTGGCTTCCTACATTCAGTGGTTTGTACATGCTAAGGCCTTATTTTTCCTATCTTTGTTATAATTTTTCCATGGTCAAGAAACACTGTTTTTCCCATCTGTCAATATTCTTTCAAGAAAGAAGTCTCGTAAGCTTAAAAATGAAAACTCAAACATATCGATGACTCATTTTTTTTCTCACTAACTTTTAGTGTCTCACACACATTTCATGTTGAACAGGTGTGTTGCACATTAATGAATATCCCATTATCTGAGAGAACACACAGTCCTACTGTCAAGCAGATCCCAATACTCTGGTTCCCATTAGATTTCTCTGACCCCTTAATTGCTTCTTCTGGTCTTCCTAATATCCACCCCAAGACATGTACTGCCCTGCTTACAACAGGTTCAACACACTGTCAACTCCTTTCTGCCTGTGTGTCAGTGTCAACTCCCTGTTTGCTGTATGTATAGTGACTGTAGAGCAAGTCTGACTAGTTGAATCCATTGAGATTTGCACTTTCCAGTCATCTGTAATAATATCTCATCCAGGTGTCATTTTTTGGGGGTGCTCTTCCTCAACTGCAGATTGTTCTGAAGCATTCTTTCCATATCATTATAATTGCTCCATTATTATAGCCACTAATTATTTATGTTATATTTCCAATTTTTGTGTAGTTTCTGTCCCTTGATTGGACTTCGGCTGTTTTACCATGACCTAACATCAATATGAAGCAAAACTGAAATACAATATTTGAACCACCTCTTCTGAAACGGAAACAATTTTCTCACCATAAATTGGAAATGATGGCAACTAATTCAGAGCTTCATGGATCTAAAGAAATGGTGTATATAAAAGCTTTATGAATTTCTAAGTACTGTTGTAACTTGAAGAAAATTTGGTATTTTAATGGAAATGAAGGGGTCTACTCATTACTGGGTTGACTCCTGTATCTTTAGACTTGTCCTTGTACAGCTTCTCCTTCTAGAATCCTTTCCTGATAGACTAGAATTAGATTAGGGTCCCTGGGGACTTATCCTATCATTGCAGGAAGAAATTCCCTCCACCATAGCACTCATTTTGCAATATAATTGTCTAATTCATAAGTATGATCTTGTCACAAAGGGTCTATTCTTTTCACTATTATGCCTCAAATATTTAATTCCCAAAGTATAGGATAAATCTTGCAAATATTTGTTGAATGAATAAAATGCATCTGTTTAGGCAAGTCAATTTGTCATTGGAAAAGAAAACGTAGCATAATTAATATAAATTTCCTGTAAGAGAAAAATGCTACTGCAAGCATCAAAAATGTTGTTAGTGAAAGCACAGAAACATTAGTGCTTATGATATTTCTGAGATATGTATAGTAGTTCATTGTGTTTGGAGCTTACTGTGCCTAGGAGATGAAGAGATTGTATCAAGAAGTAATGTTAGAAAAATAAATTGAGGTCAGACTGAATGCTGAGCTAATCAACCTTCAGTTGGTGATTAGACCTTGGAGAATCATCAAAGATTTAAAGTAATGTTTGGCATGACAAGAAAGCAAAGTATGGTCCAGTTGGTTATAAAGCTTTCTCTGAAACAGAGAAAGAAGATAGTTTTAACCAGAAACTGATTTTTTTCCTGGCATGTAAATCAAGGGTTGCCATCCTCTGCTGCATATTGTCAAGAAAATATAAGAGATGATAACATACTTCAAGACTTCAAAGACAGCCTCCCAAAAAGAACACTGTCATGAAATGAATGAGTTCTCCTTTATGCTAGAACCTTGCTGAGAGATAGGCATCATCATATCAAATGTGTCCTGGAGTGGTCTACTGTGTGCAGCATTCAATTGGAATGCAAGATGAATAGTACCTTAAGAAATTGTACAACATAGTCTCCCCAAATATTAGAGTCAGGATACTAGTTTTTAGTTATTTTTCTCTAGTATTTATTACTGAAAGAGAAATATGAACCAGATCAAATTATTTTGTTTGCTTCTTCAAGTTGCCATGACAATCTGTGGTACTTTGGCAGCTGCAAGTTGCTAAGAAAAGTCGTGATGACAAGGCTGCATACAAGAGAGTACCATTTGGAAATTTCATTAAAGTCACATTGTCTATTTAGGACACTAATCTTTCTTTCATCTGCCAAAAGGATGTACGATGCTTGTTTACAAAAATTTGTTATTGCTATTTTTGCTCTTGGTTACCTAGAGTTTGAAATCCCATAGGGCCAAAAGGGGTTAAAATGTCCCTTAGGTAGGCAAGTGAAGATATAAGTTATCTAAATGCATCTGACGTTTAGATGGAACTCTATTTGGAACTCCATTTCAAATTGAAGTCCAAACTAAATTGTACTCACTAACGAACTGCAAGTAGATAGGAAATCAGAGCATCAAGGAATGACTACAAGGAAAGCTTAGCATTATGTGATCACCAAGATGAGCAGTGATTTGTAAAGAAGACTGAAAAGGGGGTGACAGCATAAAAGTAGAGGGCACTACCAAAAAAAAAAATAGGATATAAGGAAAACAGTTGATGAAAGTGTTTCAAGGAGGAAATGACAAAACAAGTCAAGTGTTGAAAGTAATAAGATCCCACTCAACAACTTACCACTGATTTGCAATTGCTATTTTCAAGGAGAATTCATCACTTGTTTTCTAGAAGAGGGTTATTAAAACTATGATTTGAAACCTAAATTAAGTATAGTTTCATCAACTTTCTGATGTACATATCTAATATGTGAATTATCCTTCATTCTTGGAATCTCCTCCCATCTTGACTGAGGTGGGAGCAAAGAAGGATAGGCATATTTCAAATCTTTTAACAGTCCCTGTCCTATGGCTGAGGAGGGTTAGCCTTCATTTTGGCAGATTGCATTAAAGAATGTATGAATCTAAGGGAGTAGATCATGGATGGAGAGCAAAAATATTGTGCAAGTTTGTTATGAACATTTATGTCAGGAAAGAATGGGGACCAAAATAAATGTGACCATTTAAATGGTCAGTAGAAAATCCCTGGTAGGAAATGAATAAAGAAATGTTATTAATAGGTTTTGCTGATGTTTTAGGTAATATGCTTTTCTGTGATGTAAACTCTAATCAAACAAGGCTATTGTAATTTTGCTAGTCATAATTGTTTTGCACTGTGTATATTTATAAACTAAAGAAAGAAAATGGAGTGAGTGCTCCATCAGGGTTGGTACAGAACGGATTAAAAAAAGAATGGCCATGGGTGTTAATAAAGGAATAAAACGATAGAAAGAATAGAAAATATATAGGAAAACTAAACCCATGAAACATACAGAAATGTTGAGGAATGCTCTGGATTATCCAGAGAATGAAGGGCTGGTTGTCAGAACAATTTTATTTCAGTTACAGAGTGATAATAGTTGACATCCAGATATCTGGAGTCTTAAAGGTATGTGTGTGTACACATGTGTGAATTATCAGCCAGCAGCCAGTGTGTGTGTGTGTGTGTGTGTGAGAGAGAGAGAGAGAGAGAGAGAGATAGAGAGAGAGGAGGAGAGAAAGAGAGTTTTTTGGTTTCCATGTGTGGGTGTGAGTTAGCACCGAACTACAATAAAGTGATCCTTTCCTGAAATTGAGACAGCACAGTATTAAAAGGCATAATTGTATAATATACGAAATGGGAACTAGGATAACATGCTTTGACTCTCAATTAACTTAATCAGTATTCCTTGTTAAGTCCATTGCTAACGGCATGTATTTCCTCACTGGAATAATCATGAAATGAGGGCTTATTAAGTGACATCTAAGAATTCATATAACTCAAACCTTATGACCACAATCTTTGACAGAAATCTTGCCCTGGAGAAAGTATACAAGAAATTTAGAATCAATAATTTAAATCTTGACTATGAAAATGTGTTGTGAACTCTGAGGCATTCTGTCAATGTGAAGTATACTGTAGTTTTACTGATTAACCATGGATTCTACCTCAGCAGCAGCTGTCTTCTCGGTTTCATTAGCTTGTTAATAGATGTATAATTAGAGTTGTCCAAGGGTAAGGTGAATGGTCCTATATCTTAGCTGAGTACAGATCTGAGCCTGAGAACTCACACAACATAAATGTGATTGTAGATTGTTTCGATTGGTGTCAAGAGGCTTTGCCTAGGTGTGAAAATGTGTGTCTTGAATCTGTTTTAGTCACTGACAAACTCTGAGACCTGGAACAAGTTTTGCATAAATATTCTGAATCTTGGTTTTAATGTCCTGGAAAGAAGTTGGAGAAAATACTTGAAATTCTAAAATGTTAATATGAAAGCACTTGTAAATTAGACACTTTTTCAGTCACCAGCTTATTTTCCTCAAGAGTCTATTGCACATACCCTTTGGCTGTTGTGATAGCAATATTAGTCAATAAGAAGATGACTTTGTACAAGATGGATGTATTATAAATGCAGAAGCTTTATGGCATTCCTTGATTTTGATTTGTTAATAAGTATGACATTGACAGCTGTGGCTTTCCAAGCGGCCTCTTTCTTTGATTTGACTGACTCTTTTACAACAATTTATGGCTGAGCAGGCTCCTTGAACCACAATCACAGTTTTAATAAATCTCCAGTATATTTTTGATGACAATAGCCACAGATATTTTGCCTTCTGAGGAGAAGGTTCTTTTGTATGCTATTTTTGAGGAGTGGTGAATTTTTTTTAATTTTTTGCTATATTTGCAGGTAAAGCAGAAGTTTAGAGAAAAAACTGATTGGCATTAAATTAAGGTCAGTCCCAGTTCAAATGCTGTTAAAGGCCAAAGAGTTTCTCACAGTGACTACTTACATAGCACAGACCTGAAAAATACAGAAAGTATCAGACTGCTGCTTCCCTTTCAATGACTCAGTGTCCCCAATACTAACTTAAGAGACAAAAGTCATTTAACACTTCTCGTTGCTCTAAACTCGCATTGCACTGTGTTGAATTGTTAAGGAGTAAATCCATTAAATATTCAACCTTGGGTCTTTGCTTTGAAAAAGAAAACTTGAGGGCAATTATTTAAGCTCTATGACTGACTGGGTAACCCGGAAAATGTTTCTGACATTGCATCCTTATTTATATCTGTTTATAATACAAGAAATATGAGTAATTACAAAAGTTCTTGGAAAAGTGGAATTAAAAAATGCTTATTCCAATGCATTCCCATCCATATCTTTATAATATAGATCACAAAGCCAATTGTATAATAAGAATGAAATCTGACATGTAACTGATTGAGTACCTATCTCTGAAAATAATCTGGTAACACAGTATGCTATGGAGCATTCCTTGCGTTCCTGCTGTCTGTACCACTGACCGGGAACCCTGGCTTATTGCAGCTGCCCAGCACAGAAGAGAGAAGCTCTGACAGCCATTAGGCTTCAGCGTGTCTCCCAAGGGTTCATATGCAGGAAGCTTAATCCTGAATGTGGCTATATAAAGCAGTGGAACATTTACGAAGTAGGAGGCAACGCCAAGTGGTTAGGTCATGGAGGTGCTATCTTCAGAAGGGATAAATATAGTTATCTAAGATGCTCTTTAGCTCTAGAGAGAGTGGGTTATTGTAAAAACAGCCAGCTTGATCACTGAACTCCTGAAGCTTCTTGTCTGGTCATATGATCTCTTCTGCCTTTATCCCGTTGCCCTCTGGTTCTCTGCGATGTTGGAACACAGTCAAGAGGCCTTGCTAGGAGAACATTGCCACACTACCTGGATCTCACAGCCACTAGAAATGGGAGATAATATACTTCAGTGTTTCGTAAATTACCTAAGCTCATATATCTTGTTACAGTGACAGAAAACGTATCACTAGCTTAGGTACAGATGAAACTTCAAGATTTGGGGTGAATTTTAAGCTGAATGCATGTAACTTCCACTGTTCATAAATACAAAAGATAATTAAGATGAACCCTCATAAGTTGGTGATCATTTGTATAAAACCAATGCAAAGGTATCACACTAATGTTTTATTTATACATTAGCTCCCAGATCTCATAATGGACAGTTAAGCCTGTATGGTGGGAATCATTTCAACTGGGACTAGGTAACATTTTCAGATTCATGCGTTAAGTCCTTTAACTGACCAATAAATTGTTTTATTGCTTTAGTATATCCAATGTATGGTTCTGGTTTTAAATATGGTATTTAAAAAGATTTGTTATTTAGTTACACACATGATATCTGAGATCATAAAATATAATATTCATGGGCTGGTGTTAATTTAGTGGGAAATACTAGCATGAAATGAGATTCTTTCTGTGGCAATTTAAAGCAAATTAACAGTGACAGTCATGTCATCTAGATTGGGAAAACACTTCTTTGTGTTTTTTTGTTGTTGTTGTTAAAGCTGCCTAAATTTTGAAGTTTTAAACTGATTTTTAGTGTTTTATATTAGGAGGAAGTAAATAAATGCATTCTTAACCTTCTATTTTCAACTTCATTGGGAGAGTACAAGAGATTCATTTTATTTAAAAGCCCAACTTCTACAAAACTATCAGTGAAAAATGACAGAATATGTATTATGTCTACGTTAAAGCTGAGACTGTTTACCCGTAATAAAGCAAGGGAATCAATTTACAATAGAAACCTACCTCTAATCCTTTGCAGGAAGAAGCTTGGGATAAAATATGCTAATTTGTGCTTTTCTTAGAAGATTAGATGAAGCTAAACTAAAAGTGTGTGCTGTATTCATTAATCAGTTGTTGGAAAATGCTATTACAATACGTTTTTTTTAAAGCCTCTGTTAAATATAATTTTAGAGTAGCAAATGATCTTACTTCAGATTTTGTTTAAAGGAGCAAGGGATTTATATTCTGCAAAGAATATTATTCTTATTCCCTACTTGTTCTTCCTTGTGCTTACTGCAGTCTGTTAATGCTGCATCGCTGCCCATCTAAGTCACAATGCATTGAATTATCTGCTGGTCTTGAAACAGAGTTTCATCACTTTGCAAGTGAGTGTTTTCCCCCAGAAGCCATTCTCTACTACTCTACTCTGCATGGCTACTTTCGACTACAATTCCAATTTTCCAGAGTGGATTTATACACTTTGCCCAGTGTTATCGTTGGCCTTTATGTGTGAGTTCATCAAGAAGTAAGCAATGTCTAGGTAACTGAACAACCTCCATGCATGCTTATCCTTCCAAATAGACTATTTTATCCATTTTGCCTTGTACCCTACTCAGTATCTGTTCCATGGGGGTACTGAAAAATTTGGGGGGTAAAGATTCTTTAGAAAAGCATTACCCATTGTTAGACCTATTGTTAGAATTTCATAGTATGATGTGGTTGCAATAACCAAAAAAAGAAACTGTGACATCACCCAACTGATTTTTGTTGTATTTTTCTCCTTAAAGTGGTAAAAAATGTGTCCTATTTACTAACCTTAAAAGTAGGATCTGTGCTGTGGCCTTTGCTTGTCTTAGTTAAACATGGTGAGAGTCTCAGTAATTAGTGCTTGTAAAACACTGCAAGGTTCTTAGACGAATTAAAGCATGAAATCTTATTACAAGCTGCATATTGTGGGAGTAACAAACAGACATGGCAAATTACACCATTACCTAGTCTCTACTGCTTTTAGGGAACAATGCAGTTCATAATTATTCACAAGTATTGACTCAATTGCTTTCTGCTATCTTGACTGCCAGATTAGTTCTCCTCTGAACACTTGGTTGATTTGGGGATATATAGGAACATTTCTTCTTCCAAATGATGCTTTATTTGGCAACCTCAGATGTTCATGTCTGTAGAAAAAACATTCTGCACAAATACAAAGAAATTATTGCGCCTGTCAGGGCAGAATAGTTTAAAATTATGCAGAATCTCTCTAATTGCTATCTTTATGTAGTTGTAGCTCACAACAGCGATAGATATTCTAGTTTGAAAACCATATACCATCCAAACATTCTACAAGACAGCAACAGGGGAGTTAGCTATGAACTGGCTCTGGTTATTATGCTGGACTGGAGGTGTGGGTGGATGAAGGAATATTAAGCAAATCAGCTTGACCTTGTCTGTCAACTAATGCCAATTATAAAGCAGTAATCACATATAGATTTAATATATATTTCATGCTGTGGGAAAAAGAAAACACCTAAAATGTAGCAATAATGGATAAATTAGTTTGGTGAATTCAGTAAAGAACATCAAGCTTGCAATGATTAAAAACTGTAAACACTTTTGTTTCCCTTTGTGCAAATAACCACCTGTGTTAACAAATATATTAAGGCCTGCTTTATTAGAATGGGGTTTCTTGTATTTCTCCAGCTGTTTTTTTTTTCTTTTGACTCTTAGTAGTCATCATTAATATAATAAAACCCCCATTATAAAATCATTAGTATAAATGCAAATAAGGTTTTGCATTGTTAATGTCTCCACCAGGCTCTTAATCACTTGGAATGTCACGCTGCATTAAGTATAACATCGATTACATATGATAAAAACATGCAATACAAAAAAGTATTAAAGTGGCATTTTCAAGTTGTTATCCAGAGCAGAGGCTTTAAAAAATTAATTTCTTCTTGTAGCCTTGCATATTCTTGAGGCTAAATACCTCATTAATTTATCAGGAAAAGACATTGGTCTCAAAATGACCTTTGGCCTTGTCTGATTCTCCTACTTAAATCCAGTCCAATGAATCCTCATCAACTTACTCCTCCCTCTCTCTCTCCATCTGCTCTCTTTCATTTTCCTCATTGAATGATAAGTGTTTGGAAGAACCTGGCTACAAAATTGTAGAAGTGCTAAAATAATCTAACGTTGCAGATGTATTCAAAATACATTATTTATTTCTTTATATATTTTAAACATTTAACAATGTAGTTTTCTTTTTGAAAGGCGATAAAGGGAGACCACAGGCAAATGATAAACTATTTGAACCTTTTCTTGTTGCTTCCCAGGAGTCTTATTTGCAAGGTGCTGGAATCGAGAGCGAGTGGAGTCAAAATTTGGACACAGATACTGTGTCACAGAATCTTACTTAATAAGCCATATGCCCAAACCCATAACATACCTTCTTTTTAATATCTCTATTTTTGGGGTGGAGAGGTAGATGAAATGGTATATTCAGATGTAAGGGTGACTGAATAAGAGATACACATCTGTTAGCAATAGTTTTTCTGCAGTGAATGCATTGTTGAGTATGATGCAGCAGTTAATATGCTGCAATAAAATCAATAAGTTAAAATTACAAAGCATATTAGGATTTATTTGTCACTGCCCTCTATATTATCTGATTTGACTGGTAGTGAGATAAATCAAAACATTAATCATTTAAGGTTTAACAAACTGCTTAATTAAGGTCACTGAAAGTCATTTATTTTGTAACTTTGAGAAAAATTATAGAAATGTTAATAGACCAAAGACAGAGAAAGAGAAACAAAGAAATGGAGACAGAGAGAGAAGAGAGAGAGAGAGAGGAAAAGAAGAAAACAATTACCAACTATCACATGTTGTGCCTCCTGGGCTTCTAGGTTATAGCCACTTTTCATTGTTTTTGTGCTAATTTGCAGTTCTGTACATAGCGGAGGACTGAAAGGATTGCAAATGATTCAGTGCATAATAATGCAATTAATTGTGAAATGCAATTGATTATTGCTCTGTGAACAGATCCATTTTAATTGTATTTGTAAGTTCATTTCAGCATTCTTTTTATGCCTGCATGTGTGCACTTCTTTGAATTCTCCTCTGAATCTGGTTGTTCCTCTCACTAATTATTGAGTTAAATGAAATGCTTGCTACTTGGTCATTTGTTGTTTCTGTGAGAGTCATGATGCTGTTTCTAAAAAAGAATGCCTAACACTGGATTCTTAGCAGAAAGTCTAGCCAGGATTTATGTCCCCGCCCTTTGCTTCTACCTAGGCTTCCCACCAGTGCCTTTGAAAGCTTCTGTAGCAGTGAGGTTCAGCTCTCTTTACCCTCATTGTTTCTATGTCTGTAATCAGTTAAGCAACAGAAAACCCAAAGAAATACTTAGGATATCATGGTGGGATTGCTGTCAAGACTATGGACATCTGCTGTCAGAGATTTAAAGATTCTGCCTCGCCACACGGCCTGTTGCTTGTCTTTCTACATCTAGGTGATCAGAGTTGCATTTACGCTGTTCTAGGGCTTGCTGACTTTGACGGCAGTGATAACAGAATGCCAAAAGGTAGATTCAAATGACCTTCTGCTTGGCATGTCTCTTTATTTTCTTGGTTTATAAAATTTAAGTCTGTCATTTGACTTGCTATTATCTACGACTCTTACAGCTCTTCTGTGGAAGTTACATAGACATGAGCAGAGAATAGATAAAAATATGCTTCAATCCAAAAGCAGAAGAGACAATTTTTCCAGGGACTTTTGAGAGAGAGCAAAAGTGCTAGGATGGAAGACTTCTACTTCCTCTTCAGAAGAATTCCTTGAGTTTTGTACATACAGCATCTATACTTTGATACAAAGAGGATTTTTTTTTAATAAGGAATGAACAATGATTCCAAGGAATGAGTAAAGTGTTTCTCAAATATGAAGCTGCATCTATATTTTGATATGCTTTAAATCATATACTGGGAAAAAGGTTCTCTGTTTAATAGATAGGGGTGGTAGGGGAAAGAATGGCTGATCCCTCTCTACCCACTGGGAGGGTCATGTCTTCCTTGAGGTGATTTTCAAGCAACCTATAATGCAGAGTAATCATTGGATAAGAGAATCTAGGAAGATTCTCGTTCCTAGACACTACCTACCTAATTGAAGAGCAGAATCCAATAATTTATGAATCAAGTGTTTCATAGTTCTCAAAATCATTGTGGTATTTCACTCTTGTTCTCACTTTGCATTTAAGTCTTTTAGAAGACTCCAAAGTAGAATTAGATAGAGAGTTCTGTTTAGATCAAATCAGTGTCTTAAAGGGAGTGAAGTTAACCACCGGAGCCCATGTAAGTGGTTATAGTAGGTGAATGAATAGAGAAACTTCATGGGAAAGAGAAAATCAAGATAGTGTTGTAAGTGGTTATTTGTTAATCATTTCCTTCCACCGAGATTGGTTAGTTTCTTAATTCTTTGTTTTAAGGAGGCTCTCATTTATTAAGCAACTCTATCTGAATAGATAAGAGAGCAAGTTAAGAATATTTAGTATGTTTATGCCATATTTTGAAATGAAGGAAAAAATTTTTTAAAAAATATACATTTGCTTGCATTAAGTATTTCCACTTTGCAACATACATGTTATCAGGCATGAAGGAAGAATGCTGATCTAGAAGCCATGGTGGAGCTCCTGGCTGGTGGATGTTAGTGTTACAATATGGGAGATACCAGAGGAATGTGCATTGTGCTATAGGGATAAGTGCTTAAATAATTCTCTTGAAAGCATCCAATTTCTTGAAAGACATGGTGGGTTAGGGGGGAAAGATGAGGAAAGAAGAGAAAAAGGAAGAAGAGAAGGAGGGAGAAAGAGGAAGAAGAAAAGGATACAGGAAGGTAACAAAGGAAAGAAGAAAGAAGGGAAGAGAGATGGAGGAAGAGTGACAATATTACTGAAACAGGTACATACAAAGTACAATTTCTTTGGTTCTCCTGCAACGAGGAGAAAGTTGTCCAGGAGTATCGAAAACAAACTATACAATTGAAAATGTTTTGGGGTGGAAGATTCCCCATGAATGCTGATAAAGGATAACATGACATGTTTTACCAAACTCTGAAAAATAGGATTTTGCAGATCTCATTGCAAGCACCACAAGCAAGATAAAGAGAATTCAAAGTTTTTGAATGTGGTGGATCAGAAATATCCAGCTTTTGTGTGCCTTCTCCCACTCTGTTTTATATTATTTCCCATTTTTTCCATAATGCTAAAAATTATTCTAGATATAAACTTTAAAGAAGACTCAACTATAACATGTAGCAAGTATCTATCATATCCATTTTTCAAGATTGCAATGAAAAATTGCCAGTTGTCTGATCTCAGAAAACATGTAGTTTATATATGTATATATGTATATATGTATATATATATATAATTAGCTTTCTAATTGTTGCTTGAATGTGTGATGATACATTTATTTTTATATATTTGTAGACACATTTTTATGAATATTAAGAATGTATAACCATTAATGAAGAATGTTACTGGGTGGTCATCATTAGTATTTTAAATTTTGTCTTCTGAATATGTCTGGGAATGATCTCGAAGCAGTGAAGTGATAGTAAAAACAGAATTCCTGTTGAGGATGATGGCATATTTTTCAGTGTTTTTCCAGAAAAGTTTTGATTTCCATGACATTTTTGGTTTGAAGTGAGGTATGTAGAAGCCGTGGGGCAATGGTACCTTATTTCTTGAATGTTATGCATAATGAAGGCATCAGGAAAAATATCAAAAGCTGGTTTCATGGAAGACAGATCTTTTTTTTAAAGATTTATTTATTTTATTGGAAAGGCACATGACAGAAAGGAGGAGAGACAGAGAGGAAGATCTTCTGTCTGATGATTCACTCCCCAAGTGGCCACAATGGCAGGTACTACACGGATCCGAAGCCAGGAGCCAGGAATTTCTTTCAGGGTCTCCCACGCAGGTGCAGAGTCCCAAGGCTTTGGGCTGTCCTTGACTGCTTTTCCAGGCCACAGGCAGGGAGCTGCATGGGAAGTGGAGCTGCTGGGATTAGAACCTGCACCCATATGGGATCCCGACGCTATCAAGGCGAGGATTTTAACCATTACGCTATCACGCTGGGCCTGGAAGACAGAACTTTTTGAAACCTTCATTTAATTGTTTATTAGCCATGGAATTGCATTCAATTTCTGTGAACCTCATTTTAATTCTGTGTAATATAGATATGACAGTATTACATTATAAAGTTATTATAAGCTTAGTTGGGAAGTTATAAAAATTAGAGTTCCTGGAAATGCTATAAAATGCTCATTTCTGGGGCAATTATTGTCCTAGGTGTTAGAACTGCTTAAGATTCCCACATCCTACCCTTGAGTTTCTGAGTTTAATTTCCAGTTCATGTTCCTGACATTAGCTTGCTGCTAACACAGAGAATGGGGAGCAGGTGTGTAGTCAGGTGACTTGTACCCTATTGGGATTGGTGACTGAGTTCCTGATCATGAGCTCAGTCCCCTTCTAGTCCCAGGTACTATGGGGCATTTGGGAAATGAACCAGCAGATGGGGCCTTTTTAATTTTTGTCTTTCTGCATATGGAATACATTTTTAAAAAATAAATTCTAGTTTTGTTCCTTTGGTCTGATTGAAGATATTTTTAAAATTATTAATTTTTTTGTAGTGGCAATGCATTCCAAAGCAGATAAAAATGATGTTTAGGAGCGAAATGTTTCCATATAGTGTTTCAGAGAATTGCAGCGTGCTATAACTAAAATTGTTCCTGAAAAGAGACTCCAGACAGAGAGTGAGAGTGAGAGAGAGAGCTCTTCCAACCACCGTCTTACTATCCAAATGGCCACAGTGGCTGGAGCTGAGCAGTTCTGAGGCCAGGATGCAGAAGTTTCTTCTGGGTCTCCCCCGTGGATGCAGGGGCCCAAGGGCTAAAGCATTTTCCACTGCTTTTGCAGGTCATGAGCAGAGAGCTGGATCAGAAGTGGTGTACACAGGACATGAACCAGTGCTCGTATGAAATGCCAGTGCTAGCAGGCAGAGGATTAGTTTGTTGAGTCTGTGTGCCAGCCCCTAAATTGATTCTTTTTTTAAAAATAAAAATGTATTCATTGTATTTGTTTAGAAGTCAGAGTAGAGAACGGGGAGTGAGAGGGGCAGAGAGAAAGAGGAAGAGAGAAAAGGAAAGAAAGAAGGAAGAAAGGAAGGAAGGAAGGAAAGAAGGAAGAAAGGAAGGAAGGATGGGAGGAAAGTAGGAAAGAAGGAAGGAAGGAAGGAAAGAAAGAAAGAAGAAAGAAAGAAAAGAATGAAAGAAAGAAAGGAAGGAAAAAAAAGGAAGAAAGAGAAAGAGAAACAAAGAGTGCTCCCAATGGTTCATTCCTCAAATACCAGACATCTCTGACTGGACCAGATCAATGTTAGGGGCTGTAAATTTCATGTCTTTCTATGGGTAGTAGGGACCCAACTACTTAGGTCATCATATTCTGTTTCCCACGATGAACATTGGCAAGAATAGGAATCTAATATCAGGATTGGGGCCAGAGGTTAAACCCAGAACTCTGCAATAGTATATGGTTATATCTAGTGGACCTTCAGTGCTAGGACAAGTGACTCTCTACATCAGTATTCTTTTTTTATGCAGATTTATTTTAATTTTTATAGGAAAGTCAGATATACAGAGAGGAGAAGAGACAGAGAGAAAAAGCTTCCATTCGATGATTCACTCCCCAAGCGGCCACAACAGTCAGAGCTGAACCTATCCAAAGCCAGGAACCCAGAGCCTCTTTTGGGTCTCCCGCATGGGTGCAGAGTCCCAAGTCTTTGGGCCATCCTCAACTGCTTGCCCTGGCCACAAGCAGGGAGCTGCATGGGAAGCAGAGCCATAGGGATTAAAACTGGCACCGATATGGGAGCCCAGTGCATGTAAGGCAAGGACTCCAGCTACTAAGCGAATGCACCGGGCCCTCCCTCAATATTCTTAAAACCAAAACCAAACCAAACCAAAACAAAACAAAACCCCTAAATCTCATGTGGCAACTTTAAAAGTTATTCCTCATCTGGCACAAAACACACTGTTTCTGCTCTTCTGCAGAGGGCTAAGTTCAGTGGAAGGTAGCCCTCCAATTACTGGCTTTTTGTCTCTGGTTAGGTTTGAGCAATGAAGGAGACAACCAAGAGATGGGAGGATAGCAAGGAGAAGGAAATGATTGTGAATCTTGTGTTTCTGCTGTCACCTTCAGCTTGCTTTGACCTTGCATTTTAGCTCTGGATATCATGTAGCTCTCAAGTAGCGAACTGTTTCTTGGAGCCTGGAACTGCTAAAATGTCTACTTATTGCTACTCTTCCCAAAAAGGCTATTTTGCTTCTTCAGCCTTGCCCAGACATCCTTCTGAAGTATTTTCTATAAAACTGTCTTTTGATACTTTTGATACTGATCAGAACCTGGTTGCCTTTGTTTCCTGTGGCTGCTGCAACAAATTAAATAACAGAAAATTGTGCTTTTTTTCCCCATTTCTGTAAGCCAGAAACCCAAAATTAAGTATTGGAAAAGCAATGTGCTCTCCAAAGTTTCTAGGGAAGAATTCTTGCTTGTCCTTCCTGGCTTATGGAAACTTCAAATGTTCCTCGGCTCCTGGCTGCAGAACTGCAATTTACCTCTGTCCTCTTGTAGTAATATCCTTTGTGTCTTCTGTCTCCTACAGGGATACTTGCTATGCAAAGTAGAATCTACCCAGTTGTGATCCAGGGTGCTCTAGTCTCAAAATCTTCAGCTCTCTTCTATCTGCAAATATGTTCTTTCCAAATAGTCTACACTTTCCAGTATAGAGACAGTTTTACAGAGAGAAGAAGAGGCAGAGAAAAGGATTCCATCTACTGGTTTGCTCTCAACATGGCTGCAGCAGCCCTGGGGTGGGCCAAGCCAAAGCCAAGCGCTTCATCCAGTCTTCCTCCTGTGAGTGGCAGGGGCCCAAGCTCTATGACCATCTTCCATTGTTTTTACAGTCCATAAATTGGAAGCTGGATCAAAAGTGCAACAGCCAGTGATCAAACTGGTGTTTATGTGGGATTGCCATCATTGGAGGCAATAGTTTGACTGGCAGTCCCACACTGCCAGTCCGGAGATGTGTCATTTTGGAAACCACCAGCCAACTCAGTAACTAGACTCACAGTAGCTATAACAGATGGAAACCACTGGGTTGTGTTTGAAAGGAGAATAACTTGGCCTCCTTTTATCAATGTTTTCTACAAGGAAGTAGAAACCCAGGGATCAGAAGTTGTTCACCTGATGTCACACACCTTGTAGTAGACATTCTAGGCAGGGGCTTTCTTCATGAAACCTTCTTTGTCTTGGTATTTGGGTAGCTGGGAAGCTAATCACATGGTCAGTATCATTTATTATACTAGCAAGATGGGCATTTGTAAACTGGTTAATTCTTGTTTTCAAAGTTTTTTTCTGCTTACCGGGAGGAAATAGTATGTTTCAGCCTCTTAACCTAATGATTCTTTACAGCCACTTCTAAGATCAAAAAAGAGGAGATATTTTCTTGAGTTGAATAACTGTCAAGCAGAAACAACTAAGCACACGACTTCCCCTTATGGTACTGTAAATGAAGGGAAATTGAAGTAAAAAATGTCAAAGCAACTTCTAAATTTGTTTTGGCAACTGACAAAGTTATATGCAGGGAACCCTCTTTGCTTGTTTGATAGAGTGATTTTAAACATACGGTGTTTACTGTTTCCAGTGGGATTTCCAAAGCTCAAAATCTGAGAGAGCAGCAGTTTTAGTTTTTTTTTTTTTTTTTGGACTGTCATTTTGGCTCAGGTATGAAAAAGAATGATTTCTACATCTGGAATAATATTTCTGAAACAGGGAGGTGAAGGGAGGTGGGGAATTCTTGTTAGTCTTTTCATATTTAGATCTCAGAAGTGTCACTTATGGTTTATCTACTCCAAAATGTTTGAACAACTTTCTGGATCATGGTCTACCAAACCAGGCAAAAACAAATATGTTGTTTACTCCAAGGAACTGTCAAATGATTCAGAAGGCACTCCTAAGCACATTAATGGATCAGACATCTGTCAGGCGAGCAGTGCTTGATCTCCAGTGTCCCCGGACCTATTTATTTGTTTGTTTACTTATGATATGCTTTGGCTCAAGAACAAGTTCTATCTGGCACTACAGATAGAAATTCCTTACTTAAAATATTCAGGAGAGAAGAGAGGATTATGCCACAAATAGCATTTTTCTTTTTCTTTTTTAAAGACGTGTTTATTTCTAATGGAAAGGCTGATTTACAGAGAGAAGGAAAGATAAAAATTTTCTCTCTACTGGTTCACTCCCCAAATTGCTGCGGCAGCTAGAGCTGAGATGACCTGAAACCAGGAGCCTGGAGGTTTTCTGGGTTACTCATGGAAAGTCAGCATCCCAAGGCTTTGGGCCATCCTCCACTGCTTTTTCAGGTCATAAATAGGGAGCCGGATGGGAAATAGAGCATCTAGGTCATGAATTGGCACCTATATGGGATCCCAGCACTTGTAAGGACAGGATTAGCCAATTGCACCATTATTCTGGACTCTCAAATAGCATTTTTCAAGTAGGTTAGAAAATTCTTTGTGTTTTTGCACCTGGTGGTTTTATTTGAGGTTAATGGAAAAAGCATAACATTTAACATGCCATTTCTGATTTCTTTATGTACTTCATCTTAATTAGGATTATTAACTCTATTGGATATTAAACTATTTTTAATTCTGTCATTGCTATGGTAAGCTAGAAAGGCATAATCCTTGCATTCATGGAAATCACTTCCTGGAAATAAATGACATAAATAATTTTAAAAAAGGAAATAATCAGATTATGTTAAAAAACACACAACTGAGTAGTAGTCTTTTGTTGGCTGTGTGTCATGAGTTAGTAATATACAAGGTGGTGTTTTAAATCCAGCAACTTTAAGTTCCTTGGAGTAAGCTGAGCCAAAAGGCCAGGCTTCATCTGAAGTATGAACGATGCTTTTCATTCAGATTGTGTGTCCCAGTGAGCAAAAGTCTAGTTTTCCATCATGTATGGAATGAAGGACCTAGTATCTCTGGGATCCAACAGAGAGTTGGGACAGAACGCTGTGTGGCAGGTGTCAAGTTCTGTGAATGCCCTTCATAATTCTCTCTCATCTTTTCTTCCTGAGTAGATCATGGGACTAAAGGAATGACTTTAAAACTTGGCTTTGTTTCATTTGTAGGCTGTGAATCTGTTGCTTTGTCCTCTGAGCAAATTAATCTTAAGGTACTTGTAACATGCTTATTCTACAGTTTGCCTAGGGAGATTTTTTCCCCATTGCAACTTAAAAGCAGAAAGTTATTCCTCAACACGACTAATATGTCCATGCATCCTAAGAAGGATCAACCTAAAACAATTACAACAATTGAGCTGATGCAATCAGCCAGGTTCCATAAATGTGTGTCTCTCCATTGATGAATGCTTTCTATTTAATTAAAATATATTGATCATGACAAATTTGTCTTTATCAGAGTTGCCATGCATGGTCTTTTGAGGAATTATTGTGTGTTGGTTTGGGAAACTAATAGGCAGCTTTAAAAGAATATGTAAGCTTTCAGATTTATTTTCTGTCTTCTAAGTGGTTACATATTTCTCTTAGTGAAAATGTGTTGTCTTGCCTACTTAAAGCTTTCCTTAAAAGATATGTAGGTTGTAATAAACACTAATTAGTTTGTGTGGCCATTCAGCAAACTGCTTTAGAAGAAACCAACGATTTGCCTTACAAATATCAACTCTTTAATGGAATGTCTGATGCCAAGTGATTGCAGATTTATAAAGGATGTAAACTTAAACCTAAGTTATAAAGTCCCTCATGATCAATTCACCTGATGCTACGGGAAAACAATTTAAGGGGAAGCTACCTGAAATTAATATGTTAGCAGAGGTCACACTTACTAGAATTTGCAATTGAGCTTGCAGCGATAGTTCATTCTTTAAGTGGAAACTGGCTAATAAGAAGGAAATTATAATTCACTTGTAGAGATCATTCTGGAAAAAGAATGTCTGCCCAATTTATTTTCTGAACAAATTAGCATCCAGCTTGAATGTTTTAAAATATCAAAGCATTTCCCAAGGGACATAGCTAAGTTACCTAGAGCCAAAAATATTTTAGAGCATCCTGGATATGCTTAGAGAGTTATAAAGAGTCCGAAATCTTAAATCATGACCAGTTGTTAGTGTCTGCCACAAGGTACTGTCTATGAAATAGCTTCAAGGCAAAGGTCCTTCTTAAGAAGTGTCCATTGGAAACCATGGGAAGAGCTGTGAAAACTGATGTGGTAAGCCATTATACAGAGGAGAGAAGGCCTGAGAGATCAAGGATGGGGTCCCACAGCAGTGACACTTGGTTTCAGATGTGGAACATCCCAGTGCCTCCATCAGATAATTCTACGCTACATGTATGCATCATGTACAACGTTTTACTGCCATCCTCAGCCAGTTAGAACCTGTCTTGTCTTGCTGCATCTCCGTTTGCAGCATTGCCTGGCACCAAACTAATTTCTCAGAGAAGAATAGAAATCTGTGAAGATTGACTTTTCTGTGTGTGATGAAGGATTCCAACTGGCAAAACTTGCCTTCACTTTTCTACTTTTTTTTTGTACATGGAAAGATGGACAGTTTCCTGCTGTTCTGAGGCAACAAGCACATAGGTGGAAATGACCAAAGTTACGGAGATATGGGTTAGAAGCTTGTCAGCTCACTGAAAGAACAGTGAGAACTGACTCTGGGCTTCATGATGTTGATGTTCATTTTCTTATTTCCTTAAGTCCTCAGTTGAATTTTCTGTTACTTCTAACAGAAAGTATATGAGTACAGATTCCACCACAGTTGTATTACCCAGCAGACATTATTTAACTCTTTGGAGTCCTATGCATTCTCATTTTTAAATGGAAAGGTCAGGAGCAACTCATTGTGACCATCGTTTTTAAATTGCCAGAAACGTACTCAGTTATGTCTGCCACCCTGATTGCATCATGGGATGTAGGTGGTGTTTGTGACGGGCAGGTACTCTGATGCCTGAACAGGCGGTAATGTTGTGGTGAGCTTGTTTGTCCTGCATTAGTGTCAGTAACTGCTTCTAACTGTGTTGGCAACGCCCGCATCGTCACGTACCCCGAGCCGAGTGGAGGGACTAGGGTTACACAAAAGACAACACACAAGACAACACGCAGTACACAGAATGCCGATCGATGATAGATTGATCTTTATTGCAACTCCAGGCTTTCTTTTATACTCTGCCTAGCTCCTCCCAGTGTTTATCCAGTCCTCAAGTGGCCACCCTAAATCCTTCGAGTTCCTCCCAGTAGTGGCCACCCTAAATCCCTTGAGTTCCTCCCAGTGTTTATCCAATCCTCTAGTGGCCACCCTAAATCCCTTGAGTTCCTCCCAGTGTTTATCCAATCCCTTGGCAGATAACTTGACAAATAGGAAGCAGGAACTTGCAGTTAAGCCAGTGGCTAGATGTATCAGGCCAAAATTGCTCATCCTGTTACCCTCTGAGAAACAAGCTAAGCTGTGGAGTTAATCCTTGGGAGACCGGGACCTGCATAACTGTTCTTACAAGCCTACTTTTCTCGATTTAGGACTCTTTAAAGGAAGGGAGATCAGTGCTCAATGCTTCAGCTTACAGAGGAATGCCAACAGTCAAAATACATGTGATCCTACCTGCTTTCAAAGTAAAGTATTACAGTGCTTTTTTCCCATTTGTGTTATCTATACCTTTTTAGTTTTTATTAGTATAAAGATACCAGATTCCATAGGTACAGTTCCCAGATAACCGTACGTCTCTCCTTGCCTCAATTCCCCTCTATCTGTTCTTTCTTTTTTCTTTAATTTTTTTCTAAGGCATGCTTTCAGTATACTCTATAATCATTATTAACCTTTCCTCACAACATTTTCTGATGTTACTTTTCAAATGTCTTCATTCTGTTTACCGAACCCATATCATGCCAACACAATTTGTAGACACTTTGGGTATAATATAAAAGATGGTAAAAATAATATAAAATACATGGTCCCTGATATTTGGAATTTGTAAGCATTGAGATATAATATTGCTGTGAATTCAGTGCAGATAAGAAAGAATGCTGTATGTCAGACCCCAAGAAAACACCATGTGAAGTCAGAATAGAAAATTGATACTAACTGGGTGGTCTTAGAGAATTTGAGAAAGGCTTCAAAAACAAACAACAGAACCACATTGAGTAGTGCTTCAGAATATTTATACAGGACAAGGAAAATTTGTTTCTGGCAGAATGAAAAAGACAAGGACAGGGTTCCAATAATGAGAGAGAGGAGTCTGTTCTGGTGGCTATTTCTTTAGCATTTCTGAAAACGTACTTGGTAGGTGCAAGGGGTCAGGCGGCTGTCCCTGCCCTCATCACGATGCCTGATGTTTTGTTCCGAGTGGGTGAGTCTTTGAAAGAGCTTCCCAATACGGACTTGCCTCTTTCTGTAGTCCAAACGTTATTATTTTGGCAAATCGCCATTGTGAGCAGAAGAAAGTTGATGAGACCATTTAATATACCTAAAAAGCAGACATTGAAAGACGTGTTTGTAGAAAGTTCAAGCAAAAAGAGTTTAATTAAGGTAAATTATTGCGAGACAAATCTTCAGTGCTTTCAGGAAGAACAAAATGCTAATATCGAACTTAGCTCTATTTCAATGTGATTTACTCTCCGATGTAATACCTGAGATTTCACCTACAAAGGAAAGTCAAAATCTTACTTTTCACTTACTTTGTTTTCAGTGTCTGTTTTTCTTCTGGGAGCCCTTATCAATTTATGGTTTTAGTATGTAGTACACAAAACACTGTGAATAAAAAAAAATAAATGTTCCATTCTCAAGGCAGTACAGATCTTTCAGGTAAGAAACATTGGCCTCACACACTTTGTTAGGTTTTTAACCACAAATATTTTGAAGACTGCAAAGACAGCATGCCATTCGAGCGCATGCTGCTTTTGATGATGTATTGGGAGATTGCGAAAACTGCGGAAAAGATGTGCAGGGAAGTTTTGAAAGGTGTTTTTCAAACAAGGGGCATTGGTGGACATGTATTCATTTAAAGAGGTAATGACTATGAGCACTTCAGAGAAAAATGGAATGAATAAGGCGGAGATATTGATAACAAATGAATTACAGCGCTAGGCCAAAGCTTCGAACATAGTTGAACAGTTTTATGGGCAGATGTTTAAGTCTACTTATAAAGGAAAGGCCAACAGCTGAGATGCCTTTGCTGTCCATGTCTTCCCTTGTCTGGCCCAGAGACAGATGTGTTAAGTTCTTGATGAGCTGAGATCAGGTGATCTTATGAAACAAACATGTCTCTGCTTAAGTACTGATGGTTATCTATAACCAGTGCAGAGCCGTATATGGCTTATGTGCTTTAGAATTTGTAATTTTTAGGATATATTTAGAAGTGGGTTTCTGGAATGAAACTTCAAAATTTTAAATATATATTGATTGGTTTCCATTTTTTATGTTATACCTAAGCAACTAGAGATATAGCTAATAAAATTTATGGAACTTGTATTCCCTTCCCAAAAATGAACTGTTGCATTGTATATTATTTTACAAATAGGCAGGCATAATTTATTGTCCTCCTTGTAAAAAGTCACATTTCCTCACACAATCTATTGATGAGGAAAAATGTTATTAAAAAGCCCATTTAAGCAAGGCCTTCTTTAAAGACCAAACACAATTGTATCGTAAAAAGAATGAATAAAATTTACTGAATGACAACTATACCTTGGGGAATGCAACTAAATTATTTCAAAAGATGGAGTATATATAAATTCATGTTAAAGAAAGATGAACTTAATTATAATCGTTAGACTGAATGAGATGCTATTTTGTTGTTTAAAAGTCTATTATAACAAAACTGTAATTTCTGTAATAAATTCATATATGATAAAATCATAGAGCACAGAAATTATTTCTAATCAGTTTTCTCAAAAGCATTTTATCTTTTATTATTCACTTTTGTTATTTTCAGTGCTTGTTTCACAGAAATATTATTAATTTTTTTATTTTTAATCATTATGTTGCCTAATTATCCAGACTATTGCTTTTTTTTTTCCGTACTTCTTTTTTTTTTCTCTTTTAATTATTTATTATTTAACTTCATTAATTACATTGTATTATGTGACACAGTTTCATAGGTACTTGGGTTCTCCCCACCCCTCCCCAAACCCTCCCACCATGGTGGATTCCTCCACCTTGTTGCATAACCACAGCTCAAGTTCAGTTGAGATTCCCCCATTGCAAGCGTATACCAAACATAGAGTCCAGCATCTTATTGTCCAGTCAAGTTCAACGGCTTCTTAGGTATACCCTCTCTGGTCTGAAGACAGAGCCAGCAGAGTATCATCCCAGTCAATTGAAAGCTCCAACAAACCATCAGCAAAAATTTACATCATTATGGAATTAATTGACATAGTAATGAGTAACCAATATGTTAAAAGTAAATGCGAGTTCCCAGCCACCTTCTGTGACCACCTCACCTACACTTCAATTTTAGTTTATACACAACATATAACATTCATAACATAACATGTTATACATAACATCATATCATCTTAAATTAAGGCAAACATGTGGTATTTAACCTTTTGGGATTGGCTCATTTCCCTTAGCATTATGGTTTCCAGTTTGGCCCATTTGGCCACAAAGAACTGCATTTTGTTTTTTTTAATAGCTGAGTAGTATTCCATGGAGTAGATGAACCATAGCTTTCTTATCCAATCCTCTGTTGATGGGCATTTTTGTTGCTTCCATGTTTTTTATGGCTTTTCTGGGTGCTTCTAGTAATTCTCTATCAATTCCATTCCTTTTAGAAACTCCTGCATCAGGCCTGGTGTGGTAGCCTAGCGGCTAAAGTCCTCACCTTGAACATGGTGGGATCTCATATGGGTGCCAGTTCTAACCCTGGCAGCCCCACTTCCCATCCAGCTCCAGGCTTGTAGCCTGGGAAAGCAGTCAAAGTTGGCCCAAAGCCTGGGGAACCTGCAACCGTGTGGGAGACCTGAAAGGGGCTCCTGGTTCCTAGCTTTGGATTGGCTCAGCTCCAGCCATTGAGGCCACTTGTGCAGTGAATCATTGGACGGAAGATCTTCCTCTCTGTCTCTCCTGCTCTCTGTATATCTAACTTTCTAATAAAAGTAAATAAGAAAAGAAATTCTTGCATCTTTGATTATATAAAATTTTTTAAAAAATCTTTTTAAAATTTGGGATGCAGAATGACGGAAATGGAATTAAGAGAGAAATAAAAGAGGAGAGAGGAGGGGAGAAATGAACAGACCTTCCATCTGCTGGTTCACTCTCCAAATGCCCTAAGCTAGGGCTAGAGCTGGCAGAAGCCAGGCCCGTGAACTTCACCCAGGTCTTCTGTGGGGCTGCCAGGAATGAAAGCACTTGGTCTGTCATCCACTGTATCCCAGAAAATTAACATCCCTGAATCAAGAGCTGAAGGTGGGCTCCATCCTGGATACAGTGGTGATGGAATGCTGTCATCCCAAGTTGTAGCTTAATCCCAAGATTAATCCACAAAGATCAATAATATCTATCTATCTATCTATCTATCTATGTATCTATCTTCTTGCATATTGCTTTGTATAAAAGTACTTAAAACGTTGTTAGAAAATTAAAGCAAATGGTATGTTAATATTGGTACAAAAATGTGAAATGTAATATAACTTTATAAGTTATATTATCTTTTTGAGGATCCCTCATATTGTATATGCAATATCCAATTATCATCAAGTGACTTTTCCAGGGAGATATTGAAAGAATTGATGGAAATAGAGAGGTTGAGCAAAGGAGGAAAAATTTGAGGATATCCATGAGACCTATTTATTTGGAAATGTTTTTGTATTATTGTATAGCATAGATAAATATAAATATATATGTTTACAAAGATTTATTTAATGTGTTATAGAAGGAGAGAGTAGAGAGGAAGATCTTCGAGTAGCTAATTCATTACCTCCATGGCCACAATGACCAGTTTTGGCAGAGGTCAAAACCCAAATCTGGGAATTCCATCTGGATCTGCCATGTGGGTGGCATTGCCACTTTTTCCATGTGCGCAATAGGAAGGAGCTGGGCTGGAATCAAAGAGACCAGAGCTCAGATTGTCACTCCCAGATGTGGGTGTCACAGCAGGAGCATAGCACAATGGCCCCTAAATTTATATTTTCTCTTAACTTTATATTCAGATCCTGTGCTCATTCATGCATGAAACTATTGGTATTCTCAAAAATATTACAACAACCATCTTCATACATTAAAGGAAAAATCCTGTTGCTGATGCAAACTCAAATATATGTACTTTATTTCCCCGGGTATGGACTAAGATGTCTCTTCTTGGCCGAACTTAGGCTTTGTGGAGCTTCTTCATTACTATAAGAAGTTACTTTAAATTCTTAATTTTTGCGTTCACCATGGATAGCATAGTAAAAGCAAACTGTAAATGTGAGAAATTTCAGTTAGATAAAAAGAAACTTTCAAGGATAGAATAGTTCCCTGAACTAATTTGGCAGAGAAAGTTATTAGGTATCTCTCTCATGAGATATTGTGGTTGTAGGTGCTAATAATGGTCATGATGTGACTGTAACCTGCCTTGAAGTTAGCCAAGTTATGTGGTTCTGTGAAATCCCATGTGGTCCAATGGAAGTGAGTGACATTCCAAAAGTTGTTCGGCAATGCCTGAGGTCCTCAAATCTATCATGGAAAATGTGTGTTATGAAAACTCTATGAATGAATTTCAAAAAAATTTAGGCAGCAACATAGCTTCGTTTTAGTAGCATTTTCCACAACTTTTTGAAGTCTTGCTGTACAGCATCCACCCATGTATCCACAGATGCTGTTTGGGTTATTTTCCCCAAGGTACTAATTAGGAAACAAGGACTAGGAAGTAGTGTAAGCTATGTCTCTCGTGTAAATGAATGGCTGTGTAGGGAATAGGTTTCCCGAGACAGGTCTGTGTTGTCAATATCATCAGCAATGTCCTTACCATATTCTGCTACGCAGGGTGTTTTTCTCTCAAGCAGAAAGTAACACTAAACTAAGCAACAGTGAACTGAATAAACTCACATTTGCTGAATTGCAATTGATTGGAAATTCTCTGCCCTTTAAAGTCCATGGAACCCGGCCTCTTCATAGCTCTCAAAGCAACAGCAAACGCATACATATTTACTTGAGCACTATGGTTTTAAATCATAACACATGAGTGTTTACACAGCATGTATCCATTCTCCTTTGGCTAATTAACTCAAATCCGAAAATACTTGTATGAGTGTGTAAGAAGAAAATAAAAGGAAAGAGCAATAATTAAAACAGTTTTAAGGCTTTATTTACTTATGGAAATAAGAATCAAATCAATATTGTGATAATCATTAAATTGAAAGTCCTGAAATGTAATATAAAGAGCTATAAGATGCAACCGCATAAGCTTGTGTATATTTTTAACATATCCATAGTAACTGAGGATTTGATTGAATTATAATAGACTCATTAATAATAGTTTAGGGCAGTAGTTGCATTTAGCCTCAATTATTTGTTCTAAAGCCAGACATATCTCAGAAATAATTGGTGATGGGTAGTCATATTATTGATTTTATAGCTGAGTCCAGGGAAATCCAGACATCTTGTATAACTATTTTTTTAATATTTATTTATTAAAATATGGCTGGAGATGAACCAATCCGAAGCCAGGAGCCAGGAGCTCTTCCGGGTCTCCCAAGTGGGTGCAGGGTCCCAAGGCTTTGGGCCATCCTCAACTGCTTTCCCAGGCCACAAGCAGGGAGCTGGATGGGAGGCAGGGCCACTGGGATTAGAACTACTACGCTATCGCACTGGGCCCAACATCTTGTATAACTATTAACTAAAATACTAGAATGTTATAGACAGTATCTGTTAACCATTGAACATAATCAAGAATGCTCAAAAAACTTGCTGTTCATCAAGGTTGCCAGATTCTTGAAACATATTAAATAGAATGTGTTGAAAAGGTAATTATTTGATGAACAGAACAACAAGGGTGGCCATTATGATTATGATAGGTTTAAACCACGACATATGATGTGAATAAGAGGAACTTGGTTAAAAAAAAATACCTTGAAACTTGTATAATTGGACTTTGACTAGTGTTGGAATGTGTAGTCTGTAGCCAAGCATAAAAAAAAAAATCAGGGATTCTGTGTAAAGCATAAACCAAGAATGAATTTAGTGCTGTAGTTGCACATCCTGGGATAGCCTGCAGAAAAGGCTCAGAAATGGAATACATGTGTCTGTGAGAGCCGAGATGAGAGGAGTGGCATATTGTGTCATCTTTTGTCTTCATTTCTTCAGGGACAAACACCACCATGTAATTTTCTAGTGGCCGGTTCTGTTCTTTGATGCTTATCTTTATCCATTCGTCTGATGATGGTCACATGGAGTGACTACTTATTTTCACTTTTATGAAAATCCAGGAGTGAAGCTGCTGGATCATACAGTAGTTCTGATTGTAGAGTATTTAGTTTGTTTTATTTGTATTTGTTTGTTTGTTTCAGAAATCTCCACGGTGGCTGAAATAATTTATATTCCCATGAAAAGAGTTCAAGATGTTGTTTGTTTTCAGCGTCACTGCTAGCATTTGCTATATCCTATATTGTGGATAATAGCCATTTTGCCATCTCTCTGTGGTTTTTTAATTTGCATTTCCCTGACAGGTAAAAACAGGGAGCATTTTCTCGTTACATCTGTTGGCCATTTGTATTTCTTCTTTGGAGAGTTATCTGTTCAGGTCCACTGGCCACTGCCTAACTAAACGGTGGTGTCGTTGCTGCTGACGTTTTTGAGTTTTTGATGCATTCTGGATATCAAGTCTTAGTCAGATAAGTGTCATTTAAATATTTTCTCCTATTCTGTCAGATGTCTCTTCACTGTATCCTTTACTCTGCTGGTGAAGAAGCTTTTTGGTTATGTCATCTCCTGGCTGACCATTAGTTCTGAGGATGTCTTTTTCAGTTTGAATGTGTAAAGACCTTTAGATTTCCATGAATTATTGGAAAGACATTCATTATTTCCAGTGTGACTTGAGTTAGGAGCTCCAGGAATCTGGGAAAATGGACAAACTTCATCCAATTGAGTGCATTGGGTTAGACACAGAAAGATGAAGACCATGTATTATCCCTTATATATGAAAGCTAAAATTAGAACAATGAATGTGAACACACAAAATTGATTACTAGAGGCTGTGAATTGTGGGAGAAATAAAAGGAGTTTGGATAAAATAAAATAGGGGAATAAATGTGTTAACAGTTAGTAGGGGAAATGAGGTGAAACATATAGAGGAACCCTTTACCATCTGACAGCCTTGTTTTGTTACTATAATTGTATTCTGAAATAAGATGTTAAAATATAAATTGTCCCAAAGAAATAACTATTATAAGGTAAATACTAAAAGTGAGAAAGTAAAGGAAAGACTGTGGTACCTCTTCAAATGGGAAGATGGCAAAGTGCCAAGAGCCTATGTAGAATAGTTGGTCATTGTTATTAAGTGAAGTTATTAAAATATGTGGAAATGGTTGAATGAGTATTAGGGTAAGATAATAAAGCAATGAAAAGTTGTTGCTTTTAATGGCTGCAGGCTGATCGTGTTAAATACTATCCCTACTTATACTAAATGCAAGCTTTAGTAATGGGTTGTGATAGGGCATCAAGCCAGCACATGCCTAACAGAAGAATGTCAAGCTTGAGAAATTTAACTTCAGAAGTAGTGGTTCAAATAGTATTTGAACCTGCAACAAATAGAATTTTTTCATTATTTCTCTGGTTTTTTTTTCTGTAAACACTCAATAACGGTACATTGTAGGTATCCTGCATCTCAGTTGTTTCAATTAAAAATGTTGACCATAGACAAAAATGTTGAAGAAAAAAAGTGAGATTGTTATAGGAACATTTACAACATAGCAACACCTCACTGGGTGGGGCATGATTCAGCTCGGTTGTGACCACCCCAGAGAGACTTCTTTTGGTGTTTTTTTCTCTTTATATGGTGGGATATCCACTGTAACTGGTGAGAAAATTAACCTCGCTGATGATGTAGAAGAATCAGTGATTAATATGGAGATAATCAACAATCATGCCGTTCTGACTGAAATCATGGAATACACTTTCTGTGTAATGGATTGATGGATGCCAAATCTTTTATATCCAAGACCCCATTCAGTGAAGTGCCAAGATTGCAATGCAAATTTGAAGCACGTAGAATGAATATCCTAAAGCTTGTTTTCAAATTACTTTAACAGGAAACAAAACATATCTTTCAAGTACAATGGCTACCAAAAGGTGTTGTTGTCCAGTCCAAGCCAAAGTAGACTAATGCGGAACAAAGTTCCTTAAAGCAGTTTTTTTTTTAATTGTTAAAGTGTTGTGCCCCGTGAGTGTCTGCTGCCCAAAGAACAATCATATGTGCTGATTCTGACAGCGTTTTAGGAAAGTCAAAGTTTTAGACAGAAAAATGCCCAGGAAACCTTCTGCAGGGTCTTCTTCCATTATGTCAGTGTTCTTGTTCTTTCTTTTTATAAAAGGGTACAGTTTTGTGAGAACTTTAGTGGGATATCATTAGGCATCTGCCTTAAAGTCCCGATTTAACACCTGTGCAATTTATGGAATGCTGCATTGAGATAGTTAAATTCCCCAAACCCTCAGTTCTTCAGAGATGGGCTAAATATCATCGCTTCTGTCTTGAACTTGGTAGAGTTTAAAAATGTAGTTTTATATCTGTTATGTTTATCCTTTAATTTCTTTTTATTATGAATATTTAGAAATCCTTCTACATCTTCAAAAGCTAGTACAAAGCCAGGTAAAGCTGAGGTTCTAAATTAAATTTGAATGAGGAAATAAATAAGAGGGTGCAGTGTACTTCAAATGTGCTGCTCCTTAATTCTCCAGACATCACTATTATAAAGCCCTTTGAAATATCCGATCTCCAATGATCATTTATCTGAAGTCTTTGTGGAACAACTTGAAATTTTGTGTACATTTCCAGTTGGAAACCCACAGTAAACCTGACATGGACCCTGTCATTTTAGAGTATTGAAGTGGAAATGTGTCTTACCCTTGCTGTTCCATGAAATGGTACAAGAATAAAGCTAAAGATGTTATTCCATGCATTTTCAGTAATAGCCACAACGATCTTTGGTCCTAGCTGGCCTACATTGTGCTTCATGCTGAAGAAGGGAGGGGCAGAGATAGAAGACAAGGAGGTAGAGGAGCCTGGCTGCTAGCATTCCTCTTCTCAAGGTTAACAATATTCTCATTTGTGAGCTAAAGAAATGGAGAATTCTGTCTGGATTCATAGGGAAGGAGTTATATTACTAGATTGTGTAAAAGCATAGTCATTCCCATGGCAACAGAGCTTTATCTGTGATGGTGATTTTGCTATTGCATCAAAGAGACACCTGTGGTTTTTATTTGTTTGTGAGGGAGGTGGCAGATCCTGGCTTGCCTACTCCATACTGGCATCAAATAAAAAGAAAAAGATAAAATACAGAAGTTAGTGATGAGAGAACAGGCGTTTTAAACTCCATGTTCTCTCTTGTTAGCCAGACGTGGTGAGGGTGTTCCTTCTTTTAACATTTAATTTAAAGCTTTCCTTTTCTCACATTTTAATGTGGTAAGTGGCTGTCTTCTATTTCTATCAGACTGACACAATCAGTCAGCTTTCAAATCCCAAACATGTTTGCAAACCATCTGTTACATTTGCTAACGCAGTGAAACAAAATATCTGGCACTTGACAGTGTTTCAGATATTAACTTTGAAACCTTATGAACTTGCTTAAATCTGCTAGTATGCTGCACTCAACTAGCCTAGGAACTTGTACACAACCTCTGCCCAAAGCCTTGTTAGCAGTTTCCTAAATGCTGTCATTAGAATGCAGAAGGCAGACAGTCACCAGCTCATCGCTTTCAACACAGAATGCTGCATTACTCTTAGAAAAAAAGGAACTGGATTTGTAAATATTTTACTAAAATTCTCTTGAACATAAACATCCGATTATCCAAATCCACACTTGAACTGTGTTGTTTGCCAGAGATCCACAAAGTGATGTTAGATGAACAGACTTTGAAGATTAGAGGAGAAGTAGCGTTTGGCGATAATTTTGAGGTTGAAGATACTTCGTGCTTAGCAAATGGGTTCGTCTCACGTATGGTGGAAAATACTGTTTGGTTTGGAAAGAGATAAGTTGTTGAGTACAGCTCTTCACTTTCCAATGATTTCTTTGCTGGAGTTCAACTTAGTAAAGCATGGGGCAAATATGTTGTAGTTTGGGACAGCCATGAGTTTTGATGATGCTAAATCCAATATATTTATGAAGTGCTCTACCATTTACAAAATATCCCATATACATTACCTCGTGTTTCTTTTGTAGTCACTCTAGAAGGAAAAAGCAGCTGTTTTCTGTTTTCTGCAGATCCAAGACAGTCTTTGAGCAGTAACAGGCTTCACTTAAAATCCAGAGATTAAATGATAAGGTGAACAATCAACCTAATTTTTCTGGATAAATAGTGATTCATGGGGCATAATCAAGTTTGAAAATTGGGAAAAGATTTTTTTTTCTGAGAGATGAAGTTTTCTGAGATGTTTTTATTATTTAAAGCAGGAAGATCTTGGGAGACTCTGGACAAGAGGTTCTCCTTACTGTTGGAAGATGAAGAATCCAAGTGTCTTCAGTCCTCTTCCCTTTACGCAGTACTTCAAAGGCTCATTGATCTGTTTCAGAGCTTCAATGTGCTCAGGGAAGCTTTGATCTTTCAGGTTGAGAAACTGAGGCTTATGCGATTGAAGTATCTTGTCATAGTTTTACAGGTGTACTTGTTGTAGACTGTGCACAAGAAATCCATATTCATCTTCTGTCTTTAAAACTGAATTCTTGCCTCAGAGGAAGCCTTAGAAGACACACTGGTAGGAACACTACACATGAGAACCTATGGTGGGTTTTTAACTAAACAAAGGAGTGATTTGTGATGGGTAGGCTTCTTTTAACAAAACACATTTGCTACATGTTACTATCGTTGGAGTATTTGTGCTGCTGCAAGTCCATCACATATCATTAGTTTACACTGTGATCCACAGATTAATTGCAGTAGCATCCCTGATGTTTGAGGCACTCTTTTTTTCCAAACTCTTATATATATATATTTTGCTGGCAGAAGCTTTGCATCCAAAACCCTACTCTGTATTATTATGCTGTGGTAACACAATATGACATAATAATGGACTGTGATAAACATTGAGGTCTGGCTTTGCATGTAATGTTGCACTCAGAAAATTCTAGAAACCCTGCGATTGCTGCTGGAAGTCACTCTCTGATGAGCAATAATAGAAAAGGAAAAGTATAACTTTGTCAGCTTCATCAGTTTACAATGTTAGGTTTATCTGATTTTGTCAGTGATACCAGCAGTTTTTGACATGTTCTCTTATTGAATTATTTCTGAATAGTAAACAGATGATGCTTAAAGTTTTTCACAAAAATGCTAAACAATAATCTCTGAATGTATATATGGAAGCACAGACAAAAGAATTATTTAATTTATGCCTCTGCAATAAATTTTTTTTCCATTCTCTAGCTTAGAAATTCTTGATATAAATCTAAGGAAATATACACTAAAATGATATCCTGAAACGTAGGGAATCCTGAGAAGAGAAATCAGAAAGTCAATATGGTGGAGACAAACTTCTCAGGGAATGGAAGACTCCATACAATGAAGTTATCAGTTCTTTTTAAATGAATGGAAAAGGTGAGCAATTTCTATCCCCCTCCCAGCAAGATTTTGTAGGTACCGACAAGATTATTTAAAGCGTCTGTGAAAATTCAAAGAAACTAGAATAAATGATTTTGAAAATATATTCGACATTATTAATCATTAGACAAAACAAATTGGAACTACAATAGGAAGTCAGTTACACTTGCTCAGAATGGGTAAATAAGATGAAGGTTAATGATAACATGACAACACCAAAGATTGCCAAGGTGGCATAGAAATACAATCTCTCACTCGGTTAGAGGGATTATAAGATGGTGTCGTTGTTTAGGAGAAGAGTTTCTCAGGAAGCTAAATATGCAACTACTTTATGGCTCAACAATTGTATTTCTTGGCATTCGTCCCAGAAATATAAAATCTTATCTCTACACAAAAATATGTACACACGTTTCTGTAAGTTTCATTTGTAATTACAAGAGCTACAAACAGCAGTTAAATGATTGAACAAGCTGCAGCACAAATATCCTGTAGAATAGTACCCAACAATAAAACAGAAGAAATCATTGGCACATCATTTTAGAGGAGTCTCTGGAAAGGTAGGCTGCATGAGAAATAGCAGTTGAAAAATTATAAAATACATAATTCTATTTGTATAGTATGTTGTAGTAGTAAAAATGTATAGAAACAAAAAGTAGACTTGCAGGGACTAAATGGGAGTAAGAGTCAGGAAGGAAGTAGTATAGTTGGACAAAGGAAAAATAAGCATGACCCTGACTTATCAATGTTAATACTGGAGATGCTGCACTGTACTATAATGTTCTCGTTTGCTTGGTGAAAACTGATCAAAGGATACATAGGATGTCTCTTTATCATTTCCTACAAAATATGTATTATTTTCTTTTGACATGAAGAAATGCAATTTCAAAAAAGGAAGAAACATCTCAGCATAATCCTATAAGATGTTTTGTTGTAACATAACCAGTGTGATGGATGCTCCATGATTTTAGTCACCTGGAATATTCCAGGCAGGTGCCTCATTATATGCCGGAAATTGTGCTTCCTTCTAAATCACAAAGACAGGAGCTCAGAGCTGTAATATGTAATATCAAGTTTAAGATTGACTAGCTTTGGGATCCAGTTTTTGATTAAGCAACAGTGTAGACAGATGTTACTGTATGTTTTAAGGAATGATGTGAGGTACAGAAAGTTAAACTGCTACTGGTTACACCAGCATCCCCTAATGGAGTGCCCTTCCAAGTCCCAGAGGCTGTGCTTCCAATCCAACTTCCTGCTAATGCACCTGGCAAGGCAAGGGGGAAGGACTGAGAACTTGGCCTTCTGCCTTGCGTGTGAGAGGCTGGAATCCTATTTTCAGCTGCTCTGAGTTTAGATGTGTCCTTAGGAAGACAACCAGCAGATGGAAGATCTCATTTTTTCTCCCTCTGTGGCTCTGCCTTTCCAATAAACAATAAGTTTCATAAAATCTCTGAAGGATTTGATTATGAGCAGAAAAAGCTCCAGAATGGAGAGAGAAACTAGACTAGTGAGTCAATATACTTATTTGATTATTTGTTAACTTTTTCTAAATAGCTTTCTGGGTTCAGTGATCTATTTATTTAGCTAGAGATAAGTACTCAATAATCAAAGCTTCAAAAATTCATACAGCAAGCAAGTTGAAGAGGAAATAAAGGGGGGGGCTAAAGAACTGCTGAAAATAAATAGAAAAAGCTCAGTGTGTATGTATTTCTTTAAGATTTATGTACATGCATGCTCTCATGAGCTTGCGTTGTTACAGATGTTCACACCCACCCACCTACCAACCCACACTGTCTTGGATCCCTAAGAGGGGAACCTGCATGATTAGCTATGACCCTGAAGGATAACTGGTAAAGTGAAGGACAATTCCTGAAAGAAAGAAAAAACATGTAAGACTGTATGGGAACTGAAAACCAGGAGATCCAATAAGTTATATATATACCATTGAAATGCTGAGGATCTCTTTGCTAGTAGGTGGCAGTAAAGGTTATGTTTTCATCTACATAAACAAAATGTTGCTAAGAAACATCTTGTTTCCAGAACATCTTGCCAGTGCTTCTGAAAGAAAGAAGTCAGGCAGCTCTAGAAGAGTGGGCAAGAGAACAAAAACAATAGGAATTTTATCCTTGTGAGTTTTAGAAATGTAAACTGCAGAACATGCATGCCTATCTGAATATTCTCCTTCAAGGTGACTGTTCGGTGTGTGGATGTGAGAGGTAGAAAAATGAAGTATTGTTATAAAAACTATGCCTTAGTTGCTGCTTGGGGAGCACAGAGTCAGTGTGAAAACCCCATGAGGGTGGTGGTCCCATTATTTGTTTCCTGATGCATTGCAAGTAACCCATGCTTTGGGAATTATTAACCGTTAAGGGTCTCATACCTTACTTCATGGTATTATTGTCATAGTTATGAGGAATCAAAGTAGCTGCCATGTTGGGGTGTTTGTGTGAGGCATTATTCTCAACACCTTAGGAATATACTGTTCGATTTAACAGTCCTTGAAAGATGTTGATAGTATTCATTTAACATCCAGAAAACTGGAAGGTTTGAGAGGGCTGTTCAGTGACCCGAGGCCACACATCAGATATTTCCAGGGTCAACAGCTTATTGAGGATATTTCTGATATAGGGTCCATGCCTTATTACTCTATGATAATGCCTGCCAATAATTCAAATGACCAAAAGAAGAATCTGTTATGCTGAATGCATAATGTAGGTTGAATTTAAAGTTTATATATGCTGAACTCTAGTTTCTGTTCTGTTTAGAAGTTGTGAATGTTTGAATTGAATGTTTCTTTTCAAATGTAAAATATGACAGGGAAATTAACTCTTGATTAATTTCTAGGTGATTTCTCCTAGGGGAAGAAAAAGTGAAAAAGTTGTTTGGGCAATTAAGACAGTTAAAACAAGGTTCAAGGAAACACGTACAGGGAAGTCTAGTTAGCTTTCCATCTACCTGTCCTTATAAACCAAGAGGGAAAGGCTCTTTTCCTTTCTGCTCCTCACACACGAATTTACTGAATGTATCAGATCTCTACTCTCAGTGGGTCACTCTACCCACTGGTGCATGTAATTGGTTTCCTTCATGCATCAGACCACTGCCCTGCATAATGCATCTGTAACGTCTTTCTGGAAAGGAAGATTCTGATGTCACATTTTTCAGAAGGCACTTCACCTTTGAGAGGGGATACTGATGGGAGGTTTTGCACTTTGGGATCTGGATCAATTTCATTTTTATTCAAAGACATCACAAGAATACATTCTGGGATAGTTCAGGTGGTTTGCATAGTAAAGTAGGATGAGTTCCTTGGGTGATTGATGCCTTATCACTTGGAGAAGATACAAGGATAAATCAGGGCTCTCATCGTGTTACACAGGAGCTGATAGACAACTATGGTTATGCAAGAAGGGCAATGCAAGCTGCTTATGGCCACTAGTCTTCTGGTTGGTCAAATTCTGAGCCTTCCAAGTTGTTAAATTTTTGAGTACTGAGGGCTGCTTCTTTAACCAAATGCAGAACTTAGCTGAGGTACAAGTGAATTACTGTCTCTAAAGAGATAGTAGAGCTTTAAAACAGAGAGCTCTTTTATGCACATGCCATCAAAATTGTGTATTATGAAAGAAATTATAACTGAAGTTCAATTTTTTATACTGAAATAAATTTTCTAATTGCATTTTATGTGAATTCTTAAAATTCTCTTATCGTCTTCTAATTAAAGTAGGAAAACAATTCCTGGGTTTCTGTAGTTTTCAAAACATACAGAAAAAGCTTTTGCTGCTTATGGTCAAATTAAGAAATAAAAGTGGTTTGTGAAACAGCTGAGAACCGGAAACTATCCTTTTAAAATGTCTAACTGGGGAGGAAACAGGTAGTGCAGAAATTGGTAGGAAATGGGATGATGCTAATATATAATTGTATGTGGAAGGTATAGTTTTAAAGCTGAACTGAAATAAAATAGGTGTAATTCTGAATGGCAAGAAGCGGAGGTGGAAGTATTAAAAATGTAATGGAGAGCAAGGAAAATCTATAGAGTGAAGACTGCACATATGTGCTGTATTTATATAATCCTGCTTGCACGAAATGTAACGAAAAGGCAGATTTATAAAGATGGAAAGTAAGATTACAGGTTAAGTCTGGAAAAGGAGGGTGGTGGTTGGAGACAAAGGGAGTGACTTCTAATGGGTGATCCATTTACCTTGCCAATGGTTTCAGATACAAATAGCATAAGCAATTAGGTTTAGGAAATGAATATTGAGGGGCCACATGCATGTTTACTACAGCAAGTCTATCTGTGGTATCTTTTGTGTGTCACTGTTTATGGATGTAGCCACTGTGGGTTGTGAATACCTCATACGTAGTGTTGTCAATAGTAGGCATTTCATGAATGAAACAAAGCACTGAGGCCAACCAGAAATGGTTTTATTTCTGAATTTAGTGTCTTAGCAACAGCATTCAACTTCTCTTCAAGTTAGGTGAATTAGAACAGTTAGTGGATGTTGTTTGATGTTCATTTTTTAATCTTTAAAAGAAAGTATGACACCTGCCCCAACTTCTACTTATTCCCAAGTCTTACCTCGAAAGATTATTTATTGATTTATATTTCTTGTTTATTTAAAAGAGATAATTCTCATCTGTTTATTCCTTCTCTAAATGTGCAATAGCTGCAATCCAGAGTTCCCACCTGGGTGGCAGGCACACAATGCTCTTTCCATCATGACTGCCACCAAGGGTGGTCCAGTAGGAAGCTGGCCTTAGAAGGTGGAGCTGGGGTTGAATCCAGCTTCCCTGGTGTGGGATGTGGGTGTTCCAATTATTATTTTCACTTCCAGAATAAAATGCCTCCTCCAACCAGAGAACCATTATTCAGAAGTGTGGGCTTCCAAATTTCTCCCTCATTGCTATTTCATCATATTGTGTAGCCTGTTTGCCTTAGGACATAGTATTCAATCGTTTTTCTTCATGGTCTCTCTAAATCACATGTTATTTAAAATAATTTACAATAAAATAATTTACAACATTTACAATAAAATAATTTACAATATTTACAATAAAATGATTTAAAATATTTACAATAAAATATTTACAATAAAATAATTTACAATATTTACAATAAAATGATTTAAAATACTTATAAAGTCTATTACTTTTTTAAAGATTTATTTATTTTATTACAAAGTCAGATATACAGAGAGGAGGAGAGACAGAGAGGAAGATCTTCCATCCGATGATTCACTCCCCAAGTGAGCTGCAAAGGGCCGGTGCTGTGCTAATCCAGAGCCAGGAACCAGGAACCTCTTCCAGGTCTCCCACATGGGTGCAGGGTCCCAAGGCTTTGGGCCGTCCTCAACCGCTTTTCCAGGTCACAAGCAGGGAGCTGGATGGGAAGTGGAGCTGCCGGGATTAGAACCGGCACCCATATGGGATCCCGGGGTGTTCAAGATGAGGACTTTAGCCGCTAGGCCACGCCGCTGGGCCCAAGTATATTACTTTTAATTAAAAGGAATTGCTGTAGACACTACAATACACATCAAGTGAACAAGTCCCAACTGAGTGTTGCTATATCATCTGGCTCTTACGAGGTCTTGCTTTCTTTGTGATAATTGTTGCATAACTGTCATTGGTCCAGGAAAAGGCCTCTAGGTTGTACTGATAGAATTAAACTAGAAGCTGGTACACTGCTGGTGAGTTGATACTTGTATATGATGCTGTTGACCCTGACCAGACTTTTCTACCTACCTCTTTTCACAGTGTAACTGTAGTTGCAGAACTGGAACTTGCTGCTCAGCGCGACCCTGAAGCTTCACTGGTAAGTCCTAGCCTGTAATGGAAAGCAGGATAAGAGGGTGGCAATGGACAGCATTTTAGAAACAAGACAAGGAAGGTGTTAATGGTTACAGTTCTGAGCAAATCAGCTTGGTCTCTAGCTGGGAGCCAAGAGAATGTGTAACAGCCAAACACAGAAGCGTGGGCAAGTGTCTCCATTTGTTGGTTCTTTGCACTGAAACTAGGCTTATTTCTGTGCTATAAAAGTCTGCTAGTAGACAAGTCTTCTTGGGCATTTTAAATGACAGCTTTCCATGCTTGTTGTAGATGTGTGTGTGTACACTAGAATGTTGAGAAAGTCATCATGGAATAAAGTCGATGAAAGTGGCTTGTGAAAAGCAAAGCACTATAATCTATTATATGTTGAATCTTCCATATATTGATTTAGTTTTTCTACCTTTTTTTTTTTTATCATCACTTTGCTTAGCTAATTGTTGTAATCTTCCTTAATGTGTTAGCTAATAATAGCTGGAGGTATGATCTCTCCCTGGAGTGTCTAGTTATATATCCTCATGTTTTTGATTGTAATTATTCTTTTTCTAAGATATTTAAAGTAATATATACTCATTATTAAAATTAGAAAGTAGAATAGTGATGAAAATAGTTATCTATACCAAGATAGTCATTTTATGCCATAGCTTTCAGTTTTTTTTTTGGTGTTGACACTAATATATAAAATATTAATGAGTAAATTTCACACATTGTGATCATCTTGCATATTAATTTGGAATATTGCTTTTTCATTTATGATGAAATGGACAGAATTTTATCTTGTAGTTAAATGTTCCTCAAAAATATCTTAATGACTTCTAAAGGTTTCATCTAAACATAATTTTAAAATTAAATCTCATATCCTTCAATTTTTATTAGTTATTATTTTTAAAACTAATTAAAATATCATATCATAAGCTTTCTGTTTTATCTTAAATTTCTGCTTGTCTTTGGAACCAAGCTTTAGGATAGCATTGCAAATTGCCAGATTGTCATATTGTGTCTTTATTTAGTGAATTATTTTTAAAATATAGAGGTACATAGGTCAATATTCTTGAAGAGAAAAGTAACTTAATATGAAATGAAAAATTGTAGTTTTGTAAAGAGCAGAGATGGCAAAAGGTATAGTGAGGAAGATCTCCCATATGAATAAAATCATAGTCTACCCTCTAAGAAGGCATATTATACTTTTTTAGCTTAATCCTAGTTTATCTGAATTAATAGAAATGCTTGTGTGTTCTGCAATGACTGTGCGTGCATCTCCTTTGTATGGCTTTCCTCACACTACTAATTCACGTGTGTAAATTAAAAGTTTCGGGCCCGGCGCTGTGGCCTAGCGGCTAAAGTCCTCGCCTTGAAAGCCCTGGGATCCCATATGGGTGCCGGTTCTAATCCCGGCAGCTCCACTTCCCATCCAGCTCCCTGCTTGTGACCTGGGAAAGCAGTCCAGGATGGCCCAATGCATTGGGACCCTGCACCCATGTGGGAGACCTGGAAGAGGTTCCAGGTTCCCGGCTTCGGATCAGCGCGCACCGGCCGTTGTGGCTCACTTGGGGAGTGAATCATCGGATGGAAGGTCTTCCTCTCTGTCTCTCCTCTTCTCTGTATATCTGACTTTGTAATAAAATGAATAAATCTTTTAAAAGAAAAGTTTCAGGCTTATGCATCAATATCCAAATTGCACTGTCTTCCTCTCTTTTAAGACTTTGACTCTTTCCTCTACTGTGAGCACATGAACTTGCATAATTTACTTTTTTAGGTCGTGCTATATAGTTGAGCTTACAGATCCTAAAGGTGATAGTATGTATTGCTTATTTATTGCAATTGCCTGTGGCTGGGTTTGGAAGCTAAATATGAACAGAGTAATACTATTTTGAAATTATGGCCTTGAATATTATCTCATATTTTGCTAATATGGTGATGTTTTTCACTTGCTCTCAAGGTTAAGGTGTCTAATCCTCCTGCTGTACCCTCAGAAAGTACCTGTCCTGATATATATGTTGTTTGCCACAGTGTGATCATAAGTACGTAAAGATGGGGAAAATAATAACTCTGGCATTCTTGACCTAGTGTTTACTTTCTGATGACTCTAGCCAGGTAACTCTCTGAATCTGGCTCCAAGTTTTTCTTGTCTCTGGCTTGTTATACTTCTCTACTCAGCATGTGAATCATGGTTTACTTCAACGTGTATAGGAGCATGGTTAAAATGATAGACAAAATGCATACTCCAAATGTGACAGTAGTGATCATCTGTTCATGAGCTGTATTACAGCTAAATAAACTTTTATGTTTTCTCTGACTTAGGTTTCACAATTGGCTTAGCTCATTACATGTACCTTTAATGATTCTATCCTATTTTAGCTACTTAGAATGCCTTTTACCTAAAGGGCCATTGGAATACTGATAGAAAGTGACAATTAAATGATAATCTGATATCAAAGGGTTCAAATGGGTCCATTCTTCGTTTATGGGTCTAGGCATCTGCTTTTGTGTTTTCCCTGTTATTTGAGTTTTGTTGCTTTTTTTACCTATGGATCTGATTTTATGATGTAGGGCGTATAGTGTTTCTCTGGTTTTGATAATTCTTTAGCTGCTGTATTTGTTCTAACTCAGGGTTAACAGAGCGAGCACAAGAGAGAAAGAGCTAATTTTTCACATGTACCACCCAAATGACCACCATAGCACCTGGATAAATCCCAGTACATGAACCTAAAGCTCATTCCATGTCTCCGCAGTGGGTTCCAGGGATCCAATTACTTGGGCCTTCAGTGTTGCCTTGAAGAGTATGCATTAACAGGAAACTAGAGTAGGAGCCAGAATCAAGAAGCAAAATTTAGGAACTCTGATATTAAATGTTAACATCTTGTTGGCTAGGCCAAATGCCTACAATTAAGTTTTGCTTCCTAGCAAGACCAAACCAGCCCCATGGTCTGAACTCAAGATGTAAGTCTTTGGTGTCTCCTGTCTCCAAAATCAGCCTTGGCTGGCACTTAGTCTCTGGATTTTTCACCACCCAGCTTGAAGGAAAAATCTGGAAGAAATTTTATAAATATACAATAACTCTCGAAAGAAAAACACAAGAGCTGCTGTTTGTCAAAGTTTGCTCCCTCAGTTATCATTGCGGATGTTTTGACTCGGAGCTGTAAAGTCAACATAGCACCATTCATCGTTAACCTGTATGTTCAATCGCTCAAAGGATACACATCCTACAGTCTTGGCAGGCAGTTTTGGTGGACTCCGACATTAACATGAATTCATTTCAGTTAAGCTATTTAAATGCTAGGGATAATATCTCCTTTTAAAGCTTCTGAAATTTAGTGTATGGAATAAATACACTCACTACATGGTAAGATAATAAAACACTCTCTGAATCCAAGTGTAGGTTATTCATACCTAGTTATGTTGAGTGGCTACATTTAAAAAGGTTCCACAGTGTAGGTAGAATTTTGCATGAACCTTTAAAAATATGTGAACAACTGTTCAGTATTGGGTTGGTGGAAAGAGTTGGGAAGATGGCTCCATGGTTGAGAACAGCTGAGCAGAGTAAGAGCTGAAAGACAGGTTTAATGACTTCACCAGTTTGTATTGATCTGAGCAACTCATTTTGAATCCTGTTATTGATCCTTAACTCCTACACTGTAAGTTTTTGTTCTAGATGCCATCCACTCTTTAGGTTGTTCAGCTTAGATCCCTGCCATTTCTTCTTTGTTTTGTTTTCTATGAAATATGCTCAATCTCAAAGCTTCAAGATATTTAATACTGCTTACATATTTTTCTCACAAACCTCACCAAAAATGAGGAGTATCGTAATAAGTACCTTAATAAAAAAGTTTTTAAAAACATTGCATTTCTGCAAGAGTTAGTATAAATCTGCTTCAAAGGTCTGGAAAGTGGCTATTTTTGGCCTTACAAATTATACATTGTCTTGCAACAACTCAATTTTAGCCTTGTAGCACACCTACTGCACTGAGTGCATGTGGGTATATTTGGGCCCAGGATGGGCTGAATTTGGCTCACAGCCCAGGTAGTAGTTCGTTAACCCTTATATTAGATGATGGAAAAATTGCTGAAGAATTTGGCTGTGTTAAAGCAGATGTGGGAATTGAAAGAGTGTTATAGTTTGGACACATTCCAAAGAAATTGGCAACATATATACTGTTTGTTGTCTTACAACTTTATGTTTCCTCATTAACAAAATATAATCACTTATAAGAATAAACAAAAGCAAGATAATCTTTTCTTATGAAACATAGATGTATCTAACATCATTATATTTAAGAAATATATATTGAGCCTTCACTGCTGTTTTAGATATCCAAAAGAATAAGGAATGCTCTTGCTTCTAAAAATGTTACTCATTAATAGTAGAATATGGCAAGTTCCAAAATAGAAATGAAAATATAATTTATGGACATGTGTGTTAAAGAAATATTCTGCAAATGGATCGTATCATTGTTTTTCTCATGAGTGCTTGATAGAGAATTAAAAGTCTAGTTGGAATTAAGGAGTGAAAAACAGGAATATTAGAGACAGACAAAATGGGACATGAGAGAAATAGTCTGCTAATAATTCCCCTTGTATCCTTAAATCATGTTTAAAGATTTCTCTGTGTTTTCCCCTATATTGATTTTCCACCTCTTACCAATACAGCTAACGTTTTTGCTACATTCTTACCAAACTCTTCTCCTAAGCAACCCAAGGCAAAGGATGTTCACCATTGTATCTGTAACTCAAACTAGAAACCTGGAACATTTCTCTTCTTCAGCTCTTGCAGACTCACCATTCTCAAAGTTTTGTAGAAACATTTTTTTTCTCAGTTTTTACATAGTTTATTCATTTGCCTCTTTCAGGTCTCAGTTACTACAGATTCAGAGACTGTGTCATACAACCCATTTTGCTTATGGATTTTATAACAATATGTACTGCCTAATCACCTATTAGCCTGAGAGTCTTTGGAGGCACAAGTAGGCTGGTGAGTTCACTGTGAATATCCAGCACCTAAAACAGTGCCTGGCAGTTGTAGGTATTCATTGGAATACTTAACTCTATCACTATTTCAGAGATTCTCAAAGATAAGTGTATGTGTACGTTGTAAGTGTGAGATTTTGAGAAATGCTACCTGTGAATTTGAAAGTTATTGGTACAGAAATAGTTGACAGTTAAAGGTAGTAGTTGAGGTTATAAAAGGAGTTAAGAATTGAAAAACAATCTATTGTGCTTTGGGTAACTTTAGCCACTTTGCTTTTCTATTTGTTTCTAATTTGTGGATAATATCATGTACCTTGGAGACATAAAATAGCACTTTCAGAGACCTTGACACATACTAGGATCTCCACAAATATTATTTCCTTTCCTTTTCCAATGATAAAATATTTCACTCCTGTGAATATAAAATAAATATAAAATTATATCACATGAGAATAATAAAATCTCTTACAATAAACATTTATTCAACTAACTCCCGTTTGTCTTCCATGAATATCAAGTTTTATCTTTCTGAAATGGAATTTATGATGTAAAGCGGATTAGTCTTGGAAGAAATAAAACAGATAAGTAAGATTATAATAATGATATATAAAATGAGCACAAATAAAAACATGTTGATTTTTCTGAGAGCTTGGCTCTTCCTGTAGGATCCAGCCTGGGTGTAATAGGGCCTAGAATCCTTCCTTAGCCATTCATTAGGAAGTGGCATTTGATCATTGACATCTCTCCTCTAAATCATAGTTGCTCACCAGGCAAGTGAAGATTGTAAACCCCGTCCTTCAAGATTATTGCTAGGTGTCAGATGGGTCAAAGTAAAGATTTTGAGCTATTCCAAGGAGGGTTTGCCATTCGTTGTTGATCATAGGAAATTCTTCCATAAGGCAACTGCAGAAAGTAGAGGATTTATCAAATAGCATCATCCCAACAAAGGATTTAGGGAGGAGAGGAGTTACTCAAGTATCTCTCTTTCTCAAGGTTCCTGCCATCTTGAACATTTTCTTCAGAAATAAAGCCAAAGCCTCAATTAACTAGAGTCCTTAATTAAATAGAACCTTTAGGCATGCTACTCTTCAGAGAATGAAGAAAATATTAAGAAAGCAAGCCAGTAACAGAGTCAGAAGAAAAATTGCTGTAGGCTATGCCTTGGAGATAATACAACTCAAATCAATCTTTGACGTCTTTTTTTCCTTTTGATTTCCATTTCTGTACTATACAGATAATACTGAAAATGGTGATCCTTTGACAACACGAAAACATCATCAAAGAATGTTTCAGTTTCACTGTGTATAGACTATAACAAAGGCAACAAAATAGGTTTTCCCAAAGATTTTTGACTGAGATCTGGAAAAATGCTGTTTTAACCCAATTTCGTTAAAACTTTGATTAACACTAAAGAAAGAATGGGCAATAAGAATTATAAGGAGATGGATTATGAAATAATTTAAGAAGAGAAGTTATCTTTCACTTTATCTCAAATCCGAAGTCTTGCTTTCCCGTTATTGCCTGTGGATTTAAAAATATACTGTAGTATTATTTTAAAATGTAATTTTTAAAAAGTTCCCATTAATGTTTGGTAGTTTGGTGAAATAATCATTAGGTTGAATGTCCTTGAAAAACTAAGGATGATGCCACTTTGAAATAACAAATAATATGATTTGTAAACTGTGGCTGGGAATTTTTTTTAATATTCCCATTGCATGCAATGTTTATTGAGTTTTTTTTGCCTGTCACAATCATTGAATGTTTCTTTTCCAATCACAGACTTCTGCTTTTTTTTTGCAATAAAGATACTCTCAATTATTGTGTCTCTTCAGAGGTTTTATAAAAGATTCATGTGTAGGTCAAAGAGTCCTGAACTTTTAAATTTATTTTTGAATTAAGCTCAAGAAGCACAGCAATAAGTTCCAGTCAGCTACTCCAGCAGGTGGCTCCCTGGTACTGCCTACTGATTTATGACTGCCCGCTTCAAAGATTTCAAAAATTGTCAGTGTAAGTAATAAAAACTAAAATGTAAAATTTTCAATGCGCTTGAGTTCCCAGACTCACACCTACTAATAAGCTGCAACCCTAGTCCCAGTTCACCACAGGATTTCATTGTGAAGGGACTCTCTCATGTACAGAGCAGATGACACAAGGAAATCTGTTAATCAACAAAATGCCAACCAAGTGGCTACCTTTGTGATTAAGGCGTAGGGGTGGGGAACATTAGTGGGATTGCCATGTGATATAAATAGGAATGACCATGACCCAAGGGACCCTTTTCCTCTGGCTTGTTTACTCAAAGAACAAAAATTCTTGGAGCACTTTGCATTGTTATGAATCATTAGGACGCATAAAGAGTCAGGATTGGAGGCTGCCTCTTTTTATCCTTGTTCTAAGATGAGTGTTTTTCTGTCTCTGCCTCAAATCCTCAATAAAGACACAATTACATAAACATATGTACTTGTGTTTTTTGTAACTTCCTCATTGTGTTATGAGAGACATTGTGATAGAAAGTCAGAAGAACGAAAATAGAGGTTTTCTTTCACTTGGAGTGGCTACTGACCCTGTCATCTGGGGTGACATTCTGAACTGGATTTTTCATCTAGAAAGTTGAGTTTGCAGATATTAATCTGGAAGATTGTTGGAAGGGACAAGTTTTGTGTGTGTGAAATGCTTGGCATATAGTAGATATCTAGCACATCATAGTTTTTATTCTCAGAAGCAATCATCAGAATCCCATTAATGAGAGAAAAAGTTATTCTCAGAGTTTAACAAACTGTCACTTCTGTTCACATAACTACTTTATCTGTGATCCATTTCTTTTTGTTACATTCATTCATACTCTGTTGCTGCCAAGCAGAAGTGAACAAAGCTGGACATCTCTACCTAGGGAATTCCTTTGTTGGTCATGTAAGAGCTTATTTTTCTTTCTTTTTCTTTCAACAAGTTGCTAGCATGCTTATGAACATTCACAAGTATAAACTTTAGCTTTGGGATACAAAAAAATGACTTAGAAGTTCCTCAGATTGATGTGTGTTTGCAAATCCCATTTTTTTTCATTCATTACCACTGTACTCAGGAAAACAACCATTGCTCAAATAATCTGGTCATGAAATACAAGGCCAACTACTACATTGTAACAGCTTTGAGAGGAACTAGTGCCCTACGTTTTCTGCTAACTAATAGTTCCTCTTCAAAGAAAGGTAATAGTATATAAGTTGACACTTTAGTTCTTTAATTTTGTATTTATGTGTCCACAAATAATTTTCTGAATCACACTTAGACAACAGATATATTTTATTTTTCCCACATTTTTACTTGTAAAATAATTTTTAAACAAAAGTTTAAGAAAATTACAAAAACCAAAGCAAAATGGAAAATTTGGAAAGAGATCTCACGTCTATCCTTCACGTTTCTAACATTTGCCAACATTTTATTATAGATCTTTCTTTATTGATGATGATTTTAGTTGGGTCCTATACATATTTCTCCTATGATTGACATATTTCAAAATATGTCAATAGATGATCAGTGATCATAATACAAAACTTTCTTGTGTTTTCAGATTGGTCATTGTAAATTATTTGACTCCTTTGTAAATCTGCATTGTGTGTTGTCTGTAACCTTAGATCCATCTGGAAGAGATAACCAGGTGTTATTTTCCAGTAGAATGATGAAGGTATGACTCAGCAGATTAATTCTGAATTGTTCTTTGTTTTCACATATCAGATATTTCTTGGATCAAGCCTTTTTTAAAGTCTAAGGATCAATGGTTAACTCAGAATCATCCTGTGTATTTTTAAAGGTAGCATATTTTCCCCTGAAACATCTCAGAACCATTAGTTCATCCTGGATAAAAGCTGCTTTTTATGCAGACGGTTAATGCTAAATATATATGAATAATTTACAATTGTGCTGCTCTTAACAGTAAGTTTCTTTTATAACTGCTATATATGGAAGGATTTATTTTCTGTGCTTCTTGGTATGTAAGGGAAAATGAAAAGGGATGGTTATCCTTTTGTTTACCAGCTGTGATAATTATGTGCTGATACTCTTGTATCTTGAAGCCAAGAAATAAAATGAACTAAAATTAGGTTTAGGTAGAAGACTAATTTGAATTAAATCTCTGATACTGATCTAGTACTTTGATAAAAATCTTCAACCTTCTGTGACTTATATGAGTCTGGGTATGGGTAGACATGCTCATTATCTTAGGCATCTCACATCCGATTTACTAAGAAAACATAACATGGAAAGTTGTGTTGGAAGGTAAGAGGACCAAATTGAGATGAGGGATTATCGTAATGGGTGTTGGAACCCTTGAGGATGGAACATTAGAAACGGAGTAGGAAAAGGGCTCAACTTGCTTGAGAACAAAAAATGATTTAACTCTGCATTGAGAAAAGGAAATGAACAACTCGTGGACATCAAACTCACAGGTACCCAAGGCATTGTAACAGAATTTCCCCAGCAGTATTTCCTTTATTAAAAGATAACTTATGTATATACATATTTAACTATTGATATATTTGTCCTTTGGGATTGACTTACTTCACTGAGCATAATGGTCTGTAGTTAGGACCTTTTGGTTGCAAATGGTAGAATTTCATTCTTTTTAATGACTAAGTGGTATTCCATGGAGTAGATGTACCACAGTTTCTTTATCTACTCGTCTCTTGAACGGCATCTGGGTTGTTTCCATATCTTTGCTATTGTGGATTGTGCTGGTGTAAATATAGGATTACAGATCCTCCAGAAGAACTATATCATACAGACTGTCATATCAAGATGTAAAGATACAATGCAGTATGCATCTCTACTCCCAATGAAACTCTTAAATATATTTTGACAGTAGGATGCTGGACTCTGCCATCTCCATATCTATAATGTCAAGATACACTTAAATAGCTAAATGGTGGGCTTAATGACTGTTTTCGGAAGGAATATATTATTGTAACAAAACAGGGAAAATTAGTGGGAGGATGGAGGAGGGGAAATTCAAGAGCCCTTTGGAAATTCATCATAAAGTAAATAAATGAATTATTTTTTTAAAAAAAGATAACATGTAACAGAGTCATATTTGAGCAAAACTAATTGTAGTTTCTTGCAATAGCCAGAACCTCTTTCATAAACCAATCATAGTATGTAGTATATATTTCCCCAGAATGTCTTAAAAGAAGTGTTTATTATCATCTTTTTAATATTCAGTACTGTGACGCTACAACAAAAAGTCATTTATAGCATCTCCTCTGCCCCAGAGGAAAACCCAGAATTAAGCAATTCCTGGCAGATTGTTTACAAGAAACTAAACAAGGGAAATCACTGGATCTGAAGCTTTTCCGTTGCTCATCAGGTGTTAATTCAGTGACTTAAGCTGCATTGTGTTGTAAACAAGGATGCTTCTGGCTAGAGGTGACTTCAAGCCAGGAGAAAAAAAAATGTTAAAGCGTGAAGGCAGAAGTAGTTCATGCCAGCTATCCACTCCTGTGTGAAGGAAGGTCATTGGTGTCAGCTAGGCGTCAACACCCTGTCAAGTCAATTTGTTTTCCTTTTTCTGATGTTGTTGCTCTCTCCTTTGGATCACCAGATTTAGTTCTAGAGCATCGAAGTCAATGGTTAAATGTAAAGTTAAAAGAAAAGGAAGTAATGGGCCCGGAGGCGTGGCCTAGAGGCTAAAGTCCTCGCCTTGAAAGCCCTGGGATCCCATATGGGCGCCGGTTCTAATCCCAGCAGCTCTACTTCCCATCCAGCTCCCTGCTTGTGGCCTGGGAAAGCAGTTGAGGACGGCCCAAAGCATTGGTACACTGCACCCGCGTGGGAGACCCGGAAGAGGTTCCAGGTTCCTGGCTTCGGATCGGCACGCACCGGCCCGTTGCAGCTCACTTGGGGAGTGAATCATCGGATGGAAGATCTTCCTCTCTGTCTCTCCTCCTCTCTGTATATCTGGCTGTAATAAAATGAATAAATCTTTAAAAAAAAAAAAAAGAAAAGGAAGTAAAATAAAAATAAAACCAAATCCAGAAAGTGGATTATCTCCCTAGGTGAGCATAATGTATTTCAATCACACAAACGGTTTGCATTCTTTGTTTCTGGTCCTATGTGCAACCCATCCTCTGATTTTTGTGTTTAATGTTGCAGTTCTATCTCAATGTATTCTAAGCAGAAGTTATTGAGTTGTAATACCATATTATCTTCTTGGAAATTCACTATCAGATAACCATGGAAATATTTCACTTTTTTTTTTAAGAATTATTTGTTTTTATTGAAAAGGCAAATCAGATGTACAGAGAGAAGAAGCAGAGATAAAGATCTACCATCCACTGATAAACTCTCCAAGTGGCCGCAATGGCCGGAATTGAACTCATCTGAAGTCAGGAGCCAGGAGTTTCTTCTGAGTCTCCCTCGTGGGTACAGGGTCCTAAGAGTTGGGGTGGTCCCTCTACTGCTTTCTAACGCCACAGCAGGGAACTGGATGGGAAGTGGAGCAGCTGGGACATGAACTGGTGCCCATATGGGATGGATCTGGGTTTGCAAGGGGAGGATTTAACCACTGAGCTATCGCACGAGGGCCAGAGGGATATTTCACTCCTTGAAGCTTTTCAATGTCTACATTCTATATCAGTTAATTAGCAACTTTAACTTCTTTTTCAATGAATTAAAAAAAAGTTACTGCCTTATATTGTCACACTTGCATTTGCTGTCCAATAAGTAAGTTGTAACACGTCTACAATTTGAAGTCAGTGTAATCCAGGAGAGCTGTATTTCCTAAAGCATAACATTGACCTATAGATACCCATTTTAAACAATTGTTATGTTTAATAAGATGATTTATTTAAAAGTCCTTTGATCACAACAAGCTGTTTTCTCCCTCTGTGGCTCCTTGATAACTTAAGACCAACAGAGGATACCTGCTTTTGTGATTTTCACATACCATTAGCTGCAAAAATCAGAGATAGCTAGGATATGATACCCTAAACTATGGATATATGTTGTTTTGGGGGGGGGGTAGATAAATAGATACATTCCCTTTAAAAGAAACAGTTTGGTGGAGAAATTAATTTCAGTTCTTTAAGGGTCAGAAATATTACAGAAGACTAATCCAAAGGAAAGCTTTCAAATAGATTGCATGGATGTTCATCTGCTGTTTTTAGCAGGTATTGCACATGTCCGTACCGTATGGCAGATGCCTGAATAAAACTATCCTTATATTCATTTACTTCTTTAAGGAAAGGTTCATGATTATTCATTTTTGTATCTCCAGCACCTGGCAGGTACATGACACCTGGCATATATTGTCACATATTTTCCTGCAGAGAAAACTATCCAAAAAATAGAAACCTAGAAGGTACAGGTTGTGTTCAGGAGTTGGTACTATTGGCTATGTAATTGGAACTAAAATCAAATTGGAAATGGTCATCAGTGCCTGGCAAGTTATTGGAAACCAGTCTTGTAGATAATCTTAACCAGAAGGGATAAAAAGCTCTATTGAGCCAAGGATGTAGAAAACACAATCCTTCATTTTATTAAATTGCCACTCTATTTAATTTAAGAATATATTGGGTCAGTTTACATAGCTCCATATTCTAGTATTTTTTTATAGTGATGTTACATTTAAGTGTCTAAATTACATTTAACTATTTATATTTGCACCAAAATTGAGGATGGCTCATTGGACTAAATTGTTGGCAAACAAGCATTATAGCTTTTTTTTTTAAATATAGGCCAAGTTTAACTAATGAAGGGGCTTGGATTTAAATTGGTTTCTAATTATAAGGCAAGCAATAAGGAATGAAGTGCACATTTACAATTAAATCGGAGGTGTATTTTAATTACACCTGTTGCCCAAACTGCACAGTTGTGATAATAATTTTCTTCCTATGCTCTAAATCCTTCAAGTGTTCCCAGGTAACTCATAGCTAATGCACTGAAGCCTATCTCTGGACCATCTATTATCAGTCTTTTGAGTCCAGGATAGAGCCTTAAATGAGAAAAAAATCAATAAATCCCCCCCCCCCCCATTTCCAACATGTTTTGTGTTTCGGTTCTATTTGTGGTACACACACACACACACACACACACATTTTTTGGTAGTACTGCCTTTTCAGCCATATTGCACCTCTGACATTTTAGGACGTTTTAACTGTAAATGTTAAGGTCCATAATTAGAAAAGTCATTGATAAAATTGGATATATTTTTTATTTAACAGTGCATTAACTGCTTGGCTAAATGTTTGCCAATTTGTTTTACTTAAGTGAGATTTCAGATCCTTATAGTTTGGCTTATAAATAGTTGTTTCAAGATGGAATTGTGGGTGGAATACATGTTTTCGGATGTAATTGTATAATGATAAACTCAGAAGCAATGCTTAAGGCCAAGGTCTCCTTCTTAACACAGGTGTTGCTTCTGTGGTCTCTATGATGCTTAACCTTTCGTTTTTGACTACAGTGGGGGCATTTGTCTCCACTGCTGTGTGAACCTATCAAGATGTTGTGGAAGGCATTTTGTAATCTAGTGGAAGACACAATAAGCCCATAAGAATGGTTACTTTAGTCATGTAATGGAAGGGCAGGAGTTAACTGGAACTTTTAAAGTAGGTTTTTTTTTTTTTTTGCCTCAACTACAATGTTTAGTTTCTTTCATATAAATATATTTAGCACTGTCATGCATTCAGTGTCGATTCAAAATAGACTTTAAATAAGTTACTGATTTTTTTCCCTTTAATTAAAACCTTTCATTTATTTCTATAGTCTTTATTTTTTTTAGAAAACATACTCAATATGTTCTTTTAAAAAAATCATTGAAGAAGTGAATTTGAGTGAGAGAAGAAGTAGAGCAGGAAGGAAGACAGAGAGAGAAAAAAAGAGACTGAGATCTTCCATTCTCTGGTTGACTCCCCAAATGGCCCCAGTCGTAATAACTAGGGCTGAGCTGATCCGAAGCCTGGAGCCAAGTGCTTCTTTCTGGTCTCCCATGCTAGGACAGGAGCCCAAGCACTTGGGCCATTTTATACTGCTTTCCCAGCCATGTAATCATAAAGCCAGAGCAGAAGTACTGTTACCAGGACTCTAAAAGGTGCCCATATGGGTTGCCAGCATCATAGATGGAGGTATAACTTATTGTGACATGATGTCATCCCTCATGCCTTATCTGGAAACTTGATTGTTTTAATTATTGAAACTCAGTATATTACACAGTGTAACAATGATAATGTTTACAAATTTCCAAGAATTATTGAAATCCACTTTTTAAAACAAATATTTTGAATAGTTAGCAGTGATATTTAAGGCGAAGACCAATTTTTTGTCTCGCTGAATGGTCTTTGTAACTTTGGTGAAAAACAGTTGTTCATAAATATATGAAATTTTTCTGAACTCTTTATGATATATTTTTTTGTTGATGGCAATACTAGATTATCTGGTTATCTATTGTTTATAATAACTTCTGAAGTCAAGTAGTATGTCTTTCAATGTTTTATTTCTGTACCAATTTGTCCTGATCCTTTACATTTCTATATGTACGTTACAAATAGCTTTTTTAAAAATAGGCTGCTTGAGTTGTAATTTGGATGAAATAGATCAACGTAAAGAAATAATATTTTGAAAAAATTGAGTTTTCCAAAATATGAATTTTTATTTCTCTTCGCTCTCTACTCTTAGTTATTACTGGAAGGGTTGAATGGTATTATTTTGTCCTTCTTTTCCCAGAAATCTTAGATTTCCTTCCCTGCCCTACATCATTCTCCACCTTTCAGTAACACTTTGTTTAGTTTATCACTCTTCAGCAACCTCTTCTCTAAGCCTTTCAAGCGCAATTCTCACCTGGCCTTAATTCACTTCTCAAATTGAGCTGATTGATTTCAAGACATCACAGTACTCCAAGGCTCAGTCCTGTATCCCCCATTTTTCTACTTCATATTCTCATTAAGAATTCTGTGTCTTCAAATATCCTTTACTTGCTGACATTTCTAAAATCTGTGTCTCCAATATGACCACTCTAATGAAATTGATTTATATGAGTATGTTAATACAGATACAAATAAAATCTTATTTGAATATTCAAGTTTGTCTAAAATCCAACATATCTATTTTCTAGATTTGTTCCATTTCAGTGAAGTCTAACACAATGTACTCTGTTCTTTAATCCTTTTAACCAAGAATTATTGTTGACTTTTCTTTTGTCCCTCTGTCTCATTCCTCATTCACCTTGTTTGCTTCACCTGTAGATTTTATTCCGAAGCTATATGCTTCTTATTTTTTCATGTACTTCAGCCTGAACTAAATCATAATTATCTTTTTACCATGGTTGCTAAGTTTCTCTGTATCAACTCTTGGACTTTTATATTCCTTTTTCTGTACAGCAACTGCAAAAGGTAGGGCCTGTGCAATTGCCTAGTGGCTAAAGTACTCACCTTGCACATGCTGGGATCCCAAATGGGCATTAGTTCCTGTCCTGACTGCTCTACTTCCCATCCAGCACCATGCTTGTGACCTGGGAAAGCTGTGGAGAATGGCCCAAAAAGCTTTGGGATCTTGTAACAGCTTGGGAGACTCAGAAGAAGCTCTTGGCTTTGGATCGGCTCAACAATTTCTCTCCTTAAAACACTACAAAAGGAAATCAATGTAATCATATATTTCTCCTCTTAAAATGCTCTAAAAATTTCCCATTGTAATTTGGATAAGATTTCTTTTGTGTAAAATTCAAATTTGTCATGTGATCTGGCTTTAGATAAGTACTTCTGTCTTTGACTTGCTCTCTGTATCGAAATCTCATTCCTTGACTTGACTGAGTTCATCCTTCTCTTTGGATCTTGGCACCTGTTTTCTCAGCCTTCAAATCTGAGCCTCTGATTTTCCTAGATATAGCCTTCTTTCAAAGGCTGAGTACAAATACCATTTCTTCAGACTCATTGCCTGCCCAGCTAAATTAGTTCCACATTACTCAACTTAATTAAATATTTTGAATCCAATATTTGTTTGAACTTATATTGATCATTTGTTATTCTTGTTAATCTTCTGTCTCAATGTGAAATTAAACTCTAGAATAGCCCTTAATTGTTTAATTCCTTGCCCCATTTCCACAGGAAAAATTGGTGTATTTTTGATAGATATTAAATGAATAAAAGCATAAATGAACAAAATCTGTGAAGAAATAAAGGGTGTAGATACTCTTTCATGGAAACAATTTTAACTTTTTTTGTGATTTCCTGGTTGATTTTGCTTGGGAAAATTTTAATCTCTCTGGAATGTCACTTTAATGAATTTCCCAACTTTTTATATATAATTAGTCACTAAAAAGTTGATTGATTAAGTGGTATCAAATGGAAGCAGAAAATTATAGTACTAAAGTAGATTTTGGTTGGGATGGTAGATAATAATCTGTATCTTTTTTTTAAAGAAAAGTTTGTGTATTTGAAAGGCAGAGTGACACAAGGAAACAGAAACACACACATTTATACATACATACACAGAGGTTTATGAGAGAGAGAGAGGAAATCTTCTACCTGCTATTTTATTTCTAAATGTCTGCAAGGCTGGAACTGGAGAAGGCTTGCAACAGAACCTGGCTATTGTTGCAGTCAGGATCCAGTAACTCAATGTAGAAATTAAATCCTTGAGCCATCCCTGCTGTCTCCAAGGTCCCCATTAGCAGAGCTCTGATGTTAGGAACGGAGATGGGTGCCAAACCCAGGCACTCCAGTACGGGAGACAAGCATCCCAACCACTGTCTTAAACACTAGACCAAATGCCTACACCCATGAAAAATGTTCAAATTACAAAGAAAAAGGAATTGTGAATATTGACTGTTATGTTGCTAAGTTACCTGCTTTTCTGTTTTCATCCATTCTAAAAGCAAGGAGGGTGAGAAACACACAGGAAAAGACACACACAGAGAGACCTTCTATCGACTTTGTGTGTTTGTTTGTTTTTTCCAAATACCTGTAACACTGAAGCCTAGACCAGGTCTTTCTGCTACCTGTCAGGGTGCACACTTGGAAGAAGTTGGACTGGAACTGGAACAGTAGGGATGTAAACTTGGTGCTCTCCTATGAATGGGAACATGTCTAGCAGTGACTGACCTGATGTACCAAGCGCATACCCCACAGCTGCAGTTTTTGGAAGTGGAGATGTTTTCCACCATAGTGTCACTCAGAAGTCCACCATCTCTCCAATAACAGAGTGACGAAGAAATGATATATTTTACATTCCTGCATCATTTTGAAAAGCAGTTTGTCAAAACTAGAAGCCATGGACTCACCTAAAATAAGCAGGTGATTTCTTAGGAATTTCCAATTTCTGTTGAGCTAGGATTCCTCCTGTTTGATGTTTACTCTTTTCATTTCTCTTTTAAAAACCTTGGCTGCAGCTTGTCATAAATCTTCAAAGTGAAACTGCTGACATGAATGCTGTACAGATCTTATTTTGAACTTTATTTTAAATTAGATCTCAGATTTCAATGAAGAAAGAGGAGCCTAAGAAATGGGACACATTAAAGGAAAGCTTATTTTGTATGTGAATTATCTGCAGCTTTAAATATCACAAGACAATTATGAGTTGAGAACTGTGAAATAGGAAAAAGCTATTTGTTTTGATAAGTGGTTTGTAAATTCAAGGTAGAGGCATTAAGAACATAGCAATAGAGAGTAATGTTACAGAATTAACATTTGTTTATTGCTCATGAGATGCATTGAGTAATCTGACAGCAAATAGCACAAATGAATTATCTTAAAGGAATTTATGAAATAAAGAATGTTCCTTAGAGATCAGGGCTGTGGCATAGCAAACTGAGCCTCTGTCTGTGATGCTAACATCTAAGAATGTTGGTTTATGTCCTAGCTTCTCTACTTCCAGTCCAGCTCCCTGCTTGTGGCCTGAGAAGGTATCAGAGGATGGCTCAGGTCCTTCAGCCCCTGTACTCACATGTAGACCCCGAAGAAACTCCTGGCTTGTGGTTTCTGTTTGGCACAGCTCCAGTCTTTGTGCCCATCCAGATGGCGAATCAGCAGATGGAAGATCTCTCTCTGTCTCTCCTCTCTGAGACTCTGCCTTTTCAATAAAATTTCACTTGAATTATGTTTTTTTTATACTCAAGAATTTTCAAGTACTGTCTGTATTGGAAATAATATACATATAAACAAACAAATAAATAGTGAATACACTTATTCTTATTGCCAAACTTAAAAAAATACTAATGACAATAAATAACAAGACATTATGATTAGTTAATATACAATGGATACTTTGAGAGTCTTTCTTTTTTTCAAAAGTTGTTCTTTTTGTTGACTGAATTAACATTTACCTTTGAAACATTGAAAGCAAATTTTCTTTGGATATTTGGTTACTGCCATCATTTGAACTGCTTTCTTTGTGTTTGCAAACCATATTCTTTCATCAAGAGAAGAAAACACATAAATGGACCTTTATGTGTAAAAATGAAGGCTTAAAGGGTAGCACAGATAGGATAAATGTGAGGAAGATTTTCTGAAAAAAAATCTTAAAATAATTTTTACTTGTTAAAATGTGTTATGTATTATGTACTTTTTTCATTTAACTATGTCTTTCAGTAATATGCAAAACAAATTATGTGAAATCTAAGAAGCATTTGTTTATAATATTTTCATGGTTATATTGGAGTTTAGTGAAGCTGAAGATACACATAATAAAACAGCCAACTTAATCAGAGATTTTTTAAATAGTGCACAGAGAAGAAGTGGAAAGTTTTAAAACCTAAGTGAATTCCTTCAGGAACAATTACACCACTGGCCCCATACTGTTAATATCAGATGTAATCTTCTAGCATATGATTCTGTGGGGGCTATTTTTGTTGGAAAGACAGATGTATAGGGAGAAGGAGAAACAGAAAGATCTTCGATCTGCTGATTCATTCTCCAAATGATCACAACAGCTGGAGCTTTGCCAGTCTGAAGTCAGGAGCCAGGAATCAGGAGCCAAGAACCTGTTCCCCATCCCCCTGGAGGGCACAGGGTCCTAAGGCACTGAACCATCATCCTCCACTGCTTTCCCAGGCACAATACCTCAATGTCTCAAGAACCAGCTGAGTTAAAATCTGTGCATTTTTAAAATGGCATAAATTCTAGAAAGCATATTTCAATGTTTTGTTAAATAAATTACATGTTCACAAAATAAGTAAAAAGAAAAAAAACCTAAGTGCAAATTGAGGATTCAAATATTATTAGACTTCTGGAGGTATTGAGGAAAATTCTCTCAAACCCAAGGTCCATTTTCACACAAGATTAAAATAAGTAGTGTTTTGAGATGCATACTCGGCTTCATTGTAAAGCTGCAAGTTAGGAAGTCTGTGTCTCACCTCACAGGGTATATCTGAGTTCTGCTTTCAGCTCTAGGTCCTGATTCTAGAGTTCTGCTCACACAGACATGGGAGACAACAGTAACAGCTCACATGGGTGGTTTTTTCCCTACTCATGTAGGAAACCTGAACTGAGTTCTGAGTTCCCATATGTAGCTTCTTATTTTCATAGAAATTCATGATATTTTCTTAGTAAAAGTCCCAGTGGATGGAAGCAAAAGCTGTCTGTCATTCATCCATGTTATCTCTGTCTTTCTTCCTCCTTCATCTGTCTGCACCGGGGAATGTGTAAATGTGTCCCCATCTCTTCCTTTTTTGAGCACTTTATTGAATAAGATCAAATACATGCATGTATCAAGTGCTTATAGCATTTGGATCACTAGTATTGAGATGGGGTTATGTAAATTGGTGCAATTTGCGGGGGGTAAACATCCCTGTTGTAAAGCAGAGAGGATATTTAGTTTATAATAATCTGCATTGGTTATGTGCTCTAATTGACCTTATGAGATAATTATCTTCTATGTTTGCTAAGGTTGAAAGATTTACTTTCTCTATTCTTATTATCCAACCTTCTTACTGAGAAGGCTCATTGGCCATCCTCTGACCCTTGCATTGCCACTTAATGCAAAGGTTGTCAAAACTAAATATCCGTAATAGGAGGGAGAGAAAGAGAACTTAACTCCATGTATTCTGTATTGAAAATTCAGTCTGGAGCTTGAAACAGTAGTTTGACAAGGTTCCTAGAAAGAATATCATTCTAACATTTGGAAGATAAATACGGTAACAGAAATAAATATGGCACAGAATGTTTCAACTCTGTTCATCACAGAGGTCCAGGGAATGACACATAAGCAGCAATGGGAGCTTGCACTACGGTCGTCAGCATTCTAACGTCTTTCTGTGCTGTCCTACAGAGCTTGTCACATTGTGACAGATTTTCATTATAGAATGAACAATAAATGCTATCAATACGGAAAGATAAGAAAAATCTGAAGACACGAGCAAGTTGGCAGTTTCTGCATTTTAATAAGTTCTACTTGTATGGCATCTTATTTATGAAATGTCTTTCCCTGGTGCTCATCCCGTGAGGAGCCTGCCACAGCAACTTTTATGCCTCAACCGTAACAGTGAACACAACCCAGAAGCCACATCTCACAGCAGCTGTTTTTTTTAAAGTGAAGAACTTTGTTGTTGTTCCTGATGTTGAATGTTTCAGCATAACATAGAGTATGTGTCAATGAGAGAACATCATGGGGTTTTGGGTAAAAGAACCGTAAGATCTGTCCCAATGTGTACTTTTAAGGTGCTACATATGAGCTGGTCACTGATGTATGGTAGGCATTTGTATCTAGATTATTTCTTTCAACCCAGATGCTTGAATTGATTTTTATTGAATTAAGAGGGTATCTTCTGCTGAAAATGTACTTCCTTTATTACCTTTTTCTTATTAACAATAAGATCATTAACGCCTAAGCCCAGTTTCTATTTCCGATGTCCTCATCCAACACAGACCGGAAGGTGAATGTGCCATTCCTTTTGGAGGAGTGCATGGTAACCTCTGGATGCAACTGAAATTTAACATCTTCCTTAGAGTATGTCCACTTCAATTTGACCTTGCAGAGACTGCACTTTTTTACAGGAGATAATAATAGCACAACCACATCTCTTAGAATGACCCTGAAACCTTTAAACTTAAAACAGTTTTCAGCCAATTAGGAAAGTTGTGGGATATAATGTAAGCTGTACACAAACACAACACATTTTTTAAAAGTCAGTTTATTTTTATTGTAAAGGTCGATTTGTAGAGAGAAGGAGAGACAGAAGAAACAGCTTTTCCATCCACTGGTTCACTCTCCAAATTCCTGCAACAGCCAGAGCTGTGACAATTTAAGGCCAGGTGCCAGGAGCTTCTTCTGGTTCTCCCATGTGGGCAGAGGATCCCAAGATTTTGGGCTGTCCTCTACTACTTTCCCAGGCAACAAGAAGGGAGCTGGATGGGAAATTCAGCAACCATAAATACAAGTAGATGCAGTATGGCAACATGGCGCTTGCAAAGGGAGGATGAACAAACTGAGCCATCATGCTGGGCCCTCACACATTTTCTTATGTAGAGTTGAACTTTCCTGAAAGAGTCTTCTCTTTCTTCATGATCCAGTGAATGGTTTCTGGAAGCATTAATGCAACTTGTGAACGCTTTGTGCCTCTACATTTTTTGGACAGCTTCTCTAATACTCTTCAATGTGGCATGAAAAAGGTTATCTTAATTTGCTTCTCTTTTTTCTTCATTCTCCTATTTTGAGTCAAGGCTCTGTTCCTGCTGAAAGCATCTCTATGTTTAATCCCAACAAATTTGCACTTGTAAATTCTTCACATTCCTTCAGAATCTTTTGTCATTAGTTGATGCTGTGTTAGTCTATATGTGTTATAGAGTGAGTGGTAAATATATACTATGTAAAATATGTTCTAAATTGTGTTGTTTCATAGATTGATCCTGTGGTGCATAAGCCAGTACGTGCTGCAGTGAGAAGGGGTCAACATTTGGACTGGGAATTATCTGGGACTGAGTCTTCAGTGTAACTTACTTAAGGCATGTAATGACATTATATATATTCTCATTTTCCTAGAGATCAGATAGTGCCTGACTCTTACATGTTGAGATATCTTATCCAAATCCCAGCTCTCATCCTTAGTAGCTCTGTTAATTTGACCAACTAATTTAATCTAACACTAATTTTTCATCTGGGAGTGATAATAATCCTTCCTCACTGTGAGGTACAAAGGAGAAATTCCATGCTAAAATGCAGTGAACAAATCAAGAGAACTTTATTCCAAATTATGGTAACGTATGTGTTGATGATTTTGAATTAAAGGCATTTGGCAAGCACTGGATGCTGCAAGAAGCTAGTCATGATAATTCCATTTCTGCCTGAATATTTTACCCAAGAAGAAAACAATCACTTTTGCTTTTCCTTGTAGATTTTATCAACAAACTCATCTCTGTAATAAAGAAGAGACCGATGCATATAATCATACCTGGAGAGGTTTTTGTCATAAGCTTTTGTTTGTCTTCTATACCATTTGTGTCTACTTGAAAACTCCTCCCATTTATACTAAAACCATAACCCTCAGAATTATTCTACAATTAGTTAGCCTACTGAGATTAGTCTATGATTCTAGTTTAGTGGCAAACCAAAGCAGTCTGTTAACAGAATTCTTCTTGCCAAAGCAGGCATCTGTGCATGACATAGAACCCAGGCAGGCTTGAGTTTTTTTCTTTTTAAGATTTATTTATTTTTATCACAAAGTCAGATATACAGAGAGGAGAAGAGACAGAGAGGAAGATCTTCCATCCGACGTTTCACTCCCCAAGTGAGCCGCAATGGCCAGTGCTGCGCCAATACGAAGCCAGGAGCCAGGAACCTCTTCCAGGTCTCCCACGCAGGTGCAGGGTCCCAAAGCTTTGGGCCGTCCTCGACTGCCTTCGCAGGCCACAAGCAGGGAGCTGGATGGGAAGTGGAGCTGCCGGGATTAGAACCGGCATCCATATGGGATCCCAGTGCATTCAAGGCAAGGACTTTAGCCACTAGGCCGTGCCGCTGGGCCCCAGGCTTGAGTTTTGTTTCAGTAAGACTCTTCTCAGTAAGAACATGGGTGGGTATACATTCAGGAAATGGATAGCCAAGTTAGGATCAGATATCTTTTCTGAAATATATCTGAATTATATTTAAAAAATAGAAATATAATTCTTGAAATTTATATAAATCCATAACACAAATACATAATGGACATACTGAGCTTTTAAAGGCATTTGTATCACAAATTAATCGTATTAATGATCTTTAGGAAAGCTGAATGGCTCAGCTTGAGCAAGGAAAACTAGTTCATATTGCAATGAAAGCAATATTCTTAATTTAAATCTTTGGCCCTTAGTGCTGTGTGTTATTGTACTTGCAGCTACAAGTTTGAAAGTGATTTTTGTTTTTAAGAGCATTTCTCCTTTGGTATATATACAAAGATTTGATCTTTCAGAATATCACATTACATTGTATCATGGTTCAAATAAGAGAATGCATGATTTGGAAAGTTTCTTAATGAATAATTTGTAATCTCAAGTATACATAATGTCCTTAGAAACGTTTCTTTATTACAACCTGTGGATTGAATAGAATTGGGAAAAGATACTATACCAAGTTGTCAGAGAAAACAGTATCTAAACAGGAGCAAAACAAATCTACACAAAGATTGCTTAATTTTAAATAAGAGCTAACAAGAAGGAATGAGCTCTTAATATAGATTTCTTTGACTTCAATTAAAGCTGAGTATCTACACGTGTTAATTTCATCTCTTACAAGCAAGCTCCTTCCATCACAAAGGGAATATATCCATGATTATATCATAATTAGCTCTCAAGCTCAGGGATCTAAGGGCACACCAGCTTCCCAGACATTTCCTCTAGTAATTCTGACACTTAGGCACACGTGGAAATTAGAGCAATTGTCTGCATATCTGCGTCTTGTTGATCTATGAGATTAGGTGTTACCAGAGTATTGCCACATTTACCTTTACTACTGATTTTCAATTGGGTTGTAAAACAAGCCTTTCACATTAAGTAGTTTGTACCAGAATTCCTTTTAGGGTAACAATGTTCCTGGTTATTGATTCCTTGACCAGCCTTTCTATCAGTGTAACCATAATACTGAGTCTGTGATCTGAAGGAAAACTGTATTAAATGAGTTAGTTAAAAATGTTAGACTTGTAACTGTTGCTAAAGGTCTATACTGGTGTAATAATGTGGGGGGAAGCAGTGGAGGGAGGCAGAAGGGGTAGAAAAGAGGAATCTATGTGTCTTGAAAAAAAATAATAAAAGAAAAGTTTTTAAAAAAAAGATAAGCAACAATCTGCTTGAGAGGTTAATAGGCTTCAGGCTGCCTTGAGTTGTCATGACCCCTGAGTCTTCTGTATTCTAGGAAAGTACTGTTTTTATTTCTTTAAAAAATTAACACAATTATTTGTTTACAGATTTTCTCTCAACTTGGATATGTTGTGTTTTTCTTCTGAATAAATTCCAGTTGTGCATTTGGGGAAAGAATTTAAGAACAGTGATATTACGTCCACGTGCATATATAAGGAAACATGTCAGTGTGTCTCGTGCTATTAACTGTATTTACTTGGTTAAGGTAATGTCTACTGGGTGTCTCTAAGAGAATTATGTTTCCATGTATAATTGATATGCATATTACAAAAGATAAATCTGAGATGACCCAAAATCCTATATCACGTCACAATTATTTCCACCAAATTTAATATTTTTGTATAATTCTTCTAATTAACAACTATGATTTACTCTGAACTTAGGTCATAAATGGTGTCCTTTGAATTAGATGAACGTAAAAATGTGAAGGCACTGAAGCATGGATACCTGAAGGCTAAGTGGGGTGGGGGGTTTGAGTATGAATAGAATGCTAGCTGTGTTGACATTAAGGCACCATCAGATATTCAAGTGGAGATACCAACTTAGCATTAGATAGATTAGCTTGGACTTCAAGAGGAGAAATTAGAGATAGAAAATAAGGAGCATGACTACATATAAGGTATGGAAGGAATTAGATTTATGTAACATCTCAAAGAATATGATTGGAGGATTAAAACAAAATCAATTGATTTAGTTGTGAAGTAACCACTGTTAAGAGATCAATACTTTTGTGAATCACAATATCAAAATCAGAAACGTCACAAATATTTAAAAATGTGAAGAGAGCTTCACAAGAACATTGCATTTCCAAGATAAACAGCACGGAGGATCAGAACCAAAGCTCACAGACTGTGATCTTCTTTGATCCCTTGCTGTAAGAAAGCAGAGTACGATTTCATTTCTGGCGGTTTTTACCCACACCTGCCACTTGAATCCACACAAGTGGGATGGATATAAATTGTTTGTGTTAGTAGTCTTGCGTGAAAGGCAGGGTTATATGAATATGTCAGTCAAAAGTGGCAAAATCCCCAAATGCCAGAAAAATGCCAATTTTCCCTTATTTGGGGCAGGTTTTCTTTTTCTACAGGAAAGCCTCAGATGTGATTTATACAAGAAACATTGAATAAAACCTGAAATTGATCTAGGGTAGAGATAGAAATCTCTCATTGATATAACATTCTACCAATTTGTCAGAGTTAAATAGCAAGGAGAGGGGAGTTGGGGCCTGAGGTTTCACGTCATATATGGACCCTTCTGGGTCTCCAAATGTAGCAGAATTGATGAGGTTGTGCTGATTGCATTCACATTTGTTGCCATTATTTTAGCATTATTTTAGCATTGACTCAAAAGTTTATGATGCTTAAAGGAAAAGGAGCTGTGTGTGATATCCATAGGTTGGATAAGTTAACCAGTAGCCCAATTATTCCGCTCTGATAGTTTTGTCATTTGAACTTAGTTTTTGTGTTAATATATCTATAAGACCTTGTTGCCAGTCTACTTCACTTTATGGATATTTTGTAATAAGACAAGCTTGCAGATTAAATGTATAATATGAGAAAAAATTCCAGTGTTTGTGAATCAATAATATTTTACTCAGAGGAATAGGTTAAAATTATCCTAGGGAGTTTAGAACTTAATAAGTGGGGGGTGGGATAAGATCATTGCCTTTTGTTCAACAAATATCCTCAACTGTACATAGATATTTCTCCTAATTACGCAAAGGAAAAGTAGGGACATGACCAATATTAGTTTCTAATATTAGAAAATGGGAAATAAATATCTTCTGGTTGTTTTATGTTTCTGTTGTATATCTTCTCCTTTTTATCATACATTTTAAAATATACTATCTTGCATAGATTTTACAAGAAATCGTTCTCCTCACATAGAATTTCATACATCCACGTATGCATACTTCTTTTGATTATTTAAATTTGCTAAAGTAACATGTCAGGCAAAATGTTGGGAAGGTGAAAACTCAATTGAAATATTCACTTAACCTTGCTTTATCCAAATCTGGCCTTTGCAAAGAGACTGATTCCATCAGATATAGATTGTTGGAGCGTAACTGGATGCTGAAGAATTGATTAGGACAGAGTATCCTCCTCAAAATAATTCACATTGGAGTAAATCAGGAGAGGTGACTATCAGCTAGTATTTTTAGAGGAAAATTAACCACATGTAAGTGTGATTGGAGGACTGTAAAATATTATCCTTGAAAACTCAGTTTTCCAATGTTTGACACCTATAATAATGATTAAGGAAAATTTACTGATGGATAGTAAATGAGGAAATGGACGAATAGATGCTAAATCAATGTCATGATAAGTAAAGCATCTGTGAACTTGCTGTTAAGAGTAGTAATCTAAATAGTGAACCAAACCAGAAGCAGTGTCAGAGACTGCCAGTGGATCTGTAGGGTTAGCTCTGGCTTGGTTACTGGTTTGTGTGTTGAATCAGATATGCTTAAAAGCAGAAACCTAGTGCAAAACTATGTTTATTTGCTATACTTTTTCCATTAGTGCATTAAGTCCTTTTTAATGCAGAGAGATATTCAAAGATCCTTATGATAGAAATTATGACATTATCATATATATTAGATTTTATTTGGTCCAGAACTGAAAAAAATGCCCATTGAAGAATAAATACTGCTGTGTCCTGAAAATGCACTCCCTTAAAGAATTACAATGTTTGATGTGTTCGGGTTGTTATAAAATCATTTCAGACTGGCAGGAAATATGGAAGTTTAGTAAAAATAATTTCCATAGGGGTTTGGCATGGTTGTATTCAGGGAAATTTTCTGCCTTCAGAGTTGGCATTCCACATGGATGCCAGTCATGTCCCAGCGGCCCCACTTCTGATTAAGATCCCTGCACATAACCTGGAAAATCAGTGGAGCATGGTTCAAGTCCTTTGGTCCCTGTACACAGGTAGAAGACATGAGAAGCTCTTGGATCCTGGCTTTAGACTGACTCAGCTCTGGCAGTTATGGCTATTTGGGGAGTGAACCAGTGGATGGAAGATCTGTGTCTCTGTGTCTCCTGTCTGTAAATCTGCCTTTCAAATAGAAGTAAATTAATGTTAAAAAAAAGAATTCTCATATAACCTTCACTGAAATCATGAAAAATGTTTTATCCTTTGCTTCAGATAAACCTCTAAGTATTCCAGTGGATTTATCCTAACCACAACATAGTTACCCAAATCAGTAAATGAACATTGACAGAGTTTTAATGTCACCAATCTCATTTGAATTTCAGCAAGTATTCTAGTAAAGTCCTCAGCAATTTCTTTTTCTGCTTTCAGATTTAGATATTTGACATTTAACATCTAGATGTGACATTTGCTTTTATATTCAACTCCTTTTCCAAACCATGGCGCCTAGTGACCAGTTAGGAGGAACAGGCATATTTTCAGAAGAAGACAAGAGAAGGCTGCTATAGCCCACATGCCTCTGATAGATAAATCTATGGTTACTATTAACTTTGGGTCTTACCTGGAAAGTTCTGGGGGACTACAGTTGCCACTTAGTTCCATAACTGAAGGACAACATTGCTTTACTCCCTCACCCTACCAATCTCTGTTGGGCAGTTAGCTGGCACCAGGAATGGGGCAGCCCTCTCTTTGGCCAGAGAGACTCATTTAGGGGAGTGAATTCTCTGTCTCCTATGAAGGTGGGATCCCTGAAATCTGGCTATAGGAATCCTGAAACTCTGCAATTGATCAGGAAGCTGTAAAATGTGTGACATATGGCTGGATCATTGGGAAATCACTGGGTCTGACTCCAGAAGCTTAGAATGACCTGAGTGCTGAGAATAGTCATTGGGGAAGGCTCTATTCTAACACTATGGTGATGACAGATTCCTTGTGTGGTTTGTGCAATCGAGTGCATGGTGTTTGCAGGTACTATCCTCACTCTGGGAAACTGATTCAACGTGGGAGAAAGGGGCTGGATTGTGAAAAGGCTAGCCAGAATGAGCACAGTTTCCCCACTGGTGAAGACAGAGATCTATCATGGCCAACTTACATAACACTCTAGATTCTTTCCCCCTCCCCCATCTCTGGCTAGGGTTCCCTGCCCTCACCAGCACACACCTATGCATGTCTGCTGAAAGTACAGGCATTCCACTAAGCCACAGAGGCACTATTCAAAGAACAAAGCCTCCAGTGGTGGAGATATCAATCAGTGTTTTCCAGTTGTAAATAAACAAATGTACAAGTACCAGAAATAGAAATGAGGAAGAGAACATGATGCCCCAAAAGGAGCACAATGGTCTTGGATATGAGAAAACTACAGATAGAAAGAATAACTGAAAGGAATTCAAAAGAATGATCAGCAACACTACTCAAAAGCACAGAGAAACAAATGAGTTTTAAAACATCCGTACATGACAATGATGAGAAATTATGAAGATGTTAAAGAAAAATCTAACTGAGGCATGAGAAATAATAAAGAATGCAATATGTTCAATAAAAGAAACTCTAGCAACATAGTTGATGAGAAAGAATATCTGAGCTAAAAGGCAAATCTTTGGACAAATCTGTAAGAGAAGAAGATGAAAATATTAGAAAAACTGGAAACAGCAACCGAGTTCTATGGGAAATGATGAACTGAACAAATAGATAAATCTTAAGTGTCCCTGGAGGTGTGAACAAGGATGCAGCTTAGAAGACATATTCAATTAAATAATAGAAAAAAATTCCACATTCAAGTGCATAAAGTACATGGAATTCCTGATAAACGTGATCAGGAAAGATTTCCATGACATATTATAGTCAACTTTTCAGAAATAAAAGATAACATGGATATGTAAGAGAGAAACTCTTGTTAGAATGACAGCATAATCCTCATCAGAAACTCAGTAGGCTAGGAGAGAATACCCTGAATTCTGTGACCAGCAACACTCTCATTTATAAATAAAGGTGAAGCAAATACCTTTCAAAACAAAACTAAAACAATTTATTACCACCTGGCTAGCTTTGCAAATAATGCTTTAACATATGCTACATATAGAAACAGAGAAAGATTATCAGCATCATAAAAGAAAGCAGGACTCAGTGTGATGGCTAAATTGCCTAATCCTCTACTTCCAAGCACCAGCATACCATAGGGTCACCGGTTGTATCCTGGCTGCTCCACTTCCTATCCAGCTCCCTGCTTGTGGCCTGGAAAAGCAGCAGAGGATGGCCCAGAGCCTTGGGATCCTGCAAGCATGTGGAAAACCTGGAAGAAGCTCCTGGCTCCTGCTTTCAGACCAGGTCGACTCCAGCCATTGTGGCCATTTGGGGAGTGAACCAATAGATGAAATATCTTTCATTCTGTCTGTCCTTCTTTCTGTAAATTGGCCTTTCCAATAAATATAAAATATAGTTTTTAAAAAGTAAAGGCACAGATTTTACTTTGTGGTATATAAAAATAGCAAAACTACAAAGGACATCAAACATAAACAATTTGGAATATTTACTGAATAATGACAGGGCCAAGTCATTACTTATCAATACCAACTTTGAATGTAGTAGCTTAAATTCAGCAATTAAGATACAGACTGAGTGAATAGATTTAAAGTCAAGAAATATTCTATAGGTTGCCTGCAAGAAACACACTTGATAAATATAAGAAGATGTTTTATGATAATGAAACAAGAAACAAGTAGTAGAAGTAGCTATGCTAATATCAGGAAAATAGACTTTATGAGCATAACTCTTAAGAGATGCAAAGAAAGTCATTATGAACTGTTAAGGTTTCAATTTAACAAGAAAATTGACTAAACTAAATGTATATACACTCATTGCAAGGGCACATGGTCATATCAAATGAATGTTAGTATATTTCTCCAAATATATATTTGGGTGTATTCTTTTTTTTTTTTTTTTAAGATTTATTCATTTTATTACAGCCAGATATACACAGAGGAGGAGAGACAGAGAGGAAGATCTTCCGTCCGATGATTCACTCCCCAAGTGAGCCGCAATGGGCCAATGCGCGCCGATCCGAAAGCCGGGAACCTGGAACCTCTTCCAGGTCTCCTACGCTGGTGCAGGGTCCCAATGCATTGGGCCGTCCTCGACTGCTTTCCCAGGCCACAAGCAGAGAGCTGGATGGGAAGTGGAGCTGCTGGGATTAGAACCGGCGCCCATATGGGATCCCGGGGCTTTCAAGGCGAGGACTTTAGCCGCTAGGCCACGCCGCCAGGCCCGTATATTTGGGTGTATTCTCCAAAACAATAATAATGATGGGTTCAATTCCTCATTTTCATCAATGAATAAATCAACTAGACCAAAAAATGGATAAATAACTGGGTGAATGTGGTCTGAATTTAATTATTATCTACAAAATATTTCATTCCACAGTGCAGAATATGTTTTTTTTTTTTTAAATCAGTGCATGGAACTTTCTCTAGTATACACCATATGGTAAGTGATCAAACAGGTCTCATCCAATTTTTTTAACAAAGGAAATAGTATCATGTGTCTTCTCTGACTGCAAAAGAATGAAACTAGAATAAAAGTATAAGAAATTCTAAAGAAGGTAGAAACACATGGGTACTGAATATCATGCTCCATAAAGAACAGCGTGTTATAGAAGAAATCAAAAGGAAAATAAAAAAATTCCTATAAATGAATGAAGAAAACAGGGATGCAGAAAAATCTGTATTGAGGAAAGCTAACAGCAAAGAGTGCCTGGATCAAGACCTTGGGAAGGCATCAAATAAATGATTTAACAAAGCATTTCAAAGCCCTGGAGAAACAACAAACAAAGCCAAAACTTAGTATGAGGAAATAACAAAAATTAGACCCCCCCAAAACAAAATTGAATAAGAAAAACAGTACAGAATTTCTATGAAATGAAGAGCTTGTTTTTTGGAAAAAAAAATGTAACTGAATAACAATTGGCTCAGCAAGCCAAAAGAAAGATTACTCCACACGGTGAGGACTTTAGCTGTTAGGCTACCACACTGGGCCCTGAACTGTTTTTTGTTGTTGTTGTTTATTTTTTGGGGATTTTTGTTGTTGTTGTGTGTTTTATTTTTTTTTTTTAATTGTAAAGTCAGATATACAGAGAGGAGGAGAGACAGAGAAGATCTTCTGTCTGTTGATTGACTCCCCAAGTGGCCACAATAGCTGGAACTGAAGCAGTCCGAAATCAGGAACCAGGAGCTTCTTCCTGGTCTCCCATATGGGTGCAGGATCCCAAAGATTTGGGCCAATCTCGACTGCTTCCCTAGGCTACCAGCAGGAAGCTGGATGGGAAGCGAGGCCCCTGAGATTAGAATTGACACCCATATGGGCTCCTGGCGTGTGCAAGGCAAGGACTTTGGCCACTAGGCTACTTCTCACGGCCCCTGAACTATTTAATCAATGAAATCCCAATGACATATAAAAAAAAAGAAAACTTCAATCTGCCTGCTTTCTAGTGGACTTTACTCTGCATGTGTTTAATAAATGTCAGCTATATCCATGGGATGCTCAAAAATTTAGGAAATGAGAGAAGGGATCCTTGGATAGTGTTCCAATGTGGTGGCGAGTTTGCCCTTTGATTCACTTATTATTGACACACAGCTGTTTAATAACTCAAAAAGAGAGTAGAGACACAGTTAATAGATTTTTGTCATATACAAATGCAAGCAATTTCTTTATAATGCAATAGATTACTGCAAAGACTATGACTTGTTAACCTTCAGACATTAACTAGCTTTGTAGCTCATTTAGCAATCCTGTCCTAGCATTGCTTTATTAAATTTTCTGTAAGTAGCTACTTTAAAAATTCTCAGTGAAACCAGTTTTAGCATTACTTCATTAGATAACAAATAATATCTCTGACAATTGTTCATTTGTACTATAAGAAATGAATTTTTACATTTCAATGTGTGTTAGCAGCACTATCTCAAGTGGTACAGTTACAAAAATGAATCAGGTTGAGAGGCTATGATCGATAATGAAGATTGCCTATCATCATAGTTGATAATGATGCTATATACAGAATATGTACAATTACTACAAGTCAATTAAAAATGCCTTCAGAGATTCCATGCATCAAATGTAAGAGGCAAAACTATAAAATATTTATTTTTTTAGGAAAAAATTGTAATAGCAGGATTTGTCTAAAAGGAAGAAGGGGAGAAGGTAAAATGATCATTATTGTAGATTTGAAGAAATTATTTCATATTGGTAAGAGTTGTGCATTGAAATGAGTCCATGATTAAAAATTATGTAGTGTATTTATGCAAAACATTTTTCTTCTGTTGCACTCACTTCTTATGTTTGTTAACACAAGCGCTCTTAAAAGATGTAGAGACAACAATTACCTCTCATCTCTGTTTAGCTGAGACAACTAAACAATGATATGAAGCATCCTTCCACCCACAGAAAGGAAAATCTGATAAGAAGATAACACTGCCTTTGGGTTAACACAATTGATGATGAAAGTGAAAGTATTCACATTTAAATTGCTCAATCGAAAGTTATTATAACATCCGGCAATTTTTAAAGCAACAATCAGAATTAAAATTGTAACCCTGAAATCAATTCTGTGGAATAAGTGCCTAGCTTCTGTCTAATGGAAGATAACAGAAATATGAGCCAAAGTCTAACGAAGCCTAATCCTCATCAGAGATTACAGACTGAATTTACTTAAGTTATCAGCCTGTGCATTTTGCAAAGCATTTTATATCAGAGATTTTTCCAGAGAGCGATTGCAGCTGAGCTTCACATTTACATTTCTGTTTCTGGATAGTTAACTATCAAAACGGCTTTTAATGTAATGACCTGCCGGTGCTGGGATATTGCATCTGTTCCTGTCCTAGAGAGGTAGGGTAAATCTATATCCATTTCTTTTTCATTTTAATGTTTCTTTCAACATAAAAAGATTTTGCAAGCATTTGCCTGAAAATGTGGTTGATGAGACTATTTTAAAATCCTTATTCCAAAAAAGTTTCTGTTTTGTTCACTGTTTTTGCCACTTTTCTTTTTGGGCAACTGTAAGTACCAACCTTAAACCTTGAAATGTCCCTCACATGATATTAGTAGCCAAGACATTTTGCTAGAAATATTTAATAATTGTTTTCTCTGTGATTACTCCAGGTCTCAGAGTCCAAGTTTGAGGCTTATTACTAATTTCAAAAACCATAGCATTATGCAGTTAGGAGGATATTGCTCTATCTTGTGAAACCTTTTTCCCTTATCTGCCGTTTCAAGCTTTTAGTGAAGTTGGATGTTGATGGACAATGGGAACTGTGTTAAGAAAATGTCATTGATGAAAGCACAATGCCATCTGGAGAACCAGGGCTGAGAAGAAACATCAGAGGGACAACCTTTATCAGACATACCTCAGGAAGCCTTCCTACTTACAAGAAAAGCTATCAGTGTTCAAAACAAAACAACAAAAAACATGAACAGGCATGACAAAAGACAAGTTCTTCACGCTCACATGTAAGCATGGCATGAAGCAATTTTTACCATTTTGCAAAAAATACAATTCAGGAATTGATTCATCCTTCTCCCTGGCTACCTTGTTTAATTAACCCTGGAAAGATATAAATAAGTGGTGCATGATTAGACTCTGGTCCATTGGCATTCCTACCACAGACTGTATTCTTTGAAGAAGTGCATATTATCTAAATGATTTAGGATGAGCTAATACAATCTGAAATATTTTGGAAATCACAATTTCAAGATGAAAAGTAAATGTCTTACCATATGGCCATGTCTGAATTTATGGAAATGTTTGTAACCCTTTTCAAATCGTTATGTGAAACTCAATCTGTCTCTGTAAATTCTACGCATTGGTTTCTTGATTCTGCCTTCAGATTACTCTTATGTGTACCTGACTCTGACTATCTATCTATCTATCTATATATATATAGATAGATATATATATACTAAAGAGATTATGCTGAAGTTTTAAAGGCTTTTAGACCTCATTATTGCTTAATCAATCCATACGGTGAACTATTAATAGTGGGTGTGTCCTTATGCCAAAATATGAGTTGGGTCAAAGTTATACTTGAGTACTGAATTATGAATTTTAAAGCAGCTGGATTCATTGGTATTAGTGATAAATCTGGAATAATCTATAGGACAAAGGTGGAATTTAAAATAGATATTACAAGGAAGTCTAAATTATGAAAGACACACTTAGCAGAATCTTGGGAATACAGAAAGAAGCATACATATGGGCCCGGCACAATGGCCTAGTGGCTAAATCCTTGCCGTGCGACTGCTGGGATCCCGTGTGGGTGCTGATCCATGTCCTGGTTGCTCCACGTCCCATTTTGCTCTCTGACAATGGCCTGGGAAAGAAACAGAGGATGGTCCAAATCCTTGGGACCCTGCGCATGCATGAAAGACCTGGAGGAAGCTCCTGGTTCTGAATTGCCTCAGTTCTAGCTGTTGTGGCTGCTTGGGGAGTGAACCAGTGGACTGAAGATATCTCTTCTTTTAAAAATCTGTCTTTTCAATATACATGAATAATTCTTAAAAGAAATGAAACATAATTATGGATCACAGCTGAATAAAGCTACTGGTGGTGAAATGACAGCAAGAAAATACTTAGACGGACCACAAAGAAGTGAAGAAATAATATTGCAACAGTAGGAAGATATACATTGAATGGTGATGAAATCACAGTGCTTTTTCTGGATAACTGAGTTTCAGTGAGGATTGATCACACACTATCTTTTCTTATATAGTTTCCATGTGATCCCTGACTTCCATATTGATTATTGTAATAACTACCATCCCTGCTTAAGAAAGTGACTGCTCTTAGTCACAAAGACTCACTCAAACAAGGGAGCTACTTTGGGATGCCAGCTTTTTTTTTTTTTTTTTTTAAGATTTATTCATTTTATTACAGCCAGATATACACAGAGGAGGAGAGACAGAGAGGAAGATCTTCCTTCCGATGCTTCACTCCCCAAGTGAGCCTCAACGGGCCGATGCGCGCCGATCTGAAGCTGGGAACCTGGAACCTCCTCCGGGTCTCCCACGCGGGCGCAGTGTCCCAATGCATTGGGCCGTCCTCGACTGCTTTCCCAGGCCACAAGCAGGGAGCTGGATGGGAAGTAGAGCTTCCGGGATTAGAACCGGCGCCTACATGGGATCCCGGGGCTTTCAAGGCGAGGACTTAAGCCGCTAGGCCACGCCGCCAGGCCCGGGATGCCAGCTTTTATGTCTCCATGAATTTCTCTGTCTCCAACTGTTTCTTGTTACTATAATCATTAAAGACAGCTTCATAATTATTGAATTGCTCTCTCATGGGTAGTGTCCTTGAAAATGGCAGTGAGAACAATGTAGCAAATTCAACAACAAATGTCATCTCATGCCAATACACTGTGGACCTTTTTGTCCCCTGAAGATCAGGCTTTTGTGTGTATTTGTGATACAAAGGAGACATCTTCAAAAACAAATGCAAAATTAACTTTTGAAATGTGCAGCAAGTAATGATCTTGTAAATTACAAAGTATACCAAGAAAAGTTCAGTTGTAAAACAGCAATATTGAAGAATGTTCCGGTTTCTGGCCAGTACAGAGCAATTTATCCTGAATTCCCAATTAAAAATGTGAGGGGAATGAATGAATGGATGGAAGATGTTCTTCTCTCTCTCTCTCTCTCTCTGTCTCTCCCCACCCCCCTCTCTCTCTCTCTATATATATATATGCATATATACACATTTATATGTATGTGTATATATATATTTATATATATACACATTTCTAATAAAAATAAACAAGTCTTTTAAAAATGTGGGACCCAGGGGCAGGTGCCATGGTGCAATAGTTCAAACGTCTGCCTGTGGTGTCGCCATGTCATAGGGGCAATGGTTCAGGCCCTGGATACTTCGCTTCCAATCCAGCTCTCTGCTAATGTGCCTGGAAAATGAGAGAAAATGGTGGCTCAAGTTCCTAGGCTCCTGCACACACATGGGACCCAGAAGAAGTTTACTGACTCTTGGCTTCGGACTGGCCTAGCTATTGTGTTGTGGCTGTTTGGGGAGTGGACCAACAGATAATCTCTCTCTCTTTTCTCTCTCTCTCTCTCTCTCTCCCTCTCTCTCTCTCTCTCTTTCTCCCCCTTTCTCCTCTCTGTAAGTCTTTCAGGTAAATAAATGAATCTCTGTTTAACAAGTATGATACAGGGATTTCTGATATGAGGCTTTGGGCACTACAGAATGGTCATAATGGAGAGGGAATGGATGAAGTGAAGCAGTTATTTATTGGGGTTTTCAAGTAGCAACACAGTGAGGAGGAAACTGTGTGGGAAAATGTAGGGTATTCTTGAGTTGGAGGGACAGTGTTTCTTCTTTTAGAAAACACTTTGTATTGGCTTTTCCATTAAAAGCCCTGACAACAGTTGCATTTCTCTCCAGACTGGCTATCTATCCATTGTCTATCTCTATATGCCCATATCTATGCCTGCTGCTAACCATCTGTCTAATATATGTAAATATGTACATATATTTCCCCTCTGATATTCCCTCAGCAGAATTTTGTATTATTCTGTAATATACTTTCTTATTTGTTTAGTCTTGGGCATATATTCAAGACTTAGGATTTTTTTCAAGACTTACGTTTAAGATGGAAAGAGTGCCGTTTCAACAATTTGGGGGTTATTGGGGAATCTTGAGTTACTGCTAGAGATTTGTGTCTCAGATGCTGTAAAGAAGCGAAAACCCACTTGAGTTTCTCATGATAAATAATTTATGTTTTGTCCTCTTGTAAACTCCAGAGAACCAAAGGAATTTTAAAAACTATTTTTCTTGTTTTCTAACTTATTTCCCTTGTGGCTCTGGCATTAGGAACATGTCTTTTAGAAGTATCAGTCTGTTGAGGAAAGGTATGAGTCAATTTTCAGGAAAAAAAAGTGTAATATATTCAAGTGGCATTAGAGTAGCGTGATGTAGTTTCAATTTCAGACTTACTATTCCTTTAAAATGCTGCAATGAGTATTTTATTTCAAAAATATCTAAAGGTAATTATTTACATAGGACACTGCTGTTTGCCAAGGACATACAAAGACACATGAAAGTGTTTACATTGCAGGACTCGGCATCTATCAGTGTTGTCTAAGTGAGAAAATGAGTTGGTATGGTATAGTCAGACCAGCTTAGATTTTAACTGAGAAATCTGGGTTTTAGGAGCCAAATGTTTCTGAAATTATGCAGAAAAACCTGAGGATGCTCACCTGGTACCAGGCAAATGTGCGGATGATCCCTCGAGCAGTTAGCAGAAAGGAATGTATTTGGGTTGATCAAGTGTGAGAGTGTGGTCTGGTTACCAAAAACCAGAGCCCCTAAGTAGCATGTAATGTAGAACTTGATGCTTCAAAGTATATATAAAGTTCTTAGGAAATTACTGGAATGGTTTTGCCACACTGGTGCAGGGTCCCAAGGCCTTGGGCATTCCTCAACTGCTTTCCTAGGTCGCAAGGAGGGAGCTGGATGAGAAGGAGGGTCTCCGGGATTAAAACCAGCGCCCATGTGGGATCCCGGCACATGCAAGGCAAGGACTTTAGCCACTAGATTACCGCACAGAGCCCTCTTATGTATCGTTTTTAAAGTTCAGTTGCATTGCTGCTCAGTTCCTGATCCTTATTATTTCTTGTTCAGTTGGGTTTGGCTTGTTCATGCTTTTTAAAATCTTGATGATAAATCATTAGATATTTAGTGGGAATATGTCTGGTTCTTTTTGCTTTAATTAAACACAATGCTATAAGCAACCATCCTAATCTGTTTGGATTATATTCCAAAGTTATTTCAAAAAGATTTACTTTTCAGTTTCTTAAATCAATTGCTCATTAGAATGCTGTTTTAATTTCTATTTAGTAAGTGTTCTGTTGTTCCTCTACTTGCTGATTTCTAGTTCTGTTTCTTTGTGATCTGAGAAGTTGCATGGCATGATTTCAATATTTTGGAAATTACTCAGATGAGACTTGATTTATGACCTAATACGTAGCCTATTCTATACAATGTGGGGCTTGTACAGTGGCATATGCTAATCCTTGGCCTGCTAGCGTTGGCGTCCTATGTGGGTACTGATTTGTGTCCCAACCGCTTAACTTCCCAATGGGCTCCCAGTTTATGTCCTGAGAAAGAAGCAGAGGATGGCCCAAGTCCTTGGGGTTCTTATACCCACATAGGAGAACCAGAAGAAGCTCCTGGCTCTTGGCTTCTGATAAGCTCAGCTCTTGTTATTGCGAGCATCTGGGGACTAATCCAGCAGATGAAAGATATTCCTCACTTTCTGTCTCTCCCTCTGTATCTCTGACTTTACAAGAAATAAATAATCTTTAAAAAGGAAGCTGTTCTATGAGTTTTTGAGAAAGTCCATATTCTTTTTAAAAAAATATTTATTTATTTTCATTGCAAAGTCAGATATACACAGAGAGGAGGAGAGACAGAGAAATATCTTCTGTCTAATGATTCACTCCCCAAGTGACTGCTATGAGCCAAGAGCCCAGATCTTCTTCCGGGCCTCCCACATGGGTGCAGGGTCCCAAGGCTTTGGGATGTTGTCAACTGCTTTCCCAGGTCACAAGCAGTGAGCTGGATGGGAAGTGTGGCCGCCGGGATTAGCACTGGCGCCCATATGGAATTTTGGCACGTTCAAGGTGAGGACTTTAGCTGCTAGGCCACGGCGACATTAACAAGTTAATATCCTGAAGGTGTTGGATGAAATGTCCTCTGAATGTATGTCAGGTACATCTTCTCATTAGTATAGTTCAGCTCCTGTGTGTCTTGGTTGCCTTGCTGTCTGGATAATCTGTCCTTAGATTGTGTCTTTTGCATGAGGTCTTAGAGTATTTATTGTATATCTCTCAATGGTCTTGCTTATCATCTTGCTCAATCTATTTTCTCATCTATAGGTGATGTACTTCTGTTTCTTTTGGGATGTGGATAGCTACTTGGGCTCATTTTTTTATATGTAAGCGCTGGATATATCTTTTATAATGTTCCACTTTCAGTCCAGATGTGTCTTAATTTGTAAATGAGTTTCTCATAGACAGCATTTGCTTGGGTCTTGGTTGTTTTGGTTCATTCCGTCATCCTGAGTATTTTGGCTAGGGGATATAGTGTGTTAACATTTAGCGTGAGTATTGATAGATAAGAACTAACAGTTTTCATTTTTTTGATTGGTTTGTGATTCTACCTGCTAAGGCGATGTCAGGTGTTTTCATGATGTTCACTGATAACACTGGAAGCTTTCAGAACTTCTTTTAAGTTTGCTCTGATGGTGGTGAATTCTGTTTTTACTTACCTAGGAAATATTTCATTTGTCCTTGTAGCTGATAGCTTCAATGGATATATTATTCTTAGCTGGAGGTTTTATTTTTCTTTTAAGACATTAACGGTATTGTTCTACTCTTTTAAGTCCTGTAGAATTTCAGCTGAGAATTCTGGTGTTTGTCTAATTGTTTTTTCCTGTAGGTGTAACTTGAACCTTTTTCTATAGGATTCTCTCTTTGTCCATAACTTTTGACAATTCAATTGTAATATGCCTTGGAGAATATTGTTTTGGTTTAGTCTTTGCAGGGTTCTTTGAACTCTCTGTAACTAGATGTCCATGTAGCTTTCAATGCCTGTGGGAGTTTCAACTATTATTTTGTTTAGCAGGTTTTCCATGTTTTCATCTTTCTTTTCTTCAGGTATTACTATACTAAGATATTTGGTCTTTTAGTGATGTCCCATATTGACTTTATTCTTTTCAGCTTTTTTTTTGTCTCATTGGGCTATTTCAAAAGGTTTGTCTTCCGTATCAGAAATGACTTACTACATTTGGTCTCTTCTGCTGTGCCTCTCTACTGTATTTTTATTTCCTGATTGAAGTTGTCATCTCTGAAATTCCTATTTGGTTCTTTTTGACAATTTCTACCCTTTAGCAAATTCTTCATCCATGTCACCTGTTGATTTCCTCATTTCTTTAAGCTCTCTACTTGTCTTCTCTTAAATCACATTCAGTTTCTTCACAATCATTTCTTTCAATTACATTTTGGGGGTTTTATAAATTTCCTTTAGATAAGGATCTAATTATGAAGAATTCTTGTGTTCTTTTAAAGGTGTCATGTTACCATGCTTCATTTTTCTTGTTTCCCTATATTGAATTCTGTGCATTTTTTAATGATTTAATTGTATTTGAAAAGCAGAGTTACAGAGGGAGAAGAGGGAGGAAAAGAGAGAAAGAGAGAACAAGAGTGACAGCAAGAGAGAGAGAGAAAGAGAGAGAGAAATAGAGAAAGAGAGAGAGAGAGAAAGAGCTTCCATCCATTGATTCACTCCTCAAATAGCTAAAATGGTTGAAGCTGAGCCAATGCAGAGCCAGGAGCTTTTTCCAGGGCTCCGAGTTGGGTGCAGAGGCCCAAGGACTTGACCCATCCTCTGCTGCTTTTCTAGTCCGTAAACACCCATCTACTGGTTAACTTCCCAGCTAGCTTCAATGGCCAGGACTGGGCCAGGACGATCTCACAAGCTAGGAACTTCTTCCAGTTCTGCCATATGGGTGGTAGGGATCCAAACACATGGGCCATCTCCCACTGCTTTTACTAAGACATTCGCAGGGAGCTGGACCCCTGGAGCAGCCTGGACATGACCTGGCACCTGTATGGTGTGTTAGCATCACAGGTATCAGCTTTTCTGATGGATCACAACAGCAGCTATAGGTTTGGGTTTTTGGAGTTACTGTTAATTGTGCTATGCCCATGAAGCTGTGGGGACCTTTCCCCTAATCATGCCCAGACCATGTTGACTAAGTGAATACAGCTCTGAGACATTTTTCTAAAACTTCAAATTTTGCTGCACATGGAAGGTCCATCCCACAGATTGTCCTTACTCTGGCTCTGCTTGCTTCTCTTAGTGACAAATTGTACATCAGTTGCATGACTCTGCACAGCCGATTCAATCTGTAGGGCTGGGTGACAGAGGTAATGTGGACAGAGGTAATGTGGCTTCCATTTCCCAGTCTAGTCAATTCACAAGTCTTGAGTTAAAGTCCACAGGAGACTAAATTTCTGCCTTCGTTTAAGCTTCCTATGATGGGACAGTCACTTCTTCCTAGCTTGCATTGGGAACAAGGCATTTCCCACCCAACAGCTGTCTTCACTGTATGTCTATCCTCTTTCTACACTATCCCAAGGGGTCTCTGTTCTGTTACTTCTTGCCTGAACCTTCCTTTGTTTTGCTCCTCTTGGTTTAGCTGAACACTGTGTGGCTTCTCCCTCTTCAGGCATCTTGGATTTCACCCTCAATTGCCTTGTTAGTTTTGTAGGTTTTCTTTGCATTGTCCATATTTTCTTCTAAGTAGTGTGATTATACTATAATCACCTGACTTATCATTTTTAGAACTTATTAATTTGACATTTTTCAGAAATTATGGTCTACTTGAAAAAATGCAGATACACTTTTAGTCACTTTATTCATATCTGTCATACTTTTGCTTTATTGCTTTCCAAATATGGGCATATATTATTATGACTTATTTTTCTGTTTAAGAGTAATGCTACACATATATTTCTTGGTTAAATTTTCATAATTTTTAATTGCTTCATTTTGGCAGTATCTTTGAGTAGCAGCTGGTGTTGTCCCATATGGCAATAGCTCAAGTGATTGGGTTCTTGCCCTTCATATGGGAGCCTGGTGAAGTTGTGGACATTTGGGAAGAGAGCAGACACAACTGCTCTTTCTCTGTCTGCCTCTCTGTTGCTCATGTAAATAAAAATTTTAAAAGCAGATCAGTTTTAAAAGATAGATTAATTTTCTTTCACTGAAAGTCTTAGACAACTTGTGTGACTTGATCCAATCCAAACTGGATGTTTTCTCAGTTCTGGTTTACAATCATTATTTTAGAAGTTTCTTCGGGGACTGGAGTGGTAGCCTAGTGGCTAAAGGTCTCACCTTGCACTCACCAGGATTCCCTATGGGTGTTGGTTCTATTGCTGGTGCCTCCTCTTCCCATCCAGCTCTCTGCTTGTGGCCTAGGAAAGCAGGAGAGGACAGCCCAAGGCCTTGGGACCCTGTATCAGCATAGGAGGCTCCGGGCTCCTGGCTTCAGATTGGCACAGCTCTGGCTGTTGTGGCCACTTGGTTAGTGAATCAACAGATAGAAGATCTTCTTCCTGTCTCTCTTCCTCTCTGTATATCTGACTTTCCAATGAAAATAAGTAAATTTTTTTAAAGAGAAGTCTCTTCATTGTTTTCCGGCTAGAAAGACTTGCATTGAGACTTTCAGAGTCAACATGGTTGATACTCGTGAATTGTTTTTCTTGGATGATTTCCTGATAAGCATCACTGAAGTCATGGTTAACATTGCTAGGATGTTACAGACAGCTGTGTGACTGTTAGAGCCACCAATTAAAGTGTAACTCCGTATGTTTTCTTGTCAGAACTGCAGCCCTACAAGGTGGCTGCTGCATAGAACTGATTGCATTTAAGCTGCTCTTTTAGCCTAGTTTATGGATGTTTGTACCATGCGACTGCTAGCTATCACATGCTTACAATGCTGATGTCCAAGTTCATGGTAATCATAATTCAAGTAGTCCAGGACAGAAAAAAGGGATATCTCAAATGGAACCATCATTCACTAAGGCACAGGAGGACTCCCAGTAAGGACAGTGAAGCAGTGGGAAGTAGCCTTTTAACACTCTTGGTGTGTCTCCTTCTTGGTCAATTAACATCATGACTTCAGAAAAAAACAAACTGCTCATCAGATGTTTGTCAGCATGATGTTTTCATGTGAAAGAATAATTCACCCACAGAACTTAAGTGATTTTCTACTATTTTGTCAACTATACTATCCTCCCCTAAAATCAGGTGAAAGCAGACTTATTTTCAAATTTAGATATTCTAAAACCAGAGAAAAATATGTAGCTATACAAACTTTGTCAAGTATTTATTTTAACCTCAGTAGACATGGTTTATGAAACTGATGGGTACCAGAGCCAACCCTTAATGGTAGGAGCTTTATACAGAGGATCTGGGAAAGACAGCTCTGTTCTTGTGGCATTGGAGGAACCCTAAGGGTTCTCTGAGTCATAGCTTGTACAGAGTATGATTCTAATCATGAAGTCAAGTCATATATGTATGACATTCATAGAAAATATTTTTCCGTACTTAGATTTCACTGTCACTGAGAATTGTTATTTGCTATATACAGCATAATTTGCTTAATGCTCCATTCATTGTTGTCAATTGATTAAACAGAAATAGCCTTCATTTTGCAATTCAGAGGTGGCAGAATGTGGTTTGTTTAAGCCTATCCTAGATTTTTTGATTCAAGTCATATGTCTTCCTGCTCTCCTAACACTGAACTGGGCATGAGTACAGGTGCTCCTTGGTGGAGTAACTCCTGATAAGCCAAATTATAAAGAGAAAATCTCATAAGCAGAAAATGCATTTAATGAGCCTGAAATGCTGGTAATCACCACTTCACAACACGGTGACTACAGAGGAGCAGGGCTTTCTTTTTGTGAACTTGTGGCTGATTGTGCTTGAGGCTCACTGTGACAGCCAAGAATTATGAGTGGATTTTACCCTGTATATGACCATCTAGGGGAAAGATCCTAATTCGAAATGTAAAAGACCAGTTTTGTTGCATACACATTGCTTTTCAGCTGTTGTAAGTTTGGAAAAGCCATAAGTCAAATCATTTTAAGTCAGGGACTGTCTGTGCTGGTCAGATAGCTTAGATTTGCTTTATAGGCAGCCAGAACAGGGATGGGAGTAACGGATGGGAGAATAACTAAAATGGAATAGACATTCATTTTGTGTTAGTTTGCAAAAGAACAATGTGTTCTGTTGGAAATAAGGGAAATCAAGCTCAGCTCTGGGAAGTGTTGATAAAGGGACTTGTGTGAACTAATTTGTATTTTTTTCTTTTCCTTATAACCTTAAAAGATGGATTCAGTAATCTTTATATTATCTTACTGTCTCAAATGAATCTGACTTTCTGCCCAGCTTTTTGGCCATGTTATCAGAAATCATTTATCTGGACTGTACAAAAAGGAATGGATTTCCCACACACCACAGTCCCTTCCCATGGACACTCACCTGGAGTTAGCAGCTTCCTGTTGAATGGAAGTTTTGTGAGTTTTAAATAGTGGCCAGCAACCCTGTGAGAAGGGTCCCCTGTGGAATAGGGCCAAGAGGAGAGGACCATTTGTCCTACACTGATACTCTGGGATATACCATGAGTCATGCAGCCTGTGGTGAGTGCTGCGAGATATGAGAAAAATCATGTTTCCAGAAAGAGAGTACATTTTTCTAGAGAGAAGGATTTTGATATTCTACACATTTGGTATTTGTTCTTTTTCCAGTGGATGCTTAAGATGTCTGCCTTTGATCAAGCTTTTCCTCACCTAAGATGTGGAATTCACAATTCCCTATCACAGGGTACGGCAATCCATGCACGATAAGCTGGATAGTAACATAAAAGCACCCTAACATCAATTAATAGAGTCTTTAATGACACCTTGTATTGCAGGATTAGGGTTATAAGGTAGCAAATGAAAGATTTGTATACTCTCAGAGTTTAGATAATGAGCTCAAAGCACACACAACACCTGTGCACTCATTTAAGGGCTTACAGCCAACATGCTTTCATTTTTAAAAAGGTGGATTTTATTTCTGTTGGAAAAGCAGATTTACAGACAGGAGAAGAGGCAGAAAGAGAAAGATCTTATACCTGCTGGTTCACTCACCAAATGGCTGCCATGGCTGGAGCTGAGCTGGCAGGAATCCAGGAGCCTCCTCTGGTTTTCCCACACAGGCGCATGGTCCCAAGACTGTGGACCATCCTTCACTGCCTTTCCAGGCCACAAGCGGGGAGCTGGATGGAAAGCAGAGCAGGCCAGACATGAACTGGTCCCCATATGGGATTCTGGTGCCTGCAAGGAGAGGACTCAGCCGTTGAGCTACTGATATAGACTCAAGCATACTTTCCTGATATAACTACAGTCAAGCTATCTCATAGACCACTGTGAAGAAGTACTGTGGCTGCCAAGGTTCCTGGCTATTCGTTTCATCCTAAGTTTCTCTAGTTCATTATTGCCACTACTGTTATTTTGTGACATGTAACCATCACAAATTTATGATCTTGCCATTTTACGGATTAGAATTCTGATCTCCATCTCATTGGGATAAAAATGAAGCTGTTGGCAGCTGACTCCTTGCTGGTGGTTCTGATAAATGATCCTCTGCCTTTTGAGCTTCTAGAAAAATCACATTTCTTTTCTCCTGATCCTCATTTCTTTTCTCCTGATCCTTATCCTTCCTCATCCTCAAAACCTTCAAGGCTCTGGATGAATCATTTTGCAATTTACATTACTTCAAATCCTTCTGCATTTCTTTCTCATGAGAGACCTTTAACATTACATAAGAAACTCACCTAGATGTCCAGGATAGCCTATTTTAAGGCCAGATGTTATCAAATTTAATTACATCTCCACTTTCATTCCCTTTTATGATCAAATCTAATGCATTTCCTGGATATGAAATTCGAATGTGGACATCAGGAAAGGTCCGTTTACTGTGTTTTGTGTCTTGACCCCTTCCTCTTTCCTACATAGCAGGTACATGCGTAAAATCTGCCAGCTAACTCCTGAAAATCAGTATTTACAAACTGAATTCATGACTCATCCTGTCTTCATGAAGAATTTTTCTATTTTCTTTTTTTTTAAAGTTTTTGAATATTTTTTACACTGCTGTTATTATTCTCTCATTAACCTGTACCCGAGGTTTCGAATCATTGACAATTTTCTGTCTGTTTACATCTGAATCAGTTGTGAAATCATCTTTATTTACTTCTGTAGGGTTTTTGCAATCTCTGTATTTCTAGTCCAACTCCCAGGTCTAGAATTTGGTTGCTTTTGTTTCAACTGATCTCTGAATTGAGGCACCACCAGTTCCCTGGACCTTGCCCTCCCCACACTCCAGAGTCTTCTGATTTCCTGTATTCCAGGGCACTGGGCACTCCCTTCTTCTGCTAGTCAGAGTGCTTGGAGTCCCTTCTCTCCCCAGGCTGAAATTTCTCTCTCTCCAGAGAATTGGGCACAGCCTACTTTCTACTCAGATCCAGTTTTCATTAGCATTCATTCAATTTGCATACTCATTTAATCCTCTCTCCAACAGCATCAGGCAGAATTTTTATCTCATTTTGAAGGCTAGAGAAACTAAAGATTTTGGCCAGTGTTCTCTAATGCATTAAACAGCAGGTCTGAGACATGGGTCTTTCAATGCCAAGGCCATGGATGTTTCCCCAATTCCTGGGTTGCTTTATCTCATGTATTATCTAACAGTTGGAACAAGTGGGGTCTTATTTTTACCCAGACATCTACAGTTCTCAATTTTATGCTATTTTTCAGGATTATTGTTTCTCCTAGGCTCCTTTATCCACAAACCACTCTTGCTTACAAAGATCAATTTCATTCTTCAGAACCGTTTCCTATGTTGTCATCTTCAGAAGTCATTTACTCTGTTTTGTTTTCTTCTTCCTCGATCCTTCTCCTAATTTTACTCAGTCAAAACTTACTGCAGCTTAGACTGTGGCTTTCTGGCCTGCTGGCTTAAACCACCATCCTCCTTTTTGGTGTTTCAGGGAGAGGTTATAGTATGAATTCTGAAAGTAAGCTTCCTGGTGTAAATCCTGATTTTACATCTTGGTTACATGATCTTGAGAAAATTAATATTTCTCTGCCTCATCTTTATAATGGGCTAGATGAGCAGTACCTATTTTGTGGCCAATGGTGAAACTCAGGTAAATTAATGTTTTCAGTACAGTATTAAAAGCATTCAATAATTTAGCATATAATTATAGCTATTACCTTCCTATTACTTTCTCATCTAACTGTAATATGTGCCTTCACATAGCAATCAAAACCCACACGTTTGTACTATCATTTCACATGAATCACAAAAGTGATTTTTTTGTGAAACTATTCGCAGCTAATTTTAGAAAAGATGCAGAACAGTTGTGCAAACAGTTAAAGTTGTAAAAATAGAGATACAGTTGCATAGTTATATCTCTATCTTGACTCTACTACTGTGCTACCAGTGTACCTTCACACTGAACATAAGTCTATCAGAAATCTATTGTGTTAAGGTAGATATCAAAGCACCCATCATTTTTTTCTACATATGATAGAAAAGTAGGAAGCATCAACTCTATGATAGAAAAATTAATGTCCAAAATTAGACTGTTGGCGTGAATCTAATTCGATTTTTAAAAAGAATTAAGATCTTATGTATGCATAAGATGAGAGACCTTGATTCAGAAATTCATGTAAAAGTAATTTTTCTAAAAAGTTAAGACTATTACTGATGCAAATACTCTTGGTTGATAAACCCAACATCCATTCTTGATGTCCTTTTCTTGGACATGTTTTGTACCCAGTCTCACTGCTTTGAGTGGACACTTGACATGACACAAAATGTGAGTAGATGTACATGAGTGCATGGAGTGGTTTCCATGAAAGCATTTTTTCCCATTATTAGTAGAATAGCTGTTGATGGTGGTGACTGTTTCTTTTTATTATTATTATTATTCATGTGTCAATGATTATGATGTCTGCAATTGAGACAGTAATCTTATAAACATGAGGGAAAATTAAAGCAGCCAAGAAATCTAGAGAGATGGAGTTCATATTTCTGAGTTACTGAATCAAAACTAGCAGCTGTCTCTCTTGAGACGTCTTATTACAGAAGGGAAAAAGCCGTGACATGTTTCTTTGGATCTTTCTTTTACTTAATGCTGAGAATGTCTATAAACAACATTAGCTCAAAATAAACTTACAGATATCAGCTGCTAAATTTCAAAATACAACCTGTTCTTTTTGCTGCAAGAAGAGTCTCCAAATCCTCGAAAATACATGCTCTGATAATTACTACCTCTTATCAATTTTGATGTTAGAAACATAAAATGGTAGGTTTCTATTTCAAGTGAGATGATAGTAGAAACATTTCAGTTTGAATTTGGAATATGCCTTTTTATGCATATTTAAGGTTGAGGATTTCATTAAATGGCAGTCTAAAATAAGCAGATTTAATATGAATATATTCTGTCACTTACAAAAAAGAGAAAGAGTTTGTTTTAAACTTTTTCTGTGATCCTTCCATGTCCAAGGGTACACGTCGAGGCAATGTATTGTAGTTGAAGATGTCGTGATTGAAGTCACAAAGGCAGGATTTAAATATTGATATCATTGTTTTCTACCCAGTGAATTAGGGCAAGTTATCTCTTTCCTTTATTATTTTTTGTGGAGATTAATCAGGATATGATTGTTTAGCCTAACATAGTAAAATCTTATTTAAAATTTTATGCCGATGGTAATGTCTTTGTTCTCTAATCTCTTAGATAATGTTTTCTCAGCTCTTTATCCCTCCTTTTCAACCCTCCCATAATCCCTATCTGCAGTGCCCCTGCTTCCTGTTACACTAAGAACATTCTGACAGTCTATACAGAGCTTTTGTGGACTTTCAGCAAATGAAAAGCTTTGCAGCATCTCTTCCTACATACTCTTCCATCCCAATGGTTAACAGACATGAGCAATTTGTGGTCCTGTTGGAAGCCAGTGTCCCATTTTTATATTTGATGACATTTCCTTTAACACCTTCCACTTCTTCCCTGTTTTCTCAAATATTCACTCTCTACTAGATCTTTCTCCAAAACAAACATTCTAGTTTTCTACCACATTAAAATAAATGCAACATTTTCCTGGATGCCTCTTCAAATGGCAGCTTCCTTTCCAATTAGTTGCTGTTTAGGCGAGTATTATTATAAATCTTAATTTCAAATCCTCTTTTCGCATTCTTAACTGTATCCCAATCAGGTATTTATCTCAGTTCACCAAAGCCAGTCTGGTGGTCTAGTGCTGGTTACTGATGACCTGAACATTGCCATATCCTGTAATCAGCAGCAGTCCTCATTCTAATTATTTAATTTTTTGGTACAATGTCATCCATACCATGTGCTCTTCGTTTGGTAGGTAGCGACAATTTACATGCTTTTTTCTTCCTTTTCTTATACAACCTTCTTCTTTCTCTTGAGCTAGGATTGTCCAAGGGCTCAATATTCCTGTTTTTTCTGTGTATGCTTACTTCCTTAGTACTATGGTATACTTTATAGTATTAAAATATAATTTATATGCTAGTGGCTTTCATGTCTACTTTACCTCATTCTCACAGAATCTACAGTCATATATCCAATTGTTATTTTTATTTAATGCCTAATTTTTTCAGGATTAGTTATATTATGTGAGATAACATTTAATTAAACATTGAAAGAAGAGACAAATAAGGTCATTATGTAATGATACAGAGATCAATTTAATACAATGAAATGGCTGTGGTCACTCTGATACATGATACTGACATCTTTACTGCCAGGGGAAAGTCCTGTCCTGTGAGGATATTATGTGCTGCAATGGGCTGCTAGGAAAGTATTAGAAGGCACTGGGCTGGGCGTGGGTATCGTCAATACAATTGGGCCATCTGTCTTTAATGATCATTTAACTAAATTCCACTTCTTTTCTCCTGCAGATACTGGGAGAAAGAAGCCCTATGATTCTAGATAGTTTGATTTTAAGTTGTGGAAGATGCATATTCCAAGGAGAGAGAAGAAGAATTTACTGTTAAAGTTTTTCAAAGTCAATATCTAAGAAAAGCGAGGTTAGGGGTCTTTGGCAAGAAGAAGCTTGTTTAAAGTTGAGTGAAACTGATGGGAATGTTAAGGCTGACCTGATCAGGAGTACAAGAACAGAAATAGAGGTGATGCTTGAGTTGGTTGAAGTACGTATGTTTTTCTTAAGTTCTGTTTCTTACTGTTACAAGAGATACTTGAATTGGTTTATATCTTTTACTCATGGGAACTAAAAATCTGCATGAACTATTTGCATGCTTTTTCATTTTAGATGATTTGTGCCTAATCTTGCTTTCTTGAAAAAATATTTTACAAAATATTGGTATGATCCATATAGGAAAAGCAGACATTCCTGAGACTAATAATTTAATTGAAAAGATGTTCCAGATCACAGTGCCAGTTTGAGTCCTAGATGCTCTGCTTCGGATGCAGCTTTCTCCTTGTGCAACTGGAAAGAGGACCAGTGAGGGCTGAAATTGTGGCCTCTACCACTCCTGTGGGAGACAGAATAGTTTTGCGCTCCTGGCTTAGGTATTTAGGGAGTAAACAAGGGCATTTAGAGCTTGAAATAGCAGATGGATAAAACTCTGTGTGTGTGTATGTGTGTGTGTGTGTGTGTGTGTGTGTGTGTGTGTGGTCTCCCTGTCAGTTTGCCTTTGAAAGAATTAACTACATATTTATTTTTTTAACTGAGGGATGAGTATTTCACACAATGACAAAGATCCTACTTCCTGCTTCCTTATTGGAGTTCCTGCGTTTGAGTCTTGATTTTGCTTCCAAATGGCAATGATTCAAATACCTGTGTCTCAGCTACCTATGTCACCTCAGACACAATCAGTCTTGGGCTCCAGATTTCAGCCAAACCACCACATCTGCCACAGGCATTTGGTGAGCCAAGAGTTGGAAAATTTCTCTGTGTCTGTGAAAGTCAGATATACAGAGAGAAGGAGAGACAGAGAAGATGATCTTCTGTCCACTTATTCACTCCGCAAGTGGCCAGAACAACTGGACCTGCATCAAACCGAAGCCAGGGGCCCGGAGCCTCTTCCGGGTCTACCATGCGGGCGCAGGGTCCCAAGGCTTTGGGTCATCCTTGACTGCTTTCCCAGGCCACAGGCAAGGAGCTGGATGGAAAGTCGGGCTGCTGGGATTAGAACTGGTGCCCGTATGGGATATCAACACCTGCAAAGTGAGGGCTTTAGCTGCTAGGCTACCATTCCAGGCCCCCCAAAAAAATTTCTTTAAAAAAAATCAACTTATTTAATTAGTCTTGAACATACCATTTGAAAGACTTTGGACTTCAGCTGTAGGTAACTACCTAAACTTAGGCAAACTCTTGTACCTAGGCAAGTGTTGCACTGCTGGGAGAAAAGCAGCCAATAACTGATGAGCTGGGTGTGGACATCTCAGATTGGGCCATAGAACGTGCTGGCATGTGCAGGACCCAAGAATAGAAGTGGGCCTGGTAGGGGAGCTATGGGAACTTCCTTACTGGGCTGTTGTTTCCATTGGTAAAAATGAGAGCTGGAACTGTGGGTGTGCCAGTTTGGGGAAGACCAAGCTGGGTTAGGCCATAACATTTGCTGGCAAGTGCCAGGACTGGGTGAAAGTCATGTCAGGCTGGCCACAGTACCCCCTGGTTGGTGTGGGATCCAGGGCTGTGATAAGGTCTAGTAAGGAAACTGTGGGCATTTCGTTGCTGGACTGCAGCTCCTGCTGGTAAGCATTAGAGCCAGGGCTGATGGCAGTCCAGGCTGGTCAAGGCAGCAGAACCTGTTAGCACGCGTACATGGCATACCTGGGTACCATTCAGGATGAGCTATGCTGCATGGGAATGCACAAGAGTCAGATGGGATGCAGGATGGATCAGGTTAGGCTGCAACACATGTAGCACATATTAAAACCGGGGCTATTGGTAGGCCTGATGCGGTTACTGGGGGTTGCCCTGACCAGGCTGTGGCACCCACTGATGGGGGTGAAGACCGGGCTGGTGGTAGGCTGGCCTACACTAGGCTGCAGCGCCCATCAGTTTACACGAGAGATAAGGCTGAGGACAGAACTGACCAGGTAGCTGTATCCACCGGTACATGCCAGTGCAGGTAATGGACAGATCCTGACTCTGAACTGGCTGGTGCACCCTAGAGTCAAGTCTGAGGTCCCCAGGCATGGTTTCGTTGGGGATTCCCCAACTGGACCACTGAACTCAAAAGGGCCAAAGGAAAGATCACAAGATATGTGGTCTGATCTTGGAGTGTCTGTATTGGGACTGGGTGTTTTCACTTGCTGATATACTTGTACATCAGATGACATCTGAGATCTATCAAAACTATTCAATTTATACACTTGGAACACTTCTCTGTGTCTCTAAGGCGTCATCAAGTGACCATTCGTCCCATCCATGAGTGTTAATGTAGTTTGAGATCAAGAAGTGGCCCCAACCTTTTCCCTCCCTGTGGACACAGAAGAAAAAGAAAATTGAAACATTTGCTCCACCACCTTCCTTCATGCCTCCACCCCACCACCCTGATTGGAGACCCACTTGGGTGTGCATCCATCTCAACTATGTAAACAGAACTATAAAATAAAGACTCTGAAGATATAAAAGCAAAAGATATGTTATGCATAGGGTTGTCCCATGCTGGCTCAAGCACTGTAGAGTGCCCTGCGTTGTTCTGCGAATTGCACGGATTTGTTGCTAATCACTGTGATGTCACAAAATGCTTCATCATTTTCCTGTCCTTTTGAGATTCATTGTCCCAGGAGATCTGAAATTACTCATATTAAATTGGACTATTTCGATTATTCTATAAGATTTATATAGGTGTTATAAGAGCCAAATCCTAAAATAGAGGGGTAATTGTACATTCGGTGATTTGACAGCTGTTTCTGACGTGTGTTGAAAATACTGTTAGGTTATTATACTACTTAGGATTCCGATAACGTTCCATCTCTTCAGCACAGGTTACATGCGTCTTCACAGACTGACCTCTACCTTCTCTGCTTCCTCTGCTATTCTGTCTTCTCTAGTTCAGATACAGACAACTGCTATTTCATGTCTCCCCATCTGCTTATATGCCTGCAACTCACAGATGAGTTCTGCCTGGGAACCACTGCACCCCATTTATTGTTGCCTTGGGGCTTCTGCGTATTCCCTTTATGTGTCATAGAAAACCTTTCACAGGCTCAACCTGAGCGACTTTCTCTCTCTGTTTCTCAGCAGCTTGTGTTGCCATCGGTTATTCTGTCTTACCAGAGTCGTGCATTTGCTTGCCTGTATTTGGCACTAGATTAAAGAGCACCTTGAGAACAAACGTGGCATTTTTCAGTGAGTGCCTTTGTACATGATTTGATGCACTTATGGGACCATTCTTTGCTTATGAGTTCAACACACTTTTGAGTATTTTCACCTTCACATAAATCACACTGGGGATATGCAGGTGAGCAAACTCAACCTTTCTGACTGTGTGGTTCACTGACAAAACCAAAACAAAGCAGGGTCCTCTGAACATGCGTTAAAACAAAAAAAAAAAGTGAACGGGAAGACATATTGCAACTGTAGTCTAAAGAATAAACTACATTAACTACATTATCAGCAGAGAAAGATCAAGTTCAAAGTCTGCAGGGGCATTTATGGCACCTGAGAGCTTGACACATGACACTGGCTGAGTCACATTTTAGAAACTTTTAAATTTCTATGCCTCAATTTTCTATTATTTGGGTTTGATCTAAAGGGAAAATATTTGTACAGGGTAATGAAAAGTTCCTGTTACATAAAAAGTGCTATGTGTAAGCACGTAATATGAAGTTCAGGAAATGCTACCAAAAACATGGTAATTTGGCATGCTGATGACTTACAACCTGAGTCTTTGTTTGAATACAAAAATAAAAAAAAATGAAAAGGAAAAAAGAAGTAAATGCAATTTTCTTGAACTTTCCTCCCAAGAGTTTTATCAACCAGGAACATCTCTGGTTGCTGAAGACATTGCTGCTGGACATCTGCCCTGCAGACAGGGGTATATTTGTTTTATAAACAGATTTAAAGCAAAACTTGATAACAAAACAAATAACTTTAAAGCAAGTCACTTCAGTCTGTCCTGTAAAATTAGAGTAACAGGGACATATCTGATAATCAAATGGAAAAGGAAGATGTACACATATTCTATAATCTATTCATCGACTTTTGTTTGTTTTTTTTAAATTATACATCCACACAGTACAAAGCAGTATTCGGTTATATGTTTGACCTGTTCTGTTGGAGAACAGAAGGGCAGTAGCAGGAAAATAGTATTTGAGGTGAGACTTGGAGCTTAGGTAGAGCATTGATAAGAAGATGATATTGAAACCCCTGATCATGTTTAAGAGTGATCAAAAATGAATGGGAAATGCAGTATGGTGAGATGGAAGATGTAGTTGACATTCCAGGCAATGAGACCCACTTAACACAACACACTGTGGTGTTAAAATCAGCACTTGCATGGGCCGGACAGTCTTCTTGGACCTTAAACTTCTGCAAAATTCTCTGGCTGACAGGCAGGCCCAATGGCTGCTCTTATGTTGATCTGCCAATTCAAACCTGTCAGATATGTGGATCTTGGTTTCTTTGCCCATTTATTTCAAAAATTGGCCTTTATAAAATAAGATATACTTTGAATTACAGTTTACACATAGTTCAGATTGACATAATGACTTGGTAGTGTGCATTTTGAAATCCTTTCCTGTCTTTGTGGCTTAAATCATTTCTTGTTCTATCATTCAGTTGTTCCAGAATTTACCCATTCATTAATAGAGGATTACTTAAATTTTTGAAATTGAATTAAATTCTCATAAATAAATTAAGAGTTGGTCTACTCGTTTTCCTGTATGAAGAATAAAAAGTAACTACGTTATACAAACACACTCTTGTGTGCTTTGCCCATATTCATGATATTTAAAAATATCCTAGTGAATATTGATGATAGTGATTCCTCAGACCAGAATACTGTGCTCCTTCACATTGGGAATGCAGAGGAGAAGTAAATATTTTATTTAACAATAAAAATATCTGCACATTTTGACTCTGACACAATAGCCTAGTGGCTAAAGTGCTCGACTTGCAAGTGCCAGGATCCCATATGGGAGCCCGTTCTAATCCCAGCAGCCCTGCTTCCCATTCAACTCCCTGCTTGTGGCTTGGGAAAGCAATCAAGGATGGCCCAAAGTTGTGGGACCCTGCACCTGTGTGGGAGACCCAGAAGAGGCTGTGGGCTCCTGGCTTAAGATTGGCACAGTTCTGGCTTTTAAGTTCGCTTGGGAGTGAATCAGTGGACCGAAGATCTTCCTCTGTTTCTCCTCCTTTCTGTATGTCTGACTTTCCAATGAAAATAAAATGAATCTTAAGAAACTGTAAACTGTAGATATTTTCCAATTCCAAGTAGTATTCAGAGCATACAAGCTTAATTTATATTCCTATTTCAATTATATCACATAGAAATGAGAAAAAAATCTATGCAATAAAGAATTGTTCAGAGTAGTCTTGAACCACAGGAAAGAGAAGATACCAAATTGTGAATTCTATTTGAAAGAGAACTTCTTTAAAATTATTTAAAATTATTAAACAGTAAATGATGATAATGTGATGTAGCACTAATAGCAGCTGCACATTTAAAAATATTCTATAAGCCAGGCACTGGCCTAACCCTTCTTTGTATATCTACCAAATTTAAAGTAATCGTAACTTTATGAAATAAGTACAATTTTCCTTACTTTATGGTTGAAGATCTTAAAATGTAGAGTTGTGAAACAACTTTTTTTTTAAAAGATATATTTATTTTATTAGAAAGGCAGATGTATAGAGAGGAGGAAAGACAGAGAGGAAGATCTTCCGTCCGATGGTTCACTTCCCAGGTGGCCGCAAAGGCCGGTGCTGCGCCGATCTGAAGCCAGGAGCTTTTTTCTGGGTCTTCCACGTGGGTGCAGGGTCCCAAGGCTTTGAGCCGTCCTCGACTGCTTTCCCAGGCCACAAGCAGGGAGTTGGATGGGAAGTGGAATTGCTGTGAGGACCTTAACCATTACGTTATTGCGCCGGGCCCTTGAAGCAACTTTTAAAACAGTAGTTATATGAGAGATTAACGGGAAAGTTATAATTCCTTAAAATTGACATCTCTCTTTCCTTTTAGCTCCATTTAATCAGTTAGGAAATCGTATTTATTCTGCCTTTAAACTGTGTCTAAACCTGACCATTTATTTCTGTCTGCAGTGTTACTTTCCTCAACTATATTGACTAAGTGAAAGCAAGAAAATGCTACCTGATCTCCCTGCTTTGTTCATGTTCCACTAGTGTTATTTACTGGGGTGTAAAACACCTGTATCCCATGTCAGAGTAACTGGATTCAGTGTCTGGATCTGACTCCCAAGGCAAGCCCAGCCAATGTAGGCATTTGGGAAAGGAACCAATTGATATGAACTCTGGTCTGTTCATCTCTGTCTGTCTGTCTGTCTGTCTCTCTCATAGGGTTACGTATAACACCTGTGTCTCTTAAATGAACATTAAAAATCCAATTTCTGTAAAATAGCTGGTGATATGTTTTTAAAACGTAATTCTGATATTGATATAGTTCCCTACCCTTAAGTATTATTTGCTAACTTCTTGGACTTACAATGGAACAAGTTCATTACCACAGTCTCAATTACTTGGCATCTGCAGAACATTCCCCTTTTACCTAATTTCGTTTGTCATTTATACTCTCCTCTCTTCAATGCTTCTAGTTTGTAAGTTTTCTGTCTTTTTCTTTTCCAACAACTTGCCATGTGCATGATTTTGTAGGGACTTTGCCTCTTTGTTCCTTTTGTCTGGAAAGGCCCTCAGCTATCCATAAAGCTGATTCTGTCTTTTTTCAGGTAATATCCCAGAAGTAATTTCATTCCTTGTTATCCTTATAGCCTTCAGCTTGCATATTCAACACAATTTCTATTGCTTACAACAGATTCCCCATTCAAATAGCTCCTTACTTGGAATTGCTGTTTATTTCAAAGAGATGCTATTGCCACTAAACTTGACAAATGACTTGCCTTCTTCCCAAAATTCTCTATGCTTTATTAATCTATTCCCTTCCCTCTTTTGAGGAAATTATGCCCACCAATCACATTATGGTTGTTGCTGGCTGTGTCTGCCCATGAGACTGTGAGAACCCCAGGTACTATTTCCTGCCAAGTCTTCTGAGAACAGTTGTGTAAGGAGTGTGATGAATATTTATTCAATGAACTATCTGATCCACAGGACTCTTGTTTTGCAGAGTTCACAGTGTATGTTTATTATTGTTATTATTGGAAAAGCAGAGATGCAGAGAGGAGGAGAGACAGAGAAGATCTTACGTCTGATAATTTACTCCCCAAGTGGCCACAACAGCTGGAGCTGCACCAATCTGAAGCACCCAGGAACTTCTTGCAGGGCTCCCCCATTGGTGCTAGATCCCAAGGCTTTGGGCTGTCCTTGACTGCTTTCCCAGGGCACAAGCAGGGAGCTGCATGGGAAGCAGGGCCGCCAGAATTAGAACCTGTGCCCATGTGGGATCCTGGGGCATTCAAAGCAAGGACTTTAGCCACAGGGCTATCATGCTGTGTCCCACAGTGTATATTTTACAGTGCAGAGGTCTGAGGTTTCCTACAAGATTTACAGTCATTTGTTCAGGCCTACATATCAGTACTTTATGCATCCAGGGTTAGAAACTGGACCTCTCAACGTAACATGGACAAAATAGAGTTTTGCGGTGGAACAAAATTATCTTTTCCTTAAATGAAAATAGTATTTACGTTCAAGAAGATTTAACAGTTTCAATTTTAGTTTAATTACGACATAGTTAAGAGTATTTCCTAATGAGTATAAGCTCATTCAACCCTTTCTAGAACTATACTAGTCCTTTCTGTTCTGCCTGTCTCCCATCCCACCCAATCCTGCCTGCAGTGACAAATGATGAGATTAATTTAAATGGCTTTTAGTCATGACAAGTGAGTGTGGGGCAAGGGTATGTGGCTTAAATTAGTACTACTTGCAAATGAGGTCTGAAATGCAAGGTAGGAGGAGACTGAAAATAAGCTGGTATGACAAGATTCTGCTTGACAGGTCACAGGTTGTTTTGACCTTGTGTTCTCATGTTACATTACTAGCAGATCCCAGATGAGTGCCTCTTCTTATATACTGTATATTTCAGAAAAATGGAAATTGGATTTTTACATGAAAATATAGTTATAGTATCATCTTTTCTTAAACTCATAATTTTAGACTTTATTTCCTACTATCTGAAAATTACTGACAATTTTTATATCAGAATCATGGTAGCTGAGAGAAATCCTATTTTTGACATATGAATTTCGACTGTTTAGTATATTTATAAAAATAATATCTATTAAACACATAATGTAGCATAGGTAGCTTTAAAACTAATACAAATTATAATTTAAAAATCCCTTGCTTAGGTCTCATTTTCTCACTTTAAAGATGAATACATGAGTGTCAAAATATAGTCTGACTTGTCCCATGTCATGCAAGCAATGATTCTTGACCTAGACTCCCTGGCCTCATTTCCTAAATGTAATGCATTAATATTATCTTTGAGTCATCCCTACCTCAAGAGATTCTGAGAAAAGAATACCCACTGATGGTCTTGAATGTTGTTTCTTACTGCTGAGTAATAACCTAATTTCATAGACCAGGCTAAAGAAAAATTGTCAGGCAGGTGCAACATGCTGGCTGTGGGAGGTGATGACTTCTGTGTCCTGTATAATCATATTGCCTTCCAAGTTGTAAGCAGAGATATGTGTGTAAGTATGCATGTGTATGTAGGTAAGAGAAGGGAGAGAGAGACAGGAGTTATTATCCATCTGCTAATTTGTTACCTCAACACCTGTGATGGCTGAGTCTACCACAGGCCAAAGCTGGGAGCCCAGGAACTCAGTCTGGTTGTTCCCCATTTATCATCGAGTTACCACTGAGGATGTACAATAATAGGAAGTTGGAAATGGCAGTGAAACTAGTACTTAAATCCAGGCATTCTGATGCAGAGTACAGGATCTCAAGTAATATTTTAGACAGTGCAACAAATATCTGCTTGCTGTATTATTATTATTATTTGTATTTGAGAGGCAGAGATAGAGACAGAGACACACATGGCAGTAACAAGAGGATTCCCATTTGTTGCTTCACTTCCCAAATGCTTCTAAGATCTGGGCTAGTCCAGGCTAAGACTGGGAGATAGAGATTCAGTCCAACTCTCCCATGTAGCCACAAGGGCCTCAGTTATTCGAAGCTTTCCCTGTGGCCTCCCAAGGTGCCTGTTAGTAGGACCTGGACTCAGGAGTGGAGGCAGGGCTTTAGTGCAGATACTTCAGGAAGGTATGTGAACATCCTAACCCACATGTTGATTACTAGGTCATGTCTATTACTTAAGAAAGAGTGTTTGGAATATCAATTCTATCTCTAGTAGAACCTCATCAAAACTCTACTCCAGCAACAAATAGAGGACTTCTCATCTTGCTAACTCATATTCTGGTTTTTACTATCTGTCATGTTATAATTGTAGTATTTAAGGTTGTAATGCTCAATACATGTTCTGCCTTATGTCTCTCATGAATCTTGTTTAGGTTCTGGTGCCATCATTGACCTCACCCTTATTCTCTCTAGTAATAAAATCCCGTGACCTTTTGCTTGTTACTGAGCTGCTTCTTCTTCCTAGTGAGATTCCTCAGTCCTCTTAAATAAAAAGAAAACTCCCCATCAGAAAGCATCAGTCCATGTCCCTGAACATTGAGCTATCTACACAGGAGAAAATCTATTTTATTTTCTTTTCAGCAAGAAGGAACTAATATCAGTTTTAAATAGCAGCTGTTCCCCTTTTCTGTTTTATTAGTAAGACAGTTTTTAAACGTTCTATTTCTTCTGCTTGACTTTTGCTCCTACTTTGCATTTCAACCCCTCTGAACTTGAAATTGTTGTCTGTCTTTGTTTTGCAATGTGGATTAGGGTCTGGATTTTAAAGGAGAGTATGAGATGTGTAAAGACAGATGGAAATGAGTTGGGATGTTAAATGAAGGGTTGGAACTTCTCTGTGACCCTGAGTACTGCTGGGTAGGTTACTTCATAACACATACATTTGTTATGATGTGTTATTCCTAAAAGGAAATTTTCCAACCACAGTAATCTAATTTTAGCAAGAAGGATTCCAATAGAAGTTCAAATATATTCATTGTGATGTTAATAAAGAACAATATATTTAATTTCTGATTGGGATTGAAACATCTCTTAAAAATAAGTTTATTTTTTAAAATGTGTTAACATTTTAAGTACTTTTTAGAAGTAAATTTCAATTTACTTCTAAAAAGTAATGTTCAAGATTTATCCCGTTATACTTGAGGAAACTTCCTTAACTGTAAACTAATTTCTACACAAAATCCTGCGTCCATTCACCTATCTTGACTATAGATTGCTGGACTCTCTGCCATTGTCCATACCTACAATGCCAGGATATACTTAAGTAGCTGAATGATGAACTTACGGCTGCTTATGAAGGAGTGTGTAATTGTAATAATATAGGAGAAATCAGGGGCAGGGGTGAGGATTTGTGGAGAGGTGAAGGGAAATCCCAGAACCTATGGAACTGTATCAAAAATAATAAAATTATTAGTAAAGAAACATAAAGTAGATATTATAATTCTTGAAATAAATACATTATGTAGTGTTTTCTAGATTGCAATATACTATTTAATTGCTTGAGGAATTATTATGTATATAAATAAAGTACTATCTTGTGGACAGTGCCCACTGTACCCTTGTTTCTACCTTCTGGATTATATGTTAGGCATTCAGATATACAGATGCCATTAGGGTCTTTTGAAATGGAGTTCTAATGTGGGGCTAAATAATATAAATTTCAAAACTTTATTAGTGATATTTCTTTTTACAATATTTTCAATATTCTCAACATGTGTTTTGGATGCTTTATAAATATAAGTGAGCAAAAATGAAATTGCCTACTCATATAATAAAGACTATAGGAATAAGATGATAAACTCACATATACAAGAGACCTTCAGATGACAAAATGCATTTGTGATGGTGTATGGTTGAGCACAATTGCACAGAAAAATCATTTTCTGGAAGGAACCATTCGCTAAACAGCAAGGCTCATAACTGAACTAAGTAGAAAACAACAAACACTTTCTTCTGCTCTGTGGGTTTAGATTAGGGCTGGAGAACCACAGGGTCAGCTTGTGTCTGCTGCAACGTGTCTGGTTGCATCTTTGTGTGTTCCTTTGCACCAGCCCTGGAATGACTTGGACTCCTTGGAGCTGCTCCATGTAGCTTGGGTTTAGAGAGGATGGAGACAGATCTCCCAGGAAAGTTCCCAAACTAAACATCCAGTCAGTAAGTATTTCAAAAGGTCTAAAGAGAGGATTGTGCACTTTGAAGTCGTGTAACATTACATCATCCAGATTCTTTGGGTTGAAGAAGTCATTCAGATTCAAGGAAGAGGGATATCGACTCTGGTTCTCAATGGCAAAAGTGTTAAAGTATTTGGAGACATTTTAAAAAGCCTATACTTGGACAGTAACCATGTAATAAATGCCCTTTTATGCTGCCAGAAAGGATTTGATTTCAATCTAGTTACAGTAGGGAATGATTGGAGAATTTTAAGTAGGATATTATGATCTAAGAACAAATGCTTTAGGGGGTTTAATTTTTTGTATTCCATATAAATACTTGCAGACTGAATCCCAAGAAGAGATCTTATAAGAGCTTGTAAATGGATGTCAGTGAGAGAACACCTGTATTAATCCCCCCTTTTCCAAATAGCTTGCTATATAGATATTTAAAAACTTGTATTGTATTGCCACAGAATTGTGAAAGTTAGAAAGGCCATTAGAAGTATTTAGTGACTCTCCCTTATTTATATTATTGGAAAAACATCCAGAGAAGTGAATGATTTGATCACTATTACATAGCCCATCGCTGGATGAATCTAGATGGCTATGAAGTGAGGCGTTTGAGTAGGGATGGAACAGAAACAAACTACTGTTGAAGTATTATCCTGTAATGGTATACTAATTCAATTAGGCTTTATTGTTTCCTCAACTGTATAACATTTTCATGGATGTTATTTGATTTGGTCCTTAATACTCTATAATGTACCAAGAATATTAATATCTCCATTTTGTAGATTAAGCAATAAAGGTTTGAAGGGACACATACTTACATAATGTGGAATACTCTTGATTATGAATGTAGTTCACTTACTTTCCATTCAAGATTTTTTTTATTAAACAGGGTGAGGAAATTTGTTAAAGAGATTGTCTACTAATACTAACTATGATGATATGAAGGAAAGCAATTTTGATTCAAATGCTTCCAAATGTTCATCTAACTGGCATCTTATACATAACTTGTAGAGAAAGTTGGCTATTTTTTTTTTCTTTTCAAATATGCTTTTTGGCATGTTTTAATGTCTTGGGCCAGTATGCAATAAGAAGTTAGAAAAAAATCATCCCCACATTGGAGGAAGTCCACAGTTCTTTACAGAGGGTTACAGCTTGACCTTTGTTTTGCTTCAGATGTTCTGCAACTGCCTTGCTGGATTTCTAGCATCTGCTCTGTCCTAGATTCTCAGCAGATGTCAGAAGTTAGTGAAGCAAAGACTTTGCAAAGAAAAAAAATGACACATCCACCAAGAATGTTTATTGAAAGTATTGCTTGATCATTGGCTTCCATCTGTCAACATCTGGCTAACACCCATGTCTTGCAAATGTTCATTCTTAATGTTTTTAAGCTACCTGAGCTATTACCTTGATTATCTTGGCCTCCTTAGGTGAAAATCAATACATGGAACATGGTCAATTAGTTTGAGGCAAACAAAAAATTAATTTTTCATAATTAAAACTACAGAAAATCATATGCAGTTTTTCAAATAGTAGAGTACTTCAATCTGGCTTACATTTAAGGACTTAAGGGCATCCCATTGAGGAGCAAAGAATAAAAGAAATAACCCTGTTTCACAGTGATCTTGCTTTCTACCTGGAAAGACAAGATGAACAATCAAGATTCAGTTAAATAAAATCCTACTGAGTTTAAGAGGTAAAGTGTGTGCTTCTGAGAGGTGACACTATTCTGAGATTAGGAAAATCAATTGTATAAAACTCTTGAAAGTAATTTGCATATAAGCAATTTGGACTGGAGCCACAAAGTTGTGCTTATCCAGAGTAATAAGAAAAATGTGAAGCTAAGATGAAGCTTTGGCTAAGCCTTGTAAGATGAGCAAATTGTTGGCAGAATGTTTCTTTTAGCATTTTTATTTGTTTTTCTTCAAATGCAGACACACAGAAACACACACAAGCAAAGAGGCTAGGAGAGGGAGAGGAGAGATGGAGATGGTATCAGTGATCTTGCAACACTGGCTCACTCCCCAGATGCCTGGAGCTGGGCTTCCTCCAAGTGACAGCAAGCTGGAATCCATGACAGAGGCAGGACTTCATCCCAGGCACTCTCAAGTCAGACATAGGTGTTCAAAGTAGCTGCTTAATCACCACTGCACCTTGATCAAAGAGCTTTTAGAGGGAAGTGGATAAAGCTAAAATTTTAATGGTGGTGGCTGGGGGCTCACAGTGTATCACAGCAGGTTAAGCTGATGCCTGTGGTGTCAGCGTCGCATATGAATCCTTGTTCAACTCCTGGTTGTTCCACGTCCAATCCTGTTCCCTGCTATGAGAAGGTAGTGGAAGATGGCCCAAGTGTTTGGGCTCTTGACACCCACAGGGGAGACCCAGTTGGAAGACTTGGCTCCTGGCTTTGGCCTGGCCTTCGCCATTGTGGCCATTTGGAAAGTAAGCCAACAGGTACAACATCTCTGTCTCTTTGTTACTCTGCCTTGAAAATAAATAAAATCAATCTTTAAAATGCAAATATTTAACAGTGGAAGATGAAATGAAATAGGAAAGAACTAATTAATTCTTATTCATTATTAAGTTGAAATTTTATATCAGGAAAAGAGTTTTGACTGTGAACTCATCCCCCTTTTAACAAAGTGTAGTAGAAGATACTTTAGAGCTCTACCGTCAATAGAATCAGTTTATTTCTCTACCTTTTGGATGTTTTGCCCAAGTGGCTTGCTTAGATACATAGCCTAATAAGTGATTTGATAAAAGCTGGAGTTTAATTTGTCCTTAAAATTGACTGAAGTTCTCTTTTGCTGTTGGGACACTTTAGGTCACTGGATGAACAGGAGTTAAACTGGTCTAATAGAATCTGAGAGACGTTTTGCCTGACTCCAGCATTTAGCTCACTATCCACACATATAAATAAGCTGATGCCAGAAATCTAAACTCCAGATAAGCTGGCAGCTGACAGCAGAGATAAGCCAAATGCTAGAGACATACGTAACAAACTAATGGACCCAGAGCATTATGAATCATTAAATTTGTTTAATTTCATAAAATTTGGCATGTGTTACATGGCAAAAATTAAATGGCATAGAAAAATCATAGAAATGATAAGCATTAAAATTTTGCTAAGTTGCTGATAGCATGAATAGAGTATCAGTGGGATTTTTGATCAGATCTCCTCAATTGCTTAGTATGAGTCTTCTGTTTTTGCGTGGCACATACCTTGCCAGGTTTTTGTTAGGTTTGATTAGTATCTCCTGCTGAAGCATGAACTCTGAGAGGTAGAGACCCTTTGTACCATGATTCCCGTTGTGTCTCGGTTGTCTTTCACTGTGCCTCATGTAAAGCAAGTGTTCATTAATGTTTGCTAGATGGAATAACTGAGATGAGTGTCGGTACATAATATGACAGCAAAGGTCATGCTTGCATGGCTGTCAGGATATACAAGATGAATCATGTGGTGAGTTGATTAAATGACATTTGACATACCAGCACACCATATGAGAGGCTAAGAGTTTGAGGCTTGGAGCTGCTTTAGGTTCCAGCTTCATAATAATAAATACCTTGAGATTTAGCAAAGTATGGCTCAAGTAATTGACGCACTAGCCCTTATGTGGGGATGAGTTGCCATCCCTTGGGTTCTGCCAGATCTAGTTGTGGCTGTTGAAGGCATTTGGAGGAATGAACCAGCATACAGAAACAATCTCTCTCTCTCTCACCCCCCCCCCCACACAAATAAAAAAGCATTTGGAATATTTCTATATTGACTTAGAGTCTTATCTGTGTTACATAAGTGACTTCCTCTGAGATTTTTCTTTATAAACTAAACTTATTTTCCAGAGACTGATTGATCAATTTCAAAGAGTGACAGAGAGAGAAGGAGATAAGGAGGGAGGAAAGAAAGGAGGGACAGAGAGAGAGAGAGTAAAAAGAGATTGGCCATGGGCTATTTTACTTTCCAAATAGCCACCATGGCCATGGCTGGTGAAAATCCATTTGATTTTTTAATGTGGTAGGGCACAATACTTGGGTTGTCTTCATCAGCTTTTCCAGGCATCATAATGAGCTGGATTGAAAGAGCAGCAGCTGGGGGTCCGGTGTGATGGCTCAGTGGCTATATCCTTGCTTTGCATGCACTGGGATCCTTCATGGACTCTGGTTCCTGTCCTGGATGCTCCACTTCCCATCCAGCTTCCTGATTGTGGCCTGGGAAAACAGTGGAAGATGACCAAAAGCCTTGGGATGCTGCGCCCATGAGGGAGACCCAGAAGAAGCACCTGGCTTCGGATTGGCTCAGCTCTGGCCTTTGTGACCACAGGGGAATGAATCAGCATGCGCATATCTTTCTCTTTGTCTTTCCTTCTGTCTAAAAATATGCCTTTCCAATAAAAATAAATAAATCTTTTTTAAAAAGTACAGCAGCTGGAACTCCAGCTGGCCCTTTGTATGAGAAGAATGGGTCCCAGGTAGAAGCTTAACCATGTGTACAATGCTGGCCCCAGAATTAACTCAGTCCAAAACAGCAAAACCAAAGCTGAAGGAAATTCCTAGGAATTTACCAAAATGAAGTGAGATCACTATATAAAAGAATTATCTGTACCCCCATGTTTGCTTAAGATCAACTGACAATAGTTAAGATGGAGTTAACGCAGCTATCCATCAACTGGTTAAAGCAAAAATAATATATTACACACTGTGAAAAACTACTCAGTCATAAAATGAATGAAATCTTGTATTTTGTAACAAAATGGATGCAACTGAAAACCATTATACGTAGTCAGTCTCCGAAAGACAAATAAATACTTTTTCCTGAAGTATGGTGTAACTAATGCGCAGAGTACCAAAATGTAATGTGTATGAGTGATATTGATATTTTGAGATATTTGATTGTTTTGCTTCTTACAGTCATTGTTTTCACTGTTAGGAACAGGTTGTTTTTCTGTTTATTTGTTTTTTACTATTTGTTGAATTGTTTACTTTGTGGAGGATGACTCTTACGATAAAGGAAGGAGGAGAGAGGGTGGCGGTGTTGGCGGGAGGAAGGTTATAGTGGAAATATTCCTATGCCTTAAATATGTATATATGAAATACATGAAGCTTATTCACCTCATTTTTTTTTGTTGTTAGTAAGAGATACAGGGAAAGAGAGATCTTGCCTCCATTGGTTCACTTTCCCATGTACCTACGATGACTGAGGGTAGGACAGGTTGAAGCCAGGAACAAGATATTAATGGAAGTACACAAGGCACTTGTCAGGAGTGTAAGCATCTGTATGATCACCCAGGGTACATATTAGAAGGAAACAAAGTGGAAATAGAAATTTTACTTAAGACAACATATTGCAGTGGTGGTTGTAGGTAGACCTAGTAGGATCTTAACCACTTCCCCTCTACCCCCAGCAATGGAAAAGAGCGTGCATCCTTTCCTATGACAAACTATTTGACAACTGCATGTTGTATATCCAGCTATAGACTCAACTCCTCAACAAAGATAAACGCGGAACTCTGCTCTGATCAAGTCATCTCGTGCTTTCTTGGGTAACTGTTCGTCCGGTTTGACCCAACCTGGCATTTCTGGTTTGCCATAATATCATGGCTAAAAATTCAAATCATATTTTATGCAATGTGATTAATATCAACAGATAATACTATTATTCAACTGTTACCTGATTTTTTTCCTTTGATCCATATCAGACTTTTTACTATATTGAAAATACTGTGTCAATGGCATTATAGTGAGCTTAATTTTCTTGTCAATTATAATTAACATCTTTATAAACAATTTTTTTATCCCATTCAACAGCAATAATACCAAAATGAAACTCGTCTGATTTTATTTTACTGAAATGTAATTCCTACTACTTTGCTTTTTCTCTGTGATGGATTCATTTTTGCCTCTCAATTATGTAGCCTCCCTAAGGAAAAGTCTGAATGTAGACATAAATCTATATTTGTATTTGAAAAACATGCAGAGAATCTATGATGAGAGCATAGATAGGGCCTGAAGTCATTGCAATAGCTTTTTCATCTCATATCACCTCACTCCTTAACCTTAAAGAGATTGCATGTTATGCGACTATACCCACATTTGTTGTTTTCTTACATGAAAGAAAAATATTTTGTCTGTCAAGATAATGAACACGGACTTGGAAAACACATTTCCTCAATTTTGTAGCCTTTAATGTAATTTGTTCTCAGTGATTCCAGGTCTCTTGTTACATCAGAATGATTTTGATTGTGTCCTGGATGTAATTGCTCTGCTTGGCTTCTACCAGATGAAGCTGAACTTCAGCAGTTTTCCAGAAACAATTCTACATCATCATCTTTTGTGCTCAGAGCCAAAGCATTCCCTAAAGGCAACATGGATGCCTCCCTCTCATTTGCATGCAGTTTCTGTAAAAAGGCAACAGAACAAGCTCCTAAACAAATGCTGTATCATTTTTTTTCCTTCTTAATAGCTACAGTACATTTGATTTACAGCTACTTCAGCAAACTGTTGTTCTCATTATTGTTGTAAGTTGTGGCTGTTAGATTCCTTTGCTTTTTTACATGCCCTGCTTTATTGCAAAGTTTAGGAGACTCAAGTGATATTATTGACAAAATCAGGATAGTGTTAAGTTTTTTAGCCCATAATTATTCAAAACTAGGTATAGAAGATATCAAGGTACCCAGACTGTATTAATCAAGATTTTATGAATTAACTCAAACAAGAGTTAGACAAGTATTAGTCTAACAAATTTAATGACAAATACATAATGGCTTAACTATTTCTTGCTCTAACAAAAAGAATAAAAAAAATACTGCTTAAAATCTAAATATTCTGAATAGTAGCCTACAAAACATTGAGCTAAGAGAAACATCTGTATTCAGAGAAGAACTGGCTTTATGAATTAGATGGCATGCATGTTTACATTCCATTACCTGAAAGGGTCAAAAGAAAGCCACTAGCATGCAAAGAGATGAATTAACTCTCATACCAATGATTTATGGGTAAATCTGAGGAAAATTCAATTGCCCGCTTTTAATGATCTTACCTTGCCCATTCAATTTACAAGGAAAAGCACAAATCATTGAAACGATGGATGGGTATGGGTAACTAACTCTTCCATCAGACAGGAGAACATCCATTTCAACCAGTGCTTGTGTATCTAAAATGAAAATATTTATAAAATTTTCCCTGGTAAAGATTCCAACTTTGGTATCTAAACCGCATTAATTTAATTTGAAAGCATTTTGTCAAATGCTTAATATGCTGTTTCATCTCACAATGAATGCTAAGTGGGGCACTGGATACAATGTGTGAATTCAAATTGTAGAATAGAATTTTAAAGTTTTCATTTGTTTGAAAGGGAAAGAGAGGGAATGAGGGGAGAGTGTGGGGGAGACATTGGATTTCCATTCACTGAGTCATCCTGCAAATGTCCGTTACAGAGACTGCTGGGGTGGGCTCAAAGGAAGAACTGGGAGCTCCATGCTGGTATCCCATATTGATGGAAGGGACCCAAATACTTGAGCCTTTATCTGTGTATTAGCAGGGAACTGGATCAGAATCAAAGACTGGACTCAATCCCAGGCATTCTGATATTGGATGTATGTGTCGTAAATAGTGGCTGAAGTTTCTACACCATTATACTTGTCCCTAAAATAGCACTTTTTTGTAGGGCTATTTGGTTGTAATGATGTAATACCCTGGGACAATGGGCTTGGCATTTGACTTGTCATATGGCAATTGATGTAGTATTTATGCATGGTGAGAACGCCAGCAGCAAGTAAAACATTGGTAGTGCAGGGACTCAGTAAGAGGCCAGAAGAATTTAGAAGAAATTTACCAGGAACATTTGATTGACAGAATTATTTAGAGTAGAATGTCTATTTGAGCCAACGTTTAGCTGTATCTTGCATTGTATTGCAGTGAAATTGCCTCTTCTCCACTTCAGTGCTTTAGTCTCAGGTTTGATTTGAACGTTATATACACTTCAAAAGTGTGAGTGTCATCATGAAGAAGATGGAAAGATGAAGGAAAGCGATCTGGACATCACCTTGTGTTTTAACTCGTGAAAGGTAGGAAGGAGGAGCTGGGCTACAAAGGTTCATTTTTAGAAGTTATCTTTAATCTTGAAATACAATTCTTAAACATTCAGAAATGTGACTACAATACAAGGAAGGTTATTTCCTGGAGAAATCTTACAATAAAATGTCATGATTCCATACCACTGCTGATTATGTAGTGTGTATTGTTTTTACAAGAATATTTTCCCTTATTACATACAAATTCCCATACAAACTCAGAATATGTTTAGCCTTGGCACACTGTCTTCATTTTGTCCTTTGACTTCACCCTAGTTTCGCTAGTTTTCCCAGCAGTGGCTTATATAGCAAAAGGATCCAGGTCAATATCATATTTTATGTTTAACTACCATGTTTGTTTGTGTTTCTTGAATCTGGGACAGTTTCTTCCTCTGTTCTTGACTTTCTTATCGTTCAACTTTGTAAAGAGTAGAGACTCTGATTTAGTGGAATGTCCTTGTTTTTGATTTTGTGGTAGTTCTGGCATGGACTGCAGATAAACAAAGGAATTCTAATGGGGGAATGACTTGTCTCATTGAGGAGGTGTTTGGGGGCCCAGAGAATAGTTTCTACCTGGCTTGCGATAAACAGGCAGTGAAATATGGGGTGAGGTAGAAAGTTTATAGATGTTATTCCTAGATAATAGATAATTTGTTATTAATCAAATCTTTTCCCAACATGTCTGTAGATGATTCTAGCCAGGAACATTATATGTGTTGTCCAGCATTCCATGAAGCTGACATGCCATAGATGGCATTAACGCTTAGATGCCTGAATTCCTAAAGGCATGCAAGGGTTCTACCTCAGATGAACATGTCACCTATTTCTTTATTCTGCAAAAGAAAGGAAGAGAGAGACCTGATTTGATGGTCTCTTGAGTTTTCTTCCTTTGCTCAGAGTTGCAGTTTCTCTCCTTTTGCGATGAGGCTGTTGAGACCAGTAGTCACGCACCTGCTCTCCTTCTTCCGGAGCAGAACCTTGCCTCTGGAACAGGTTAGATGAAGGGTACAATAGCCAACTCACTTTAATTTGCCTGAGACACTAATTTGAATATGAAATTCCCAGATATTAGGAAACTTCTCAGTGCTGGACATGATAACACGGGACACAGCAAGGAGATTTTCCATGCAGAGTTTTTCTACTGTGAACTAGATTGGAACACATTATCAAAAGCTCTCAAAATGTGGCTCTGAATAGAAACACTGCAAAATGCCTGATTATGTGGAGCAATGGATATTTAGACATCAAAGTTGTCATATTTGGTTTTGTAAAAATTAAACACCTATGCATGAGAAAAATATGACAGTTAAATAGGCAAATATTAGACTTGAGCAAACTGTATTTTTAATTAGGTGCCAAAGGGTTATTTGCATAGCTCTGGAAATACAATATTCAGCATGTTACTTCTAGACCTGTCTTACTTATTTATTAGTAAGTACATGAGTTCCCTATTCTGAGAAATGTTGTGAATAGAACATTTGGAGTCTGTAACTAGATGTTTGAGTCTGGGGTATGAGAAAGAGCTTCCCTGAAGAAGTGATAATTGAATTGACCAGAAGAAGGTGTCTGGTAAAATTTTCTCAAGTGAAGTGAAATAAAGAAGGGGAAAAATCCCTGTTGGTAAAAGGTTTTGGCAGAGGCCTGAGGAATCATACATACATGGTGAAGATTTAAATTTTGAGGCTTGGCCAGTGGGAATCCACCAGATGTCTTTCAGTACAGGGATGACCTAATTACATTTACGACCATATATCACATACAATAATAATAGTTATTATTATAATAGCTATCCTTTCACCAATGCTAATTACCTGCCAGAAGCTAGGCTAAGCACTTAATCAATTGATTCCTTTAGTTAGTTGCAATCTCCTTGTATAGTTTAAGAAACTCTAGCATGGGAGACAACACTGAGGTGTTTCAGTGACCAAATTCCCCAGTAGCAGTCAGCCAGCAGCAATCTGAGCTCTAGCAGTGGCCGGAGCTCCATCAGCAGCCAGGTGAGAAGGGGGAGTTAACAGGGAGCTCAGCAAGTGAACCAGGCAAAGAACTGCTTGTCCTGCTGATTTGTTTGATTAAACTGTGAGTAGAGACAGAGCAGCAGACTCCAAATAGATGGTGCAGGAACATGGTGGATTTCACAGCCCAGACCCCCACCACAGCCACATTGGACTCCACGTTTGGAGGGAGGCAAAGGCTTTGGAACAGGACTGTGCATGCACTAAACTGGGAGCCAACTCATTTCTGGTCCAATGCATTGCACCAATGTGGCACCTACAGGTTTCACCAGAAATAGGTCCAGGTAGTCTCCATATGTAATGGTCAGCAGATCCAGAACTCTACCAGTGGCGCATCAGGTGCTATTTTGTACAGTGTGGTAAAGGTTGTGAGGCTGGAGGGACAACAGTGAACTGCACATGTGCTAAGCTGAGAACAAACTCACTACCGGGTCCCATAGGAAAAATAATACTGACTTATGGATCAAAATAGGTTCAGGTGGCTCTCAGACACAATGGCAAGCAGGTTCTGGCAAGATCAGCACCACTAACAACTTAATTATTTAGGTTATTTGATGTCTCCCTTATCCTGGGAACTGTGTAAACTGAAGTGGGAGAAAGGTTGTGCAGACAATGGTGCATCCACAGTATGGGATTACAGGAGGTAGAGAGTGGTGATCCAGGAGCTAGGCCTACAGAGAGTATGGGGGAAGCCCAACACAAGAGTCCAGATCTGAAACTCTCTGGAGGGAGTGACACAAGTGACTGCAAACAAAGGACCAGTTACCAACAACAATCAGTAAAATTAAACAGAAGACCTGTGGGTGACACATTTTAGAAACTTGTCCTCAGGAGAAGAATCTGCTAACCAGAAGTAGAATGAACAAGAGCAAAAGAAGAAATGCAGTGATGTATTCCAGATTCTAAAAGGAAAAAAATATTGGCCCTGAATTACATACCCATCAAAGTTTTCCTTTGTCTTTGAGAAATGAAATAAAATTCTTCCACGGTTATGAAAAAGCTGAAAGAATAAACCTCTTCTAGACCGCCCTACAAATGATACTGAAAGATATTCTCTTTGCAAAGAAAAGGAGTAGCCTCTACCAAAACGAAAGGCAAATGTAAAGAACATCCAAGTAAAAGGCCAACAAAAGATTAAATCGAACAATGAACAATCCATTGCTAAATGACAGGCCCGGGCCTGGAACAGTGTCCTAGTGGCTTAAGTCCTCGCCTTGAGCGTGCTGGGATCCCATATGGGCGCCGGTTCTAATCCCAGCAGCTCCACTTCCCATCCAGCTCCCTGATTGTGGCCTGGGAAAGCAGTCAAGGACAGCCCAAAGCCTTGGGATCCTATACCTGCATGGGAGACCCAGAAGAGGATCTGGGCTCCCGACTTTGGATTGACACAGCACCAGCCGTTGCACTCACTTGGGGAATGAATCATCGGACGGAAGATCTTCCTCTCTGTTTCTTCTCCTCTCTGTATATCTGACTTTGCAATAAAAATAAAAATAAATCTTTAAAAAATAAAATGACAGGACCAAGTTACCACCTATTCATATTAACCCTGAATGTAAATGGTTTAAACTCATCAATCAAAACCATAGATTAGTAGACTGGATCATAAAACAAAATCCATCTATCTGTTGCCAACAGGAGACACATCTCACCAATAAAGATCAGCAGAAAATATATGTCAGATTTTGATGTTTATGTTTTTATTTTTGTTTCTTCAAAACAGTTTTTCTCATTAATTTCTTCACTGACTCATAAGTCATATAGTAGCATCATTTTCTTCAAGAAGATTCTAAATTTTCTTTTTTGCTTCTTCAGAGACACATTGGTCATTCAGTAGCATGTGGCATTGTACATTTCTATTTTTCTGTTGTTGATTTTTGCTTTGTGGTTTTTCATTTAAGGGGATATACATTGACTGTAATAGAGATTGTCATATCCAGATATGCAGATACAATATGCTGTCTTCTCTACTTCCAAATCAAAGATGGACTCTCAATGAAACTGTTAAATACATCTTGACAATAGGATGCTGGAATGCCTGCCACTGTGCATGCCCACAACAATGGACTTATGACGGTTTATGAAGAAATATACTATTGTAATAACCAAGGGAAAATCAGTTTTTGGGGGAGAGGATTTGAGGAGGTAGATAAGGGAAATCCCAAAGCCTATGGAACTGTATCATAAAATAGTAATAATAATAATTTAGAAATGGGAATAAAAGGAAGGCTTAAACAAGTTATAAGGTTGAGTAAGATTCACTCTGGTTTCAGAACCCGTGTGCCTAACCATTGTGCCCTGGTGCATCTGAACTACATGTGCTAGTTGCTGAGGGCAAGGAAAAAATTCTTGTGTATCAACATAAAACCATGTGCAAGATGCATTTTTTTAAAAGATTTATTCATTTTATTACAGCCAGATATACAAAGAGGAGGAGAGACAGAGAGGAAGATCTTCCGTCCGATGATTCGTTCCCCAAGGGAGCCGCAACGGGCCGATACGCGCCAATCCGATGCCAGGAACCTGGAACCTCTTCTGGGTCTCCCACATGGGTGCAGGGTCCCAATGCATTGGGCCGTCCTCAACTGCTTTCCCAGGCCACAAGCATGGAGCTGGTTGGGAAGTGGAGCTGCCGGGATTAGAACATGTGCCCATATGGGATCCCGGGGCTTTCAAGGCGAGGACTTTAGCCGCTAGGCCACGCCGCGGGGCCCAATATGCATTTATTTTAAAAAAAAATATTCATTTTTATTGGAAAGGCAGATTTGCAGAGAGAAGGAGAAACAGAAAGATCTTCCTTCTGCTGGTTCACTCCGCAAGCAGCTGCAAAGGCTGGAGCTGAGCCAATCCAAAGCAGGAGCCCGCAGCTTCTTCTGGATCTCCCACATAGGTGCAGGGTCCCAAGGCTTTGGGCCATTTTTGATTTCTTACCCAGGCCACAGGCAGGGAACGGAATGGAAAGTGGAGCTGGAGGATTAGAACCTGCGCTCATATGTGATCCTGACGTGTTCAAGGTGAGGACTTCAGCCGCTAGGCTATTGCACCGGGCCACCAAGACACACTTAAAAAAAAAAGAATTATCTATTTGAAAGTCACCTAGAGAGAAACATCGATGTCGTCAACCCTACAGTTCACATCAAGACGGCTATAACAGTCAGGGCTCTTGGACCAAAGCTCAGGAGCTTATTCCTGATCTCTCATGTGGGTGGCAGGGACTCAAACACTTGGGTCATCTTCTGCTGCTTTTCCCAGCCAAACAGGGAGCAGGATTGAAAGTGGAGCAGCTTGTACAGGAATCTGCACCCATTGAGGTGCCAGCGTTGCATATAGTGTCTTTACCAGATATGCCACAACTCTTGTCCACCAGATGATTTTAGGATGGTATCATTTTGACATGATTTTATTTAATGCTTCTTACGACCTAATAAGTGTAAGAGTCATTAAAATCTTCTTTTAGTAGTTGAACAGATTGAAAATAAGACATATTTAACAGTTTTGCTGGAGTTCATATGACTTGAATTTTGCCTTTAAGACTTTTAGAACAGAGTTCTCTTTGCAACTCATGCCTGATAATGTCGAAATTTGTACTGAATGAAGTTAGACAAGAAAAGAAGATTTTATACAAAACCATTCTGATAGAAGTCAGGACTACTATAACGGAGCATGGGAAAGGATTAAATTCAAGTTCACTGAGCTAAAAGGAGGAGAGATTTTAATGATTGAATCAGTTAGTGAAAGAATAGCAAAGGATATTAAGGAATTTGGTTAGAATCAATAAGATACCTTGGTTTGTTATTGACCCTAATAGATGTCTCCTTTTCTTTCTAGGTCCTTCTTAGTTCACTCTATCCAGTACAAGTTTTAAAATGGTATAACAATAATAACTTCACTACTTTTAAAATATTACATCTGTGGTTGGTTGCTTAGTAATTATTCCTTAGTGTGGAAGTGCATGCCTTGGAAGAAATTATATCCTGCTATATTTCTAGTACTTACAACAGTGCTTGACTCTTTGTCACTGAACCATAAAAGGTTTTTTTTGATATTGTTTTTGTCAGGAATAGATGAGCTGATGATTGAGAGAGAAAAACGAGAGAAAAAGCAAAGGAGGAAATTGTTAAGAATATGATTGTCAAGCGTGCAGTTAGAACACTAAGGATTTTAGACCAAACTTAATTTTACCCATGGACCTGTTGTGAAGACCTCAGTATTGGGATCATTCATTTGGCACACAGCATGTGAATCACTGACACTAGGGGGAGGGAACTTGGGGCTGGGAGAAATCAGGTATTTATTTGAACCGTGTGGAGAAAAAGACTAGGAAAGCTATCACTTGGTTCCCAGGCTCCTTGAGTACTTGACTGTAAGAAATCTTACAAATTGAAGTTGGCATTGAGAGCTGTGTTTTCTCCACGTGTGTGTGTCCCTGGCAGTGGGCAGGACTCTTGTCCCTCATTTGTGATCATTGATATCATGTTCTTTGGAAAATTGTGATGTTGCCAAAATGGACTTGATTTACAGGTGATAGTTATGTTTTGCTTGGAGTCTGGGGTTCCTGGACAAAATCTTCAAGACATGACTAAACGTCAAAATGAATGACCTGATAAGTCATGATCTGGGATTGTATGGGGCTGGCTGTACTTTCATGTATTGTGTCAGCATGGTAAGGCACTGATTTGTAATCATGAAATCAGGCCAAGAAATGTTAAGCTCTGGGAGGAAGACTCTGAGATCATAGGAGACTAGGGCCTCATAACACATAGCTTCTGCAACAGAATCATTATCGAGTGCACAGTTTCAAATCAATGCTCTCAAAATATTCTGTTACCAATAACTAAATAAAATTTTGACATAGGTAGAAATTATGTATTTTCCATCAGGATATAAGTTCAGGAAGGGAAGGATCTATTCTCCCCTCTTCAGTCTCAAGATAGGCGATCTACAAATGCAGATAATGTTCCTTAAATTATACCTATGAATTATTATAAGTAACATAGCTATTGATATAATGACTACACTTACCCATACATTAATCTTACTTTTAGGGAAGCCTTAGTTCTTCTTGAAAATATTTTCCAATAAGAAGGCAATGTATGTTAGGAGCTTTGTGTTGGTATCATTCTGTAAGGAAAGTCTTGAAAAGCTACATCATAAAAAGCTGAAATAAGGTCATTGTATTCTTATTGTATATCTTATTGGTTATATGCTAATACATTAACATTAGTGATAGCCAAAATCATAGAAATTCAGGTTTCTGAATCATAAGAATAAATATCTAATCACTCTACAGAATGTTCAAAGCTGAGTGCTATTGTCAAAAGGAATAAGGTTTAGTTTCATTAAAAAGCCCAGTTTTCCAAATGTTCCACTGAATCTGTGGAGTCTTTAAAAGCATCTTCAAATATTTCTGTTGCACCATAGGCATAGCAATTGGTACTATGGTCCAAGCGTCTCAGAACTTCACTGTTTCTATTCTTATCCTGTCCCATACTCAAAGCACTCATCAATTCATAGAATTAGCTGAGCACATCAACACCTTTTCATAGTCATAGAACTGTCTCAGAATTTAGGTATGACATGAAGTTTAAGAGAACAAACATAGCTAATTAAGAAAACTATGACAAGAATTGCCTCACAACAATTGGTTGTCAGGTGTCAGATATGGAAAAGAGTTTTAAAAATAGTGATAGCAGAGGTATTTCTGATTAGTTCAAAAATGTTTCTTTAAAATAAAAATACCTTATTTCTTTTTCCTTTTTATCCTCACATTAAACAAACTCAGTATGGCTCGTTAATATGAATGATTAAGTAATTATAGCTAAGAATCATAAGAGAAAGCTTATGAATTTTACTTTCAATCATGTCAAGGAGTCCTAGATGCAAATGTGGACAACAGAAATCAGTGAATGCCAGATTAATATTATGAGGCTGTTCAACATATCAGGAGATGTGTGTTTGATGCTGTCAATTAAATACATGTCTGACTCTGGCTTTAGAATCATGGATACTCATTATGTCATGCAACAATCTTCCTTGTAAGAAGTGGTTCCAGAGATGATGGGTTCAGGAGTGTACCTCTGTCTGGACTACAGCTAAGCTTCTCAGTAATGTCCATGGCCTTTTGTGCATGCCATTGTGGGCTCTGTGCCACAAGAACTCAAGGCAAAATGATTGCATCATCTTAATTATGTGGAACCGGGAGAACAAAATTTTATCTGATGTAAGTCTTCAAGATGTTTGCTCTTTGTTTATTCAGCAGATTCAGAACATAATCAGGGATGGAAAGCCTGTTCCTTAGAGATCAAGAGGAGGGCCATGACTGGCTCTGATTAGACATTGTCCTCTGCTAGTAGGGACCATTCCCCTTGATCATATTTACAAAGCAAATTGAGTCATATTGCAAAGAAAGGAGAGATGTTGGAGAGGGCAAATAGGTGTTGGGAGTATCAAATAAGATTACGTTGGTGGAGATGATTGTTAAAATGTACATCCACTTACCCATTTTTCGTCATATTATTGATCACTTGAAATAACTGATAACTAGAATTATTAGTGTTTGTTGGGCAGATAAATGTAAATGACCAAGTTACATATAACTGTTGTGTTCAGATTGTATAGAAAATAAAAAATTTCCCAAGTGATCTTAATGAGAATCCATTCTTAAGGAACCTGAAGTTATATAATTGTGGCAGATAAAGAGAATAATTAAAGATATAGAAGGGATAAATTTTAGCCTATTTGAAATTAAGCATATCTTTTTCATTGTTTACTTCTGATGTCCCAAATAAAGTCATACATGTATAAACAAAAAGAAAACAGGTAAGTGTTTAAAAGATGAACATAAACTCTGATACAGCACCAGGCAGATGCAAAGATAAGACAACAAACAGATGAAAACCAAAGTGTTCTGGCTTCTTATGCAAAGCCAAAAAATAGAATTTATAGTATAGAAACCTATAAAGTTTGAAATTTAGAGATGCCATGCCATGATGAAGTCAGTGGTGAGGAATGGGTTGAAGCATGAGAAAACAGACAAAATTAGTATGAAGAACAAGTCAGTGCCCAGATGTTCTTCCCACTAAAGCTGCACAGTCCTCTTTGCTCAACCTGAAAAAAAAGAGATGATTATCTGTGGTAAAACATAGATCCCCTGAAATACACCAGGCAAAGATGAGTCATATTGTTTTCTTAAATTAATGCTTCCCACTACTTCTTCTTGAAAAGAAATGAGAGAATGTTCTCTGGGAGTATGGGCTAGTACAAAAGAAAAACCAAGGATTGCTAATAAGTTTGAATATCTATACATCTTATGGTACAGTCTTCCTGTGTACCAAGTCCTTTCCAAGACACATGGAGTTCTGCACACTGCCTTTTTTTCTCACTACTCAGCATCATCCTTAGTTATGATTGGGAGCCAATGATCCCCAGACATTTAAGTAAAGATTGTTATGAGAAAGAAGTAAAAGAAAACAAACAAATAAGCCCCCACTTGAAAAATGAAAAAAAAAATGAAAAGAAACTCTGCGCGGTGGCCTAGCGGCTAAAGTCCTTGCCTTGAACACGCCAGGATCTCATATGGGCACCGGTTCTAATCCCGGCGACCCCGCTTCCCATCCAGCTCCCTGCTTGTGGCCTGGGAAAGCAGTCAAGGACGGCCCAAAGCCTTGGGATCCTGCACCTGCATGGGAGACCTAGAAGAGCTAGCTCCTGGCTTTGGATTGGCGCAGTACCAGCCTTTGCACTCACTTGGGGAGTGAATCATCGGACGGAAGATCTTCCTCTCTGTCTCTCCTTTTCTCGGTATATCTGACTTTGCAATAAAAATAAAATAAATCTTTAAAAAAATGAAAAAGAATAAACTGAGTTCAAGGAAATATAAGTTTTCTGAAAAGTAATTGTAGGATGATTAAAGATAATACTAAGAGTGTGCAAAAAGTTGGGAATAGAAAAAATAGCAGAAGGTCTCTTAAAAACTCCAATAGCTAAATGATAGAAATTTCAAAAAAATATAGATGATTGTGTCAACTAAAGAATGAAGAAAGGGGAATGTCCCAAATAGATACAAGAAAATTTTATTTGTATTAAAGCCAGCCAGCCATTTTTCCAGGTCAAAAAGTCTTCAGCACGTGTCGAGCATAAGACATGGAAAGTAGCCCATGCATATTTACATCATAAAAATGTAGAACACCAGGAATTAACAGAATATCACTTCCACTAGCATTATCATAAGGATAAATAACATTTAAAGAGTCTCAAAAGGCTGGTACCAGATTTCAAAACTCTTGACTATGAAATCTGAATAGAATACATAATGGGAAAATCAGATAATTATCAAGTTATTGCTGCTTCAACTTCCTTCTCTTCTTTCATATTATTCATTTTCCTTCTATTTCCTAGTAATTTTAATGATAATAATAATACCAACAACAATATTTTAGAAGATACTTTAGATGCACCCCAGTCTTAAGTTTCTCCCTTTTCTGGTAAAACCATGTCCAACCTTAGATTATAGGAGTTAGAAGCAAGTCTGAGGAAAGAACAGAGAGAAAAATGGTTGCTGAGTATTAAAAGTAACTATATCAGGACAGTTCTTATATACTCATAAAGAAAATGTGTCATGCCAGCTTCTAAAATACATATATCTGAATTAAACTAGATAGAACAAATATAGCAGAATTATTGGGCACTCATTTAGGATAATTTTATCACTTTTCAAAATTCTACTGTATATATATATATATATATATATAGATAGATAGATAGATAGTAGTGTTTTTCAAAACAACATCATAGGAACTTAGTAAAATGTCTTAAATAACAATGCTGCTATTATCAAGTGGTCTAGAGGCAAATAGTTCCTGATTTGGTTCGTTCAGAAGTGAGTAATGCTGTTTAATTCTTTTCTTTCTCTTCTTTCCTTCTTTCTTTCCTTCTTTCTTTCTCTTCTTTCTTTCATTCTTTCTTTCTTTCTTTCTTTCTCTCTCTCTCTCTCTCTCTCTCTCTCTCTCTCTCTCTCTCTCTCTCTTCTCTCTCTCTCTCTCTCTTTCTTTCTCTCTTTCTCTCTCTCTTTCTCTCTTTCTTTCCCCCATCGTGTGTAGAGTTGGTTTTGGGTCACAGGCTTTCTCATCGCCATACTAACCAGGAAGTTTTCCAACAGGTGCTGTAGGGAAAGTGCAATTTCATATGTTGCATCCCAAACACAGGCAAATTGTTCCAAGGCATGATGAAAGTCTATGTACTCTCTTCATCTGTAAAGTACTGTTTTCCTAAGCGTGAAGTACAACGGTCTTGCTTTGTGTTTTCAGCTTTTCCATGCCTCTGTCCTTTATGTCCTGTTTGACTGAGGAGTACTGTACCCATTTTACATGAAGAGTCAATGTGCTGTCTTCCCTCAGCCAGTTACATCATGTGCCATGAAGTGTTAATTCATCATGATTTTAACCAACCAGGGTAGTGTTTATAGAAGAGCATACTGCATTTCCATTTGTTATAGTTGCAATTTCCGAAAGCCAAAAGAACACCGAAAAATGATCTGTGCAGTAAATTAGGTACTTCCTATACTTGCATGTTATCTTGTGTTGATGTCTGACATCATAGTGGGGATAAAGAACAGATGCCATAGTCAATTGAGAAATATTATATTATGTATTATGATGAGAAAGATAAACTTTGCATTTGTCCCCCTGAAATCAAAGGCCAAAATATTAAGAGCTGTGAGGCCAAAATAAAACCTTCTTAATCTGTTAAAGTAACTTGTTTTTTTCCCATTACTAGTGATTCTCTTTTACTATCATTAACAAATCAAAATGATCCCTAGTTTCAATGGTTTAATAAATTGCTAGAAGTACATTGTTATTAGTCAATTAAATGCTACACAAATCCCTTACATTCAAGGCTTCTAATTTTAGCTGTCTTGAAATGTTGTTATTTTCATTCATCTCAGTAAGATTTGAAATTTGCTTTCTATTATTATATTACCTCTTTGGAATCCTTTACAGTTTCTTTTTAAAATTTTATTTGAGAAGCAGAGAGACAGGGAGAAAACTGCCGAATGCTGGTTCATCTCCTCACCCACACCTTACAACATTCCTGTTATAGTTTAAGCTGACACTAAGGTTGGCAAAAGTCCGTTTATTGAGCCGTTACTACTACTCCCCAGTCTGCACTGGCGGCAAGGTGGAGTCCCCTACTGTAGCTGGGAATTGAGTCAGACACTTCAACAGGGAATGTACCTGTCACAACTCTCAATGACTACGCTTTCGTTAACATGGAGATCACTACTGGAGAACTCACGAACATAACTTAGCCCGTGAATCTTTCATTTGAGACCTTGTTTGGAGGTTTTAACAGAGGAGTGCAGCTAATCATATATCCTTGACCGAAGACCGGCCTGCTCTAGCAGATGGTTGTCCTCTTCGACCACTCTGCTTCGGGAGGGACGCACATGGAGCAGTGAAGGAGGAAGGAAACACCCGCCTAGCCAGCCAGATCAGCAGAATCAACCCTGCCATCAATACGGTGACAGATGTCGCAGCCAGATTGCCATCACATCCAAATCTTTCATTTGAAATTTCACCTCATATAAATAAATGCTCTTTAATGAATATGATGACTTACACTCTCGAAATACCAAACCCACAGAAGCCAGGAGCTTCTTCTGGGTCTCCCATGTGGGTGCAGGCATCTTCTACTGCTGCTTACCCAGGCACATTAGTAGGGAGCTATATCTGAAACGGAGCAGCTGGTACAGGAATCGGCACTCATGTCCGTGCCTCTATGGGATGCCAGCACTGCAGCCAGTGGCTTTACTCGCTCTGGTACAGCACCGGTCCTGGGAAGATGAGTTTTGTTAGCTGTGACCAGAATGAATTAAATAAAAGAAGACATCACCAGTCTCACAAAAGACTTCTGAGATCATCTCTTATCTTTAGGACCATGTTTAAAATAGTTGGGATGAATGTTGTGGTCCAGCAGGTTAAGTGTCAGCTCTATGATTTTAAAACTCTGGAAGGAGATACTTCCTCAGTTTTTAAATGACATGCATTTGTTACGTTAGAAAGGCATATTCTAGGTTTTAAACAACAAATTCATATTTTTGGTTCTCTAAAATAAAGCTCTGCTAAAATGAATATCATAAGACTAGGGAACTTATTTCCATTATCTTTCATTCAAATTCAATATTCCCTTAATTCTGTAGTTCAGTTCAAGAATCATCTGTGAGTCTGAGAATAATCACACACATATGAGAAGCACGGGGTTTTCATAATCATGTCCTTAGGCAACTAGTATAATTCCATTTTAGATTCCTCTTGGGTATAGCCAACAGTTTGGACTCGAAATCTGGGGAATTTATACTCATATTCCTTTGATAACTACTACAAATTTTCTGTAACAGTTCATCTTACTGCATAAATATCCAAGAAAGCAGAGAAGAAGGCCATGACAAATGCATACTAGTTAACTTTGATATGCATTAGCTTATCTTAAACTTGATAATGAATTACAATAGATAAAAATAAGAACCAAGAATACTAACTTGTATATAATTTGTCAACTTCTATGAGAACTAGAAGAAGTTGTTCAAAGTATTATTTAGTATAGATTTTTTTTTGCATGTGTTTGGAGGGAATCAATACTAAATATATGATAATAGTAGTTTTAGGGTTCTATATGATATTACCAAATGATATTGCATTTTCCATGGATGCATATGAATACAGTAAAACTTAAGCAGAATAATCAGTAAGTTCATGACAATGCTTTCCTGTGGAGAATGATGAAGGGCTAGGAAGAAAGCAAATATTTGGAAGTCATGTTCTTTTCTAAATTCAATCTATGTAAAACTGAATGGTAGCCACTTTCTAGAAAATTTGGTAAAGTTTAACTATATTAGTAAGAACTAGATGGAAAGGAATTGGATTTGTTTCCCCTTGAAGTTTTACAGATACACAATAGAAATTTGGGTGTATTAATTCAGATATCTGGTGAGATGGAAAATGATAAAGGAACTCTTCCACAGTATCCTGGGAAGCAGAGAGAGACAGAAAGCCCCTAGGATTAGGAAATAGAGGCCTCACCTCAGCAAGGTTTAATGTAGTCCCTGCCTAGAGGTACCACTCCCATTCATTACTATTCATTAAACCTCTACCCTACTAATTATGTCAGTTCGCAACTTCGGAGGGGGGAAAAAAAGTCTTTGCAGGTTGGAAAGACAAATCCTGCATACGTAACATTAGCTAATTACTTTTAGGGTCATTTGGGATTCTTTTTGGAAAGTGTAATGTTCTATGTCCTTTGTTTTTCTTATTAGAAATTTATGCAGTATTTTCCATTTCACTTTTAATTTTCAACCAATAGGATATAGACAGGAAAACTTATCTTTATATCCATCTATGCATCTATCCATCAGTCATTTGTTTTTATCTATTTAATTATCATTTACTCATTTTTATACAGCTTTAACATGTGGTATTTTATATTTTTAAAAGCTTCAGCTGTCTTTCTTCTATTGGGACATGGAACAGTCCTTTACTCATTTAAAAAGCAAAAGTAACTTGGCTTCTTCTGGGGGTGAAAAGAGGCACTAGGGATGCTAGAATAGAATCATCACGACTTCACTCATATCCCAGTGGATGAGCTGAAGGAGTAAGGCCTAATTCAATAGTTCCTATTGTCACCAGAAGCACCACTGAAGATTGGTTCTTACTGAGTTATCTAAATACCAAGAGTAAGTGAAAGTTCCCTTTTCCCCCTCCTTCTTGCCCCCTCAAACAGCTTCCACAACAAATTAGGGGTCTAAAAGAGGTAAGTCTGCTCTGAGGAAGATCTCTCATTGCCGATACCCAGTGGCTGCAAATCTTGTGACTGAAAGATTTATTCATTCAATTGAACAAGCTGCTCTTTGACAAGTGATTACATTCATCGACTTAATATTACTGCAAATCAGACATTCACATTTGTAGACTGAATTGATTAGTTTACATCACATCTCATTCATCAACAAAGGGAGATTAACTACCTTGAAAAAAGAAAGGAACTGGAAACCGATTTTATTAAAATATTTATACAACATTTTTATTTTGTGAATCTTCAATACTCCAGTATTTTTGGATCTAATAAGGAACAATCATCTGGAATGGTTATTTGATGAGAATAGTTAATGTAGGGAAGCATTCTCACAATGTGGCTCCAGCCCCTGCAGCTTCAGCAACATGGGAAATATGTTAGAAATCCACGTTATTGTTTAAGGAATTCTAGGACGGGTTATGCAATGGGTGCTTGAACAAAAATATTCAGATTTGGCTCACATTTGAGATCCCCTTAGGTGTGATTCTCTGGTTTGGTTAAAGACTGACCCAGAGTTTGAGGACTTAGTACACCAGAAATAATGATTATAATAATAATAAAAACTTCAGTGTTTGGATTAGGGACAATTAATATACTTAATAAAAGGGATAGGAGTGAAAAAATGGTCATATTGCAAAGCCCAGTGATTGGTATATCCTAAAACTAATTATCCTATTGTATTATTGGGCTGTCATAATTTTTTAGATGATAATAATCAAATATTTTTTAAAAATATATAGATAGTAAATAAAAATCAAGATTTGGATTTTTTTTTTGAGAATTTGAGAAATATATTAAATGCCATTTCTAGCTTTTAAGAGATTATTGTTTTTGTGCTCTGTTTTTAGAACAAAAACACATACTCGTGAATTTTTATTGATGTGTGCCAGATTTTGAAAATAATCAGCTTTTGTGTAACTACATATGCTAAGTTGCAATACAATTTGACATTATGGGGCAAACGGAAGAAAAAATAACACTTGAAACACAACAGGTAATCTGAACTCCTTTGTACTGTGTTATACCCAACAAAGACGGATTTTACAACATGAGCTATAAATAGACTGCTGTATTTAGGAAAATGCAATAATAGGAATCCTGCCAGAGTTATCTGTTTTTTAAATTTTTTTTATGTAGCACAAACAGCATTTTTAAGATGCCCACCTTTCTAATGCAACAAAGTGGAGGAATCCACCATGGGGGGAGGGTTTGGGGAGGGGCTTGGGTATCCCAGTGCATATAAAAATGTGTCACATAATGCAATGTAATTAAAAAAAAAAGAAAAAAAAAAAGATACCCAGCTTTCCTTGTCAGAACTGAAGACAAAATATACAAATATTCAGAAAATATTGTAAGGCATTTTAACAGATCAGTGCTCTATGATCTTTGTTTGCAACACACCATATCCTGCAGTTTTAGAAGATTGGAGATTTTGCTTCGGAATGTTCTGAATAAGTCCAACATGACCAGCATGCACTAGTACATCTACAAAACCCAGCTGGAAGTGATAGAGTAATAGTTGCCATTTCTTAGTAAAGTAACAACTGTGAATTCAACCGTGTGTGTGTGTGTCTGTGTGTGTGTGTGTATAAATATATATAGGCGTTCATATGAAGGTGTTTATATAGGCCTTCAGATATATATGAATATATATATAAACTCTTTATGCTAATGGGGTAATGGGGTAATCATATTTTAGGTTCAGTGCAATGGCTCAGTGGCAAAATTCTTGCCTGGCACATGTGGGTTCCCATATAGGTGCCAGTTCATGTCCGAGTTCCATTCAACTCTCTGCTTGTGGCCTGGGCCTGGGAAAGCAGTAGAGTACAGCCCAAAGCCTTGGGACCGTGCACCCACTTGGGAGGCCTGGAGGAAGCTCTGGCTACTGGCTGGTGCAGGCACTTGGGGAGTAAACCAGCAGATGGAAGATCTTTCTGTATTATTCTCTCTGTATATCTTTCCAACAAAAATAAAATAAACTAAAGGAAAAACATTTTATGTATCTGTAAAGTTTTGAAAGCTTCTTCATGACCAGGAATCCTAATTTGTATTCCTTGTATAAACAGGAGAGCTCTCTTAACATGTTAGATGATTAGAAATGTAAAGTCAAAAATGTTTCCCACATTTACGCTACTATATGTTAGACCAAAGTTGATTTGCATTTTGTAAAGATTTTACTTTCATTTACTTTAACTGTTCAAAAACTTAAAATACAGCTAAACTATCTGCTGTAGAAACATTCACATTTCTTTCAATTAACTTGTTAAATTGTGAAATGAAGTAATGTCTAAAAACCACAAAGAATCCTATTTTATCCATTAGCTAAACAGAACTCATCATGGCAAATAGGAATCTTGGAAGTACTGAGATAGGATTGGTAAAATGGTTTATATTACAAGAGTCTAAATTGTTTTATAGGCATTTAAGGATTCTAGTGTTGATGCAAAACTATGTAGCCTTTTTTATAATCTCCTAAACATAAAGAGGAATAGGTAAGAATATGGCAGTACATTGGAGCTTCCAGAAGACACCTGGTACCATGGCAGAGGACAGAGCACAGAACAAATTGTTCAACCAACCCAGCCAAGCGTTGGCAGTGAAGATCTTGTGGACTATAGCCGCCAGTGGATTCTGGAGAGATTTAATCACGATTAGAGTGGTGGGATCGCCAGCAATTCAGGACTGTTGAACTATCAAAACCTCTTGAGAACTTCATGGTGTTGTAAATTTCTATTTTTCTTCCTGTTGTTGATTTTGTATTGTGGCTTCTCATGTAAGGGGATGTGTGGTGACTGTGTAATAGAGACTATCATGTCCAGATGTGAGGATGCAGTGCAGTGTGCCTCTCTACTTCCAGATCAAAGATAGACTATCAATGAAGCTGTTAACTTTGTCTTGGCAATAGGATGCTGGATTCCCTGCCATTTCCATGCCCGTAATGATGGACATGTGACTGTCTATGAAGAACTATGCCATAGTAATAATATAAGGAAATTCAGTGGAGTGGGGAAGAGGGGACTTGGGAAGGGGGAAGGGGAAATCCCAAGACCTATGGAACTGTTTAATAAATGAGGATAATAATTTAAAAAGAAGTAAAAATGAATTTAAAAAAGGAGTAGGTGAATCATGAGAATCACTGAGGAAAAAACTTGGAAATGCATGTTTGATGGATAGCAAAAGATGAGAAGGGTGAATCCAACTTTCTATAATGACTTTCAATATATCTTGGCCATCAGTATTGCCTTTATCCTTCTCAATTTGGTTTTGAAACTGGTGATGTTATGGAAGCATATTTGTCTGCTGATGGATATTTTTTAATCTACCTGCAAGGTCAACCAGGCTATTCCACAGATATCTACTAGTTTTCTGATTAGTTGTGTCCAGGTATAATATGAAAAAGTAATATATTTCCCCTTAAGGTTTTAGTATTCCATCTTCCCATTCTCATCAAATTCATCCTGTAACCAGGGGGGAAAATATAGGTATAGGCGAGAAAGCTTGAACATAAGAATTTCTGTAAAACGGACTTAACAACTGGGTAGAATTAGAGTCAGTTCCAACTTTATGTTATATAATGAATATATCACCAGGGAAGTTTTCTTTTGAGACAAAATGCCTTTTTTCCTGCTTACCTGAACATATCTTAAAATGTACCTTCATCTGTCATTGCTTTGGCTCTTACAATATTTTTAACAAGGTACATTTCATGTTACCAATGTCCAACTGTTAACTAGAGGGCACACTGTCAGATACTTAGTGAAAATGTCGTGGTGTATTAGAATGTACTGAGTTGATTATATGCAAATTCTACTTCGGTGTCATATAAAACCATTTATGTATTTGCTAAAATCCTCTTTTCAAATTAAAAGAAGCTGAGTACTCTGTGGGACTTGAGTATAATTTCAATTGACTTCCTTGGGCTTACACATTTGAGATAGTCAGATATGAAATAGCCTCAGGCCTCCAGAAGTGGCAGGCCTTTAGAAGAAATTGTCTATTCTGGAGTCACTGCTATTAAAATATTTATCTATATTGCTGACAATTCTTTTAGGAAGGGTCAGCCTAGTGAGAACATGTTTGAAAGAGGAGTAAAAGAGTTTCTCTTTATCAAGCCCACAGGAAGTTTTCCTTATTAATTATTTTTATCGAATTTACTTGAAGAGCAAAGTCTGAAAATATTTTTGTTGACTTGAAGCTGTCTGAATATGTAAATTCAGGAAAGAAATGGTTAAACTGGAGGCCTTTGCAGCACAAGGAGGTGAAGAGACTACTTTGTGTTTGTCTGAGCAATTTTTTGCCCTGATGAAATTTTTGTAATCACAGTTGGAAGAAATGCTAAATCTAAGAGAAGTTACTGTAATCCTTAAGGAGCCTGTTCCCCTCATTGCATTGAATGTTCCTTGTGATAGAGTTGTAGGACCTGACAATGGTTGATGACGATTTGAAAATCATGGCTAGTAATTCTCACAAGTATATAAAAAGTTTGTAAGTAAACATGTGCTTCCTTCACTGTTTTTGCTCAGGAAAAACTGAGGTTACCCAGTAGAGACAATTATCTCCTACTCATAGCTCTCACATTAATCTCCTGTTGGCTTCTGGTGGCTTCAGCCAAGGCTGTGTCTTTTTATTTTAGCCATCCCGTTTTTGCCCTCCTCAGAACAGGAATTTTCTGTGTTGTTTTGTTGAAATCTATAATTCTGCTATTGTATGAATGGAGCTTTGGATTCAGCTTCCAAAACCTTATCCCCACCCACTCTTGCCCTGGTCTTCATTCTATATCCATCTTGACTGTTCCACTTAAACATTGTCTCACTAGCTAGGTAACATAAGTATGAAGGAAGTGCTTTTAATGTCACATAATGCACTTTTAATTGAGGACACTGAATAGGAAAGTTTTATATAAATGGATCTAGCCATGTAATGTTTGCTATAGCTTCCTCCCATGTTGTAGAAAGGACCTGAGGTTTTTACAGATACTTTAAAAATGAGATGTTAGAGAAAAGGGACTTCAGAATTTTCATTAGTCTTTTAGAGTGACGGTATTTCTGTTGGGGGAAAGGTCATGTCATGTTTTTTGATGAAATACCAGTGACCACAGGCAGTATAATATACCAATCTGGAAATAAGTACATGTGATTGTCCATTTTGTGAAGCTCAAATCTAAAGAGTATGTCTCATTTTCTAAAAATCACAAATCAGGTACATTATTCTGAATGCTACTTTTATGTATGCAAGGTACCTTGGATCTGTAAGAACTTATTTTAGCCATCATAATTTCATCCTTTCTGATTTTTAAAAAATTTTCTCTGTACTAGCCATATCTAATGCGATGTGGGGGCCTAATAACACATTGAAATATTTAGCAACAAAAATAAAGGGATAGAATATTTCAATAGATGTTTAAGTGATTTGTCACTTATGAAAATATGCGGTGTTGACTAACTCCATAGCTCCATAGCTCTGGCTTCCTTTTAATGTCAGTTCATAATACAGACGTTCAAGAGGGAAAGTCTCCTACTAAGTAATTTAAGGCAAATTGCCCAGGGTATTTGTAAGCACACTCACAGACACACATAATTGATACATTCCTTAGTAATTTCTCTGTGTGTTCTGAATGTGTTTGATAGATAACAACTAACATCAGTGATTTAGAAACAACTAACATCAGTAAGTCTCAGCCCTAATGATACAGAAAGAATGCAGGCGCCCAGTGCACAAAAACATCTGTAATGCCATGTGCACCTGAGGAAGGGAAGGAAGGCACTCATCCTGGTGGGAGAGGACTTAGGGTCACTGATGCCTCCTCACACTGCACTCCTTTCCCCCACGACTGGAAGCCTTGCCAACCAGGATTTAGTTCAGCACACATTTAGTAAATTGATTAGGGGTGTAGGTGTTGAGTGCACCAATAGTTCCTTCGTATGCAGAAGATATAATTCTTACTCTAAATAAGTTTAATGCCTATCAAGTGCAGTGTAACACTGGGCTTCATGAGGATGAAGGAACTAGGGAGGAGTAAAAAGGAAACCATGATTGTTGCTGTAGGCAGTTTTGATATTGCTATTCAGGGTTGATTCAGGCCTCCCAGAGGTCAGTGATAAAGGAAAGCTGCTTGTTGTTCAGGATTATGTTGCACAAACCATGTGTGGGGTGATAGGCCACTGTGCTTGGGTACAGTTACACACTGACAAACACCCATCATCAACACAAGTTCTTCACTGTAGCAAGCAATGCAGATAGGGATCACATAGATATGCTCATGTCCCAATCTGTGGAATGTTGGAATAACATCTTATAGGGGAAGATGCTGAATATTACTTCATAGGGCAAAAGTTGGGATTAGGGTAAGGATCTTGAGTTCTTTATAACTAGGTAACGTAAGTATGAAGGAAATGCTTCATTGAACTGTCTGGGTGAAACCCTTGTAAGAGTGAGGCATAATACATTTTCTTTTTTTTTTTTTTATTCATTGATTACATTGTATTATGTGATACAGTTTTGTTGGAACTGGGAACCACCCCCCTCCCCCCCTCCCCCCCTCCCCCCATGTGGAATATTCCACCTTGTTGCATATCCACTGATCAAGTACAGTTGAGATTCCCTCTTTGCAAGCATAAACCAAACACAGAGTCCGACATCCCATAGTCCAATCTAGTTCCTCAGCTTCCTGGGGAGACCCTGTCCGGTCCGAGGGCAGAACCATCAGACTATCATCACGATCAATTAAAGGCTCTAACGTACGCTCAGCAACAATTAACTTCGTTGTGTAACTAATAGTTATAGTATTGAGTAACCAGTATGTTAAAAACAATTGCAATTTCTTAACCATCTTCTGTGATCTCCTCATTGTCAATTCAGTTTTAGTTTATATACAACATGTAACATAATATACATAAAATAACATGTTTTACATAACATCATATCCTCTTAAATTAATGCAAACATGTGGTATCTGACCTTTTGGGATTGGCTCATTTCCCTTAGCATTATGGTTTCCAGTTTGGCCCATTTGGCCACAAAGAACTGCATTTTGTTTTTTTTAATAGCTGAGTAGTATTCCATGGAGTAGATGAACCATAGCTTTCTCATCTAGTCTTCTGCTGATGGGCATTTTGGTTGCCTCCATGTTTTTGCAATTATTGATTGTGCTGCTATGAGCATAGGGGTGCATGTTGGCTTCTCATAAAACAGGTGTTTTGGGTATATTCCTAGGAGTGCTATTGCTGGATCATACGGTATGTCGATTTTGAGTTGTTTGAATGTTCTCCATACTGATTTCCATAGAGGCTGTACCAACCTGCAGCCCCACCAGCAGTGGAGTAGGGTTCCCTTTTCCCCGCAACCTCGCCAACAAGTGTTGTTGGTGCTTTTATTCATGTGGGCCAGTCTTACTGGCGTCAGGTGGTACCTTATTGATGTTTTAATTTGGATTTCCCTTATTGCCAGGGAACTTAACATTTTTTCATATGTTTATTTGCCATTTGGGTTTGTTCTTTTGTGAATTGTTTGCCCATTTCCCGTGCCCATTTCTTGAGTGGCTTGTTTGTTTTGACATTTTGGTTGTTTTGTAGTTCTTTGTATATTCTGGAAATTAGCCCTCTGTCACCTATGTCGTGCGCAAAGATCTTCTCCCATTCTGTGGGTTGCTTTTTTACTTTGTTGATTGTTTCCTTCGCTGTACAGAAGCTTCTTAGTTTGATGAGGTCCCATTTGTTTATTCTGGTTTTGATTGCTAATGCTTTTGGCGTCCTTTTTAGGAAGTTGGGGCCTACCCCTAGATCTTGTAGAGTATTTCCGACATTTTCTAAGAGGAGGAGAGAGGCAACATGAATATGGAAGCAGCTATTGGGATGTTGTGACAACAAGCAAAAAACAAAAAACAACCAAACAAAAATAAAAAATCTGGGGTCAGTGGGTGCTGCAAGGAGCAGATTCTTCTCAGAGCCGTGGGAGGCAGCCTGGCCCTGTAGACACTGATTGTGGACTTCTGGTCTCCAGATCTGGAAAATGTTTCTGTTGTTCTATTTTACCCAGATTCTGACAATTTTTTATATCTATCTAGGAAATTAATTCATTGAAAAGGTAAACTACCAAAGATAAAGAAAAGGTGGGATCTTTTTCCTGGTTTAGCCAGATGTGATTCCCTCATTGTAAGAAAAATATAGTGTGTTAATGAATGCATTTGAGAACTGAAGACAAAAGGGGATACTTAGGACTGAAGGACGTATGGTAAATGTTTCCACATTAGACAGACTTCAGTTTTTACTGACTCTTGTAGGCTGAGGTATGGCACTGGAGGCTGTGATCTGTTTTTAGTTAACATTTCTGCACACTGTTAGTTACAGGTTAAGGTCCACATGTTTGGGTATTTGTTCCATCATCAACTGAAAAACCTTTTTTGTTTGTTTGTTTGTTTGTTTAGCTGAATTGCCTTTCACATTTGCTGAAAAACACACATGTGTCAATCTGTTTATGTGACCAAATTTGTTCCATTTGCCTAGGTTCTATAATTTCATTCTATTCTCTTGATTATTTTATCTTTCAAATGATCCTGGAGATCATAGGTTTCCAAATTTGGCTTATCTTTAAAAAATATGATTACGTGAAATAACAGAATAGGTCCCTTGAACGGTTGTAGTTTTTTTGTATTTCCACATGAATTTTAGAATCAGCTTGATAATTTTTACACTCCTCCAAAGAAAAACCTGCTAAAGTTTGTATTAGGGCTATAATAAGTATTTGTGAATTTCAGGATACTGCTAAGTTAGCACCATTTTTTCTTCTACTCTGTGAACACAGTGTATCTCCCTATGTATTTAGGTTTTATTTCTTTTATTAATATTTTCTAGATTTCAACATATAGGTCATTTATATATCTTGTTATATTTATGTCCCAGAGTTTCATAATTTTAAGTTTTATTGCAAATAGAATTGTAATATAAAAGTTAAGCTTCTAGTTACTAGAAGATATAAAAATACAGTTGACTTTGGTATAGACAACTTTGTATACCATGACCTTTCCAAATGACTTTATCAGTTCCTCTAGCCAATTCACAATTTTAGGAATTTGTTACAGTAGCACTATATTCTTGATATTATTATTTTTTGGTCTGCTGAGAAGCTATTAAGAAAATATCACAGATTAAATGACTTAGGAATAACAGAAATTCATATTTATATTTTTAGAAGTTGAAAGTTTTAAGATCAAGTCACAAACAAACTCAGTGTCTGCAGTGTTTCATAGAATGCCAACCTTATTGCAGAATGAATATGCTATCTCCCTGGGGATTCTTCTGAAAGGACCTTCATTATTGCCACCCAGGAAGGGTTTGCCCTCATGGTCTAATCATCTCTCAAAAGTCCTGGTTCAAAATACCCTCATACTATCAGTAAGATTTCAACACTAAAAAGGGGGGGAGGGAGATGAACATTCCTATTATTCCTTGCTATCGGTAGAGAATAGTTTTCCAGAGGATTTTTACCAATGTTTTGCCATAGTCTCAACTTTAAGACTTACTGGCATTGTTGTGGCTTTAAGAGTCTATTCACTTTCTCTTACCCCAACCAGTGAAGTTCTAACATGGTATCTAGTGTCTTGTGATCTAGTGGTAGGTAAAGAGCTGTTTTAATGCTGGAGCTTTTGGGAACAAGTTTTTTTCCTTTGGCTTTTTCAGTGTTTGCTGGCTGCTTGGGCTCTTTGGGCGACCCTGTTTCAGTGTCTCTGTCAGTAGCCATATCTCCTTCCCACTGACTCTCAGACCTTCTCATTCTTTCTTACAGACACTGTGATTGGACTCATCTAAATGACATGGGATAATCTCCCTATCTCAAATGCCTGATTTATTAACATCTGCAAATACCTTCTTGTTTGTTTTACTATGACTTATTTATCTTATTAATTTGAAACAGAGTGATGGGGACTAGGTAGGGAGAGAGAAGTAAAGAGAAAGAAAAAGAAAGAATTGCAGAGAGAAAGAGATTTTCTATCCACCCCTGTTTCCCTCTGCAAAAGACCACTGTAGCCAGGGCTAGGCCAGGCCAAGGCCCTGAAGCTGGAACTACCTCCACATACTCGGATTGTCTCCTGTTGCTTTTCAGATGCCTTAGTAGGGAGCTGGATCTGGTCGAGGCAGAGCAGACGGAACTCAAACAGGTGCTCACATGGGATGCTGCTGTTGCAGATGACGCCTTATTCAGGGTGTCAAAGCTGGCCTGGCGGCTCCTTCGGAGCAGTGCAAAAGATAGGAAGGAAGCAGACGCAGCTTAATTGAAGAAACAGAAAATAGCATTTGGTAAGGCTGAGGTTTCTTGCTTGCTTTATTTCAAGTCTGTCTGCCTTTTTTTTCCCTTTCTTTATTAATCTCCCTTTGCCTAATTACATGTGTTTCAGTGTCAATGTATCTTCAAGTGCTGGCCTCATTTAAATGACAGGGCTTACACTGAAACAAAGAAAATACTGGGGAGCTTTTGCATTTAAATTACAATTCTGACTGCTCAAAATAGGGAAATTGGAGACTTTTACTTCTGATAATTCTAAATGAATCCCCTCTTTAACTTTGTTGTAGCCTTCTATTGATATTCTTCTCCTTAGGTTTCTGATCCTAGATAAGAGAGAGAAAAAATCTGCTTGTTAAAAAAAAAAGGCTTCACATATACAAATGAGACCAATTTGGCTTCACCAAATAGTCAATTTTTGCCAGATTTAATAAAATAAATTTCATCAGGTTGGGCTGTGCTTACTGTGCTGTATGTAAAACTACATATAAATACAGACTAGGATTAAAAGCAAGTGTAAATTTAATAATATAAAATCCATTAGCTAAATGTATTCTATTAGTGATTAAAATATAAAAACAATTCTTTCAGGATTGGCCCAATTACTTGAATTATACTGCTGCTTTGTAATAGGCATGTAATGATTTTTGACTTTTGTAACACTCTTTTGGGTTTTCCTTAAAAAAAAAAAAAGGACTGACTTTGAATCATCCTTGCCTCAGCAAATTTTTCCTACCTAAGCAAGAAGTGCCAGAGAGAAATCATTCACAGCCCCTCTAGCTGTCATTTGCTTTTCACCAATGGAGATTTCATTAACATACTCAATTTCCTGTGAATCTTTTTGCCCCATAAAAAATAGTACCATTCCCTTAACATCTACAATAATGGTTAAGTATGCAGGCTCTGGAGCCAGACTGAGTTGTATTCTTCAGGCCTTTCTAGCTGTGTAACCTTGGGCAGATTTCAAACTCAACCTGCCTCAGTTTCTTTCATCCATGTTACAAGACATCTTTGCAAAGAGGCTAAAGAGTAAATGCTGAACATCTGTAAAGCATTTGAAGCCATGTTTCATATTTGCTGAATAGACAGCAACTGGATGTTGGACATTGTTTCTGTCACTGCTAATGCTACCATAACCACACTTACTATCTTATCTCTCTCTATATTGTGGTTTTCAGTCATCCCTGCAATCATAGCTGGTATTGTGTATGTTCACTTGAAGAAGAGGTGACCCCGGATCAAATGCATTGATTAACTTTGTGTCGCTACCAGGAAATTGTCAACATGAAAGTTGAATATGTCTGAACCCTTTTTAACTTAATTTTCATACTATGCCTTGCTCTGTCTTCAATGTTGATGAAGTGGGTAAATGTATAGGAATAAGTAACTATCTCCTTCCCTCCCAGGAATTTGAAAGCAAGACTTGAAAGGGGGACCCGGCTACCCTGAAGTCAGTGTGTGGCTTCCAATCCAGAAGAACCAACCAATGACAGGTTCTTCTGTAAGTTCAGATATCTTTGGTAGAACTTTGTGACTAGGAGTGGGGAAACTACACAGCAGATGTTTTGACAGCCTGGTGAGACAGCCTAGTGCCATATGCCAAGATGTGTGGTACAAGCAAAGCCTCTCTGGTTGCCTGTATTCCTATCCATCTGTTGGAGGTGGCATTTTGCCAAATTATAATGAAGGAACCAACCAAAGAAGAGATTCTGAAAAAGAATTTGTCTCTCTGCATGGAGTTTTACAGTGCCTACTTACTAAGTCACACTGAATTTCTAGTTCATAGAAATGTTGATTTGATTAGATATTTCTGGAACAGATGTAGCTTCAATTATTTTGCATATATTTTGAAACATTTGCCTGAAAAAAGAAAGGCAAAGAGTTAACGTATTTAAAATCTACTATATGCTAAGCTATATATGCTAAGCTATTTACATGTGCTATATTACTGAATTTTCACAGTTATTTTGAGGATCTAAAAATAGTATCCTCTGTACCATAAATGTAATCTTGGAGAGGGTCATTGATTAGGTTGGTATCATCAGAGCACTAGCAAGTGGTAGAATGAAGGTTAGAGACAGATATTACGGGTTTTACAGTGCAGTGATGTCCTTGGATAGGTTGTTTCTCCATGGCTATGCGCACAAGGAACCAAAATGTGTTTCCAAAGCCTTGTAGCTTACTTTTTCTTCTGTGGTTTTCTTGCAAGCTCTGTTTCCCATATCATTTTCTAACATTTATATCCGGTTTTTTCAAAGTTGAGACTACCAAACAAATGTTGGTTCTGACTTTAACTTTGATCGAAACAAACATGTATAAAAGCTCTGAGAGATCTTTTGAATTCTATGAAACTCTTCCTCAACATGAAGTGATGGGATTGAGGGTACTTTCAATATGTACTTGTTTTTATTTATTTGAAAAGCCAAGAGAGATAAAGCTCATCTTTCTTTTGATTGGCTCCTCAAATGCCTACAAGAACTGGGCCTGAGATAATATAAAACTAGCAGCAAGAAAGCTCAGCTGTGACTCCCACGTGAGTAACAGGGATCAAGCACTGGAACCATCATTAGATGTGTTTAGTAGCCATTCCCACTGTTGCTTTATGTGGCTATGATTACTATTAATGGAATTTCATGTTCATTATTGTGCACTCTTTAATTAATGTACATTCATGGATATTGAATTTTAGTTTTATTTAAAATAAAGTGCTTTGGGAATAATAAAAAAGGACAACATATTGCATATATTTCATAGCTACAATTCTGATAAAAATTGTCCTGAAATATACCATGTATGTGTTGAATAATTCAAAATTCTGTAGGAAGAGCTAAAATGCAAGACATTGAAGCTATCAAGCTGGTGATATTTAATATGATAGTCAATATTGATAAGTGGATATTTTCATCTCAGCCAACTGAGAAATAGAAATGCAAATTTGATTTCCCCGTATGCAATTAATTTTTATTGTTTGATGCTGATGTTATGCTGATAAGAAATATTTGGTACATGACAGAATGTTTTCTTCAATGGTATGATCATAGCTTGTCAAATTAAATAGAATCTCTGTTATTAACACAAGTATATGACTTTCTTGGTGAGAATTTTGAGTAGCAGATTCTTCTCAAATAGCATCAATGTAGAGGTGCCACTTAAAATTATTTGACTCAGTAGTTTTTCTGGTAACTCTGTATTAAGAACAAAGGAGTAGTTGATGATTCAAATGACTTTTCTCTCATTAGATACATCAAATAAAAATTGTAAAACACAAGTTGTAGGACAACACAAATTGATGCATCTGTCTTATTCCGCATCTTTTTAATGAGAAAAATTAACTGATTGGATTATTTGTGATGTCATTTCATTTGCAGTCTTCATTACTTTTGGCCTCTGTGTCTCTCAGTTACCAAATATCTGTATCCTAATTAATGGATCCTCTACCTTGCTTCACACAGTTGTCCCCGATTGTTCACATTGTCAAGAGAATTTGTGTTCTGAAAGTTGAACTATGATGAGACTTGGACCTAAATTGAAAATCACTAACCATGAAAAAGCACTGTGCTTTCTACCACTGGATCCACTAGGATCCCAGCCATGCACATTCTTCTTTGTAGTCTCTACTTGCTATCAAAAGATGAGGGAAGGTGTTATTTTATATCTATAGCTATAGAGAAAATAACAGAAGATGAAGAAAAAGGAATGCTTTGTGGGAAAAAAGTGAACATCAGAATCTTTCCAGGTTACTGGTTTGACCTGTACTTAAGGAGTGTACTCTGAATAGGGGCATGATGTCATCTGAGTCCTAAAGCTGAGCTCGATTTCCCTGGAGCCCTTTGATTTACCCAGGATGATCCTTTTCCATTACCTGTCTTGTTATGCCGATGTTAAATTAGACAACTAGCCACCAAGCCTCTTTAGATGCTTAGCGAAGGCAGGAGAAACTAAAGACATTTTGGCTGACTAGGAGTGATGTATTGGGATTTTAAGTGCAAAACCAAGCAGGGCAGGTTGTGCGTGTTAGGCTGATATTTCCAAGGATGATTTCTCTCAATTTTATTTCAGAGATTGGTTGAGCACTTGCAATATAAATTTTCTTGGAAGTGATGAATCTAATAAAGAAGATGGGATGCAAAATAGTCTTGGTCCAGGAGTGAGAGTAATGAGAACTTCAAATGAAATGATTTCTTTATTTGTTACCATTAGGCAACATTCTCACTTCTAAGCAGGCATCCCTGAAGAGCCTGCGGAAGACATGCGGTCCACCTAGACTGTTGAACTCTAGTGCTCTTTAGGTCTTGTGAGTCTCCAGCATGTACTACATACTTTACTTGTGTCTCTATGCTTTGATTACTTCTGCTTTGATGTAGCATCACAGTTCTGAAAAGTTTTTTTTAGTGATTAACAACAAAAAGTAAAGAATTAAGATTCTGCAAATGAATTTTAAAGTGCCATCAATATTTTTTTTTTCTAAGCACACCTGCCACTTTTCCTGGTAAATATCCTTACGGATTTTACATACAGAACTGTCATTTATTTAGTCAGGAAGAAAGTCATCACTAAACCTAACCAATATGGTACAGACTTGTGGTAAATTATATAATTCAGTGAATTGATTACTAAAAATAAATGCTAAGATATATAAACTTTGAAGACAAACTCCTACTTTTAAAAAAATGTGTTGTCCATTGTCACAGGAAGTGTCTGGAGTAGGGGTAACTTGACTTATTTTTGTCTTGCACACTTTTTATACTTTTTAGTATAATCTTGCTGTCTTGCCTGGCCTTGAGCCTGTGCTAACTTCAGTAGCCATGATTAGCAACCAATGAAACATGATCTGTTTATGAAAGCAATGTTGGAGAGATTTAGGAATAACTCAAAGGCGAGGCAGTTCCAGAGTCCCAATAAGTTGCAAAGGTGATTTACAATTTCTGCAAAATGCTCTAACTGTGTTAATCTTTGCTTGGGACTGAGCCACTGCAGAAAGTGACACAAGATATAAGTAGCTTCAGACACTGGAATAGAGTTCTGTCAGACAACTTCCAGAGGCTATAATGAATCATCTCGCTACTTATTTTGAGCAACCTCACAAATAAAACAGGAAGGTAAGAGGTAATTCAATGCCTTGGTGGCAGGTCTTGGACAGATTTAGACTTTTTTTGCTTGTGACTATAAAACTGTCACTCTTAAAATAAGAAAGGCCAAGGGGAAAATGGAGATATGAATGACTAGTGTCAGCTAAACGCTCTGCTCCTATCAACTGCAAGAGGATTCACTCCTGTTGGTCTTAGTAGCACAGGGTTGTGTTCAAGAATGATCTTACTGATGGAGTCCTCTGGTAAATCACTAAACCTTGTCCTTGAACTTGACTTTTTCTCTTTTTTTTTCTATTTAAAGACTTATTTTCTTGTTTGAAAAGCAGAGTAGAAGAAAGATGGAGAAATAGAGAAAGAAAGAATGAGGGAGAAGAGAGAGTTGTTTACACTCTTGTTCACTCTCCCAAATGACTACAGGAAAGATGTTTAAAGTGTGTGTGTGTGTGTGTGTGTGAAAAAGAGAGCGAGGAAGAGAGAGAATGAATAAATGAGTGAATGAATGAACCAGAGTACGTTGTAGTTGTGTGCAGTGACAAAATCTTGCTGAAGTTGGTGAAATATAGAGCAACTCATGATTTAATCAAGCCCTACTGTCCACAGCGTATGTTCAGGCATTAAATATAAAGGTTTCTAAATTTCACCATGATTTGCTAAGATAGTAAACTGAAGTAGGGAAGAATGAAAGTCAAGTTCTCACGACTTATCAGTAATAATGCATAAGGAGTCAAAGAGTGAGAAAGTTAAGGGACAAGGAAAAACAAAAACAATAAAGGCCAATAAATATAATGAAAAATATAATGGACCAGGAATGGATGCTAAAGAATAAAAATATACAGGGAATTAGATTTCATTATATATATCATATATAATACATATAATATGTATTATATGTATTATATATTATATACATGCACATATATATTATAGGAAATATATAAGGGAAATTTATATTTCCTATAATAATCTATTTCTCTTTATATGTATAGCCACTGAAAGGTAAGAGATCAAGATTGAGAAAAGTAAGATTTTCTTTGTATACATTGGATATTTAAGGTAACAATAATAATTAGTACAGTGGCAATGGGGCAGAGTTACTCTAAAAATCACAGAGAATTAAAAATTATTAGAGAAATTAAGGCTGTCAATAAAAAATAAAGAGTAATGGTCAATGTGATCCAATGATGTGAGATTAAAATTTGGGATGCTTTAGGGAAGACTAGCTGAGGAAGAATAGTAATTCCTATAAATACAAACTTGCTTCATGGACCAAATGGAGATTTCCAACAGCTATCTCATGAGGGTATTTACAGGATCAAGTGTGCATTCTTAACAAAATGTTAAGAAAATAGCTTGACTAAATGGCAGAGTTTTTTCATAATGGATCTTGAATTTTAGATGGCAAAAAGTAAAGATCTCTAGAGGTGGAGAAAAAAGAGAGAGATGGGACGAAACCTGGGACACATTGATGGAGATTACATGTAACAAAAATCAGAGGTGAAATAAGAGATTAGTTTCTTATCTGTAAGGATTAAAGTATAGTGAAATAAATCCTCAAGAATCTAGGTAGATAACAGCAGTGAAGCTCTGAACATCAAGAGATATGAAAAACCATCCCCTCCAATGAATAGCCACTACACAACCTCAACAACAATTTACAACATCATGAAGTTAGTTGACATGGTATTGAGTGACCAATATGTTAGAAAATGCAAGTTCCTAACCACATCCTATAATTACTTCATTGACATTTCAATTTTAATTTATACACAACCGGCTGCTAAAAACCTTAAAATGGTTATAGGGTACTGTTCAGCTGTCTTGTGTCTATTTTCATTTTTATATTTAGCAGCTTATAGTATTCAAGTGTGATTTTTACTGAACTTCGTGAATTTTAGGATAGGCCAAACAGGCTTATAATTTTAACACGCCATATGTTAACAATTGAGGAACAGACAGTTTTAGGAGGGGTATACAGAGAAATCTTCAATACCTTAGTGAGGAGTAACTAATCTTTGTGTCCTACCTAGTAAGGTATATGGGAGTCCAAGCTGACCTTTTCCTGTCTGTTCTAAGCTTTCCTTATTGGTCTCTGTCTATCTGATCCAATTTTGGGGGCGCTCTGGAGTGACCCTGATTCTGCCAGCTCTATTTTCAGATCAAGGATGGTCTCCCAATGAAACTATTGCATTTTTCTGGACGATTAGATGCTAGATTCTCTGTATGGTCCATGCCCGCAAGGAAGGAATTGTGACTAGATATGAACTGTACTACTGTAACAATATGGAGGAATTCAATATGGGGGGATGGGTTGGGGAAATTCCAGAGCCTATGAAACTGTCATAAAACAAAATAGAAATTAAAAAAATATGAGCAATGTAAGACTGGTTAATACAAGAAGTGACCATTTAAAATCATTACATCCTTGTAAACAGAATGAATAAAAGAAGTCCACTCAAAAAAAAAAAAAAAAAGAGAGAGATAGAGAGAGATACGAAAGAGCAGATTTTATGGGAGTTTTTCCTTATTCTAATTGGTTGTGGTAGATGACCAAAGAAGGTGTGGTCCTAATTAAAATGTGCAGGTTCCTTCTTGTGCCCATAGTGTGAAGACAGATTTTTCTTGCTGTGTGTGCTGTCTTTTGTTGACAAACATAGGAACTGCTTCAGAAACTGGCTTCAGTATTTTTAGACAAACTTAACTGCAGTATTGTATCCTTCAAGTTTTTTTTTTAATAAGTGCCCCAGAAGCCCATATTAACACACACATCAATTTCCAGAGTCATTTTAGAAGTGTGAACAACAACAACAAGGAGCCAGGGTTATTTTCCTCAATAGGGAAGTATTTAGAGTCTGGGTCTGGATGTTTTGGTAAATACTACTGTTTTAAAAAGACATTCATTGGAAAAGCAAAAGAGGAGGGATTTGGGTAGGGATAGTGGGAGAAGGAAGTAGAAAAGGGTTTGAAAATATTCCATGCTTTGATTCATTTCCTAAATGCCCACAAAAGCTGGGATGGTTTCAGGTTGAAGTTGAGAGCCCACATGTGTATCAAGGCCTAAATACTTGAGCTATCACCCACTGCTTCCCAAGGTGTGTGTTAATAGGAAGCTGAAGAATTAGTAGCAGAATCAGGACTCAGATTTAGCTATTGTGATATTGGATGCATGCATTCCAAGAAATGTTATCACTATGCTAAGTATTTTGCTGTTCATCTAACCACTGAGAGAAAAGTGTATGGCACCTTCTGGTTCACATCTTTTTGTACAGGCTTCATGTTTTTCTCCAGTACAACCTCATGCGTTTGGTATTCCACACGCTCCTCCCCACTGCTGCACAGTGGAGTCTAGCACCCCGTGGGAGTACTTTCAGCTTTCTGGGGTGAGCAGTGAGAGTTATCACCCAAGATGCGGGGTACCATTCTGATGTATGATATGTCTGTGTGCGTATTTGCGTGTGTGTGCTAATGTGTAGGTACAGAAAAGGTTGTCAATTACTTGTGTATTAGCAAGCCAAACATTAAAATAAGCGAACTAGATACTGAATACACTAAAACTGATAAGGAGGAACATGAAGGAGAATAGAGAGGAAATGTTTATAAAGGAGAAGACATAAAATTATAGACTTGAAAATGAAAATAAACTTGGAAATCAAAGTGCTATCTCTTAGTGAGGCTATAATATAATGCCTATATCAAGTCATATTAAACGAATTAAAATTTCCAGATTGGATGGTCAATGTAAAGAAATCATAATTGACCACAAAATCACTAAAGCCATGTAAATCATAGAGCACATGATTGGAACAATTTACTTCTACATACCCACTCTATAGATGCTTTATTTCTAACAATCCTAAAAGCTATCGTTTTTATTTTATCATGTAACAATTCCAGAAAATACAAGAAGAAGCAAAACTACTTAGTGGAATTTTACTGCATACAGCTCCAGCTCAGGCATGGTTAGAACATGTGTGAAAGAAGACAGAGGAATGGAGCACCTGATCTGTCGTGAGTGTGAGTTACAAGCAGAGCCTTACACTATGAGGGATGGCAAACTGCCAGTGTCTAGAAGAGAATGAGGTTGAACTCAGGGTGAAGAGGATCTTGTTCAAATTTCAATTGTTATGTTTAAAAAAAAAGTTATGGAATTATATGCATCAATGCATTCCTGTGACAGTTATTTTAAAAGGAAGTTTGTGCATTTGATTTTAAGTTGTCAGCTCCTCCACGTGAAAACTTAAAGTTGCTGTTCATCAGCAGTGCATCTTACAATAGAGGGCATCTCAGAATCTAAGAGAAATGGCAGTGTAAGTTAGGGAGTCAAAGAGAAAGTTCAAAAGCAGCAGCCTTGAAGGACTAATTAAAAACTTACAAACATAAGCAAAGTAAAACTTCAAGTAGGAATGTTTGCTTCAAGGAAGACTTGAAGGATTAATTAAAATCCCATGAACTGGTTGAAGCATAACTTCAATTAGGAGCAAATGGCATAGATTACAAGGACGTTGGCTAGACCGTTAACCTAAGGCATGCTGAAAGAAAGGAACCAAGAGGAATATTCACACAAGAAACAAAGATGGATTTAAGAAAGGATGTTTTAATGTATAGTGATTGACAACCAATCCTTCACATTAGTCAAATGAAAAAAGGCATGTGAGGGTGGATGTGTTCATGGCATGTTATGTGCATCAGAAGATGCAAAAATGGACAATATTATGAATGTGATTGAGAAAGGGCAGTGATTAGATCTGTGACTGTGTCTCTCTTCCAAAAGAAATGATGCAGGAAATGTATCTCAGAGTACCTTCTTTTTCTCCCTGAGAACAAATGGTTTGTAAGATTTCCACATAAAGCTAAGGAAAGTGGATTTAGTGAGGAACTATGACTTCTTTATATGTCAGTCAGATGGATTGTGGGAAACACAGATGTTGATCAAACCATCTGGGTGTTTCTGTGAGTGTGTTTTTGTAGAAGATGACCAGTTTTCATTGGTGGATTTTAGTAAAGCTAATGACTTGCGCAAGGTTGGTTGGTTACATCCAGTTATTAGAAAGCTCAAACAGAACAAAAATAATGGCCTTCCTTGCAGAAGAGAGAACTCTCGTCATGGTTGCCTTGGGTTTCACCCAGTGTTGGGTCTAGGCTGTTGTGTAGCACATAATCCTCAGAAATAAGCTGGAAATGGGCTCTTCTATATTTTTACCCACACTCCTGATCTTGGGATATGCCATCCCCCATAATTTGTGTAAGCCAATTTCCTAACCGTAAATTACGTTGTGTGTTGGTTTTTTTTTGTTTGTTTGTTTGGTTGGTTGGTTGGTTGGTTGGTTTTTTGAAGAACCTGGCTAATGCGAAAAATTAAAATATTCTGTAGATGTTAAAATTTAGGCTTAAACATGGAAAGAAATGGTAATAATTACTGCTTTTTGTGTTTATATAATCCTTGAGCTCTATGGAAAACATGCAACACAGCTACATATTGCTTAGATATTCATGTGCATGCTGTTGTGTGCTGTAAGTCCAAAAGCATGCATGCATTAGAATGCTCTAATTTCTGGACATCAGTTAGCCTTGGCAAGGGAAAGAAAGTGAGAATAAGAGTAACCCGTGCACTTCCAGATTCTTCATAATGTCCAGGCATCCTGCTTCTCTTTGCTGCAGTTCTGGAACTACTCATTGTATTCTCTATTAGTGCATACATTATTCTGGATAGTTTTTTTTCTTTCTGCTTTCATGAGATAGAAAAGCTATCTCACACTTTCTTTGGATGGGCCTTCAGTAATCCAGAATCTTAGCCTCATTCTGTGTCAGGGAATTCCCAAAAATCAACCTATCACCAACCATTACTGTTGTTCAATCTCATAGCATCCCGGCCACTGTGGTTTTGTAGTCTGACTGTTCTAATGAACTGAAGACATTCATGGAGAGCCTTGATAGCTATCGTGACAAAAATTCAAAAGATTTTCCCAGAGTATCTGGTAGACTCCACTACCAGACACTCTGTGGCTTAGTTGGCTGAATAACCTCCCTACGACTTTGGTTCTCTTACTCTTAGTACCTGTTAATACATTACAGACAAAAGGGCTGTTGCTGATTTCATTATGATTTCAGGTCATAAATAGCTAGAGATAATATCCTGGATCATCCAGTTGGGCTCAGTTTAATTTTATAAACCCTTAAAAGCACAAAACCGGAGAGTCACGGACGTATTGTTCTGAAGATAAGCCAGAGAGAACTGAAGTGATTTATCATTGAAACATAAGACAGAGGATACTCCTTATGTCTGGAAGGAAGTTTCTTGGAAAACACGAAAAGGAACTTGGGAGATTCCCAGAAGCAAAACAAGCCCCTGTTTGACAAGGAGCATGTAGACAGGGTTGCCACCTGTACCACAGCAGGTAGAGTTGCCTTACAATTTGAAGCAATTTAAAGGAAGATTCCACCAGCAGAACTTGGTTGACCAGTAGAACTTTGACTTCAGTCTTGTGAGACCCTAGATAGAAGATCAGTGAATTCTATTCAGATGTCTAATCTGCAGAGATATAGGATGGTAGATTTTGTTTGGTTCAACTTTTCAGGCATTATCAAGTTTTTTCATCATGAAGAGAAAGCAAATTAAGTGTTTGAAGTCATTAAAAAGGATTAAATAGGAAAGGACCCTTAAATGAAAGAAGCTGTTATGTGAGGAGGCAATAGACAAGACTACAAAGAATGATATACTTTAGCTCTTTAATGTATAGTTTATCAGAGGTTGGTAAAATATGCATAACTGACTTCATGCTTCTCAACCTTTGTTTCATCCCTACTTCAATCCATTTATATCACTCTAAAACATGGTATGTAATCCCAATCCCTGGGTATTTGAAGACTCACATGAAGAACCATAATCTTAGAATGCCAATGTGATTTCATTCATACTTCATTATATTTTTCCTTTTTTTCTTTTCACTTGCAAGACACTTGCATTTTGAGCACTATGGTATCTACATACCTGGCCATTAGATTTTTAATACCTTCAAAGAAAGGAAACTTGTATTTGTATTCATGTATAATATCAACAAATGGTAACTAGTAAAATTGCAGGGATACTAAATATTACCTCAGGGATAGTACTAATTCAATCACTCTTTATTTACTGTTCCAGAAATATTTAACAATCTAGGAAATTATAAGAAATACTTCTGTGTTTCTGAAGTGTATTTTCTAATGTGAAAATATAGAAGTGTGTGTGTGTGTGTTACAAATAGCAATTGGACGCTGCATTGAAAGTGCATACAATAATACAATAATACTCTCTCTCTCTCTCTCTCTCTCTCACTCTCTAGAAAGAAAGAGAAATAGATCTCCCACTGACTGTCTCAATTGTTTAACGTCCACAATGACTTGACTGGGCAGAGCCTTGCTGAGAACAGGAATTTAATCCATATCTCTCACAGGAATGGCAGGGACCCAATGACTTTGAGCCATCTCTACCTTCCAAGAGTCACATTAGCAGGACGTTGGAATGAGAGTGAGACTAAACTCAAACCTAAGTCCTCCAATGTGGGACATATTGGCATCTTAACCCTAAGCCCAATGCCCACTCAGGTAGTCTACTTTTGAGTTGATGTTTCTGATGATGGCTCTTCTACCAGAAAATCACTGATGGGTGAGCCGATATGTGACTTAACCAGAGCCACTAGACAAAGGAATTACACCATAGACACACTGTCAGTTGCATCAGAGAAATCCTGTAGTCACCCATTACCATTTTCTCTTTTCCTTTTACTTCCAGAAAAGGAAGGCATTGAAGGGAGGGTTGATCCAGCTTCAGAACTCCAGTTTGTATTGGTGGGTGGAGGGATAAACTGTGATAGGGGCAGAAGATTTTAAAATCTAGGCCTCAAATAGCCATGGAATGTTTACCATCTCCCAAGTTACTGGAAAATTATTGTATATGTCAGTATTCTTTTAACTGGATGAAAAAGACATTCCATATAACACACAGGGCCACCATTTGAGAGAAACACCCCTTCCCATCATTGCACTTGTAAGCATGAATGCTGCATAAGTGCACTTTATAATTTAAAATATTCCATGTAGAAACTCGGGTCTTCGATATGATTTGATGAAGTGAGGAGTTCTTTTGCTGACAATAGTCTTGAGTGCAGCCATGGTTCAGGCATGTGTATGAGGTAATGTGTGGGTACTGCATAGTAGTAGAAACACTGAGTAGTAAAAAAAAAGTAGAGTGGACAGGAAAGTGTCCTCTAAGAGCAACATGGAATTTTGTACTGTGAGATACTGTATTTGTTAAAGTCTAGGAAATTCAGAGTCGGTTGGGAAATTATAAGTGATCCAGTGTTCTTTACATTCTAATCTTGTTTACAGTGTTAGATTTCTGAGTCAGACTTTCTAAATTCTATCTCAAGCAATATCACTCAATTCATTCAATTTTCAGTAGACATATTGAGCTTCTATTAACTGAAATATAAGGAGGAAAAGAGATAAGTAAGCTGTCAATTACAACAGAGTACTACGAATTGATATTGATTTATGGCTTTTTTCAAAACAAATTAATTGAAATTTTACAACATTTCACAAGCTTTGGAAGTGTGCCAGATGGCACAGAACACAAGCTTGTACCCTCATTCTAAGCATATTGGTAGTAGCAATATAAAATAGTGTTTTCCCACCCATTAGTAATAAACCACTGTCAGATTTCTCTGCATGTTTTGAAGCCTGGATGCAAAAGGGAAGTTTAAGATAAATAGTTAAATCAACAATACTAGCAATGAAAACTTACACTAGCTCTAATTTTGAAAATCTCAGAAAGAAAGCAAAGACAGAACCTGGAGTTATGTTTCATTTATTGCTGGCTGTGAATGGTGGTATTCAAATTTGAATCAAAATGACTAATGTTTTCTGTTACATAAATAAGACTGCAGTAATACAGCTGGTTTCTTAAAAAAAAAAAAAAAAAAACTTACTAGGGTTCATGCGATCAAGAGTATTTACCCAGCCAAGCAGTGTTTGGCAAGTGTTGTTTCTGAAACTTGGAATAATATTAAAATTATATTTTGGAAGCCTGTCTATCATGTGAATCAAAATTTAAAAAATGATCACAGAAAGTGTTTAAGCTTGGAAGAGAAATATCACTTTGACTAGCAGTTCATTGTGACATTTTTAAAGTTCAGGAGCTTTGAAGGATGCTTCCTTTGGAAGCAATAGTAATTGTGATGATGATGATGATAGCCTCAAAAATATTAACAGCTACTGATCATTTGCATTGAATGAGTCCCACAAGACAGGCACAGGCTAAATGTAATGACATTATCCCATTTAAATGTATCTGATATCCTAGGCTTGATATTAATATCCTTATTCCTAGTTTGTTGCAAATGGAAGTAGACTCTAGGAAGGCCAGTACAACTGGAAAAAGTGACTAAGAGACAAACTAATAGAAGATAAGGGCATAAATGTAATTGATGGAGTAGAGAGTGGACTTGTTTAAGGGTGTTATAGCTCATAGTGAAGCTTTTGGCTTACCTACAGACATGAGGAATCAGAGATAAGACAGATTTCTGAGGAGAATGACTTGTTCTGGGGACATACTTTAGGGATAGCAATGACAGATGCAGGGCAACCACTAAGAATCTAGTATAATTATATTGTTACCAAATGACAGTGGTGCCCACCACAATGTCTCAGTTGGCTAAATCCTCACCTTGCAAGCACTGGGATCCCATATAGGTGTCGGTTTCTGTCACAGCTTTTCCACTTCCTCTCCAGCTGTAGAGTTTGAGAGGAAACATGGGATCACAGAAGGCATCAAATGTTTTAATAAACAATTGGAAAAATAGAGGGAATCAATGAATATGGAACTGTCCATTAAAAAAAACTTGTTATAGTGAGGAAGAGCCCAGCTGGAGCTTAAATTTGAACTTGCTGAATCTACCAAGTGTATTAGATGTTCAAATGGAAATGTCAAAGAGGCTAATGAATATGCAAAACTGTTGTTTAGAGAAGTTTCTGATGTCAGATAACTAAGTTGAGGCGAGCAAAAGACTTGACTGAGCAGCCAAGGTGCCAGATGAGATGCTTGCACTCTGTAGCAGAATATCTGGCTTGAACACTTGCCTCTGGTTCCAGCTGCCTACTGGGGAAGATCCAGGGAGACAACGGCAACAATAATGGCTCAAGGGGCAGAGTTTCTGCCAATCTCTTGGAAGACCTGGAGAAAGTTCCCAGTTCCAGCTTCAGCCTTATCCAGCCCAACCCTGGCCAGCCATCATGAATGCTGGGCAAGTGACCAGAGGATAGGCAAACTTTGTTTTTATCCACCCCCCTCCTATCTCTCCCTTTCCTTCAACCAATAACTTTTTGAAAAATCCACAGTGGGGCCCAGTGCAATGGCCTAGTGGCTAAAGTCCTTGCCTTGAAAGCCCCGGGATCCCATATGGGTGCTGGTTCTAATCACGGCAACTCCACTTCCCATCCAGCTTCCTGCTTGTGGCCTGGGAAAGCAGTCAAGGATGGCCCAATGCCTTGGGACCCTGTACCCATGTGGGAGACCTGGAGGAGGTTCCTGGCTCCTGGCTTCAGATCAGCACAGCACTGGCTGTTGTCACTTGGGGAGTGAATCATCGGATGGAAGATCTTCCTCTCTGTCTCTCCTCCTCTCTGTATATCTGACTTTGCAATAAAAATAAATAAATCTCTCCTAAAAAAGAAAAGAAAAAGCCACAGTGACAGCAACAATAAATTTCCCTAAGACTGAAGTTGTAGAGTTGTCTGACTCCAATTCCAGTGATGTTTCCACTAACCTATGCTGCTATGGGTTATTTTCTATTTCCATTAAGCCTTTTCTTTTGCTTTTTAAAAAATCATCCATATTGTGAAATTAGTCATTAAACAAATTGAGCTGTACTATGTGCTGGGTATTCTGTAAAGTGTTGGCATAGCATGACATAGCAAACATGAGTGGTTCCTTGCCTGAAATATTGTGGAGTCTATTGGAGAGACCAGTGTTAGCTACTCTGATTATGGCAGAGTTGATAAATTCGTACTTAAAGAATGATAAAGGAAGCAGAGGACTTTATGCCAGATGCTGAATTTTTCAGTCAAGATATAAAATAAAAATCTAGCGCTTGTTTTTGATTGGATTAATAACTGGCTTTATGGTTGTCAGTTGCTTTTGGCTAATAAGCAAGTGGCTATTACACTTTATATTAACTATTAAAACATTATGGGCATAATCAAGTATGCCCATAACAAATAATATCAATATTTATTAGGTCAAAACACTTTCATATATAAGGCAGTAATTGTTCACTTTTGATCCACGCTGAGCCTTGGTATTGAGTCAAAGCTTCTCTCATATCCACTCACTGGATCTTTGTTCTGCTTCTCTCCCATTTCTTTCAGGTACTCCATTACACTTCCAGGCTCTCTGATTGCCCTCTTTCTATCAAATCTATTCCAAGCCATGATGAACATTTACAATTAATACATTAATGTGCATTTACGTCTGCTCTTTCTGCTTTGGGATTGTGTTTTTGTGTTGTGGTGTCACTGAACCTGGTGAGTTCTCAGGAAGTAATAGTAGATGGGTGTAACCAGGAAGCAGAAGCGTTTTCATGATTGGGTGTTTGACTAAGTCATATCCTTAGGCATAGCCTATGAGAGAAGGTTAAGCTGTTGCTGATAAATAGAAGCTGTCACTGAGAGGTTTGGCATTGCACAGTGACCTTATCTGAGTTAAATATTTGAGATTGTTGTCCAAGAGAACAGTATAACATTTTAGCAAGTATCAGGACAGTTTATGACAACTAATTTTAATTATAGATATCATACTGGTTTCTAGACAACAAACTCTTTTTTTTGAAAAACAATCCATCTATTTATCTACCCATGATACAACATGAACTAAATATATGGTCTCTGCCCAAAGTGCCTGACACATTGCTCCGTACATCTTTGGAACCCCAGAGGTGGAACTGTCTCTTTGTAAGCTTAGATGTCTAGTGACTTTGCCCTCCTGGGCTGTCTTTAGGGTGGGAAGTGATTACCCAAGAAAACCAACCCTAAAATTAAAGGGTTGGAACAGGATTTGCAGGTTTAGTTAATAACCAACGATCAATGGTTCAATCACACTCACATTGTCAAGGCTTCTCCCAAACAAGGAGTTGGGGCTTTGGAGTTGCTGAAGGCATGGAGATGCTCCAAGGGTATCAAGCTTAGAGAGCACAGAAATTCCAGGCTGGCATGGTAGCCCAGTGCCTAGAGTCCTCGTCTTGCATGTATTGGGGCCCATATGGGTGCCTTGGCTACTTAATTTCCCTTTCAGCTCTTTGTTTGTGGCCTAAGAAGGCAGTCAAGGATGGTCCAAAGTCTTGGGATCCTGCACCAGCATGAGAGAACCATTGGAGGCTTCTGGCACCTGACTTCAGATCAGTTCATCTCTGGCTGTTGTGGCCAGTTGGGGAATGAACTAGTGGACAAAAAGACTTTTCTGTCTCTCCTTCTCTCTGTAAAATTTGTCTTTCCAGTAAAAATTAACAAATCTAACAATAGAAAGAAAAAAAAGAAACTGTGTCTCTTCTTATATACCATCCTTTGTGTACTTCTTGCAATGGGATGATCCTATTTTGCTTCCTTTAATAAAAAGTTGGTCATCCCGTAATTGAATTGCTTCCCTAAACGCTCCAAATGGTTCTAGGATGAACCTGAATCTGAGCAAGGGGCTGTAGGAACCTCAGACTTGCACTTAAACAGTCCAAAGGACAAGTGACAGCTTTGATTTGGGATTGGCCTGGAATTTGACACTGTTTCCAGGTAGATATTGTTGGAATTAAGTTAAAAAGGAGCGCACTACACTAGTCTCTGCAGTGAATATCAACCAGAGGTTAGAATTGTAAGGAATATCTGTCAATTTGTCCTGGGCTAGCACAATTATAGTATGATCTTTTTTGCATTCAGCTACTATTTAAATATTTGTTCAATTGTTAATTGGGATGCAAGGACAAAAAAGCATTTACATTTGTAGAACTAAAAGCTTTAATTTGCCTTAAGAAAAATGTTGGCTTCCATCTGACAGGTTTTATCCACAGAAAGAAGTTAGAACATCCACCAAGAGTTGCTGGTTATGAATATTTCATTTAGAAGGAAGATGTTGGCCTGGGAAGTGAAGGAATTAGAGATTAACCTTCACTAGACCCGAAAGTTGCATGAGCTGAGACACACTACTCAAACACTGTGCATTTCTCTGTTCTCATGTCTAAAACAAGAGGGGCTATTTATCCCTCATCTGATTCTAATTTTTCTTACACCTTTTGTTTTGTAACAGATTATTATGTATAAAAATGATACATTTCATCGCAATTGTAGAAATAGAAGCAAAATTAAAAAAAATATTGGAAAAGCATATCTACAGAGAGAAGGAGAGACATAAAGAAAGATCTTCCATCTACTGGTTCACTCCCCAAGTGACTGCAGTGGTTGGAACTGAGCTGATCCGAAGCCAGGAGGCAGGAGCTTCTTCCAGGTCAGCCACATGGGTACAGGGTTCCAAGGCTTTGGACCATCCTTGATTGCTTTCCAAGGCTACAAGCAGGGAGATGGATGGAAAGTGGAGCAGCTGGGACATGAACTGGTGCCCATATGGGATCTCAGAAAATGAAAGGCAGGCCTTGGGCCCAGAAACTGAAGTTTAAAATGAGAAGATTAAAACATCAAAATCAGGATCAAGATAAGCCATTTGATTTATAATATTAAACTCCTATATTTCTAAAAATATTTGGGATTCCTAGCTATATTTATGATGCATGAACCATGTCTCAGCATGCATCTTTAGGGATGGGTATTTGCATTAGCTCACATCCCACAAATGAGTCCGTGGGAACAACGGTTGAATATATCTCCTAACTCCAGTATCCTACTAGTGCAGAACCTGCAAAATAGTAATGATAGAGCCAGTAATTTTTGTCGTAACATAAAATTCACTCATTTAAATTCACTGATTTTAGTATATTCACTTATGTGCAAGAATTACCATAATTGATAATACAACACTTTCAATATCCTGAGATATAACCTTGCACCCCTTAGCCACACCCTCACTGAAGTAACTCCTGATCTCTGGCAACTACTAATCTAGTTTCTGACTCTGGTGATTTGCTAATTTTGGACGTCTCAAAATTAGGTATTATATGTGTCAGAAATCATGTGGTCACTGAGTATATGTTAAAGCAGTTTGAAAAATTGACAAGCAGAATATGTATTCATCAGTACAATCTTAAAATACCCCCTTTTGCAATGTAGTTTATATTTCATAAACTTTTCATTCTAGTGCATTTTATACATTAAAATTGTCCAATAATACTAACTTTGGGGACCCATTGTTTTCATCTCTGCAAAAATAGAGGAGAAGATCTGTTTGTAGGAAGAGAAGGAAAGGAAAAGGGGAGAACAAATATTAAGCTTGGTAAGAACTTACTAAACAATTGACAAGGTGATGAAAAACATCGTGAAATCAGTGAAACAGGAAAGATTTTCAAGACAAGCCCCTCATGCTCCTTGTGATGTGACCCTTGTGGCATAGTTGGATTCTACTGGCAATACAGACAATGGACAGGTGAAATCTTTGTGGATTTGTGCACTAATAATTGTTAGAGTTATGCAGTGCTAGGATGTAAATGAGTGTTTGTGTTTCCCCAAAAGTCACATGTTGAAATTAATCCACATTATACTAATATGAAGAAGGTAGACTTTTGTGGAAGTGGAGTTAGTGTTCCTTAAAAGACACCTGAGAATGACTTTCTGTTTTCTCGTGTGATGATGCAAAGAGAACTTATCGGCTATGAGGAATGGGTCTGTACAAGACAGCCTTAATTTTTTCTTCTGCCTTAATTTTGAATTTCACAATTTATGAAACTGTAAGAATACATTTCTATTCTTTATAAGTTACATAAAATCTGGTGTTTTGTGGGATAAATGGGATAAACAATAAAATAAGGCACTCAGGAATGGAAGGCGATATCCATTCGATTAGCTTGGTAGGACTGTTTTTCAAATGACAAAACAACTATAATCATCAATGACTGTTAATATAATTCTTGGGATACCGCAAATACTCAACAGTAAGGCCAAGAGGGAAATTCTGGACATTTTTCTAATAAAAATGAATATATGTGTAATCAATCCATTAGAAGAACAAAGGAAATTAAATAATTGTGCTCTCATAGTTTGGTGGACACTGCATTAAATCTTTTGTGTACATTATTTCATTACAGAATAAAATCATTCATTTACTCAGCAAATTATTATCATGTATGCATTACACTGTGGCCGGTGTTGTTCTGAGCATTTGAAATCTGTCAGTGTACAATGGAAATACATGTTTCTCTTTACATGTAAGTTATAGCACAGTAAAATCACCTTGCATTTCCTCCATCACTCCATATTCAAACTTGTAGGTATGTTATGTACTTACTACAACGAGTTCAAGACAAGTGGAGGCATATTCACCCAGATTTTGCCTCATAATCATTTCTGAAACCTTAGTAAGGGAACACATGTGTCAGGCCATTTTCATAGTGAAATTGCTTGAGTAGGAGTGACTAGGATAGATTTAAATATCTGCTTATTTTCAAAGTTCCTCCAAGAATTCTTCATTGAAGCTAGAAATGAGAGCTTGTTGCAAATATCTGTCACAAATGCACCAGTGAAAACAGACAGCAATGGGGCTGTTTTCTGCCTCTATTGCCCCCTAATATCTTGAGGTGGCCTTTAAAATCCAAACTGAAATGGTTAAGATGCCTATTGGGATGTCGACATTCTATATCAAAATTTGACTCCCAGGTCTGCTTCTGTTTCCAGCTTCTTGTTAATGCACACCCTAGGAGGCAGCAGGTGAGTACCGAAGTAATTGGGTACCTGCCATCCACAGGGAAGATCCAGGCTGAATTCCCAGCTCCCAGGTAGCAGGGGATGTTTAATCAGTAGGCAAGAGTTCTCGTGGCCTGTCAGTCTTACATTGAATCTCAGCTCCTGAATAATTAAAATAAATTTAGAAAAAACAAAGGGACCAATCTCTACCAAAACATATTCAGCAAATGTTAATTAACTGCACAGAATGTGTCACAGACTCTGTATGTTACATGCTGCTTTGAATATTGTACGAAAACTCATTTTTCAACTGTCTACTTCGGATTTGCATTTAACGATTGTTAGAAACTCTTGGAAAATTCAGCTACTTTATCAATAGCATAGGTAACACAAGCTTTTCTTGTGAAAGATAAACAATATTTTATGCTCTGTCAAAGTTTCTAATTTCTTAAAAGGATGCAATCTTTATAGCAAAATAACATTGCACCTTCTCTGTGTATGTTAGAATTTCACTAGATACCACTGTTATCTCTTCCAGGTCAACCATTTTGTTAAGTTCCTTCAGTCTGAGCTTGGACAGTGTCAGTGGATCATACTGTCTGATTGCACTCAATTACCTTTGGCTGATGGAGAAAAACCAAAACAGAAGAGAGGCTACAATACATTTTGCCACTCTCCATGAACACATTCCAGTAAAATTCCGTCCCTTTCCTGAACATAATGTCTTAATTGACTGTACACAGTCACTTCTGAGACTAGGTGCTTATAAACCTTCTGTCCTTTTTCCCATTTGAGCTTAGGAATAGTGACACTCTTCCCTGATTTTATGAGCTCCTGGAACTTCATTAATGTTTTTGCATTCAGTCACTTTATTAACCTCTGCTCAAATTACCCAATTAAATTGTGTCATCTATTTTATAGTGGTGCTGTGATTGATACAGCAATTCATATGGCCATAGACTCTACTGACTTTCATGGAGTATCCAAAGCAAATGAGAGTAAAAGCTCTGGAATATACAAAGCTATCTTTAATTTCTGAATCTGAAACTCACTAGATATGACCTCTGCAGAATTATCTAATCTTTTTTTATGCATCAGGGATTTTTCTTGTAATGGTAAGCCAAGAATTGACTATAATTTATAAGGTTGCTGTGAATGTTAAAAGAGGTAGAATAGTGTAGGGGAGCATGGATGGACAAGCTCAGTTATTCATTGATGATCATTTATGTTGGATAATAGTTATGTAAGTGTCTTATTGTTTCCTTTTTTGTCAATTTTTAGAATTTTTCATGTGTTTAGAAGGATGCAATATATATATATTTTTTATTTCTAACAGAGTACCCCTGGGCCGAGATTGACTCAGTTCAGGAAAAAACAGTGCTTGCAAATTTTGGTTTGATTTCTGTGTAGCCAAAAGATGGCCATCAAGGAACAAATGACCTTTCTGCTTGAACAAACATGACACAGTATCTTTCTAGAAAGTAGTTTTCTGTGATAGGATTAGGCCATGTTAAGATGAGAAAGTGCAAGTCTCCATTTAAATAGTGTGACTTGTACCTTACAGGCGAGAACTTAGTATAGTGCCCATACTCAGGGGACAGTTTCTTCTCCATTTTCTTCTCTATTTTATAGAGTCAGCATGAACTGTCTTTAATATTCCAAGTAAGGGTGAATGACCTATTTGAAAGGTCAATATTCTCCATGAAATTTCCCTTTTTGAAAAATGGTTTCATTCTTCAATTTGAAACCTTTTATATTATGAGTAATGCAAGCAAGCTTAGAGCATTTGATGGCATTTCCTTGGTTCATAATCTGGTAATTGAGAGAACAAAAAGTGCTTCTTCTGTGTTTTGCTTTTTGGTGGAAAATACCTTCTTATGGTGAAACCAGGTGTTTGGCTTGATTGAGTGGCAGCAGAAATTCAGACTCTTCACGAATTATTCTTTCTTCATTATTGGTCTTCTACTGAAATTGTAACTCATCTGTTTAGGTCTAATAATCACATTAGTGATAGTGCATATTCAGTTCACATAGATCGAAGTTCACAATACATTAGTGTTTTCACGATAATATCAGAATATTAGAAGATTGCAAACATAAACACCCTAGAATATAATGTTTCACTGAGGATAACAAGGACAATAAAGAGTCCTCTTGTCAAATAGACATTTTTACTGTAAATTATGATATGGAAACTTAGGTAGAGAATTGTCCATGAACTACAAGTGATTATTTCTTATTTACTCTCAACTAGGGATGTGACATTTTAGAATTAAGTTCTCTGTATTATTAATGCTGCTGTAGTTGTGTCATTATGGATAATATTCCCATGATATAATTTTATTGGGATTTTTTTTCTTTAGATGCAGTGAATTCCAGTGTAACAAAAAATAATAGCTCAGTATAATGACTTTAGAACATAATTTTCATTATTATGTATTATTAAAATGTCAAGAAGGTGCTGGATATAATAACCTTATTTATTTCATAGTGTTTTGAAATTCAATCTGTCAATATGGGTTTGTATGCCTTTGTTTAAAATGAGTAGTGTTTTTAAGTGAGAATCCTAGATTTCACACACTCAGGAATAGGTGATTAGAAATCAATATATCTGCTGCAATATCCTACCAATTGCAGTTGACCACACTATACCAAGCAAGGGAGAACATTTTAAGGTAATTGAAGTTGTGCTGAATCATAAATCAGTAGACCAATGGCAATTACCAGGTGCTGTGTGACGTCTTGGTTGGGGGGGGGGGGCACTAGGAGTTCCATTTACTTTATCCAAGGCAACTTGCCATGAAGAATCATTATCTGATAGCTGATGACTACTTTGAGGAGTATCCTTCTATAACTCAGCTTTCACAGTTGATTTTGAGAATTTGTATGTGACAAAGACGCTATCCAGTTCATTACATTTCCTACCACACCTTTTCTCTGACCCACAAAGCTATTTGTGAGCTCTCAATTGGTCTAGCTTGAGATGTCTTGCAGTGATGAGAACTAAAACTTTTGGCTCATGTTGGGACAGCCTGTAATTTCATATTTATGTGTAAGTTTTAAAGATGTGAATGCTTTGCTGTCCTGTGTTGTTTCATTTGTGAAGTTTTTTTCTTAAGAAGAAATGCAGTCTCTGTAGAAAAATACATACCCAGCATTTTCCTCATGTCCCCTAATTGTCTCTGTTTATGTAGCAATTATTGGCATAAAGTTTGCTTTTAGATTCTTCATGCATCTTTGGTTTTTGTGATCTTCAAAAAAATGTACTCATCATATCTCCCACTGTTGTTTAGTTGTAAATACATGTTGCTTTCTCACTGGCACATTTTCATATTCCCCGGGAATCAGATCTTTCTCCAGTAGCATCAAATTTGTTGACTTTAGGTTCTTATTCCACCTTTCTCACAATTATTTCCAGAAACTGTGGGTCACAAAAATCTGTGTCATCGCATGTGCTGCCGATAAGACCCCAAGATCTTAATTATATAGAATCTTTCACTTCTGCAATGATTCTGACTACTCCTCCCATATTTTATAAAGTCCATAGCCTAAATTAGTAGCAAGAGGAACAGCAATTTTGTCTATGCTGTTTTTATCTATTTTTTCCCCACAATTTCATATCCCTGTTTTCTAATTGCTTGCATAAATAGTGTTTCCATTACAAAGCCTTTCTTATTTCTGTCTTTTTAAAAAGCCTGCTTTGAAAAACTCCTTGCATAGAAAAGAATATTTGTAACTCAGATGATTTAAAAGATAATTGTAGAACATAAAGACTAATTGGAAATCACTCATGTAGCTATCACCTTTTTAACAGGCAGAAAATTACTGGTAGCATTTAAGCCCTCTGTGTGCAGGATACCCTGCCTCTGCCATAAAGACTATCAATGATTTGACCTTACTGGAAATTATTCGCCCGCCTTTATTTATAGTGTTAACACCTCCGTGTCTACTCTTTAAAAGTGGCTTAAAGTTCCCTCCTTGAACAAAAGTGAATGCACATGAATCATTTTTCATATAAGATTTTGTAATCTGCTTTGTTCGTATAATATTGCCTGTGGGTTCCACTGATGTTAATGTTGTACATAGTTATGGTCCCTGCATTTGAATTGTTAATGGTCACCTACTGCATGAAGTCATCACACGTTTTGTTATTTATCAAATATGTTATTGATGAACATTTAGGTGGTCCAATTTTGGCTTACAACAGTCAATACTTCAATGAAACATATTCGTGTCTTTCCAGTTTCAACAGGACAAGGATATCCACTGGAGATATCCTTGCAAGAAAAATCACTGAATCCCACATATAAAGATGGTCCAATTTTCTAGATTGTGAAAAATTGTTTCTACAGAGCTCTTTCTGCTTTACATCTTTCTCTACATTTAGTAGCAGTAGGAGTAGGCTTTTTAAATTATACCAATCTAGTCTCTGTAAAGGATGTGTGATTGTAGTAGTTCCGATTGTGTATTCCTGAGTATTAGTGAAGCAATGTTACCTAAGAGCTTTTCAAATGTTCTGCTGAGATAGCTGTATTTCTTTGGATATATTCCTATTTTTATAAGATAAGAGAGGTATCTTCCATCTGCTGCTTCAATCCCCAGGTAACTGCAATGGCCAGCTCTGGGTCAAACTGAAGCCAGGAACCAGTAACTTTATCCCTCTCCCAGTTGGTCAGCAGGGTTCAAAGTGCTTGGCCAGCTTCTGCTACTTTCCCAGGTTGTTAGTGGGAACCTGGACCAAAACTGGAGCAGCTAGGACATGAATCAGTGTCCACATAGGATGCAGGTATTGCAGGTGGAGTCTTAATCTGTTATGCCACCCTGCTAGCCCATTCCTTGAATCTTTGCTAGCACATAATCTACATTGCAAAAAATTTATTTTTCTCTTAGGTTGATCCAGTGTGCATTTTGATCTCTACAGTTTCTGAGAATCCATCAAAGTCTCATTCCTTTTTGAATCCTTGCAGTTTCTAACACAAGGCCTTACTAATGATAAACCGTCTCTTTATTTTTGGCTAAATAAGTTAATGTGCATCTAAAGGTATGGATTACAAAGCAGCCATGAGGTGGGACTAGCAAACTGATTCCAAAGTTATAGACATAGAGAATTATTACCTCTCTACTACCTATCTGTTTGACCTGGAGACTTATTCTGCCTCAATACATACAGTTTTATCCGCAGAGAATTGTTGTAATAAATAAATGTGGTATTTCTGTCAGGTGTGCCTATAAGCTGAGATGTGCCTTCCCAGTCACTGATGGTTATTATTACTATTGGTATAATTATAATTAATACTACCACCAGTTTAGATTCTGTTTGAAAGACACATCCTAGAAGAATGAGTGTGTGTGTTTCTGTTTTCTTACCATTGGAGCTTAGATTCGAAATGTATTTCTTCTCTGCTGACATAGCCTTAAGTGATCATGAGAAAGATGCAATTCATTCTGTGGAAATGAAGCAGGGAGGTATATGCACTGCTCTTCTTTTTACTATTCACAGATATGTGAAAAGGGGGCAGATGGGGATTTTTCAAAAGAAAATATAAAGGAGCCAAAAGGACAAGGACTTGGCTCCTCTTAATATTCTTCCTACTAAAATGCCAGCGAGGTGATTGAGGATATTACATAACCTCCAATTGCAAAGGTCAAAAAAAAAATCCCAAACCAGCTCATAAAACACAGGCAACTGCCACACGGTAGAATGCAATTTGAAGAAATACCACACATGTGTAAAGGGACATCAGAACACTTTGAAGCCTAGAATATGTTTAGAAAAAAAAACGAGAGAGAATCTAAGCCCTCAATGAGTATGCAAAACATAATTAGGTAGACCAATCATTGTGTCAGAAAGAGTTCTGCACAATTCTAAAAACATTTGTATGGAGAAGTGCAAACTGAAGACTCTACAGCCTTGTTAAGCCAGTGTTAGTAAAATGTAAGCCTCGGTATATGAACCATGGCTTGCTGGGGATGGGGTCATTGCAAACACTCAGAAATAGGTTAACATTTAGGAATTTGGGTTGCAGTGTAAACATATACGCTTTAAGATAGCCCATGGTAATATTTCCGAGTAGCTCATTTTGTAGCACTGGTCTCAACATAATTTACATATATTTTCCCATAGAAATAATCTACTGGTGTTTAAATGTAAAAACAAATTAGAAGCAGAGATCTGCTTGGGAAAAAAAAAAAGCAAAGTTTAGGTAGAAAAAAAAACAGAATTTGTGCAGGTATATCAGTCACTTCTCTGGTTTAGATGCTCTAAGGGTTCTCTTGCAATTTACAGAATAAAGTTCAAAGGCTTTACCATTAGCATTAACTCCCTCAAATACACTTTCTCATCTGTCAATATGTGCTCAAGTCATTCTGCACAGACTTCGCATGTTTCGCTTTGATAAAAATAAATTGCAGTTTTTGCCTGCTTCATAGCTGACTCTGTTCCACAGTGGAGTAAAACTACCAGTTTTATAGATATTGCTCAAAAGCACATTAATTTTTTATGAATAAACGTGTGTTTCCTTGATCATTACATAGATTAGCCAAGTTCACCTAAGGATAACCCGTATTTCATAATTCACCAAACGGATCTTTATCATGAGAAATTGAGTGATAGAAGATCTTCCATCTGCTGGTTTGCTCCTAAATGGCCAGAAATGAGTTGATCTGAAGCTGGAAGCAAAGAACCTTTCCTAGGTTTCCCACATGGGTGCAGGGTCCTACAAACTTGGGCCATTCACTACTGCTTTCCCAGATTGTAAGCAGAAAGCTAAATCAGTAGTGGAGCAACTGGGAAACAAAGCTGTGTCCATATGGAATCCTGACACCACATGGTACAGGATTAGCCTGTTGAGCCATGGCACTATCCTCAACTGTAGCATTCTAATTCAGGCCTTTGGTCTACAGTGACTTTTAAGTGGCTTGAGTTTTTATTGTGAATCAAATTAATTACTTAATTTATCTGGGTAACATGTAAGTCTGAGATATACGAGCCACTTGGTAAATATTTGTTTAATTGAGACATTCAGAAGCCATGTATGTGAATTAAGAATACAGAAAAATGTAGTTAAGTAATTTGGCATGGTGGCGCAACACACTAATCTTCTGCCTGCAAGTGCCAGCATCTATATGGTTGCTGGTTCATGTCTCAGCTGCTCCACTTCCCAAGAAACTCCCTGGTTATGGCTTGGGAAAGCAGTGGAGGATGGCCCAAAGCTGTGGGACCCTTCTCCTACATAGGAGACCCAGAAGACTCTCTTGGCTTCAGATTGGCTTCAGATAACTCAGCTTTGGCCATTGCAGCTACTTGGGGGAGTAAGTAGAAGGAAGATCCCTCTGTCTCTTCTTCTCTCTGTTGCTCTTTCAGCCAAAAATGCATTAAGGTTCAAAATTGAAGAGTTTCATGTTGATAACCTTTATGGACGTATGAGCTGGGCTCAAGAGTAGCCCAAGTTGTAGTGGACCCTGAGGAGACACGAATCACAGCTGTCTTGTTCAAGGAAGAGCTGGCTACCATGAACCTAATTTTGACAGAGATCAGGATAGTTAGAAGAGGGCTCAGAAATCTTTCAGCATCTATGTTCCAGATGGTAGCACATGGCTGCTTCTAAATTGGTTAGCTAGAACAAAGAACTAAAAACACATGTTCTAAGAAATCAGTTAATGACTGTATTTGGTTGAGAGCAGAGTCTGATACAAAATATTGTGATGAGGAAAGTGTGGGTTTGTTTACAAGTGTTCAAAATCAAGATGGATTTAGCTAAAACAGATCATCAAAGAGGACAGAGATTAGTCTATGTAAGAAGCTCAGAAAATTTAACCACATCGTAGAACACTTATCATGTTACTCAGCTTGATAGCTTCTCATTTTACTAGTCACATTCCCAAACATTTAATTTAAATCAACAATTTTGTGAATTAGAATAACAGGAATTTGTGCTGGATATGTGGTTAAATAATCTGGTCCAATGCTTTAAAATGTAAGTGGCTGTAAAAACATCTCAAGTGTGTATCCACTATGGAGATACAGATAACTGAGTCTGAAGTTCAGGAGGAAATTAGGGACACTGTTGCTTATTGTTTAAACTCCTCCCCCTGTCCCAGCTTACTTTGTGCCTAGGGGCTTGACTCAGGATAGATATTAAGAGTCAGTGAACTGACTAGAATAATCCAATGTTCAAAAATGAAGGCAGTGTGGACCTACAGGAAATGTAATTTGTCCATATTCCTTCCTATAGTGATGACCAAGCCAAACATTCTTCTGAGTTGCAATGAAAACAAAATATTAACATTTCAAATTATGAAAGTAATAACACATCAATGCACTGCCAACTAAGTAAGGTTATTTTAGCCACCAATGTCTACTCTACTGCTATCAACCAGTTAAATCTTCCTTCCACAGTTTTCTGTACATTTACATGGGTATTATGATATAAAGCAGATGATGGACTGAAACCAGATGACTCCTTCTTGGGAACTGTTGCCACGCAAATATACATAGGTTTTGAAAATCCTCCACTCACTAACTCATGCCAAAACTTGATCTCAGAATTTGGTTTTTAGCTTGCATCATTTCTACCATAGGTGGAAGTTTGAAAAGATGGTGAAAGTAGGGATTGGAAATAGTTTCTCTTGGTTGAAAATCTGAACCAGTTGTCTAATTTGGGGTTTTTATAAAGTGAAGAACATTGATTTCTATTGTTACTTTGTCTCAGTGTCTATAATGAGGCATGGAATAAAATTTCTTTTTTGTGTCTGTGAAATGGATCATAAAATAGGAAATATTGAATCCTCTCACTGAACCACCAGTAGAAGAAAACAGAATTTAAAAAATGTATTCCATATTTTTTGGATTATATTTTTGGCCATTCATAGTTAACCTAATTCAGGTCACTTTTTAACCCTCCATCCCACTCAAACTTGTTCCTCAGGAACTGCCTGCATGTCAGTAGTGATTTTGCATCTTTTACTGTCACTTTCATAAAGTGGTAAGTGGAAGAAAATTTATTGTGCATTTCCTGGCAGATTTATTTTTTACCCTTACCTTGCAAAAATTTCCAGACTGAACTTGCACTTTAAAGGTACAATTTTTGGTTCTAAATTTATTTTTTAAATGCTACAGATGGAGTTAATTGCTCATTCTCATTTTTGCCAAGGCAATACATTTCTGGAGTATAAGAAACATTTGAGAAACTTAATGTAAGACATAAAGAAAGTAACGTGGGAGTTGAATTTATTCTTCCTGAGTGTAAATTAGTTATTGGGATTCTGATATTCTATTAATATTAGTACTATTAATGGATGTATAAGTCTAAAGATACATGTACTTCCGCTCTTTCACTATAAAAACTTCTATTCTTGTTACTGAGTGGCCTATAAATCTGCTGATTACTATTTACCTATCAAATTTATCAATGGAGGCTCCAAAAATATAAATTCACATGTATGGGTATCATGCCCATTCAACTACAAGTATTTAGTTTCAGAAATGTATGTTTGAAAAACTTGGCAAGTGTTTACAATACACAAATGGTTATTGATTTGTATAATAGGGATAACTAAAGGTATTAGTCCACATGATATAATCTTTGATGAAGCATTTCAATATAAAACACAAAGCCTCAAAATTGAGATACTTTGTACTTTCTTCTATTGTTATACATTAGGATATATAGAAGTCAGGTCTCCTGAAACTCCAGCATTCAAAAATTTCCACTGTTAAACGTCAATGTTTGTACAAATCAAGTACAATATTGACTTTGAGAAATCCAGAAATCTAGACTTATGGATTAATTATCCTCTTTAATTGAAATGCTTTTAAGGTGTTTGGAATCTTGGCAAGGCAATGAATGAATACTAAGGATATTTAAAGTGGAAAATAAATCTACCTTTCTTTCCTCCCGCTAGAATAATACCTCTGAATATATATTAATGCATCTTGTTGCATAAACATGACAAAGTTGTTATAATTATTTTCTTACTTATCTCCAGATTCTTCCCTTATGAATATGTTACACTACCATAATTCCATTTAATAGTAACCTAGCAACAACATGCCTGAAGGAGGTTGTTATCTTGCTGAAGATGGAAAGCTTTGTAACAGTTTGACTCATATTCTCCTTGGGCAAGAAATTTCCTTGGGGAAAAATCTCATCACTCCTGTCCTATACAGATTAGACTACCTATAAAAAAAGTCATCTTTTTTTTCTCATTTTGTTTATAAAATTGAGAGGTTTGCAGTATTTTCCACATACAGAATTAAAAGACAGTAATCATCTACTGAATAATTTAGATTTTGTGTTCATTTGTTAAAAATTACACCCATAAACATATTTCTAGGTGCACATGCAGCTTAAGTTGATTTTGATTCCTTCCATGACTCAGTTTTTCCATCTGAATGGAGCACCGACTGACTTGACACACGAAAAATCAGTAATGTTTCTTGAGAGTTTAACTTTCCAGTCTAACTCATTGATCTTTGTAGCTGAGTGGGATATAGATACAGCTATTGTCTTCTCTTCTCAAGACAAGCTGTTAAGACAGGAGGTGGAATAATTCCTGCATGTGTTATTATAGGAATGTTTCATTAATCTTCAGATGAAATGTGCAATAAGAATGTAAAGAGTTATTAAAATAATGCATCATTTTTCCTTTTGTGACTTTTCATTTTTGGTATCGTATGTTATTTCTCTTGATGCAACTCTGTTGCTTTATTTTCTCACACAATAAGCTTAACTTGATATCACCTTTAATATAGTGTCCCTGGTAGGAAAACATCTCCAGAGAAACTTTATTAGCATACATATGGGATATGCAAATATAAAAATATTTACACAAAACTTTGTCTAATGGCTTAAAGGGCTTTTATACCTGTTATTCTCTGCGTCTTTAACGCAATTCAGGAATGCAGGTAGAGAATCAATATTAGTACTAGCTGCATTTTTTTTCATTTAAAAGCCCTGACTGGGCATGTGTTGGATGTATCAAGTAAGATGTCACTTGGTTAGCTAGCATCCCATATTACAGTGTTTGATTACTAGTCTCAGATGTGCGCTTTATTCCAACTTCCTCCTAGTGTACACACTAGGAAACATTGGGAGTATTTCAGTTCTTTGAGTCTTGGCTGTCTCCCTTGGAGACCTAGAATGAAGTCCGATTCCTGCTTTTGGCTTGACACAGGCTCAGCTTTTGTGGACATTTGAGGAGTAAACTAGATGATGTGAATATACTAATATGAAAGCCTGGGTTCTTCTTGAGTTTCAACTGGGAAACTGATAAGTAGTAACAAGCACTAGTGTTTTTAAATTTTATACAAGGTTATATTCATACATGGAAGTTACAAAAAACAAAGCTGCAAAGCTCCTAGAACAAACAAAAAACTTTATCAAGGTCACATGGTACAAACCAATGAACAAAAGTATAGATAAATGGATAAGTAGATAGTTATTCATGCTAACACTATATAATCATAAGCCAACACTCAATACAAAAATAAAGCCAATTATAATCAGCCCAAAAGATGAAACAGATAACATACATATTTACCAAAAATGCACAAAATTCTTATGTTTAATAACTACCAAATTGTGATTAAGTAATTAGGGCCTGGCGGCGTGGCCTAGCGGCTTAAGTCCTCACCTTGAAAGCCCCGGGATCCCATATGGGCGCTGGTTCTAATCCCAGCAGCTCCACTTCCCATCCAGCTTCCTGCTTGTGGCCTGGGAAAGCAGTTGAGGACGGCCCAATGCATTGGGACACTGCACCCGCGTGGGAGACCCGGAAGAGGTTCCAGGTTCCCGGCTTTCGGATTGGCCCGCACCGACCATTGCGGCTCACTTTGGGAGTGAAACATCGGACGGAAGATCTTCCTCTCTGTCTCTCCTCCTCTGTGTATATCTGGCTGCAATAAAATGAATAAATCTTAAAAAAAAAGAAATTAAGGAGAAGATAAATAAAAATATTTCATGTTTATGGATTTGGATATTCAATATTGTAAACATGTTAACACTCTTCAAGTTGATCTACACAATACTAATAAAAATCCCATCAGTAGTTTTTATAAATAATCATAAACCAGATGTAAAATTAATATGGAAAGGTAAAAGAACATAGCAGTTATAGTAATATTAACAGGAGATAATAAAATAAGAAGAATCCTACCTTGCAGCTTCAGGCTTATCAAAAAAAGAAAGCAAGAAATACAAAAGAAAAAGTTTTCTGGTCTGGACGTAGAAAAAGATTTTTAGGTAGTCAGAACACATTAGAGGAGGAAAAATTGAACTTTGATATCAACAAGACAGAAATATTACTATGCATGTGAGTAGCTTATAAAAGCTAGAAATGATTCAAAAATTACTGCTGAATACCTTCTTGGATAAAGTCTTATTAATCAAGACTCAAAATTAGTATGAGCATATGAGAAAAATATGTTACATAATAATATATAACCAAATGTCTATTTTTTAGTTTATTGAAGACAGATGTGAGTGAATATTGTGACACAGAGCTGATCTGAACCTGTTGATGCTATTGTGGACATATTTGTAACAAGCCACTGGAGAAAAGATTTTTTTGTGTGATCTCTTCCTCTTTTGATGTCCCTCTGATCATTCAATGCACTGGAATCCCATGTGGGTGCCAATTCCTATCTAAGCTGCTCCACTTCCCATCCAGCTCCCTGCTAGTGGCCTGGGAAAGCAGTCGAGGACGGCCCAAAGTATTGGTACTTTATACCCACATGGTAGACCTGGAGGAAGCTCCTGGCTCCTGGCCTCAGATTGGCTCAGCCTTTGCTTTTATGGCCACTTGAGGAGTGAACCAGCAGGTGTCTGTCTGTCTCTCCTTCTCTGTAAATTTGGCACCTCACTAGCTGACTTTAAAACAAAACAAAACAAAATTTAAACAGTTAAAAATGCACAAAAAGGCAAAGCAGCAGTGACAATGAAGTAGGCAAAATATATTAACACAAATAGTATATTGTAAAAATTCTGCAATTGTGAGCATGAATTCTGAGTATCTGTGTTTTATTCAAATATCCTTCTCTTGGGTTTATTGGAAAGTTACTTGGCTGCACATAATCACTTAGCCTTTCTTTTTTTATGCTAATGCTAATTTTGATGTTTTGATTAATAAGGTTTTACTTCAGGAAGTTATTCAACAGTTATTTCTGAAACACTTCTTTGAGTTTTGCAGACTACTTATATGCATAGTAATATCTGAATTTTAATGTATTCTCTAAAGATTACCCCAAAGCACTTAATGAATACTTTGGCTTGTGTAATAAGATATTGCTATTCACACCTCGGGATTCCAGAGTGCATACATATTGAATAGGAATTAATATTTATGGTTATTCCCTTAATTATTCTAAAAAGTGGAGAAAGCTGTGAAGGTATTATCTGATTATTGATCAAACAAGATTCAACTCCAAATGTATCTACTTCACAGATTTAAGAGAAATGACTTAATTTACAAGAAAGGTGCAATTTAGAAACTGTTCACATGTCTGATGCAACTGAGACTAAACATTGTGCTTGAAAACATCTGAAGTGTTTGGAATCATCTTCCCAGGTTACACCCTTAAGATTTCTCTCTTTTGCTCCTTCAGCTGAAGAGTTTATTGGCTTATTTCTCCTTCAGGTGCTCATTCAAAACATAGCTATCTGAATCAGAGAATTCTTGACTGTTTAACGTTATAAAACCTAAACTTGCTGTATTTTACTTGAAGTGCAGTTTGTCAAAGGCTGTTTTAAAGGAGTTGGTCAAATGTAGCTTGTTTCTCATTGTTTTATTCTTTTTAATACATTTAGTGCAACATTGATATTAATGTCAAAAGTACCCACTATATTCTGATCTCTAAGGAAGACACTGTGAATGGATCGATTTGATATGCTAAATTGGGTTTTCATTCCCCTATCCTGCAGAATAATGTTGAAATAACCCTCGGTACCTCAAAATGCAATTGCATTTGAAAATAAGGTCTTCAGACAGGCAACAATATTAAAACAGATAAATAATTTTATCCTTAAAATTCATGAATGATGTCCACGTAAGACTACCTTAAAATTCAAATAGGAATACTGAGAAGACTCAATGATGACGCAGGTGCAAGACAGGCATCCAGAAGCCTGGGGGAGAAGTCCTCAGGAGAAATGAAACCGACGGACACCTTCTTCTTGAATTTCTAGCTTCCTGAATGGTCAGAAAATAAATGACTTGGCTATGTGTTGGCACAATTACTAACCCACTGCTTGGGATGCCTACTTGCCATCTTTGCATTCTGGCTTTGAGTCATGGTCCTGCTTCTGATTCCAGCTTCCTTCTAACTCACTCCTTGAGAAACAGAGGCCACGGCTCACCTCTTTGGGTCCCTGACACCAATCTGAATGACCTGAATGAAGTTCCTGGTTCCCAGATCCAGCTTGTTTCAGCCCCACCTGTTGAGAGGACTTTTGGGGAGTGAAACAGCTAATGAAAACACAGCACATAGAAATTTTTTTCTGTCTCTTCCTCTCCACATTTCAAATATAATGAAAATAATTAAAAACTTACAAAGAGAAGAAATGTTTCTGTTGTTCTAGATACCCAATCTATATCACCACGTCATGACAACTCTAGGGAACTCATGCAACAGATGAAGATAAAGAATAGATAGTGTAGGAAGATAAGAAAGAAAAGATTTATGCATAAATATGTCACCATAGAGCAGAGAAAATGATGGGTGTTGTAATAGAATAAAATAAGCATTAACTGATGTATTTTTCAACAGCAGGAAGGTGATCTGTTGAAGCAAGGTATATATGTTTTGATAATCAATCGGCTAAATAAAAAAATTGTTTCAAGAAGAGATCACTATTGTTTGCCCCTATCAAATATATGAGAAAATGTAGGGTGAAATTAATTCAGTGAGATAGGGGGAGAATATATATATATATATATTACTTAGAATAATTATATTTTATTTATTTATTTATTTATTTATTTATTTATTTCCATTGAAAAGTTAGATATACAGAGAGGAGGAGAAAGAGAGGAAGATCCTCCATCTGCCACCTCACTGCCCAAGTGGCCACAATGGCCAGAGCTGAGTTGATCCGAAGCCAGGAGCCAGGAGCTTCCTCTGGGTTTCCCACATAGGTGCAGGGTCCCAAGTTCTCAAGGCACTATCAGGGAGCTGGATGAGAAGCGGGGCTGCTAATAGTAGAACCAGCGTCCATAGGGGATCCCGGGCACACAAGGTGAGGGCTTCAGCAATGAGGATATACCGTCAGGCTCCAATAGTTGGTTTTAGAGAGATAGACAGTGATTGGAACAGGCTTTCTTTCTTTCTTTCTTTCTTTCTTTCTTTCTTTCTTTCTTTCTTTCTTTCTTTCTTTCTGCTTAGAGCTTCATTGTTTGCCTTTGGCATCCTCTGGAAGACAACTTCTGTGCCTTCTCTTCTGAATTTAATTTTTAGGACTGCTGCTTTCAGGTGCTTATTCTTGATTCTTCTTTAACCCTAAATGTTATCTAGAGATACCTTCTGCTAAGCTCTACAAAGAAACAAAGGTTAGACTGAGATACTTCCTTCCCCTAAATACCATTAGATTTTGTGCCTCTGTGACTCTTTCCCTCCACTAAGCGTTGTTACCTTAGACTCTGTATACACACTCAGCAAAATAACAGAGGAAAATGAAATTTATCATGAAAAGTTTGAGTTCTGTATCCTTTTGGAAGATACGTGAAATGTGCTGTTACCAAAGTAGGCTTTTCTTTTTTTTTTATTACATTACATTATGTGATACATTTTCATAGGCTCTGGGATTCCCCCAACCTGTCCCTGTACCCTCCCCCCCATGGTGGATTCCTCCACCTTGTTGCAGTATTACAGTTCAAATTAAGTCAAGATTCTTTCTTTGCAAACATATACCAAACATAGAGTCCAGCATCTTATTGTCCGGATAAATTCAACAGTTTCTTGTGGAGACCATCTCTGGTCTGAAGGTAGAGCTGGCAGAATATCATCCCGATCAATTAGAAGCCCCAGCACAACATCAACAACGATTTACAGCATTATGGAATGAATTGACATGGTATTAAGTAATCAATATGTTAAAACAATGCAAGTTCTTATCCACATCCTGTGACTACTTCATTGAAACTTCAATTTTTGTTTGTACGCAGAACCAGCTGCTATACAGTAGGCTTTTCTTAAGATAAAGATTGGCTTTCATTTTACTTGAAAGGAAGAGAAACAGAGAGACAGGCAGGGATAGATATTCCATCTGTTGATTAACTCTCTAATTTTCACAGTAAAACTAGGCTAGGTTTAATCCAAGAGCCTGGAGCTAAAGCCATGGCTGACAGGAACCTACTACCTCCCATAGTGCACATTAACAGGAAGTTGGATCAGAGCCCAAATAACTGGGACTTGAGTCAGGTATTCTAATCTGGGATGCAAGATGCTTTAGTGACTACTTTGCTACTGAATGAAATGTACCAGACTGGTTTGTTTATATTTGGTCACTTATTTGAAGTTCCATGAATGTTAACATTCTGCTTGATATCCACTGTTCTGTTAGCACTATTTCTCCTATCTAAATTCTTACCACTTGTAGCAGGATTTAGATAATAATAAACCAAATAAACATGTAATTGCAAATCCTGTTATTTAGGAAAAAAACCTGAGGGCAACGATTAAAAAATAAGTAACAAAAGGACAATCTAGTACAGAGGAACCTTCTTATCTGTGTGAAGTGGGAGCTCAAACTCCCTGTGCAGGAAATCAAATTTAAAGACCTTGAACAGGGAAGGACTGTGTCTTCTATAAACTGGAAAGCTGTTAGACTGGAGAGGATATAATATGAAACCAGATGAGAATAGAAAGGCATGTTTGGGTAAGATCTTGGCTTTGTAGGGTATGGCCACAAACACGTTTTTTTAAAGTGAATTTTATACTAACAAAATTAGGTTGGGGTTGGCTTTTTAGTATCATGGGTTGAGCTACTACCTACAATTCTGGCATCTCATATGAGCACTGGATTAACACCTGGCTGCTTCGCTTCCAATCTAGCTCCTTGCTAAATCATCTGGGAAAGTAGTGGCAAATGACCAGCGTGTGCAAGACCTGGATGAAGCTCCTGATGTCTGGCTTTGATAGAATGCAACTTGGGCCATTGCAGCCAGTTGGAGAGGGAACACCAGATGGAATATTCTCTGTGTCTCCACTCCTTGCTCTGTAACTTTGCCTTTCCAAGAAATACAGGAATCTTTAAACAACAGTATTAAGTAGGGATCAGCTTTTGGCCTAGCAATTAAGATGACTTTTGGGATGCCTGCGTCTTAAATGTACCAGTCTTCAATATCAGCCTCTATCTCCAACTCCAATTCAACAGTTGCATCCCTGCCAGTGTTGCGGGACTTCTGTTGCAGGGAATTTTATACAAAAAGAAGAAAGCAACCTGGTTCACATCTCATAGAAAAGAAGAAATTTCATGTGGAAAATGTCGATAAACAAAGCAAAGTTTATGTAAAAAAAATGTTAAAGATGGAAATTTCTTACTACAGCAGGAGTGGGATTTTCGAGAAAGATCCGTGAGAATGGTGGAACCCGTGTCTTTTAAGCACAGTTATGAGGGAAAACAAAAGAAGACTATACCAGAACAGTAGCTAATATTCACAGGCTAGAATTCTAATCTTCTCTAACTTGCTTACACAAAAAAAGGCCACCAGCAGGTGTGACTTGCAGCCTCCTCTTCCCGTTGTCATGATCAGCTGAAATTTCAGACACTTGCTTCCTCGTGCTAAAAATTCAAAGAGGGATTGACACTTTGATCAGAAAGGTTTGGTGGAGAAGGCCCTTTGCTTTCCCTCAGTAGGACTTCCTAACCCTTTTTCTTTCCTGATAAAACTGGAGTTCTTGGAGATAGAATACACATTCCAAAGGCAGCTCGATCAAACAGCCCAGTTGCTATTCCTACAGTAAAACTGAAACCCAGGAGGAATTTATCTTTCTAAAGGAGGAGCAACACTTTATATTTTCAAAGGAAAATTTCATCAGGGCCATGACCCTTCCTATCCTTGCAAGACACACAATGAGTTCCCAGGTCTTGGCTTGTGCCTAGCTCAGCATGGTTATTGGGAACATTTGGAGAAGTGAACTGGCAAATAGATGATCTCTATTTTTTCCATTGTCTTTGAACTAAATGAAATAAGTGCTTTTTTTTTTTTTTTTGTTAAATATAGAGACACTAGGGGCCTAGTGTGAGAACCTAGCCGCTGAAGTCCTCGCCTTGAACCTGCTGGGATCCCATATGGGTGTCAATTCTAATCCTGGCAACCCCACTTCCTATCCCGCTCCCTGCTTGTAGCCTGGGAAAGCAATCTAGGATGGCCCAAAGCCTTAGAACCCTGCACCTGCATGGGAAACCCAGAAGAAGCTCCTGGCTCCTGGCGTTGGATAGGCTCAGCTCTGACCATTGTGGTCACTTGGGGAGTGAACCATCAGAGGGAAGATCTTCCTCTCTGTCTCTCCTCCCCTCTGTATATCTGACTTTCCAACAAAAATAAATAATAAGATCTTAAAATAATAGAGGCAATGGATTTCTAAAATTATTCTGAGGCCTCTAGAATTCATGTTTTTATTATCACTGATAGAATTGAATTATTTGAGAAATAGTATGTTTTATTTTCTGAATTTTAATTTGGGTGCATGATTAATGTATTTTTTCATCCATTGTGGATTTTATGTAAGCTACTGTATCTGTTCCACTAAGTTTATTTTAAGGATTTCAGAGTAGTGCTATATATTACAGGAAAAAAATGAAACATATCCATTTCACAGAAATAGCTTCAATAGAAAAGTAAGAAAAAAACTTGGGAGAATAACTGCATGTGTATTATCTTAAGGAAAAAAAAAACAAGGTAGAAACTAACCTCCATCATTCCATATCTAGTTCAAAGAGCTCTTGTGAAACTTTGTTGTAGAACAAGGTTCAATAAAACTCATTTCTATTTTTTTTAAAACCTGGTAGGCAGAGAAAACTTCTTTTAAGAAAGCAAAATTTAACTGAAAGAGAATAAATCCATTGTGCTGTGACTTTCTTTTGAAGTTTCAACAGTGGTATAATTAAAATAGTATTTCTGTAGGCAGCATACAGGGAAAAAGAAGAGTGAATCAGCTGATATGAAAGGAGTACCTTAAGAAAATGCAGAATAATTCATATTAAAATTATTTAAAAAGCAAAAGCTTTTGCTTCTTTAAAATGTGAATAGAAGGTTGCTTTCTTTGAGATTCTGAAATTACATTTCAATACTAAGAGAACGTATTAGTGAAAGAACAATCTAGGATTACAGAAGGTATAGATGCTTGATATTGATATTATATTCCGAGTGCCTGGCTCTGCCTCTGAGCCCAGCTTCTTTATTGCAGCCTTGGGAAGCAGGACTGATGCATCTGGTGAAGAGTTCCTGTCACACAAGGGACGTCTTGACTGGATTTCTTTCCAGCTTCTGGATACAGCTGTAGCTAGGGACTACTGCAGGCATTTGTAGGATAGCTAGGATTTCTTTTTCCCTTCCTGCCTCTTCCTCTCCGATACGACATTCTTCCCCCAAGAGATGATATTAAAAACAAAACAAGACAGCTGGAGGTGTTTGAGTTAGCAATTAAAACACTTGTTGCCAGGCATATACCCCATCTGGACTGAATTGCCTCTGTTTCTGCAATCCGTGTCAGACATTTGGACTGAGTAGATGGCTCCTGGCTGCAGCCATTTGATGAAGCTCCTTGCCTCCTTGCCATTTCTGTCTCTGTAGCCATTTGAAGAGTAAACCAACAGATGGAAACTTACTCCCTCCATATTTCAACGAGTGTATCATTATTTTTTAAAAGATTTATTTATTTTTATTGGAAAGACAGATATACAGAGAGGAAGAGAGACAGAGAGGAAGATCTTCCCTCTTCTCTCCCCAAGCAGCTGTAATGGCTGGAACTGAGCCAATCCAAAGCCAGGAGCCAGGAGCTTCCTCCGGGTTTCCCATGCAGGTGCAAGGCCCTAAGGCTTTGGGCCATCCTCCACTGCCTTCCCAGGCCACAAGCAGGGAGCTGGATGGGAAATGGGATTGCCAGGATTAGAACCAGCGTCCATATGGGATCCCAGCACGTTCAAGGCGAGGACTTTAGCGGCTAGGCTATTGTACCTGGCCCATCAGTGTATCATTATTGATTGAATTATTATTCACACTACTGATAAATTTAAACACCTTATGAATTATTTGTAAAAATTATTTTATGTGATCATTGTCCACATGAATAAGTTACCCTCTGAAATAATCACACTGTGTAACAAACAACTGCAAAATCCAGGGACAAAAAGCAACCATTTATTTTTAAAAGATTTATTTTTTTGTGAAAAACAGAAAGGAAGGGTGGAAGGCAGAAAGGGAAAGAGAGAAAGAGAGAAAGAGAGAGATCTTCCATTCGCTAGTTCACTCTCCAAATTTCTGGGTACCTGTAAACCATCCTGTTTGCCATGTGGGTAGTTGGGGCCCAATCAAGTTGGAACCTCTCCCACTGCTTTCCTAAGCACACCTGCAGGGAGAAAGATCAGAAGTAGGGGCAGCTAAGACTCAAACCACTGCTCACATGGGACGTGGGAGTTATGACAAACTTAAGCCCGCTGCACCAGGACACTGCCTACAGAATCACGCCCTGCAGGCTCACAGCTCTGGCTTGGTCCCTGTCCCGTGAGGAGCTGTGGGGTTGTGAAGCAGCTTTACTCATCTTGCTGGTGCTACATCCCATGCTTGAGGTCTCATTGGTGCCTACTCAGAGTTGCTGCTAGGTATAATGACTCAGCTCTGCTCCTTTGATGTCATCTTGTAGAAGACTTTCACAGGGAAGTTTTCATGGATTACACAGAGAAAAGAGAGGCAGTGAAAGTTTGTTGTTTCTTTTTTTTTCTTTTTCTTTTTCAAACTTCTAGCAATGCCATCTTTGTAACATCTCTTTGACCAGGACAGATTGCATCACTGATTCTTGGTAACAAAGACAGGAAGATAACGTAGGAACAGAAAGTTCTTCCTGTGTTGCATGATACAGAAATACGATGTAACAAGGATATTGATTTAGTGGGAAAAAACTAGGCGCTGTTTTTAACCTATGCACCACATCATGTTTCTAGTGATACATGCAATGTTTTAGAAGTCAGTTACAAAGAGAGAGGGAGCAACACAGAGATCTTCCAACCATTGATGCACTCTCCCGAGGCTGCAATGGCCGGCTGCAGGTGAGGTTGGAGCCAGCAGCCAGAAGCTTCCCTTATGACTGACATGGGTGGCGCAAGTCCTTAAACTTGAGCCATCCTCTGCTGTCTTCCTTGGACCCATTAGCACGAAGCTGGATCCGAAGTGAAGTGGCCAGGACACAAACCAGTGCTCACATAGGCTTCTGCTGTGATGGGTGGCAGCTGCATTCATAATGCACGTGACTGGTCTCCGAGTGATGTTTTCTTTTTGGTTTCAATGATTTCTCAGTGTCTGCATCCAGAATAAAGCTCCAGTTGCAAATCAGTAACACCAAAACAAACTCCAACCACACTTGGAAATTTCACTGATGAAGATACCCAGAAAGCCTGTATGTATGTGAAAATGCTTTCAACCTCATTCTTTACTTGGAAAATGCGAATGAAAGATACAATAAGATGTGATTATGAAACTGTCAGAATGACAAGAATATGAAACAAAGGAATTTCCATGAATTACTGTTGGACAATAGTAGTTCTTCGGAAAAAAAAAAGTTTAATTATAGCAAACCAATGAGACTACTCCTACGCATAGCTTCAAGATAAATTAGGGCATATGTCCAAAAATAATTGTACATAATGGTCATTCATGTTAGTCAAAAACAGAAAAAAATAAAAACATCAGCGGCTCACTAATGAGAGAATAAATATGTATTCACACAGTGCAACACTGGAAATGAGAATAGATTCCTGTCATACAACAGCAGAGACGATTCTTACTCAAAGAATTGCTTGCCTTTTGTCACACCATGTAGCTTTGATGTAAAAGTATACTATAAGGGCAGGACAAAAACCAAGAAAATTATAAAACCATCTGTTTTGCAACTATAAGTGTGTTTGTATCTCAGCTCAAAAATTCAGAATAATCCCAGAAATTCATTAGAGCATCGTAACACTATGATCCAGAGGCATCAGTTCTAAGAATATAGATGTGATTTATTACATAAAAAATACAGTATATTAATGGCTCAATGTTAAAAGTCATCAAAAGTAGCAGCACCACTTTTACTTACTTGAAGTTTAAGAGCAGGAGTTAACGCAGTGCTGAAGTGGAGACTGACTGAAAATCTGGGAAGTTGATGGAACTCAGAATGAGTAACAAGATGATTGCATCGATGTATCTGAGCAAATTGCACAATTTTGGTCTTAGGATATATTTATTCCATTAAACGTTTTGGAGGTATGGGAGCTTTTTTTGTTGATCTTGAGTAAAACCTGTAATATTTATTGCATTAATGATTACAGCTTCATTTAAAATAATTTTAAAATATTCAATTTGTTGTACATAGACATGAGCTTTCCCTTTTCTGCAAAATAAATGTTCTTTCTAAATCAAAAAGCAAGGAAGCTGATTTTAAATATGTATACATAGATTTTAAATGTAAATTAGACATTATGTAAAATTATATACACGTGTGTGTGTGTGTGTGCTTGAAACTGAGATACAGACAGATAAACAGGTAAATAGAGCCTTCTTTGCTCGTCCATTGCCTCAATGCTTTCAGCAGCTGACATTGGACCACGCTGTAGTGGGAAGCATTAGCTCAGCGCAGGTCTCCCACAGGAGTGGCAGGAACAAAATCACTTGTGTAGCCATCACTGTCTCCAAGGGTCTGCACAAGCAGGAAACTGGATAAGGAGCTAGGGCCAGGTTATCAAAACCAGTTCTTCAGTATGGGCATGATCATCCCGTCTCATGTCATGGCCACTAAGCCAAATAAAATACTCTTCTGGGGGCTGATTTTGTTTTCTCTTTTTTGCATTGGAAGATTGATGTGCTATTGCCGTAAGATAGATAGGCTTCTTACTTTATGGAGATATCTTGCTTTTCTCATTGTAAGCATCATGATCAAGTTTGATAATTTTATAAATGTGTTGCTTTTATATTTGAGATAACATTTTTAATTTACATTGTAGTCAAAGACTAATGTTCTACTAGAATTTATCAGGTAAGAAGTGAAAAGGTATTTATCATCCAAAAGGAATATATGCTAGAGTTATAAATAGTACTCAAATTAAAATATAATTTCAGCAATATATAAGGTAAATTTTAAAATAATCACAAATAATTAAAATTTTAGTAGAGTATCATTCTTATCAATTTTTGACAGATACAAAATAAAATTTGGCAAACTATATATGCTACAATACTGATAACACACAAATATTTATTTTATCATTGTAATTTTTAAATATTAGCTCATTCAAGTAACAGTTTACTTCAGTTAACATGGTTCCAGTTGAAATCATTTTGATGTTAATGTTAGAATTGTGTATGTGAATGCTATCCAACTAAAAAAGTTGAATAACATTCACATATAAACACACAGAGAGAGACACAAAGATTTATTCCCACATTTTATGCCCATTTATCTGGTGATGGACGCTTGGTGGTTTATTTCATATTTCTTTACCACTACAAACATAGTTGTGGAGGTACTGCTTTGATACTGTGTTGCCGCCTTTAGGGTGTAGACCCAGTGGTAGCATTGCAGGATCATACAAGTCCACTTCAAGTTTTCAAAGAAAAAAATCATACAGTTCTCTGCACTGGATGTACCAATTTAGATTCCAACTGGCAGTGTGTGAGCGTTCTCCTTTCTGCACTTGCTCACCGATGTTGGTCCTCTCATTTGGACAGGAGTGAGTTAATATACCATTGTGGTTTGGATTCATGTTTCCCTGATGGCTCATGATGTTGAACATTATCTTTGATAAATTAACTGGACATTTTTACTTTTAATAACTACCTATTGGGATCTTAACTAGATTGATATTCCTTATGGCTGAGTTTTTGAATTGTTGATATATCTTGCTTATTAATTCATTGCTGAATAATACCTTGCACATATGTTTCCCATTCTATCAACTGTCTGTTCACTCTACTGATTGTTTCTTTTTTGGTGCAGAAGCTTTGGAGTTTGCTGTAATTCCATTTATCTAGTTTTGTTTATGTTTCTTAGGAAAAGTCAGTCCTCCTCTATACCAATGTCTTGAAGTATTTCCCATACATTTTGCCCTGTATCTTCAAAATCTGAGATCTTAAATTTAGGTCTTTGATCTATCCCAAGTTGTTTTTATACATGATGAGAATTAGGGTTCTAATTTGATGCTGCTGCATATACACATAGGCACATGCAGTTTTCCAGTGCCATTTATTAAAGAGCTTATGATATCACTAATGTATGGTTTGAGCACTTTCATCAGAAAGCAGTTGGCTTAATTTTTGTGTTGTCTGTTATATTCCACTGATCTATATGTGTTTGTGGTTTTAGCAGTGCCATAGGTTTTTTTTTAAGATTCATTTAATTATTTGACAGAATTACACACTCACAGAGAGAGAGAGAGAGAGAGAGAGAGAGAGAGAGAGAGAGAGAAAGAAAGAAAGAAAGAAAATTTAATCCATTGAAGAACTCATCCAAAGACCAAAGTGTCTAGGGACGGACAATCCCAAGATTAGAGTCAGGAACTCTATGTAGTTCTTTCAGGTGGGTGGTAGGGGCTCACACAGCTGAGATGTCTTCTGCCATTACTCCAGGAGTATTATCAGCAAGTCAGATCAGAACTGAGAGTCAGGACTCAAGCTGCTGTGTATATGGAATGGTGGCTGTGGAGGTAGAGGCTAGACCTGCTGAACCGTAATGTTAGCCCAACCATCATCTATTTTAATTACTACAGCTTTGTAGTGTGCTTAGAAATCAGTTGTTTATGATGCTATGTCTTAATTTACTGTTGTTACTTATTTTATTTTTCAACATTTTCAGTCTTTAATGATTCTACATGAATTTTTTTGTTCTTTTTTTATTTTTAATTCATTAATTACATTGTATTATGTGACACAGTTTCACAGGTACTTGGATTCTCCCCACCCCTCCCCAAACCCTCCCACCATGGTGGATTCCTCCACCTTGTTGCATAACCACAGTTCAAGTTCAGTTGAGATTCCCCCATTGCAAGCATATACCAAACATAGAGTCCAGCATCTTATTGTCCAGTCAAGTTTAACGGCTTCTTAGGTATACCCTCTCTGGTTTGAAGACAGAGCCAGCAGAGTATCATCCCAGTCAATTAAAAGCTCCAACATACCATCAGCAAAAATTTACATCATTATGGAATTAATTGACATAGTAATGAGTAACCAATATGTTAAAAGTAAATGCAAGTTCTTAACCACCTTCTGTGACCACCTCATTTTATAATTGTTTTCCTAAAATTGCAAGAATTTTTGTTAAAACTTGTATTTTGATTAAAATTGCATTGAGCACATGGATCACTTTAGGTAGTATAGTCATTTTAATTATAGAAATTATTCCAGTTTGTTAACAAAGAATATATTTTTTGTTTTTGTGCACTTGATCACTTCTTTCAATAATGATTTATGTTGTTACATATAAATACCTTCCGACTTCAATTTATTTCTAAATATTTGATTTTTTGCAGCTAGTGTGAATGGGAGTTCATTTTTTGATTATTCCTATCATCAGTATAAAAAAATCTACTGGTTTTGCATAATTACTTTGTAATCTGTAATTTTGCTGAATTAGTTCATCAGTTCTAATAACTTTGGGTGAAGTGATGAGGCTTTTCCGTATATATCAAGTCATCTGCAAAGAAGTACATTGACTTCCCCCTTTCTAGTTTGATGTCCTTTATATCTCTTCCTTTATTGTTCCTGACAGTATTCCAGTGTTATATGGACTAAGAATGGTTAAAGTAGACACTCTTGTCTCATTCCATATTTACAGGGAAGTATTTTTCACTTCTCCATATTCAGTAATATTATTGACTATTGGCTTGTCCTATATAGCCTGTGTATTTTTGATATGGGTTCCTTCTACCTATAATTTTAGTGAGTTTTATCATGAAGACATATTGAATCTTATCAAATGCTTTCGCTCCATTTGTTGAGGTGGCCTTGGGGTTTGTGTTCTTCATTGCGTTGGTGTGATTTTTGATAACTGAAGAGTGAGTGTTGATCCAACTTTGTGTTTCTGGGATAAACCCCACTTGATCATGATGTATGATGTATTTTGATATTTGAAATTTGGTTTACTAGTATTTGAGAAATTGCTGTGATCTATTTATTCCCATTTAGTTTCCAAAAATTACAGATGTGTAGTTTTATTTTTGTGTTGTGTCTTTTGTTTTCAAAGTGATGTTGACTTTGTAGTCAGTTTGGCATAATTCCACCATGCTACATAGGTACATATTTTGGTTATGTGACAACAGTGATGGATTATATGTGGATAGCTCTGTATACCAATATACAGGTATATAATTTCCTATTGGGGGGTTGTTTATTTAAATATATATAGAGAATCACAGATGGGCAGAGATCTTCCACTTACTGATCCACTACCCAAATACTCGTAACTCTGGTTGGGCCAGGGAAAGTACAAGAATTGGGAACTCAGTCTTGATTTTGAACATGGGTGACAGGATCTCAGATATTTGATTCATCACTTGGTACTTACCAGACTGCACATTGACAGGAAGCTGGATCTGGAGTGAAGTTGGAACTTGAATATAAGCACTCTGATATGGGATGTAGAAGTTCAAGGTAGAGCTTAAATAAACATATATTCATTTTTTCTTCTTTTTTCTTGACATGTGCTAGTCTATAAAACTCAAGTATTGGTGTTGAAGTATAATACTTAGAACACTTTCAGTATTAAAAATAATAATTGTTGGAGTTTTGTGTTTTATATTATCTTATTTTTAGGAACCTGATTATTATTTTTTTTTGCTACTGCTGAAGCAGATACAGAAAAGAACAGATACCCTGTACAAGTGTTGCTACATAAAGTAGTATAGTTATACAGCAATAAAATGACAAAATAGCAGATGGATAATCTATTAGCAGAAGCATCAGTGCCAAACTCTGTCTTGCAGCGAGTGTTGCTGCCAATCCTATTGCCAGATCTATGCTGGGGGAAATATAATGTCAGTCTTCTTTCTCTCCACGGTGCTGGGGATGAAGCAAGTAGAATTTTAATATTCAAAAGTGGACCAATTCAGAATATATTCTAAGTTCTTAACAAGAACTGCAACTTTGTGAATGTCATTACTGAAGTGAAATAATTGAGTCTAAGATCCTTGCCTGCCCATAAGAAATAAGGCAGAATGAGTAATATTGCTACTGAAGTATGGCAGAGAAGCTTAGAATCAGACTTTGGAATCAGATACAGCTTTGATGACAGCTGGTTCCCATCTTTGGTAGCTGTAGGATTTGGGGCTATTTCCTAACTTCAATTTATAAAATTTACTAGCATCCTCTTCACAATGCTGTAAGGGAGGCAAGCTACATAACAGATGTAAATATTACGCTGAGTATCAGATTAGTATTAATTTGATTATCCTACTAGGAAGAAATCCATTAGTTAGTTGATGGAGTGTAATGTCTGTGATAAACTTATAATAAACCAATAACTGCTTTTCACTGCAAAAGAGAAATCCCTGCTAAAACCTAGAATATCTCAGTTGCTGCTCAGTTTAGACAATGATGAAGAAAACTTTAAGGTCCAGAGTGCTTCAGCAAAGCATTTTATTTATGAAGATCATTCTTGAAGATTCTAGGTTCTCATCATGGTAAGAAAATACTTGGGGACTAGAGTTTTACCCTAGTGTAAATAAAACAGCATTTACTGTTAGTTATCTGGAATGGAAATGTTGAATACATGCTTTGCTGTTTTGTAGAATGGAAGGATGAATGGATGGATGGACTGAATGTCTTGCCAAGATTTCTAGTTTTATACAAGCTGAAAATTTTATAAAAGCTGAGACAGTGGCTAATTCTGGCTTGAGGAAGTTTCCAGCCCATTGTATCAAAGAGAAGTTAAACCCCAGATGCTGGATGCTTCTGGGCTTAGGGACTGTTCAAAGACAGATGTTTCCCAGGGTTTTTGCATAGACGTCTTTGTTGGCAAATCTACACTTAGCATGATACATGGGCTTGCAGTGAAGGAAGTTTTGAAACTGTCTGGGATCCTAAGAACAATAAAAACCTTTGTGACTCATTCCATAGCAGGATGCAAAAACCCTTCTTTCCTGGTCTGTTTTTCTATAAACCTAACTACCAATCACATTTGGCAAGTAAACATTTTCTCATAGCCTGAGAGACTCCCATCAACAAATTTATTAAACTTGTCTTATCCAGAATGTTAATGTTTCTGTAAATCTTCACCATCTGTTGTGCTGTCTAATTGCAAATGTGGAATGAACATAATTCATGATTTTATCATAATAAATTCAGATAAGTGATTTAAATGCATTTGAATATTCTTTATTCAAAGCAACATGTATTTTTTTTTTAGTCTTTTCTTCCATCCTAGGAAGTGAGGCAATGCTATCATTTTCCAATACTCTGTTGTAAAGAGGCTTTCTTGAGAAACACACTCTTCCCTAAGTTTCCAAGACCATCTCCAAGTGTAACATAGAGAAAATGAGAAGTCATTCGGTGAACTGGAGCTCCCTCTTAAGCAGCATGAATAATTGAAACCCTCATATACATATTCATCCCTCTTTCTTTGCTGTCACTCACTCATGGGTGGTTACCACTCCAAACACATCCTGCAATGGCTCACATATAAAATTTGACCTCCACCTTGGCCCCCTGTTTCAGTCTATGAGAAGATTTTTCACTGCCTGTGTTCTGAAAAAAAATATAACCTTTCTTATTATCTTATAAGAAAATCTCTTTGAGAATATTTCCACAGTTTTGTTATTACAAACAAGCTTAGATTTTGTACATTTTGCAAATGTGTTTTTGTATGTGCTGTGATATATGTGTTATTTAATAGGTAACGTACAAAAACAAAAGGTTATTTTCATGAAGTGAGTTGTTCATTGAGAAATTAATGGACAGATGGCTTGGACCATTCAATGAAAATCTAGTCCTAGCTGTGTGGAGCTACTAATCCATTTTGCAATCAAACACAAAATGCTGGAGCCAATTTCTGTGCTCTCACAGGCTTTAAGCAGAGTCTACTTGAGTGGAATGCAAAGTAGGTCATCTGATGTCATTGTTGAAGGTATACCATGACCACCTCTTCTGGATGATGTTGTCATCAGTCACTATGCCTCTCTATCCCTCGGGGATCTACTCCAGTGATCCATATGAGGTATCAGAGATATAATTGCTCCAGGTTACTGCTATGTCTTAGTTGCTACATAATATAGACATTCAGAAGTGAAAATGGACCTTTTCTTCCTTTATGCCATGTAATAGCATAAAGAGGGACATTAGAGGAGGAACAGCAAATGTTTGTTAAGCTATTATGGAGAGTACAATGGATATACATTGAATGTGGTGAAAAAAATTGAAAATGGCAGGTAAAGAAAGCATGGCTTTTTCAAAATGAACCCCCCTTTTTCATTGCTACCAGTGAGGTGATGTCATCAGGCCATGTTTTTAAGCTTTACCTGTGTATAAGGTGATCCATTAGAAAGAGAACAGGAGCATCTCAAAAACCGGTTGGAGTTCTTGCTGACACCTTCATTTTTTTTTAAGATTTGTTTTGTTTTTATTGCAAAGGCAGATATACAGAGAGGAGGAGAGGTAGAGATAAAGACCTACCGTCGATGATTCCCTCTCCAAGCAGCTGCAATGGCCGGTGCTATGCCAATCCGAAGCCAGGATCCAGGAGCTTCTTCCAGGTCTCCCACATGGGTGCAGAGTCCCAAGGCTCTGGGCTGTCCTCGGCTGCTTTCCCAGGCCACAAGCAGGGAGCTGGAATATGTGGAGCTGCTGGGATTAGAACCAGTGTCCATATGGGATCCCAGGGCTCTCAAGGCAAGGACTTTAGCCACTAGGCCACGCCGCTGGGCCTGGCATCTTCACTTTTCCAGAGAGGATATTCCAGTTCTCTCCTGTGGGAACATTGAGCTTAATCCCAATCCTGATGAAACTGGTTATGGATAGTTCATCTAAAGTCCAATGGGATGTTTCTAGGTCTGGCAAGTCCCCTATCTGGCCACATTCCAATTGTTAAGACAATACACTGCAGACTACACCAGGGAACCATTCTGCACTACCCCCACCTACTTTGTCGGGTTCCTTAGGAAGGGATGCTACCAGCTGCTCAGACCTGATGCACTGATGCAAGCCCCCCACCCTCTCTCCGCTGAGTTCAACCCCCCACTCCATTGTTATCCCTCCCCTCAAGCATTCTGTCTCCCTAAAATAAAGTCTTCTTCATCTAGTCAGCTCCAGTCCATCTCCGCATCATAAAATTCCAAAACCTAACTTAAAAGCCTTACAGTATGCTATTCTAAAAATCACTTCATGAAAATAAGGTAAAGACCCTTGCTTGTGCTTGATTCTGTAGCACAGTGTGGGCTGTTGGCTCTGTTGGGGAATAAGTACACCATTCTTCATTCAAATTTCCTCCAACTTAGAAATAATTTCAACCATGTTATGTTATCTCAGAACTTTGAGAGAAACATAGAAGCCACAGCACATTTCACAAGAAATCAGAATTTTAAAAAAATACTGGAGTAAAGATTGGGTCAGTATAATGCCTTGCAGCAAATAGCTAAGCATTTAAATGCACATTTGGATTATTATAAATTTTTATATGATTATAGAATACAGTCTAGTTAATCACATTTGCAAAGTTTTTGCGAAGTTATTCTGTTTCATTAAATTATTTATGAAAATCATACTGAATATTCATACTTTCATAGAGACTTCTTAGACAAGGCAGAATAAATTGAAGAAGGTTGTTTACTGTCTGGTACAAGTGAATTCCAAAGGATCAGCACTCATGACTCTTGTATGAGCTTTTCACTCTGTGCTTCAGCAATACCGCAAGTATCTAAATCTCAGTGAAACTGAGTGCTTCGTAACCATTTGTATCCACAGCCGGAAACTCGGTCGTCTGCGCACATGTTCCTGCAGATCCTTCCGTTGTACACACGCATAATATACACACTTTTCTTTAGAAGCTTTAGAATATGGAACTAAAATATGAGGAAGACTGTTTCTGGTTTTTGTTTTTGACCTTGGAAATGGTAACTGCAATTGGAGTAATATTTCTAAAATGTAATTCTGCGAATGTCATTCAAACACTCCTCCAATGGCCCATAAAGAGTCTAATTTCAAAAGCAAGAGCATCTTCTCTGACCTCCTGTAAGTGACTAGAAATCAGATTCTGATATTAGAATCCAACCCAGTCCTTTATTTTCAAATCATGTGAGTTCAATTTTGTTCTTTGTGTATTTTTTATACATAAAGGTAATCATTGTAATGCTAAGTTTAAAAATAAAATTATATAACATGTTATTTATGATCAGAATACAGCACCTCGATGCAGTCACAGGATGAATTTTCATATTCCTCTTCCTAAGCAGGAGACCCTCTTCACTTATTGCTATGCATTTATCACTGATGACATCCAATATTTCCTAAGATTGGTGAAACCATAAGAAATACAATCTTCCCTTTTTGCTTTTATTGCACACACAATGGTAGAAAAATATAAAAAGCATTCAAAAGAAGGGAGTAAGGCATCTATTGCTTTCTTACTAATTTAACCTAAAATATTATGAATCCCTCAGCTTAACAAAAATTTCACAAAACTTTTTATTATTATTTAAGAATAAAGAGAAATTAATTCCATGAGAGAAAAATATTATTGCCCCATATCAGTTGATGGCATGTTTTTCAGAACTCCACTGGGTTCAAATCAGGATGACCAACACAGTTAAAATTAAGTAGAAACTAGAATTCATGAAAAATATTCTATGTAGAAAGAATTCTTTTAAATCACTTATGTAAGGGCTTTAAACGGCGTAACAATGAGCAAAAAGTTAGAAGGCTATGTTACATAAAGATAACTAAGTATATATTTACATATGTATTTATCAATTGTAGAATGCATTGTACATTTTATCTCAGCTGTGATAGCAGGATACCCTTATCTGATTCCTTTATTGTTTGCATATAGTTCTCTTTTTTTACATTTTATTATTATTGCTATCCTTTTATGATACAGCTCCATAGTCCCTTATCCCCTTCCCAATTCCCTCCCTGCCCCAGTTCCTCTATATCATTACTAACATATAGTTCTTCATACTCAGTCATATGTCCATCATTGCAGGCATGGACAATGGCAGAGTCCAGAATCCCATTGTCAAGTTATAGTAAACAGTTTTGTTCTAAGTCCATCTTTGTCTGGAAGCAGAAATGCATACCACACTGCATCCTCACATCTGGATGTTAGTCTCCATTTCACAGCTACTGTACATCCCCTTAAATGAAAAGTCATGATACAAAATCAACAATAGAAAGAAAAATAGATGTGAGTTCTTTCTACAGACTTATTGTTTCCTGTGAGTATGATGGAGGAGAAACTCAGAGTTTGATATTTAAGGACATTCTACCTAAAGTAGGATATGAATGAAATCAAACGCATATCTTGCTTCAAGATAGTGGTAGGGGATGGGCAGCTTCCTTTTCCCAAAAGCATGGCTGGCAGACCAATTCTGCCAGCCAAATTCAGTCACTGTCCTAAAACAATCCAAATATCTATCACCGAAGGATACATTCATTTAAAAGCAAGGGTGAACAACATTTTCCCAGTATGTGAAACAGAATTCACCTGACCTTTCCCAAAGTAGCGAATCAGCAATTAGTGATATCAGGAAAAAGTATCCAGAAGGCAAGAATGAAGACGACCCAGGAGTTGGGATGATGCATGCAGTCCATCTAAGATCCACTCATTTTTAATGGTAGTTCTGGGATTTCTCGTAGAAAAGGACATCCCTCTCAGGTGGTCTCCCAGTTCCAGCCTATAAAGGAAACATGTCCAAGGCACTGAAGTTCCATGGGAATCTGCATCATTAAAGTTTGTCTTCCACCTTGTTAAAGTCTAGCAAATTCATCACGGCTAATCAAATTCTTCATCCTATGACCCTCCAGCTCATGCACACTTAAAAACAAGTTTCAGAGTCTGGGGGCATGGCTTAGTGGCTAATATCCTCACCTTGAATGCACCGGAATCCCATATGGGCACCAGTTCTAATCCCGGCAGCTCCACTTCCCATCCAGCTCCCTGCTTGTGGCCTGGGAAAGCAGTCGAGGACAGCCCAAAGCCTTGGGACTCTGCACACATGTGGGAGACCTGGAAGAAGCTCCTGAATCCTGGCTTCGGATTGGCATAGCATCGGCCGTTGCGGCTGCTTGGGGAGTGAATCATTGGACAGAAGATCTGTCTCTCCTCCTCTCTGCATATCTGACTTTGCAATAAAAATAAATAAATCTTAAAAAAATAACAAGTTTCAGAGGAAGAATACTGACCAAATCCTCCAGCAAATTGATACTTCAAAAAAAATTAAGTGGCAGGCATTCAGCGTAGCATTTAAGATACACATTTTCCAAGTCAGAGTTCTTGAGTTTGACCCCTGGCTCCAGGCCCTGATTCCAACTTCCAGACCATGGGAAAAGGACAGATGTGTCAAGTGGCCATCCACCTAAGAAATCTGGTTTAACTTCCTGTCTCCTGGTTTGTGCCTGGCCCAGCTCAGTTATTGAGAACATCTTTCTCTGTCTCTCTCAGTCCCTATCTACAAACAAAGATAAAAACACTAATTATTATCTTTTTTCTAATTTAGAAACATTCTTGAGTTGTAATACTTGTTTTAATTTTACTTTATTTGATTTATCTGAAAATATGAGAGACAGAAACAGAAATTTCCATTTGGTGTTCACTCTCCAGATATCCACAACAGCTCAGGGTGAGCCAGATTAAAGTAAAAAAAATGGACAAACATTCAGTCTAGATCTCTCACATGGGAGGCAGGGGACCAAGTAGGACTGCCAACATCAGCTTCCTCCCAAGGTACTTAACTGGAAGCTGAGTTTGGCAGCAGAGCCAAAACTTTAACTCAGGAACTTCAACATGGCATGCAGGGGTCAGAAGTGACATCTTAACCATGGTGCCAAACACCTGTCTCTGGAATGTTTTCATTATGTGAATAAATTATTCTTTCTCCAAGTTTGGATTGTTTTCTGTGAGCTTTCTCTAAGCATCTATGGGTTTTAAAACGACTAATTTCAAAAAAGAAATTATCTTTCATTTGCAGGAAGTTCAGAATTTTGGAATTCTAAAATATTTAAACAACTCTCAAAGTACTTTTAGGGATGGATTTTTTTTTTTTTGAAGAAAAAGTTTCTTTTCTTTTTGTTTTTTTGCAAGCTCTTTTCCTTTGTACTTCTCACAGATAGTTTTCTGGCATGTAAATGCCAGTTGGCATTACTAAGGACTGGTATGAAAGACTTTGAAGATCACTTAAAGACTCGTCTGCTAGAGGAGAAAGAAGCTTAGAAATTATGAGAGCACAATCCAAGTAGTATGTTTTAATTTAAAAAAAGAATTTCAAATGTTACAGAAAGTGTAAAAAAAAAAAACCTGCCTAACAACAAGAAATTAGATTACAACATTTTACCACATTCCTCTCTTTCACCCTGGTACTCTCCAGGCAGATTTTTTTTTTCTTTATGTTTAACCATCAGTTGGGCTCTCTTAACATACCAGGCTCTTATTCATTCTCACCTAGCTTCTTCATGATGACCTCTCAGTGAGGCTGATGACATTCCAGCCAGTTTATTCTTTGTTACACAAGCTCTGTGCCTCTGTGGTTTCATCTGTGCAGATGACTGTAGGGGTAGGCTTTGACCTGGTGCTTAAGCTGGTGGTTGAGACTCCCACAGTCAATATTTGGAGAACTGGAAGTTGAGCCACAGCTCCATTCCCAATTCTGAGAATCTGCCATGTAGTGAAGTCGGCCTTAGTATACTGCATGCTTAGTATTTTAAAGAAATGTCTTGCCTTATTATTTACGTGGTTCTGTGTCTAAATGTTCAAAATGTGCATTCCCTATGAACATCCTATAGCTAGATCTTACCATCATTACTAGACTTTAATTAAAATATGCAAGCTAGCTCTATTTATTATAAACGTTGATGTGTTTTCTTCTAAGCTAGTTGTTTTCTGTATGTTCCATCTGTTTATAGTTTCTTACACTACCTCTCCTACCTTTTTGCTTATGAATGATGCAATTTTTTATGTTTCATGAAACTTTTTGTCATTTTACTTGGCCAGATTTGTGTTTATATTGACAACGTTAGTGTTATCATTCCCACTCAATCCCCTTTCGTTCAGGGTTTCTTTTTCATTTTTTTTTTCTCAGCAATCACTAACAGTGAACCCTGTAGCTGACACAATTTGATAATCAGCTCCTCCCACTTTCTGTTATACTCTATATGATCAACTAAAAGCAAAACAATATAAAGTAATAATACAAATTTTTTTTGGCATGGACTTGAAACGACCTGAAACATAAAGTTGTGAAAACAACATGCCTAAGCAAGGAAGGACAAAAATTTAGTGAAGGGATCATCTCCTTGCATAGGATGCTACTCTTTCTACTTCTTTGTTCCACCAATCCAAAACTCATGGACCTCTGGCTTCCCAGCAAGCCGAGTCTAGATTATCCCCAGTATACACTAACTGCAGATTGAATAAACAAATGGAAAGCAACTCAAGGCAGGATTGGTGTATCCTGAAAGCAATGGGCATTTTTGCTAAAGCATTTATATACATCTATACAGAGTCCTATTTAATCATATCAGAATATTTATAGTTCACTTATTTATCCGTATGTCTAAATTTCACTGATTCTATGTAATAATATTGATAACCTATTTTGTAGTGTTGTGCTCCAAACTATGCCAGGAGGAATGTAACTAATTGCCTAATTATACGTATTTATGCAGTATTCTGTATTATAAAGTAGCACTGGCTAAAGCATCGGCTTGGCTGTGTAGCTTAACCAAGTGTTACTGCAATGTTTAAATTACGTAGTCCAGTTATAGGTATTGTGCAAAGATCTAGCTCGCTTTTCAATTTCTACTAAAAATGTATTTTCGGGGCCTGGTGGCGTGGCCTAGCGGCTAAAGTCCTCGCCTTGAACGCGCCAGGATCCCATATGGGCACCAGTTCTAATCCCGGCAGCTCCACTTCCCATCCAGCTCCCTGCTTGTGGCCTGGGAAAGCAGTCGAGGACAGCCCAAAGCTGTGGGACCCTGCATCCGTGTGGGAGACCTGGAAGAAGTTCCTGGTTCCCGGCATCGGATCGGCACAGCACCGGCCGTTGCGGCTCACTTGGGGAGTGAATCATCGGATTGAAGATCTTCCTCTCTGTCTCTCCTCCTCTCTGTATATCCGGCTTTCCAATAAAAACGAATAAATCTTTTTAAAAATGTATTTTCTTGACACAAACTATTTGGTTCAGAATCTCAATATAGGATCAAATGTTAGGCTGATTTGCTTTAGAATACCATGCCGGCATGCAGGTGTCTATACTATAACTCACATTTCTTACCATTCTCAAACAATGTATGGTGCAGCCCATCACTAAGGTCAGGAACATGAGTCCTCACTGATGGCTCATCTCCCCCCATCTCTGCACGTGCTTAACCAACCAGGTGTCTCAACTATCTCTCTCACTGTCTGATTTTTTACAACCCTCTGATGAGTTTCTGTTCTGATCATCTCTGACCCGAACGCTGCCATACTCTGTGAACTGGTTTGCTGAATCCTTGAGATGCCTCACTGTGTAGCTTTTCTCTGCATAACAGAGGTTATTTTATCTTCCTGTTTATGAAAGTGTCAGTTAAGCTTGAGGAGATTCATACTTTTAATTAAAAGACCATTTTAAAATCCAGAAAACATGCAGGTCAGTTGAGGTAGATTCCAGTGTATGACACCAGCAGACTCAGGGTCTTGGAAAGCACTTTTTTTTTGTCCTTTTTATTTGGTTGCTTAAAAAATCGGAGAGAGAGATAGAGAGAGAACATCTGGTAATAAACCCCTCAATTTCTGCAACAATCAGAATAGGAGTGCATAAAAGTCAGAATGAGGGGGCTACAAGGACTGCCATTGAAGTCCTGACATTTTTTTTTCTTTTTATAAAGATGTATTTATTTATTTGAAGAGAAAGACAGAGAGATACAGAGAAGGACATTCTGACATAGTGGCAGAGGACCAAGCAGAAAGGCCATCTTCCACTGTATTACCAGGCATTAGTAAGGAGCTGGATGGATAATGGGTTTGTGCCCATATGGGTTGCCAGCTCTGCAGACAGTGGCTTTACCCACTATGACACAGCACTGGCTCCTGCACAATGGGCTGAGTCGCAACATACGATTTCAATATCCCATGCATATAAGAGAGGGCTCAACCATTCCACTTCCTGTCACTGTAGGGGATGGCCGAGGCCCAACTATGCAATTGGGACATTGGGTTGGAGTTCTAGGCTCCTGGTTTGTGCCTGCCCAGTCCCAGCTAGTATAGCCATTTGGGGATTGAAACAGCAAGTGAAAAGTCTCTCTTTTTTTCTCTCTCGCTTCATTCTGCCTTTAAAAGAAACAAGTGCATTTTTTAAAGGTTTGTCAACTTTTATTGGAAAGACAAATTTACAGAGAGAAGAAAAGACACAGAAAGGATCTTCCATCAGCTGATTCACTCCCCAAATGGCCACAATGGCTGGAGCTGTCATTCAAAGCCAAGAGCTTCTTCTGGGTTTCCCACACAGGTGCAGGGTCCCAAGACTTTGGGACATCATCTCCTGCGCTCCCAGGTTGTAAGCAGGGAGCTGGATACAAGTGGAGCAGCCCAGACAGCAACCAGTGCCCATAAGGAATCCTGGCACTTGCAGGGGAGGATTAGCCAACTGGGCTATTGTGCTGGGACCTAAAAAATAAATCTTAATAAATAGTGTGCTACAGTTGAGAAGTGAATCAGCAGATGGGGGAAATCTCTCTACATCTCTCTTCCTGCCTTCCAAATACATACATAAATTATAAAGACTACCTTTGCTTTTGAAAAAAAAAAAGTAATCTCTTGCCAAATGTCCTCTCTTTTTTTTTTTTTTTTTTAGTTTTATTGTTGTTGAGTCTGTTGTCTATGAATTACCAGATTTGATCTTGATAGGCTATATTGTACTTTTTCTCACTCTTTTTATGGTCCTGAAAGATTTCCCTGCACTCCCTCCCCATTACAGGTTAACATAGCATATTGAGGGTATAGTAGATTTTACAGTTTTTTGATGTAGATCTTGAGTATTCTGACATTAATTGTTGGTTTACAGATTATATCACGTTATCTTATTGCATTGGATACAGGTTGTTAGAGATTGCACTAATATTACAATATACAGGTACTATCTTCCAAGTTGTCATCTTTTCATCTCAGATTAAGGCAAACATATGGTATTTAACCTTTTGGGATTGGTTCATTTCTCTTAGCATGATGGATTCCAGTCGGGCCCATTTGTCCACAAAGAACTGCATTTCGTTTTTTTTTTAATAGCTGAGTAGTATTCCATAGAGTAGATGAACCATAGCTTCCTTATCCAGTCTTCTATTGATGGGCATTTTGTCTGCTTCCAGGTTTTTGCGATTGTAGATTGTGCTGCTATGAACATAGGCGTGCATGTTGGTTTCTTGTGTAGGAGATGTTTTGGATATATCCCTAGGAGTGCTATTGCTGGATCATATGGTATGTTGATTTTCAGTTGTTTGAGTATTCACCAAACTGATTCCCATAGAGGCTGTACAAGTCTGCAGTCCCACCAGCAGTGGAGAAGGGTTCCCTTTTCCCCACAGCCTCGCCAGCAAGTGTTGGTGGTATTATGTATGTGTGCCATCCTTACTGGAGTTAGGTGGTACCTCATTGTTGTCTTCATTTGGATTTCCCTTATTGCCAGGGAACTTGAGCGTTTTTTCATATGCTTGTTTGCCATTTGGGTTTGTTCTTTTGTGACATGTCTGCCCATTTCCCGTGCCCATTTCTTGAGTGGCTTGTTTGTTTTGACATTTTGGTTGTTTTGTAGCTCTTTGTATATTCTGGAGATCATCCCTCTGTCTCCTATGTAGTGTGCAAAGATCTTCTCCCATTCTGTAGGTTGTTTTTTTACTTTGTTGATTGTTTCTCTAGCTGTACAGAAGCTTCTTAGTTTGATGAGGTCCCAATTGTTTATTTTGGTCTCGATTTCTACTGCTTTTGGAGTCTTTTTTAGGAAGTCAGGGCCTACCCCTAAGTGTTGCAGTGTGTTTCCAACATTTTCTTCCAAAGGTTTGAAGGTTTCTGGATGTAGGTTTAGGTCTTTTATCCATTTAGATTCGATCTTGGTGTATGGTGAGAGATGTGGGTCTATCTTTTTGTTTCTGCAGGCTACCAGCCACTTGTCCCAACAGCATTTATTGAACAGACCTTTCCATTTGCTTGGGTTGTTGTCTGTCTTTTTGTCAAAGATTAATTGACTGTATCTGTGTGGGTTTCCATCTGTTGTTTCTATTCTGTTCCACTGATCTTCCTCTCTATCTTTGTGCCAGTACCAGGCTGTTTTGATGACCACTGCCCTATAGTATGTCCATAGATCCGGTACTGTGATTCCCCCTGTTAAGTTCCTGTTCTTCAGGATTTACTTCTCAACTGTTCACAACAGTTGGGACTGGGGCAGGTTGAAGCCAAAAGACAAGAATCTCTTGCAGGTCTCCCACATGGGTGGCAAGAACCAAGCTACATCAGCCATCACCTGCTGCTTTCCAGATGTGCATTTGCAGGATGCTGGAATTGGAACCCAGGATGTGGGTGTCTTAACTCCTACATTAAGCAATGTCTTAATCTTGTCCCAGCAAGATTTCTAGTGAAATGAGATTCTGGGTATTTTTCTTGTCTATAAAACAGGTTGGAGGTGAGAATGTTGGCTGTGTGAAGTGGGGAATGCTTTCTTTGTCTAGATAGTCACTGATTGAAAAGTTACTGGAGGCGTGTATGCTGGGATAGCAGTTAAGATGTAGGGTGGGATGCCTACATCCCATATCGAAGTTCCTTATTCCAGTTTCTCTGCCAGTGCGGACCCTGGGAGGCAGCAGTCAGCAGTGGTTACTCAAGTTCTTGGGTCCTTGCCACTCTTGTGGGAGACACATGATTGACTTCTTGGCTCATAACTTGAGCCTGGCTTGATTGTGGGCATTTGGGGTGTGACTCATGGATGAGTGGTCTCTCTGGCTATCTGTACCTCTCCCTCTGTCTCAGAGTTGCAAATCTCTTAAACGTTCTTGGCCAAGTTATCTGAAATACATGTTTACACCTATTCAATCCTTTATTGGATCATTTGCTTATCATCAGTCATGACTAGCCTAGATCTCTCACCCACACTTTGTTCTTGATGAGTCCTTGAAGTCAGACCAGCTGACTTAGGATCCTTGCTGAACACTTTCGTCCCAGTGTAACCCTGGGCATACTTCACAGCCCTCCTGAGCTTTGTGCATTTGGAAAGCTTGCTGTTTCCGAAGGTTGTTTGTAAGTTGACTGGCATAAAGGCAAGGCACCTAGCACTGAGCTGGCTACTCTGGTTGGTGTTGGGGGGAGGCATGTGCCCTGGGCATTGTCCTGCTTCCACAAAGGCGAGGGTCTTGCTCTGCAGGGGCTGAATACGTTGCTTACCCTTACTTCTCTTACTCTACTTCTTCTCCGGGCTGGGGACAGCATTTCTGTATGTTTCTCAGAAAGAGGGTTTTGGCTTTTGTTTACAGCTTTTGTCTTGTTTTTGTCGGTGACTGGTTACCTTCAGAGTAATTTTTGCTTGTTTATCCTAGTGACCAAGATTTGGGTGTATTAACTGCTTGCTGCTGATTGGTTTGTTTTTTCAGGTGAAGGAAGAGAAGCTTTTTCTCTTATTTTTCCACCTGTGCTGAATGCTATTCCTGCTTCCTGCCTTCATGACTGGGTTCTCAGCTGCCAGAGGCAGCTCCTCGCTCCTGTCTCCCATAGGCCCAGTACTGAGAAAGTCCGCTTGCTCAGTGATGATCTTGTTAGTCTCTTTGCCAGAAGCCAGATGAGGCCTTCCACTGTGCCAGGCTATGTGTTAAATGCTGATGGTTGATTGTCCAGTCCAGTCTTAAAAAGCCCGAAGTGGGAACAGGCAGTCTTGGTAGGCTGGTGCTACAGATGAACTTCCACACCTGCCAGATATCATGGCAGCTCCTGCAGCTATGCCTGCCGCTTGCCACTCCACTGTAGTCTTCTCACCTAGCTGTTTCTTGGGGGTGGGGGAGACTGTCCCAACTTGATAGCCTTTGAAATCTGTTATGGGTCCTGGCCCGAAGAGTTGCCTTTAGTGAGTGGAATGCCAGGTGGCAGAATATAAAAATAACCTGCGTTCCTGCACTGTGGTGGTATTATGCATAACACTAGATTATTCCATGCTCTGACAATAATACCATTCAGGGAGAGTTTCAGAGTTTCCACCTTTTACATACATTGTTTCAGTCAGAATTAATCAGTCTTCCATCTGTGTTCTCATAGCAATTACAGTAATTTAAGAATTATAAATGCTAAAGGATGCTCTGTGAGGTTCGGAAAGGAGAGAATGAGATGATGTGTGCACTGCAGCGGTCCCGGTTTCATCCCTTCCTTTGCAGTTGTAATGAAAGTATCTGCACCATAGGCCCGTGCTGGGCACGGTTGTGTGTGGTTCCCAGGCGGAGTGGGGGAGTTCTTGGCTATTTGTGCAGCATTCTGGTGGCCTGACTCATGGGGCGTTTTGGAAGAGAAAGCAATCTTTTGTCCCGAGCTGCTTTTCCTTCATCACCAGTAGCACTGGAGAGCCATCCGTGTGCAAGAGTATGCCAAGTGGGGTGCTTGGCAGAAGTACCCCACGTGTGCACGGTTCAGGGAGGTAGGAAATGGCCCGCATCACCCTCACAGAATGCAGTTGGCATAAGACGGATTAACAGGAGAGAGCGAGCGTGTTTATGTACACATGCACGGGGGCCCCACCAGATAAGGGAGTTGAGGAGGGGAGAGCTGACTGAAGCCCACACAGTACAGAAAAGCACAGGACTTCTGGAAGGTGGTGGAACAAGGCGTATGAGGGTAGAGAATTGTTGAGTGTATAAAACTTGCCTTGTTGCACAGGTGATAAAAGCTGTCCTGGAGCAGCCCTCTTCCCGATACAGACTTTTACTGATACTTCCCTCCTCTACTGCCACAAATTCCTCTTTTACCAAGGACGGCTTCCCAAAGCAGCTCCAGGGTGTACATTCACTTGGGATGACCAGCTCAGAATATACCAAACAGATGTGTTTTAGGGTGGTGTGTTCAGGTCTCCTACAGTCATATTTTACAGAAGTGTGTCCGGAACACCAACCACAGCGCCGCTGTAAACTGCTTAAAGGTTACATGAAAATCAGGTTGCTTGAATTTGGAAAAGCTCCTGAGTGGTTTGTGCACCGCACGCACTCGGAGTATCTGATGTACTACACACACCCAGAGTGTCTCGTGTGCCCTGTGTCACCCTGCAGGATCTCTGGAGTTCATTATACCTACTTGTCACTTTCCTGAGGAGTTTCCATTTTCTTACCTTTTTAACCTCGTGGTTTATAAGTCACAGAAGAGAATTGTTTTGTTTGTTTGTTTTAACTACGGAAGAAGAATCTGCAGGCTAGTGGCTGAGTGGGTGTTGAGGAAGGGGTGTATGAAGGACAGGAAGGGATCATTGAAGAGAATAGGACTCATATAGAATGCAAACTAGATGCCAGTCTGAGATCTTCGTGTTGCAGTAACTTGAGTTGTATTTTACCTTTGTATGTTTTCCAATTTGCAAGTTTGTAATCATTTTGATTTATTTCTGGGCATTGTTATATTCTGCTAAGTCATTAAATGCCAAACATTGCTGCATTGGAAAAAAAAATAAATAGTGTGTTACGTATTTATTGGCTATTGATTCCTAGCTGCAGTTACCTTGGCAGGGCCTGCCAAATGATTCTGTGGGCTGGGCTTTCTCTACCTCTGTCATAGAGAATACTGTTTCCAGTTATAAATATAAGTATACATTTTAGAAATAACTGAATTATGCTCACCCTTCTCATAAACGTTTTGAGTTATTTAAGTTCCCCTCTTACGGACTGAATGAGATGCATGTGGAGCTTCTACAAAGTCCCTGTGCTGCTGGCAGTTGGACAGCAATTGGCTTTCTAGTTAAGTAATAGGAGCAAATTAGGTGATGGATGTGGGACCTCTGGCAATCGGTGAAGAGCTGTGCAGACATTATGTGTCTGTATATAGCATGTATATAAAGTACAAATTTCCTCATAGAAATTGTGGTCATATTTGGCAAAATGCGGATAATACAGCTTTAGTTTGGAATGATTTTCAGCTTGTGATAGTTCTGACCTTTTAGTGGGTTATTTTCAAAGAAGCCATCTCCAAATAGTTGTTCCAGTTGGTTAGCCTGGTCAATACAAAGTACACCAAGGCCGAAAATTTCACTAGCATTTTCTTCAATGTTTATGGGGTATGAGATTAAAATAGTAGAGGAATGAAATTGTGAGGAAAAAATGACCTCCTTGTCTTCAAGAAAGAAAAATTTCAAAGAAGTGGTTTTCAGGTCAGATGCAGCTTGAGTGTCTGGAGAATGCGAAAGTTCATCTCTACAAAGGTTTATTCAGTTGCCAAGTTCTGCATTTTAACATCCTAAAATATATTTTAAATTTATAAATAGTTACAGATATGGTAGAATAAGGTAGGTATGTGTGTGATTTATAAAATTTTCTTGCTTCTAAATAATGATAGTTATATTTTTATTACCTTAAAGATTTAATGAAAAAGATTTCTAGTCAATAGAAATAACTGAAAAAAGATAATCTTTATTTTTGGATCATGAAAGCAGCAAATTAAAGACATGAATATCAAGGGAAAATTCCCTAAATAGAGTTTTGTGATTGTATATACTTGCTAACCATGCGCTGAACATTGGAATGTATGATATAAATGTTATTTTACATAGTTATCACTGTATCCTTGTGCGGTAGTGTAATCATGTCTTATAAATGTGAAAAGGCTAAAAAAATATAAATGTTATCAGACATACCTTCGACTGTCAGCTTTTCTTGCTCTGTCATCCCTGATTCTCTATTACTTTCATCTATGAATTCATGCTGTGCTCATTATCATAAATAATATCTTTCAAATCCCCGCAATTCTTTTGAGTCTTCCTTTTACTCTATTCCAACCAGATGACCCCAGTGGTGTGACTTATCTACACTGAAAAGATGCACTGCAGAAGAGAATGAGAAAGATTTAAATCGCTATAAACACTGTGTGCTTCTGTCCACATTGCTATCATTTCTGAGACACCTCATTGATTTACGTGTGAGACTGGGAAGGGAGTGGGAGAGTGCAGGCTCCCCGATTCACTCTTCCAGTGCTGGCACCTGCTGGGGATAGGACCTGGCGGCTTAACCCATGAGGATGACAGGAACCCAATGATTTGAGTATTCATCTGCAGCCTCTCAGGGTCCACATTAGCAGGAACTTGGAATCAGGAATTAAAGTTGGGTTTTTTACTACAATGCGGGAGACAGGCATTTTATCCATGTGTTAACTACTAGGCCAAATGCCTGACTTGAAATTTTATTATTTCTATTCGATTTGTGACCAACTGTCACAAATTTCTGATTAAAAATTGCACGAAATTATTAGTTCCCACGATCTATATGTGGACTGGGAGCTTGGACTCAGCATCTCCCAAAACCTGAAATCAGGGCCATTCAGATGCTGCCTTTGGTGTCTGCCACTGCAACTTTCATAAATGGGGTGCTATTCCTACGCTCATTTTCTTCAAAGGGAGGATACTTCATGTCCCCTTTTGTTTGTGTCACCAGTTGCAGATCTGACTGTTGAATCTCATTTTTGTGTCTGCTTGGCTCTAAGGAAGACCATATCAAGTAGTGTAGGCACAGAGTTCTTAGTTACCTTTAGCTTATTTAAGCCAAAAAGAATTTGGTAACTATTAGGCAGTGCTCAGAATCTTTAGAAAGATTGGAAGAACTGGCTGTGAATGCTGTATGGCCAGAAAATAAAATCAATGCTGTTTTGCATTGTAAAATTATTCTAGTGAGATGCCTTCAAAATGTCAATGTGTGTACTTCTGCCACCACGCTTATGAAAATACCTGAGCACTATGCAACTAGCATTTGCCTCGTTGTCATACATGAAAAGTTAACAGTAGAGAACCTAGACTGTACACCTGCCTAGTAGTTCCAAGAAAAGTAGGGGCAGTGTAATTTGTAGTTTTCTAGTTTCTAAAATAGAGGAAGACAATGAACCCATAAGCCTATTAAAATAGAAGTAGAGTAGCCACTCTACAGTGCTCAGCAAAGATGCAGTTAATACTTTAAGGTTTGCAGTGAAAAGTGTCTCTCACCCATACATATGAAGTACAGTATTTTCTAAAAACAGGGATAATTTTTATAGGCTAAAACCAAAATGCTAACTGGTCATCTCAGTCAAGGGAGTAAGGCATGCATCTAAGGTGTTCACTCGGAATACTTCTCAACCATAGGAAGGATGAAATCCTGCCTTTTACAGCAAACTGGAGGTAATTGAGACCCTTAAGCCTAGGCAAATGTGCAAGACCAAAAAAGGCAAATATGCTATATCTGTGATTTGTGTTTTTCTAACACAGAGAATTCAAAGCCAACGTAATGTGCATGAGCAAAATCAACATCATGTGATTTGATTTTTGTTTATAGTCCTTGTCTATATTCCTGAGGAACTATGGTCTTTCAACTTACTGTTTCTTGAATAGTTTATTTAGTGGGGTTAAACTTGTGATAATAATGTAAACTGAAAGTATGTGTTGGCAAAAATTAAAAATAGGGAAGGAAAGAGGAGGGAGGCTGGGAGCAAGAGAGGGAGCAAAGCAGGGTGGGTAATATGACTGTTTTAAAAATTTTATTTATAAAATATATGAAACCTTTTCCCTTTACTTAAATAACTTTCTAAAAGGAAGATGCACAAAAAATCAAAGTAATATTTGAAAGTTACACCGAAAAAGTTAATGAGTAGAAGGTCAGCATTTTAAACAATGGATTAATAATAGTGCCACTAAGAAGTGGTTAGTAATAGTTTTGTTGCATGAGCAGAGAAACTGAGCCACAACTTAACCTAGCACAGAGTACATATTTTTTCCTGCTTACTTCTCGTGTTAATATTGGAATTTATAATTTTAAAATATTTATTTGCTTGAAAGTCAGAAAGAGAGAGACGCTATCCATTTGCTGGTTCACCGCTCATCTGATGGCCACAATAGCTAAGGTTGGGCCAGACTTGAGCCACAACCCAGGAGCTTTGTCTGGGTCTCCCAGGTTGGGGAAAGGGACCCAAACATTTTGTACATTTTCTGCTAATTTCTCTATACCAGCAGCAGAGAGCTGGCTCAAAAGATGAAAAGCTGTGGCAGGAAGTGGATTCTATATGGGATGCTGGCATCACACATGATGGCTTTACTCACTATGTCACAATGCAGGCTCCTAATTTATAATTTTGACATTTGTTTATAAGTGTAAGGCTAAATATATTTTTGACATGTATATGCAAGGTGCAACTATCACATGAGGATAATTGACCTTTTATTTCCATAAATATCATTTGTATGAATGAGAACCTCCAGACTGTTTCTTTCACTTTAATAACTTTTTTTGCTATAGTTGTCCTCATGTGTTATTAGAATATTAGAACCAATTTCTTCCTATCTTTGTTATGGTACCCATTATCTGGTTTTCAAATATTCTACTTTTTCCTCCACAGTCTACCAACCTGCTTTCATCTGTTCTTTGACTCTCTCTATATATCCCTGATTTCAAGTTGGTCTCTCCAAATCCTGTTTCCTAAATCCTTTCCTGAAATGTCACCAACTCTTTCCTTACCCAGGGTTCCAGAACTCCCATTGAAGACAAGAAACATTTCACATCTTCAACCCTTTAGCACCCAATTTACCAATCCAGTGAGTCATATGTAGCTTTTATTGTGTGCTACATGACCTCATTCCTGCAGACACTGGTGAGATTCACTCCATTTGGAGAGCTCATGTCACACTGTAGTCTCCACTCAGAGCTTCTACAACCACTGGTTCATCTTGAGTTTTTATCATCGTTTTTGTGAAAATGCTTCTCTTTCAGTAGAAACTGTCTTAGGTGATTCAGTAGTCCCTTGCACTTATACCAGTTATAACACTTTCAAGCGTGTAATTTCCTGATATTTGTCTTCTCTCACTGTCTCCTGCAGACTCCTCTATACACACTGTATTCTCAGTGTTTCAGGACCTAGTGCTTTATAAATCTACAATGCATATCTAAACCAAGCAGTAAAATAAGACTTTTGAAATTACTGATCCTTGCCTCCAGATCCTTCATGGTCAGCTGCTAATGGAGAGGTAATTTCCTGTACACTTTTTCTGGAAAACAGGGTAATTATCTTCACAGATTCATTGCAAAAAATATTTATTTACTTTATGTTTGAGAGAAGAGGGAAGAGAGACAAGACAGAGAGACACACAGAAAGAAACATAGAGATATCCTCAATCAGTTGGTTTATTCCACAATTGTCCACAACAGCCAAAGCCGAGCCAGGCGGCAGCCAGATTCAAAGTTAAACTGCATCCTCTATGTAGGAGGCAGGAACTAAGCAATCAACCCATTAGTTGCTCCTCCCTAGAGTTCATATTAGCAGGAAAGTGAAATCAGAAGCAGAGCTGAGACTGTGAGATGGGACGCAGATATCCCAGTGCCCTATTTGCATACCACCCTCTAGTCTCATAGATTTTAAGCACAACACTAGACTAATAGACACTCCTGCCCGCTGTGGTAATGTAGTAAATGCCTATGTAATGTGGGTGGTTGTAAAGATGGGGAGGAAGAAAGTTGAGAAATGAAGATTTTTGAGACAGAATTTCAGGCACTTTGAAGAATAATTAAATGTAGGGAGGCCTAAGAAATGAAGAGTTGCTCAGTGCATTAAGGCTATGCATGCACCAACTTAATAAAGTATTGTAATAAATTTACATACTTCAACCTTTCATCAGAACACTGATATATTCTTGCAAAGCCTTCATTAACAGATTTTTTTTGTACTGCTGAATTCCTTCCAAAGACGTCCACTTTGGATTAAAATCTCTGTGAAAGTAATTGAAGATCTTTGAAAATACCATTTAACTAGCATTTTCCTAATGTTGTACTTCCTCATCCTATATCTTTTTCATAAAATATTATCAAATTTTAGTGTTACTCTAATATTGTTTCATTTAATTGAAATAATGTAATTAAATAATGTTTTTGTGAGCATGTTGATGCCAAAATATGCCTAGTTTTAATTTTATCCAGTAATTTAAACATTCTATTTCTTCACTTTTTTATATTTCTTTTTTACACTTATGTAGTGAGGAAAGGTTGCATGTATATATATCACATTAAGTTTGTATTAATCCTTTTAATCTCCCTCTTTCCCTGAGTCTTTCTGCCTTTAGTTCTGTTTTTCCATTTTTATTTTTGGGGTGACATATATTCAATTTACTTTATAATATCAGCCTTAATCCTCCAATACATAAAGTATTAGACAAGTAGGAAATACTCCTCTAGCCTGCAAGAATATCAAACAGTAATGAAATCTCAATATGCCAGTTTCACTTATATTTGTTATATTTTTTACTCAATTGATTAGATATCAAAACTCATGGAAAACATAGAGTATTTGATTTGAGGAGGGCCTGTCTGATTTCACTAAGCATAATTGGCTCCAGTTGCAGGATTTCATTTTTTTATGGCTGTGCAGTATTCTATCATGTATGTATGTCACTTACTCTTTATCTGGTCATCAGTTGGTGGACATCTGGGTGGATTCTCTATCTTACCTCTTGTTTATTGAGCTGCTTTAAGGATGAGAGTACAGATGAAATGTCTCTATGTTGATTTTATTTTGTTTGGGTAAATTCCCAGGAGTGTGAGAACTGGGTGAGGTGGTAGATGAATATTCATGTTTGTTTATTTGCATTGTAGTATTCAGACTGTCTTTGATAATCATCATCCTAGTTAACATTCCCACCAACAGTATATTTACATACTTTTTTCTCCACATGCTCACTAACATTTATTATTTTTGAGAAGTATAGATTCCCATTCCGAAAGTCATGAGGTATGTGGTGAGAATGGCAGAGTGACAGATCAGGCTAAATCTCCATTTGCAGTGCAAGAATTGCACGTGGGTTCTTGTTTGAGTTCTGGCTGCTAACTTTCCAAACTTGCTCCTTGCTTGTGCTCTGGGAAAGTAGCAGAAGCTGGTTGGGCCCCGGCATTCTCATGGGAGGCTCAAAGGCGGATGCTGGCTTTAACCTACTCAGTTCTCATCATTGCAGCCATTTGGGGAGTGAAACAGTGGATGGAAGCTCTCTCTTTTTCTCCATAATTTTGCCTTTACAATAATAAACAAACAAATAAATAAATAAGTCTTTCAAAAATTCAAGAAAGGGAACTGAGAATATTGAATGAAAAGAATCACATGAATGTTTTTTGGCCTGAAAATGTAATAATTGACATTATTTCTTAAAAGTGGCATGAAATTATCTGCTATCTGTTTTATAAGGAATGCCATTAAGTTAGTGTATTATTATTTTTGAATGTGTTCTCCTCCTAAATTGTCTGTGTTTACTTTGGAATAAGTAAGATGATCATGTTTTCATTGCCTATGTTTCAGAAAAAGAAGGGCATATCCAGCCTTCCTCCTTAACCTAGGGAGCCTGCAGTCAAGTATTTCAAGTGTTCTCCCCTCTGAACTCCTCATATTATCCTGGAGGCTGCTTATAGATTTGCAGTATGGGAATCTTAAACCACTAAAATATGTCAGAAAACCTTGAAAAATATTCTCATCCAAATATATAGTGGAATTTCTATGCTCTTAAAATCATTTTCATTCAAGCTGATACCTTGCTGGCAAGCAGAGAAGCTATATAAATATCCTCCCTAATACCATTAATCTTAAAAAGTAAACTCAGTGAATAGCATGCTATCAGTGCTATGTGCTGACAGATACCAGAGCTGGCCTATTACTTAAATTGTTTCTAACAAGTTATGAGCCCAGGGCACTTTTCTTGACTCTCCTAGAGCATCTCAGGATATGTGACTTTATAACCTGCAGTCTAATAAATACAAAAACCACAAGAATGAACAAATATCCCTTTCAAGTATTATGACTGCTGAAGGGTTGATACAGGTTTCCAAATTACTGCAGTTTCACTCCCTTTACCTTAATCTGGAGCAATGAAGATCAATATTGAAGACAGAGATACCTAACACATTAAAACGTCTCAGAATGCTTCACCTGTCATCGCTGTCCTTGGCTTAATGCTTAGTCCATGCTTATCAACTCAGTTAACCCTTCAGAGCAACATCATGCTCACAAGAGCCTGAAGAGTTAGGGATGGAGCAGCGTATGGTGCAGACCCTCATGCTGAGCTCTGTGGGATGATGTGTCTTCATGGTGAGCTCTAGGAGATGATCTGAGGAGGAGGAGGCTCCTGACAAGGAGAAAGTTCCATGACATGTTGCCTGAAGACAATACAAAGTATATTCCTATTCATCACAGCTCACCTCTTGGCAGAATGTCTTTGAAATCAGTGGTATCTTTCTTATCAAAAATGTCACTTGGAAATTGTAACTTTCCATTTTTAATAATAAATACTTTAAGTATACTCATATTTGTTATAGGTGCAAGCTGAATGACTTAAGACTTTGCACAGAGATTATTTAAAATGAGAAAGGGAAAAACAGAAAATGTGATAGTTCTGAGAAAACCATATATAAGCCTTCATGTACTAGCTCAGGTTCTATTCTAAATGATACATATGAAACATCTATAACATTGACAATCCCGTGAGGATGGATATATATCATGTAGTATAGGGAAAAAAATGATGGTTGAGGAGACAAAAGCATGCTCAAATAGTCAACAAATTGCAAACTCAGGGTTGAATCAGTGAAGTCTGACTTTTGTGCTAATGCCTCATTTTTTTGAACTAGCATATCAAAATTTCCTTTTAAGTCAAATATGTGAAAACTAGAATATCTAATTGGCTTCCTTAATTATTATGCTCTAGAGAAAATATACAATATATTTTTTACATTCCTTTCCCACAAACTACATTTTGTTGCTGCATACTGTATTTCATCTAATGGACTTTAGTCTTTTAAAACTCATGAGGTGTTTGAAACTTATGGTGCCTCTCTTCTGGTTCAAATACAAAAGAAAAAAAGAAGCAAAGTGTATTGAAAGTCATTCAAATACACTCAGTTCACAGATTCCATACAAATTACTGGATTCAAAGTGGGAAGAAAGATACCACAACTGAATATCATAGGTTATTAAAATTAATGCTATACAAGTCTTCCTTGGCATTGAATATTTTTCTGTGTCTTTCATAAAATTACTAGCAATATTAGTAAATTGACTGTCTCATATTCCATTCATATCCTAGCACTCTCCAAAGAATCCCATCCGTGATATGGGCAGTAATTGTAGCAACACCTGCATGGCTCACTTCTAGATCTACTATGAGTTCCATGAAGATCACTGCCTTTGCACTCTGTTTTAAGCTGAGAATCTGTGTATTAACATAAATCTCAGCTTGGCCAGCTAGTCCTTCTTTTTATTATGATTTTATTATGATTTCTTAAATTTTTAAGACATTTTCAAAAATTTATGTATTTTATTAGTTTATGATACAGTTTCATAGGCTCTGGGATTTCCCTTCCCCCCCTACCTCAATAGCCCTCCCCCACACACACTTATTTCCCCTATATCATTACAATAGTATAGTCTTTCATAAACATTTGTAAGTCCATCATACTGACATGGTAGGCAGAGAGTCCAGCATCCTATTGTCAAGATCTGTTTAACAATTTCACTGGGAGTCCATTTTTAATTTGAAATTAGAGATGCATACTGCATTGTATCTTCACATCTCTATGTGATAGTCTCTACTACACAGTTACTATATATCTCCTTCAGTGAAAAGCCATAAAATAAAATCAGCAACAGAAAGAAAAGCCGAAAATTTACAACAATATGAAGTTAAATAACATGCTACTGAATGTTTTGTCTCGTCTTTTCTATGCCTGAGAAGAATGTTGTTGGGATTTTGATGGGGATCACGTTGCATCTGTGTATTACTTTTGTTGGATCTTGATGATGTTGATCCTCCAGATCCAGGAACATGGGAAGTTGGGGAAATAGCATTAGGTTCTAATAACTCATGTCCTCTTCTAATCAACGTGATTTAACAATTACGAAACTTGCAACAAGGAGGTCCTGCCTCTAGTTTGTTCACAGGCCACAGCAGTCGGAACTGCTAGTGAGAGACAGTGACGGAGAAGATGACATAACACCAAGAAAAAGATAAGGTGAAACGCATTCAAAACTCATGATGTATCTGAAAATAAGATCATAAATCATTCAACTAATGGCTTACATAGAATACCGACATATAAAATAAATGTGTTTGAACGCAACATATTTATATATGTTACAAACATTCATAGAATAAATAATTAACTGTTCACATATTTATTTTTAAGTATGGCACCTTCTCATAGTATAAAGTCCCGTGTAATTTGTATATTCAAGAGAAATGTGCATTTGGTTTAAAAACAATGTGTCATGGTAAAATGAAAATATCTTCGGGAGATGGTGATGATCAGGAAATAAAACTTGAGTCTTTAAAAAGAATGTGACAGTTCTAAGTCTAGCCCAAACTATACAATGGAAATATAAAAGTAGTAATCTGAAGATATGTCATATTTCAAAGATAACCTGTCTCAAACAGAGCATGATTTTAAAAAAATGTGTCTTTTCAACTTTCCGCTACTCATATTTCCAAATAGTTCTTCCTGGTTTCAGGAAAAAAGTATTCATCTCATTACAAGAACCTGCTAATTTACAAACCGGGATATCTGTATGACAAAAGTTATCAAAATATTTACCCAGCAAAGTCAATTTTCCCAACAGAGTGACATGTTATTGAGTGTCTTTGAGACATTCCTTTCTGAAGTACTTCTTTGATGGTATAAAGTATGTAATAGACATCTATGGTAGGTGTTGATGCTGTGTGAAACTGAATTCTTCGACGTAGTGAAATAATCCCAGCATTATAAAATTAAAAATATTAGGGTCTCAATTTCTAGCTCTTGTGATTTTTTTGATTTTCATAAATAGCAATTACAGAGAGATGTAAACTGTGGGAATTTTCAAATAATACATGTAATAATGCATAATATTATAAAAGCCATACTCTGGCACACTAACGGACTATAGAATGAATACCAGCCTCACTAATTACTAGGGAGCCCTGGGCAAGCCTTCTGGTACGGGAACCTCAGTGTCATTATCTGTAGAATGGTAACAATACTACTTTTAACATATTGTGAATTTTTTTGAAAATCAAGATGTATAAAATCACTTTTGAGAATTATAAAGCCTAAGACTAATATTCAGGTTATTGTATTTTGTAGATGCAGTTCATAGACAAGGGTGAAAAACCAACAATAATCACAAATTCAAGAATTATAAAATCAGGAGGGAATTGTTGGCAGGCAAAATTCTCTTTTATCTGCACCTGGAAATATAATGAATTAAAAATAATCAGCCTTGAAAAACACTGGAAAAAGGGTCACCTTAGTACTTAGTTGATTTAATATGCTCGTACAGGCTGGTACAGGTATGAAATCTTCCTCTGAGAACTCAAAGGACAAAAATTCTGTCATAGGAAGAACATAGCAATAAAAAAAAAAGAGCCAGAATTCCCATTTCCTGTCAGAAGTGTCAGTTGTGTGGAGGAAAATACCCTAAAATTGTTATTGTTCACATTATTTTGTTGTAAGTTCTTCTGGTCGGTGTTCAGCTGAAGGATGGGAGACATATATAAAACAATAATAATAACAGAAATGTGAAATCAAGAAACTACAGTGTTTGGTAACTAAATGAACTGAGTAACACCAAGGTTCAGTAAGATGAAGAGAAACTCCGAACGTTTAATCATTACAAGAAATAAAGCAAGCTAAATTTAGGATATGTTACGTTTGTTCCTACTTACACATATTTTATGTATGCACTTTCCATAGTGCAAATTTTTTTTTCATAATGAATTTTGGCATACCAAAACAAGGACATTTTAGAAATTTAAACTTGTTTTCGTAATTATTACTGGTAGTATGTGGATATTAAGGTCACGTGTTCCAAAAAGAGATTCCTGTTTTTACTTTGTGATTTGTACTTTGTATTTTTTATCTTATAATAATCAAGCATTTTAACTATCAGAACAGTTATATATAATGAGAACATAAAAGGCTATCACTTTTCTAAGTGGGTTTCTTCCTGAATCTACTGTTTTTGATCCCCATGTTTGTAAAGAAAGTGACTTCAATGTCTGCATTTTATTTCACTATATAGATGCAGTCAATGTTTTTCTAGTCAACATTTTCTATCTGCAAGGCACTTTTTGCCCTGTTAATTTAATAAAACGTGGACCAAAATATGTATTTATGTGGGTATCGAGTTCATTTTCTTAGGGTGCTAAGTTCTTAGGAATTAACTTATTTTTATATTATTTTCAGCCTATTGGTATTGATAAAGAAGATCATGTCTCTTACGCAAGTCAGTAGATACTATGAAGAACAGATATGGAGTCATATGATAGAAGACATGATTAAATTGTTGAGTTAGCTAGAACAGAAAGACCGGAAAGACATTATTTGTAGTAGGGCAATATCTGGTGGAAGAAAGAAGACATAAAGAATTTTAAAATGTTTCCCTTCGCATTAGAAAAAAAACCAGAATTATGGACATGCAATTGATAAGCAAATTTCTAATAAAGATGGAAAACCTGTGTAAAGTTTATGGTGGGTGTGCTGCCTGTGTTGCCAGCATCCTATGTGGGTGCTTGCGTGTGTCCTAGCTGCTCTACTTCCAAACCAATTTCCTGCTGATAGCCAGGGAAAAGCAGAAGATGGTCAGTGTTTGTGTTCCTGCCAATCACGTGGAAGATCCGAATGAAACTCCTGGCTCCAGACTTTGATCTGGCCCAGCTCTGTCCATTAGGATTGTCTAGAGAGTGAATTGGCTGAATGAAGATCTCTTTATTTCTCTCTTCCGCTCTCTGTAATTTTGACCATAATAGTAGCAGGAAACATATGACACACTAAAAGTAGTTTATCCACATGGATTTTAACCACTTGATTGTTTTCACATGCTGAGCAAAACTAGGGAAATCGACAAGGGTTGAGTAAGTCCCAGGGCACTGGAAAGAGAACGTCCTACTCTAATTCAGAACATGAAGGTCCAGAGAGGAATCGGTGTCCCCAGTGTCCTATTCAGAACTATGGCTGTCAGAGTGCAGCAGTACTGTGAGGGTGGAACTGCTGCCGAGCTTGTGGAACATTGAAATAGGACTAGGAAAATATAAAAGAGGAAAAAGTAAGATCTCTTTTTCTGCTTGTTTCTTTCACTAGTAAAATGCAAAAGGAGGCTGGTGCACAGTTAATACTGTCTGTAGATTTGAGCTATCATGAGCACAGATCAGAAGGGAAAGAATTGGAAAGGGATCCCTTATGTAGGTGTTACCTCCAACTGGAGTCATGGGGCAGAATAGATTACATACAACTCATTCCATGTTCATGTTTCCAGGAATATGTTTTTGGATACAGTAACTGCTAACTATACCCTAGGAAGAAAGTTCCAAGGAACATGTTTAGAAAAAAAAGCTTAAAAAGCTGCAGGAGATACTTTTCTCAGCATTGTTGATAACTCACAGTTCACCATAGTCAGCAGAAGTTACATCAGATGAGTTGGGATATTCCATGATCCAAGAGTGAGCATCTCTTGTATACAAGAAAAGAAATTTCCAGATAGATTGAACTGAAGTCTGTATGTTGTCACCAACAGGCCTGTCTGAAATTTCTGACAGTACATTGAAGCAGGTAAAAAAACGTGGAGTAGTTGGCCTTATTTGATCAATATTAACTGATGGTTTTTGACAAATGTGCCATGGTTGTGTAAGATGTTATTATTAAGGAATCTGACAAAGGAGATTCTATAAATTGTCATTCTATACGTTTGAGGTTATTTCATAGTAACAATCTATGTAAGCTCTGTGTCAGTCAAGGAAAAAATGGAATGAAAGTGTTGTATGAGAGAAACACAGGTAAGTCTTCTATTTACAAAACAATGAAACTTAAAACTGGATTTGGAAGATCTATATATATACACACATACATGTGTATATATAAGATTGATTTATTTATTATTGGAAAGTCAGATTTACGGAGAGAAGGAGAGGCAGAGATAAAGACCCTTCATCCACTAGTTCACTCTCCAAATGGCCACAATGGCAGGAGTTGCACCAATTTGGAGATTCTTCCAGGTCTCCCATGTAGGTGTGCAGGATCCTAAGTCTTTGAGCCATCCTTGATTGCTTTTCCAGGCCACAACCAGGGAGCTGAATTAAAGTGGAGCAGCTGGGATACAAACTGGCACCCATATGAGATCATGCACATACAAGGTTAGGATTTCAGCCTCTAGGCTACACACCAGGCCACACATATACATATGTCATATACATATTTATATCTCAACTATATGTGTGTCTATTTGTATATACATATACGTGTGTGTGTGTGTGTGTGTGTGTGTGTGTGTGTATATATCACAATAATATAGCAAAGTGCACAGACTCTGAGGTCAGGTTGCCTGGGTGCAGTTGTTGTCAGATGGTAGCCAAGTCCAAATTCTGTGTCTCATTTTCCTCATTGAAGTAATGCAGACTATATTAGTGCTTTTTTTTAATGGCTATTTAAAGCATACCATAGAGTCTGATGGTAAGAGAATAATCTGTATTACCAATAGTATTGCTTTTATTATTACCCAATCATATTTTTTCTTGATCCCTGAGTCTCTTGATATGATTAAAATACTGTTAAATTTGGCATTATTGTCAGAATTTGACAAACGGGGCAGCTGAGGATGGGAAACATTGCATTTATTGTATGATCACCACTTGCACATTGAAAGAGTTTCCATATTACTTTAAGTTTTGATGCTGTTGCCATGGTCATGACATCACTTTTACAGAAAACCCACGCTATTTTAAAATACAATGTAAAAAAGAACTCATTCCCCATAACATTACTATCTAATATCTGCTTGGACTTCCCATTACTTCCAGAGATTATCTGCAAATGCTTCCCAGCTCTCTGGCTGCTACTTGGGACTGCAAAAAACACCACATCACACTCCCTTGTTAGAGCCTTCAGCAAACAAAAAAAAGCAACTTTGAGATAAAGGCTCTTTCAGTATTAAGAGGGAGAAGCTCTCCTCTCCACTATTCAATTAATACAGTGTGTGGATCAGAACACACTAAAGACCAATACCCCACTTCTCTTAGTTGTTGGATTCTAGCAGCTAGGGAAGATGTGTGGAGGGTTTTTGAGATTCAGTAATCCTGTCAGGTAATGTCAATCACACATCGCTGGCTAGCAGGAAAACTCAGAGCAGTGCAGATGGTGTGCTGTTCATCAGCTAGCAATGCTATTACTACTAAGTGAAGAACTGAGCATAGAGTGTGTTGACGCAATACTGTTTATAGTCCCTGGGAGTGTGGGAAGATCCCCAACCCTTCCTTCCACTCATCAGCCAAATGGTCTATTTATTATCCTTCATCTGGTCCCCTCACCCACCCCTGTTGCCAAGCATTTATCACTGTCACTTATAAATCTTTGATCATCCTCACAAAAAGCAATGTATTGATAGTCTTCGCTTTATGATGTGTGCTTTGTTACTTGTTGACTGTGAGATGTGGGCAGTTGCCTAGTAACCCAGGTATCAGTTCGCTCTCAGAGAAAGAGAAACTTGCTAATCAACCACTCTTTGGTACAGTATTACAAATAAGGTGGCAACTTCTTTACAGAAATTTCAGGTATTGGAATACTTTGAAATAGGACCCTTACCTTTTGAGTTAACAAAGAAATAAAATAGGAAATAAGGATATAATTAACTTCCCAGTGAGTGAGGTTTTAGTTTCAGCTCCCAGAGGCTATGATGCTGGAAGAGAGGGAAAAAACGATATTTAATGTGCTTAAGTCCCTATGCCTGAATCCATCACGCTAATGGATGCAGTCGGATCGCTTACACCCTGTGACTTCAGCTCCTCTTGGCCACTGCAGGAATCAATCAAGAACTACAAAGCACAATTTTGTGCTTATTGAATGTTTAGTATAGAATTGATATTTCAATTTCAAGTACTGGCCATCTGAGTTGTTTCCTGTGACCATGAACTGTCCTCGTAGGAACGTTTTGTACTTGCCTCTGATTTGCACTTTACACCTAGTGTCTGAATTAGTTTCTTGTTACAAATACATGCCGCAAACACTGCAGATACTAAAAATAAAAGGAATTATAAATTATTGGTAGTATGCACACATGCTCAACACAATCTTATGTTAATGCATTTAAATAAAAATGATAAATATACATATGACCACATATTATATATGATAATTATAAAATATATAATATTAAAATGGTAGAAAGGGGTGGTTTTGTTTTCTTAATTTACATTACAAAAAATCATAACATAGATGAATGCAACTCATTTTTAAATTGATTTTATAGCCTGTAATTTTTTTTATTAATTATTTTGCATTATGTGACAGTTTCATAGGCTCTGGGAATCCCCCCACCCCACCCCACGCCCCTCCCCCCTGGTGGATTCCTCCACCTCGATGCAGTATTACAGTCCAAATTCAATCAAGATTCTTTCTTTGCAAACATATACCAAGCATACAGTCCAGCTACTTATTGTCCAGATGGGTTGAACAGTTTCTTGGGGAGACTATTTCTGGTCTGAAGTTAGAGCTGGTAGAATATCATCCCAGTCAATTAAGAGTCCCAATATAACATCAACAACAATTTGCAACATTATGGAATTGACATGGTTTTGATTAACCAGTATGTTAAAAAAAGAAAAAATGCAAGTTCTTAACCACATCCTTTGATTAGCTCATTGACATTTCAATTTTAGTTTATATTACAGGACCAGCTGCTATATACCTTAAAATGTATAGCCTATAATTTTTACATTAATGTATTATTTCTTATTTCTGCACATGTAAGTGGTGTCTATAAGGTTTCCATAGAAAAGCATGTAATCTGAAAAAAAATTACATTTTTATCTGACTCCATTGATTTTTTTTGTCAGTTGGTCTGGTATGAACTGTAGTATGTTAAATAGAACTGGTGGCAGTGAACATTCTTTCTTTGTTCCAGATACTGGAAGAAAAGCTTTCAGTTTTTCATCACTGACTATAATGCTAGCTCTGGGCTTTCCCAAGATGGAATTTATGCCAAGGTAAGTTCTTTCTGTTCTTAATTTGTTGAGACCATTAATTAAGAAGGAGTGTTGTATAGTGTCTGAAGATTTTTCTCTATCAGTTAAAGATCAAGTGACTCCCATCCTTAATTCTGTTAATGTGTTACATCTTATTGACCAATGCACACCTGTTGAACCATGCCTGCCTACTAGGGTAAGTCCTGCTTGGACATACTTGGTCATGGGATATAATACTTCTCACGTGCTTTTCAGTTTTGTTTGCTAATATGTTAAAGATTTTTTTTTTTTACTCTGTGTTCTTCAGAAACATTAGCCTCGAGTTTTCATTTCTTGTGTTTCCTGGCTTTAGGATCATGGTGATGGTAGTCTTATAAAAAGTTCAGAAGTGTTTCCTTTTCCATTTTTTTGGTAGAGATTAAGAAGGATTGGTGCTGGTTTTTTTTTTTTTTTTTTTGTCAATGAAATCAAATTCATGTGCTTTTTGATTTCTCAGTATCTTTTTATCTTATTATTTTTAGACATGTAGCTTAACTTTTGATACATTATTGGTTTCTAAGATTTTAAATGTTGATGCTAAATAGCCTAGTTTGCTAGGATGTAATTGTTCTTCATGTCCATCGTATTTTTTTTCAAAATTTCAGTGACATTGATCATATGGTCTTTCTTCCATTTCTGATTTTACATGCTTCCATCATGTGTATTTTTTTACTAATTAATCTGGATAAGAATTGTTAATTTTTGTCTTTTCAATACATAAAATAATAGAATTGCTGATTTTTTCTGTTTAAAATTTCATGTTATTTATTTCTGTTTTAATATGTATTGTTTTCCTCCTTATGACTTGGGCTTAGTTCTTTTTATTTTTTCTGAGTTGAAACATCAGGTAGTGAGTGATTTTTATTGCTATAGGTTTCATTATTGGAGATGACTTCCAGGCCTCTGTGCGTGGCATGATTTTCTGATTCTTTATGCTGGTTATCTATATATTTATCATTTGTTTTGTTTTTATAAGAATATATAATTTATTAGAAATAGTGAGAGGGAGTAAGAAAGGAGGAAAAGAGATGTAAGGAGGAAGAGATAGAGACAGAGAGTTCATTGCCCAAATGACTGTAAAAGCTGGAGCTGGGTCAAAGGCACAAGCCAGGAACTCCATACAAGTTTCCCATGTGGCTGTTAGGGTTCCAGGCTCTTGGGTAGTATTCCATTGTCCCCTGTGTGTATCAGCAGGAAGCTGGATTCAAAGCAGAGCATCTGGGTCTTGAGGTGACATTCTGATAGGGTATACACTGTTACTGACAGAGGCTTAATCCACTGCACCACAACCTGGACAAATGTATAGTAATTGAAGTGATTGACTTCTTCACTTTTTCTGGTCTTTAAATATGGTAGAGTTGCTGATGCCTTCATAAATGTATAATATTTGGCTTCATTTTGTGTATGTCTTATTTTATATTTAGATTGTGTAATTTGCATAATAAATGCATAGATAAGTGACATAAAAAAGAGTGGTCATATAAAATGTTGTGGAAGAACCTCTGCAACTAGTCTAAAGATGATTGTTGATGATCTCTTAGGGAATTTTTAAGCCATTATTTCTGTTTACATGAAAGACTGTTGAGCATCTTGCTAGCTATATTGAAAAAGATACACTCCTTTCAACTTTGCACTTATGTTTAATAGAACATTAGTATATGGAAGAAGAGGATGAACAATATGAAAGACCTGTGGCCTCATGACTGAAAAATATACATATTAAATTAAAGAATCACCAGAGGTTGTTGTCAAATCACCATGAAGGGAGTTGGAATTGATAGGAGAGACTTTGATGAACACACAGTCTAAGAATTCACTAATTACACAGCGGTGGATTTTGACCCAGAGTATAATGGTATTTCTACTAGTAAATCATCTACATGTTGGCAGCAGATGTGTTTTACAGCTTTATTTATTTGTGCATTTACCCATTGTGCAAATGAACTGCAAACATAAGGTCACTGGATTCCGTGTACCCCCTGTGACTCCTAGTGGCTATAAAATTCTACCATCTGCGTCTTAAATAATCTACTCTGTATAATTATGAGAGTTTAATCCAGCCCTTAAATACAACTCTGAGATTATTTTCGAAAATAATTATAGTACCATATATCTAATCAGAGTAATCAGACACCAGCAAACCCTTGCCGACAATCTGAATCTTCTGTTTATAAAATAAGTGCCAAATGACATTTATATGATTAATTTATTTAGTGATTCAATAAGATCATTAAACCTAAGGTATACATTTGAAAATTTAGAGATTTCAAAATAGAACCAGTTCTACTTAATGATATGATCCCATAATTATTTCCAGTTTACTAAAAAACTCTATTTATGTCAGGTCTTATAAAATCATTGGAGGTGATATTTCAATGTACTTCATTTTTCATCATTAAAACATAAAAAACAGTGTAACATCCTACACAGTAGCAAGTTTAGAAAGTTGCCTTTATGGGGCCTTCCTTTCTTCATACAACTTCTACTTTTTAGTTTCTTCTGTCCTGTATCCAACATTTTCTTCCAGTAGCAGCCTATTTCAATTTCCTCAACTTACTTTGAAAGAACATACCTACCTTTAATTAACACAAATAATTTTCTTCTTAAGATATTGGTGTTTGCACTACCCATAAGTTAACAACTTAGAAATTCATTATTCTCAATGAAGACTGCTGTCAAAATTACAGACTTACATATTCAGCTGTGTATTTGATATTCTACTTAGAAATCATACATATAAGTATAGTGCTCTGAAATCCAGACTTACACTTTCCTTCATTATTCATGAAATGTGTGATAGATATGTAGATAAATTGTAGACCAACAAATACATAGATACAGAGAGAGAGAGGAGGGGGAGGGAGGAGCTGCATCTTACTAATGGGTAGGGAAACTGTACATTCCAGAAATAATAGTTGCATGTGTTATATCCTACTACAAACTGTCATCTAGTCCAAATGTTCTAAATTCCATTTCCAAGTTTGTTTGTTTTGTTTTGTTTTTTTCAAATCAAGGCCATTTATTTCTATGCCTCCTTCCACTGCCTCCCTCCATGTTTTAGGCATTATTATTTTAAATGGCCGCTAAGCCTTCTGACTCCTATTCCACCTGAGACCTACTACAGGGTTTTTGCTAAGCTCTACGTTTAGACAATGAATTCTTTTCCTTAAATGTTTCCCATTTACTAAACTGGATGATGAATGCATAGGAAGGATGGCCAGAGAAGTGATTCAGTGAAAGGAGCAGCAAACACATTTAGGCCCTTGAAAAGCATAGCTTTCATCCAAACAGGGAGGAAATTACTCAATTAATCACTTCTTGAAGTACAGAAAGTAGAACCAGTGCAATCAGATAGTGTCATGTTTTAAGAGACATCAGAAATCTGTATGCCATCTCCTGCTGTAAGCCAGTGAGGATGCTCAGATCTGCAGCAACCTTGTCAATGAAGTCCCTCAGAGGTCGTGCCTACTCCCACCAGTGCCACCCACAGGCTCCTTGCAAGCCCACACCCCTTTGTCTCCACGGGCATGCTCTGGGTAGCTCGTGGGCTTTGCCTGTATCATTGGTGACCCAGATCACTCCCTACCCATACCAGAGCTCAGGGGCCCTGCTTCCACCCTGCACACTAGCCAAAGACCCAGGCCAAATGGCTGGGTCCTTGCTGGGCCCCTTTCAGGCTTATGAGCCCAGCTCACACCATGCACGCAGGCCGAGGACCCAGGTCAGGTCCTAAAGTTCTATTTCAGTGCAAAATGTCTTCATATGTTTTTTAGAAATGTCATGGATTTTCTTATAAATTTCTTTTCAAGTTGTTATTTCTCATATTTTCTCATATATAGTATTAGATATGATTATTATATATATGCTATATGTACATTATTTTATATACATCATATGTGATATACACATTATTTTAATATACATTATATATTACATACATTACATATATTTACATGCTTATATCATTTAATATTATGTTATAGTCATTATATATAAGACATCATAGATATTTTCTCTTATCTATTATTTTCTCATATCTCACATATGCTATTCTCATAGTTATTTTCTCATAGATATTTCTCATATCTCATAGATATTTTTCCTTTCAAAATGTTTTCATGCTTTTGCAAATGTGAGGTTTATTTCTATATTATTGCCCTTAAAAACCTTTATTATTGATACTTCAACGAAAACTGTTTTCTACATTATCTTACACCCTCTCATTGTTTATGACATTCTTTCAGTTTCCTGTCCATTTGCACTTTACCTATTTTAACAATAACTTTCTACTCTTTTCATATATTTTCATATATTTTTTACCCATATTGTTTTCAGATATGATTTTGCAATGCTTTGTAATTTATTTAATATAATTGTTATACATGAGAATTTTAACTGTCAACAGAAGTAAAAAATATTATATTCGTATCTGTCAAAGCAATTTTTTTATCTTACTTCTTGCAGTAGTGTTGTTAGAAGTGAACCAGTGGTGTATTTTCATAAAAATTTAGGCGAAGTACAGCTGTAATGCCAGGACCTAGTCCCCATTGCAAAAGATGCTATGTGATAAAAAAGCCAGAAACTGATTAGTGGATGAGCTTGTTTAGTGGATGTGAGTCAAAAAGGTTCTTCAAACATGATGGAATTAAGACTAGAGACAGAGAGGAGTGGTAAGTGAGGTATCAAGGTTGAAGGAAGTGTGGCATTTTTCAGAATGGGTGGGCGCCTCTTGGAGACAAAGTCTGAAAGAGAAGGCCTGGTTTACCTTTAGATATTTCTTTTTGTTTTTAAAATTTTTTTTATTAATATTAGAAAGGCAGATTTACAGAGAGAAAGACAGAAAAATCTTCCATCTGCTGATTCACTCCCCAAATGGTTGTAATGACTGGAGCTGAGCCAGGAGCTTAGGTTTCTTCGTCCCCTCCTCCCTCTTCTGGACAAAGTATTTGCTAAGTGTGAATTGGCCAAAATTCCTCCCAAGGATTTACCATCTAATGTTATCAGACTGAGAACCTCCTGCACTGTAGGCAGAAGTATTTCTCCCAGGATGTGTTCCTTGTGAGAATGTTTTATAGTGGAATAAACTTTTGCCCAAAGAGATTCGCCTAGCCGACTTTCCTTTGGAAGAAGTCTGGGACTACTTGCAAAGCTATTAGCATTAGGACAGGACTTTATGGTGTGAAATATTGTGCTGTTTGTAAGGTGTACTTGCAAGGCCTTTTACATTCCTTATTTGAGAAGTTTTTGTTTCTTTCGTTTGGGTCTCTTGTGCACATATGTGCCAATATCAAACTTCTTACCTTGAAGTTCCAACTGTGCAAACACTCGCATGTCAGTTCTTGGAACTGGTCGGAATACAAGGATTTTACCAAGACCACGCTGCCTCCCCTTACCCTATCCTACCTGCCATGTTAGTCATTGTGCTATGTTTAGAATGTTCCTGCCACCCAGGTGCTCAAACAATGAGTAACTTGGGAAAGAAATTTCTGCTTAATAGGGATAAAGGAGTTCAATGTCTAAGGGTCAGGTCTGCTTGAACCCGCTGTTCACCACTCCTAAAACTGATATCAGAAAAGGCCTCAATTTCTGTTTCCTTTGTGTTTCTGAGTCCATAGTTTGGTAGGTAAGTGGTTTTAGATGGGCTTATTTCCTATACAAGCACACCTTACAAACAACACAGTTTTTCACACCACAAAGTCCTGTCTCAATAAGCGTCTAATCTGGACTGATACTTGTGCTATATTCCTCACAGTACTCACTGCTGTACTTTGCAATATTAGTCATTAAATAAATGCTGAATATAATCAGTTCATTAACAAATTCAAGATACATGGAGACAATTGATTTGAATGAGTGATTTGATTCCAAAAATGGAAGCAAAAAGATCTTGCCTGGTCGATGTAAGGCAACCTGATGGGGCCTTTTTCATATTAGAAAATATGGAACTAGTCTTTATGAGGAACATGTTGTAAATATTTTTTAAATGTTATTGTTTTGAAATTATGTTACAACTTTTGAATCAGTGATTTAATACGAGCTGTGAAAAAATATACATATTTAGAAGACAGAGCTGCTGGCTTTTGCAAATCTGTTTTAGCACTTTCAGATTTAGTATTTTTTGCTCCTCAATTTTATACAAAATAAGTGTAATTTTTCTAGCTCTCTGTATCCAAATCTAAGCAGGTTATTTACTTGTAAATATTCCCCATAATGGCATGGCTTCAAGAATTTTAAAACCCTCTGTAATTTGTTGAATAAAGTTGGCAAACTCAGCAACTTGAAAGCATAGTACCTTAAAGGTAAAGTACAACAGATTTGAAAAAAGCTTCGTAAATATGGCTTCTCAAATTTACCATAAAGTCAATAATGAAAGAGATGAGATGCTAATCATCTCAGTGAGATTGTATTTTATAAGGTCTATCAAAGTTTGGAAGTTTTGAAATCTTAGAGTATTAGAGTACACATCAAAATGAATCAGATTAAGAAAATTCTGCAAAATGGACTTTAAAATTGTCCTTTCCAGGGGAATGATGGAGATTCCTTCCTTCCCACAGAATGCATTGATGTGAGTACACCAGAAATACCTGGAGATATTGGTTAAATATGAAAATATTGTTTGTATTTGTGAAGCGGGTTTGGTTTCCTGCTCAGGATGGGTCTGTGAAATATGAGGAACCTTCCAAAAGTCATGAAATGCTTCTAAAAAAGTATATATAGATTTCAAAGTATTTTTGTGTGATAATACATTAATCTTTTTTTTTTCTTTAATGAGAGAGAGTTCTCATTCACTTTTCATTCCCCAAATGCTAACAGTGGCTTGGTTGAAGCAAACTCAATCCGGGTCTTCCACATGAGTGTCAGGGCCCTATTATTTGAATCCTTATCTGCTGCCTTCTAGGTTCTTGATGACAATGAAGCTGTGGTCAGGAGCCAGGCCTGGATACTGAACCAAGGTTCTCTAACACAGCACGGTGGAATCTTAATCAGCATCTTAACTGCTAGCTTTAATGCCAGCACCTAAAGTTATATTTAAATTCCATTTTTCCACAAATTTTTGAAGTGGAATATGTATATGTGTGTTTATCTATGTAGATATATCAAATGTGCATACACATACATGAACATACTTATATATTTGTGTAAAGACTAAACAAAAATTACTGCATTAAGGACATAATTATCTATAATTTTATGTGTTAGTAGCATGTGTATATGGTGTAGTTGCCTCTATGCTTGCTATATAAAATATGATCGTTGCTTTCAAGATATGTGAAGCATAATGGAAAGCAAGAAGTATGTACTAATTACAGAATAGGCCACTATAGCTGCCATTAAAATATATTTATAAGGTTACTTTTATCTTCAAATATTTTGTGTCATTTCATTATAGAATCATCAGAGAAGTTATCCAAAACTAAGTTACATTTTCAAGTACCCAAAAACATAAGGTAAAGAAGGAAATGCTCCAGACAGATGACGTTGAAGTGGAATACAGCAGATGTTTCAAATAGTTCAGTTTTACTAGGAGTGAATGGTGATTTGAAGGACTAGCATGAGATGCACTAGTTGGCTGATATTTACCTGCAAAAATTGAGTATGTGATGGAGAAATTGAACAGTATAATCATGTACAGTAGGCACTTGTTAGCCATTGAATTTTTTGCATCCTTTTTGGGACGATGCAAAATGGGAGTTTGTACTTTAAAAAAATCACCATTTTCAGTCAGTATGTAAGGCTTCAAGGAAGGAAAATGGGAGCTTTTACTCGAAAAGAAGACACGGAGTTGTCCAGATCTGAACTGACCAAATTGGACAGTGAATGTGCAGATATAAGGAAAAAGCAGGCTGTTAGATTGTGAAAAATCACATGGTTAGCATTGATATTGCAAGCTAGTGAGCACGATGTACTTCTGATCCTCATATTGTTTCTAATAGACTCGCACATTGTGCTCAGCATTGATTAGTGAAAAAGAAATCATTGCCAACACTAAAAACTGAGGGATGTATCATTTTAAAGGAAACCTATTGCCTTATGCTTCTTGGGGCCAAGATCGACATACCACATCTATGAACTTTCATCTAAAAATTTTTATTTGACTGAATTTGGAACTGCAGGTTCTCACCTTATTTTATTATTTAAAAAAATCATTTCTTATTTTCATCTTATTCAACTTCTTATTTTCATCTAATCGAAAGGCATGGCAACAGAGTGATAGCAATGGTTTCATTCACAAATTTATTTCTTGGTGTCCACAACAGCCAGGGAGAGCCCAGGCCCAGTCCTGAAGCACAAAAGTCAGTGTGACAGGGCCCCAAACATTGCAGTTCTGTTGACTGTCTATGAAGATACGTTAGCAGGAAGCCAAGATTGGAATGGGTTTTCAGTATGCACTGTGGGCATGCCATGTACCTCCTTGAGTACCCTACAAGTTCTCAATTTAGATAGATCATAAAATATTTTGCCTGAGTGTTTCTCAACTAGAGCTGCATAAAATAATTTTCTTGGACTATTTAAAATTCAGGCAGGTTTTGTAGATAACTGAGGATGCGAGTCAGGTTCCTATAATTTTAAAACTTGCCATGAATCCCTCTGTTAGGAAGGTAGAAGGCACATGCATCTGCCTATTCCTTGTGATGTGCAGCCTAAGCCTCTAGTTATCACATACAAAACAAAATACGAAAAAGCTTCTGAGAAGTAGAAAGAAGGAGGCACAGTAGTTACAGACCCTGAGATCCAAGCCATATAGGGAAGAAGCTCCGTTTGTTCTTGTTATTTTGTACTATCTCAGATTGTATGTTGAAAATGGCAATAACTTAGAAATACCAACAGACATGCACAACAAATGTTCTGTTAAAAATTCTCTAGCCTAAGGACAAAGAAAAGTGTAACCTTTCTAATACTAAATGAATGTTCAGACAATAGCCATTCTACTTTATCAATGTAGTGTAATATGAGTGTGGTGACATCAGTACATACTCTCTTAAAACACATGGGAGCCTACATATCTTCTCTTGGTAAGATGATTAAGAAGGCATCCAGAATCACTGTTGTTATTTATCAATGTTGTTATGGTGTCAGGGAAGTCCAAACAGATCTGGAACTTTATCTAGAATAGTAACAAATCTCCCTCTATTAACACAGGATCTGCGGAGCATTATAGTAGGTAACCTGGAGTTCAACTTTGGTAGTAATGGGATGGCCATTACCTTCTCCTTTCTTAGACTGCTGTCTTTATACTAAAGCATCAATCATTAAAGGAAAACTGTTAATTATATTTCATCAAAGCTAAATTTTCCCTTTGTAGATAATTACATAAAGAGGATGAAAAAGCAATCTACATTGTGGGATGAATTTACTAGTGACCTATGAGACCCAATACTAACATCTGGGACACATAAAAAAAAAAATTTCAAGACTCAGCAACAAAAAAAGCAAATACTCACTTCAGAAAATGAGCAAAATAATGAAAATATATTTTGCCAAAGTGGCAGCAAATAATCACATGGAAAGATGTTTCATTTTAGTCGCTAGGGATTATAAAATAAAATCCAAGTGACATATCACTCTAAAAGTAGCAAGCAGTTTTTAAAAACAAAAACAGACAACAGCAAACTGTAACAATTCCAACTGCCTGTAAGGATGTCAGTCAACTGGATCTTTGATATATTGCTAGTGAAAATATAAACTGTTTCAGCCCCTCCAGGAATTTTTCAGTACTTTCTTTAAGAATTAAACATGAAAATATTATTTGACCCAGAAATTACATACATGAACACTTCTTTCAAGTAAATTAAAACTCATAGTTCTGGGCCCGGCGTGGTAGGTTAGTGCCTAAAGTCCTCCCGTGCATGCACTGGCATCCCATGTGGGTGCCGGGTCATATCTCAGTGGCCATGCTTCTAATCCAGCTCCCTGCCTGTGGCCTGGAAAAAGCAGTTGAAGATGGCCCAGAGCCTTGGGATGCTGTACCCGCATTGGATATCCAGAAGAGGCTCCTGGTTCCTGGCTTTGGATCAGCTGAGCTCCGGCCTTTGAAGGCACTTAGGGAGTGAAATCAATGGGCAGAAGATCTTCCTCTTTGTCTCTCCTCCTCTCTCTATATCTGACTTTCCAATAAAAATAAATAAACCCTAAAAAAACTTACAGTTGCCAAAATTTCTATATACTTAGGCATATCCATCAATTCTACTTATGAAGCTCAAGCTGATACAATACAAATGTTCAACAGTGGGTGAAAGATTAATCAAGTTGTGTCTTTGCATATTATGGAATATAGTCTCTCTCTATATATATGCTACTGATTGATACAGAAATTATTAACTTTGATGAATCTACAGATAATCCTATAGGGGAAGGCAATTCTACAGTGTATAAAACTGAAGAAATGAAGAACAGATTCATGCTTTCTGTGAAGTGAAGAGAGGGTGGTAAACATATAAGCATAGTGCATATGATTCTATCAAGGACATGAGAAATATTCTCATGTGATAAATTTTGCCTGTGTTTTAGCTGTGTGGGTGTCAGCATCCTAGGGTGTTATTGGTCCACAGTTTGAAATATAATATTTTCTTTTGAAAAGGTAAAGTTTCTATGGGAATATGCTGTATTATTCTGTACATGCGCATACTTCTCACAATAAAAATGATTAGACATAATAAAACCTCCCTATAGAACTCCAATCAGAAGCCAAGGCAAAAAAATCAAAAAACAAAAACCAAAAAGCCCTACAAATTTGGCTTGCTCTCTCAGAATTCCAATTCTGTCCTCATCAGTGAGCAAACAGGGAGACAGTGCTGCCAGTCGCTATTGGTTATCAAACTGGAACTGATACTTAGAATAAAACTTTCAACACAGAAAGTGACCATATTCCACTTCCTCTAAAATAAATCTGGTCTTTGAATGCATTAAAATTTTAAAAGATGTATTTATTTGATAGTAGGAGTTGCAGGGAGAGAGATAGAAGCCTTGGAGTTGTTAGTTTACACCCTCCTACCCCAGATGGCTCCAGCAACCATGGCTGGTCTAACCGAAGCCAGGAACTTCTTTTAGGTCTGCTACATGGGTAGCAGGAGTCAAAGTACTTGTTTTGACATTCACTGCTTTCCAGACACAGTAAAAAGGAGGTGGATCAAAGGGGCACAGCCAGAACATGAACTGGCACCTTCATGGCATACTGGTTTTTGCAAGCAGTCGGTTAACATGCCACACGAAAAACAATGGCTCATAAAAATTTCAACTCTGATAAAAATCACTTGGTGTGTGTGTGTGTGTGTGTGTGTGTGAGAGAGAGAGAGAGAGAGAGAGAGAGAAAGATTTTTGAAGCAGACTACAAATGTTTGGAGAAAATGAATAGCTCTGAAGAATACTCCAGTTCTCCCATAAAACAGGTTAAAGTAACAAAACATTAATGTAATAAAAGAGAACACAGAGCATACAGTTTAAAGAAAACCTTTAGGCTTAGTAACCAGTGAATACATGTAAATGTTTTAATAGTGCATCATTTTTGAGGATTGTGACAAATATTATTAATCAGCATAAAGGAAAAATGCATGTGTGAATAAATATTTATAAAGCTTTAAAAGTTATGTAGAATTCATGATCATGTATGATATCTTGAGTAGTCATTCAAAATTTACATATGAAGTTAGAGCAAACTACTGACTTAATACTTGGACTAATTGTCTACAGACCTTTAATTAAGGAATGACAGATAATGTGTAAGTTGTTTGAGAATGATTTGGGGAATGACTAACTGTGAAATCAAACTTTGTGGAGTCAAAACTTTGAACTTTCCAAAACTTCACATTCTTCATCTTTCAATTAGAATATTAGGATCAATAGTGGTTTTCTCATGCAATTACTGTGATGATAGAATGAGGTAATTAATAAATATTGAGCACAATTCCCAGAATCTAATAAGCACAAGTGAACATTAGCATCCCTACCAACATTTATATCATTTGCATTGTTATCTTACATTATTTTTTGGCTTGTACAAGAAAGTTATATTTTAGACCTCTATAATTGCTTTTATTTTATCCTAGACGTGGATGAGGAATCGGAAGATAGTCTGGGAACATAGCCACTGAAATCCTAGCTTACTAGTTGGTCAGCAGCAGCTTACAGGAATAGCATCTGGAACAAGAACAGAGTGGGGCTTGCTTATGTAACAGGTAAAACTGAGGATCAGGTACAACATATCTAGACATATCCAAGAACTAGGGACATGTTTGACCTTACAACGAAGCCTCCACCTGGGCTGTCATTTGTCAGGTGAGGCTTGAGTGCGTGGCTCAGCTGTTCACTCTAGTTTCCTGCTAATGTGCAGCCTGAGAGGCGGCAAAAGATGATTCCAATGGTTGAGTTCCTGCTATCCTTGCAGAACTGGATTGGGTTTCTGACTCCTGACTTCAGCCTGGTCTGAACTCAGTTGTCTGCATACATTTCAGAAGAAAACCGACAAACGGCACATCTCTGCGCGAGTGGGCAGATCTTTTTCTTATGTTCATCTCTGTCTCCCTGTTTTTCAAATACATAGTATAAATACATTCATTTTTTTTTAAATAGGCACTTTACATTTTCATTTTATTCAGTTCCCACAGTCCCTCTGTCATAAGTAGCACCATCTTTAGGTGAAATATCTGAAGATGAGAAACATTTCCTTGGCCTCACTGTGTTAGTAACTGATGGAGGTCTGCATTTGAATCCAAGTCTCTCTAATTCAAAGTTTACTCTGTGCCACCCTTGGTTATTCAGCAGGCAGAGTATGTGCTTATATGTGATTATAACCTGAACTTTGGGAGCATTTGAACGTTGATTTTTTTTTTAACCTGGATAGTTCTAACAAAATGTGTTTTCTGTTCATTGAGAACTTCGATAGTAAATCAAACCAAAAAAAAAAAAATGACAAGATAGGCTCAAATATCTGCTTCCGTAGCATTCCATATGTATGACTAATATAGTATTTTTGTCACTGTGTGGCTACTACTATTTTTACAGCTTTGGACTGGTCTACAAGTTCTACTAGGAGAGGAATTTTGATTTATTAACTTCCTATCTCTCAGACACAACTTAATTCCTTTTACAAAAAAATGCAAAACAACTGTTATTTGCTGAATAGGTACACAAAGTCACCACGTTACTATATTTATCTAGCAAAATCAGGTTTATGGAGTTCCTCTGTGAACTCCAGAGTAGTCATTAAAAAGGCATCCCCATACTGCGCTGGCTGTTTTTGCAGATTTATTGGGATACCACCTACCTTGTTCATTTATTAACATTTTTGTATTTAATTACTATCACATTAAATTAGCAGAGTGGAAAAGCAACAAAAGACACCACTTGAATTGCAACATTGCAAGTAATTACTGTGTAAGTTTTTTCTTAGATAAAATTATGTCAACATCTGTATTAGGTGCTACTTGTTTAATGATGACAGGCTTGGTAACAGTCACTGCGTGTTGGGTAAAGCTGTGCATAGGCATGTTCTCTAACAGTGCAAGTCGAAGGCAACAACTCATTTCTGTAGAATGGCTGGAAAAGAGAGCATTTTTATTATTTCACAAATGTTTGTTCAGTGCTTATGAGGTTCTAATATCTATTTGAGTAGCCAAAGATTTTATTTACTATTTATTGAATACTTACCATGTTCAAACACCATGCTTGTTTTCTTAGAGCTCATGTGCATTATAATGAAGGGAAATGGATCTTTACAGGGAGAATTACTGAAATTGACAGTCCAGAGTGGGATTTGAAGCACTGGAAGAGTTAAAGCCATCCTACATAATTCTGTCAAATCATATAAACCATTAAACCATGATGAATTGCATCCTCATATGTGTGTGGGGCGGGGGGAGGGGGTGTGTGCATGCTCTCCAACATTTGGCCGTAAGCTCTCTGGGCACAGCTCATCTGCATGTTTGTCTTTGTTGCTCTAACTCTGGGACCATATTTGGCAAATAAGTCTTTATTCAAATGCAGTAGTGCTTTGGAAATTAGAGGGAAGCAATCATCTTTGCAGTAAAGTGTGTTTGGGATATTGATTTGGAGTAGTAAAGTAATACATCCAAAATCAAAATGCTTTCTGCATGAACGTAGAGAAGAGAAAATGATCTCTTATTTCTGATTCCCAGATATGCCCTCTGTCATTCCCATGTGTATTAACCTAGTGAGCAGTAGTGAACACAAATGCTTCTAAACACATGGAAAGTCATGTTGAATTCTCATGAGCCTAAATGATGTCATCATTAACACATGCTATTATGGGTATGGCTACAGCTTTCCTAATCCTATCATACTCCGTGCAGCCCAGTCCATCTGACCTAAATGGATCTGTCAGACTCTTGAATGGCTTGGCTTTGGTCAATGAGGGAAATAGCTGACAGTGAGGACTATCCTTGAGGAACCATCTTATTCAAAAATTATATGTGCTTCAACACTAAAATCAACATCATCACAACATACAACTTGTTAAAAGTAAGGCATCATTTCCAGTCCAGTTAATTTTTTCTGAATATCAATAGGATAACTGCTACAGCAGGATTTTTGGCCAATTAACATACATTTCTTCTGTTGGAATTCACACCATTTTTCTTAATTAATCCTGACCTTTCATCCTGCATTTTATAAGCTTCTTAAGAAGTTAGAAATAAATAATTCAGTCCACACACTTTCTGAAAAAGACAAGCTGTTTTACTCTTTCCTCAGAGAATAAATTAGATGGCTACTCAGATTAAACTCAAGAAAAATTGGATAAACAAATGCAAAAATCATAGATCTTCTGCAGGAAGCACATAGAGGGAGGATTTCCGCTCCTGAAGGAAGATGAACATTTTCCAGGGACTTTGGGAAGAGGCAGCAGGATGGGAGTTCTATTTTTATAAGAAAGAAACCCAGATTTTAGAATTTGTAAATGTTGAAGATAATAGACAGTGTTTGCAAGTTACATTGTGCCTTTGGGTTCTTTCAAAATTCTCTTTGCCACCCTTTACCTAGGAATTACAGAGGACAAGTGTCAATACATCCTTTGCTTTTTTAAAAAAATAAGGATTTTATTTTTATCGGAAAGTCACATATACAGAGAGAAGGAGAGAGAGAGGAAAATCTTCTATCCATTGATTCACTCCCCAAGTGACTCCAATGGCCCGAGTTGCGCTGATCCAAAGCCTAGAGCCTCTTCTGTGTCTCTCTTGCTAGTGCAGGGTCCCAAGGCATGGGCCGTCCTCAACTGCTTTCCTAGGCCACAGCAGGGTGGTGCATGGGAAGCGGGATGCCAGGATTAGAACTGGCGCCCATATGGGATCCTGGAGCATGCAGGATGAGGACTTTAGCCACTAGGCTATCATGCTGGGCCCAATCCTTTGCATTTTTTATTGTAGTCCTAAAATGACAGCCTTCCCCAATATGATTATACTGTTCTTTAACAATCTTTTCCAGCATCTTTTTGCTTTTAGATTAGTGTGTAAGATTCAAATTTGTCTTTGTATCATTCTAGTGATTGTAACTACTCAGTTTCCTATTGCCCTGAGGGATTCTTTCACATTTTGCTTTTTGTAACCTTATACCATAGCATCTTCCTCTCCACACTAATACATAAACACCTGCCACTTTCTATATTGCCTTACCCAAAGCGATTCCTTCTGGAAGGAATACTTTCCACAATGTACTGATCTTGCAAACATCTCTCATGCTATTCATTTTGTTAAGTCCAACTCCTTAACAAAATCACCTATAATTTCTTCAGCCAAAAGAACTCCCTTGTGGGGCAGCATTTGTCACATCGGTGAAGGTGCAGCCTTGTTTGGGACCATCCAGATTCCAACTTGGTTCCACTTCCAGATTCAGCTTCCTACTGCTGTGTAGGCAAGGAGGCAGCCTGTGTTTCTGCACCTTTCAAATAAACTTAAAATAAATACATACATAAATAAAAACTTTAAAAAAGCGTACCTTTGTGCATTATGCTTCTCAGTGACATTTGATCTGTGCTCTTACTTCATGCTTAGGCATATAAAATATACATAATATTTACTTAATGATTTGAAAGACCTTTTGAAGATCCGATTATGTTTCTCTCTAGTCAATTGCTTGTCATATTAATTGAGTTTAGTAAAAGTTTTTTCAGTGACTTATGAAATCTACTGCGCTTGCTAGAAAAGAAAAAGGAATTTTATTTATGTAAGAGATAGTATTTCAACACTTTATATAAACATTTTTCAGTAAATAAGAGAGAAAATGGAAAATGTGTATACCAGTTGCAGAGAAAAATAATAATATTTGGTCCTATATTAAATTTTTACTGTGGCTACATATTCTTCCCTTACTGTTTTGTTTCAGTAAATTTGTAATCAGAAGATTACAGAGTCACTTTAAATGACCACAAAATTCTTGTGGTGGAATTCATGTCTTTGAGGTTCTATGACTGTTGTGCCCAATAAAAATGCTAAAAGAGTTTTTTGGAGTCTGTAAGCTATTATAAGTTTTGTGACTTTGTTTGAACCTCATCTGTTTATGCTAGCAATGTAATTTGAGAATGTTTTGTATTTTTATGTAGCATCTTATAAGACTTATGAAATTATTCTTATTTTCTTTTTCTGATTTGTCTTGTACTTATCTTGGCTTACATCAACTTACATTTCATTGCACTTACAACGGAAATAATCCAATCATAAATCCTGCTTCCGTTTTTCAGATCCTATCACAGTGCCTTTTGGAATGACATTTATTTCCTATTTCCTCAAAAATTTATGATAGGAAATTGACATAAATAATCTTTCATTTAACTTTTACCTAATAAGATAGCAAATCACAGCTGTGATCTGGAAGTTGTTTAGCAATCTGAGCTCCATTTGATTTCTAGTCTTGTGTGTACATGTAGATTGATGAGATGAGCTCTGCTTAATCTCTCCACAAGTCTTAACATTAAGTGTTCTGCTCTCTAAAAATCCACCTCTTCCCTTACAGCATTGCAAATTAATTGTAGAGGTTACTTGGCAATCTCTGAATCAAAGAAAGTGGCATATGCCAGAGATATGAGTCAAAGTGCTCGAGTAATTAAAAGGCATTGGCCTAACTCCTCCTGTTCTTTTGAATACAACTCACATGTATCATACAATGCCCACAAATGTACAGATTGTTTTAGGTTGTGCTTTGTCTGGCTGGAGTGCTTGACGGAACATTTCATGGATAAGAAATCATTATTTTCCCTTTTGCGTGTGGTATCCCAAACTTTACTGTTTTCAAATCTGCTCTCTCCCAGGTACCATGTTGGTTGCCATTTGAAAGAAATGAGATCTGTTGCATTGGTTCATGCAACATCCATGTGCCTGTTCAACCATTAGATTTCTGTTACCTTGAGGACTTTAGAACAGAGATTCTCAGTTGGAACATGTTTCCGGTTCGTGAGGGATTTGGAATATATGGTACCACTGCAATAATCGGGATGTTCCTGCACTTAGAACATTTTCAATGCAAAGTAGTCATTAGTCAGCAAAATGAAGAATTTTTTTTTACGTTATGTAATACTTCTAAATGTCTCAATGACAACTCTTATAGATTGAAAACTTTTAATAACTATATGGGTCCCAATCCTACCTCATTTTACACACACATTCAAGGGGGTTTTGTCCTGATTTTTGTGTCTGATACATTTTTATGGCCTGCAACATTTGTGCAAGTGAAGGGAAGAGTGTGCTTAATTTGTATTTTTGAAAATTTATGCTATGGATTATTTTCCAGTTTGGATATTATATTTAGACTAGTGCATTTGTGAAATTCCAGTTATTAGTATCATGACTGATGACTGGCATATATATACACATATGTATTTATATATATCATGTATATGTGTGTATGCATATATATGTATATGCATACACACACAATAATCACATAAAGCATATGATTTATTTTCTGGTAGTCATATCCAAGTATTTAAACACAGCTGTTGGATGTTTAGTTGTAAATACATTTTGACTGTTCCTCTTTAGGTTGTTGTTTGAATTTTAGGTTGATTTTTATTAGAATTTATGTGTACTGGTAATCGGTTCATATTTTATGATTTTTATCCTAAAGTGATAGAAGTATTTTTAATTCTAGTGAATTTCGTTACAGAGAGCATTGGGTTTCATGAGGTTGTGAGACACTGCTTTCAAGGACTTTTCACATCTTCTTTCATGTTCATATGGCTCAGTGTAAGACTCAAACCTAAAAAAAAGACTTATTGTTTGTCTGGCTGTTGTTATTTTCTAAGGATTTATGCCTTTATTTGAAAGGCAGAATTACAGAGTGGGGAGACAGCCAGAGAGAAAGAGAGATAGAAACATTTGCTGGGTTCACTCCCCAAATGGCCATATGGGTTGGGGCTGGGCCAGACCAACACCAGAAACCAGGAGCTTCTTCCAAGGCTCCCACATGGATGCAGGGCCCCAAGCAGGTGGGCTGTGGGCTGTGCTCCACTGGTTTCCTGGACAATTATCAGAAAGTTGGATGGAAGGTGTAGCAGCCAGGACTCGATCCAGTAGCCATAGCAAATGTCGCAGTGGTACAAGCAGTGGCTTGCTATGCCACAACACTGGCTTCACCTCATTTTCTTTGAAGATAGTCTGTTATTTGTAATTGAACTGAATAAAATTTAGAGTCCATGGGCGCATTAACATGGCTCAGAGATCCCAAACTTTGTTCAATATAATTTTGGACTAACACCTAATTGCTTTCCTGTCATCAAGTGGAAATACATACTTTAACCTGCCTTGGTCAAGCTAAACTATACTTCAGGTGCCCCATGGCACTTCACCTATTCCAGATATGTGTGTGTACATGTCCGGGTGTTACTTAAACAAAATTGGCTTCTAGTGTTACAAAACAAACTGAGTGAACTACTAATATGTAAAAATCAGGAGAGGGGTCTGAGCTGCGGCACATAGGATTAGCCAGCTCTCTGGACACACTCAGCACGGTTTCTGTTCAAGTTTCCTGCTCTCGTGTCTAGGAAGGCAGCAGAATATGGCCCATACACTCAGACTGCTACTACCCACAGCGGAGACCAGGCTGGAACTCCTGGCTGCTGGGTCAGCCTGATGTAGCACTGACTGCTATAGTTACTTGTTGTTCGAACCAGCTGATAGATGATTTCTCTCTCTTTCATCCTCTCTTCCTATTGCTCTGTCTTTCAAAAAAAATAAGTGAATCTTCTTAAAAAAATAATAGGCTCACATATTAGTGGACTGCACACAGCCATCAGATGTGTGTACAATTTTAAAAGCCATGTCATGGGTTACTTTAAGGTCATAAAGTAATTATTAGATAATAGCAACATGATTTGATACAACGAGGAAAACCGAAACACAATCATAGGGTCTACAGCCATGGTCATAGTCCCATTGTTATGTATATCTCTTTGTGTTTGAGTATATAAGCATCATATTTTCTTAGTCTCCTTCTGTCCATCTTAGAAACTGAAATGGTGCAGCCTAGTGGACAGGTACACTGTTGGTGCCCTGCTCAGTTCCCTCCCAATCAGATTTTTTTTTCCTGTGTATTTTTTCTTTCTATAAATCTTTTCTAATTCTTTCCAGGTTCTGTGTACTATTGTTTCCAACAGCTAGAAAAAGATTAGCTTTGGGAGAGTGAAACATGTTTGTGCTCATAAATAGGAAGAAAGAGTTAGCTGAAAACTTGGAGCTGTGTTTCCCTTCGAGCTGCCTAGCCAGTGGCTGAAGGCAGGAGGAACATGAAAGCTGAGCGCCCTCATCTCGGGTCACTCAGTGTAGCATGACAGGCGCCCTAGACTTTCTGTGCAGACAAGACTAAAGCTGTGTGGTGTTCTTGTTTGGGGGCTGTATCAACCTCGCTTGCCCTCCTCTCCTTTCAAAACCTGGGATGGAGTCTTACTATTTTATTTTGTATACAAAACATCACCTCAGAGTGTGACTCTGGGAAAACTCAAATGAACTCTAACTACCCTTCTTAGGGTAAGCAAAAATATAGTGGATAAAAATGAAATTTTCAAAGCAGTATTTCCATGTTTCAACACAGGATTCTAACATTTTCCCCTGCCAAAAACTTGATGAAAGAACCAATGCACTAGAAAGTATTATGAAAACAAGCTATCCACATCTGTTCCATACCACCAAAGCAACGATTTGTGTTTGTGTGTTTGTGTGTGGTGTGCGTGTGTGACACTAACAGTTTTGTGATCAGTTCTGTTGGACCCTCTGTAAACAATGAGGAATGATGTGGCATTAAGGTTTCTTCTTGCTTTGCCTTCTCTTGTTTCTTATTTTTAAAAATGTATTTATTTTTACTGTGAAGTCAGATATACAAAGAGGAGGAGAGTCAGAGAGGAAGATCTTCCATTGTTGATTTACTCCCTAAAAGGCTGCAGTGGGCAGAGCTGAGCCAATCTGAAGCCAGGAGCCCAGAGCCTCTTCCGGGTATCCCACGCAGGTGCAGGGTCCCAAGGCTTTGGGCCGTCCTCGACTGCTTTCCTAGGCCATAAGCAGGGAGCTGGATCGGAAGCGGGGCTACCGGGATTAGAACTGGTGCTCATATGGAATCCCACCGCATGCCAGGAGAGGACTTTAGCCACTAGGCTATCACACCAGGCCCATTTTGGCTTTTCTTTTAATAAGCACTTTTTTCTCATATTTGTTCTGGAAACATTAACATAGCAACAGCACCAGAACTCTTAAATAGGCAATTATACCATCTTGTCCGTTCACTACATAGCCAATATTGTCTTTTTATCATATTCGTGCCATAAGTTTGCTTCATTACAAGGTTCAATCAATATCAAGGTTTGAATCTACTTGATTGGCAAAATTGTGAAACAAAACATTCAGTTCTCCAACAGATTCAAATTTAAATAGGCTGAAAAGACATGTTAGTTCTAAAACTAACATTTGCAACTATTTTGTTAATTTCATTGTTATCATGGTCAACCAGCATGTGTTTAATTTTTCAAAAACAAACAATTAAAATACAAAGCATTCAGTATATATCCTGTTTTTTGTGACACTAATTGATTTTTTTCAATCCACTGCATAAGTTGCACATTTTAGAAAGGTAATTTCAGTATAAAATTTTGGTTCAATAAATTTCCCTTCCTCTAGCTTGTCTACATCAAAAAAAAAAAAAGTAAAAAACTAAATAGTGTAGTCAGGATTAGAAATGTTTTCCTGTCACTCCTGAAGGCAATTGAATTAGCCCAAAATACCCATTTTCAATTATTTCAGAATCCAGTTTTGTCATAGATATATGTGAGAGCAACTTTCAATTATTCACATTCTTATGTAAAAACATCTTCATATTCATCTATGGAAAATTTATGTGTACAGTGATTTTGAAGTTATTGGTCATACAAACATACACTGAAAATATGAAGTTAGGACAGTCTATACATTAAGTTGTGCCATGCATTTAGATATTCAAACTAAAATTTACCAGATTTGAGGCATATGTTTATTATAAAACTAGTAAATTCTGTTCTTACCTGTATTATTTTTTAGCTGTGTGAAAATTTTGAATGCACTGTATGCAACTGTATTAAAAAAAAAACTAGGAAAGACAATATAGGCTGTATTAACTGTAAGAAGTATTTTGGATGTATTATCTATGATGAAGTATTAGATGTTTGAATGGATAAATATAGTTACTCTAATAGGATATAACCCAAGGTCTATCTGTAATAAAATATCAGGTAGTGCATAGTAAGTAGGTATAATTTGATGATTGTTAAACTGTGTGAAAAGTAATCTTTACATTTTATTAGCTTTAAACTTGCAAATATATTCAGAAATTATTGTAAGAACCATATAGCATTATTTACAACCAGAATAAAAATGAATTCACAACTAAAATGCAAGTATTTAAATCATAACTCCTGGTCTCCAGGGTGAGGTGTAGTGCTGGGCAAAGGAAAAACAAACTATAGGGCAGTGGTGCTGCAATACGCGGGATGCACTGAGAGCTGGCCTGGGAGTCAGCCATTCAGAGTTGGAATTGCAGAGGCTTTTAAAAGGGTGGCAGAAAGCATCGACGTGAAGATTTCAGGGGAGAACTTTCCCAAGACACAACAGCAGAAAATTAGAGAGGAACGTGTGTGTGTGTGTGTGTGCACGCTGGGAAGAAAGTCAGTGGAACACAAAAATGTATGAAGGATCTATTAGATAGTTATAAGAGAAAGTAGGAGGCAACTGTGTGGGTATCATTAGCCAGATCTTATTATAATCTATACTATTGTAACAACATGGGGAAAATCAGTCAGGGGGAATCTGGAGGGGGAGAATCCCAGACTCTATGGAATTGTACCATAAAATTTAAAAATTCAAAATAAATATTTAAAAAAAGCAATAGGGAGACTAGAGAATATTTTGAAGTCCTTAAGCAAGAGAGCTTACAAGGAGCGTAGACTCTAAACAGTCCCTTCTTCAGTAAGGGAGAAAAATGGCAAGTGTGACATGCGGTGGGGAATTAGAACACTTCGAATCAGCCATGAGATGATCTCATGAGTGCTAGTGGAGTGGTAGTAGTAATAGACGAGACGGAGAGTTAGGTAAGAAAAGGTGGGAGGACAAGTTGATGACTAGAATGGTGGGGATGGAAAGATACTGAGGTTTTCCATGCAAACAGACACAGGCTGAGGCTTAGCTTACTATACCACAACACCAACCCTGATCACATTTTTAAATACAAGTATTTTAAACCAAATGTCATTTTAGCATTTTGCGTGTTACTAGTATGGTTTCCTGTAAATGTACTTGTTATGTTTAAATAGGCCTTGGTAACAGAATGCAGGTTGCATTTGTATCCTGTGTGAATACTTCTAACTATGATTTCATATAAACTCTTTAACTTCTCAGAAACCACATGACTTTATCTGCTGATATCAGATAATACCAGCACATTTTTTGGAAATATTTTGAAGATTTGAAAAATTAATGTTTCTAAATGTTTAGATAAGAAAAGATTGGCACTAGCTAGTTAGCTATATTTCTACCCATCTATTCATTTATATATACCAGAATAATTGTCCCTAAGATGTTCACAACTGATTCCTCACACCTGGGTATGCTACCTTCCATGAAAAAGGAATTTTACAAATGTGATTGAAGTTTACGTCACTGAAATGGAAAGATCATTCTTGGATTTTCTGATTAGTCTCAGTGTAGTCACATAAGTCCTCAAAAGCACGGGGAATGTTCCTGTTGCAGCGAAGAGACAGATGCAGAGATAAAAGAAACATCACAGGGACCAGAGTTGTGGTGAAGTGGATTAAACCATGATCTTTGATGCCAGCATCCCACATGTGTGCCAGTCCAATTCCGGCTGTTCCACTTCCAGTCCAACTCCCTCCTGATGCACCTGGAAACACAATGAAGTTCAGTCCAGACGTTTGTGTCCCTGGAGCTATGTGGGAGACCAAGACGAAGTTCCTGGATTCTGAGTGGCCCAGCCCTGGTCATTGAATTAACTTGAGGAATGAAGCTGTATATGGAGGACTCGTTCTTTCTCCCTCTCTCCCTCTGACTCTGCCTTTAATCTTAAGGAGATTAATTAATCTTAAAAAGATATCAGAGAGAGGAAACTTTGTTGTCCTTGTAGAAAGGGGAAGGAGGCCTTAATCCCAAGAATCCGGATGGCTTCTGGAAACTGGATAAAACACTTGAGTTGAAGTCCTCAGAGAGAGTCACAGCTCTGCAAATACTCCGGTTTCCGCCCTGCTGTACAGACGTGTAAAGTAATAAATTGGTCAGTGTCTTAAGCCACTAAACTTATCACAGCAGATTGTTTTAGTAATAAAAAAGTTTATACTTATGATACGCTTTACTTATGTAAGTTATAGTTTTACACAGGCAAAAGTAAATAGCAAATTTTGAGCATAAGAAGTTATTTGGGTGTGATAGGATAAGAGACAAGAAACCACAGCTACATCAACCCTGGGATGAACTGTATGCATTCTTTGTATCTCAAGTGCTGTCTAGCCACACGTTGGTGAAAATCTGACTTTTAAGCCTTTGTAATTTGTGTTTTATGGTTATTTTCACAAGAGTGTAAAAAGACTTCTTGAGATGCTCTATATGATTCTTTGAGTTAGAAACAGTAACCTTGGTGTATGAATTCACACATAGAAAGTTTATGATAAAGCACAGTATGAAAATTCTTCACCTGTTTTTTTAACTGTTCCACACACAAACAATTTATGTTTAAGTTCCATTCCCCGTGAACTTTAAAAATACCTTCGTATGAATAGGAAGCAGCAACTGCCGTTCTTACTTGAGTAAAGGGCTGGTGAGGGGATGTGGCAGTGGTGGGTGGGGCTTAGAATGAGGTAAAAGAATGTCCAGAAGGAAATTGAGAGCTGCTCATTTGCTCCTTGCCCACTCGGTCACACCTGCCCTGTGTCTGTTGTACGTCTCCCCTTGTCACCTCTAGTCTCCGTACGGTGTCAGTCAGCCTAGCCGATTCTTTATATCTGAAAAGAGCACCGTGGAGCCAATACACACACCACCAAGTGATGGCGTACAAAGCGCTAAAAATAATTGTTGAACAAATGAATGTATAGGTTTCGCATATTTTAATTTAAAAGAGAGATCCATGAACCTAACCACTCCCCCAAAGAACAGATTTTGTTGTTAATTTTCTGAAATCACACTTCTTTTATTTGTAAGGAATCATTTTCTTCTTAGAAGGAAAAAACATAGCCAGGTTGATAATTTTTGTGATTTTAGAAATTTATTTGAAAGTGCAAAATGTTTGTGGCAGAAAAAAAGTACTGCTTTTAGGGTCTGAGACTCTAGAAAACATTGGGCATCATCTATTTCTTTTTCTCCATTAACGATCCCCATTGCTTTTCAAAAACAGCATCTTACAATCTTGATTGAAACACTGCTCAGGAGCTCTTTGAAGTCACATTAGGGTTGGGTTTCTAGTAGAACCATTATCTGCTTTATCACATCGTGGAAAATACTAATAATGGCATGTTCATAGTTTCCTGCAAGCCCATATTCTGCAATTCTTGCTTTTTTTGTTGTTTCTTGGTGACAAGTGACACTAATGCTAGTACTACATCCATTTATGAGCAAAAATATATCATTTTCTTGAAACTGATCAATGTTTGAAAAAAAGAACAATCACATTTAATAATCAACTTTCTCATAAAATTGAACTCTCCCTCCTAAATACTGCTGATAGCCTACTTTGATTCTGTCTAAAGAAAGAGGAATTTAGAAATTTGCTCTTCTATGAAATTTAGTTTGAGAATCTTAACCTTGCTTAGTAACATTATGGATTGTGATTACAGAGAAAATTATAATTTCCTGGAAAATATGACTAATGTAGAAGATAAGTTTGGTGCAAAACATCTTAAACCCCATGTGTAATTTTTTTACTCTATATTGTTAGTGAACTTTTTAAAAACCTCACAAATTTCAAATTTACATAGTCTAAGAATCAATTTGCCTGTTATTCATTATTTTTATCGTTTTTTATTATTATTCTACTTCACACTCATTTCTCTTTGTTTTTGTCATTAAGAAAAATGTTTGAGATGTGGTTCCATCCATGTATCCATCCCTGAATACCTGCACTGTATTTATATAGATGACCATTATCCTGAATTTAGTGTGTACTACTCCTGTGATGGTATTATGCAGTTTGTCCATAATCAATGAATAGAAATGTAATGAGTGTTCTCCCCATGAAATATAGAATTACTTGATGAAATTCATTCTGGAGCATACATCTTTTATTTTATTACATAATTGAAATTTACCCATGTTGAGAGATGCTTGTACAGTTCAATCATTTTCTGTTTATGTTGTAAAGCATGTAAGTTGGTACACATACCTGACTATCCATTCTTCTGGAATAAACTGTTTAGGTTTTTTTTTTTAATATTGCAATGATGTTGTTTTGCAAAATGTTCCCTTGTTTACATGTGTGAGAATTCAAAGCAGAGTGTTTATTCAAATGGAACTATGGAATAATGGGATATGCCCATCTTTAAATTGACAAGATGTCTGTAATTACTTTCCAGAGGAAGTGTGCGAATTTACACAATGACCAGCACTGCTTGAGAACTTTGATCCCTCCACAATCACATAGATTTGCTAAATTTAAATAGTTTTGAATAACATTTTATATAAAATTAAGAACTGACAGAAAGTTGACCAACTGCAGCTCAAGTCCCATTCTTGTATTTTTATAAACAGTAAACTCAGTACTGTCACTAAGATGATCAGCTACTCATCTACATTTTTGGATTTTGTTAGTGATAAAATTTAAGAAGTGAACAGAACTTTGCTGTGAATTCAGAGCTCAGCTGGAGTTTCCATTTATAGTAATCATATTTATTTGAGTGACTAATAAGGAGAAAAATACATCTATAAAAGAAAGAAGCCACTTTTAGGGATTTTACTTCAAATTTTTACTTGTGTTACTCTTCCCTCTATTCTTAGCACCTCATTAGGCAAAGAGATTTTTTAATAACAACTCAGGATTGTTATTAAAATAGATTTGACTTTATTTTTTAAAAAATGAGTGCCTGAATGTTAAATATTATTTTAATAATATATTTAAGATAATTGTCATTTTCCTGGAGCCAATCACATAAAAATATCTTACTTTTTATTTTGTAATTCATTTTATATAACATTGAACAATAGATGTCACTGTTTTGCCAATAAAAATAATGATGAAATTACTTTATTTGATTGATTTTTATATAAACAATTTTTTTTTGGCCTGAACAGATGAGTTACAAACCTCTGGATCTCATATGATGGTGGCATATTCTAAATATTAATGACTACCAGTGTTTTCTCTGAGTATCTAATTAATATACTCAATCCATTCCCTCCTAACTCATTTTAAAGAAACTAACTTAAAATTGCTAATTTTTTCCTTTATGTTAATGTTTTGACGATTAGATGTCATTTCAAGGAGAGTTAAAGTGAGATTATTTGAGAACGATGGGCCTCAGACAGTGTAAGTGCATTTTAGAGTGTAATTAATTACAGGTTTAAGTCCATGCAATGTCCAGTAGGCTGGCTTCATTGACAGAGAATCTATAAAAAATGCAAATCAGGAGTAGGAAAGCCAAGAAAAAAGAGGTTTTGCAAGTAATGTAATTGAGGTCTGCTCTCAGGAATGGTCAAGTATCAGATTGTATTCTGGAAGTCACGACTGAAGTCAAAGCCATATTCAAATGTATACCAGGATTGACAAAACAGATCAGAATTTGCCCCAAAGCTGAGATCAAGTTGTTAAGCTGTTGGAAGTAGGAAGATGACTTGAGAGAAACAAAGGTAATGCTTTATTCGGACGTTGTTCAATGGTCGTTCATTTTTAAACACTGGAGTGTGTGGTGGAGGAATGTGAGGATAAGGAACAACATTATTGTTAAGGAACATGTTTTTAAATCCTCCATTGATTATAAAATCAATGCTAAAGCCTTATCTGTGTGCTTGATGCAAAGAAAAATAATGAATTCATAAAGCTTATGGAATGAGCAGCAGCCAAACCCTGAATCTAACAAGATGTATATCCTTATTGTGTTTGTGGAGTCATTGAGATATATGAAGAACTTTAAACTTATTACACTGACTGCTTCAGATTCTTCAACCCATTTCAATCTGAAGTCCTGGACCAACTATTTCTTTCAGGCTGATGGCTCAAAGGTTGTTAATGACTTAAAAGTTTTCAAAACCACTGACCTGTTCCTGAATCTTTTTTTCTGTCTAATCACTGATTTGTCGTCTTTCTTCCAAACATGGCTTATTCCCTTTCCTTCAACTTCTCTTTCCCTTTACCTTTGGCAACCATTTTGCTTTCCAGTTTTCTCCTGTCTTTTCCTCTATATTTCTAACCTCTCCTTAATTTTTCAATCATCTTTTCTTATATAAAGAGAGCAGATTTGTTAGATACAATTTCAAGAACATGGTGGTACTTCCATCTCTCCCTTTTTTTCTCCCTCTCCCCAACCATCCCTCACTTGTATCTCCTTCCCTCCTTCCTTCCGTACTTTTCTTTAAATTTTTTGCACTGGGGCACATAAAAAGAAAGCTTTACTTTGCTTTTATTTGAGAAACAGAGTTATAGAAAGAAGAAGAAAGAGAGAGAGCAAACACCCTTCTATCCTCTGATTTGCTCCCCAAATAACCACAATGACCTGAAACAAGTTGATTGGAAGCCAGGGACCAGGAACCTCGTCCCAAACTCCTACATGGATACAGGGGTCCAAGGACTTGAGCTAGCCTCTGTTGCTTTCCCAAGCCATAAACAGGGAGCTGGATGGGAAATGGAGCAGCTGGGACATGAACCGACACCCATATGGGATGCCAGTGCTGAAGAGAGGAGCTAAGCTGGCTCAACCATAGCACCAGCCTCACAATGGCACACTTTCAATTTATTTTATAATCGCAAGCTTAACCCAAGACTAAATATGGAATTCAGAGAGTAGAAAGCGGAATCACTGCTGTCCTACAGCAGTGTAGGCAGGGTCAGTAAAAAATAATCAAAGCTCTAGATGTCAACTTCACTCTTAAATATCTTTTGTGCTCTCTATATTAGTTATCACAAATCAGAGAAAACATAATATTTGGATTTTTGGTAATGGCTTATTTTCCTAGGCTTAATGTTCTCCAACTTCATTCATTTTATTGTGAAAGACAGAATTCTGTTTTTGTTGGTGGCTGGAGAGTACTCCATGGTCTCCCCTTGTTAACCCCTTCATGGACTTTTTTTTTCCCAAATCCCATCTCTTCAGCATTTTTTCTTTTGTTCTAAGGTTTCTGCCCTCTTGACCTTTTTCTCTGAATACTCTTCAGATCATCTTTTGGTGAAGAGTGTTTGAGTCTACGTACAAGTCCTCATTCAACAAATACTCATTTTCTTCTATGTACCGAACACTCCTTCCTGTATGTGCTGAGGACACTAATGTCAGTAAGAATAGCATGATTCCATCTGTTGGTACATCAGCACTTAGGTGGGAAGGACTTGTGTGTGAATATATTGAATTATTGACTGATGTATTTACACATTTTCCTATGCTGTCCTCCCCATCAAACATAACATCTTGTGCTATTAATTCCTCCCCTAGAAGCTGTAAAATCATGTGATTATACCTTATAATACAAGACTGTGAATCTAGAAGCTAATGGGGGAAAATGGATGTGCTTTCTGTATTTTGATTGTTAGCATAGACGTTTGGAACTGACAATGGTGGCTACAGTCTTAGAGAAAAGGCTTTTAAAAATCCTAAACAATAAGTTATTGGTTCACTAAAGTAGTCTTCTGTAAGAATAATGCCAAAGGATTTATATTATTTGGATTTTCTTGCCTGACTACCAAAATAAGATTTCAAAGGTTACTGAATGTAAGAAAGTAAAAGACAGTTATTTGAAGGATATGTGTCACTTTCTGTCCTTTTCCCTTTGGGCCATGTACTAAGGTGATTGTAAAACCTTGCTTTGGTTTGCAAGTGTCCATGAAGTGAAGTCGCCTCTGCTTGGATCCTCTCCAGATGCAGAGAGCTGCATGCATGTGAGCAAAGGCTGAGGCCAAAACTACAGAGGACTAAACTATACGTGGCATGGCAGATGCTGACGGACAAGCAGGAGCCCGCAGTTAGGGCAAGGCTATCATGAACGAATTTACTGTATGAGTTTCTTGTTGGGGGTTGAGCTGGAAATCTGAGGCCAAGTGAGTGCCAGGGTAGACATAAAATCCTTTAAGACCAGCTTTATATTAGAGTAAGGAAATAGTGACAGTTGAATATCCACTTGTATCAAATGCCAACCTAACATTTTCCCTCTCTATGGCTGAAAGAATAATTCACCAAAATAGATACTTTTGTAACAAACTTATTCTTTCTCACCTGCTCGAGTTGGGTGGAATTGAAGAACATATATTGAACCCACAGTTGTTGGTTAGAACATTTATAAAATTGCAAGGATCTGTGCCAAACATTAGTATTATAAGCTAAGAACATGGTGGTTCTTTTCTTCAGGCAGCCTAAATTTTATTGAGCAAGTGACCCTGGAACCAGTCTCTGACTGGTTTTCTTGTTCTCACGTAAGGAACTCAGCTTGCTCCCTTCAATGTCCTTCCTCTCCTTTTCATTGAACAGATTTGTGCTTCACCGTTCTGGAGGTAAGGCTAGACTGTTTTGTGAAATCTCCCCCAACCTCTGCGACTGGGTTAACTGTTTTTTATTTTTCCATTATACTTTTTACATCAGAATAGCACTTTAAAAATTATTTATTTACATTTCAAAGTCAGATATACAGAGAGGAGGAGAGACAGAGAAAAAGATCTTCCGTCCGATGGTTCACTCCCCAAGTGACTGCAACGGCCGGTGCTGTGCTGATCCGAAGCCAGGAGCCAGGAACTTCCTCCAGGTCTCCCATGTAGGTGCAGGGTCCCAAGGCTTTGGGTGGTCCTCGACAGCTTTCCCAGGCTACAATCAGGGAGCTGGATGGGAAGTGAGGCTGCTGGGATTAGAACCGGCACCCATATGTGATCCCGGCACATTCAAGCTGAGAACTTTAGCCTCTAGGCCACCAGAATAGCAGTGATTGCAAGGCTTGGTCACCTCAGTTAGATTCTAAGGAACAATTATACAAGTGTTTCTGTGCTCTGTCTTTGCTACCTGGTGCATAGGAGATTATCAATCCTATCTTTTTCTCCAAAATGACTGACAGGTTACTCCCCAGAGTTACTTGCTATGCTAATCAGTTAGTATTTTTGGAATTGCTTTGACTGTCACCTACCCAGTGATAATATTCTTCGCTACCACCATTCAAATCCTCATGTTCTAGTTGTTGCTTGTAGACAGCTGCATTCATAGAATTCCTCAAACACAGAAATACAGCACACTGTCTCCGCTTGTCCTACTTTCATGTTCAATTATTGATTTGACTCCATATCTGGTCGAAGCTATTAAAATTTTTCGTCTTTTTTTTTTTTAGATCACATTAGTTTAAAATAGAAAAGGAAGTGCTTTGTAAAGGGAAAGAAATCACATTTTGGAGAAATGATGTGTTAAGGGCTGATATCAGCAAACACAAGAATAAAAAGAATTGCACAGATGCTTCATAAATGACAGGTTTGTTTTGAAGATAATATCCTACGATTTTGACTTTTTTTTCCTTAAGTGGTACAATGTTAGAAGCTGTATTTCTATTAGAATACTTTCAATCTCCAATCAGGTTTCAAACAAAAAATAAATCTTTCATTAATTTAACCAGCAAATAGTTATCAACGTCTCGCATACCATTACTGCTAAACGAATACTTTTCCTGAATCAGAAGTAATAAAACATACTTACCTATCACAGATTGTGGGTAGAAAAATTTGCAATTATGAAACTTGAAGTTTGGCTTTTTAAACGCAGTTTTACTAATTGCAAGTTCATGTAGCAACTTGAAATAAGTTTGTCCAATATAGGAATGGAGAAAATCTACTTTAATTAGTTGATAAGCATAGCATATAATTAGCATGTCAAGTTTTTGTGTGTGAAGACATGCTTTCAAAGTAGTGGAAGTATTTATTTTGCTAACTTTAGAAGCTCTGGCACTTTCTCTGCAACCTTGTTAAAGTACTAATTTACTTTGCCATCCTCTTTTTAACTTCAGGACATGTGTGCAAACTGTCAACTGTTATTTTTTTTTAGTGGACTCTAATTTGTTTTCTGAGTGTTTTAATTTATTGAGTATTTTATTTTCTGCTGTCCATATACATTTTGTGCTTTGTGTTTTTCACACCATTTGAAGGACCAATTATGGTCTCAAGAAAAATCTTAGCATCGTTGTAAATATTACACATGTACACAGGCAAAATTATAACTTAACAGAAGTAGAGATTTTAAGACTAGTTAGGAAGCAAGAAATACTGTAGTAAAGAGATAATTCAACCTATGTTCTATAGGCATAGATGCTAGAATGTTTTTGAAAACATATATGTATATACATCAGTTATGTAGATACCACATATAAACACACAGAACTAGGATTGTGCAGCTCTTTTGGAAAAAAAATTCTATAGGTGAATTTTCTTCAGCATTTTCCACCATTTTAAAATTTCTAACCTGTGAAAAACAAGTGAAAATATTTTTTAAATGACCATGAATAGCCAATACTTCTTAAAAAGTCAAATTGTATCTAGTCACGTGCTACTTCGTGATGAATATCAATAAACAATGGACTGAAAAATACAATGAGACATCCAAAAGATCATGGAAAATGGCATTGATACATATTTTATATTTCTGCATGTAAGCCTCATCTATTTTGTCCAACTCTAAAGAACCTGATGGACCCACAGAATCCTGGGAGTAGATCCTCATCAATACAGTCATTTTTCACATAATCAATTAAAGAAAAATGGAAGCCCTTTAAAGGAAATATTTCTTTTTATCTACGAACAACAAAAAAAAAATGTTGCAAGGAGATACATCAAGAGTAGCAGCTGGGTTTCTAATGATTTCCTGCTGGAAACTTTTACAAAGCTGTCACTTGTTGCGAAGCATGCGAATAGTTTTCCCAAGACATTTCTACCAAACCTTTGGCTAACCTGCTGAGAATGCTCTTAGAAAATAGACTGTGCCTCATCTCCTGTCCTGACTGGTTTGTTTTTGTGTGGGCTGGATCAGTTCGGCCTCTTGGTAACCATTGTTTCAGTTGTATTTTGTCTTCAGAAATATACAAGGACATGTTTTAAGCCATTGCAATTATTTGGGATCCTTTAGTTCCTCAAACTACTTACTGAAAATAGTCATTGAGAATCAATTGTTTTTTACAATGCATATGTGCAATAGTTTTGACACCCATCTGGTGAAAAGTTTGTTTGTTTTAGTTTTTCGATTATAGTTATTCAGATGAAACTATTAGAGAAGTACAAGGTATTAGTGATTGTTTTGATATGAAATACTGCTTTTCTTCGAGTAAGTTATGAGCAAAGGGGCTGGCAGGATGGTTCAACTGGCTGATAATCCTCCACCGGCAAGCACTGCCATTCCATGTGGGCACTTATTTTTGTCCCAGTTGTTTCATTTCCAATCCAGTTCCTGCTTGTGGCCTGAGAAACCAGTGGAAGATGGCCCAAAGCCTTGGGACCCTGTGCCTGTGTGGAAAAGACCTATGTTGGCTCCTGGCCTCAGATTGGCTCATCTCCAGCTGTTGCAGCCATTTGGGGATTGAATCAGGGGATGGAAGTTTGTCTGTCCTCTCTATAAATCTGCCTTTCCAATAAAAATAAATAGTTCTTTTAAAAAAGATATAAGCAAGACATTTTTCCCGACAAAGTGAAGAGCCTGTTGCTGCAGGCTTCATTTTCAGCATCAACTCATCCCTTTTTAAAATGGATTGCAAACTGTTTATTTACTTAGGGGCTGATTCCCATAATTTTTTCATAAATTAATTATTTTACCATTCTACCAGAGCTTTATGGTAAATTTAAAGGTTTTTTTTCTTATTGCCATTTTAGCAGGATTCCTCTTGTATCACCCCTTATACATCAAGAGTAAAAGTATAAGCCAAATGCATGTTATAAAATTATAAATTAAAAAAGGAGAAATCATAGATGATTTCTATAGAAAGAAGCAAGAAAGTTATGCAACTTTTATCTATTATATGATCCAAGTTATGTAAAAATAATGGATGCAAACTATATAATGATTTTACTCAGCATAGTACTTTTTTTTTTTTTTGATGCTTGCAATAATGACCAAATGAAGCAGGAATAAGGATTTGAGGACATTAGCTAAAATTCTGTAGCTTATACATGTGCTGGTTTCCTTGTAAATATTCAGGGAATTGTAAGGCTGCGATTTGTGCACTTCATTTTATACTCCAGTGAAATTTTAAATTAAAAATGTCTGGGGCACAGCTTGGTGGCCTAGTGGCTAAAGTTCTTACCTTGAACATGCCAGGATCCCATGTGGGAGCCTGTTCTAATCCCAGCAGTCTTGCTTCCCATCCAGCTCCTTGTTAGTGGCCTCAGAAAGCAGTTGAGGATGACCCAAGGCCTTGGGACCCTGCACCTGCATGGGAGACCCAGAAGAAGTTCCTGGCCCCTGGCTTCGGATCTGTGCAGGTCTGGCCATTGCAGCCGCTTGGGGAGTGAATCATTAGATGGAAGATCTTCCTCTCTCTCTCTCCTTCTCTCTGTATAAATGACTTTGCAATACAAAGAAATAAATCTTTTTTTTTTAAATCTAAAAATGCTCACAATGTAGAGATTGCAAGTAGAACCCAAAAAACACAGGTAGCAAAGATGATGGAAATTGCAGTAGAACAGTCAATTGCAATCACAAGATCAACTAAGGATGAATTAATTGCCATAAAACAGAAGACGGACATGTAGCTGTTTGTTCTAGAAGTTCAAATGGTACTTGGGAGGCGCACACCCCAGCTTACTGCCTGGATTCATGGTGTTCTGCTGTAATTGCTGCTGCTGATGGACATGTACCCGAACAGGAAGCTGAAGTAGCCACTTTTCTTGCTGCCCACATGTGACCAGCGTTCGGTTCCCAGCTTCCTGTTGACCCGGCTCAGACCTTGTTGGAAATTGGGATGCCAAGTGGGGAATAGGAGTGTTTCTGTCCCTCTCTTTCTCCCTCTCCCCTTCTCTCTCTTCTCCTACTACCCATTCACCTTCGAAAAACATATTAGACAAGAATGTTTTAAAAATGGGAGAGGAGGACAAAATAAAACCTTTGACATAGTTACAAATTATCCTTTCTCATAAACATCGCAGAGGTGACAATTACTGGGTTAAAATTACAAATTTCTATATAATGGGTACCAAAACTCAGGCTGTATTTTTAGCTCATACATTTTGTTTTCTCTAATGATTACAAAATATCAGTAGATATTTTTCTCTGCTGATTTACTGATTACAATTGCAATCAGTTAAGAAAAAAAGTCACATATGATTGATATCATCTTCTGCAAGAGGACTACGGATTTCTGAAGTTGTCTCAATAAAGATGTAGAATGTTGGCTGCATAGATCAGGCCACAGAGTGGGAGAAAGAAACTGAAGTATTGATTATTAAGTACTGATCAGGTATTCATGATGATCCCTGCAAAAGTCCAGTGAAGTCTTTCTTACAGGTAAATTTGAAACAATAGATCAAAACTTTTTAAATGATGATAGAATTTGGAAACTGCTTGTTTTCTGGGTTCCCACATTTACACATTCTATCATGTACTTTCTTTGGGAATCATTCCACTTGAATTCTTTGAGAATGAGTTTTGGATTGGTGATGTCTTCTGGGTCAGGCATTGTGGCACAGTGCGTTAAGCAATCCTTTGAAATGCTCACATTCCTTACAGGAGTGCTGATTCCAATTTTGGCGTCTCTGCCTTCTTTCTAGCTTCCTCTAAAACCCGCCTAGGGAGGAAGCAGGTGATGGTCAAATGCTTTTAGGCCCCTGTCACGGGCAGTGCTGATATTTCGGGTTTGGAATGGCCTTGCCTCAGCTGATATAAGCATTTTGGGAGCGAATCAGTGGATGATGAAAGATTTCATTTCTGTTTTTCTCTGCCTTTGCCTTTCCAATCAATAAATTTTTGTATGAAAGACCCATCTTTCTTTGTTGCAGCACTTAATAAGTATATTTGCTGTTAGGATAGTTGGCTACATTTGCTAGATTATATATTATAGTTATATTTGAATATCAAACTAATCTTTTTTGGGGGAAAGAACACACTTTGATCCCATAAACAGAATAATTTACTGTATACATCAATGATCTAAGATATTACACTTTCTCATTTGTTAAAAATACTTTATGGGATATTTTCCATTTTAGGGATAAAGTTTCTGCTGTTAATTTTGACTTATTCCTTGACCCGATTTGAAGTAGGAAGATTTGTGTGTGTGTGTGTGTGTGTGTGTGTGTGTGTGTGTGTGTGTGTGTGTGAGAATTGGTATAAAATGTGGTGTGAGGGGAAAACAAGTTTAAAGATTCCATACTCAACAAAACTCCTAGTTATGCAAAGCACACAGATACTTTATTAACTTACTCCCAAGTAACTAACAAGGGAGTTTGCAAGTTTAACTCAAGTATTGCGAAATAAGAGCCCTTTTAGTTCTAGGTGTTCACACATGGTCTCAGAGAAAATCCTTGTTTTTTTCTTCTCCCGGTGTAGGGGATCTTAGAAACCCTTTGAATCTCCGTAACAACACATCAGAGGAAGATTCATGTATGGGTATCAATATTGACTCTATCACATACTCCTTACAAAACACTGTGAATTAAAGGAACTGGTGTTTGCTTTCTCAGATGTAAAATTAGAGCATCTGGTTTCAGCATAACGTCTACAAACAGGTTTCCTAACATTAGTGCTATTGCTACTTCCTATACTTTGTGGTGTGAGGTTATCTCATTATTTAGTGGGTGCTTGGCAGCATCTCTATCTCTGTTCATTCATTATGCGTCAACATCCCCCCTCCACTTCCAGCTCTGACAACTGAAAAAGGCTTCCAGACATATTGCAACTGTCCCTAGGTAAGGGGAGTGGGGGAGGGGGCGTGAAAGGAAGGAAACAATCTCCTAGGTAAGAACCACTTTCCTAGAATGAAAACAAATCATAACAACACAAAGCAAGAATGAAGAGTCCGTTTCTAACGAGCACATTTCAAGATGTTTTAAGCATTCTAGGAGGATCTTTATATTTAGGTATTTTGGAATAGTTCCCTGTACAAAAGAAGTAGGCACTGCAGTAGGGTATCCATTGCTTCAGTCGCAGCATCTTCCTTTAACCTTCACTGGACTCTGTTCTTCTTTTGGAAGTCAGCACGTAGAAACTTCAGTTTCTTTTGAATCTCAGTCAGCACACCAATTTTCTGTTCCAAAATGGACAATGATTGGGCAATGCAGAAGTCAACGTCGTAATTGACGCCCTTAGCTGCCTCCTGGATGTTCTGCCACCACTCGCGAGATTCCTTCTGCGAAGGGGTTGCTCCTTTCACTAAGGTGGTGGGCAATGTTTCAGCGTCTTTACTCTGTTTATCCTCGTCGTTCTGCATGCAAGGCGTTTTCATAAATTCGTGCCTCTGGAGGGACATATCTGAATTCCTGGACTGTTTTTCCAACAACTGTGGAGCCTCGTGTCCCACGGGACAGAGGCTACGAGGACAACACCTCATATCCAAGGTGAGCGCTTTCACCCTATGTGCGTATCTCAGGGTGTTGAGGGTGTTCTCACAGGAGGTCATCCCTGGGGAGATGGTGGCGATCATGCAGGTAGAGGAGTTCTGCCCTATGAAGGAGTCCCTGAGCACCTGTGTGAGTTTGCTGGCTCTGAATGGGGTGTGAGGCTTGTTCTTCCCCAAAGCCCTGATGCACTCTTTGAGAGCTAGAAGGCTCTTATTAATCTCTGCCCCTTCCAGCTGTCTCTTCCGATTGGCCCTGGCTGTGTCTGCTCCCCTTTCATTCCCAGCCAAGTCAACCAGGGAAAACTTTCCATGCAGTTTCCCTCTTGACTTCAGGATGATCTGGAACACTGCGTGGCTCCTGGAGGACTGGGCATTGACTGAGGTCTGCCCTGAAGTCCGACAGCTGTTCCCCAGCTCCACCAGGCTCAATACTTCCTCCACGCAGCACACCTCCCGCTCCTGCAGCCCCACCACTTGGATTTGCTGATGGCCGTCTTCCAGGACCTGCAGCTTCTTCTTCCAGTTCAGCAGGTCATACACCTTGCCCCCGTAAATCTCAAAGAACGTCCCGTAGACTTTAAGGTCGAACTTCTCATAAGTCGGGTTTTTGAGCAAGAGAAAGACATCCTGTGCGACCAAGGCATAAATACCTTTGGAACAGTTCTGTGCCTTTCCAGAGAAAGCTCCTCCCATGGTGTGTGTTTTCCCACTACCTGTCTGCCCATAGGCAAAGCAGGTGGCCATGCCCTTGCGAAAGATGGACTCCACCAGCGGCTGCGCTGTGAACTGGTACACTAGTTCATTGGAGGCAGTGTCATCAAAGGCATGGTCAAAGCAGAATATCTGGTTCTCCAGGTAGCGCGTGAGGTCCACCTTTTGCTTGGACTCATGCACCATGACCACTTTGTCCGAGGGGATGGTGATGATATCCAAGTCTTTCATGGTGGTCTCCCGCTGGTTGAGGGGCCGCTTCCTCACGCAGACGCAGATTCGGTGGTCTTCTGGGGGCTCACAGCTGCACAGCACGTTTTTATCCAGGTGCCTGCGGTACTCCTCGATCATACACATGATCTCATGGTTCCGGTTTCCCCTGTTGATGTCCAGGGCACGCCTAGATCGGATTTCCAGATGGAGCTGCTGACGCTGCTCCCGCTGCTTCTGCAGTTTCTCAATTTCCCGTAAGCAGGGAGACTTTTTCTGCTTCATCAAGCAAGGGTGGCTAGGCACCCCTACAGCTGGGCTGTCCCCTGAGGGTGTTTCACTTTTCTTCGAGATCCTTGCGATCCACCGAGTGGCTGTGCGCTGGTCTCCAATGGCCGAAGAAGGCACCAGGGAAGAGAGGCTCAAGGGCGTGGGTGGTTTGGGGTGTTCTGCAGAGGCTAGAGTTGGGTTCAGAAGGAAGATGGTCTCCAGCTCAACTTTCTTGCCTTTCTTGACTCCTTTCTCCACCCACTCTACCGTGACCCATGAGTTGTCCTTGTTGATCTCAGTGACCACAGCCAGATGGATCCGCTTGTCGCTGCGCTGGATTGCGACTCGGAGGCCCACCTGGATCTCCTGAAGGTGTGACTTCAAGAGTTTCAAGGACGAGGGGTGCTGGGCAACAGGGAGGCAGAACTGGCTGGCCATGATGAGCGGTGGAGATTTCAGGGCTCGCCGCCAGGGGCCCTTAGGGTTGGAGGAGCAGGACCCGAGCCCCTCAGCCAGCTTGAGCGCAGGGAGCTTTGAGCGTGTTAGTGGTTTCCACCTGCCTTTGTGAGCTGAGCATGCTGGCACTCAGGCTACTGGCGTCACAAAAGGATGGGGCCAAGGCATGGTGGAGTCTAGGGCCACTATGTGAGAGGCAAGAAAACCTGTTGGCTGTGCTGGAGGAGGACGCAGTCAGTTGGAATAGAAACTGTTCTCTGGCAATGAAGGTGAGAAGTCGTGAGCAGCACTGGGTTGACATTTACAGAAGTCATCGGCATTGGGGCCTAAGGTTTGGAAATATTGCTTCTCCGCAGTCTTGATTGAATTGGACAGTCGCTAAGAAGTTCCCTGAAATTTCCACTTCAGCAGGAAAAGACTAGATAGAGTTGTTTACCAATCCTATGCCTCCCTATTAGAAATTCAACAGGACCCCCACAAAGTCTCCTTAAACCTGCTGTCTTTCTTTGTTCTCCCACTCTCTCGCAAACGTGTTTACCAGACACAGCTTAAAATTATTCCATCTTAATGGGATTTCTCATTACAAAATCTGAAGGAGTTGAAAAGTGGCAGGTCATCCTGTAATTTGCTAATGCAGAACTGCCTTGGTACAGCATGCGAGTTTGCAATCGCGAGGTGTTCATCTCTTTCCAAGAAGCTGTGCCAGGTATCAAGTGTGTGTTGTTGGTCTGCAGGTACCTTCAATTCTGAAATTGGTTCAGTAATTACTATCCCAAACTTCTTCAGTAATTACACTACAGCCTCATTATCCATCATTTGGAGAAGGAAGAGAGATATTTTGCTGAAAGAATTCATCTTGTATCCCCTCCCCACTCTAAAATGTGTGTGCGTGTGCACGTGTGTGCACTTGGAAAGTGGGGTGTCCCATAGAAGTATTTAAGGATGAGTTAGGGTGGGAAAGGATGAGACCATGAGAAGCAAAACTACATCTTGACAAAATTTCCACATTTTTCTATTTGATGATTTACTTGCAAGAACCAACCAAAGGAAAAACCAGTATCAACTTCAGATGGGCCAAGACAAGGATAAAATTGCCAACTTATATACAACTCTTTTTTTCCATGTCAAATATCATTTTGTCGTTTGGATTGTGAATATAATTATTTCATTTACAGCTTCAAAATAACTAGAACTAGTAAGGTGTCTTTTAAAATTTCCCTAGTGCCATGAAACGCTATGAACATTTTTTTTAAATAAATGAGCGTTTGATAGAAAAGCACCACTATACTTAGGAAGCCTTAATTTTGAAAAGTTAGAGGTGAAGAGATACTAGAGAAGCTTCAGAGGGATGCATGGTTCATCCCAGTTAGGATGTGGAGTACCTGTGGAGGGAGAGGGCTTTAGGCAATTGTATTTATGTGATTACCATTAAAAAATTGCCCAAATTAAGGTCAGTGCTGTGTTGTAGCAGGTATAGCCAGTATCATACATGGGCACATGTTCCTGTCTGAACTGCTCGACTTCCAATCCAGTTCACTCCCAGTGTGCCTGGGAAAGCAGCAAAGAATAACCTAAATCCTTGGGCCCCTGCATCCATGTGAGAGACACAGAAGAAATTCCAAACTCCTGGCTTCTGACTGGCCCAGCTCCAATCTTTGCAACCATTTGGGGAATGAACCATTGGACAGGATATTTATTTCTCTCTCTTACAATCTCTCTGTAACTCTACTTTTCTGATAAATTAATCAATCTTTTAAAATTTTTACTCAAATTATTAATATTTAAATTTATGCTTAAAATGTTTTTTAAAATCTATTTATTTTTATTGGAAAGTCAGATATACAGAGAGGAGGAGAGACAGAGAGGAAGATCTTCTTTCTAATGGTTCATTCCTCAAGCGGCCGCAATGGCTAGAGCTGAGCCAATCCGAAGCCAGGAGTCAGGAGCTTCTTCCGGGTCTCCCACGGGGGTGCAGGGTTCCAAAGCTTTGGACCATCCTCAACTGCTTTCCCATGCCACAGGCAGGGAGCTGGATGGGAAGCAGGGCCACTGTGATTAGAACAGGCACCCAATGTGGGATCTGGTGTGTTCAAGGTGTGGACTTTAGCAACTAGGCTATTGCGCCGGGCCCTACCCCCTTAGGTTTAAGTGCAATTATGACTTTCCCATCCATTTGTCATCAGGTTAGATTATGGATTTGGTTTTTTTGTTTGATTGTTTGCCTTTTAATATTTCATTCTGGAAGCTTTCCACTTGAAAAATCAGACACTTTGGGGTAGTAATAAAAAGAGATACCCCTTACTGCATTGCCTCTATTAGCATCTCTTATTACTGTCTGTCACAATTAATGAGCCATACCCAAATTCTGCTATTACTTGTTTATGCAAACATTTTTTTTATCCCTCTCATGCACCCTGGCCTCCACTAATCAGCAATCTGTGCTCTGTTGTGTTTCTTTCCCCCTAACTTTAGTTTGCACATATAAGGAAGAACATGCAGTGTTTGTATTTGTCTTCCTGTGTCTGGATTATCTCACATAATACAATTCCTCCAGCTTATCCATTTAGCTTCAAGTGACAGAATCTCATTCTTTTTTCAATAGCTTAATAGCATTTTATTGTGTGTATATATGTATACCATATATATATGAATAAATACATTTTTAGAGATTGTTTTTATTGCAAAGTCAGATATACAGAGAGGAGGAGAGATAGAGAAGAAGGTCTTCCTTCTGATGGTAAACTCTCTAAGTGGCCGCAACAGCTGGAGCTGAGCCAATCTGAAGCTAGGAGCCAGGAGCTTCTGTCTGTGTCCCCCGCGGTGCAGCGTCCAAGGCTTTGGGCCGTCCTCGACTGCTTTCCCAGGCCACAAGCAGGGAGCTGGATGGGAAGGAGGGCTACCTGGATTAGAACCTGAGACCATATGGGATCCTGGTGTGTGCAAGGCAAGGACTTTAATCACTACGCTCTCGTGCTGGGCCCAATAAATGCATTTTTAAAGTGTCTATTTAATGGTATTCCTTGGTTGACTCCATATTTTAGCTGTTGTAAACAGTATTGCTATAAGCGTGGTGGAGTAGGTATCTTGTAGATATTTGAGCACGTACCTTTTAGGCATATACCCAGTAGCATGACTGTTCTGTCATTAGACAATTCAATTTTAATTACTAGGTTTCTTTCTTGTTAAATGCATTCTCCATCTTCATATAATGGCTACACTAATTTACATTCCCACTCGCAATATGAAACAGTTCCCCTTTCTCCACATCCTTGCTGGCAGTTCCTGACTTCTACCATGTTGAAAAAAAAAATGAGATGAAGATGACACTGCTGTGTTTTTTTGCAACAATTTTGTATTTCTTGTTTTTGAAGATTTTTCCATTCAGATCCTTTGTCCCTTTCTTAGCTGCATTGAGTCGCTGTCACAGTCACTGGATATTAACCTTGGTTGGATAAAGAGCTTTCAAATCTTTTATTCCATCTAGCTCAGGCTTCTTCACTCTCTTGATTGTTTCCTGTGCTGTGCAGAAGATTCTAAGGATGCTATCGTACAACTTACATAGTTTTGCGTTTTCTGCTTGTGTTTCTTCTATGTTTTATTCTAGAAGTTTCATAGTTTTCAATCTTATATTCAAGTCTCTAATTGATTTTGAGTTTGTTGTTGTGTATGGTGGCAAGCAGAGAATTTATTTTTCTACATGAATACACTGGTTTTGCCAGCACTACTTATTGAAATGATTATCACCAAAGTATGTTCTTGCCACCTTTGTCAAAAAGCAGTTGTCTATATGTATAATATGTATATAGATTAATTTCTGTATCTTCTATTGTGTTCCAATGACCAATGTGCCAGTTTTTATGCTAGTACCATGCTGTTTTAATTACAATAGTTTGGATAATACACTTTGATATCAAATATTGTGATGCCTTCAGCTTGACTTTTTGCTTAGGATGATTTTGGCTATTCTGTGTCTTTTGTGATCCCATGTAGATTCTCAGATTGTTTCTCATTCTATAAAGAATGCCATTGGTAGTTCAACCAGAATTGCATTGAGTCTCTAGATTTATTTAGGTAATAGGACTATTTTAATGATTTTTTTCTTGATTCGTGAGTGAGAAATATTTTCCATTTTTTTTTTGTAATTTTGATGTTTTTTTCTTCCATGTTTTCTCATTCTCATTTTTTCACTCATTAGGATCTTTTTTTCACTTCTTTTGTTAAATGTATTCTGAAATACTATTTTTGTAGTTGTGAATGGCGCATTTCTTTTCTGACTTTTCTCTCAGCCAGATAATTGTTAACACTGCTTTTCTAAATGTTTTTTGTGCTTTTCTAATTGTTTACCTCTGAAAAAATTCAATATCTCACGAAATTATGCAATCCCTAGCTTTTCTAGGTAAACATGTCTTTTGCATTAAGAGAATGATTTTTGTGGGTAGACAATAGATATCCAGACCCATAATGTTGGGGAAAAGATTGGAAACTAAAATCTCCTTTGACTCATATTTTTGTCATCTTAGTATCCCTGCATGGATTTTTATACAGTATTTCAGGGATTTTTTTCAGATGCCTTTAATTCAGTTTTTGACCCCTACAGTTTATTTTCACATATTACTAACAAGATGGCTAAATGAAAGGATTGTTACTGACTACAATTCTGATGCCTCAAACAGAGTGTCAACTATGCCAAAACTGATTTATTTTCTACCTAAAATGACACTACTACATGCATTTTTAATTGCTTTCATGGGTTCAGCATCTGTACCTTGTCAGAAATGTCATGTAGATCTCTCTCAGTCAGTCCCTAACATAGAAAGTCCTTTACTGGCTCCCAGTATTCTTCTGTCACCATTATGACATTTCATCACCCAATCAAATATAATCCAATCAGAAAACTGGACCTTGGTTCTTTGTCTTCATGACTATTTCAACAAGTGCTTCCCTATTAATTATCTGTGCTTAAGTTATTTCCTCTCAGGCTGATAGAACTCAAAATCCACCATGAAGGCATATGTGGCATATGCTTATTATTTTTTATTATTAACATCGCCATTATCTGTTTTTTAGTCTATGGTTGAGCAATAAATACAAAAGTGTATTTAAACACATGATTGCTTTTCATATTTCCATTTATAGTTCAGATATTTTAATTTTTAAGGTACATAAAAATCACTAGCAGAGAGGTCAGAGCTGTGGTTAAACTACCACGTGCAGTACCAGCATCCCGCCTGGAACCAGTTCAAGTCTTGGCTGTTTCATTCCTGGTACAGCTTGCTAATGCATCAGGGGAAGCAGAAAAAGATGGTCTAAATGCTTGGGCCCGTGCACCCACCTGGGAGACCCAGATGCAGCTGTGGACTTCAGCTTGGTCCAGCCCTGTTTCCATGGCCATTTGTGGAGAGAAACAGTACTTGGAAAGTATTCTCTCCCTCTCTCTCCTTCAAATAAATAAGTAAATCTTTTTTTTTTTTAAGTCACTTGCTGAGCTTGTTAAAATATAGATTACTAGAACCCAGCCTACGGTTTCTGACTTGGATGGTGCTGGTGGTGTAGGATGAAACAGTGCTTGTAGATTTACTATTTTTGCTTCGGACCCGAATAGTCTCTTTTCTCGCCATTTTCTTGGCCTGTTTAATGCCTACCTCAAGTGTCATTACTCCTGTCCTAGTTTCTTTGAACTTATTGATCATGACCAGGCAAAATAGCATCAAGTGGAGGCATGCCTTAGGAGGAGGTGGTATCTGTTACTGGTTTAATTTGGTTGCTCAGAGTGACTCAAAACCTAACTGTGGTCTCATATTTGAAGGCAACCAGACTTGTTCTACAGAGATATTTGGGTGTTCCTCCAATTTTAAAAATCAGAAATTTTGTTTGCTGCCATGCTTCTTAATATCTACTAATAAGTATTCACAATTCAGAAAATATCTGCCTCTTTTGATTAATGAAATTTATTTATTTAATGGGCATGTCCACCTAAGAAAACACCATAAATCTTCACTATTGAGATAAATACAGCATTTGTTGAACGGCACATGCCTAGATACAAGTTAAGGTATCATCTTTGCCCATAATGTGGATAGCTATTTGGAAGACAAAAAATTCCTTCAGAGATCAAAGGCACCAACACACTTTCCTAATGAATGTAGCAAAGCAATAAGCAAATGCAAGTGTATGCATGATGCTTATCATGTGCTGGTTCCTATGTCAAAGGAATCCTGTACTGCAGGAGTTTACCAATTACCTATTTTGTTCTGTATAACTACTGAAAAAGTTCATGTCTTGGCAAATAACTGAGTGATAGTCCTTCCTTATTACAGATCTCTTTTTCCCAAATCCTAAGTAGTATGAGACACATAGCCATGAAGAAGAGAGTAGAAATAAGCATGGGAAATATGCTTAGTAATTTTCCCTTATTAAGTGCAGATTGTATCTGCAGTAGGAGCTTGGGAGTGTTGCTTCCTAGCAGAAAATGTGATTGGTAGTCTCATTTTAGAGACACATCCATCTGGAGAAATCCATCAAAAACTCACCTTTCTAGCACTGTGTCAATGGACACATAGTAGGTTGGCTTGTTTAATCCCTTTGGGAGTCTGCACGCCTCTGGTGCATGGCTGCACCCTGAGGTCCATCTAGTTCTTTTAGGCATCAGTAGATTTTCCCAAATCCTTTTAAAGAAATGGAATGTATCATCTCAAGTTAAAAACTTTTTTGAACAGTGGAGAGGTATCTTTTCAAGTGAATACCTTTAGAAAACAAGAGAAAATCAATTTAGAATGAAAATAACATTCTATCCAATAAGGCTGTTGTTATTGCATTAGGGCTGACAATATAGATGGAAATTTCGGAGGCTGAATTCAATCCAAACTAACAAGACCCTCATTCAGCAAAGGTTAATCATTGTCTAGTTAATAGCTACCTTCCTAAAACTTACAGTGTCATTTTCAGAAATAGTTATTAAGAGAATAATATGTCTATGTATACACAGAGAGATCCGTTCATAATCAGAGATGATATCCTAGCTCTCTGAGTGTCAGGATCCTTATTAGACACTAAACATCTGTTTGTTAAGGTGGTAAAGCACATAGGTACATTACAGGTTCAGAAGGTGGTCTAGGTTTGTGTTCCCGATCCTGGATAGATGTCTAAAATATATATATATATATATATATATATATATATATATATATATATATATATATATATATATAAAGTATGGGTTGCCAGAGTGTTTCTACACCTGCTGAATCAATCTCTAGGGGTAGATGTCTGGGAAATTATACCACGATATAAGCATCTGGGCTGGTTCTTAGGTTGCTAGGAAGCTGGAAGGTATTGGACTGGATGCCCTCCAGGTCTCTTTCAGCTCAGAGATTTTTATGATTCTGTAGCTCAGCAAATAAAAAGATGATCCTTTGATACACCTGGGGCTACTGAAATACCTATTTTTAGTGTTTTGAATGTTTGGAGATACTCCTGCTTCAACAAGTGAGATACAAAGCAATTTTCCTTGGAAAGTTGTTTGCACATTTTTTAAGAAGGTCTGTTTTAAATATAATCTTTTGTGTTATTGTCTAACAACACAAAATATGATTGCATGATATCTAGGCATTATGCCATGAAAAAACCTTTTTAATCACGGGAGTATATAATTTGTATGCTATGTAGGAGATATATCTCCTACCGTGCTTTCAAATAGCATGTCCCATATAACATGTATTTTATAAATGTTTATGTGATTGAACTGTTGGGTAGTATCAGATAAGTATATGCTCTTTCAAAGTACCTATATTTTTGGTTGATCTTGCTTATTTTCTTAATGTGTAAGATGAAAGTTACACCAACACTGAAAATTCTCAGCTTTATTATGTCTCAGTATGATCTCAGTTGGTAATATTATGCAAACTATTTATGATTGTCAGCATCTGATCTCTGCCTGTCAGAGTAACACAGACTTACTATTTTACTTCTATTTTTATGTTCTTACCTGGAAACATTTGAAGGAGGAAGGCTAAAATTCTAAAAAATAAGGCATGATGACGCAGTAACTAGTTTATTCTCAGAAGAAAAATTTGTTGATAACTAGATTAAACTAATGGAGATAAACAGTTGACTATTTTGTATTTTAGCTATGCTCACTTAGTATTGTACAAGCTCAGTGGTGGTGTCAGTGTGATAACTGGCATGATATTTAAAAGTACTTTCTGCTTACATAGTGTCATGTTTCATTTTGTTTAAAAGCTACCTTAAGAGTTTGGATCATGATATAAGTATGTAAAATTACATCTTCTTGTTTTATATACAATTTGATTGTATACTAAATAATTAGAATATTCTCCATTTTAAAACTTGTATAATCAGAATATGATATCCATTGTGTCAGATATTACAATCCTTGTACTTCAAGTATTATTATTTCTGCATTTTTAAATTTTTATTTATTTATTCTTCAATGTGAAATGTGAGAGATGAGATATATTCCTTTATTTCTAGCTTTTCTAAGTATTTTATTTGAAAGGCAGTTAGACATACACACACACACATACACACACATACACAGATTCTCCAGCTGCTGATTCACTCTCCAAATGGCTGCAATGGCCAGAGCTGGTAGGTGTGAAGCCAGAAGCCAGGAGTTCCTTCTGGGTCTCCCACAGGGGTACAGAGGCCCAACCATCTGGAGCATTTTTTATGGCCTTCCCGGGCATGTTACCATGGAGCTACATTGGGAGTGGACCAGCCAGGGACTTGAACCAGTGCCCTTGTGGGACACTGGAGCCTCAGGAGTGACCACAGCACAAACCCCTATTTCTGCCTCTTAAATTTTAGGCTCACTGTGTCTAGAGATTATTAATTTATGTTGGCTTACTGTAATGAGTTTAGTTGGCCTAAAAGTACATTAATGAAACTCTGTGGCACTCGAATATAAATGTGTGTGTGTGTGTGTGTGTGTGTGTGTGCAGCCACATCAGTTTACTCTCAGTTTTTCTGATTTTTTTTTTTTTGGACTGGGTCCTTACCATCCGGTGTATAGCTATATGTCTTGTCATTTTGTGGGTTGAATCCTGACCTTACTGTTTCCCAGTTTTGTGGACTCTTAACAAGCTACTCGGTCTTGCTGTGTTATGCTTTTCATGACTGAAACACACAAGCAGAATATAGCTCTTTGGAGTACATGAGAGATATGTTTCAAAATGTGTGAAACTACTTAGAATAGTGCCTGATACATAAGAAGCACTTGGTATATATTGCTTTTTATTGTCATATTTATTTGTTTTTATTTTATTTCTCTGCTTCTCCTGTTACGTAAACAGAAGAAAGATGCAAACATTTGGTACAGTGATTAAGACAATGTCAGCCTCTGTTTTTGCTCAGCTTTCTACTAGTGGGTATCCTGGAAGATAGTAGGTGATGGCTCAAGTATCTGCTTCTGTCATCCGTGTGAGAACCCTGCATTGTGCTCCAGGATGTGGTGGGCCTCTGGGGAGTGAACCAGCGGATGAAAGACCTCTCTGTAGCATTCTGCATGTCTTTTACATCCAACAGCTGAATAAAAGCAGCAATGTTACACACAGAGAAAAAAGGCTGAGGTTTATAACATTAACCAGTGATTTGCCTTTCATCTTTAGAAAGCAGTGTCACTTTTCTGAAATCTCTTCTTTTGCTGCGCACACACACACACACACACACACAAGATTTTACCAAGTCTCACAATTGTTGTCACTTAGGTATGAGTCTTTAATTAATAAAGAAGTTAAGCATCATAGGAAATGTGAAAGATTCTTGAAAAACAGATTTTGGTTTACCTGATGAGTATTAAAATTTTTGGTTGATTTATTAGGAAATTATGGTACAGGATTGACAAGACACATGGATTTAATGCATTATTAATAGATACTTACATATGGTTAAAGTTTCAAAGAAGCTTTGAGGATGACTTTGTGGTGTGGTAATACATAACCCTCCGACAAATGGGTAGTTTTTATTTCACTATGCATTTGGGTCTGTGATCTGTTTCTTATTCCTCCAGTATGAGAGTGTTGGATTTCTCTGTAAGATTGATGTTTCTTGAGTCTACATGTGCGGAAGTGGGTTTCATCCCTGTTTGTTGTAGTGCACAGTGTCAGTCTACCCTTGCAGTTTTCTTCTGTACACTGTGAGTAACACCTTGTGGTCTAAACTGCTAGACAAATGCTAGACACACATCATTAAACGTCTCAAGTAAATTACGTTTTCCATTTTGTTGAGCATTTTTCTCCTTGGAAAGAGAATACTCAGAAGTTGAAAATACATGGAACGGTGTGATACTGTCTTAAATATTTCTGTGTTGTAAAATGGGCACTTCAACTGACTTTGTTTTTTATTGCGTCAGTCAGTGGGATTATAAAAAAAGAGAAATTATAAAAAGAACTGTCTCAAATAGGAGAAAAAATTTCATTTTGTTCTGAGTTATAATTACCAGTCTCATTAATTTAATAGGTTAAATTATCAATCCAATAAAATTTATCCATTATACTAATTTACTCACACCTGAAAGTAGTATATTATCTATTTGATGCTTTCATGAGTTATAATTCATTTTTATTAATTCTATATGTAAAAATTAAATATTACAAGGCAAAAACCTGCATTTAACATTATCCCTATTAATTACTAATCATGCAGATTCTATTAATTCAGACTACAATTTACTGTTCACTTAATCTGTAAGGGATAACACTAGCATAGTTTCTTATATGTGTGATTATCTTTCTGCTGTTAATAGACCTCATACACGTAGCTATTATTTTTAATTTCTTCTCAATCCATTGAAATAAACAGTGTAGATATTAATGATCACATCTTACTAATAAAAAAACCTAAAACTAATAGGGAACATTTTTGACTAACATTCTAACCTATCAGTTATGTACATGCACAGAGAGAAAAACCTTTCATCCATGCGCTTCAAGAATCATAGCAGTGAAATAGGAACTTTGGACAAGTTACTGTCACTTTTATTGTATGATTATTTTATATATATAAAAATATGGATGGTTACTGATGTTTGCCATGTTGTGGCAAGGGCAATGCATAATCAGAGATATTGCAGTTTTATCCCAGGACTTGTCAAACACAATGCACATATCTTAAAAAGATAAAAGAAATGGGAGATGTTCCAGAGTAATAAAAAATGATCTTGACACAGGAGATGTGAGCTGTTGAGACATCTATAAACTTCAACTATAACATGTTTTGATAGGGTCTCATTTTCTGGATTCATCGTAAAAAAAAAAAAAAAAACAAAAACGGTCTGAAATCCCACACCGTTCTTACTAGTTCTCTTAGTAAAGTCAATGGAATTTTGACCTTAAGAAGACCTCCTAATTAATATTATTTATCATTTTATCATGCTTTGGAATATGCATCAGACAAATAGTGTGTCTATCAGATTTTGTCTTAGGTTTAAGATGGAGAATAAATGAAGTTTTGGAACTTCTCTGATTAGTGGAACTGAGGAGTGATTGTTCATCGGTATGCTTTGATGGAGTGTTTGTTACGTACCAATCACAATATCTGTCATACCTTGAAAGCTATAATCTTGCAAGTCACATGCATTTATTCTAAAAGATGTTTGCTTCATAGATGTGTTTTTAAATTATAATATCTCTTGTAAGTACAATGCATATAAACAAATAGACCTTGATTAACCCTGTCACTTCAGTGGTTGGTTTAAAGAATCTTTATGATCTGGGGTTGTGGAGAGGAGTGGGAAAGAATCACAATCTTGATTTAAATGTTTGTTTGATTATGTATTGACTCATGGAAGTAGAACCAATATTTACATTTGAGAAAGAGAGATGGGTTTGGAGGAGAGACCATATATTGAAAGGCTTTCTATATCTGTCAGAAAATTTCCTCAGGAACTCTTGCATATGTGTGTGTGTGTGTGTGTGTGTGTGTGTGTGAGAGAGAGAGAGAGAGAGAGAGAGAGAGAGAGATAGAGAGAGAGAGAGAGAGAGAGAGACTGTGGAATGCTCTATTTGAAAGGTGATAATTTATTCTTTACCTTTATGTAGAACTCCATATCTTCCTATCTCTGTTGCTAGGTTACTCCTTTTCTAGGTTTCATGTATTTATTAATTGACACAAATGGCATTTCATGTAAGAAATTTTACTTACCTCTTAAGATTGTTCAAAATAGGGCCCAGTGTGATGACACAGTGGATAAATCCTCGACTTGCACATGCCAGGATCCCATACAGGCACCGGTTTGTGTCCAGGCTGCTCCACTTCCCATCCAACTCACTGTTTGTGGTCTGGGAAGGCTGAAGAGGACAGCCCAAAGCCTTGGGTCTCCCTGTACCCACATGGGAGACCCGGAGGAGGCTCCTGACCCCTGGCTTCAGATGGGCTCAGCCCTGACTGTTCTGACTGCTTGAGGAGTGAAGCAGCAGACGGAGAATCTTTCTCTCTGTCTTTTCCTTCTCTGTAAATCTGCCTTTCCAATAATAATAAATCTTTAAAATAAACCATTCAAAATAATTTTTTTCTGTATTTTGCTTTTTATCCATTGTGGTGCTCTTCTGAATATGCCTCTTGTATGTTCCCTAACTTATACAATGAACCATTTGAACATAGTGAACACATCTGTATCTTAGTTCATCATACAGGGGACACTCAGCAATATTCATGAATGAATAATAAATAAATACATATTTGGATAGATGGTAGCAACACTGTTTATGGATAATCTATGTACCAATCTATGTAATAAACGCTCAGGCATCTTTCTTTCTGTGTCTATTTCTCCCTCTCTCTGTTTCTGTCTCTTCTCTAAACACACAAGTAATGTTAAAACAATATACATATTTTATATAAAATTGTATGTAATTCTGTATTATATGTGTATATGTATACACATATACTAGTTATACTAGATATTACATGCATCTTTAATTCTGTTTAAATGTTTACATATCTATAATTTTGTGAGACATTGCTGTCTTTATTTAGTTGATGGGATGTATGAGGATCAGAAATAGTAACTCTGGGGCTGGCATTGCGGTATAGCACTTTAAGCCTCCTCCCGCAATGTCATCAACCTCTATGGGTACCAATTCGAATCCCGATTGCTCCACTTCAGATCCAGTTCCCTGCTAATGTGTCTGGAAAAGCAGTAGAGCATGGTACGTGTGCTTGGGTCCCTGCACCACATTGGAGACCCAAAAGAAATTCCTGATTCCTGACTTTGCACTGAACCAGCTCTGTCCATGGCACCTGTTTAAATGTATAAGCTCTCTCTCTCTGCCTCTCTCTCTCTCTCTGCCTCTCTTTCTCTCTCTCTCTCCTAGTTTTCTGCCTCTCCCCCCTTCTCTCTAACTTTACCTGACTGTATTGTCACCAGTTTGTGGCCTAAATGCTGTCACGGTAAACTATTCTGCAATGAAAAAGTATGAGAGAAAGCAGAATATTGCATACCCTGAGATGATAATCTTACAACAGGACAATATTTCGCTGGGGTCACACAACTCTCCAAAACTGTCAGCAGCTAGCATTTCAGCATATTATAAATGAGAGAGAATTTATAAATGTGGGCTGAAACTGCGTTTTAGGTTCAAAAGTCCTGAGAAAAGATGAGACAGGACAATAGCTCTCCTTGACCTTTGTTTTCATGTATCCTTGGTGGGTCCCTATAGTTTTCAGCCTTTCTGTGTTGGTAGCTAATGTGTTTCATGCATGCATCCTCAGAGTATGTTTTGAAGATTCTGAGCAAAGCATAGCTGAAGAACGCATTCACTGGTCTCCGAAATGTGTTCTCTGTCTGTGCAACTGTTTCAGCTCTCGCAGCTTGTATCCAGCTCTCATTTTCAAGCTTGAAGTGTGACTCTGGATAGAGTTAAGGGTACAGAACATTCTCTGACGATGTCCGGATTTTGATTTTTCTCCCTCCTGAATTTGTAAACAAAACCTTCTCTCTTGGCTTAGAAATTCTTATAGTAAGTATCTGGCTAAAAGAAAATGATTCAAAGTGTTGGGGAAATGCTGGCCAGATTTGAGAGTGCTTTGGATTCGAAGTGGCAACCATGTGCCAAAACCAGAAAGAACAGGCACATTCCTTATGCTTCTGCTCATTTGCATGTGAATTACAGTTTGTGTGGCTGCAAGTCAAAGTTGTTTGGGAAAAGTAATGCCACTTTTGTTTAGCACTTTGTATAGTTGCTCACTTTGCCATGAGAAGATTTTATGTACATATGCATGTATGTATATATATAGCATATGGTAGTACATATGTTATAGATAATTTATAAATGTGATACACAATATGTAAAGATATATGACAGACTAAACTAATTTGTATATGCATTTTTATATGTATGTATATAATATACATAAAGAATTTCATGTTTTGTAGCTCAAGAGCCTATTTAAGAAGAGTCTACATAATTATCTCTACAGCTAGGTTAAATGGCAGCATTTCAGTTTTGACATAGCTTCTGTGCATTAATAAGATGAAATGATGAGTAGTTTGATGAAACAGTATTGAGAATCTAAAAACAATTCTACTAAGCAAAAATCATCCTATTAAACTTTTATGTTACAACCCAACAGTGCTTTTCTGTTTATGAAATACATTTACATGTATTAGCTCTATTTGAAGATTTGAATTCAACCACAGGTCAAGAGTCAGACAAAGCTCAGACAGATGTTTCCAAGCCAAACTCCATGTCAGAGCTGTTGAACCTAAAGCAGAGCTGTGCGAGGCCTGTCTATACCTCTGTTTAGTAATCATTGGGATACCTCAGTTAATCTTCACTACAGTTATGTACGGCAGCCTGTGTTATTTCTGGTTCTAAAGTGAAACCCAGGAAAATTAAATTTTATGACCAAGGTTACAGACAGCTAATCATTGTTACAGGCCTTGAACATCTTTTTATTCCAAATCTAATTCCCTAAGGTAGCATTTTACAGTTATTCTACAACTAGAGGTCACTCTCTTAGGAATTCATGCCTATCTTAGCTACAGTCAAATTATTTACTAACAGTGCAGAAAATAATCAGTCCTTAGGAGATCTAAGAATTTCTCAAAATAAACTGAGCAATTTTATTCCTAACGACTATATATTAAGCAATAAAAGAAATTACTTTCTTGTATTTCCCTCCTTTTTGTTGGTATACTTTCTCAGAAAAATCGTCTCATACATAATGTAGGGTAATAAACTACAGCTTGCAATGAATCAAGGCCTTGCCCATGTGGAAATAAGACTGGAAATCCATTACTAGTGTTGTACCCTTCAAATGCAATTCAAGTTTGACAAATATTAGACACTTTAGCCAGGTACCTGTGATCATTATTTCCTCTGAATGCTTTTTTGTTAGCTCATCATCATGTTATTATTTTAAAATACTAGGAAGAATTAATGATTTCCTTCTGGTAAATCGCTTTGGGTTGAAATGTCACACAGAAGTTAACCATTGCCTATATCTTGTGGGAAAGATGAAACTCTCTCTCTCCACAAATTGTTGTCTTTTAAATGCCAGTGCTTTTGAAATTTTATTTGCTTTGCGGCTTCCAAAAAATATGTTGCCATTTTATAAGAATCTCAAATAAAATTGATGTTTTCTCTGCAAAATAAGCAAATTCTCATTCACTTATGAAAACATGAATAGAATCCATCAGCAGTTCTGTTTCCTTTGGCTTATGCAACAAAATGGTTAGCAGTTGCCAAAGAATTAGAGATTTTGTTTACCCAGGAAATCTCACCTAAGCAAAGTTCCCTGTTTGCATGAACTGCTTCTTCATCATTATTATACACAAGCATACACTGGGAAAGTTAAACTTCTGGATTTAAATCGCATGGGGAAAGATATTCATGTTCCCCCACTGTCTAATCAAAATGAGCCACATTTTTTGACCTTTGAATAACACATAAATTAGAGGAATTAAACAAAAAACCACTTCCTCAAAAGCAACCCCTTCTTAACTACATTAAATCCTGTTTATAATAAAATGAATAAAAATAAAATATCAAGTATTTCTTCTCGAGTTTGCTTATGGACAACTGAAATAGCTCAAGGAATGGGAATTTCTATACTCTTCCTTTTAACTTATGATTCTAAAAATATATTAAATACTTCTTATTTTAATCTCAAGTATTTGTAGATATTTATGTAAGATAATGTTATTTGAAAACCACAACCATATGATTATTATGTTAACAAATTAACAGTATTTACCATCATTAATTAAGCAGTTGTTTAAATTTTGCTGTGTAGTTTAATGCTTTCTATTTGAGTTGTTCTAATTATTATGTAAAGTAATTACACATTACATTTCTCTAACATATCTATTAATATATTTTAATCTGTAGGTTGTCTTCTGTCTTTTATTTATCAACAACGTATTTTAAAGTAAAAAAAAAAGAGAGAGAGAGAAAATGACACAAAAATCCACTGCTCTAAATGCCTGTATGTTGTCTACATTCTACTCTGAGATAATCTCTATAAATTTAAGTCACTTTTGAAAAATTTGTTTCACTTTCCTTCATTTGCAAATTTTAATAGTGAGTAAATTTTCTAGCAGTCCACACCTGACTAGTCAAATTTTATTTTAAGTATTATTCACTCATGGGTTTTCATCCTTGTTAAAAGGAGTGGATATTATTTGCACTTCCCACAATTGCTGATATTATTCACTTAGATACTCATATTGACTACTTTTAACATATTATTCCTAGTTAAAACCGATATTAATAAATCTGAAACAGTAGGCCTGGGACCGTTCATTTTATTTTTCTAAAAGAGCTCCATCTTCTTTCTCTAAAACTTTAGAATCATGACTGTGGTTGAAGAAGGCAAGGGAATCACTGATATTAAAATATCTTAGTGAATTAAGTTAAAGACAGTAGTTGTTCAAACTTGGGAAATCAATGTTCTCGCTTAAGATTTAGAGGCCTTAAGAAGTTTGATTGGGAAGATATACATGAACTAAAGATGATATCCCAGTTAAGTGATTTCCTATGAATGACAAATAAAGGATTAACTTCTGTAAGGATTATCCCATTAACTCGGCATTTATAACCATTCAAGTTATTAGCTTTTTAATTAACACTGAGAGGTCTGAAAGCACATAATTGTATTGCATTCTAATTATATCAGCAGATTTTATACATGAAAATTAGAATTCAGATTTTTTCTAATATTCTCCTAAAGAATGTGCAAATAGAGTTGGTGTTTTCCTAATAAATGTCTCGCAACTGTTAAGTTTCTAAACAGAACAGGAAAAGTGCAAGTTAACAGTGTTCATTTAGGAATGTTGCATTCTTATTATAGAATTAAAACAGGATTTTAGAATTTAAACAGGATTTACATGAGGGTATTAGGGATACATTACATCCATTTCTTTAATTCATTATAATAGTAATCTGCTCATTGAATTATTTCACACATCTTTTTATCAAGAGCTTTGTCAGTGTATTTAAATTTGAATGTGAACAGTTTAGATTGTCAGATTTCTTTAAGACAAAATCCACTGGAAGAGCTATTTCAGTCTTTAGCAATAAAATAAAGGAAAGCACACACAAATTTGAGAGAGAGAGAGAAAAAAAAAAAGATCTGCTTCTGATTCCTTGATTGTTACTTAGACTCATCTTTAATGATGTTGGTTTAGGAAATCATAGTAAGTGAAGTCTCTAATTCTGATATTTCTCAATTCTTTCATTAAAACATCAAATAGCTTCCTTTTCCCACTGCATTTCACTTACATGTGCTGATAATATAATCTATTGGCTCTTTGTTATCATGATTAGAATATAGGGTCAACTCGGGTATATAAGAATTAGGGAAAACAGTAGGTGAGTAGGGTTGTCACTTCAGAACTGTGTGGTCCAACATTTGCCTGATTTGAAGAGGTGTGGCAGAAAGACAGGCAAGATGTTAATGATGTTTCTTTGCCTCCCCAGGCTTACAGTGTTCACTTTTTTTCATCTCCAACTGAGCCATGATATGGAGTCAGCACTAGAGTTGTACAGGACTAGGTAATCCATGAATAGCATTCAGAATCTTCATTCTGTTAAAAGATAAATGCCTTGGGATGATCATCACTGAGGAAGCCACAGTCTCGCCTGTTTTCACTTACCAATACCTCTTCAAAGCTAAGACAGGAAGTGGGACTGCAAAAATTTCATCATCCTGAATGTTCTTTAAGGAGTTATAAAAATTGTCATCAATTTTACCTTATTTTTGAGACAGAGAGATATCAATACCATTCCCAACAGATAATTAACTCACTGAATGCCCACGACTGCTGTGTTAGGCCAGGCTAAGGGCACAAGCCAGCAACTCTATCCTGGTCTCCCACATTGGTGGCAGGGACTCAACTACTTGACCCATCACTTGCTGCCACTCCACATATGCTCCAGGAGGAAGCTACAATTGGAAGCTACAATTGGGAGCAAAGCCAGAACTGAATTCCGGCTGAATGTGAATCTCCTCAACAGCATTTTGGGTATTAGGCCAGAAACTTGGATAATGTAAAATAGCAGTTTGAAAAGTTTTAAGTATCTGCTGCTTTACTACAATTCATTTATAAGCTAAACAACAAAATGTGACAACCAACTCATCATGTCTCATTATTTCTCAAGATTCTATGTGTTGAGTAGGTTTGGTTGGGTAGCTCTGTCTGCTGCATGTTGTACCTGCAGGTTCAACTGGATACGGTGTCCAGGGTGGTTCATTCACTTGACTGTTGCAGTTTTGAAAATAAGGCTGGGCCCAGATAGGCCAAGTCACTAGGATAGAAAAGTCTTCCTCCAACTCTTCTTACCCTGCATGTTCTCTTATACTTACTTTCACATGTTTTCTGGATTTCTACCATGGAAATACAAGACTTCCAAGAGGACAAGGGGAATAGCTCTCCAACCTTGTTAGGTGTTAGCTCTTAAACTGGAAAAATGAGAGTTTGACTGCATTCGGTGCAAAAATTCAGTTTTACAGGGGACGTCCATATGAGCACAGATGTGATGCACTGGGGCCAACTTTGAAAAGTAGATACCCAGAAGAAATAAATTTTCTTTAACTTTGGAAACTTAGAGAGTGTGCCGTACGGCTTTTCCTTGTCCTTTGAGGTGGTAGTTTCTAATTCTTTCCAGCAGTTCTATATACCCTGAGAATGAACAACATTGCTTCTGGGGTTTCCTGACAGGATCCTCAGGGTAGTCTGAGTTTTGCCTCAAAAGGAATCTGTGAGTGAGGAGAGGTTTGCTGTCTTATTGAAGAAAACTGAATGTTGCCCCTGGCTTAAAAAATTGTTGCAGGGAAGTTCTTTGTGCCTTTGTGGGAAACCAACAGATTATAAAGGTCCATAGAGAGAACCTGTGCTCCATCTCTGTGGAAATGGAAACAATGTTATCATTGGTATTTGAAAACTTGGTATTAGTTAACTTGATTTAGAAGGTAATAAGTGTCTAGGTAATAGCTTGTTTTCTATTTCCACATAGAAAATAAAGCAACTTCAAGAAGAAAATATAACCACTAAGGTGGTTTTCTATCAAACATTTATTTATTCAAAAATATGACAGATCTTTAAAGCATGTAATGCATGATATTAAAAAATTAAAACAGTGCAGAAAGTCTAGTGTATATGTGTGGGTAATATGCACAACATTATGGATAGGAGGGTGTGCTTTATAGAGAGGATGACAATAAATACTTACTAGGGAGGTGTGAGAGAGTCATGCATTCATCCAAAAGAAGAATATTTCAATTAGCAGAAACACATGCAAGGATGCTAAGGTGAGAACATATAGTTTATTTGTGGAATTGTAAGAAAAACCTTTAAAAAATTAGCAAGGAACAGAAAAATAGGAGATGATGAGGTGGAGAGAAGCGTAGTGAATAAGTGAAGATTCTGGCATCCATTCGCAGATCTAGGAAAGTCAAGTTTTAATAACAATAAAAAAATCTGAGTGCAGTGGTCAGGGTCCTCGCCTTGCACAAGCCGGGATCCCATGTGGTCTCAGTGGTCGCCGTTTCTGATCTCGCTGGCGCTGCTTCCCATCCAGCTCCCTGCTTGTGGCCTGGGGAAGCTGTCAAGGATGGCCCAAAGCCTTGGAACCCTGCACCCGCATGGGAGACCCAGGAGAGCTCCTAGCTCCTGGCTCCCTGTTCCTGGCTCCTGGCTTCGGATTGGCTCAGCTCTAGTCGTTGTGGTCACTTCGCGGGTGAACCATCGGATGGAAGATCTTCTTCTCTGTCTCTCCTCCTCTCTGTATATCTGCCTTTCCAATAAAAAATAAATAAATCTTTAAAAAATGGATCTGATAACTTGAGCCTAGTGTTTGACATATCATATCTGTGTTTGGGGTCAATTCCCAGGTCCAGTTTCTGATTCCAGCTGCTTACGCATTCAGACCCTGGGAAGCAGGGGAATGGCTCAAACAATCGGATGTCTGCCACCCACATGGAAAAGTGGATTTCATTCTCAGCTACTGATTCTGTTCCACCCCAACACTAGCTGTTAGAGAATGTGGGAGCTTCATGTCTGTCTATGCGTCTCTATCACTCTCTTTGTTTAATTGCCCATCAAAAACAATTTCAGTAGGTATTCTTGTCAGTTATACTGATAATACTGAATCTGTGTGCTCCACAATCATGGATTACACCATCCCAGGGTGAAAATATTTAGGGGAAAATAACATCTGAATATATGCAGATTATTATTCTTGCCATTATTCCCAGAATAATACATTATTGCAATTATTAATCCCTACCTTGCTTTCAGTATTACAGAGAATGTAGAAGTGGTTTATAAGACTGGACTATAAGATGTTGGACTCTATACTTGGCATATGCTTGCTAAGAGGGAATCTCAACTGAACTTGAACTATGGTTACGCAACAAGGTGGAGGAACCCACCATGGGGGGAGGGTGTGGGGAAGTGTGGGGAGAATCCCAGTTCCTATGCAATTACAACACAATGTAATTAATGAATAAATTTAATAAAAAAAGATAAAAAAGAGTACATGAGAATCCTTAAACCTGAAACTAACTGTGCAGATGACATAGGGAGTTCCCATGATTCCCTCTTCCAATTAACTCAGTTGCTAGAATGTTTCATATACCTTAAGTAAACATTTCCTGACATTTATTGGTTTATTGTAGATGATTCAGCTCAGGAAGAGCCAGATGGAAGAGATGCATTGAGCGAGGACTGGGGGAGTCTGGTGTGTCCATGGCTGTTCTGAGTGCCACGTTCCCAGTGCTGCAGTGAGTTCAGCTACCAGGAGCTCTCCAGATCCCCCTAAGGAAGAAAGGGTTTTCTAAACAGAGGATGGAATAATAATGTACTAGAATATCGGGTGCTAGTGATTAACTCAGTCTCTAGTCTTTCTCTCTCTGGAGGTTGGACAGTGGGGCCAGAATTCCAACTCTGTTTTAAAATGCTTGGGATTCATCTTGCAACCAGCTCTCTGTCTTTAGGGCCTTTCCAAAAGCCATCCCCTAACTTAAGTATGATTGAAAGAGGGGTATAAATAACAAAAGCTGATTCTTTTCCATCTTGGACATAGATAATTGCATGGGGTTTAGGAGCTCTGACCAGGAACTGGGGACCAAGATCAAACATGTATATATTACATCACAACTATCACACTTAACATGTCTTTTAGTAGGTTATTTTTTTTCTACATAATAAGTATCTTAAGACAATGCTGGTTACAACCTTTCCTTTCATAGAGTCCCATGATACATGATAATCCATTTGCCATACCGGGACAATTCAAAAGAGTTAACAGAATATGTTATTATCTTCAACCCGTTCATTCTAAAAGCAAGCTGAGCCACCAGCTAGCTAATTGATTTTGTCTTGCCATAAATTGCCATCAATTGCCCATTTTATTTCTCTCTTCTCCAGACAGAAATTTTTCAGTCGATTCCAAATGATGTTTGCTGAGTTCTTCTCCATCTTAAGTGCCTTCTAATTATTTCAGCAGCAATCACCTGCCAGGCCCATGATAACTTTTCTTCGTAAGGAAGGAGAAAACTTTTAAATTATTCACAGTGTATAGAGAAAAGTGTCCTCTGAATACACAGAATACTGAATACTTGTCTGTTTTTTACTTGGGGGGCGGTGTGGGGGCAGAGGGTGATTTTTGCCTGGCTTATGATTAAGTAGAAAGAATGTTGTACTTCTAAGCTTCTTACAATTTCTGAATATCCTTAAGGCTTGAGTCAGGTGATTTTCCCAAAGACTAGCTTATCAAAAGGAACTTCAACTATTCAATATATATCTTACTGGAATAGCATACACCTATAGAAATATAGAGAAATTGTATGTATATAGTTTGATGAGCTTTCACAAGTAAACACGATTATGTAGCCAGCACATACATCAAGTTATAGAACCTTAGCAAAACATTGAACCCCCCTCCATTTTCCCTCCTAGCCTTTAAAGCATTCCAATCCTTTCCCATAACAAGAACAAGGTTTTCCCATAACAAGAACTTTCCTTGTTTAATATGAAGACATATTCTTTTTACATCTAGCTGGTCAATAAGAAATCCAAGAGATGCATACAAGTTATTTCCTGGCAAAAAAAAATCACTTGTTTATTTGTATTGTTGTAAGATATACAATTGCAGAGATATACTGATGAGGGTTCTGGTTTAAGCTAATGACACCAGGGCCCGGCACAGTAGCCTAGTGACTAAAGTCCTTGCCTTGCATGCACTGGGATCCCATATGACCATCAGTTCGTGTCCTAGCTGCTCCACTTCCCATCCAGCTTCCTGTTTTTGTGCTGGGAAAACAGTAGAAGACGGTTCAAAACCTTGGAACTCTGAACTTGTGAGGGAGCTCCAGAAGAGACTCCAATCTCCTGGCTTCAGATTGGCTCAGCTCCAGTGCTGCAGCCACTTGAGGAGTGAATCAGCAGATGGAGGATCTTTAGCTCTGTCTCTCCCCTCTATAATTCTCACTTTCCAATAAAAATAAATATGTTTTTCAAAAATTTAAAAACTGGCACTGACTATGAACAGTGCACTTGATGTCAATGAATGAAAACAACGAGGAACTGATTCTTCATTGACATTTGCCTCCCCTAAAAGCAGCCTCTGATATGGCAATAGCAGTACAGATAACCCTAACCTACAATTTGAATTACAGTTCTTCAGCTTTGCAATGATGCAAAATGAAATTCAGCTGAAACCATGCTCCCAGTTTTGAAATCTGATCCTTTCCAAGGCTAGGAATATGCAACATGATACTCTCTTTCTATGCCAGGCAGCAGCAAACAGCTGCTTTGAGTAGCTATTTCCAAGGCTTAACAACTGATATCCTACTGTGTTTTATGTCACTAAACTGTGAAGTTGTGTCGGAGGATTTAGTATATTTTGACTAACAATACTTTCAGCTTACCATGATTTTATATGATGTAACACCATTGGAAGTTGAGGAACATCTCTATTGGGAGATTAATGGATTGTGTTGTTTCCCACAATACCTGTTGAGAGGAAGAAAAAGCAGCATGAAGCAGAGGAGAACTTGAGCCCAGATGCAGTCATGGCCTGGCCTCCACTAGCCCCACCTAGGATGGGTTTCCATCTACAGAACAATGCCTTCACATTGACCAGTCATTGGATTCATGATGCCCACAACTATATGTTTGATCTGAGCCCAGTGGCTCTCTACAACCCAAAACACACTATACTTCTTGTAAGATCTATATATATTTTAAAATTATGTTAAAAGGTTTATTTATTTTCAATGAAGGGCAGATCTTACAGAAAGAGAGAAGGACAGACAGAGAAAATGATCTTCTGTCTGCTGGTTCACTCTCCACATGGCCACAATGGTCAGAAATATGCTGATCCAAAGCCAGGAGCTAGGAGCTTCCACTGGGTCTCACACAGAGTTGCAGGGATCCGAGGCTTTGGGCCATTCTCTACTGCTTTCTCAGGCCACAAGCAGGGAGCTGGATGAGAAGTATAGCAGCTGGGACATGAGCTGGCACCCATATGGGATCCTGGTGCATGCAAGGCAAGCATTTAGCCACTAGGCAATCACACTGGTTCCAAAATATATTTTCTTAATCATCAACATTTTGCAGGTACCATCCTGTCTTTCCTAGGGTACCAGGTCTTCCAGTGATCCACTTTGGTAATGCCATAAAGCATGCAGACATGAGCAAATTTAGAGCTCTTCAAAGTGGAAAACAAACAAAAACCTTTAACCTAAGGGGGGAAAACCTCTTGAAAAAAATACCTTAAAAATAATCAATTTGTTGCTTGCTTTTGTGCCTCCTGTGTACTTTATGATCTGTACATTTTGATGGGGGAAAAAAGAACATTAAATCACCCTGCCTTCAATGCTTAGTATTATCCATCTGCCTGCCTTTTATGGTGGCAAGGGAGAATAAAGGAACAAAGAGGAAAGGCTAAGATAAATGAGAAGCAATATTTATTAACCACCTACTATACAAGACACTCTACATAAGTTGTCTCATTAAATCCTCATCACTGTGTAGAGTATCTATTATTATCCCCACTTACAGGAAGAGGGCAATTGAGTACTGGATCAACAGCTATTAAATGTTAAAACAAAATTAAAACTCAAGTTCATCTAATTCCACTTAATTTTTTTTTCAACCACAATGTACTTTCTCTCCGTAAGATGTGATGATACGAGCATAAAACATAGAAGCAGAATGCGTGGATATCATTACAACTCTGCATAATATAACCTAAAAGTCAGGAGTTCTTTACAGCACATCTTTCCCCACCCCCGCATTGACATTGATGCCATGTGCGATGAAGCACAACTAGTGCACCTGCCCACTAAAAGGTAGTTCCTATAATGGCAGGTCCTTGGCCAGTTCTGTATTCATAGTCTTTAATAGGTGAATAAAGAGAACTTAGTAAATATGTAGATCAAATGAATGGAAGGATCGGCCTTTACAGGTCTGTGGTCATTAAATATTAGTTTAATAAGCATCTGATTAAGAGAGTCAGTTGCTGATAGATGAAGCACCAAATTTGTTTACTTAAGAACAGGAAGTAACTAAAAATCTATTAATTATATTAATATTTTTAACCTATTGGATCTATTAATTTTATTAATTTATGCAAAACTAATAGGACCTCATCCAAAGGAATACACTTGTATGAATTCAACATTAAAAAAAATTCTCTTAAAGTTGATAATGACTCAAACTTTTCTCTCTTCCTTTTTCTTTCTCCTCCTTTTCCCTTCATTAATTTTATGAAAAGAATATGGTGGAAATAACTTGAGAAAGGAGAAAACACCATGGGTGTCAGAAACAGGCGATCTGAAGCTAAAGAGGAAAGCAGCTGCTGCGGTAATATTTTCAGAGTTGGCAGCAAAGAAGTTGTAGCAAGCAAAGAGTTTATTTATAGTTAAAGTAGACTGAACAAAAGGCTTCTTCTGAAGATGTTGGCTGTGAATTTTTGCTTTAAAGAAGTGGAATAAATAGTATATATATATATATGTATATATATACATGTATATACATGTATATATATACATATATATATATATATATATCCCATCCAGGACAGAACTGAACATCTCTTTGAAGACAGAAAAAAAAAGGTTGTGAATTTGCATTGCCTGATACTTTGCTATTGTGAGTTTCCTTTTCAGTGGATGAGTAATTGAATCCAAAGCTCTTGTCTCAACACTTTGGGATATCTACCAAGACCTCACAAATATTAAATTCATACGGCTGTAGGCACTGCCATGCACAAAAGAAAACCAATGTCACTGATTCTCCACTACCAAGTCATCAAAAAAGACAGAAAATCTGACCATTTCTAAAAAGGGTTTAATTTACTTTCCTTCTTTAAGGTTTAAGGCCAAGTTCAATGACTAGCTAGTCACTGTAGCTGCTACATTTTCTCATGCCTGGAAGCTAGCGATAACCTAGCTCATCACATTACTCCCACCAAGTGCCTCACCGGGTCAGAGTTGGAACTTGGTTGCCTTTTCAGACATCTCTTACTGCAGCTCTACCCTCTATTTATCTGAAATCCACTTTCTTGCAAGTAATTTGATTTATGGTTCTAGTTCTCTCTAGAAAATTTGTAAGAAGATTCAATTACATATTCATTTTAATTATTTGTGGCCATGCCCCCACAATCAGTTCTTCTGTAGTCAGGATGGCTAACTACTTCCGGGGCTTTAGTGATTGCAGGAATGACAGGGCTACTGTGTTGTAAAAAGGCACCTGTTGGCCGTTTTGAATGGTGAATTTCACATCTAAATACAGCTAGAGGATGAAGTTAAGGATAGGGAAAAGGAGATTGGCAAAAGTGTAGAATTTCAGTTACAAGGATCTGCCAGAAGGTCAACAAAGACTTTTACACAGCATGGTGGTGGCTAAAAATTATAATTCAAAATAACCAAAATAATGACTGACATTTGAATGTTGTCATCACAAAAAAATCATAAGTATTCAAGATGATGAGTACACAAGGTAGCCCGATTTGACCACTGTTTAGTGTATACATGTTTTGACACATCACATACTACTTCATATTGTTAATTAAAACAAAATGAAACAGAAACAATCGTAGTGTCAGAGTAGGTGTAAACAAGATGTCTACTTATTTTTGCTTGTAAACTATATAAACTCTTTTTAAGTTTTCTTCCCATATGCAAATTTATGGTTGAATATTATTGTATTTCACTCCCAACATAACCCTTATACTTGCTCTGTACATTTTTAAAAAAGATTTATTCATTTTTATTGGAAAGGCAGATGTACAGAGAGGAGGAGAGACAGCCATTGACTCACTACCCAAGTGGCTGCAATGGCTGGAGCTGAGCTGACCTGAAGCCAGGAGTCAGGAGCTTCTTCTGGGTCTTCCATGCTGGTGCAGGGTCCCAAGGCTTTGGGCTGTCCTTGACTGCTTTCCCAGGTCACAAGCAGGGAGCTAGCTGGATGGGAAGAAGCAAGGCTGCCGGGATTAGAACCGGCACCCATATGGGATCCTGGTGAGTGCAAGTCAAAGATTTTAGCTGGTAGGGTACCACGCCAGGCCCTGTTCTATAGATTTTTATCAAAGCTTGAAATAATATCTTTTTCTCATTTAGTTTGTGGAAAATATTCAGTATATGGGAAGTATTCACCATAGAAAAAGCTATACTTACACACTCAATTCTAGGATTAGGCAAAGCTAGCCCTACAGTTTGCCAGAAGTTTTCACATTTGCTTTTATTTCTTTATTGTTGTTATTGTTTTAACATGTTGGAAGAATTTCTTGAAGGAATATTTACCTGGATTTATTTTATTTCTCTTGGGTGCAAATTTCTTTCTAGTGTGTGTAGTCTTGAGATGCCATTTTATTTGGGGCATGGAGATTTCAAATCCCAGGGTCATGCCCCATGGTAAAGTTCTAGCTGGATGAAGAAATGATTTTCTACTCCAGAGTGTGTCTTATGTGTGGCATGCAGGATGGCTATGTGGAAAGTCCTTCAGATTTTGTGGTGAACAATTCTTTAGGGCATCTACTTGATTCAATGAAAGCATGAGTCCTCATGAAGAACAAAAGTTTATTTGTATTCCTACATGTATCATGTACAATATGGACAGTGATATTCAACTATCATAAAATTCATAGCAATTGATATTTCTGTGGCCAGCTGCGGCACATGCCTTCCTGATGCCAATGGGTCCTGGGAATATGTAAGTGACCATGTGTGCGCTTCATCTGAAGCACAGCAAACTGCCATGCAAGCTGCTTGGGAAAAAAGGTGCAGAAGTACATCTTCATCTGGGAGGCTATCAGTTCTTTATTTCTAGAACAACTTCTTATATCTCCATCTCTGTTTGAGATTGTTGGCAACTAGAATTGCTTTTGGAGGTAGGGGAGTAATGTACTCAAACAAAATGGTTCAGGGAAATGAACCCAGTGTTCTCCCATGTCTTTTCAGTCTAGTCCAGGCTCTGCCCAACATGTAAGTCAGTGTGGAGCCTGGGGAAGGGTGCCTTGGGGAATTGATGTTATGAGATACATCACCTGTTTGTCTCTCTCTAGTGCCAGGCACCTTTCTACGATTAGAGAAATGTGTGTAACAGGAAGGGTTCCAACAGGTGGCTTCACTGCTTTCCTTATTTAATGTCTTGTTTCTCCCACTTTACGACACATCAGACAGGCATTTCCCTAGTCGTCTCATCACATTTAAACCCCCTTATCCTGATGAACTATATCTAGCTGCTATTCAAATGAATATTTATTCCAACAACTGCTTAAACATATGTCTGATAGAATAGAAAAAGAACAATGATTTGCTGATTTGGCACTTGATGAACAACGGAAAAAGGAGTTCCATTGATGTTGTTTGGTTTAATAAAATCTCAACAGGTAAGATTCTAATCCTTCCTTACCCACCCCCCTGAAATCCAAAACTATTAATTTTTCTGATCTCTGGAGATTATAATTACTAAAACATATTTTTACTTTCTATTGGTACTTTATTTTCATTATTGTATCTGAAATAATTGAATAAAAGACCATACTCACATGAATTGTTGGTCTCTTCTAAAATTCAGTGTGGGTTGTGAAATGTGCCTTCTGCTGCCTTCTTCCTTCTCTCCATTTTGTCCTCCTTTTATTCTTCCTATAGCTCAACATTTAAGATTCAAGTACCTTTTCATTTAAGGAGCATTTCTCAAAACACCTCTTTAGACAAGTTTTATCAACCTCTCTTGACTTTTGAGGAATCCATCAGTGCACAGCATCCCTCCAGATCTTAAATATGTGAGCCAAACTCTGAGATTTAGCATAGAATTTTTTAGTCTGTGACACCTTTGACTAATATGATGGCAAAGCAATGTGCATGGCCTCATTTCATTCAAACTATGTAACCTTTTAAATGTCTCCTAGAATTCTTAAAGTTATAGGAATTGAATGGCTCAGCCTTATCTACTGAGGTGAATAAGATAAAGTTCACTTGACACACAAAATTTATGGTAATTTATATATTTTTTGAGTTCATTAAAATGTAGCAGTTTAAGTACACCACCAATGCAAATATGTGACATTTATATCGACTTTGTGGTTTACCTCTTGTTTTAGATTTTATAAGTTGATAGTAGCTATAGATTCTTCTTATGGTATAAAGGTATATAATGTTTACCACATATAGGATATGTTATATATATATAAATATGAATATATATACACATTACATATAAACACTTGTATAATATAACACTAAGTAAATTGTGCTAGATATGTTTTTAATAGGCTGAGTGAAACCAATTAATAGTGGCATAGGACAGTGAATGAAAGACTGGTTTCTGGAAACAGAAGTAATATGTTTCTGTACATTCCCTTCCGTGTTTCTACTATGAGTAAAGTTAAATAGTTCTGATAGTGAAGTATTTAGTTCGAGTATAAATTCTACTAACACTGGGCAACACGACTCTATTTTCAGTAAAAGGACAGAGAAATGGAGATCTTCTATTCTTTGGTTTGTTCTCCAAATGCCCATAGCAACTAAGGTTAGTCTGGACCAAAGGCAGTAGCTAGAACTCAGTTCAGGTCTCTGCTAGGGATGGCAAGAACCCACTTACTAAAGCCATTGTTGCTGCCTTGCAGTCTGTGTGTTAGGAGACAGAGACAGGAGCCAAAACCAGGTTTTAAACCCAGGGTACTCTGATATGAAATTCAAGAATCTGCACACAGGTATCTCAACTGATAAGCTAAATGTCCACATTTAGTTTCTTCATCTGTATGTCAATAAGCATCAAAATAGTTACTACATATATAGTATATATTAGATATAGTAGATAGTGTATATATGCTATACACACACCATATATACTATACAGTATATATACTGTACATATACTATATAAGCACTATATAGTATATATATGGTTATATAACACATATACACTATATACTATATAATACTATCTACACTATAGTGTATATATAATATATAGTAGATATAGTATATAGTGTATATATATACACAAATACACTATATATAATACATATCTATTATAAGTAGATATATAAAATATATACTATATACTACTATATACGAATACACTATATGTATGTTATGCAATAGATATATAGTATAATTAGAAGTATTGAATTAAATATATTACTAGCCTATGATAAACAGCAAAATGTTAGCTGTTTAGCAATTGAGAAGTTTCCTAGTATATAAGATACTCAATGTACTATGTAAACATTATGATCTGGCATTGATTCTTATTAGTTATAATGTTCTAAGTGTTTTACATGTAGTAACTGATTCAATTAATATTTTTATTATGTTACTAATCTGTCATTCCTGAAACCTCAGCAATTGAGCAGTGATTTTTCAAGAAAGCTACCAACTCCTGGAGTCCATAAATTTTTAAATCACTTTTGTCTCTATCCATTTTCCTTTTGTAAGAAAAAACGGAGGTGAAACAACCCAATTTTCAAGAAAGTTTTGCAAGCCTTATGGTGTGGAACATTCACTGATATAGATTGTTGGCTTCACAGCTTCTGCCAACTTTGTGAGATAACATCAATAAAGTTCAGAACATAGTTAACACATTTACACTAACATTATGACTTCTGCGAACAACACAACTTTTCACTGAAGATTTCTCTCTCAATGCTAGTAGGTTAGTATTTAACCAAGAGTTTATTTCCCACATCTACTTCTAGTGTCTGTAAACTGAGGGCTATTTTCAAAAAAGAACAAGAAATCTTCCCTTTTTCTTGCATGTGCATTGAAGATGAATATTTCATTAAATACTTTGATATATAAATTTTATGGATTATATAAAATGAAAAATTTTTGTGACCCTCACTTTAAGGAGCAGTTGGGGAAAGACCATGTTGACTGTTCATACTGGCTTATATCTCTGTAAATCTGAAAGTAGTTCCACAGAAGCTGGTTGAGAAATATTCATTAAATGAATGAATGTCATAAGGAGTTCTTAAAGTTCATCTCTGACTGCCAGCATGTATCATACCACGTGGGAAATAGGTCAAGGATTTGTATACTTCTGTGCTTTGTGTATTCTTGAAACTAGTCAATAGCACCTGATGTTAACTGGAATTGTCATCTTTCACTCTTTTATGCCATGTATAGTATTGGTCAGATATCTACATTGGAAACGTTGAGTGTCCTGATTTATACTTAGTGTACTCCAAATTAAAATGTTTATGTCGTTAATTTCTGATTATGACTGTTATAAATAAATGATCTGTGGAGATATTTTTTAAAGTAATACAAAAATCTGTTAAAGCCCAATGTTCCTGTTACAGCCCTAGTAATTTTTTTGTTATTAGTTGTAATTATATCTTAAACACAGAGAAGCTTAGCCCTTTAAGTATACAACTTGGTGTTTTTCTTTTTTTTTCAGTGCATTCATAAGAATAGGCAGCACTGATTTCTCTGTAATTCCACAACGTTTTCTTGGCATGCCCCACCCCCCATCCTACTTCCCAAATCCCTGTATACATTAGATGTCACTTTTCATCCCTAATACGCTCTCTTCCTCCAGACTCTTACAAACATTATATAACTTATTCATTCTGTGGATTTGCCCATTTTGGACATTTCACATAACTCAGATCTGACAGCATATGGCTTTTTGTGTTTTGCTTCTTTCTGATATAATAATGCTTGAAGGTACATCCATGTTGTATTAGTTTGTCCATACTGATAAATTTTTAAAATATTTACTTATTTATTTAAAATCAGAGTCACAGGAATGGAGAGAGGTGAGAGAGAGAGAGAGAGAGAGAGAGAGAGAGAGAGAGAGAGAGAGAGAGAGAGACTTTCCATTTGTTGCTTTACTTCCCAGATGGTTGGAATGGTCAGTATAGAGTCAAATAGAAGCCCAAAGCAAGGAGATTCATTCAAGTCTCCCACATGAATGGTAGATGTTCCAAGACTTAGACCATATTTCCCTACCTTTCCCAGGTAATTAGCAGGGATTCAGAGCGAAAGTAAAGCAGTCAGGACATCAGCCAGATGCCCACATGGGATACCAGTGTCTCAGGTGGCAGCCTAACCTGCTAGCCACAACACAGCCGCTTAAGTAATAAATTTAAAAGGAATGTCTCTAAGTTTAGATGTATTTTTTGTTTTAGAGAGACAGCTAGCAAGCAAAGTTGTGTAACTTTGCCCTTTGTTAGGCAAGACAAAACAAGATATCGTAAACATGAATTAATGAAATATCGTCTTTGACCATCTTATCCTGGCAACTCACAGAAGTGAAAAAGTGAATCCTGTTCATCAAAATGGAATATGTGGTGTACATGTTGGCAGATTTATCAAGTTGGTCTTTAAGATATTTTGGCTCATAAATCAAATTGTGTCTTTCCATAAGTAGTAGACTTACTTCTCAGACAAATATTTACGTTAAGCTGAGTTCATCAGATGACCCTGTAAAGATGTAATAAAAACACATACATTGAAGTGGGTAAAAAAGATGTTCAAAGTTCAGAAGCATTTTGGTCATGTCATTTTCTCATTCTCTCACTGTAGACACTATAAAATGAATTATGTTGAAATAGTCATTAAAGGCAATCAAATATTTTAATAACTTTAATAGCTTACTATGCTCATCTCACTAAAAATGTCTTGGGCTTTCATTAGTTCAGGCTGCTATAACGAATTATGACGTACCTGGCAGTTTGCTAAATGACACAGAGTTATTTATAATAGTTCTGAGTTCTAAGAATTCTAAGCTCAAAATGCCAACATGTCAGGTTCCTGGTGAGGGCTCCCTTCCTGGCTTATAAGTAGCCATGTTCTCATTGTGTTGTCTCATGGAAGAGAGCAGAGAGAGATTCCTTTACTTCTTCTCTTTTATGGGTATATATCCCAATATATCCCATTTATGAAGATCCATACTAACAACTTCATTACCACCCAACGTCCCTTAAATGTCCCATGGAACCAGACATGAATTTTTCCTGGGTAGAGGAGGACACAGACATTCAGCTTGTTACATTTACTGACCGAAGACCTATCCTGTCCTGGATACATCTACTACAGACAATAGCATCTTTATATTATTTCCTTTAAGGTAAACTAGTCTTCATTTTTTTTTTTGGAAAATATAATGAATGCAATCCATCAGATTATTGGGGAATCCCTTTCATAAGTTTTTTGTTTGTTTAAATTTTATTTGTATTTCTTTAACAGAGTATCATGTTTTAATTCTTGACAGGATCTCTGCCTATGGATTTCAAGTACTGTGTCTACAGCATATACCTCTGCTTAGAGAGGAATAACTCAAAACTTAAGCACAAAGTATATTTATTTCAATGACAATATTGCTGTGCGGCTGCTTGAAATAAAAAGCGCATGTCTTAGCAAAAGTGCAGAACACGTGGAAGAAGCACTTGCCGTGGTGCTGGTGCCACTGTTGCATTTAAACCTTATGAAAAAATTTCATTTTTCTCTGTAACTGTCCCAGAACAGAGTTGGCTGAGAGTATATTTTTAAAGCCTTTTATTTGTTTAAGAGGCAGAAAGAGAATAAGCAAGCTTCTATCCATTAGTTTACTCTCTACATGTTCATAATGGATAAGACCAAGATGAGCAAAATCCAGAAGTAGGAAATTCAATCCAGACTCACATATGAGTGAAATGAATCAAATGACATGAACCATTCCTGGATGCTTTCCAGTGTGTCCTTGCTGGTAACAAGCTAGTCAGTGTAATTTCCGTATGGTGTGTGGTTATCTTACCCGGTGTCTTAATCACCAGATCAAGCATCCATCCTTTTTAACTTGGTTTTTATGTGTATTTTTAATAATAGATGATAAATTAGTTAGGACCATCAAACTCCATCAAATCTTGCTTGCTATCATGGATTAGATTTCTTTTTTCTTGGATTAGATTTCTAATAAAACTTTGCTTACAGTAAAAAGAAAGGGAGAAAGTGGAGAGGGAGAGATATTTTCCCACCCGTGTTTTCTCTTACCAAATGGCTTCAACCAGCAAGCAGCCAGGACTGGGCCAGAAGACAGCCAGAAAGCAGGTTCTTCATCAGAGTCTCCCACCCAAGAGTCAGGACCTAGAGTAAATTGAAATCCTTTGCTGTTTTTTTCCCAGGCCTTTGTTAGGGACCTGGATTAGAAGCAGAGGAACAGGGAAATGAACTAAGTCTGATGATGCCAGCACAGCAGATGGAGGCTTTACATGCTGTGCTATAATGCCAGCCTTGATTGCCACCAGTCTTAAGTGCTGTGTTTGTGTTCCTAAAGTTGGCTTGCACACAGAGTAGCCAGTGTCGAATCACTGTCCCGGGTGAAGGATGTGGTTAGGTTCCTGAGCATTTTGGCCATGACATTTTCAACAATGCACTGATTTATATTCTTGTTTTGTGTGTTTCTGGTTAAGAATACTTTATTTAATATTACATTAATATACATTATAATATATAATACATAATATATTTTTTTCTTCTGACTGGAACTATGAAGCCACTCTCCAGGTTTCTGTTTACGAATAGCAGGCAGCTCTTAAGCACAATGCTTGTAGATTAGCTGAAACAGTGAGATCACAGGATATAAGAAAAAACTGAGAAAATATGGCAGTAAATTTCTAAGAGGATATTAGCTTACCATGTGGTTGATAAAAAACACAGCTTTTCCTCATGTGAGCCATGCTGGGAGCTTGAATCTCAGGTAGCATGAATGCTGTAGTTTTTCCATTTCATATGTCAGGGAACCAGCCTGTTGACATTAGGATCACAAATTTTGAAAAGCTGGAAATATCAAACTCCCAAATAATGAGGTTTGACTGGACTTAGACTCACAACCAGATATCTGTGAAAGGTTACATTGTGAATATTTTTTACTTTCTAAACCTATGTCAAGATGATAAATTTTAAGTAAATAAGTATTTTAATGTACATAATTTAAGTTGTGAATTTATAGGACTATATTGTAATTGAATATTTCTAAAAACCTATCCAAGGGGATTGTAAAAGGTTTGGAAAAGGTGGAATTCAAAGACAACTTTGCACTGGTACAATTTTTTTGGTAAATTATGCAGAAGTTTCTTTGATATGCTGACACAAATTATGCATGAATTGCCATACATTCTTATATCATATACTTGTGTGTGGCCACTAGATGGGAAGGAGTAAAATTCAAGAAAGTTAAATGGACCAAGTTTTCTGAGAAGAGGGGAGATTTGGAAGGGAGTGAGTAAAAGCTCCCGTAATTATAGAAATAATTCTATAAAAATTTAAATGCATCATTACTGGAATTCAGAAGGAAACACCTTCAGAAGCTCTACTCCAGTTGCAGGGATTTGTATTGATAGTGCCCTGTTTAGGGGTGTCGGAATGCAGAGCTTGTTTTTGTCAAATGCTGATGAATAATGATTGCTGTGAAACTTAACACTGCTTTTCAAAGTTGTGTAGTATAATACCTCTTTATCACATCTATTTAAGACAGTGGTGGACAAAATATAGAGAGAAACTATTTTAGAGGCAGAAAAACATACATACGCCTTTTAAGGGAGCTATGATAAAACTGACAGAAACAAAACGCAGCAGTAGGGTTGTGCGGGTAGATGCACCTGGCATCAGATCTGAAGAATGCCATTTACTAAGCAAAAAAAGTTTCTTTCTTTTCTTTTCTTTTCATTTTGGGGAGAGACACCAGAGAAAGTTTCCATCCTCCACTCCTTTCCTAAATGCCCATCAGTCAGGGTTTCATATCAGGTTTCCCATGTGGATAAGCCACTCAAATCATCTTGTGCTGCCTTTTAAGTGCTTACCTTAGCAAGATGTATGCGCAGAGATCCCACATAGGCACTGGTTTTAATCCTTGCAGCCCTGCTTCCCATCCAGCTCCCAGCTTGTGACCTGGGAAAGCAGTCGAGGACAGCCCAAAGCCTTGGCAGACCAGTGAAATTCTGTACCCTATAGAATATTGAACATTATTGTAAATGAAACAAAGAAATTTACCTTGGTGTCAACATCAAGCTACAGTGTTAGAGCCTGTGTTTGAAAATCTGAATGGTTGGAATCTTTGTAAGTCATTGAGTATGTAGGTAATTATATTAGCTTTGATTTTTGCCTATAAGTAGTCTTTCAACTCACAGGGGAGGAAAAAAAAAAGCATAAGGAATATTTATGTTACCAAGTATTCCTTTTTGGAATTTTCATTCAAAAGCTTCTAATATATAAAAATTACTTTTTAATATATTGTTTTTTGAAAAATACTTGTTTTTTTGTAATCGAAAGACATCTTTTGCAGAATAGAAAAGACATAGAGGTCTTCCACTTACTGGTTCTTTCCTTGAATGGACACAATAGCTAGAGCTGAGCCAATCTGAGCCAAAACCAGAGTCAGGAGCTTCTTCTGGGCCCCCTATACATAGACCCATGGTCCCAAGAACTTGATTCATTCACCACTGCTTTCCCAGGTCATTAGCAGGGAGCTGGGTTGGAAGTGGAGCAGCTGGGCTGCAAACCGGCACACATATGGGATGCTGGTATTTGCAGTTGAAGGATTTGCTTATTATACACTGTGCCAGTCCCTAGGTTTGTATGTTCTAAGTGACAAATTTATCATTTTTCTTTTGAAAGTTATAGACAGAATCTCTTGCCATTATTCCATGGAAGAAAGAGTTTATCATACACATAGACATTACTATTACTCATACACAGAAATTTCCCTTCCTGCATTTCATCAATATTCTTGACAGCTCATGGCTTAATCCATACTCACTTTAGTAAGAAGACATTATATACAGTTGGCTTTTAGTATGTATTAAAAATTACCTGTTTATTGCCTTTTTATTGTGTAGTTTCTAATTATGTATCATTAATTGTTCTTTAAATTCTTTACTAAAAATATAAGACTCATCCTGATGGTCAAAAGCATCCAATAGTATGTTGATGCTACTGTTTTCAGCCTAGGATTTTTATTCATAGAGTATTCCATTTGTTTTTAATTGGATGAAGCTAATTATTTTTGAAGAGACACAATAATAAAAGTTAAAAAAACTAAATTACTTCAAAGGTTAAAATGGGTGTTAAGTTTGGAAATGTTAATAAAAAGTTAATAAAATGTTTTTCTTTTTTGCAGTACTCTTTAGGATTATATTGGTCATTGTCAACATCATATGTTCAATGATGTAGGATAGGCTTCACTCCAATTTGTTTTCTCAGAGAAATATCTTTGGGGATCTGTTTTTCTACAGAACCCAGTTTGGCAAAGTGTTACTTGGCTCGTTATAACCATGATGATGGCATTACACTTTTCCTTTCTTTTTTTTTGTATTCATACAAAGAGAATAAATTTTATACATTCCATGGATGCAATTCCAACAAGACAGTCCTACAAACCTCACTCGCCTTTTGCCTTCTACTCTTCAACAATATTTGTACAGACATAATTTAAGGATAACACCATGTTCTTAAAGTAGTTTCTGTTAGCCTGGAAGACCTGGGGGCAGGTGGGAAATCCCTAGATGGAACCAAAAGTTCCCGCCCAGAACAGCTGCTGCCCCAGACCCATTTAATTAGAGCTGACCAATCAGAAGACAACACATACCTTTACATCTAGCCCTGCCATCACCACTTCTTAAGGAGTGCAGCTCAGTGCAGACAGGATTTCAGCAGCCAGTTGACCTTAGCTACCTTCCAGACCTATGATCCTTGCCCAGGAGCACATTTCAATAAACTTGGTTTTACCTTCATTCTGGTCTTGGTGGTCCCTCTGTTTTGGTGTGATTTTGTATCGAACAGTTTCAAAAAAAAAAAAAAAGCCATTGCTCAATTAATTACTATGAGCTTGGTGGATATAAATTATTAGATTTCTTTGCCATTTTGTATTATCTTTGCCATTTTTATAATTTAATAACATCCCTGTGAATAGTTGGGAGAATCAAGCTAACAGTTAACTTGGAGAAAGAATGTACATGACTGATGGGTGCTTGAGCATACGCAAAATGCCATCTTTTGTATAGCTATTCTGAACGCTTCAGGGGAGATACACTAAATGCCATGACTCTCCTACCTCAGCACTGCTTTATATTTGACAGTTTCAGACACTTCTAAGGATTTATAGCTCTTTCTACTTCCAGTATTTTTTTTTGCAACACAGCCACTTCACCAGACCCATCTAAATATTTTTCACAGTAGTTACTTAAGCTGACTTTTTCTATTTTCCTCTTAGTAGTTTCCAAGTACTTAGTGATACAGTCTTTAACTTATAAAATCCTTTCAAAAAGTAATAGGTTTCAAGAGAGCTAGTAGCCCATCAAATAGTGGTAAGAAACAGCTCTAGCGAATACAAACTACGTGAAATACAGAACGTGGGGATAACACTTCAGCAATTTTCTCAACTATAGTTTATGTTAGAAAAAGAAAGAAAAATACATTGTATGCACTTCAGGAAACGGGCAAACAAATGCTTATTGATTTCACTACTCTGATTCAATCACGGATACTGCTGTGTGATTTACTGTTTTTTTCACCCTGCTTATTTTATGAGTTCCTATCTAGTATTGTATTCTGATTTTTCACTTTGGAATGAATAAACCTTTTATCTGTGATGTTTAATAATCCACATGGCCACAATTTGAATATTTCAACAATTTATTTCAATACTCTTTATGAAGTATATTTATATTATTTTCTATTTTCTCTATAATTTTTAATGATAAACATATGGTATGCTATGTGATGCGTTTCTGAATTTTCAGCTTTTATTGACATTATTGAAATTAGGGGATGATTAAAATCTTAGTCAACATATCTCATAAATCCACCTGAAATCTCAATATTTAATTTCTAAGTTCAGCACATTCTTTTACATATAGTGGAATTATGCATGGTGTGGTACAGTTGAAATGCTTGGGGATCCCTATGGAGTCCACCCTCATTCTCTGTGTGCTGCTGGATGGGTTTGACAAGGTGTTTTATTATTTGGCATTCTCCCCAGTGGGAGATTGAGAGAATAGATTGGCATCTGGCCCAGTCACATTCCTTTTACATCACCTTGAACTAGGAGATTCAAAATGTTAGTGCAGGTTCACATTTTCTTTAGAGGTAAAAGTTTATGATGGTCATCTTTTAGTTCCCAGTATGCCAATGGCCAACAGAAAGAGTTTTCAAAAACAAAACAGTCAATAGACACATTGGGAAAGAGAGGATGAAGGATATTTCCATTCCTGTTGGCTTTCTCATCTCCAGATTCAGTCCGTGGTGTGATCAAGCTATTATTCCTATCCAGTATTTTATGACATACTCTGATATTGGTTTAATGAATTCCTATTTGCTTAAACCAGCTTGAGGTGTTCTCTTATGTGTGACAGAATGATCCTTGATTCAAGCAGGCAGATAATCAACTGTGAAATAGACAGTGTACTTCTGCCTCCTGCTGAATCACACACTCCCCCACAGGACTAGAACTGCTGCCAGCAGCCAATGACTAATGTGTGTTCCTACGCCTCCTGGGGTTACACATGTTGAGATGTAATATATGCCCATAGTTCCCCGGAGGTTCCTGCTGAGGCTGAAACTGTGAAATTCCATTCTTCCCTAGCTTATTTCTGCTTTCCATCCCACAGTCTGCTACTCCCTGACCAGTTTCTTCTACGGTTATTTATCTTGTAAACCTTAAACACTCACAGCCTTGGCTCCTGGTCTACATCTTGGATAATTCAACCTAAGACTGTTTTACAAAGGTTTCAGGCAGAGACGATACCTTTACCTAATAAAGTAAATGAACTGTGCATTACCATTCTGTGTAAATTGGAAACCAAATTTAATCTCATAAGGTTTTTGAATTATTTTTGAAATAGGTACCAATGTCTTTTCATGAGACATATATTTATTTTGATATTTCAAATAAGGTGACACATCTTATGCTCTGTTTTACCCTGTTTTATTCTCATTTTAATAGTATTTATAATCTGACTAGGAATATATATATATATATCCAATTTATATATAAATATATATTTATACATCCAATTTCTCTATATATTTATATTTAATTTTAATATATCCAATTATATATATATATATATCTGTGTGTGTATATATATATATATCTCCAAGTAACACAGATCCTACTAAGTTATTTAACCAGATATTAAACTATTCATAATCCAGTGGTATAATTTGGCTATACTTTTAAAAATATTCATCACAATTCTGTATTGTATTTTGCTTTTCTAGAGTCAGTGCTAACAAATGGTAGCCAGTAGGAGCTACATAGTTTGAATTCAAGCACCTAGGTTGGTTTTCTATGTTATAATACAAATTAATGAAAGATAGTCTATATTGTTATAGTTGTTGAACCAAAAAAAAAATGGATTCACCTTTTTTCGAAGATCTCAGGGTGAAAGTGATGTCAGAAGAAAAAGAGGACGTATTGCATATATTCAAACAACTTACACTGTAATAAACAAAAAATTCTTATTTTTGTTTTTCTGTATTTATACATTGATTTATAACCCCATGAATCATTCTTTGGTCAGCTTTTATTTTTAAGAAGTAACTATATAGTAGAAAGAATTAGTAAACATATTTTTGATTTGCCACTACTAAAATAATTGGTATTTGGTTTTTAAGGGTTACCACTCTCCTCCTTGATAACTAGACACAGTTGTATTTTGAGTATTTCATTCTGTCTTAATCTCATAAACAGTTATTGTAACACTATCACTAACCTCAGACACACTGACTAAACCTCGACTAAATACCTTTGCAATCTTGTATATACTCAGTCCAGAAAACTCCTTGAGAAATCAGAATTTTATTAAGTTTTCAAACTTTTTAGCTGAGTCCTTACTTTCCAAGCTTTAAGAACTGTGAATAAATGTACGGTTTCAGGAAAATTCTGCTCTGGTGAAAAGTGCCAGTCCTTACCCATGTTAAGAAATGATGATACTTAAGCCAACAACCCATTTCCTCTTCAAATCTCTCTCTGCTTTATTCTTTTAAATGCAGATGCAGCCTCCCTCTCAATGCATCTTCTTCTACTTAATCTCTATTCCACCTCTGGGCCATCATTTTGAAATATACACTACCTGGAAAAAAGGCCTCTAGAGAAGACATGATTTCTCAACATATTTTATGGGTGAGTGTACAGGAGAAAGAAATAAAATTTTTTAAAAGCTAAAGATTTAATGAAAATGGGAACAAATCATGGTGGAATGCAATTCCAAGTATGAGCTACAGGCACATTAAGAAACATTGAAGTTGAGTGTGTTTTATATTCATAATGTCTGGAGCACACCGTGATTTAAAATGGCCATTAAAGATTATGCAAAATGTGCAAAATTATTGTGAAATGATTCTCTCTGATGAATCTCCATTTATATTTTACTCTTCTCTTGCATTTGGCCTTTACTAATCTACCCTGTTAACCTGAGTTCAGAAATGGCAAAGTCCGCTTATTTGATATTTTCATGATTAAGTTTAATTTGCATGGCAAGGTGACAAGAGACATTTTGAAAACGTAGAGAAAGTAGGTCAAATTCTAACTTGCCACGTGCTATTTTTCCATATATAAATTGTCTGACTCTTATTTCCACTGGTCTTCATAGAAAAGCATGTATAATTTGTGGTTGCTTGATTGCAATTATTGTGAGGTTTACATAATGCATATAGAAGATAAAGAATACCTTACAAAATAACAAAAATACGTAGTACAAATGACCCTTTTAACAAAATCACAGAATTTTAAGCAATCTTTGTCCTTCAATTGCAGATAATAATAAGTGAAATGTTTAGTTTTGAAAATACATCCATAGTGAGAGATCTAAGTTCTGACACATAGAAAGGATATCATTAAGGTCTACCTCAATTCAGATGACGATTTAATCTCCAAGTTTTAACAAAGGGTTAAAATATACCATTTCCCAAAAGGCAGTAAAAAAAGAAATTATATCTGTGAGACCTGGTGTTGGACATCACATGTCAGCATTTTATATCTAAGTGTTAGCTATTTTGCATCTGGTCCAGCTCCCTGTTACTGCATGTGGAAAGGTAGCAAAGGATGTTTCAACTACTTGGACTTCTGACACCCATGTAGGAGGACAGGGTGGATTTCTCAAATTTGTCCTCAGCCTGGCCTAGCCTTGTCTATTCTGGCCAGTTGGAGAATGAGCCAGCAGATGCAAGATTTGTCCGTATTCATTTTTCTCTTCCCTTCTCTCTCTCTCACTCTTTGAAATTAAAAAAAAAAGAATATTTTGAAGGAGTTTTTTTTTCTTCAAAAGGCATCATTTGCAGAGAGGAAGAGACACATACATACATACAGAGAGAGAGAGAGAGAGAGAGAGAGAGAATCTTACATCTGCTGATTCACTTCCCGAAGGGCTACAAAGGCCAGAGTTGGGTCAGTCCAAAGCCAGGAGCTTCCTCCAGGTCTCCCAGGTGGGTGCAGGTTTCCAGAACTTGGGCCATCTCCTATGTAGAGAATCATGTCATCTGTAAACAGGGATAGTTTTAATACCTCTGTTCCAATGTGAATTTCTTTGTTTTTCTTGCCTAATAGCTCTGGCAAAGATTTCCAATACTGTATTGAATAGCAATAGTGGAAATTGACATGCTTGTCTAGTTACAGATCTTAGTGGAAAAACTTCCAGTCTTTCCCCTTTTAAGATGTTGGCATTGGGTTTTTCATATATTGTTTTGATTGTGTTATAGAATATTCTTTTTATGCCTATCTTGCCTATGATTTTTAGCATAAAACTGGCATTGGTTTTTATCAAATGCCTTCTCTGCATTTATTGAGATGATCATATTTTTTTCAATTTGTTGATGTGGTGAATCACATTTATTGACTTGTGAATGTTAAACCATCCCTGTATGAGAGGGATAAAACCCACTTGGTCTGGGTGAATAATCAGCCTGATGCACTGCTGAATTTTGTTGGCTTGTATTTTGTTGAGGATTTTTGCATCTAGTTCATCAGGGATATTGGTCTGTCCTCTTTTTCTGTTGTGCCTCTATCTGACTTTGGTATTAAGGTGATATTGGCTTCCTAGAAAGAGTTTGGAAGGATTGCCTCCCTTTCTGTTATTTGGAATAGTTTGTGGAGAATTGGGGTAAGTTGTTCTTGAAACATTAGGTAGAATTCTGCCATGAAGTTATCTGGTCCAGGACTCTTCTCAGTTGGGACTGATTTAATCACTGATTCAATCTCAGTCCTTATCATAGGTCTATTTAGATTATTAATTGCCTCAGGACTAAGTTTTGATAGATTGTATGTGTCCAAAAATGTATCTATTTCTTCTAAGCTTTCTAATCTGTTGGCATATAGTTGCTTCTAAAAGTTGCTAATACTACATACGTCCAAGGTATTTGTTGCTATATTTCCTTTTTCGTTTTGGGTGTTTTGACTTATTGGTCTTCAGTTTTACTCCATGATGGGTCTGAGAAGATGCTTGGTATAATCTTTATTTTAAAAAATTTGCTGAGGCTTGTTTTGTGGCCTGTAACATGGTCAATCTGGAAAATGTTCCATGTATTGTTGACAAAAATATGTGTTCTCACTCTGTATGATGAAAGGTTCTGTGGATATCAATTAAGTATTTGCTGTAGTGTCTGGGTGAGCTCTGTTGTTTCCTTGTTGAATATCTGTCCTGTCAATCTGTCCATTAATGTTAATGGGATATTAAGGTCCCTCACTATTCTTGTACTAGAGTCTGTTTCTCCCCTTAAAGTAATTAATATTTTTTGACATAGCTAGGTAACCTGGCATTTGGTAGGTGCATATACATTTATTATGGTGATCTCTTCTTGCTGAATAGATCCTTTGGTATTATGTGGTGTCCTTCTTCACTTATCTTAATTTTTTCACATTAAAATCTATATTATATAAAAATAGCTGTGCCAGCTCATTTTTCCTTTCCGTTAGCCTGGAATATCTTTTTACATCTTTTCACTTCCATTTTCTGTGTATCTATATGGGTGAGATGTGTCTCCTGTAAGTAACAGATAGATAAGTTTTATTTTTGTATCCGGTTTTCTAATCTCTGATATATGATTGATGAATTTAAGCCTTTTACATTCAGGGGTAATATGGATAGGTAGTAACTTGGTCCTGTCATTTTAGGAAAGGGTTGTTCATTGTTTGATTTAATCTTGTTTTGTTCTTGTACTGAGATGTTCTCCAGCTTTGCCTTCTTAGTTTTTGTTTTTTCTGTTTCTTTTAGTGTGTTTAATGCCTTTTCAGGGATGTACCATCTTTTATGAAGTGTCATGTCTGTTTCATGGATTTTTTTTTTATTTTCTGAACCAAATTAAAATGTGAGAATTACTTGGTGAATAAAGGGTGATTTCTGTCAGTTATTTTTTGTCATTTGCCACTTAATTAATGATTTAATATACATTTCTCTGTGTATCTTTTAGTATCCATGTGAAATTTTCCGTAAAATGAATTTCTGGAAATGCAATTGCTAGATTTAAGAGGATATGGTCTTTGTATTTTGGTAAGGAATTAATAATCATCCTTGGATTTTTTGATGTTTAAGAAAGATATTTTTATACTTTAAATTGAATTTGTAATTTTTTATGATAATGGAGAGGCATAGTAGCTTGGGTAATCCAAACGTGGTTAATTCACAAATAATTTACTTGGACTTGAGACATTTTTGGCTCAAATATATGGATGTGTCTGTTGCTTTGTAGCAGTTTAGTCAAAGATAAATCTTACTTCAGTGAATTCTCACTACAGGAAACATAGTCTTCTCCCAATTTTCTCCTCTGTAGTCATATGAAGTAGATAGGTAGATATGTTCCTACATAAAGATCCAACACCAGACTTAATCATGTTGTAAGCTGGCTGTTCTATGACAAAAATGAATCTTCATTCACTGGTTAATGGAATGGTTATCCCCAAACGGTCACTGTTGGGGGTTTTAAGCTCAAACTGGCATGGAAAACTATCCAATCAAGTAAACATTCGTATGTGTACAGAAGACTATCTGATCAACTAGACTCACATTGGCACGGTGTGACAAAAGGGAATTTTTCCTGCCAGGAATTCTTCTCAAGGCCAGGAAGGGTTGCTCTTGGAGGCTTAGCAGATTCATGGGAACACCACTCTCTGAATTGGCTGGTAAAGGAGGTGATAAAATACGCAAAAGGCCTGTACTTTGGCCTGGAAGGTCAGGGGAAACTTTGTAGCTGAGTGTTAGTCTGAAGATAAGAGACAGGTCTTCATCTGCAGGCGCCATTAGGAGAAACAGTAAGACTGTTCATTATGCTGCTGTGTCTCTGTAATCTCTCCTTCTCTGGGAAGCCTGTGTCAAACAGGGTGTGACTTACAAAGCCTATGCTAGACAAAAAGTAAGATCCCATCCTGGAAATGAGGTATTTTCTTGAGATATACATTAACCTTTGTAAACACCCTTCCCTGCCCCCAAATTTGAGGTCATGGCAAGGGTCAAGGTATGGACACGTCAGCATATTTAAGGGGCCGAGCTTGGCCATTGCCATTTTCTGTTGCTTGGGTTGCCACCCTCAGAGGGAAGATGCTTCATTTACTCACTTTTTTTTTTCTCTTAGATGTTGTTTAACCTCATAGCCAAGCCTATGGAATTTGGAGAGGCCAAAACTGAGATGGAATCTGGTTTTTATCAGGTGACAATGTGACCATAGATGTTACTGTATTGCCCTGAACTCAGCCTAGCTTGCTTCATCTTGAGGATAAGCATGCTATAGTTTATAGTTTTAATATAAGGAGTAATAGAAAATGTACGTATAGCATGGAAATGCTTGAAAAAGTTCATAGACGGTGAAGATATAATTCATTTTGATAACAAAAGGTTTTTAAACTGATGCATAGTTTATTCATAATATATATTTGTTTAAAGTGTTTAAAGTACCAATGTGTGGATATATATACACACATACACCTACCTGTATAGTGGCTGCTAGAAGCACTGAGTTTATGATCGGTGCTTAGGAAAGACTATTGGTTTTGAGCATTTACAGGTCTTTAATACACTACAATTAATAGTAATCCTGTGAGGATTTTATTTACATTTCTTGACTTCTGCTCCATCTCCTCATTCCTCACTGAATTTCACTGCATCCGTACCCGACTACTGACACAAGTAGGAAGAAATGTGCATGATCCAGGAATCCAAGCACCTGGGTTTTCCAGGCTCGGGGGAATTTCATCCCTGAATACTTTTTTTTAGAACTGCAATCTCCTCCTCCCAAACCACTCCCATTCTCCTTTCCTATTTTTTTATATCACTGATATTTATTTTGCTTATTAGTTATTTTTTAAACAAAATGCCCCATGAAACTAACTTTCAAGGAAATTAGGTTTATTTCAATTCATTGTTTTGGAGGTTCCAGTTTAAGCCTGAATGGCATCTCATTACTTTCCAAAAGCACATCCCTAAACATCATAATTGGATTCAGTTCTCACCCCGCCTAGTAACATTAACATAAGACTTTAGAAATCAAGCCCTTTAATACATCAATTTCGGTGGGATTCCCAAAGGAACATCCCAACTGTAGCTGTTACCTACTTATTTGCTGGTTGACCTAACCCTGCCAGAAGTTGAACTCCATATACGTCAAGGTTTTCTTGATTCTTCACCTCTGTAACAGCACCTTCAGCTTCCCTGCAAAACTCTTGTTTATTACGTCTTTGAATAAAATAACTCACTGGCTGTTCACCCCCTAGACACAGTCAGTCCCACGTGATAGCCCACTCTTCTCTGAAGCCATCCAGACACTCTCTGATGTGTCCCTGGAGTGGCCCCTGCATTCCTCACCAGGACTGTAACAAAGCTGTAGCTCTTTGGCTTCCTTCCCAGAACAGTCAACATTGTGGTCTCTGTTTTTCCTGTTAATCGAAAAACTGAAAAATCAAACTTCAAGTTTGCTCAGTGAGTCAATCTTAGGATTGGATCTCAGGCACAATATCTTAGTTGACTCTGAGCTGGCAGTTCCACAAGTCTAATTTTGCTTGTGGATTTTTCATTTTCTAGCAAGGTTCAAACGATATAGATTGGCTTGTGGTTGCCAACCACATTGAAAGTCAAAGGACACTTGATCAGAATTGAAGAACACCTGGTAATAGTCCGCAGATTTAATTGTCCATTAAAAGACAGTGTGTCAGACATTCTCATATTTGATATTATACATGTATATGGAAAGGCAAACAGTGATGCCGCTATTACTTTTCCTTATGGACTTAAAACTCATTTGCTTCTTCCCTGTCATAGATTTTTGTTTGTTTGCCTATGGATGAGATTTCCTAGTTTGAGGTCATGGGTCGCTGGAGAAGTAATATTGCCTGGGACACTGGTGGAGATCACCTTTACCGTCCAGACAACATCTTGGCTCACTCTGGTCTCTGTAGCATTTAACTGCACACTACTATACCTACTGAATGAGCCAGCAAGCAGTAATAGTTAAACAATTTTACAAATTATTGAAATACTTAATGAAGATAAAGCATCATCAAATGGTTTCAGTATAACTTGAGTCCTCTCCAAAGCCTGAGATTCCTCCATTAGCCTGCTTGACTCCTACTCTGGTTGGCTGGACGCTCCTTAGTGGCACTTGCAGCTCCTCTCAGTGGAATTTCTTTTCATGGGATAAAATGGTGAATGGAGGATGCATGTTATTAAAGTCCCCTCCTAAATCCCTCAGATATTATTTCCTTTAAGCAAGACTTGGAGGGGTCTCTAAGGTGTGTCCTTACTCAACATAGCACGAAGAAAGCGACTGATTCAGTGGGACTATTATATTTGTCTCATTTGATTTTTACAAATAATTTAGAAGATAGTCATTACCATTTCCTTTTTCTTTTCAGATTTCTGAGGTTTCCGAGAATTTGTAAATTTGAAAATGAAAGCAGTAGTAACGATAGGATTTAGTCACAGGTTTATCTAATTCCACATTTCTCACTCTCTATTATTGCAACCCTCTGCCTCCCAGAAAATATCCCAGAGACAACAATTTTACTTTTGTTTTGTCTCAGAATCTAATTTTTAGACTTTGATGCTTTGGGGTCCTTGCCATTTGTGTTGAGAAATAATAGTTGAGGATGAACTGTAATTCAGCACCTGGTTTGAGTTTGTGATTATAAAGGACTGAGGGCAGATGATGGCAAAAAGTGAAATTTGAAAAAAAAAAAAAACAGCACAGAGAGGAGGAGGGTGAATGGGAAGTAACATTTTGCAATCTTAAAATCATATATATAATATATATGAAGTACAAAATCTGTGGACAGCATGGGATAGGTAAGTTTGCAGTAGCAACTCCTCTGAAGATTTTAAAGACAAATGGACTTTCTTAATTGTCAGCATTAGGAATAATAAAGGGAGAAATAAAATAGAACGGGTAATTTATCTTTTCATTGAAAATTGTATTTAATGAGAAACCTTTGCATTCACTTAAAAATTATTTGATTCCTGTACTCTGGGAGAAATTTGCCCTCCAGTTCTTATGCTGGAAGCACTCTGTGGATGGAAATTTGATTCAACTGTGTTGAGGAGGTGGGGCTAGGAGGTGGTCCTTGTGTGACTGAAGACCCTCAGAGGGCAGGTCTCACAGGACCACTGTTTATATAAGCTAAGTTGCCTTGAGCGGCTCCCTCAGTTTCCTGGCTCAGCCCGTGGCTTCCACAGGGAAGTCTGGCGAGCAATACCCTCTTCCCTCAGCCGAGCGCCTGACATTGAGCTGTGAATCCGAATAACTGTGAGCCAAAACCAACCCTTGTTCCTCCTAAGTAGCTTTTGGTAAGCCTTGCAACAATCAAAGTTTCATTAAGACAGCTATCTTCTTTTTTTTTTTTGAAATGTAGACTTTCTAGTAAGAAGGACATGAATTGCAATTAAAAAACAACAAACAACAATGAGATGGAACCATAATGCTCCTTTCTTCCAGCAAGAATTAATTTCCCTTATACATATTATACCATATTTAATTGCTTATGTTTTCACTAATTATCCTAAATTAGCATATAGAGGAGTATATTTTCTCCCAACACAATGCAGAAATGCCAGTATGAACAATATTGGGAAGAAACATGAGTCTCTTGAAAAATTCCTTTGACAAGTTTTTGGCTCATAAATAATTGAATGGATTGTTTGCAGAGCCTTAACTCGTTCACCATGGATGCCTGATAAAGACCTAAGTTATTTAATGAAGCTGTATTCGAATCTTTTGAGGTAACCTTGAACTATTAGCCTTGTATTACCCTTTTCTGAAGAGTAAGAGGTTATCCTATTCTATATAGTTTCAAAGCTTGCTTTGAAAGAAGAATGAATTCTGTAGCCATAATCTGAAAACTAGTTTAAAAGAGTGAGTTAGGGGCCCGGTGCAATAGCATAATGGTTAAGGTCCTCACCTTGAACGCACCAGGATCCCATATGGTTGCCGGTTCTAATCCTTGCAGCCCTGCTTCCCATCCAGCTCTCTGCTTGTGGCCTGAGACGGCCCAAACCCTTAGGACTTTGTAAACGCGTGGGAGACCTGCAAGAGCTCCTGGCTTCTGGCTTTGGATTGGCTCAACTCCAGCCGTTGTGGTTACTTGGGGAGTGAACCATCGGATGGAAGATCTTCCTCTCTGTCTCTCCTGCTCTCTGTATATCTGCCTTTCCAATAAAATAAATAAATTTTAAAAAAAAGAATGAGTTAGTTATATGTTTAACTTGAAGATACATAGAGAAACTGGGCATCACTATGCATTTTTTTCTTTCTATCCTTATGTCTATTCTAAGATAGCCAAAATACAGAAAGTTAACGTACGGATTTTGAGCCTCTTAATACTGCGCCAACACTATGCAACCCAGGCCAGGTGCCTGTAATTTCAGTAACAACACCTTGAAACACATGCCTCAGAAAACTTCTCTGCAGCACACCAGAGATGCTTTAAAGTTGATTGCCTTCCCATTGCCTTCTGATGGATTATTTTTATCAGATCCTCAATTTTGATGGTGAGCTTTCCTTTTCATCTTTCCAAGGTTTTACGGTTAAACTCTGAATGCCCTCACTGCTTCAGAACTGTTTCTGTTGGGACATCAGCTTCAACCCCTTTCAGTGATGTGTTCCCCTAGCTGCTGTGCCACACTGAGCTCTTCACCCTTTAAAACAAGCTCTCAGATATCGACAATCAGGGAGAAGGACATTTTGACAATGTACATTTGACCTTGCAGTCCCTTATGTGTCTTTCACACCTGTAACCTGTGTCTGGGGACTAATCATTCCCCCCTTGACACTTTGTGGAGAGCCTGGAAAAGAAAAAATAGACCCTGATAATTACTGATAATGCACTTGTATGTTCCCAAGCATTAACTGATGCCATTTTTATAACAATTCTAACTAATACATAAATGAGCAGAATATGGGGTAAACAATGTATTTGTGATGTTGCGTAGTTAAGGTGTAGTAACTGGAATCACAGGCTACATAATTCTCATTCCCCAGGCCAAGAGCTGATGCATTCCTCTGCCAACACTACTTTTAGAAAAATGCTACTTTTTGAATATATGTGTGTTCTTCTCTACAAACAGTTAACAAATAGTTTAAAGTTTTGATAGTTGTATTTAATGTATTGATTCAACAAACACTATTTGATTATCATAGCAAGCCACTGTGATTGGTGGAGGAACTCAGTAGTGGACAAGATGCTAAAAATTTTAAATAGTGTGAACTATTGAAGATATACAGTGGAAACTGTTTTTTAAAAAGGCACAAAAGGGGGAAAATTCAGGTAAGGCAAAATGCTGTAAGATGAAATTTTCACTTGACTCAATGGGCAAAGAATGCTATTTTGAGGAAGTTATATTTAGGCTGTGAATCAAAGGAGTTGTAAATGCTTCTTAGGCTAAGGAAGGTGTGAAAGTTGGAGAGCATGGCAAGGTTTGGAGGAGGGCCTGTTGAAATATGAATATCAGCTTGTATCACTCCTTTTTGCCGTATGTCTAGGTTAATCAGTCCTTCCTGTGGACAGAGGCACTTCCATCCACATCAAACTAACAGCCATCTGTCAAAAGTGGAGAATGCAAGTCACCATCTGTTGAGGAACTGGACTAACTTTTAGATGTAAAGACGTGAACAGGTCAAAGAGTAGGGCATTACACCTCGAGGTACATACAGAATTCAAACTGGAATGCTAGGAATTGGACACTGGTCCGTAAACCTCAGGTGCAAATCCACAAAATGAGCAATATGACAAGTTAGTAAAGTGGGTCTGTGATTTTTTTTTCAAGAATTTGCTGCAGTCACATAAATGAATAAAGAATGATCTTCACTTGAAATCTCCAGTTCTACCAACAGAAATAGCCACTTAGTTTGGGAGCTTTTCTTTGAGAAGCAGTGCAAACAAAGCAAAGAAGGCAGGACAAGGAGACTGGAGCATGGAGGATAACGAATATTATTCAAGGAATGCAAAAAGCAGTATATGGGCAAAGTGAATATTTTAGGAATGGTCACCTTATGCATAAATTTGGAATTTAAGTTGGCCATGGGCTCAGGTGGTTGTGTGTGATACTGACCTGTACTGAAGAGATATTTGTAAACCCTGAGCTTCACATCAGAGAATAATGTCATCAGGTTCTCTTTGGCATCAACTAGACTTAAGGTTTCTGGAGTTTCAGATTTATACTGTACAGTTAGTTGTGTTACGTGCCTTAATCTCTTTTTGCCAGCATTGTGCTTTCCACTTAAATGATTGCAAGCAAGAGCTTTGTTCTGTTTTCATTCCCACATTCCCCTTACTTCTGAACTCAAATGATAAACACTTCTGCCACCCCAGATTTAACTTTTCATGCTTGGTAACTTAGCAGATAATGTTATTTCTTTGTAATAAATGAAAGATCATTTCTATGAGTTCAGTTCTCTGATACCAACCAGTTATTCCCAGATGAAATTCTGTACAGTACCTAAGACCAGGAATCCCCCATGGCTCTGCCTCTACAGATCCAACAAAGGGACCCACATCCCTTTTATTCAATGCCATGGGGACTTTCCCAGACTGACACATCTCTATTGAGGGCCAGGAATACAGTAACCACCTTCTCTGATGCTGTCGATCATGAACAGTGGAATTGGACAGCAAACCCCTTCTACAAGCAGAGTGAGCAGATCCTGTTCATGGATTTTGGCACGGTGTGTGACCACCAGAGTCACTAAATATGACAAAGCATCTGAGCTGTTTCAGTTAAAGGGAAGAAAAATCTACCCATGTGAATAACCCATGTTTCTCTCCTCTCAGCTGCAGAGAGTTTGCTAATTTCCTAAGCACAAAGCAAGTTTAATTAAAGCCAATGAAGCAAGGGAATGCCACAGACGAATGCATTTTAATGTGATTCACATAGTTGGAGTGAAGCAAAATATGAAATGTGATAGTATAAGCTTTGTTGGGTAAACAGTCTCATACCCTCCAGGCACTTCTCTCAATCCCTGGACACTTTAAAGTATTTACTGAGTAGTGCTCCAGCTCTTCCTCCTCTTTGTAGTCCCCAGTCTTTCTGATGAATTAGCAACAACACTCTGCTTCTGCGAAGCATAACGCAGAAGCGGAACACAACAGGAAAAATGCGTTTGCAGTTGCCGTTGGCGGGACTCTGGGCTACGCCTGTTCTAGCAGTGCCTGCTTTCTGGTTCCAGCATAGAGGTGATAGAAAAAAATTGATGTGGGGTTCCCAGCTCTATTTTAGTGCCTGAACTATATACTTGAATATTTTGAAAAGTCTCTGTCCTTTCTTGAATGTATTCTTTGGGAGAGAAAAATCTATTTAAACGTGAGGCTATAATAACTGCAATCCGTATTTACCTTTATAGAAATCCATATAAAATTAACTTGTAAAGAGGAAATGTAGTACTAATTTTCATTTGTCACTGTTTTATTACTATTCATTTCTACCTTTAAGCTCATTCATTTTCTATCTATTGTTCTATGTAAATTCAGACTCTTATTAGTAATCATTAAAAAGAATTGGGCCAGATGAGCAGGCAACTGGTATAGTGATGAAGATGCTGTATGAGATGCCCATATTTCATAACAAAGTGGTTGGTTTCCAGTCTGTTTGCTTCTAATTCCCATTTCTCATCAATGTACACGGATGGAGGCAGCAAGGAATCACTGAACTACTTAGGTCCCGGTCACCCATGTGGAAGGCTCAGGTGGACTTCTGCTTTTGGCCTTAACCAGCCATACTATTGTAGACCTTCAGTTTGGGAACCAGCAAATGAGACATCTTTGTCTTTTTGCCTTTCTAATATATGAGGAAGAGGGAGAACTCTGATCTTCTGGCTTACTCCCTTTTAATAGGAAGTCCAAAGTTGAGGACTAGAAGCTCAATGAACTTCTCTCTGAATGGCAGGAATCCAGTAACTTGAGTTATCTTTCTTGCTTCCCATGTAGCAGGAAGCTGGAGTCACTAACAAAATGGGGTATCAAACCTAGGTGTGATGATATGAGGAACGCTGATACCTTAACTGCTAGGAATGCTGATGCTTAACTACACATCAACAGTGTTTCTTTCACTGGATTTGAACATGAATGATTTTTCTCCAAAGAGGTAATATTCATAAAAACTTTTTGGACACTGATTAATTCTTAACAAATACTTTCTGAATGCTTACTATATACTATCTATGTGCAATGATAGACCCTTGAGACTCAGCAATTCAAGGATCTCATGATCCAACTAGATGCCTGTACTCCAGTTGCAGGAGACAAAAAAAAAAAGTCTTGTATATAGATAAAAAAATACGGGATGGTGACAGATGTGTTGGGCTCAAGGCATGCAATTTTAGGTATACTGGGAAATCAAATTCTTACTGGGAAGGTGGCATATTGATTAAGTTTTAGTAATGGGAAAGTAGAACCTTGGAGGCTTGAGGGACTATTGTTCATGTAAAAATCACCTGTGAGTTCTGGACCTGAGGCAGGGATGCTTTGGCTAGGCTTATGCTGCAGTATGTGTATGCAGAATGGCTGAAATGTGGCCCTCCCAAATTAATTCATTGATGCTATTGCTCACTACCTCTAAATGCCACTATATTTGGAGTTAAGATCTGCAAGGGGTGAGCCAATTAAAATGAGGTCATAATCCTTATGGCTACCCACCTGTGGTCCTTGTAAAAGGAAATTTAAACACAACTACAGAGCAAAGAATGACCACGTGATGGTGGGGAGTCAGTGGGCCTCTATAAGCCAGAGAGAGAGAGAGAGAGGCTGCTGTACAAATAGGCCCAGGGAAACTCAGACTGCAGGCTTTTAGCTCACAAAACTGCAAGAAGATAATTTTTTGTTGTTGAAGCTTCCCAACCTGTGCCTCTTTATTATAACACCCCAGCAGACTAATACAGTGGGGAAAGGGTTATGTGGCAGAAAGTGAAGTTAAAGAACAAAAATGATGGGTACTAGTTGGGCCCCAGGATGTGATTCGTTCTCTATCTGATATTTCTCAATAAGATGAGTCATACTGGAGTGTTGAGGTGGAGAAAGTATAATAGATAGATATCAGAATTTTACTGTGATATAAAAACTAGTGTGTGACTCCAATGTAAGCAACTGGTTAGCTTGCTTTGTAACACTGCTGGGGAGCGGGGCGGGGGGTGGGGGAAGCAGTCATTGGTGGTGGACATTGGGCCTAATTAATGCTGAATTTGTGTCGGTTTTACCAATGTGGCAGCATAGTTTCTTATTCATCGTTTTTAAGATAAGTGGGGAAGGTGGTGAACTCTGAGCCAGGACATGCCACCCAACCCAACCTTCAGGCTGGGGTGTTGCAGATTGCCCAGGGAAAGGGATATGGGGATGTATTGGAGTGGGAACAGCTGAGGGAATGATTTGCAGGGGAGGAATGACTTCTGGGGCCTTCTACAGACTGGACCACTGCACTTATAGGTAGGCAAGCGAGCTGAGACAGTGGTTTAGAGGTGGGGAAACTGGTGGGCATGTCTGGATCAGGACAAGGCACACGTCCACATGGAAGTCTTGGGCTGGGCTAAATAGAATCACCTGCTGCCTACTGATGCTCACAAACCTGGAGCTGAAGGCTTGCCTAGCTGGGCTAGACCACATTACTTGCCCAAGAGTATCAGAGTAGGGAGTGGACCACATCATGCTTAGCTCTAGAACCCACCAGAATGCAAGAGAATCAAATCTGGGGGCAGATTTTGTACAGGAATTATGGGCTTGCCTCTGGGCAACTGCAGCACCTGCTGGTTTAAGGGGAGAGCTGGTGGTGGTGATGGGCTGAACTGGATGGGATGAAGACACTCACCTGATTGGAACCCACCTGTTATTCGCAGGAGTGAGGGCTGGGAGAAGGCCAGGGGAGGCCAGGCTGCAGTAACCATAGAATTCTATAAGGTAGTGGCCTAGATACAAGATGAAAAAATGTGTAAAGTTGTCAAGAGGCCCAAGAGACAAAATTGGGGTCACTCCATACTAAAAGATCAGGAAGATAAAAAGAAAATTGACTGTGGAGACAGAAAATAAATAGCCAATGATGTAGTAAGCGAATAGGAGGAATGTGAGGTACAGAGGGCAGGAGAAGAAAATGTTGATCAATGTTATGGGAAATGAAGGCCTGTAATTGTCCTTGACGTTTTGCAAAGGGTGTCACAGGTGACCTTGACTAGGGCACTATCAGTGACTGGTTGGCACACCTCACTAGAGACTTTAAGAGATAATGACAGCAGGCACTTCAAGACATAGAATGAACACTAAATCGTCTATGCAGGAATTTTCTCCAAAGGGGAAGTGAAAAACAAGTTGACAGCTGCTGGGGAAGTACAGTTGAGGTGTCTGGTGTGTTATGGCATGTCCATACCCATGCTCAGGGGAGGAAGAAAAAAGGGTTGATGATTGAGAAGAGGAATCTTTCTGGAGGGATCACATTAGCACATGGAGACACACCAGCATTCTCTCCATGGCACCGAGGTGCTTCTCTAGAGAGGGAATCAAAGAAGTGCTTTCACTTAGATGAGCTGAGGCGAAGGAAGAGGGTGAACATCAGAGGCTTTGGACTCCTCTCAACGAACAAGCGTGCTTTGAAAGAAAGAAGCATAATGATTACAATAGCAAGAGTTCAACATGCATTTGTCAAAGTACATGAATTCACAGCTAGGATCATTGTTCAGCGATAGCTCAGTTAAAAAAAAATCCTAGCACTTTACCTTGTAATTTGACTTTAAGAAAGGTCTATACACTATGCCTCAGTTTTCATGCCTATCAAATGGAGAAAACTACCTTCTAGGTGAAAATCACTTAGAACAGAGATGGAGCCATAGAAAACTCTCTTTCATATTTTATTTTAGAAATTTCAAATTTGGGGGTAGGCCAGGTACGTGGATGAAAGTAGATGGAAGAATTCAAGGTGGCAGCTTAAGCCACAACTTAAAACAGTGGCACAGAGAAGGAATATTCTGAGTCAAATTCTGGCTTCTCAGGCCCCGAAGATATCCTTCTGAGGTCGAGAGCACTGATCCAGGTTTACTCAACTCTATTACTCCAGACTTAAATGTGTTGAATGGAAATAAGGACTGTAGTTGAAGCATGTTCATGAGGCAGAGCCCTGGGAAGATGATCCTTGACCTGCTGTGGAATCTCTCAAAACTTCCCTAGTTCTTGTACTCCCAAAAGGCAGCTCAGCTTTTGCTTGGGTCTTAGATTACCTCATTATCTTTTCATGAGGTATGATTTTCTTTAAATAAGCAAAGCCCATTTCTATTTACAATCAAAAGTCCTTCACTGACAAACTAAAAATAGCATGTTATGATATCTGGCCTGTGCTAAAATAAATGCTTAAGGACAATTCTAAATCTCATTTAATCCCAACTTAACCTTAAATGAGAGAAAGGTGCTAGCTTGGAGATATTCAAAAAGCTCATTGCTGAATTCATGAAGCTCTCCGGTATCATTTCCTATGTGAGAACTTTTTTGGAGTCTATTAAAACTGTGAACATGAATGGGATGTTGGTTTTAACAATCCTGCTCCAAGGATGGTGTTATGGTGCAGTTTTTCTCTAATATGATGTCTTTAAATAATTTTCCTGTTGACTTTAAAACACATTAAAATGCCATCATAGTAATGTTTGTGACACTTGGGAAAATAATTACAAATGAGTCCCAGTTCTTTCCCTTACTTTCTGCACTAACAAATTTATAAAATGTATGAAAGTGTAGCTTCTGCTGCATAAACACTTTCTAGTTTTATTTATATGCCATGATTATTTCAAACTTCTTCCAAAATACTGAAATGATACACTGAAAAATGGACACAAAAATGGCAGGTTTACTCATACACATTACATCTTTAGTACTCTTAATATTAGCACAATCAAAAAATCAGTTCATTTTTTGAGGGGCAGTTTATTTCACTAAACACACTATTATTTATTTCATTAAGCATACTATTGTTGATATATTGGATAATGGCAGATTCTACTCACAGTGATTTCTGCTTTCTGTATACTTCAATCTTCCATGAAGATGAGGTATGGAGAAGGCCACTGCTATTGGAGAATCGTACTGCTTACTCGTTATAATCATGAAAAAGCAGAAGCCACATGGCATAGCTGAGGCAAAATGAATTCTCCCTGAAATTCAGATAATATAGCGCCATTTGTTTTGTCCTAATCTCAAGTGCTATCATTCAGTTGAGGAGCTGTAAAGTGAGATGATGTTCCCAGATTTTTAAAAACAAAAGAGCTTTGATAAATGCTTATATTCCTTGGATCAAAGAGATGGAAAGAAAAGACTCATGTAATGTATGCCATTGTGATCATAGAACCAATTTATGAAAGAGAAATGAGCTGGGGAGAAGCGTGGGAATCTGGGCTGTGTTTTGCTGCCTTTCCAGGCTGTTCGCAGGGAGCTGTACCAGAAATGGAACAGCTGGGACTCAACCTGGCACCTGGATGGGATGGCAGAACCAAAGAGAGGCCAAACCTATGCCACAGCACTCATCCCATCCCAATGTTTCTGCAAATATACAAGACAATGCTGGTGATGCAGTGTATCTCTATAGGGATTGGGGTGATGGTGATGGAAGGCTTTTTGCTGCAACTTTCCTAGTAACATTGGAATGTTCAATCAATGTTTAAAAATAAAAGATCTCAGACTTTAATTTAGCTTATAAATAACCAATTCTGTAAAATAATTTTATGCAGTCAGTATTTTGCTAGCTACAACTTAAAAATATGTTAGGGCTACCATTATGAAGAGGACTTTGCATGAAGGAGTCTAAATTTAAGTGCCTGGTCTTTGGCCTCTGGTCCCTTTTCAGGTACATATAGAAAGCAATTGGTCCATTATTGTACTCTTAGTTGTGCTCTGCACATGGTCAGAGAGAACTGCAGAGCAGACCATGGATAGTACTAGTGGAGTAACTTCGCTGTTTTCTGAGACCTTCTTCATGATAGCCTATTTCTACACAATTACCTGACATTCGTCATGAATCAAACTGGATACGTTTGTCATTTTACTTTTTATAGGATTTGTGGTAGTTGAAAAAGCACTTCGATTTCCACCTACTACTTTTCTCCCTACTATGAAGTTGGTAATTCTGGCGGGAAAAAAGTGAAGCTCATAGACACTGATTCTACCGAAAAGCAGTAAGTGTCTTTAAACGCCTGCAGAAATTTCTCCAAGTCTCCATTTAACAGCCTCATACCATCTTAATCAGGAAGCGTGCATGCAAATCACTCTTTTTAAAGATAGTTAGAATTCCAAATTCATGCTGTGAAATAATCAGTCTCTAAAATTGTCTTGCCAAAATAAGACTTCAATAATTGAAAATAGTTGGACTGGTCAAAACAGTGAGAAAACAAGGAATACCATTGCAATCTGAATTGCAGAATTTGTGTAGTAGTTCCAGTAAGAGGAAAAGCTTGATATGAGACAGCCCTGGCCTCTTCGTTTAGTGACTGCTTGATTTTGTTGTTGTAGTACAAGGCTATGAGCATAGACATTTAAACATATAATATGCTTGTTTGATGCAACAGGAAGGGGGGGGATAGAACACAGTGTTAGGAAAAGGAGCTGCTTTTATTTTGCTGCTGCTCCACCTTCATTGGGTGAAGATTCTTATGACTGATAAAATTACTGGGGAATATGCTAACCCATATGTAGTATTAAAAAAAAAAAACTTTTTCAGAAGACTCTTAAAGTAACTTTTGCTTTATCCTTCCTTCAGTGGGCTATGTGATGACCACATCTTTCACTGTCCCAAGTTCCAAGTTCCCAAGTGTTGTTTATCTGCAAAAATGTGTTTTCTTCCCATCCCAATCACTTCTGTTCCATTGTGTCTCTTGAGCTATGAAACTCAGATTTGGATTTTTTTAAAGATGCATTTATTTTTATTGGGAAGTCAGATTTACAGAGAGAAGGAGAGTCAAAGATCTTCCATCTGCTGGTTCACTCCCCAGGTGGCTGCATTGGCTAGAGCTGAGCTGACCCAAAGCCAGGAGCCAGGAGTTTCTTCTGGGTCTCCGACGTGTGGGTACAGTGTTCCACACATGGCTTTGGGCCATCTTTTACTGCTTTCCCAGGCCACATGCAGGGAGCTGAATGGGAAATGGAGCACCCAGGATATGAACCATTGCCCATATGGGTTCCTGGGTTCCTGGCACGTGAGGTGAGGATTTTAGCCACTAGGTTATTGCGTCATGGGCTCAAAACTTGGATTTTTAAATCCACTTTTATTCCCATGCTGTATAGAATTAACAGTAAGTTAAAGGTAATACTAGTTCACATTTTGACTCACTTTGGTTAAAATCTCTGGATGTTTTTCTCACTGAATGGAGAACGACATTCAACTTTATGTAGTAGAAACTAATGAGAAGCCATCTGTCCATGCAGTGCCCCACCTACCCTGCTGTAGTAGGTCCTCTTTCTGTTACCTGTCTATACCGATTACTTACTGCATTAGAGTTCTTACTGTTAGAAGATTACCCCAGATCTTTTCAAAGGTGCCTCCTCTTGCCATAAAGGCTTCTACTTTTTTAAAAAAGAACTTGAGGAACGTCTCCATGGCTGCTGTGCCTGCAGCAGATCCTACACGCTTGATATTTTCTCTCCTTGTGTTTTTTTTTCTTTGCAATAATTGCTAGTGCCTGCTATCTTCTTTTTTATATATATGTTAGTTACATTCTGTCTTCCCCTGTTAGAAAGGATGTTTTAAGAGGGACGGACCATGTCTGTACTGCTCTCAGATGGATTATAAGAACCTTCAATGTTATCTGGCTTAGAGAAATCACTCAATGTATATCTATTGAACAGATAATTTAATGAATGAACACTTGAATGGCTTTTCAGTGCCAGAATAACTGGCACTAAGGACTGCTAAGTGACCATGACACCATCATAGATTTTTCTCCACTGCTGAGGCAAAAAACAGTTTTCGTAAAGTGCATTACTAATGTTCTTATATCTTGTAAATTTTGCATGTTTTAAAATTTGTTTTCAGGCATTGAAGCAAAGCCAAAAAAATGACTTTCTATTTCCCTGTAAGGCAAATATAAATGTATCCACCTGAAACTCATTTTATTATAGAGTTAATGAATTACATTGAAATTTTCCTGGTGGAACTGAGTAAAATTAGCTGTGTACTGCATGTCACACACACACACAATGAGTGAAATGGAGGGGAAACATACAGAATATAAGATATTGCACTTGCATGTTTGATATGAAAGAAAAACTAGAGTATGAAACACTAATGCTGTTAGAAAAAAATCAGACATTGTTTAACTATATTCTGACTTTAGACAACGATTTAGTTTCTTAAAAATTGTGCTCTAATTTTTGAGTCTGTTTCTTACTTACCAAAATAAACTGAAAGTGCGTTAGATACTTCTTTTGCTAAGCAACAGGGAGTTCTAGAATTCCTTTCACTGGCTTAAGGGATGCCAAATCCTCTTTAGTGTGTGCTTTCTTTCCTAGGCTCCCTTTCTTAGCCTGACCATTGTGCTTGTGGGCAGACTGGAACATGCAACCTACCATCTCAAAGTCTGACAACAAAATGCCATTCTGTCACACGAAATCCACTACAATCGTGCCTGGGCATTTTGAATTTCTGAAATGATTTTCAATGTAGAATTTAACTTGGTAAATTTACCAGTAAAATATTGGCAGTATTGCAAAAACAGAAACAGGATATCATAACTATTGAAAGGATAGCAGGGGAATTAAGGCTTTTCACAGAGTATCTCCAATTGATGATGCTGACCATGAATTTGGAACAGTATCTTCCCAAAGGAAGAAGCTTGACATGAAAATTGAAAGGATGACTAGTGTGTTGCTGAAGAAATGCAAAAGAAAAGAATCTTCTTGAAGAAAATGATGCTACTGCATGATCTATGAGTTATTGAAGAATTTAATGAGAAGAAAGTAGTTTAAAGAGATGAAACTAACAAAAAAATTAAAATCCATGTGATACAGTTTTCGCTGATCTTTGTTGGTAAAATGTGTCTCCTGTGGGCGAAAAACAGATGGGTTTTCAACTTCATGGTGCTGTTAATTTCTTTTTTTTTCTTCCTGTTGTTTTTGTTTTGTGGCTTTTTATTTAAGGGGATGTATAGTAACTGTGTAATGGAGACTATCCTATCCAGAGATGAGGATACACTGCAGTATACATCTCTACTTCCAGACAAAGATGGACTCCCAATGAAACTGTTTACTCTATGTTAACAACAGGATGCTGGACTCTGCCATTGTCCATACCCATGATGACGGACATATGACTCTGTATTGTTGTGCCGGATTTTGAAATCCCCAGATAATCATCAAGTCTGAAGTCGGTGCTAAGGCATAAAGGTGGTTTATTCAGCTTAACCTAGGTCTCCCAGTCACCTCCCCCAGCCCAGCATGACTGGGCAGGGAAGGGACAGCCGCAGGGAGAGCAAAAAGGAGCGTGTGAGCCAGAGAGAGCAAGCGCCCGTGCCCCCTAGTTCTTATACATTTCAGGCTACTAATTATACAGTCATGATTTAGCAGGCTTCTATTTGGTGGGTTTGAAACAAGCAACTTTCAAAAAGTACAAATCGATGAGCTATAGGGTGGTGAATCTTATCAAACACCAGGTACCTCCTCCTTCCTGAGGAGTGGTCTGCCTACGTGACCTGCCAGGTGTCCTGCCGGGTGTCACATAGACTATCAGGCCTGGAGTTCACACAGCCCCCAGCCAAGCCATTAGGGCAGGAATTATAAAAGGCAGAAAACACCTAGGTTCTTCAGTATAAAGAACTATACTATAGTAATGTAATAGGGGAACTCAGGGAGAGGGCAGGAAGTTGGGGAGAGAATAAGGGAAATGCCAGGAGCCTATGGAACTGTATCATAAAATAATAATAATAAACAGAAGTACAATTAAAAAAATAAAATCATGACTGAAATAAACCACACTTGTTTGGAAGCCCCTCCCCCCAAAAAATACTTTGCTTCTGTGTTCCAATAAAATAGGACTGAGCAGCCAGTCTCTGATGACTAGATGCACAGGCCGTCTCGATCTCTACTGTTTAGATTTTTATTTAGTGTTCCTTAAAAATGCTTAAAAATTTGACAGTCAGTCCCCCATCTCCATATTCCCTCACTCTTTTTGTATTCTTAATTTTTAAGCCTCTATTTTCTCTGTAAAATGTTACACATTCTTCAAGGTTCAATCTAATTTCTATTTGGATTCCTAAGTAAGGGATACGCTTAAATTTTCTCTATCAAAACTTTCCTGGTGTTTCTGGGTATGTATCAGTGGCTATCATTATTTGGCTTTACATTTCTGTACACAATTCATTCTTAACTAGCTTAGATTACTTGAAAAAAAGGACTCTGAACCCAGAACTGTATTGCTGCACTTAGCAGTGCCTTAATATTTCTTTATGTAGTATTACTATATATAATATAGATAAGCATAATTAATGTTATCATCACATTACTTTATAATGTATTATGTCTATACTATTAAAAATAATAATAATATAGTTCACTAATATATTATTATCTCAATGTACCATTACTATAACAAAACTTAAAAATTATCAAGGATGTATCAGGCAATATTACTATTGCCATTATTTCCTTGGCATACAGTAGGCATGACTTCTAAATAAATGGATTTTTTTAAAGAAAATTATCAAGGAGTGAAGGCAGAAAGAGATAAAGTAGAAAGAATAACTCAACAAATCAATTAAGAACAGGTTAGGTACTTGATAAGCTTGTTTTAGAATAAGCCCAGTGTTTTAAAAAAATAAACATAACATCTTTGGGTTTATGATTTGACTATTTAGAACAAACGTCTCATAAAAGAGTATGCCTGCCATAACTCCTCTTAGTTTCATTCTGTGGTATACATTACATTGCAAAATAGTCATGAAAATACCAAGGTCTTCATAAATACTAGTTATGGAACATCTGCAAGCTAATATACTTGCATCCAGTATATTTTTAACATGAGGTTGCCCTGTGGTCCTGTCAGTGAGAAATCATGAGAAATTGTGAAGTCTGTTTGAGGATAATAGGGAGCTGTTATGCTGACTGTGGAGCCAAAAAACTACCGAGACTCAGTGAAATCAGCCTGTAGTTAAGTCACTTGATCTTGGTGTTTGGTATCTGAGGTTAGTTCTGGCTGGAAAATATCAACTGACCACATCATCTCCTAACAGCAGGTTGAAGCAGCTCATAGCTGTCACTTCTGTCATGTCACTGAATGATTTTGCCTCAGAAAAAAAATACTCATAAATTAAATAAGTATGCCCTGATTCAGATTTGGAGAAATGAGTTAGATTAAGAAACAGCACAAAGACTTGTTCTACTTAACAAATTGGCCATCAGTAGGCTGGAGGGCAGAACATTTATCTCAATCATTTCCAACTCTATTAATTGCTTGAGTAGTGTTTTGGCTATGACCTATGAACCATCATTTCCAGGCAAGGGCTGAGCACCTGGTCTTTGTTTAAAGAGGCTTCATCACTTCATTCCTAATCATAATTCACATCTCTACACCCATATTATCAGGAAAAATTAGAAATAAGACTAATTTAAGGAAACGGTAGAAATCTACTGAGGAACTGTTCATGTTCCAGTGACCTAAATGTTTAAGGTTTTGTTGCCTTAAAAAAACCTAACCATCAAGATGTTTTTGTTGTTCTTTTGCTTTTTTTCTCAAGAATTTTAAAGTAACTTACCAAATCTGCAGCCAAGAAGCTCTTCACTGATTAGGTTAAATTTCAGCCTCTGATCTTTTAACAGTGACAATGAGAATTACATGAAGCTCCAGGTCCCTGGGCATTTTATTCTGTTATAGAAAATGATCTGATATCAGGTGGATGGTTGATTTATTACCCTCTCGGAAGTGTGAGATATATCTGGTACTTTGGAAAAGGTCTCTAAATTGAGGACGTTACCAAACATCATTAACTTCAAATGATCTGAATTCTCAGATATTTTAACTTAGTAGTGGTGCCTTAGAAAATGCCAGGATAAAAGTGGCTCTGTAACTTTTTTTTCTCAACATTACATGGATTGGGTTAATGCATGATAAACTGGTTTATAAAACAAGACTTGCACTTAGGCTTACCCAGCTGTCTTTATGTTGAGGCTGGGGGGAGGGTAGAGTGAATTTGAAGGGTAGATGCTGAATCTTAAGTGGTGATTGCAATGAAAACAAAATGAGCCTAAATTAAACAAAAATACTCTGCATGGAGCATTTTATAAAGAAAGGCACTAGGAGACAAAAATGGATGAGAGGTATCCAGAAAGGAGAGATGGAAAGGACATTTGACCAGACATTGGGATGTCACTTGTCATCCCAACACTTACAAGGCTGACTTGGTTTCTGCTTCCAAATCCCTCCTCTAACCCCCAGGAATGCCTGAAGTATTTGCTTCCCTGTAACTCATGAAGGAGATCAGGTTTAGTTACCACATCCTGACTTAAGCTTCTTTTTGATAAGATTAAAGAAGACACTTATTCATCACTTAGAATGTGCTAGGCATTGTGCTTGGTGCTAATAAAAATAATTGAATTTCTCTCTCAATACCACTACCGGACAGCCAGTGTCAAATTCTTTTTCAGATAAAGAATATGTAATCCATATAGATGAATGCTAAAGATCACATAGGAGTTCAATGTAAGAAAATGAAACAATCCCAATGATATCCTGAACCCTAAATCTGTAGCTGTTATTTCATCTTGTCCCCTTACTTGGCTATTAATACCACCATTTTTTTGAGGCAGACTTTTATCCCCATAATCTAGCCCTGAAGAAATGATGATAAAGTGCATCCATAAAAGACATTGACCTAGGGAACTATCTATTGTCTTTCACTCATCTTTTGGACAGCTGTGTGCCGCATGTTGGAGCTTCATCAGCAGCTTCTCTGCCTCGTGTTGAATAATGATCTCGTCTTGCCCCTTTTTAAAATGTTTAACCTTAAATTCTATTTGAAGCTTATCCTACTTGGTGCGTTTTCATTTATTCCCTCAACAGAGAAATAATTCACACAGGATTAATTTTGTAAGGATATTTAACATTATGTGCTAGTATCTATTCAGTTGATGTACTGTTTTAAATTTATTTCTCTCCTAAAAAAGGAGTAACTTCTTTGTCCCTCGGCCTTCGACATCTCTCCTGTCTCAGACACAAGTGATTGGCTTGAAAATCACAGTTCTGAAATAGAGCAGGCCTATCCATAACGCCCATTAATGTAGTGTCCTCCAGCCAGACAGCATCATTTATAACCTGAGAGTGAAGCTGGGACAGCTCCATAAGTGCAGCTTCAGCTCACCCATTTATGCAGCCAGAGCAAATGATTCTGGCAGTCAGAAATCTCCCAAGGAGCAGTAAACACACAAAAGGAAGAAATAGATGTGAATAGAGGTGTTCATATAAGGAAAATCAGACCAATGAGGGTACAGACAACTGGAAAAAAAAAACTAGATAAAACAATCAGGTCAAGTGATGAATTGATGTCTATAGAATCAGAGAGAAACAAGTGCCCCATATGGTTTAGATGACAGCATTCTAAAGTGGCTTAGACTCTCTCACACTGCTTGGAATTCATGGTGGACTTACTTCTAAACCAACAAGGGGTTTGTACCAAACAAGTGCTTGGTGAATTTTATGAATTAATGAAGGTGATGGATTGAGTCGTAGACAGGCTACTTACTAGTGAGTTTTGAGTAGGGAACCACACGGAAAGGAGAGTTTAGAATGAGAGAAGCTATCACTCATCTGACAAGGGAAAGAATCCTGTGGAAATGAAGAAACATAAAAACCAATGCTTTCTTTGGCTTCATGGTACAATACACTGGCACAAGCCAGAAAAGTCATGAGTAACTGCAGCATTTGCTAGAATGCAAAGTGAAGGGGAATGTTAAGGAGATTTTCACTACAAACAACTAGGTGTCTGCTAATGTTTTGAGGGAAAATGTTTAGATTTCTGGCCTCTTCAGATGATGCAGGCTCTTGGTGAAGGCTTCAGTTTTCATAGTAAATGCACCCACCTACTGAGCCCGAGCAAGAAAAGCAAAACAGATAAACATATGAAAATGTAATTAGGAGAAACCTTTGCATCTCAATTTTGCAATAAAGTTCCTGTGGAATTTCATTAGAAATGAATAAAAAGAAAAACATTTTACCTGCAGTGAAATGGGACATCCCAACTTTGCAATTTTATTCATGACATACAGTAAGTAAAAATACTGCAACGTCTGAAAAGATAAGGGGTGTTGGATATATATTGATACATTGTTTTACATTGACATTCATATTAGAGAAGAAAGTTAATATAGTTTTCAGACATGTAATGTGTTAAAAATTGATTTAGGAGGAAAAAAAATGTAATCCCAAAGGCAAGGAAGTTATTGTCAAAAACCAAATGACAGAGAGATTAATAGTCCTCAAGTTTTAAAAACAGAAAAAATTGGATAGTAAATGCAAATGGATTAAAGCTTTTGTCTTGTTTCAGAGTTCTGATAAGTTTGAAAAATGTGTTTATTTTCAATTTAAGAGAAACCAGCAGACATGGCAAAGATTATGTAATTTTCAAAATAGTAAAGAAAAATAATTGTTTTCAAACCAGTGAAATACTGAATTAGAAAGTTAAAGCAAAGTTGAATGGACAACCAAAAAATCATTAATCCCAGGAAACATACTCAGATTATATTTTTCCACAAAAATACTAGCTGAGTTTTGAATGACATATTTGCCAATAAGCACTGCAAAGAAAATTATGCAAAAATTTATGCAAGAAAAAAAAAAAAAGACAAAATCCCAGCAGGAAACAGTGTAAAAAAATTGAAGGAGTGGAGAAGAAAGACTTTGGAAGAAAATTCTATATATTCATTACTTTTTATAAGATTTGTTACTGTTTTTTTGAGCAGGATACCTATTATGATTGCATAATAGTTTGGATGCCTTCGCCCCTTCCCCAATGTTCATGTTCTGGATTCTTTGTATCCAAAGTAATGTGTTATTGCTTAATGTGTTTATGTTAATGGGATAAGGATGGATATTTGATTGATGTGTGTTATCCAGGAGGTTCACCCGATTCCTCAAGACAGCTGGGAATCTTGCCTTTGGAAGGTAGCTTTTTATACAAGCTTAGCTAGCTTGTTGTCTCTTTGCCACAGCCTCATCTTGTGTTTCTCCTTCTGCCGTTCTCTAGCCTCCCTGGATGCCTAAAACAATCAGCCAACAGAGCTTTCTGGACCTCCAAACTGTGAGTTGAAATTTACTCTTTTTTCTTTCTTAAAAAGGTCCTTTCAAATAGTTTAGTCATTGTGACAATACATTAACCAATACAGAAAACTGACACCAAAGAATTGAGTCATTACTTCCAACCATGTTTGCAGATGTGGAAAAGTCTGGAATGGGTAAAAAACAGGCTTAATATTAAAGGTTGGAAGAGTCTGGTGGGCCAAGCTAGATATAGCCTGGAAGACTATTAGAAAATTGTGTGAGTGGTTCTGAGGAGAACTCTCAAGATCCAAATGAGAGTATAAATGGACAGCAAAGATCATGCTGGTGAAGTTGTAAATGGCTCATTTTATTGTGAATAGGGTTGAAGGTCACCCCTGTTTACATGTGGTAAATAAAAACTGACTCTGTTTCTATTCCTGTGTTGAGTGTTTCTGAGAGGCTGGGATGGAATGTGTTGGACTGGTTTCATTCATGGTGGAAATGTCAGTACAGCAAAGCGTTCAGTTTGCACCATGGATGTGCAGTGGCTGTTTTCCCTAAGTGTTGCAGCAAACACCAGGAGGGGAAAACAAGTGCAGAGGGGAAATTGTGCAAAATTTACAGCCTAGCCTGGGAAAGAAGGAAGAGAAAGCTTCTTTGGGGAAAGAAAATGAGATTGAGAATTCAAAAAACAAGACCGTATGTTGATGAACAATGTAGTGGAGAAACATCCTGAGTGGCATTTCCGTGATCTTCAAAACTGCTCTTCCCATCAACACGCAGAAGCCTGCAAAGGCACAATCGTGTCCTGAGTCCACAGGGTGCTGTAAGTGAGCCAGCACGTGACCACTCAGGATTGCCTCTGAAATGCACTCTGTGGGTTTAAACAGGACCCAGCAAGGTCCCTGCTGGCAACAGTGCTTGGGGTGTTTCTGTGATGCTGGTGTGGCAGGTCTGTGTCATGTAGAAGCTTGGGAGTCATGAAATCTGGTCAGGAAAAGCCTGAACGGCCAGGCGGAGTTGAGCCACTGCATTGGAGCCTATATGTGAAGCCACAGGTGGGACAATGCCCCATAAATCTGTGGGAATGAAACCAGAATGGAAGCCCTAGAAAGGTAGTAATAGCAGCCACATGAGATACATTCTGAGGAAAACGGCAGATAGGAGGTCAGGAAAGCCGTAGAGACCAATGCAGAGTCCATAAACCAACAAAGACATGAGCTGATTCACCTAGATTTCAAAGAGTCTGTTGTTACTGAAGCTGTGCACATGAGTGACTGTGAGAAATGAAGCTTTAGCTGCAGCAGCAGGCTGTAGATACGGTTAGATATCAAAGCTTTGGGGTAGTCCAGTGCCTGACACAATGTACCCAGGATGCCATACTTAGATCTTTAGGGATGAATGTTTGCCTTTCTGTTTTTTGTTTGTTTGTTTGTTTTAGTCTGGCTTTGGCTTGCTTAGTTCTTTATTTTCTTACCTTCCCTGTTTGGAATGACAATGCGTTTTTTGTGGCAGTCCTGCTATTGTATCTTGGAAGAATGCCATTTGATTTCGATTGTCTTGATTGCCTTGACTCTAACATGAGACTTTGCACTTTTGAAAAATGCTGCAACATTAAGACATCGGGATTCTTGGAAATAGAAGGAAAGCATATTGCATTGTAAGAAGGACATGAATGTTTGGGTGCCATGAGGGAAATGTTATGGTTTGGATGATAATTGGATGCCTTCCAAAAGCCACGGATAGGTGATTAATTTCTAAAGTTAATGATTAACAGTGAAGGTGAACTGATTATAATATGCATGAGGTAGGCTTAGTGAGAGATTTTTAAGTCACTGGTGATGAGACTTTAGAAGGCACTTCTCATGAGAGCTTCAGACGGATAAGCAAATTCTGTCTAGTTTTGTGTCTCTATTTCCTGGATTTCTATTCAATCCTCCATTTACATACCTTTTACCATCACTCATTCAGTGATTGCTGTGAGAATTGTAATGAAATGATGCTCCGAATATAGGCTTTAAGCAGAAGGGAAAGGACCTCAGGACTGGCTGGCAGCTTGCAATGAGGAAGGGATCTAGGCAGTCTCCCAGGTTTCCAGTTCCGATGATCCAGAATAGAAAACAGTGAAGGGATCTAAGAGTGGTGATCGTATTTCTAGGTATGGCAGATGAGAGGTGCCTAGAGATGGTATAATGAGGCTCACGTTGGATTTGCTTAGTCAGTTCCATGTACATCTGGAAAGCAGTTGAGAGACTCAGGTAACAGCTTTTTAGGATGTTTTTGCCATAGGCAAAGTAATTGGAGCTCAGCCTTTACTGATACCCAAAGAGATCCTGAAGTCATGGACCCAGCTAAACTGCAATGGGACACAAACTTTGACATAATGCATGGTGCTTAAAATGTGGAAATTTGCCACACACAGAGGCTGACGAGTGCAAGGCAGTGAGATATTACAGAGAAATCAGGCAGTACAAAAATGGCGGGAAAGAGTGACATCCAAATGGATTATTGTAAAATGTCTGAAAATGTTGCAGGTGGTCCTTAAAACTGGTTTGCTATTGGTGTTTGGGGGCTATAGGAACTGAACTGCTACATGACCTGCAAGTATGAAACAGTCATACCTGGTAATTGTTCTGGGAAAAATGATAGCAGCACTCCAATGGGGAGACACAGAATGATGTCTTTGCTCAGGAGGGGTCCAGGACAGTGAATGGCAGGTGCATTGGGTGTGATTATAACAGCGATAGAGGGATGGGCCAGAAAGGTGCTGAAATTCATGGCTGGTATATTAAACTCCATAATATTAAAATTAAATTAAGAGTATATGACTGATAATGGATAGAATTTATTTCAGACAGCCTCCTCAGGCTAAGCCATTGTGGAGTAATATTGAAAGGACTAGGGCTATTTAAAGAGAAGGGGAAAAAGTAAAGAATAGGAATGACAAACTTCAATAAACATGATATTCTCTTTAATAGTAAAAATGTTTTGTCACCATTTAACATTTATAAGCTATGTGTTAGCCATTGTGCAATTTGTATGTCCACATTTGACCCATTTTTCTCTTTCATCTTAATTTTCTAAGGCACTGCTATTTTTGCCATATGAAAACCTTGGGATTATTTGCCATCTTTAATTTGCTGTGAGCACCTGAAATAAACATGTACTGATATTTTTGGCATTCTGCATACAATAGCACTGTATGAATCTTCAAACAGAAAGGTGAAGGCTGTCCATAACCTGTCCAGTACAGGATAATGCCTTCAAAGTGATGCGTCCTTTATGCTTGTTTAGACCTGATGAAAATGCTGTGCTAGCTGAAGCTGATAGCCAGGAAAATGGCCTGTGTTCTGAAGTAAAAATCTATATAGACATGAAGTCGAAAGCAGTTATGAAGGGATGACAGGTCAGTAATTAATATAGTTTGTTTCTTTTTCTTAAAAATATAGCTGCCTTCTCTTCCTCTCTTTGTAAAACATGTCAGTTTTAAAGAAACCTGCACTAAACAGGTTTTGATTCTGAGCTGTCACAATCAGATTGTTTGTGAATGTAAGCTATTGATCTCTGTGTAATAAAAAGGTCTTTTGCCAAGTAAAATAGCAACCCAAAGCAGGGTCTCTTGGTATTTACAGACATCACAGTTGGGCTGCTGAGCAGAAATTTCCCTCTTTGTCTTTTCCCAGCAGCAAACGTATCTGAACGCTAGATGGGATTTCTTGTAGTTGAGCCATAAAGATGCTGGTTGGCCCAAGTACAGTGAACTCTACTACAAAACACTGCATGACAAATGCTTTCTCTGATTCCTACAAGAGTTATCCCAATTATATGTAGCTGTACTGTAGGGAAGAGAAAGAAAGGATAAGGTCAGATTCTCATACCCGCAAGCAGAAACCTTTGCTCATAATTTACTCTTCAACTTCACTCACTATCTCAAAGATCTTGATTATTTTTATGAGAAAAAAATTCTTCCACGCATTCAAATTGACCACTAGATTGAAATGGCACGTGAAGAAGACCATGGAATTAAAGAACTGCAAAGCATATACTGGATGAAACAACATCTTACTGCCTTTGTAGTTGGTATTTTTTTTAATTTGGTAGTACATTTACCTAGTGACAAGAGATCCTAAAAGTACACAATTGAGTGATTGGTTAATAATGAGGCTGTTGACAATCTGATCATTCATTCTGCCATGTAACACTGAATTTTTTTTTCTGGGTTGACTTGGCTAATTACTGAATTGAAGAGTCAAACCAAGATGTCATTTACCTGATTTTTACATAGTCACAGACAATGCATTGTGACAGAGAACTTACTGTTGGGGGAGTCCACTGCAACTGAAAAATTTTAACTTTTAATGTCCTGAAGATTTTATTTGAATGGATTCTGTAGGGGTGAGGGTGGATAAAGCTAAGCCAGTAAAGATAATTGGTAAGTGTCAACAGGAGAAAGCATAGCTGAGAAGCAGGTATTGCAAATTAATTACGTGTATTTCTTCACCAAGATCAAGTGTCATGTTGAGAGGTTGATTTGAAAGGTGGCTGTTGGATATATGAAGGGAAATTGCTAAGCTTTTATCCTTTGACTCTGTGGAATTTTGTAGGCATATCTGCTAGCTTTCAGGAAGGTACTCATGTTTTGTGATGGCTCTTGTGGCTTATGATTGCACACTTTGTATGGCAATAATAATGATGGTAAAATGACTATGTAGTAAGCACTTTACATACAAGAACTCATCTAATTTTCCAAACCCTCTGAGGCAGGTTTTAGCATCACTCTCAGCAAAGATGCTGTTCTCTCAAGGTTGCATAGCTGTTTATGAAATAGATCAGCTAGTTTCTGGGACACTTACAATAAAAAAAGGAAAGATATAAGTAAATCCAATAAGAGGTTATAAACCAGAAGGATAATTGGGCTTTAGGGAATGGATGAAGTCAGTGAAGCCAAGAAGCAGAACCATAGCAATACAGCAATAAGTATGCAGAAAGAATGTCTCAAAAACAAACCAACCATTCTAGGCGCCGATGCCACTGTGCAATTATACAAGCCTCCATCTGAGGAGTTAAACATCATGCATTGGCATGGTTTCGTATTACAACTGCTCTGCTTCTGATCTAGCATCTTTGGTTTAAGAAGATGATGTTTAAATGTAAATGCATATGTCATATACTTGCATTTTTCCTAGAAAAAGCAGCTCTAATATGGTGGGGCATGAATGTGCGAACTTGGATGATAGACTATTAATAAGCAGGTAAAAGTGATTTATAATGCCAGATGTCGGCTGTCACAATGCCAAGATACTGTAGAACAGCAAGTCTGTTACTCTCAATTTTTCAATTCTTTCCTCAAAATCATATTACGCATGTTGTACTAAACACAATATAGCCTAGAGTATTATGTCTTCTCTCCTAATGCTATCGAAGTTAATTCCCTGAACATCTTGATTTTAATTACCTCTTCAATGCCTGCTGTTGAACTTTTTACTAAAGTAGGAAATCAGGGAAATTAGATTATAATTTTTATGAATTCCTTTTTTTTTTTCTATCTGAGTGTAGAGGTGACTCAAGCATCTTGCAGGGTAGAATTTTAAACCACTGAGAAGAAGGGTGCTTCTACCCCAACTATATGTCACTGAAACTCTTTCATACTCTCTATTTCTCATACTCTCTATTATAGCTCCACTATGTGGATTCTGTGCATATACAACAAGCAAAATACCCCTCTGCTGGCTGGTCATTCTTAATTTCAAAGCTCATATTTTCCTGAGTAGCCTTATCACACTTCCACTTGCAATTAAATTGGAAAAGACATGATATTTATTTGATGGTTCCAATCCAGAGACCACCAAATTTTAAGAAGTGTCATTAACAGTAAAACATGGGGAAAAGTGAAACTAGTTTGTGTTAAACTGTCCAGTTAAAGCAGCAATTTTGTAAGAATATGGGTTTTTATGTCTCCAGGAGGGGGTTAAATGGGAGATAAAACTAATCATATTGATGGATTAATGTGTAAATACGGAATTGTTAAAAAAGATAAGCACATGTTATTTATTTGAAGAAATAAATTGTTTTGCATTAAACAATTCTCCCATTACAAAATAAAGCTGTGGAATATGCCTTTGGCTACATGGTTGTAAGTTGTTGACATTACTAAGTATCCTTCTGCTACAGTCTTTTTCTTAAAACTCACCAACAGTTTTTTTTTTCCTAAGATTTATTTTCATTTGAAATGATGACTGACAGAATAGACAGAGAAGGATCTTACATTCACTGGTTCACTCTCCAAATGGTTCTAACGGCTAGAGCTGAGCCGATCCAAAGCTGGGAGCTGGGAGCTTCTTCTGGGTCTCCCACATCAGTGCAGGGGTCCAAGGACTCATGCCATCCTCTGCTACTGTCCAAGGCCATTACCAGGGAGCTGGATAGGAAGTGGAGCAGCTGGGACTCAAACCAGGACCAGTATGTGATATGGAATGCCAAGGCTTGAAGGTGGAGGATTAACCTGTGGGGCCACAGTGCCAGCCCCAACAGGGTTTAAGAGTTAGGATCAGATTATAATCATAATTCAGTTTTGCTTCCAGAATGACTGGGTACTTTTCCTACCCTAAACTATTTTCACTGACTCTCTTATGCTTACTGGGTTTTTTTTTCCCACCCTCATCACACTGTACCTTACACTGTTGTTTAGACTTATTTTAGCTTTTCAAATTGTTTCATTTGTGTAAGTCCTTTCACAAATTATCCTCCTTTTAAGTTTCATACTTATTTGTCTTCTAGTTCCTAAAATATAACAGCTTTTTTAAGTTAAAAAAAATTTAATGACTAAAACTGTCACCCCGTTTAGACTGTTTCTTAGCCCTCCACTTTAATTTTTCTACACTTTATTTAACTGTGCTTTTTCTTTTACTATTTTTTGATTATACTTTTAAAAATTATTTTTATGATTATGCTAATCTTAATGGTTTGCTTGTTTTGTGACACAGCAACAAACAGAATCCTTAGGACGTTTCTGGTCATGTTTTTCAGAAATCATTTCTGTCACTAACAGATTGCCTACCTATTCCAGTATCAATTCTTCAAAAACCTTTGTTGCATATCACTTTGCAGATATTCTAGCTAACTTCAGTCACACTGAGACATTTTTGTTGCCTATTTCAAGTCCCAAATTCAGGTTCACTTCCATGTTATGTATTAGGTTCCCTAGTTGCCTTCAGTACACGCTTCCATGGCCACTGACGTTTTCATAGTTGGACATTTACTAAATTACAAATACGTCTGTCTTGATTACTGAAGCAGTCACAGCATTTAGCACAGTCTCTGTGGGAAGCCGTGCAGTGGGAACTGATGGAGCAAGGGTGTGACTAGCACCACTCCTCAGGAAGGCTACGAGGGGTTTCTGGCTGCGTGGCAAAGCCCAGCAGAATGTCTCAGGTCACCTCATTGCTGCCTCACCCCATTGTATGGACGCTCAATCACCTCTTCGATGTTTCATAAAATTCTCCTCAGGGGAGTGTTGTTGTTTTTCTGCAAATGTAAGATGATTCCTGTAACTGAAATAACACCTCAAACTGATGAATCATGTTATGGTAAAAGCGTCTTTAGCAACGTAAGGCAATGACACACAGCTGAAAGCATACAATGGTACAATTGAGCCCACAATGTCTCCAAACATCCTGTTCTGTGTCCAGCTTTGTCCTTGAGCTTGCCCTAATATAAGTAATGTTTTCCTTAAGAAATGGCTTGATAATATCTTGGAACAGATGGCAATCAAAGAGGTACAAAGAGTTTGTTTACCATGCAGCCTCAAACTGTTACAACACATGAAATGACACATTTTGGTTTCTTACCACCGAAAGCAGAAAGTATAGGGGGAATCTTTTAAGGGAAACAAAATATTGTGACCCCCCCCAAAAAATGGCTTAAAACTTCTACCTTATATTGGTACTTTTATTTAGGGAAATAAAACAGTTTATAAAAACTTCTACCTTATATTGACACTCATATTTAGGGAAAGAGAACAGTTTATAAAGATAAAAAGAAGTTTCTTGCAAAGGCCCTCTGTTTGTAGAAAGGCTGAGTTGCCCTGATCCCTTGCACTGCCCTTTAACAAAAGAACAAAAAACAATTGAATCAGCACTAGGTGAAGGTGATGGTAATTAATGCATGATTGATTATAAGATTTAATAAAGAATCTATGACATATGCCTTTATAGATTCCTTTCATTTATGAGCTTTCCCTTTAATTCTGTACTCTTGAGAATTTAAGTAATGTTAGTTTATGTTTAGTGAAAATTGGTTTTGGGTATAAGTAAACCACTTGTCACTATGTAACTGCATGTACTGCCAACCGTGGAGTTCCTGGCTTCAGCCAGGTCACTGCAGGTTTGAATGAGTAATAACTTGCTGAAAATATTTTCTCTGAAGTAAAACAATAACAATGTTTTTTAGGATTGTTTTTGTAATCATTCTTTTATAATGAAGTGAAAATGAAACAATTGGATGTTGTGCAAAAGCTTGCGATGATTTGTGTATACATAAAAAAGACAACTTTTCTGAGTTGTCCATTATGAGCATCATGCCGTAGTGGTCCACGTCTTGTTGCTTTCCTTCTGATCTTCTCACCGAGCCATGTGTGCTTTGCAAGCTCTCGAGTCAGCCGCAGCTGGTCTCCAGCAGTCTCAGTTCATAGTAGAATGGTTAGTGACTTAAAAAAAAAAAAAAAGAGTGGGACAGACATACCTGATTAATTTGGATATTGCTGTTTCATTTCAAAGTATGATTTTCAGTTGTTACTTAAGGGACACAAGATTTTTAACATTTGTCACGGATTTGAAAATTGGATAACCATGCTGAGTATCAATGATTTCTGGTGAGAAAGAACTTTAGCTGTGTTCTGCTTGACACATGTACCAGAAATCGTGACTTCACACCTCTAGATAAGTTGCTGTTGCAGAGCAAGTGATTTAAACCTGTGCGCTGTTTCATTGTGACAAATAATAAGAAAAATAAGCAGCAAGAACCACCTTCTTAAAGATGAAGAAGCACTGAGATGCTCTGAAGATTAAAACAGCTCTTCCAGTGAACTGTAAATTGGCAGAATTTAATTTTGTAATTTTTTATGCATGATTAAAAACTATAACAGAATTAAGCTCTGTACTATATGTATGGAAAGTAGTGAATGACGGCCCGAGTATTTGATGTCTTGATGCCTCGGTGGGAGCTCAGAATGGAGTTCCAGAAGCTGGGCTGACCTGGCTCTGTTTGTTGGGGCCATTTCAAAATTTCATTCTTTAGCAGTATGCCTTTCAAACAAGAAGAAAAACAAAACCCTTAAATGTAAAAGAGCCCAGTAGCTGATTTCATGCTGGTATTTTATGATATGCTTAGAAGAGAATGGGTTTCAGAATATGTATTTCTCCATATCAATGACAGAAATAGACTGTCCATGAGAATTTGTTATTCAAAGAACATATGTGGATTATACTTTTTTTGGCTGTTTTGAAGTCATTATGAAGTATCCCACATTTCAATCCATAATACAAACTTTTCCCTCTTCTTGGCTCTGCTTTGCTATTTTGGAAAGCTATAGGACATTTGTGTTAACCCTTGAAACCAAAAGATCAAATATTCATTGCCTACTGAACCAGACAGCAAAGTATTTGACCAAAAGCGTAGAAATATCTTCAATTCTCCTCTTTCCGAGAACAAAGCTATCTAAAAATTCACCTAAGTCAGATTACTTGTTCAGTTGCAAGCATGTCTTTTTACAAATAAGTATCTCACACTAGGAGCAAATGGTTTGTGCTTAGCTTACAGATAATTGATAACTTCCTATAATGATGTTGATATGTTAAGAACAACATCATCGCTCTTGTAAACATTATACTCTTTTTAGTCATAGTTCCTAACTTTCGTAATACTGAACTCAGTAGACAGGAATAATTTAAAAGTGAAGTTGTCTGTAATAGAATAAAAGCCATCCAAAGTCTTGTAATGAGTAATAACATGGCCATTAAACTTTAACATGCTTTCTTTTAAATTTATTTTTACTAGAATTAATGTAAAAATTTTAGAGAAGATACTGTATGTATATTGCAAGTTTTGCATATTTCTTGAAAATTTTGTTTAATATAGAAAAATTATGTATGTTGGGACCAGTGCAGTGGATTGAGTGCTAATCATCTACCCGAGGTGCTGGCATTCCATATGGGTGTCAGTTGATGTCTTGGCTGCTCCATTTCCAGTCTGAAGATGGCCCAAGCCCTTGGACTGCTGTACCCACGTAGGGGACCTGGAAGAAGCTCCTGGATTCCAGTCAGCTCAGTTCTGGCTGTTGTGACCCTCTGGGAAGTAAATTAGCATATCAAAAATCCCTCTCTCTTTCCATAAATCTTTCAAATGAAGACACATCTTTTTTTTTTTTTTAAGATTTATTCGGTTTATTACAAAGTCAGATATACAGAGAGGAGGAGAGACAGAGAGGAAGATCTTCCGTCCGATGATTCACTCCCCAAGTGAGCCACAACGGCTGGTGAGCACCAATCCGAAGCCGGGAACCTGGAACCTCTTCCGGGTCTCCCACGCGGGTGCAGTGTCCCAATGCATTGGGCCGTCCTCAACTGCTTTCCCAGGCCACAAGCAGGGAGCTGGATGGGAAGTGGAGCTGCCGGGATTAGAACCGGCGCCCATATGGGATCCTGGGGCATTCAAGGCGAGGACTTTAGCCACTAGGCCATGCCGCCGGGCCCAAGACACATCTTTTTTAAAAGGATGCGTATAAATGAGGTATTGCATGATGTTTGTATACATGATATACTTTGTAATGTCTAGTTAAGGAAAACATGCATTTACTGAAACATTTAGTATTTCTGTTGAAACAATCAAAATACCTTTCTTCTAGTATTTTTGGAAAAGCTTACATTGCGTTAACAATATCAGCAGTGTTCCTGCTCTTTGTAGAGGCCAGAATTTCTTAACATCTAAATATAAATTAGTGCATATAAATTACATTTCCACTTTGCTCCTTTCCTCTCTTTCGTTTCTGATAAACACTGTAAATCTCTTCATTTTTATGAATTTAACTTTTTTTTTAAAAGAGAGGAATATATTTGAAGGGCAGAGTCACACAGAGAGACCCAGGGAAATAGGGAAAGAATGTTCGTCACCTGACTTCCCAAATGGTCCCAACTGCAAGACTGGTGCAGGCCAAAGCCGGGAGCTCAGTGAGATCTCCTATTCCAGTGACAGGGGCCATCAGACTGGAAAATCCAGAGGTTTTTTTTTAGGCACTTCATCAGGGAGCCGGATCAGAAGTGAGCAAACCAGAACGTGAACCAGCACCTGTATGGCATGCTGGTGTCTCTGGCAGTGGCTTAACTCTATGCCAAAATGCTGGCTGCAAGTCCAACTTACTCATATGTGTTGTGCCTATAAATGAGATCATTTATCATATCTGTGTGTCTGTGCTTGGCCTATTTCACTCACCACAGCGGCTTCAAATCCACCTGCTTTATCTTTTAAAATTGTGGATAGTGTTCCAGTGTGTGTGTGTGTGCTGGTGGGGGGAGTAACAACAATCTCTACTTTCTTCATAAATTCTTCATTGTGTGGACAATTAGCCTCCTGATTGTAAAGTGAATTGAAAGTTATCACAAAGCTAGAAAGCAAAAAATGTGAAATAAGTGTCATTTTCTTAGAATTGTATACATAAAATCTATTCTTTTTTTTTTAAATCTACTTATTTTTGTTGGAAAGTGAGATTTATATATAGAGAGGAAGATCTTCCATCCATGGGTTCACTTCCCAAGTGGCTACAATGGCTAGAGCTGAGCTAATCTGAAGCCAGGAGCCAGGAGCTCCTGGGTCTCCCACATGAGTGCAAGTCCCGAGGCTTTGGAGCATTTTCTACTACTTTCCCAGGCCATAAACAGGGAACTGGATGGGAAGTAGGGCAGCTGGGACACAAACTGACACCTATCTGGGATCCCATCATTTGCTAGGCGAGGACTTTAGCCACTAGGCTACCACATAGGGCCAGAAATCTATTCTTTTATGTGTATTATATACAATTTCTCTACCTACTCATCAATTGATTAGAAATCAGGTTATTTTGATCTTCTGGTTATATACTATTATGCCAAAATAACATGGAAGTACAGATGTTTTCTCAACAGGGTAATTTCATTTCCCTTACATAAATACCCATGAATGAATAACATGGGAGTTCTAGTCTTAGCTTTTCAAGGAATCTTAATGCTGTTTTCCTAAAGGGCTAGTAATAGTTTATACCACCACTAAAGCTGTGCAAGTCCTCTCCTGTCTCTGCATCCTACTGCCACTTGTGTCCTTTCATCTTTTTGTTGGTAGTCACTATAGGCTTATAGAAGCAGGTGACCATCCACTGGGCTTTGAGACTTTATTTTCTGATGATTGGTGAGGCCTGTGCTTGCTGACCTCTTTGTATCTTCCCTTCTAATCTATCATATTATTTTCTTATTTTAAAGGCAAAAGAATGAGACAGACAGATGTCCTATCTGCTGACTGAGTTCCCAAAAGTTTGCAATAGCCAGGATTTAACTACACTGAAGGCAGAAGCTGGAAACAACCTGAGTCTCCTGTGTGAGTGGCAGGGACTGAAAAATTTGAACGGTTACCTGCCATCAGTAGGAAACTGGAATCAGGAGCAAACTAGCTCTCAACACTAGGCACTTGGCGACGTGGATATAGTTCTTAATTGCTGTGCAAAATATCTGCCTTCCCTTATTTCCAAACTGAGGTTGGTTTGGTTTATTGTTGCTAAGTTGTTTGGTTTCCTTGTATAGTCCTAGTATTAACCTATTGTCTGAAACACAAATTGTAAATCTTACCTTCATTCTGTTTTCCACACCAGTCTCATCATTTTCCAATTCACCGAAGGTGTAAAAATTACAAATTCTCCATGTCTTTGTCTCTTGTTTCAAAATATGTGGGGTGTGTGTGTGTGCGTGTTGTCAATATCAACTGTGACAAGTGTTGAGCCATGGTCTTTTTGTGGTTTTGTTAATTTCTATGATAATTACCAATATTTCTACAAAAGCAAAACCAAGAATTCTTCTAAGATGAATAAGTTCTAAAAATTGGAAATTCATTTTTTGGTAAGAGACTGATCTTCAGGCTCAGGAATGTGATTGTCCCTCCTCCTGGAACTCAGGAGTCCACCTGACACCCTAGGCTCGTGGCCTTTGGGCCTTTGACTTGAGAAGCCCAGCTAGCCTGTAAACACTTTTGGGAATCACCCTTTTCTTCAAAACTCAATAACTCTCTTGGCTCCTTACTGCATGGAAAATCCTGTACATGAGATATGCCTCCTTAGCTCCTTTCTTACTCTGCTTCATGCCAAGATCAGGCATGTTGGCCGAGAAAGGTGATTGGATCCATACACCATCAGCCTACCGCACAGGCCTTGAAACTCATAAATTTCTCCTACTGATAAGGAGAATAACAGTGTCTGTCGCACTAATGAGTTGACTCATGGCTGACTCACTGAAGGCTTTACAGTGGGTACTGGTTACTAGAAAGAGTAAGCTTTGATCAGAGATTTGAAATTTTAAAGCCCTACTCTTCCACCTCCAGGGAGAGGACAGGAGTTGGAGATAGTTTATTTAGAAATGGCTACTATTATTCCTATGTACTAGCAACTCCATAAAGCCCTCAAACAAGGAAAATTGTGGTGTTTCTGAATTGGCCATCACATCCTTGAATGTTATGAGGGGCTTGGCTCACAGACCACAGGTTCCTGTGCTCAGGTTCCAATAAGATAAGGTCCTGTGGAGTTTTCCACCTGAAAGACCACTTGTAGCCTTTATAATGTAGCGTGAAACTAAGTGAGACTTTTTGTTTGTTTGTTTTGTGTCTTTCTAGAAAGGTAACTACATTGCTTTAGGGGGCTTGTGGAATCCCCATATTTGTGGCCCAAATGCATATGGGGACATGATGCTTTGGGGTGACATCCTATAGATCTGAACCCTTGAATCTGGGATATCTGAATGTAAATTATGGTGTTAGTGGAAGAATCAATTGATTTATAGCTTCCTCGTTGTTATTGGAGAATCAGAGAATTGGCTAGAAAAAGTGCATTTCATTATATGAGATGAAATATCAGGTTTACTTTTATTGCCTTTACCCTAAGCAATTACTTGAGATATCTTCGCACATTGCTAAAAAAGCATAGATTCTTTTTCTACTATTTGAAACACTGGTGATATGTTTTAAGCATATCATCTTCCAGATTTATGAAACAAAGTCGCCGCCAATACATGAGCATATGAGGCCTACATGTAAAAATGGGATAAAAAGTAAAACTTTCCATCAGATACTTATTTGTAAGGCTATTATGATGGAAAATCAGTTGTAAAATATATAGTCTCATTTATTCATGCAAACTGTTGTCCTTTAAACAAACTTATCCTCATGTATAACAGAATGAGCAGAAGCAAATGCCAGAGACTATTTTAGAGAGGCTAATTGAAAAAATGTTGAGAGTTACAGTGTGTCCATATCAAACCAGCATTCGGAGCATCCAAGGAGGACATGATGAGCTCTTATAAGGGAACAAAATGAACTTGTGTTTAGGTGCATTCTGTTTTCCTGACAGGTCATAACTGTCACATTCAGGGCAAGTGAGCCCTGTCAACCAGCTTCTTTAGGGGGGTTTCTCAGACTGCTCATCATCAAAGGTTAACTTAAAAACTGCCTGATGTCTAAATGTTTATCACGGCAACATCTTAAAGTCAGGGTATGGACACAGATGCATGATGCTGGCTCAGACACAGGTATGAGTAACCTGGAGAATCTCACTGTAGATGAGCTTAGCTTAGCCATTTCGTATGCCTTGGGTCTAGTCCACAGCAGTTACCACATGTCTGTTTATAAGGAGGTCTAAACTTTACTCTTGCATAATTGCACCCATGCTGGTGCAATCTTGAATCTAGGGCCAGCAGGGTATTTAGGATCTTGCCTTCATAGGTAGCCGGTATGCCTCAGACCAGGTTGCATTGTAGTCCTAACACAAGGTATAGTTCCTGGGAGATACTGGAGAATTGTGGCTGTTGTTAGAGTTATCAACATGAAATAATTCTTGTTATACAAAATACAAATGACTGCAAAGATCTCAATTCCAGACCTGAACAATGTAGGAGTGGTAATAGTGTGATAATTTTTGATTTAACTACTAGAGTACTTGCTGATTTTCGTCTCTAAAGGTTTTTTTTTTCCATGCATGCATCCATATAATATTGGAAGGGAATCATGAAAGTATTGTTGGGTTTTTAGAAGTTTAATACTAAAGTGCTTTCTATACTTAGAATTAATTGGTAATAATATAGAGAAAGTTTGAAGCTAGTTTATAATGAAAATAGAGCGTATAAAAGTATGTTAATTAAACATTACAAATCCCATATAGCCCACTTTTGATCATCTGTAATACTAGAAATACAACTAAGTATAATATCATTTCCATTTGATTTCATAAGGCAAAGGATAAAATGTAAAAATCGCTATTTAATGTCTCTATTGATTGAAGCCTTGGCACTCCTGAAATCCCAAAGCAGGAGAAAAAGCAAAGTGCCACATTGGTTTTTAAAATAGAAATAAATATTAATGGTTAAAGTAATAAGTTCAATGTTAAAACGAAAAGAATGACAGCATGGGAATATTCAAATACACCACAGCAATTTGATTTTTCAATCAATTGTCTCTAGAGAAGCAATACAAATTATCCTATACAAGTGTATTTAAGAATTGTCTTTGAACAAAATCTGATAATGATACATTTATATTACCGTTTTCTCATAGTACATGTTTTTGAAACTATTGTTAGTTTCATCTCAGGTGTAAGAACATAGTCTCATTAAAAAGCCTACATAGGGCCCAGCACAGTAGCCTAGCGGCTTAAGTCCTCAGCTTGCAGCACCAGGATCCCATATAGGCACCAGTTCTAATCCCGGCAGACCCGCTTCTCATCCAGCTCCCTGCTTGTGGCCTGGGAAAGCAGTCGAGGACAGCCCAAAGCCTTGGGACCCTGCACCCGCATGGGAGATCCGGAAGAGGCTCCTGGCTCCTGGCTTTGGATGAGCACAGCTCTGACTGATCTGGCTGCTTGGGGAGTGAATCACCCTCTTCTCTGTCTCTCTTCCTCTCTGTATATCTCACCTTCCAATAAAAATAAAATAAATAAATAAACCTTCTTTAAAAAGACAGCCTAATAACAGTCTATTTTCAGATACACATTTCGTAGAAATTATAACAACGATGAAGAAGCTGTCATCTTTCTATTTTTAAAAAATATTTCTTGTTTGAGTGGCAGAAATGTGGAAGAGCATTCTCATTTGCTGGTTCATTCGCCAGGTGCCCATATTGGCTGGATCTGGGGCTGCCAGGTCAAAGCTTGTAAACAGAAACAGAAACCCAGCTAGCCAAGCCATCACTCCCTGCCTCCCAGGTCCTCAGGACCCGGTAGACTGCATCAGGCGTAGGAGCCGGTTAATGAGCCTGGTGCCCCAGGGGGAGCCCTGGTTGTCCTCCTCGGGACAAACTTTTGCTCCAGACTGCATCGGCTCTGACAGAAAGACAACAAAGTTCTAGAAACACTGATGTCTTTCGATTAAGTCTTCCAGAGTGTGTCTAGTATGTCCCTAAGCTGTATGGTTTTGTTTCTCATTTCTGAGAAACGAAAGAAAGAAACCATGCTAATATTTACTGATCATTCTTATTGTAAGGCAGGTATAGCAATTCATAAATGTAACTAACATGTATAACTCTACAGAATAAGCACTGCTTGCATTCCAGGAATTTACAAACTCTAGATAGAAATGTTTATGTTTGCATCCTATTTTTGGCTCTCTTATTTTCCTGAAATATGTAAAGGTTGGAATCCATGTTCTCATTTCACTATTCTTATTGCTTGTCAATAAATGACAGTGTTTCTAGTCTCCACAAATACACTTTAACTTCATAAATTCCATCATCTTTAAGTCCATGGCCTGTATTTAAGGAAGATGTCTCATTAGCTGCTTTACTAAAATGTGATTTAAATAGCAAAGTGTACCTCCCTACAAAATGATATAATTTTTGCTTTTATCTTTGGGAGATTTAGGATTATACAGCAAATTTTATCTTCTTTATGAAAGTTTCTTTTGTATTTTATGTATCACAATAATCCAGCATTATTTCCAGAGAAAGCCATCAATCTCATTACAGAAGCTTTCAGAAACCAAAACGCAACCAAAGAAGCTGATTTATTGGTTGCCTTTTCTTACACCATTTGTAATTCTTACAGGAATTTTCTATAAAATGCATGCCTCGCTTTTATACCATTTTTCAGAATTATATTCCCTCATTGGATTTACCCTATTTTGCATTTTTATCCATTTTTTATGGAGAGAGGTTGTTGAAATGTAGCGTTCAAGAAAGGTTTCCAATTTAAATTCTTCACCAAAGTACTAAATATCACTGAGTTTGATATTTTTATGAATTTCTCTGCTAGAATTTGAGCAAAAGTCGTACATTTAAGTGATTAGCATCTCTTTATGTAGGGAAAGGATGGCTCATTCATCCATGTGAGACTGATTATAACAGTCAGACCTTTTCCCCATCCTTAGAACTCTCTGCTCTGCCAGGCTACTCTTCTGAAATGGCAAAGTGTCTTTGAGGAATGAGCATTCCTTTCTAAAAATGTGTCTTACAAATCCAGTAGAGATATCAGTGGAAAAAGCAAATTTCATCCGATTAATTTGATTTAAAGAGGGGACTTACACTACGTGATTATAGTTACACTATGTCGCATCTTGTAATAGAGTGTGAACATGGTGTATTTGAGTACCAGAGAGTTGAAGATATCCCAGATTTCAGTGCAGTGTGTCATTTTAATCTTAGAACAGACTTTTAACAGGTGTTTTCAATCTTATTTAAATTTAAAAAATATTGCAGTTTATTGTTAGTGAAGAATAAATCTATTAAAGAGAATAGGAGAAAATGGGTGAGGTCTGTGGAAATTTCAGTGCAAAGTTTGAAAATCTCTGCCAGCCCCTGGGTGCTTTAGAGCGCATGTTGTATGGTAAAAGAATCCCAAGGTAAAAGAAAATATTAGGGCAGAACAACTTGCTTAGAAATTAGCTGGCAGATGGCTCTGTGGTAGCTTTCCCTCAGCTACCACTGGCAGGTGGTTGATCCCAAGAGTATGAACGTAGATGTAAAGCTAAGACAGACCCCCCCAAAACTCACAGTAATGGCTCCCTTGTAACTGCTTTCCTCTCATTGGGCAGTAAATCTTTCTTTGAGGGGACTTTTGAGGAGTTCTATAATTACTACTGTACACAAACAAAAGGAGAGGTGAAAGTTTCTTTTTTTATTTTTAAAGATATATATATATTTATTTATTTATATTGGAAATTCAGATCTACAGAGAGGAGGAGAGACAGAGAGGAAGATCTTCCATCCGGTGATTCACTCCCCAAGTGGCCACAATGGCCAGTGCTATGCCGATCCAAAGCCAGGAATCAGGAACCTCTTCCAGGTCTCCCACGTGGGTGCAGGGTCCCAAGGCTTTGGGCCGTCCTCAGCTTCTTTCCCAGGCCACAAGCAGGGAGCTGGATGGGAAGCAGTGCTGCCAGGATTAGAACTGGTGCCCATATGGGATCCCGGCGCGTGCAAGCTGAGAACTTTAGCCGCTAGGCTATTGTGCCTAGCCCAGGAAAGGTGAAAGTTTTCCACTAACCACCCCCCCATCATTCTAGTTAATTCGGTAAATATATTAATGAAAACGTTGTCTGGTATAATGTGAACTATCCTTTATTTGATTAGCCTTAACTAGTCAGTGTTTGTGGATTTGTCTGTTTGAGATTAACTTGTTTTCAGTAATACACTGATTTTATTGTGCATTTTCAAAAAGCAGATTAATTCACCTTGAGTCCAGACAAGAAATAAGATATAGAAATGGAGGTAATTTGAATTCTACTGAAAAAATAAGAAAACTGTGTTAGGGCCTTTGCCAACAAGATGACAATATCTCTACCAGTTAGCTGATTTTTTTTTTGATTGGTGAACTCCTATGGTATCCTTCCCTTACCCTTGACTGGTTGCAGTTAGATGGTGCAATAAGAGCTGTGTAATGTATGTGGTCCTTTCTTCATTTTCATTTTTTCATGTTTTATGAGAGCCAATGATTCACCTTCTGACGTCCAATATTTTGGAAAGCACTGTTTTGAAAAAGTTTCAATTGTACTTCTTTTGAGAATTTTCTGAATCACAGAATGTGACTAGAATGATCAAAATTGTGAGTTGATAATACTGTAATTCAGGTGGGGTATAAATCAAACACAAATATATGGCAAGCTACTTTAATTTTAAATTTTGCCCTTGATTAGATTGATTAAACTTGGATTGCTAAATTTTAAATTCCTCAGAATTCAAAACACAAATTGTGTGCCCATGTGTCCCATTTCTGCAGCAACATTCTGTAGAATGTTCCCCTGGTTGGACTGTGGAGATCAACTTTCAAATTTGGAGCTTGTCTCACCAAATTTATTCTGCCTCATCTGAATTTCCTACATCCAATAGAAACTGAAAGCTACTTTTCAGAATTATTCTCCAATGTCCAGATGGATAAAAATGATGGCAAGAATAATTTATAATTTTTTCCAATCCCTTTGTACCCATTTCCTTCTTAAAATTTGTCCATGAGACATCTGGGGTTAGTAACATGTGAACTTCATAAAACAGTCTGCTTTCCTGAAAGCTTCCTATTTGTTTGTACATGAAATGCTGTATAGATGTGGCTCTCAAAATATATGCAGGCACGAAAAGTCTTAAATTGAAGAAACATTACCATCACTTTCCCTTCCTAATTACTCTTATATTTTTACCTTAGCTCTCAAGACGAGTCTGAAATCTGCTTGGTATTGACAGACATTGCAGCTGATTGTTATATGGATGTTCATGTTTGCTTAAATGTATCGTACTGCTTTAGGTGATTGAACGTTTACCCACGCAATTAGGGACTTTCCCCTCCTGCTCTGCGTTTCTGTCTTCTTCTTCTGCATCTTGTTTTCTTAATTGTTCTCTTTCCTTCTAGACAGTCTTATTAATACCTTTTGGAAGCCAAGTGGCATGTAGTTTGACATTCACTCTCATCTCTGAATCTTTCCTTTGAATGTTGCCAAGACTTTCCCAAGTGCTTTGGGTCCAGGTATGGTTGCTAGGATACATGTTATTAATCTTCTAATGAAAAGTACAGAGGTCAGTGTATGAAGAAGAGTAGATTAGCAGTAGATTTTGTCTTGGATTTGGAGACATTCATGTAGTTGGAAAATATTTTAAATTTTTAAGTTTGTCTTATTTATGTAATAAGATATCTCAACTTAAAATGACAATGTTGCTTATTTTTGTAAGTTGCAGGATACCATTTTTAAATAATGCATTTTATACAATAGCAATTGGTATCATATGATAGGCTTATTCAGAAAAATTGACATGACTTTAATAAACCATGTGATGAAATGCCAAATGACCATATTAATACATTTTAAATTTAAAAAATTGATTATGAAAAATCAGGCCACAGTACTGGCCTCGGTCTGGTCTAGACCCCAGGCCGTTGCAGACTTTTGGGGAGTAACTTGCTGAGGACTACATAGCTTGTATTTTTAGTAATTATTTTCAGTACTTTGCATTGTTTATTCACACAATTTTTAGAGTTGATTACTAGTTGGGAAAAGAGGAATGGGAGAATCATACATCTTTTGTAGTCTGTGGTCCGTCAAAGAAATAAGAAATGTTAATGAGCATATGTACTGCGTCCCCACTTGTGAAATCTTTTATAATGTGACCATACAAAGAATCTTTTGCATTTTAAAGATTTAGGTAAGTATGTAATTGTGTGAAAGCACATATGTGTGGTCAGGGACTTGCTTCTCTGTGCCTATACTTGACAGCTAATAAGATAGTTGAAATGACTGCTAAAGATCTCTACAGAATGATAAATATTACCCAGCCAATATAAAATTGCATTATTTTCTGCAACCACTGACCGCGCCCTTACATTAAAATTACACCTCACTGCCCACCATCATGTGATTTTCATGCACATCATGGATGCATTCCCAGCTCCCTGCCTTTGGTTTGGTTATAGGACACATTGTGATCAGTGGAAGCTGCTATGCTGTCGTCTTTACGAGTGTAGGCTCTTCCCATTCTTGACCACTGGCACAAAAGCAACACATTCATTAGGCAGGAGCTTTTCAGTGAAAAAATGCATGCAGCTTTATCAAGTAGAGGCAAATAGAGCCGTAGTTCATGAAAAAGAAATATTTGTTGTTGTCAACCACGGGTTAGTGGTATTTCTTTCTGCAGAAAGGAGTCTGAAGTGACTAGTGTGTGCTGCTTACATTTATTAATTAGGATGCAGTGATAATCATGTATAATTATAATGCTGAAATCCAGGGTGCAGTGCAGAGAAAACCCACATACTTTTTTCGGCCTTAAGTTGTACAGACTTACCATATGAGGGGGAGGAGGTAAAAGAGAAAGCAAACTCTAAAGGAACTCAGCAAAGTGTTTCATCCTCCTGGGTTGTTCAGGCTTCTTCCCTAGCAGGAGCAGATGAGAGAAATGGAGACAAGAACGAGTCTTTCTGTCTGCCTTGATGCTGGCACAGCAGCATTTTCAGCTTGAAGGAACCCCGTGGACTAGGATAATACATAGTGCTTTAACGATGACCAAGAGGATTCAATTATATTATGAAAACTGAGGTCAAAATATGTACATTTTTATGAGGCAAATAACCTTTCTTGAAGTAAAACATATCCTACCTATTATATGAAAGCCTATTTTTAAACTTTTGTTTTCTTAAACAAATTTTGTGCCATGTTTTTGAAAACAGGAAATTATGTGGAACGTTTGTGATGGATGATATTTATAGGTATTCATACTTTCTAAGTAATTTTCACATGTATGATTGCGTTTCTCACAATATCCTTGAAAATATGTATGTTCCAATGACAATAATTATGGTTTTAAATGTGAAGAAAGGAGAGTTAGGGACGGAAGAGGGTACAACGTGTATTGTGAAGCGAAAAGTTTCTGAGTGACATCTATAATTTCCCTACATTTTGTGTCTTATTCAGTGTTTCCTGTGTATTGGCCTTTATTCTACTGCTTTAAAGGTCTCATACAAATCTCATCTGCACTCCAACCACCTAAATGCAAAAGAAATAGTGCACATTTCTGAGAAGTAGAATATTGATCATGTTGCATTATGGTTTTTCCCTGGGTTTTCAAAGAGATTCTCTAATATTTTTTCAGACTACCAACTACGCTCTATTCTTTTGTAGTCATTTGCCCCAGTACAGATCCTTATTCTACCTTTTAAATCAACTACTATAAAGTAGACATATTAATAAATGTAAGATATTTTAGGTGCCAGTGCAGTGGCAGAGCCGGTAAAGCTGTTGCCAGTGACAGTGCGTCTCCCATGGTTTTCATTCATGCTCAAGCTCCCTGTAAATGGCCTAGGAAAAGCTCTGAGAGACGTCCCACGTGTTGGTGCGTCTACCATTTATGTGTAAGGCTTGAATATGAAGTTGCTGTCTCCTAACTTCAGTCTGCCCTTGTCCCGGCCAATGTGGCAACCTGGATTGTGAAGAACACATGGCATTTTTTTTTCTGTGTGTCTCTGTGTCTCTTTCTCAGACTTTCGAATAAATAAATTCTTAAAAAAGTATTTTAATGATTTCAATGTAGCATTCTTCTTGGAGGATAAGAGTGAAGTTCAAATTGGTGATAGTGTATTGCAACCCATGGGTGAAAATGATTGTGGACTTGTCTCATACAGTCTTCACACATTGTAGCCCCAACAGTTGACAAAGTGAGTCTTGTTTAGGTGTACTAACCTACTTTGGATACTTTATCTGCAGTAGGTACCCTGAATACTTACACTCCCCTTTCTATACTACTTGATTGCATCACTTTATTATACTGCTTAAGAATGTAAAAGCAATATTAAGGATGTAGAATCATTTTTAACCTTGGCTACAATTAAAATCACCAGAAGAATTTTCACATGGCAATGTCATAAGTGTTCCGTGTTAATCTTGGCTGAGACTGGGGCATCAAGTGAAAGTCAAACATGCTTGACCTTTAATATATAGCTAGATTTTGCAATCTGAGCCTCTAAAAATTACACTTTCCCAGAAGATAGTAAGTTTTGTTTTTTAAAGATTTATTTATTTTATTACAAAGTCAGATATACAGAGAGGAGGAGAGACAGAGAGGAAGATCTTCCGTCCGATGATTCACTCCCCAAGTGAGCCGCAACGGCCGGTGTGCGCCAATCCCAAGCCGGGAACCAGGAACCTCTTGCAGGTCTCCCACACGGGTGCAGTGTCCCAATGCATTGGGCCGTCCTCGACTGCTTTCCCAGGCCACAAGCAGGGAACTGGATGGGAAGTAGAGCTGCCGGGATTAGAACAGGCGCCCATATGGGATCCTGGGGCGTTCAAGGCGAGGACTTTAGCCGCTAGGCCACGCCGCCGGGCCCCGATAGTAAGTTTTAAACTCCCAAATTGGAACAGGAAAGCCACTGGGTGGTAGCACTGCAGTGCTGATTCTCATTTGAGAACTGCCTACATTGGTATAAGTAAAGGTGGTGGTGGTGGGGACAGTGTGCAGCTGCAGCATTGTGTCACTGATCAGTGTACCAAGAAGAGAAAAAAATCTGGGTTCCTGTTAAATTTCACTGTCACTCAAAAGTTAGTCATAAATAAATTTTAGCTCACACTGACTCTTCTGTATTAGTTTTTTTTTTTCTGCATATATGTTATATATCTGGGCTGTTCTCCTCCAGCCCATACAATTTCCACTTTAACAAGGATTACGTATTGGGAGGTCATAAGGCAGTTACTGTGATCCTATATGGGAGGACACAGAAGTACAGCAGGTGTTGTAGTCAGAGGCATGTCCAGCGGCTCAGAGGGTATTGTAAGGAAAGGGAAGTTCATGGGAATTCCAAAGGAGAGTAAGTATGAGAATTAGGGAGGCTGACTTCACATCAATGAATCTCATCAACAGAACAATGATTTTAAAAAAAAGCTGTGGAAAGGAGAAATTATTTGTTTTGTCAGTGAACGCTGTTTCCTGGTTTCTCACCACAGTGCAACTGACTCTATAATTCTTCCTTTCAAGTTAACCTTTGAAACTGGCAATTTTCTTTTGTGCAGAAATTATTTGAACAGATAATTACAAATATTTGATTCCATTCTAGTTAAAAATATACTACCTATTGAAAATTAACAGGTAAGGAAGAAAATGCTTTCTTTTAAGTAATTGAAGAAAAAGAAAAGCAATATTGAAAGCACACAGACTGAAGAGGTATATAGTTACAAAGTAGAACAATGAAAGCATAAAAAGAAACAAGTCATGTGGTATCAGATGCAGAAAGGCTCAACCTAAGAATAATCTTAAATAATAGAAACTGTTGCTCAGTAAGAAACATTGAAGAAAATAAGTAACCCATTGACTACTGCAGGAGGAAAGCAAGAAGGCAATCGATTAAAAAAGATCAAGAAATTTTCACTTATAAATAAAAGGGAAGATGGGGGGAGGAAGTGAACATGGAAATAAAATTGGATAACGCAGTGTATGTCATTAATTAGATTAAAACAGTAGCAGTGAACATTCTGAGTGCAAATTTTGCATTGTACACTGACAAAAGACAAGCTAACATATCGTAATGATTAACATATTTCTTTGTCCTTAAAGAAGGCACTTCATGTCTGAACAATATTGAGAGCTGTTTACGTTATATCAGGTATTGGTCTTCACCTTTCTACTTTAATATGCTTTTCCTTGGACACAATTTTTTTCCCAGAAAACTGAATATGATTATCTGAATACATAATCTCTATATAAACAAAAGAATAAATACCACAATAAGATCAAAGAAAAAGATTGTATTGGCACTGCATGACAAAATGTGCTTAATCGTAAATGACTAAGAGACTAGCATTATGAAGAAAGTGGCAAGGGAAACAGAGGGAAGGTAATGAATTAACACCTTAATTAGGCTACCTGACAACAGTCTTACTTAATATTTACAGAAAACAGAAGCAAATGTGTTATAATACAGTCTCAATTATTAGAAATGCTGAACTCAAATGTCTCTTTTAGGAAGTGATAAATTATCTTTCCAACCCTGTGAATACCTTCTCCAATTAGTTGCAATCAATTAAAAGGTAGATTTTTGTGTATCTTTAGCCTTGTTAGTTATAACTCCTCTGAAGTAAGAATTGAGCTTACCCCAAACATGAATTGTATCTATTTGCTCATAAATTAAACACCCTAATGTGATACATAAAATAATAATGGTTGGTTGATAAGTTGAGTAATAAAATTAGAAAACAAATACATTGTAAACAGTAGAAATATTGAATTCTAGAAAATTCTGTCACCTTTAAATGTACCCAATGTTAAATGATCCACTTCATACCCACAGGAACACTTGTATGAAATTTATGTAATTACATCATCCAGACATCTATGGTTTAATTATTCACAGAAGAGTAGAAAGGAAAAACATTGCCATGAATAGCAGACCCTGTGAATTAAAATAGAATAAGTGCGTTTAGGCATATCTTTCTGAGATCTTAACTTTGATGAAAAATGTAAAATTTCTAAATCAGGCATACAGATACGAACCATGGGGTTTAATATAGAGAAAAGATGTGTTGTCATCAGGTTATGCAGAGTATATATATTTTAAAAGTGGTACTGATGCCTATTAGCCTATTAGGAGAGAGACAGAACAGAGAGGGGGAAGAGATGAGATAGGAATTTACAGCCAAATCAAATTTCTTAGAAATAAATCTGAAGAGGGTGGTCAAATGCTGGCATGTAGCTGGAGGAAACAAACGGCAGTGGTCCAGTCTTTCAGAAAATTTGGCCTTTTATAGCTTTGTGTCTTGAGGTGTTTGGAGTGGGGGAGGTTGGGAGAGATGGGTAAGTGAGCATTTCAAAACTCAGTGGGTCGGCCCATCACATAAGCCAGTTCACATTCCAGCAGAGACTGGGGACTAGCTGGGTTGGGCTAGGATGTAGCACTCACCAGCATGAGCTGGAACTAGGACAAACCAGACCAGCCTATAGCACCTGCCAGCAAATGCCAACATGAGGTCGTCCATGCCACACTGGATTGTAGTACCAGCACACATGAGACCTGGGTGGGCGAGTATGCAAAACCAGTGGGTGGGTTGTGGGGATCTCACCTGCTGAGCCACTGCTCCCACTGGCAGCATGAGAACTGTGACAGGGTGGATCAAGGTGAGCAGGGCTACTACACTAGTTGCCAGGCATGTGAACTGGGTTATGGGGAGAGCTAGATTTGGTAGACCAACTATACCATCTGGTGTTTGCATGAGCCAGAGTAAGCTCAGGCTGGTTGAGCTTTGCTGCAGCATCAGCTGGAGAGGGCTGAGACTAGGGGACAAATCTTGTCAAGTTAGACTGCAGAACCACCTAGAGAGTGGAAGATCTGGAGTAGAAGTGGATCCAGTAGGGAAACTGTGGGCACCTATCTGATGGGTTGCAACTTCCAATGGTTAGCATGAGAACCAGGGCTGCAGGCAGGCTTGGCTAGACAGGTGGTGGCACCTGCTGGCATGAGTCTGGGCTGGATAGTGAGGTCAGTTGGGTTAAGTGAGGATCCAACACAAATTGACATGTACAAGAGCTGACTGAGATGTGGGACGGATTGGACCAGTCTGCTGCTCATACTGGCAAACACAGGAACCAGGACTGGGGACAGGCCAGATGGGAGTTATTAGGGGGTTGCTCCAATTAGGCTTCAATTCCCACAAGTGTATAATGGTATGGGTTGGTCTGAACTGCAGCATCCATTTGTTTGCATAAGAGGTGTAGCTGGAGACAGAACTGACCTAGCAATTGCAGCTACCTGTGTGTGTGTGTAGGCTGATGTGGGTCAAAAACACCTGAACCCCGTACTGACAAGCACACATAAAAGAGTCAAGTTTGGGATCACCTCAGATGAGGTTTCTTTGGAGACCCCTAACTGACCCCTAACAGAACTCCAACCATGGGAGAATTGCAGGATTAGTGTACTGACCATGGAGTACATGTGTCAGAATCCAGCCTCTTCAGTGGAAAAGACAAAGCAGTGGACCTTATGGACAGGTGTACATGGAGGGAAAGGCAGTCCATTGGAGCCTGTAGCGGACATCTGGTACCATAGAAGAGGAAGGAAGGCAGAATAAATTGGTCAACTATCCCAGCCAAGTGTATCACAGCAAATATCTGGATGAATGGTCGACAGTCAGCCAATGAACCTTGGAAGGATTTCCCCATCCTTGGATCGGCAAGATTGTTAGCATTTCAGAACTATTGAAACCTCTTGAGCAGACCTCTCAGAGCATGCTCCACGTCGGGAACCCTGGGATGACACTGGGTGGCTTTCCCCATCCCTGGTACTTAGGCAGTTGGAAGGCTGGATGTGGCTTCTCCCCTTAACTACCCCCTTTGCCTGATACAGGAAGGAGGAAAAGAAAATTTGGGGACAATGGTCTCACCCACTTTCCCCTAATCCTTGACACTTTCCATCCTAATCAATTAAGCACAAATCATCAAAAATAAAATTACAAAAATAATACAATACAGTACAATCACAAAAGGAAAAATGTTCATTATTCACGGGACATGCCAAATAAGGTGGGGATGGTAAAAAAAAAAAAGTATACCTGATGACTGACGGGCAGTGCAGTTATGCATTATCACTGGAACACTTTTGGGCAATATGAGCAGACTACGACAGGTGCAGGGAATATAGAAATAAAGTGAATTTACTTGGTTGCAAAACTATTTTTTAACCTGTGGATAGTGGATATCCATCTAAAAGCTAGTGGAGCAACTACTCGCTGCTCAAATGAAAGAAGGTTTCAACTCCCTGCATTCTGTCCTGGAGGCCCTGCTCCTGTTACCTCTCTATGCCTTACACCCATCTGTCCTCCCTAAACTAAAGCTTTCTCTTTAGCCATTAGGTCTTCTCTCTTTCTTTGAACCCTAGAATTCTAAAACCAAGCACATAAGCCTAAAACCCTCCCTATAGTTTCCATATTGCTATGATAAGCATATTTTGCCTTTTTAAAAAAATGGTTCTTTACAAAATATCATAAAATGTTAATTCACCTAATTTTTACCCACAAGAAAAAAAAGTGAAAGACTGAGACTAAGTAATGAGTACTTGAAGACTTTAAGATTGGAAATATTGATTCAAATTATATAACCATATTATAAGCAATTAATTACATGCTTTCAAATCTTATCGTTTTCAGTTAAATCATTTGGTTGCTTCTAATTTATTGTATATTTTCTATTACATTTTTGTGTCTATTTTAAAAAGATTTATAGAGAGATTTCAGATTATTTCTTACATTGGAAATGTACAAGAAGTAATGTGAAAAAAGCTTCATGAAAATTATAGTATGTATTGGTCATACATGTAACTTGTGTCCTTTGAAACATAAGAGAAAGAGAAAAATTATGTCTATTTTCCAATGGAAAACCTAAAGAGTTAGAAATGTGTTGAATGAGGTATTTTGGTGGCAAAGCAAAGATAGGTAGATGCAGAGGTTACCCTCCTAGAATTAACAGGGACAGAGAATGTGTGTTTGTGTGAACAGATTGCAGCCACACTCACGCACAGGGTTGTCTTGGCTCCTATCCAAATAGATCACCCTTGGAGGAGGTAAAAGATAATGAGCAGAGATCAAATGAAGTGAAATATCCGATTGAAAGGACAGTGTGGGGAGGCATTTGGTGTGGCACTTAAGATAGTGCTTGAGGTACACTGCCATCTTAGAGCTTGGGCACATCCCAGTTCTGCTCCTGAGTCTGGTTTCCTGGTAGCATACACCTGGGAGACAGATTTGGGCTCATGTATTGTATCTTGTTGCCCACCTGTGGGAACCTGGATTGACTTCCTTGTTGCTGGGCATTTAGGACTGCATCAGCTGATGAGGTCCCATTGCGCATCTGTCTCATTCTCTCAGTCTCTCCCCCTTTCATCTGTTTGTGTATGTGTTTTTCTGCTTTCACATAAATAAAATTAAGAAAAAAAATACAAAAATAAAATTATTTTAGGATCACATGCTTAGCTGGTACTTCCTCAGGATAAACATTGTTAGTGGGCAGGGAATAGAGTTGTGACATAAAATGCAGAAACTCCAGCTAAATTTATGTTTCATATAAACAGTGTAATTTTTATGTATGACTGAATATTTCACAGGATATTAGTATGTTAAAATAGTTAATGTTTACCTGAGACTCAAGATTATATTTGCTATATCCTGCAGTGCTTTGTTGTGATACTTGATGCATTTTAGATTGTAGATATTGCTTGTTGTCAGAAGTGTAATCCTTACATTTCATTGCATTTTTCTGGTACATATTCTCATCTTCTTTGTTTTGGTATTTTGTATCCTAAATCACAGATTTTTAGATGTGATGAAGAATTAACTTTTGGTTCCTTGTCATGAATCAGTCTCCAGTGAGTTAAATCCATTTGGACTTGCAATATGGCTTATGTTTTTGGTATCAATTCAGACAAATCATGTGATTATTTATTCTATGATGTGACAAAATTATTCCATGCTGTTTGTCAGCTTGCTGTTTTTTCTCTTTTTATTGAAGCTTACATTTTTATCCTGTAAGACCACATGCTGCTTGTACCGTGGCGCTCTTCCTGAGGGGTTGCTGTGGGCTTTCTGCTGCTCTTAGTAACATCAGGAGCCACTCGGTGTGTTTGTCAGGTTTGGTAACTGGTGCTTTATTCCAAGCCTAGAGTTACAAGCCTTCTTCTCCTATTAGCATTACCTTCACAATCCACACACTCCCTCACAAGCTCTATATCAATAAGTAATCCCTTTCATAATGTTCCTAATTATATTAGATCTGAGAATATAGTTCACTTCCCGAACCCCTCTCCTGATGGTATGCTTAGTCTTTGATGATCAGAAACGTTAAAAAAGTGATCATAAGTGAATGTCAACAATGGCATAGAATATTGAATAAAGATAATTCTGACAGGGTTTTCTAAAATCATAAAACACTATATATTTCTTTTTAAAAAGGTAAAGTAGATGGTTTACTTGTGCATTGAGATCTATGAAATATATAATCTGTTTTCTAAAGAAGAAGAAATATATATTTAAATATATCAAAAAATATATAAATGCTACCAGACAAATAGTCGGGCTTTTGCAGCTTACCCCTTCAGAGTCAATTCACCGGAAATGAATCCTGTTAGGAGCAATTTATTCCAAAAAGTTTGCAACTTAGGAAAAGACATTTTTTGATCCAAAATGTACTCTTGCTGACTTCACAGGCAATCAGGAGGGGGATTTAAAAGACTGGGGTAGCATTAGAGGGAGGTTGGAAAACAAAGTGATAATTATGCATATGTTCAGGGTTTGTCCTGCCAAGGGTCTATATTAGGCTGGTCCCTGTCCATGGTATCAGCCAAGTAGAGACCTCTTTTTAAGGAAGCTCAATATCATCGTTGGGGTCTGCACCAAAAGTCTACCATTCTAAAGCTTGTCCCCTTGGTAGTCTCCTTAGATATTTTTTTAAATAATTATTTTCCATGATCTATTTTGATAGGTATAGAGATCCCCCCCATTGTCTTCCTTTTGGTGCCTCTCTATTTCTCCTCCCATTATTTCACCCTATATTATTACAGTAGAATTGTCCTTTAACAGCAGCTATGAGTTTAATATTCTTCCATTTAAATACATCATGGAATTGTAGGTATAGACAATGATAGAAAATCCAGTATCATACTGTCAAGATACATTCAACTCTTTCACTGCCAGTCCTCCTTTTATTCAGGAGGAGAAATGGCTCCTGTGAAATGTGTCACCTTCATAGGGTCCTTCAATTCTTATGTATCACAGTGGACACACAGTATCAGTGATTGGCTTTGTTATATAAAGTATCAAAAGAAGGGAAAGGAAAGGAAGATGGCTTTTCTGGGGTTACAGAAAGGAAATAATCATGTAGAAAAAAATAACCTGAAAAATCAAACGGATGATTGTGATTCAGTAAAAATATCCAGATCTTTCTGTAAGTGTGACTTGGAAATAATCAGAAGGCATGAGAGAGACAGTAACATGGGACTGTTTCCTAAAGGGCTAACATCAATCTCAAGGTAATTGTAGAGATGACCAGCATTAGCAGTTCGTTAGATTTAGAAGTCTGGATGACATCTGCTTGTTATTCCAGAATTTAACATAAAATTTAAGACTTGAAAAATCAAAAACAAAATTTCTTCAAGCATTGAAAAGATGGTAGCTATCTAAAATGGTAGAATCTGGGACCCAAAGATCTGTATACTTGATGGCCTAGTCATCTTTGAAGACTGTTCTGGCTGCTAGCATGAGCATCCAGGGATTCTCAATGAAGGGACACAAGCACTAAATATTCCTCAGCTTTTAACTAATTACCCCTGAGCTTTATAGAAACATTCTAAAAAAATCATTAAAATGTACAGCCATACAAACAGAAATGTTTTAGAGTAATGATGAGTGTCAGCTCCTAGGATTATGGTGTGATGTGGTAGTCACTGATTAGTAAGAAAAAAACACATTTTTAAGAGAATAGCTGGTGGTAAGCATGAATTTCAAGGAAACCATATTTAATAGATTAAAAAAAGAGGCCTCATGAATAAAGTATGGTAGACTGGTATAGTAGATAAATGTGAGGTCATTAAAATAATATTTTCAAAGGCTATTTAGTGGCTTATGAAAAATGTAAAGTGTGATGCTAAATGACAGTAGAGAATATCATCATCATAATAATGATAATAATAATAATAAACAGGGTAAATATTCAGATTCTATGCAATCTGCAGACATCACTTAACATTTCAGCAATTCCAAATTACTCAAGGTTTTACATTTTAACATGCCAAAAAAAATCCATCCTGTATTTGATGGAATCTTAGAATCATTTCTATATACAATTATTATATTTGTTCATTGAAGATTGGTACAAGGTGCAATCAAAAGAAATAATGAAGAGAGTCCAGCTGACAGACCACACAAGCATCCCAACAAAGAACTGGCAACTTAGTCTGCAAGAAGTTTAGATTGATATGTGGGCCCTCCACTTTCCTGGGTCTGAGATTCTTGAAATTCCTTCCATAGTGTAATAATGGGTTGATATGACAACTTGGTGTAGAGTGGGAAAGATTCCCCTCTCAGCTTCATAAAGGGCTAGGGACACTCACCATACCAGGTTGTTGAGCAATGTCAAGACACTTGGTATGGAACCCTGGCTTGCTTCTGCCACTCTCGCCTCATTCAGCCATGCACACACAAAAACCCACCTTGGCATTTTTATACAAAGCTACATTTTAAAAACTGATTTAAAATCTGGAGTATTGTTACACTACAATGTTTTAGAAAATGTTATATGTTATTTAAATATGTAAATCATTAGAATCCTTGAGAGGAATGAGAATAGGGAAATTGTAGGTTAAGGAAGGTATTCTCAGATAATGGTCTTTTCATTGGACTTCTATGTATTTGTAGTATATGGATATTGAAATTTGCCACCAGCACCGTAAGTAATTTCTGTAATAAATAAAACAATATGTATGCTTGATGGCATTTGGATTAGTTTATGGAAAATGAAACTGGAAGAGTTTATTTTGGTTCAATACATTTTTTAAATCTGACACTGTTTTCCATATATATTGCATGTAATTTTTAAAGACTTTTTGATTTTTAAGATGAAAGAAAAAAATTCACATTGCATTGAAAAACCTGAAAGAATGCATAAAAATATAATTATCTCTAAACCGTATTAGGGGGATTTTCAACTTCAAGACCTTGTCTAAACTTTCTTGAGAACAATATTGATATAACCTGTGTTGCTGCTTTACCCAGTTATGGTGGAGGTTTGGAAGATATATTGATACTGAAATATTGTAATGTTATGGTAATTTCGTATGAAGTACTTACAATTGATCGAAAGAAAAGATTCTTGGGTTTTAGCATATTAGGTATATATTTGGGGAGAAAAATATTGCCATTTTGTGGAATTCAAAATAGGGCAGATAGGATTTTTTATCTTCATTTTATAGAACTAGAATCGATAATAGCCTATGTAAATTAAGTCAATTCTGTAGCAAAAGCCATAATCAAGGTGACATTTATGCGCTTCTTAGAGTTCCAGTTTCCAAATTTTCTCACTATGCATAATGTTCTTATCAACAAATGAGAGTTCTGTACATTTCATTGATTAGGTTGCATTATAAGGAAATAGAACATTTCATACTGTCAATTGTTCTAATGTAACTTAAAACGACTATACTGAATATTTTCCATGATCAGTAATTATTTTAAACTCTGTATTATGAATCTCCAACACAAGCTTTATGAGTTGGTCTGCTCATATACCTTGATGATTCAGGTAGTAACTAAAGCTGTTATGAATGGAACTGATAATATTCTCTGAAAAACATTACTTCTGCCTTTTACATCAACTGGGCAACACACAAGGCAGTTAAAACTGTATTCAGTTTACTTATTATCCCATTACTTACTAATTTACATAATTTAATAGATTTATACATCTCCCCCAGCTCATTATAATAAAGACAACATTTGACTATCTATTGGGTAATTAAACTTACTGTAGATAGCTCAGCTTGTGAATTGTTATCTTTATGATAAGGACTGAAAAAGCTTGTAATTAGGTTGGAGGGGGACAATTTTTGCTCAAAATTATGAAAATATAATTATTATAAAAGATGGAAAAATTGGCTATGTAGTTTTGACTAGATACTTTGGGGGGCAGTTTCTTGGAGGAATAATTGTATAAATGAGATGACGTTTTAAGAAGGGAAAAACAGGATTGCACTGCCAATGAAAAACACATGTTTGAGAAATAGAAAGAGGCTGAATCTTCCATCTTATAAAGGAGCCAGTATCAGAGAGACGAGACTGCTACTGACAAGTCAGATTTCTCTAGAGGGTAAGACTTGGTATTATTTTTATGAGCAAAGACAAGGTAATATAACCCTCTATACTGGTGAAGCGTTTCTAGAAAATCTCTTGGGTACATACTGCTTCCCCATGATTAAGTTGAGCACAGTGGGTTATGTGAATAATTCTCTACCATCCTTCTCAAGTATCTAACCCGGGGTAGGTTTTTGGCATGTTAAGACGTCATTCAGTGTCTTAGTGTGTGGGTTCAAGTGCCACCTATATTCCTGACTCCAGATACCTGCAGATACACACTCTGGCAGGCAACAGGGGTAGTTCAGCTCTCTGTCCCTGCTCCTCATGGGAGAAAATTGAATTGAGGTTCTGGATTCTGGCTTCTATCCAGCCTAGCCTTAGTTGTTAATGACATTTTGGAGATTTAACTAAAGAATATGGAATGCAAGCTGATTGTCTCTAAGCCTTTCAAATAAAAAAATAAAATTTAAAATATTTCCAACAACATAGTTATCTAAAGATCAGTCAAGTGACCAGGAAATTGTCAGTATAACCAACAGAGTTAAAAATAAATGCCAGGTACAGAACATCAAGGAAGATGTGAGAAATCCTGGGGAGAGCAGATTGGTGGTGTCACATCATTTAAGGTAATAAGGCAGCAGTTATCCTAAAGGAGGGAATGAATACAAAGCAGAAATTTTGTGTAAATTTTCTGTGGTTGTTAGAAAGACTTTACAAAACAAAGCATAAAACTGATTATTCCAAGTTTTATTGCTATGCTCAAAGAAGTAAAGTATTAGTCCCCTCATTCAGATCTTGTTTGCCAGGCTATCAATCTATGTATATGTCTATCTATTATCTATCTATCATCTATCTATCTATCTATCTATCTATCTATCTATTCCATTCTCCACACTTGCTCACACTTTTAAGTGAATTAATCTAACCATAGCATATATAGTATGTCATATTTTTGATACTTACTAAATAAGCGCTTCTGGTATCACTCAGATTGAATATACCTGTCACTTATTTCAACGTCCGAAGTGAAGTTTCACATAATAATCAGTAGTCATTTAATGCTGACTTGCACTATAATATGTATTAAGGTCTTGATAATTTAAATTAATATTTCCCATTAAAAACCATTATAGACAAAAAACAATCATTCTTCTCTTTTCAGTTCTAACATGCATAAGTGTAAAATAAATACCACAAGACAACTATTAGATGTGGATTAGATTATTTTAGATGTAACTGAAGTGCTGAAGAAACATTTGATCTTGTAATTCCTTCAATTTCATGGCTCACAGAATGTTTTCATCATGTGTAGCCAGTCACAATTTATATTTCCAAGTAATTATTTTCTAGTTGTAGTTCTAATCCTTCCCAAGTACGGAAAGTTAGAATTATGGCTATGAATATTCACATGTGAAAATGAAAGTTCTCTTTTATTATGTGTGTTCATTAAGTCTGATGAGCTAGGAACATATGGAAGTTTAGTTGAATGAAGAATTTCCCAGTATTTCTGGCTTAAAGAAAAAAAAATTTGCTTTAGTTACCAAGCAGGTGATATAATTTTATATTGTTTATAAAAAAACTCAATGATTATTTTCTCTGTAATGTCTTATTACTCTGTGCATCCTTGTACAATGCTATTTATCCGTTAAAATGCCTATAGATATTACATCTGTTGGTAATATGAATTTGAAGGCAAGATTATTATTATAAATACTTTTTCTATAAATGAAGAACGTAGACTTAGGAGACAAGAAAACAGATGTGGACAAATGTGATCTAAAAACAGAAGAGATAAGAAAGAAACCTTGTATGGAAATGAAATTTGCAGCTTGCCAGCTGAATCAATGGTGACAATACTTACCAGAACAGGGACATGCTACATTGAATGGAGAGAAGAGCCTTTGTGGTAGAAATGTAGTGAGTTGTTAGGAATTTGGGCTCAGAAAAGAGAACATATTAACAATGAAAATATGGTAATCTTACATTTGGAGCTAGACCGGAAGCGGAGCAACCTGGAGTAGCCCATATGAGAAGCAGAGGCCTTGAGTGATGTCAATAGGTTGGTAGTTCACAGGAAAGGAGAAAAGACTAATACAGGTTGTAATTAACCTTGCAAGCATAAATAACTACAGTGTGGCAGAAACTATATTGGAGAGAAACTTCTAAATGTGTATAACAGATAATATGAAATCATTCTTCGCTAACACATAAAATTATTACTTAAACATTGTAAATATTATTTAAAATCTAAATAATGAATTTCAAGAAAATTTAGCACAGTAAGTATTCTAAGAAGCCTGGTGGCAGAATAGGTCTGTGTGTGGGTGTGTGTGTGGTTGGAAGGGATTGTGGCTAACCACAGAGTTTTGAGTTTTGGTGTAGGAATTAAGAGCTCTCATAGATAGCCAGAAATGATCTTTCAACAGCAAAGAGAGTAACTTCTTATACCTTTGTCTCAGGAGAGTTACTGCACCCACAGGCCTAAGCTCTGAAAACTCTGTATTTCAAATTCACTAGCATACATTCCAGTAACAAAAAGAACATGAATTTAGTGACTAAATTTTAACTCGGTTAAGATAAATAAGTTTATAAAAAACTACCAATGACAAAACTATAGCTAACAACTGTAACAGAAAATAGAGAAAGATAACACAAGAGAATGTTGGGAGAATAGTAGAACAATAAAATGGAAAAAATTTTTAAAATTAAATAGAGTGCATAATAAATCAGGAATGAGAAAAGAAAGATAAAAACACAAGACTAAGGTAACTACACAATAGATGCTAATTAAAAAGCCTAAATTCTCAAGCTATATTAAAACAAACAAGATCTAATGCATGCTGCTTGGAATAGATCATTTTAAAACTTACAGAAATGAAAAATGAAATAGGTAAATAGATAGCAAAATAATAAAAATAAACCCAGTGCTAGCTGCTTAAAAATTAAATAATCTTCATTCCTAATTTGTAATTTAAGTACTTATTTTACTAAATGAAATATATTACATTGGCAAGAATTTTAAAAGATTGAGTGAATTTGAATCCTATGATAATGAATCCAAATAGTTAAATACCATCTGACGATACTGTAACAGGTATCAAGAGCTGAAGGTATTCAAGGTATTCAACAGCTGAAGTCCATGCCTTCAAGAGAAGCTCAGGTGGAGGTGTTTGATCCTGGCCTCAGGCTGGTTCAGTCACGAGTCTTATGGCTTGTGTGGAGTTGTTGAGTAGATGAACGACCCCTCTTGGCATGTCTATGTGTGTGAGGTTTGTATGCACATGTTTGTGTACATGTATATATACATATATTTGCTCTGCATAATTCTTTGCTTTACAAATGAAAATAAAAGGCTCGGAAGATACGAGATTAAATATTTATAACTGAACAATCTGAGATACTCATGTATTAGGAAGATGTGGTACATGTAGAGAAATTTTTAACTGATATAATGGAAAGACTGAGAGGTGGAAATTTTATAATGAGCTTACTCCTTAATAAGAAAATTAGAGAAAATCAGAGGTAAATTAGAAATAGTGGAGCAAATATTGGATATTCAGAAAATGGAATGAATGAAATTATATTGTCGAGTAAAGCAAAATCTGATTATTTAAATAGATATAAAATAGCCAAATATCTGTTAAGATTGTTAAGGAATACAGCCCAGTGCGAGAGCGTAACGGCTAAGGATCTTGCCTTGAATGCACTGGGATTCTTTATGGACGCTGGTTCTAATCCTAGCAGCCCTCTCCCCCATCTAGCTCCCTGCCTGTGGCCTGGGAAAGCAGTCAAGGATGGCCCAAAGCCTTGGGACCCTGCATCCACATGGGAGACCCTGACAGTGTTAAATTACAGACTTACTAATTAGCAGGATAGCGATAAGAAATTGACTTTGCATAGTGGTTCACATCCATGGAGGAGAATAAAGAAGGGCAAGCCCCTCTCTCTTCTGGAAGGAATATGACAATCAGAGGAATTAGTAGACTTTGGGAAAAGTTGCTACTAACTTGCCTTTCAGTAGCCATTTGTCCAGGCAGGCATCCGCAGAGTACAGTTGTCTGACTCTGTAAGGCTCCGTGTGGTCTTGTCTCAAGAACATTGTTGTATCAGTGTTGAGGCTTGTGATACAATCGGATACTCCAAAATCCAAGAACTAGAGTCGTACTCAACTAGAGTTGTATTCAGCTTTAAAAAGGTTATATTACATAGAGTTTACTCTTTAATAAAAGCTTAAACAATTACTGTCACAAAATTTATTATGTGATTTTCTTTTCTTAGTATATGAAAGATTTAAATTTTCTAGGATATGTGATCACATTGACTAAGACTAGTCTGCAACTCTAGGCTTTGAAGAATTGTAATATGACACAAAATTGTAATGTTGATATAAAGTGAGTAGAATTAAGTCCTGACACGCACAAGTAAAAGCTAACAATAGCACGTATGTTTTTGGATTAAATGAAATTTATGGCTACCTAAAGATTAAACTGGGGATTAATGTGACCAAAAAAAAAAAAAGTTAACACAGGTACAAAGTAGGGAACTTAAATTATACTGTAGAGAGTGAAGTATCGTGGCATATTTATAAATGAGTTGCTTGTGTTGAGTGGTAATAATCAAACCACAAGGGGCTGTTAAGCTTGGAAGAAAAATCAATTCTTAGCATCTGTGAAAAGTCATTGAGTAGATCTGTTATAGAAGGAATTCAAGTGACCTGAGAGTATCCTGTTTCAGTAAGCGAAAGGAAACCCTATCAATGCTTTTCATTTAGACTACATATTTATACTGATATGAAATGGGTTTATGGTATATTTAATAAAATTCTAAGTGACATTTGTTCCATTTAGAAAAGTTAGCATTAAAAGCAAGCATCTGCCATGACCCATTTCTGTGATGCTTAGGAACAATAATGTCCTGTGTGACTTTTTTCCCTTAAAGAGGAATGTCCAGCAATGTCTATTTTATCATCCTCTGAAATAATATCTGAAACACTGGTTTTAAAATCCTGTAGTCTACATAATATTATGATTTAAAAAAAACCCTAAAAATGTTAGGTCTGATTACACATCATTAACCCCCAATTATATTATTTAATACAAAATGGCTCAATTGTCAAACAAACGCAGAAGAGTCCACAAAGATCTAGTATGTCTTAGTTCAGAACATTTATGTATTTGTGTGAAATAGTAAATATCTGAGTATTTTCAAAATGTAGGTTTCCTTAATTTCACATTAAATGATCCGGCTAAGGCAATAAAGCAAATTATTAAGCAGCTAATTTATCAACATCCTCTGGAAATTGTTTACATTATAGTAAGAGACTTAAATTCATTATTTTCTTGGTATATATTATATGTTAATATATATTGGGGTCTGGGTTTGTGAGTCCCAGGGACAGCGGTTCACCTGCATGATGGGGGCCGGGTTCCTGAACCCTTGGGATGGGGTAGCCAGTGGGGCTTGGGTCACCTGGCCCAGATCCTGGCCTGCACCCTGTATGTAGTATCTTAACCTGAAACCATTAATGACATCTAGATGTGTTTGTAACACATTGTTCAAAAGTTCATACTTGCCTCTCAACTTTATCTTTTTCACCTGGAAGGTTTTAATAGTTATATCCTGCTTTTACTATTTCATTCTAACATACTTGTATAGAAAGCACATATAAGTAAACCTAAGCACATAAAGGGATACGAAAAGCGAAATTTCTCTGTTGGAATTTAGACTTAGAAGTGAGGGAGCGTGATACTAACAAGAGAGGGATGTGAAACAGGGTATCCAGACAGATGTTAGTCTTCAGTTTTAGCTAGAGACGAAAGAAACATCTACAGCTGAAGAACAGTTCACTCTTTAATGCATGGGAGAAGCTTCACCTCTGCATGTTCAAGGGCTGTGGGCCTGGATCTCAGAAATTCAGGGTGCAAAATATGTAAGGAAGCAGACTAACACTGCCCACATTCTATCAAGAAAGTTCCTGCTTATTCTAATGACAATACTGATATTTTCTCTTCTGAAGGCATTGTAACCCTGTAATTGAAGGCAAATGACTTAGATCCCTATGTCTTTATCCTGTTGGATGTTGCGGAGTGCAAGAGAGATCACATTGGACCCAAACGTAGGATGTTAGGAGGAGTCTATTTTCCAAGCTTGGTGACAACAGCTCCTGCTACACTCCAAGAGCCACTGCACAGAGTTGTGAAAAGGCAGGGGGTTTTAAACTCTCATCCTCCAATCAGATTGAGAGCCACACAGTACAAAGCTTCAGGTAGGCAGGGAGTTACCAGAGCCCAAAGTTTTCCTATAGTTAACTAACTTAATGTAACACAACAGGAGGCGGGAGGGAACAGATGCACAGAACTTAGCCCTTTTAGCAACTGTCCCTTTAGGAAAACCTTTTGTATATGGTTTAAGTATGATTAACAGCCACAGGATAGATAAATAACCCAGAAATGGAGGTAAGAGTTTTCCATGCAAATGACTAATACATTTGATCTGAGAATGGCCAAAGGTTGAAAGTTCTATCATTGGAAATTTTAGAATCCTAATAAATAAAGCCATTTTCCCCTGTAAATTTTAAAGTAGACGAGAGACTTGATGTAAGATCATTGTTTTGTTGATTTGTCTGATTCCATGAAAGAAAATAATGTGCATGCCAGGAATTTTAACAGCTTTTGGTCATACTCAGCTGTCGTACTTTTGTCAAGAAATGTGAAGGTGTAAACATGTGCCTTTGAAAAACAGATCTTAATTTGGATTTTACAAGATGAGCAGACATCAGAGTTAGGTGCCCATTGATTACATAGATGCTGTAAAGTGCTGATACGGCCTTTTTAATCAGGCGAAGGAGTCAGTTGAAGAAGACACTGGGGAATTGTTCCCTGAAATGAAGTCACAAAAGTGATGCATTTTAAAGATACCATGCATTGAAGTTCATTTTTAATCCAGTATTCATGAATATTGCTGGTAGTTCTTGAACAAGTAACTGGGGGCATGTGTGGAAAGAGGGAGCCATTGTTTCCTGAACAGCGATTCACCGATTCTCATTTCAATGCATAAGTAATCATGCCAGTGTCAGTTAAGTAAATCATCTCAGTGCCAAAGAAGTTACTTGGTGAACATGGGAGAAGGCATCCATCAAAGTGAGCAGTGAAGGATTGTTCTGTTGTTGCAATATATTCGTTATTTAGACATTTTTTTAAAAAAAATGTTTCAAATAGTGAATGCTACCTGATATACAAGCTATGTCACAGGATGACAATATTGAGAAGGAGCCACCAGCTTCAGTGCATCCTAAGATGTGTGGTGAAACACCATTAAATTTTTGAGCTGGTGTAGGGTTTTACTTTCGTTTCTCAAGTCTGTTGTCACGGTTAAGGTGTGATTGTCTAAAAGGACAAGCATCGTCATGTAAGGAAAAGATGAGAGGACTGGAAGGTGGAAGATTTTTTTTCTGTACCATTGCTTCTAATTTTTATGATCATCTTCATTATATTTACTGTACAATGTGATATTAAGTCTAAGATGCCTCTTGATTTTATGCTTTTGCTTCACTCCATAAGGTTCGAACCTAAAAATGATCACATTGTGTTATCAAAACATAAGCTATTTCAAATGTATGGCAGAATTTCAGTGATCATGAAATGAAAATAACTACCCGTCACCATTCTTTTCTATAACTCTTGCTATGCCTTCAGGAGACTTGTCTGTTTTGCATTTGAGTGGCAGAGATAGACATGCTGTAGCTCCAGTCCACAACTTCATCACCAAATAACTGCGTCATCCTAGATCAGACTTGGCTGAAGCCAAGAACAGAAATGAATCCAGGTCTTCCAGTGGGTGTCAGGGGCACAATCACTTATACCCATCAGTACTATTTCCTTTGGTCTACCTTGATGGGAAGCTAGAATTTGGAGCTAGGTTTGTGTATCAGACCCAAACACTTGGATATGGAATGCAGGTGTCTTCACTGTTTCACCAAACACCTGCTCCAGGACAAGAGTAACTGGGTTTTTCAAAATTATGGTTTATGTAGCTACATATATGAATAAGTATGTGTATATATATATATACATACATATATAGGCACATATATTAAGTCCAGTATGTATATACATATATGTACATATATGCACACATCGACATATATATGTGTATGCATTCTATAAAATACTTATTTTCTTCTGTGGTCAGTCTAATTGTTTTTTCCCTTGCATTTTTCACAGGTTTCTTCTGTTTGTCTTTTGCCTCCATAGGGAGTTTATCTGTTTTAATCTGTTTTGATAAGTGTGTCTTTTCCTCTGTAAGAACACTTGATAATATTCCTCATGTTTTGGATGGTATTTAGTAGGAGATGTTACTATTGTCCATAATTATTTGCTACTGCTTGTAGAGCAGCTTTATTTCTTCTCCTACAAAGAGCTGATTTAAAATGATCTCCTGTTGGAGGGGAACATGCTGCTTTTCTTCCACTGGCCAGAAATTTTCCATGAGATTTCCTTCAGCAGTAGCCCATGGCTCTTGAATTTTTAAAGGCATCATTTCTCCTAAATTAAATTCCCACATTCCCTTTTCCCCTCACTTCCCAATTCTCTTCTCCCATGGTTATGAGAGATTGTGTAAGTGAAATTTTCTAACTTGTGTATTGAGTTTTGTTTCAGATTTTTTCTATCTGCAAGCATTTTGCCTGTAGCACAAGCTTGCTAGTCACAGTTGCAAGAACTGAGTAAAGAGTAATTCTGGGATTCTCAATAATATGATCTACTTCACTCAGATGCCATTTCAGTTTTGTATTTGGATCATCTGCTATTCTTGTTTTGCTACAGTAGAGAGATGCGTTGTTCCACACTCTGAAGAAAATTACCCCGGGTGATATCCAACATGATACATTGTGTATTCAATTACTTTGCTACATTCTCTACTGAGTCAATTATACTCTATTGTTTTCTCAATTTAAAGGTATGATTTTGTTTTTCATCATCTTGCAACTGATTTACAGTGCAATATTTGTATGCAGCAGTGGAAAGCGGTAAAGGTAAAGGGTTAGATCTGCCATTGAAAACTAACTTGTTTAGTTGAAGTAATTACAACACAATGTAATTAGTGAATAAATTTAATAAAAAAAAAAGGAAAAAAAACTAACTTGTTGCCCTCAATATTTTAACACATACACTTCATTTAGGTTATCCTCAAAAATAGAGGCTGAGAAAACAGCCTTGTAAAGGAAGTCTACGGAAAAGAGAGTCAAAATATCAACATTTGTTAAAGGAATTATGGAGAAGGAAGGAGATATCAGTGTTGGGACACTAGAGGTTTCCATAGCAATATACTGGAGTGATGGAGACACATTCATGTTACTTTTGTCAAATCCCATAGAGTATACCATTAGAACAAGGAACCCTGAAGCAAGCTACGCCCTTTAGTAGCCAATCCTAACAATTTTGACTCATTGATTATGCAAAGTATTATACACCCATGCAGTTGTCAATAACTAGGGAAACTGTGTCTCTAGAAGAGGTCATCCTGAGGCATATATGAGAACTCTGTGTAACTTCCTATTCATTTTTCCTTTAAAAATTTCTGGAAAATGCAGTTGATCAGTTGATAAAGAACATAGGTCTATATTCTGACAACTTGCTACATAACTCGTAGATCATTTTAGATCTTTGGAGACTTGTTCTCTCCCTTGTGTTAAGACTGACAGCTATTGCTCTGGTCCGGGGCCTTTCAATGGTCTCCATGGAATGCGGCAGGTTTTTCCTGGATCTTCCCATCTGGTTGTTGAGAAATAGAAGCTTCAGCTGTATCCAAAACTGTGGTAGCTATTTCACTGACAGCTTACTGATAGATATTTCCTGTGTAATATACATCATCTGGTGTCATTGAGTCTGAATATGCTCATATATAATATGTAGCCAAACTATTTCTAAAGCTCTGTTTCTTGCCATTACTTTTCACAAATCATGTCATCTGAGCTTCTTTACACATTTCTCAGGACCTCTGTCTTTTTTTTCCTGTCTGGTTAGTTACCCCTTCTTGTGGTATAAAATAATAATAATAATGAAATAAGTGTCTTTTGGTGGCAATGCAGAAAATTCACATGCTTATTTTCCATCTCTAATACTAACTTCAGTGGTTTTTGTTGAAGTATGTCCCGTGTGACTTTTCCTTGTTTGTATGTGATATCAAGAAGTTTTGCATGACATGCCTATTGAAGATTTTTTAAGTCAAGTCCCAAAATGTGAGTTAAATTTAAGAATCCCATTGTGGTTTTAATTTCTGGTATTGAAGATACATTTTGTTTGTTATCCACCACTTTTTTAATTACTCCTTTATTTTGTAATTAACTTTCATTCCACTTAAAATTGTATTCATTGATTTTTTGAGTGTGCTAAACACTTGCTATCATTTCACTTTATCACATTAAATAGATTGAAATAGTCTGCTTGTCCACCAGTTTTCTAACTATCAGTGTGTTCACGAGTTTTGATTTTCAGTCTTCGTATTTTGACGTGATTGTGTTTCTCATTGAGCTTTTAATGTAAGTAATGTTTATTTTCCCCTTTGTGATTTGTTCCTGTACTTGGTGTGTTTATGATCTTGCACTCTCTTCACCAACACACATCTGCTGCCTCAAACTAGCTGTGTGAAGTTGCTTGCCCCATACAGATTTTGTTTGACTTGATTGAAGGGGAATGTTGGCACAGTGAAAGACAGACTAAAGATTTCAGCAATTTAGTCATTACGTTTTGGGGCATTTTGTTTCATTCCTTCAGTAAAGGCTATGCTTGCTTCTTCTTGCTTAACAAAGAAAGGAGTGTTTTTCTGTGTCTGTCTGTCACAAATGGGAAGGTCAGATCTCAGCTCCTCTTAACCGGCTTCTTCCAAAAGTTAAATTATGTCCATTTTATTCTCTAGTAGTCAAACTTTGAATCATTTTTTTCTGCTAAAAGCGTAAAAGACTTGGAGCACAGCTCTACTTTTTTTTTCCTTCCTGTTTAGCTTCTTTTTTCTGTTCCACATATAGTTGCAGAAGTCTTGGTTTATTTACTGTATCATCTACCTTGTCCTTACAACATGAATGTACAGAGCCATCTTGGGGAAATTTCAGTTTTCCTTAATATTTGAAGACCATTTTATCTTGCAAGAATAAACCCAGAGCTTCAGTTATGTTTAAATTTAGCTGTTTGCCAACAAGAGTTCAGTGTCATCAAAGGCAGTCCTATGTGATATGCACCTTAACTCCTGACATAGTGACTTAAACTGTCCTTTTGCAACTGTTAGCCCTCACAGATTAAGATTTACTAATCTCTATTTAATCTGTTTTATATATTGTATTGACTTGTTTCATCTGTATCCACTTAGTGTTCATGAATAATCGACAAGAAACTATTCATCCTTTCAAGAGGCCTTTCTCAGGGAGTTGATTCTTTGCTAGCCAGGATGAGTGTTACAAGAACTGAACTATGCTTAAGAAAAAAAAAAAACACCAAAAAATAATCTATGAGACTCAACACAAAGAAACATACTTAAGCCACAAAGTTACAATAATGTCAAGAGTATCATTATTGTTGGTAGAAATATCATGCTATCAGTCATTATTTTCTGAGTTCACCTCCCTTACTGAGGAAAATAAAGTAAATCTGTTTGACTTGACAGTTGCATGTTTGGCTAGGAGTTCTCCATGATAAAGCCAAACATTTAATTTAATTAATCCAAGGCTTGTAAGTAAGTCATCAATTACACATTGTACTTATTTTTCCACAAGCAAATATAGCATAGATATAGAAAGGACAGATTTAATTTGCATTCTAAAGATATTCAGTTAGTGGTATGTACTCATAAGTGTACATACCATTCAGAAGACTTCTCAATAAAACAGATTTAATCAGGCAACAAGAAAAAGGGAGTGGACAGAAATTATGCCATGTTCTTTCAGAAAAGATCAGTTAAGGAAGTTACATTCTGGACATAAAGAAGTTGAGGGAAAGAGTATTTGTGTGTCATAATTTCAGTTAAACATTGTGCTTCTCATTTATGCTTGGTCATCTAAGAACACCTCAGGTTTCCTTGGTGTATTATCAAAATTAATCATTGCTTTCATTCTAACCTAAGGACCAAATAAAATTTCATTGCTTGAATATTATGTTTCTGTAATATGCTATATTTGTATTTGCATATGTAATATTTGCATGTCATTGCTGCTCCCTACTTAAGATATAATCCCTCCCAAACACTTTTGAGAAATAATGTACAAATGTCTTTTTCTTCATGTTTGCCATAGGCTGCAACACAGCTCAGTCATATGGGATCTCAATCCACAGTACAAGTATAAGGGCTGTTAGGAATGGCTAGCTACCATACAGTTAGAAGTAGATTATTTAAATATATACATTTGAAAATACCTCTATATATTTGAATATTAGATCAAAACATTTTAGAATGTTAAGTAAATCGCAAGATGTGTTTTTCAGTTTCATGCATCAAATTTGTTCTAAAGAGACATTTGTTTGTGTTTTACTTATCACAGAGCACAGGAATTACCATTTTTAGACTCCCTTTATGATAATGTGTTTCTAAAGATTTATTTGTTTGAAACGCAGTGTTACAAATAGAGAAATATTTTCCATCTATTTGTCCATTCCTCAAAAAGCAGCAATGGGTAGGTAGAGCCAGTCTGAAGCCATAGCTTCTCCGAGGTCTCTCGTGTAGGTGCAGGGGCCTAAGTCCTTGGGTAATTCCTCACTGCTTTCCTCGGTGCGTTAGCAGGGTGTTGAATTGAATTTGAAACAGCCGGAACTTGAACTAGAGTTCATATGGGCTCTGCTGTTACAAATGTTGATTTAATTCAAGGCACCACAGCGCCATTCCATGTAAGAGTCTAAGGAATGTATTTTGATTAACTCCTCAAGTGTATAAATGGACATAAGTTTTGTGCTTCCTCATGGTAAAATTACAGAAACAGAATTGATATAGGGTTTATGATTGAGGTTAGATATTAAAAGGAGATGGAGAAGTTAAATAATACAAGGTATCAACAGCTTTCACGAAGTACTCATAGATTTGTTGGTATAAAATTTTTGTTTTAGATTTATTTATTATTTTTATTACGAAGTCAGATATACAGAGAGGAGGAGAGATCCTCCGTCTGAGAGGAAGATCTTCCGTCCGATGATTCACTCCCTAAGTGACCGCAATGGCTGGAGCTGAGCCAATCCGAAGGCAGGAGCCAGGAACCTCCTCCAGGTCTCCCACACGGGTGCAGGGTCCCAAGGCTTTGGGCCGTCCTCAACTGCTTTCCCAGGCCACAAGCAGGGAGCTGGATGGGAAGTGGAGCTACCGGGATTAGAACCAGCACCCATATGGGATCCTGGCACGTTCAAGGCGAGGACTTTAGCCACTAGGCCACGCCGCCGGGCTGTTGGTATAAAATTTTATGGAGATATGTATTTTGTGGATTTTAATTTCCTTTTAAAGACCTTCTTACCAGATTTGAACACATGTGTAGTATTAGTTCCTACAGAGAAATAAAAATCATTATAGACCACACAAATTATATCATTTTATAGTAGCCTGGTATGTTGGTATCCTATCATTCTTTTGCCTAATTCTGCCTTTAAAGAAAGCAAATTATCTTGCCTGCTGAAGTATTTGATCAAGGCTAAATTTGTTCTGGCTCCATAAACTATGTGATATGTAACCATGGCCAGAGCCAAATGTGTGTGCATTGGAACTGAAAACAGCAGATCAAAAATATTTAGATGAAGGAATATGACAAGCTTTTTAGAGATGTGTTGTCAATTCAGTGAACACTTCAGAGTTGTTAGGTCTATCACAGAATGAAAATAACTTGCCATCAGAATGACTTTGATCTGTCACTGATACGAAGCCTTTGAATCATGACACAACATTCAGCTGCTTTTAGAATGTCCTTAGAGCTAAAAATATCAAGTAAGAATGTCTCACAAAACACCCATTCTAATCACTATTTTATGAAGCAAATATTACCATGTTTCTAATATGAATGCATCAATGGCATTTTATTAGCAGCATTCAGTATAAAAGAAAAAGAACAGACCAACCCCTGATCATTTTCTTTATTCATTATTTCAATATTCATTCATTCTAGGATCCTGGAGTTAAAAGCTTTAAAATATTTATAAATTATTTTTTATTATTAAATATTAGAAATAGTTTTGAACTACAAGAAAACTAACGAGCCCCTATCACGTGAGGCATGAATAAGAGATACCTCTGGGCCATTTAATTTTTCAAGATGCGTATTTACTTAAACCATTTAAATTGGCCAGAATTTAATTTTTGCCTTAGACACAGTAGATTGATATGGAATACTTCTTTTTATATAAATAATATAGGCTCTGAAATTACAGGTTGTAATGTAAAAGGAAGTATAAATTGTCTATATACAATGATTTACTCTACGAGTTTGCTGAATGATTATAATGATTTCTAAGTTGAGGATAAGAGCCACTCCTAGTCATATGATTACTGATGCTAAAATGGATGAGATCCCAATTAATCTGTTGTGCATCACATTTCTGTTGGTAACTGTTCATGATAGTCCACCCCAGATCACAAGAGACATTTCTGAATCCATTACACTGCCAGTGCCTATGAATAATACAGGCTTACAGGTATTTGAGATCGAAAATGTACAGATCCACCTAATATTTTGCACTTACAGAATAAACCAAATAATTCATAGAATTTTTATAGAAAAGTGTGCCTTCTGAACTCAATAAAACATAGAATTTGGTTTGAATGAAAAGCCTTATGGTATGCAGTAAATCAAGAAAGTAATTGTACTAGTTGTTGTATAGATTTCCAAGTGTTTTAGGTTTTGTAGAGAGAAATTTCCATATATATATTTATAGCATGTCTGTATATATATGTGTATGTGTATATAAAGCACATAAGATATACATATGTGTATCTCTCTGTGTGTAAACATATTTCTAAGCATAAAACCTGAACTGTTTAAACATATTTTGTTCATGTTTAGGGATCATAGTAGGGGATTCTGATTTCCTGGGCCCACTAACTGGTTACAGATTTTGAGAATTCTAGCCCTTTTCTATTCCTCCTCAAATGGTTTTAGCATTGAAGTTGAAAGGTTCCAGCCATGTCTGCTATTGGTAGTATCTGTGGGCTGACATTTCCCAAACCTAGAACATAGAGAAAAGTCATTGTTCCCCAATTGGAATTTGCAAGGCTGTATTTCTTGCCACCTAAGTTTACTCTGACTTTGTGAGAAAATCCTTAATTGCATCCGTGAACAATTGCTAAGAGGCTGAAGTTTTTGGATACTTTTAGATTAAACAATTTCTTTTTTTTTCCCTCGATGTTTATTCTACTCCTGTTTTTGATGTTTTTTTAATGCTTAGATAAAAGTTTGCTTTTACATGTCATCAGTGGATCCTGGTTTATATCCTGGCTTGGTATGACTTAGGGCAATGGGTTCTGCCTCCAGGAGATCAAGGTCCTTTATGTAAAAGAAACCCAGGAACGTCAGAATGAGACTAGTTTAATTGTTTCATATTTTGGTCTTTAATGTTTTAGTCAATGAAGTTCTGTTATTTCCATTTCGCCTTATACACATGTTGTTTTCCAGCTCTCAAGAAAATAAGACACATGTCAAATACACAGTTTTAAACTTACCTCAGCAATGTCTATACAACATGCAATTAATGAATCATTTTAGTAAATGCACTTGATTCAACCTGACAAAGATGTATTTTCTAAATATTTCTATACTTTTACAGCTTTTACTTTAGAGAAAGTTTTCACTGCCTTTTTTTACATCTACTGTTTTTATCTTTTTGAGTCATTGACAAAATGTGTCCCCTCTCTCATCAAGAACTGATAGCAAGAACTGAAGCAAATATAACAGAGTTTGGTATTCACCTTTGAGCTGGAGTTCTCCTCGTATTTTATTACTCTCATATAATATGTTAGATAGTATATAATGTAGTGGTATGAAATATGTCTACTGCTTATGACAAAACAGTAATTAGGAATGCATCTTTATTGAAATTTGCTTACTTAAAACACGATCAAAACTGTTGGACGTGTGTAGACAATGGGATGATGGACTGTCTGACATTGTCTGTACCAACAATGTCGGGGTACACTTACGTAAGAGACTGACAGAATTATGATTCCTTATGAAGGACTACACTATTGTAACAAAATGGGAAAAATCTGACAGGTGGGGGAATCCCAGCCTATACAAAATTGTACAACGTAATTCAAAATTCAAAATGAAAATATATTGTTATTAAAAAAAGAACACAGTCTCTTGTATCTGATGTGTCTGGTGATGTTTAAATACAGCATATTCATTAGCATTTTCATTAGTTTTCTAACAGCACTTAACATGTTTTCTAAATAAGCATTAATTACAAATTCTCACCGATTGTGAGATAGCCTAGTTTTGCCAATGTTAAGGAGATTTAGAAAGGTTTAGCATGATGAAAAGGAGAACACTTCAAAACCTGCAAAGTCTAAAAATGAGTTCAGCAGTATCTTTATATACACAGGGTTGTCATCATTTATACATTTTATTAAAATGCGCTACAATGCTTATTTGAAACCTTCATATAGAATTAAAATACATCAAGTTTATTTGAAGATTAATCTAGCAGGGAATATTGTCATTGTGAAAGATGAGTAGAACTAAGACCTGTTTTAATGTTTTATGAAAACATTATTAAAAAATCCATCATTAGTTGCATTCTCCCTCAAGTCGCTAAACTCAGCTAAAATACATTAAGCTTACTTTAAAATCAATAAAGTATTTTAAAAGGTTTTTTTTCCCTGATACAAACCAAAAGTAGGATATATTTATTTTAAACCCCCATAACATCAATGCCTAATCTATCATTCAGATTCATGTACTCCCCCTAAATATTATCTTGTTGAATAAAGCAACTTTTCAAAGTATGTTTCAATGTTCTTTTGGATCAGTGTTACTTGTTTTTTATTTATATATTGTTAATTTATTTTTCAAGAGTGATCATTTATTCCTTTCCATCTTATAAGAATCCACATGGACCCACATTGAATCAGACATAGCAAAATAAAAGCGTTCAAGAAATGTGGAGGGACAAAAAGTACAGATACTATACAGTTGCACTCATAGAAAACGTCTGAACAGAATTACAGAGTTGGGATGCTGGTGCAGTGGCATTGGAAGATAATTCTTTACCTGCAAGCAACAGCATCTCACATGGACACCAATTTGTGTCCTGGCTGATCCGCTTCCAATCCAGCTCCCTGCCTATGTCCTGGAAAAGCAGTAGAGGATGGCTCAAGTCCTTGGGACTGTGCACCCATGCAGGAAACCCAGAAACAGCTCCTGACTTGTAGCTTGAACTCAACTCAGCTCTGGCCGTTGTGGCCATTTGGGAGGGTGAACCAGTGGCTGCTCGAGAAAAAGAAAGAGTGGAAAGGCCACCATCAAGGACTAGGACAGATGAAGGAGGGACGAATTAGTGCCTAGTAGATGTAGGGTGTCAGTAGTGCAAGTTGTGCAATACAACAGTACAACAGTGTTTGTTCAGATAACAGAACTGAAATAAGCATTTAAAAGCAGTTCATATAGTAAATGTGGTGTGTATTTAGCAATAGCCTTTAACATAAGAAAAAACTGTAGTGATCAATTATTTACAATTAGGCTTTTTTTTTTTTTTGCACAGATCTCATATTTTCTTGTTGTTGATGTTTTCTTTCCTCCAGTCTGTTGACTTATCCTTGGTTTACTCTGTAGGTGTTGTGTTTGCTTCATGGTGTTTATACCTTCATTGCTTTGATTTATAACAAATGCTCATAATCCCAAGTCTTTCCTTAAAAAAATATTTAATATCAAAGTAAATCAATCTTAAGGAGAGTTAGAGATCTTCGATTCTGTGGTTTACTCTCTAACTGGCCACAGAAATCAGCCTGAAAGCCGAAGACAGGAGTTGGGGAACTTCATCTGGGTCTCCCCTGTTGGTGACCGGAGTCCAAACTCATGAATAGTTTTCCACTGCTTTTCCCAGAAGGGAGATGAACCAGAAGTATAGCAACAGAGACATGAACTGATGACCATATAGTAGACTAACATTTCAGATGGCATTTTATTCTGTTACATTTTTATTTTGAATTCAATTTTATGGTACAGTTGTGTAGAGACTGGGATTCCCCCACCCATGAACTCCTACCTGCTGACAGAGTTTCCCCATGCTGCTACAATAGTTTAGTCCTTCATAAGGAGTTGCGATTCCATCAGTCTTTTAGGTGTGCCCCAACATTGCTGGTACGGACAATATCAGATGGTCCAGCATCCCATTGTCTACTCATTTCCACCAGTTTCATTGGAAATCCATCTTTGATTTGGGAGCAGGGCTGCATATTGCACTGTATCCCCACATCTAGATATGGTAGTCTCTATTACTCCATCAGTATACATTCCATAAATGAGAATCCACAAACAACACCAGTCCCCAAGCCTGGCTCTTTTCTGTTTGCTATCTTTTTTGGAGTTTTCAGTTCTCTTACTAGGATTTTTTTTTCTGTTTTGTTCATTATTACTCTAGAGAGGGAATAGTGTCTGAACTCATTGTTCACTATGGGTGTGTATCAGGTATGGTTACTTCAAGAAGTTTATGGGCAAAAGAAACATAATCTTATTTCAGGTAAAATTGTTTCAAAGCATATGCACAGGTTTTGATTATATGCAACCTTCATGATCTTGTGCAAAATTTTAGCTTTTGGAGTAACTAAACTTGACTCAGATGTCAAAGTAGAACTCACTGAGGATATTCAGATGAAAAGATTTTAGTAATCACTGAATGGTTGCCTGGTAAGCAGGGAACAGCAGTGTTTCTTTTGCAGGACATGGTGGTTACAATGGATTTTATTGTTGATAAAACAAGTCCACCTGATTTTGTCTCCTTGTTTTTTGGAGTATCCCTTCTCATTGTGCTGCATTTGTTTTAATCTTGTACTAATAATTTTTTATGACCTGGCACTTCTCATAAATACTCTCCTGTTCAACCATCCATTATTATACTTGCAAAGGAGGATTATATATATTCCATAGCTTCCAAATTTGTCAAGATGGCTTCTGGATTTTACTCATTGTATTTTGACAGAAGAATTCACAAAAGAGCTGTGATAAGCTGGCTTGCGTATTTCATATGTCACAACGGATACTCTTGGTTGTTTCATCATGAATTCATAATTCTCCTTTAAATATGTCTTTCATTTCCATTGTTAAGGATTTTTGCCCAATCTTTTAATCTCTTGAGGATTGGTGAACTGTTTGTGACTTCTCTCTTTTGTTTTATTTAATCTCTATGGGATCGAAAAGTCCTTTTTAGAAACAAAGAGTGTACTTTTTTTGCGAATAAGGATTAACAACATAAATATACCCACCTGTAGTTTTGAAGTCTATTTTTGCTAATCAAGGAAAATGAGAAAATTTTCTACCATCATTTTAGCCTTAAAGCCAGTTTGCTAGCGTTCATGCTCTTCTTAATTAGGCAAATAGTCTTTTTGTGTGGATCTCCTAGTTAAATCTCATATAAATTTATTCTTTCTGAACTTATACAAGTATTGCCAAAGTTTAATCAATCAATCAAGAAAAAGCTGATTGTAGTATTTCTACCATAGTCAGATACATTACCACTAGCAGAGCAATTAACTTCTTTGTATCATTTCATTTGTTTTTAAAAATTGATCTGATTCATTTTTTTCCAGTAAAAGAAAAGACTGAAAACCAGTTCTGATTGCAGATTATGAATTTCTCAACACCTCATAAAATCATTGATTTTCAATCTTGGTCTAAAGAGTGATATAGATAGATAGATTAGATAGGTCAACATCTGTATCTATCTAAATGAATGATATGCAATTAAGTAGAAAATATTAGGAAATTCAACTAAGTCCTTTATTATTTTGTATATGTTCATACTAACATAAGCTTCAAACTTATAGACCAAAAACCAATCTTCTTTAAGATTTAATCCAAATCGGGTCCAGCAGCGTGGTCTAGCGGCTGAAGTTCTCTCCTTGAACGCCCCGGGATCCCATATGGGCGCCGGTTCTAATCCCGGCAGCTCCACTTCCCATCCAGCTCCCTGCTTGTGATGTGGGAAAGCAGTCGAGGATGGCCCAAAGCTTTGGGACCCTGCACCCGCGTGGGAGACCTGGAAGAGGTTCCAGGTTCCCGGCTTCGGATCGGCGCGCACCGGCCGGTTGCGGCTCACTTGGGGAGTGAATCATCGGACGGAAGATCTTCCTCTCTGTCTCTCCTCCTCTCTGTATACCCGGCTTTCCAATAATAATAAAATCTTTAAAAAAAAAAGATTTAATCCAAATCACCTCCTCGGGGAAGTGGATCCTGAGAATCTAACTGTGTACTACTCAACACGCATGGATTGGACAGGATGTCCAGTCGGTTTTCTGTTAGGTATTAATTGTTCACTTAACAGACTTACCTTGCTTTAAATGTCTTCAACACACTTCCTCTTTCAAGAGACTGATTCCTTACACAAATAAAGCAAACACTAAGAAGCATAATAAAATATATGCTTTGCTTACTAACAGACTCTTGCAATTGAGTAAGTGCATTTACCTGGAGGAGCTAAATGCATTTTTTAAGTTCTGTGACAACCTGTCATTCTAAATAGTGTGTTTTGGTGGCTCTCATCCATAGTGCTTCCTCGCTTTCTCTCTAAATGAGGTTCACATTTCAATGTGATCTCAAAAGCAATTTCACAGGTTTTTTTTGCAGACCCCCAAGCTGCAAACATTATTAAGATTTTTTCATATACATTATAAAACCCCTCTGAAGCACAACAGTGAATCATCATAATTTTGTTATGGCAATTCCACAGGTGATAGAAACAATAAAAGTGAAACCAAGAAAAGGCTCACAATGCATTTTAGTAAATGATTTCTGACCAGTTTGACAACTCTATCAAGCTTTAAGAAATGTGCACAGTCTCTCCTCAAATGCTTTTACCATTACCTTTAATCTAAGCTAGTGAGTGAATAAGTCACCTAAACCCCTATGAACATTCTATACATATACATGGCAACCTTATCAATTATAGAGCAAAATTTTAAAAGCGCTTGCAAATAGGAGCTGAGATTTGCACATGACACCACGGTCCTAACACAGCCAGTATCTATATTTTATACCTCCCTTGTAGACCTTTTTCTTAGATCACTATTAAGACACAATCATACATAGCCATGTTTACTTGTGGCTTCTCTACTCAAGATAGCATTGCATATATACTTGCTATATGATATTCAGCAATGTATTTTATAATCATTTTTTACTGTCTTTGCTTGTATCTTAGACATAGTCCCTATGATCAAAGCAGATGACTTAAATGATGGCTTTTGAAATGGATTTAAATTTTACTTTATAAAGTTATACAAGTTTGTGTTGCTTGTTAAACTGTATGACAACACTAAATTCATATAATCAGTCTATAAGGAATAATTGGATTTTTTAGAATAAATAGGAATAAATTTTGTGTCTTTGATTTTAAAAAGCTAATGGTGTATAGATACAATGTAAGGGTGTTGAAACTACTCTTATCACTGAATGTAGCCTTTTTTGTTCTAAATCACTTATTAATATTCTATGAAGTTTAAGATGGTTAAAATATTTTCAATTAGGGCCAGAGTTCTTGAAACACCTTTTTGAGACTATTGTTAGCTTTATTTGTCTGTTATCATAGTAATATTTTATGTGACGTAGTCAGTTGTTTGAAATAATATGTGACTTTTAGAAACATTTTGTCTATTTTTGTTAAATCTAACAAACTTTAAGACTAATAGCAAAGACGAAGGGAATCTCAATTTTTTAATCAATAGGTTTTAATGGCTAAGATATATGTTGCAGTTAATGATTCAAGTTATTCCTTTAATTTCTTCCTGTTTGGAACTACTATTTGATGATAGTACTTTAGATGTGGTTCACTGAAGACATTATTACTTTCTTACTCTGATTCAACAAGTAATTTATATAAACCGATATTTGCATGAGCTTGTGCTAATTAAAATTGTTGCTTTAAACCAGGTTTCCGCCTAATGAGTGCCACTGTTTGCGACAGCATTTGTATCTTCACAGTAAACCTACATAGAAAAACTTATGTCATTACAAAATGGTATACATTTCTGTTTTTTTTTAAATACCTGTCCAAAAGTCAGGCTTTGTGTCTTAAAATCCTTTTCTTATTGATAAATATTTCAAAACTAAAACACCAAGTTCTGGTCTAAATCCTCTTGGAAGAATTTTTAGGGAAGAGCATGTCATGATTTTTTTTTAATTGGAAGGAAGTTATTTTTCAATTTATTTTGATAACAGGGCAATATCCTAATGAATTAGAATCTTCAGAATGGAGGTCAAGTCCTGCTTGTTTTAAACAATGATATTTAGGAGATCTTGATGGGAAGTTCTGGTAAAGAAAATTGATGACAGAATAAAGTAAGATGAGATTACTGATTAGAACTGTAATTATTTGCTGGACTCCCATACGTCTGTGACTCAGTCTGTCTCTGTACTCACCTAGAAGGTGATGCTATATTGTACCATTTGAAGCTTTTTTTTTTCTTTTTGGTGGAAAAGGGTATCAGGGACAGAGGAAAGGAGAGGCAGAGGTACAATGGCCCTTGGCTAGGCTGACACAGAGTGTCCCTGGTTCGGTCCTGAATGGAGGACTCAGCTGCTTGGAGCCATCAATTGTGAAGTTCTGAGATGGCAGGAATTTGGAGTCAGGAGCTTGAACCCCAGCTACAAATTGAACTCAGATTTCTGATGTGACTTAGGCACCTTGGCTGTTAGAGGTTTCAGATCTGAGGGTGAGAATTTTGGTATTGTTCAAGTAGCCAGAATCCGTGTGTGTGTGTGTGTGTGTGTGTGTGTTTATCAAGTCATCAATCTGTTGAGGATGAGGTTAATGTTAGCACATTTGAATTACCTAAATTTCTGTGGCTTGCTTAATATATTAAAGCTAAAAGCTGTCTTAAACATCTGTGGTTTTTTTGTCTGAATAAATAAAGGAGAAGTAAATGACTTTTCCAAGGTTACATTTGAAATTGAGCCTAGCTTTTTGGATTCCTGGTCCATCCAGTTCTCTATATCTTTTATTTTTAGTTAACTTTTCCTTGCCTTAATTTTAACTACCTTTATTTTCTTTAAATGTAATAAAAATAACAATGTATGTTATTGAAACTATGAAAAATATAAGCAATAAAAATCAACTAAAATTTTTATTTTCTCAACAGAGAGAAATGGTAACAATTTTCTGATCACGTTTAGTTGGAGATTAAAAGCTTAAAGCAATAGCCTCAGTAGATTTTTCAGTCATAAGAAGGACAATTTCTCTCATGTTCTAGAAATTGTGTGTAAGCCTGATTTATTTTTCCCCTAGAGTAAGACATTGTGTTATGTTTACATGTAGCTATTTTAAAACCATATGACAAATATTTTTTTTATTTAAGAGGTAATTATATAAATTCAAGGAGAACTGAGAGAGATATGATGTATCAACCTTTGTTTCTCTTGGTTAGTTCAGGCTAGTCTTTTTTATTTTCTCTTTTAAAAGAAGGTAGGACACCTTCAGACCAGAGATGATCTCCCCAAGAAACCGTTGAACTTGTCTGGACAATAAGATGCTGGACTTTATGCTTGGGAGATGCTTGCAATGAAAGAATCTCAACTGAATTTGAACTGTGGTAATGCAACAAGGTGGAGGAATCCACCATGGGAGGAGGGTTTAGGGAGGGGAGGGGGGAATCCCAGTGCCTATAAAACTGTGTCACATAATGCAGTGTAATCAATTAAAAAACACACACACATTAAAAAATATATATGTAAAGGGAACAAATTTTACTTATTTTAAATATAGAGGTTTTTTCCTTTGTTAAAAAAAAAAGATAGGACAAGTGCCACTCTAATAGGATGGAAGAAAGGTAATTAACTCTTTGATTTATCTGAAAAAATGAATATTCATTGTTTTTATTATGTTTATATATGGAAAATAGCTGTAAGCAAATTGCTTTGAAGTTGAAAAATGCTATCATTTAAAACTTAAAACCATTCATGGGTTTATTCACATCTAGAAGAGAATATAAATAAGCATACCCTCCCCTCCTTCAATTTATGAAGCCTGGAAGAATGTTATTAATTCTAGCACTGCAGATGTCAGACATCTGTGTGGAAATTATTCTGCTTTAGGTTAGTATTCACAGGTATTAGAGACTTGCCTGCAAGCAATTGTGAGTTTCACTGTTTACAGATAAGCTGTATTGTCATCAGAATGATTTTTAATATGCATTGATTAGTTTTTGGCTTTAAATTTAGCTGTTTTAAACATTTTGCCACATAGGTCATATGCACACATTGTGTATATATTCATACATACTCATACATACTAGTTTTTTCTTGAAAAGCAGTATTAATATAACAAAGTGCAGGGCTTAAGACCATGGTCATAATGTGGGATAGAATCACTGGTTATCATGTACATAGTGTGACTCAGTACTTACAACCACATATCAAATGATATGATATGCTAAATATTTTTATACTCTAATTGACAAAAAAAATTTGGTATTTGTTTCTCTGAGTCGGCTTTACTTAGCATAATATTCTTTCCATTTTTGTCACATGTTGGATTGCATTCCTACTCAGGACTCAGTACTATTCCATCATGTATGTACACCACACTACATACACAGCACACAGCAAGACATGCAGAGAAGTGTACAGAGAAGCCATTGTTCTCCGATCACATTCATAACCAACACCCAAATGAAGAACAAAATATAACTGGCGCCCCAGGTGCCTTCTCTATTCTCCTATTTCTTGTTTTAAAAGTGTAAAACAGAAGGACGTATTGTCATTCCAGTGAAGCAGTACTTAGTTACTGAGTGCTAGGGAATCTACACCGTTTTGCTATTCTCTCCGTATATAACTATCAGAATTAAACACAACATGCAATACCTGTATGCTGGAGTCTGCTTTATTTCCTTTAGTATAAGGATCTCTAGTTGTATCGATTTTGCTGTGAATGTTGGAATCTAATGTTTCCTTATCCAGTCATCACACCATGGACATCTGAATTTGATCCCACTTTTGTGTCATGTGCCAGCATGCAAAAATCCTGCAAGGTATAAAGCTGAGAGAGGGGCACTGGAAGAATTCATTAGAAACAGGAAGAATTAAGAATGAATAACACAAACTAAAGAAACAGCGGGGAATTAGGGTTGACTCTTGGCCAATGAGCCCATCACTAAAGCCCAGAGCAACTCATTGAATCTGTTTTTATTCTATGTGTATATATTAAACATTCCGTAAATCTGAGGATGTGAGATTACTTGCAGCTTACAATGATTATTAGTGGACACATTAATTAATCATTCTAGTTGCTGTTTTCCTAGATGCCAGGAAGCCTGGTGCTAGAGAACGACCCTCGTTAACACAGACCTGTGATCCCCTATCTCATAGTCTTTGTGGCAATCAGGCCTATCTGAAGGCATTCCAAATATCTGTCCGCACCCATGGCAGAGGCCTAACCAGAGGGAAGCATGATCCAAGGATGAACTTGTTCCCAAAAGTGACCATAAGAGAGTATAAGACTTGGACTCTGTCAATAAGGTGTGGTCACCTACTGGGATGCCAGTGCTGGAGAGAGACTTTACTCACTATGCCACAGAGAAGGCCCAGAAAATAGACATTCTACAGAGAGAGGTGGTACCTCATTGCCTTTTTTTTTTTTTTTTTTTTTGTAATTTTATTGGAAAGGCGGATATAGGGAGAGGAGGAGAGGCAGAGAGGAAGATCTTTCGTCCAATGGTTCACACCCCAAGTGGCCGCAATGGCTGGAGCTCAGCCAAATCTGAAGCCAGGAGCCAGGAGCCAGGAGCTCTTCTGGGTCTCCCACGCAGGTGCAGAGTCCCAAGACTTTGGGCCATCTTTGACTGCTTTCCCAGGTCACAAGCAGGGAGCTGGATGGGAAGTGGGGCTGCCGGGATTAGAACCGTGATCCATTTGGGATCCCGGTGTTCGTGCAAGGCGAGGACTTTAACCATTATACCATTTATCGTGCTGGGCCCACTTCATTGCTTTTATTTAAATTTTACTGATGGCTAGTAATTCCAAGTTGGGTTTTTTTGTTTGTTTTTCTTGTATCTTTGGTTATTTGTATTTCTTCCTTTGGAAAAAAAAAAGAAATGCCTATTTATATCCTCTATTTCTTAACACAGTTGTTTATTTTCTCACACAGGTTCTTGAGTGCTTTATATGTTTTGGATATTAATCATTTATTAAATTATTACTTTGCAAATATTTTCTATTTTGTCACTTCACTTTTTAATTATTTCCTGTCCAGTGCAGACGCTTCTTAGCTAGATATATCCCAGTTATCTGTTTTTGCTTCTGTTGCCTGAGTTTTGGGGTTTTGCCCAAGAAGTCTGTAATGGGCAATGGCTTGCTCCATATCCCCTAGCAGTTATGGTTTCATGTCTAATGTTTAGATTATTGATCCATCTTGATTTTTTTTGTATAGGGTATATGTAAGATAGAGGTCATGTTTCAAACTTCTGCATGTAGATATTCAGTTTTCTCATTGACATGTATTGAAGAGAGGCATCCCTCTCCAGGGAGGGATTTGAGCTCATTTGTCAAAGATTTAGTTGTTATAAATGTGTGGATCAATTTTTGGAGTCTCTACTTCATTCCAATGATCTGCATTTTCATATTTATTCTAGTACCAGACAGATTTACGTAAGTCATGTGTTGAATTTGGGTATTATAATTCCTCCAGCTTTGTTTTTATTGTTTATAGTCATTTCCATATGAATTTTAGGATTATTTTTAGTTTTTTAAGGATGTCTTTGGAATTTTGTTTTGGGTCACATTGATCTGTAAAGTGCTTTGATATACTGTAGGCATTTTGATGATATGGTTAGGATCCAGGAACATGGAATATTTGTTCATTTCTTATATCTTTTTTCTTTCATTATTGCTTTTAATTTCAGTGTATAGATCTTTCACATCCATGTTCATTTTTTTCCAAGGCATTTCACTCTTTGTAGTTACTTTGAATGCAACTAATACGTTCTTTCTCAAGCAGAACATTGCAGGTATGTACGAAAGATACGGATTTTTGTGTGTTGAATTTATGTTCTGAAACATTTCTAAACTGTCCCATCCATTCTACTGGTGTCTTCCTGGAGTTTTTTTCATTGTTCCTACAAAAAATCAGGTTATTTGTAAACAGGAATAATTTGACTTCCTGTTTTTCAAAATTTATCCTCTGCTTTTCTTTTCTTGCTTTTTTCCCCTCTGCTTTAGCTTCAAAACTATATTGAAATGCAGTGTTAACAATGGACATCCTTTTCTGTTTTTGAATCTTGAAAAAATGCTTCTAGCTCTTCTCCACTTAGTATGAGACTGCTTGTAGGTTTGTAATGTATTACCTTTGTTGTGTTCAAGTATGTTATCATGAAAGATAAAAATTTTATCATGAAAGAATGCAGTGTCTTGTCAAACCTTTTTCCTGCATCTAAAACACAAACACATGGCTCTTGGTCTTTATTGTGTTCATGTGCTGTATCAACAATAATTGATGTTATTGTTCTGTGTATATTGAAACAACCTTGTGTGACTTTGATAAATCTTTTCGATCTTTGGATTTTCTTTGCTAGTGTTTCTGCTGAGAGCCTCTGCACTTATGTGCATCAGAGTTACTGATCTAAGGTCGTCCTTTTTAGTTGTCTTACGTGATTTTAGAATAGGGGCAGTGCATTTTCTTTCTTCCACCTGCTGTGTATAGTTTGAGAAGAATGGATGTGTGTTGTTCCTTAAAAGTTTGGTATAATTTGGCAATGAGTTCATCTTGTCCATGGCTTTTCTTTGCTGGGAGACACTTTATCACTGATCAACTTTGGTTTTGATGTATTAAGAGTTTCTCTGTTTGTGCCTCAATTTTGGCAAATTATGTGTCAGGAATATATCCAAATTAGATTTTGCAATGTGTTTACATGAAGTTGTTCATAGTAATTACTAATGATTGCACTTCTATGCTCTCAACTGTAACACCATTTTCGGCTCTGATTTTATTGAGCCTTCTGACTTTATTTTGATTTAACTGGATCAGTCAATGGTTTGTCAATTTGGCTTATATTTCTTTTTTATATTTTATTTTTTTAATTAATTGATTACATTGTATTATGTGATACAGTTTCATTGGAAATGGGAATCACCCCACCCCTCCTCCCGCCCTCCCCCCATGTGGAATATTCCACCTTGTTGCATATCCACCGATCAAGTACAGTTGAGATTCCCTCTTTGCAAGCATAAACTAAACATAGAGTCCAACATCTTATAGTCCAATCTAGTTCCTCAGCTTCCTGGGGAGACCCTGTCCGGTCCAAGGGCAGAACCATCCGATTATCAACCCGATCAATTAAAGGCTCCAACATACCCTCAGCAACAATTAACTTCGTTATGTAACTAATAGTTATACTATTGAGTAACCAGTATGTTAAAAACAATTGCAATTTCTTAACCATCTACTGTGATCACCTCATTGTCAATTCAGTTTTAGTTTATACACAACATATAACATAATATACATAAAATAACATGTTTTACATACCATCATATCCTCTTAAATTAACGCAAGCATGTGGTATCTGACCTTTTGGGATTGGCTCATTTCCCTTAGCATTATGGTTTCCAGTTTGGCCCATTTGGCCACAAAGAACTGCATTTTGTTTTTTTAATAGCTGAGTAGTATTCCATGGAGTAGATGAACCATAGCTTTCTTATCCAATCCTCTGCTGATGGGCATTTCGGTTGCTTCCATGGTTTTGCAATTACTGATTGTGCTGCTATGAACATTGGGGTGCATGTTGGCTTCTCATAAAACAGGTGTTTTGGGTATATTCCTAGGAGTGCTATTGCTGGATCATACGGTATGTCGATTTTGAGTTGTTTGAATGTTCTCCATACTGATTTCCATAGAGGCTGTACCAACCTGCAGCCCCACCAGCAGTGGAGTAGGGATCCCTTTTCCCCGCAGCCTCGCCAACAAGTGTTGTTGGTGCTTTTATTCATGTGGGCCAGTCTTACTGGCGTTAGGTGGTACCTCATTGATGTTTTAATTTGGATTTCCCTTATTGCCAGGGAACTTGAGCATTTTTTCATATGTTTATTTGCCATTTGGGTTTGTTCTTTTGTGAAGTGTTTGCCCATTTCCCATGCCCATTTCTTGAGTGGCTTGTTTGTTTTGACCTTTTGGTTGTTTTGTAGCTCTTTGTATATTCTGGAGATCAGCCCTCTGTCACCTATGTCATGCACGAAGATCTTCTCTCACTCTTGATTTTGCTTATGATTTATGTAGGTTTCCAAAAACAAAAAATTCTCTCTTGCTTGGTTTTTCACTAATTTTTGTTGTGTTTGTCCTTATACTTTGCTTTTTTTTAATATATATACTTTGCTTTTTTAGGCGCTTGTTCAATTGCCTGCTTGGCACATTTCCACTCTTTAGTTTTATTTTTGAGGTAGAAATTTCCTGCTTGCCTCTTAACATCCTTTGCTGTATCGCAGGATTTGATACATTGTGTTCTCAAATTTTTAAGGAATTTGTAAATATTTCTTTTGAATTATTTCATGACTCACCGTTCATTCAGGAGCATGTTGTTTGCTCTTTAGTTGTTTGCATAATTTCTGGCATGTTTTAGCAAAATTCCAGCTTTGTGTTTAAAAAAACCAAGATTTTGGTTTTTTTTTTAATTAAGCATTTGCTTTTATTGGAAAGGCAGATTTACAGAAAGAAGGAAAGACAGAAAAATCTTCTGTCTGCGGGTTTACTCCCCAAGTGGCTGTAACAGTTGGAACTGAGTAGATCAGAAGACAGGAGCCAGAAGCTACTTCTGAGTCTCCCGCATGGGTGCAGGGTCCCATGGTTTTGGACCATCCTCCACTGCTTTCCCAGGCCACAAGCAAGGAGGTGGCTGGGAGGTGGAGCTGCCACAACACAAACAGGCAACACTATGGGATCCTGGTGCCAGCAGAGAGAGGGTTTTAGCCCCTGAGCCATCGTGTCAAGCTCTCCAGCCATCTCTTGAAGGCAGGACAGGTGTGATGACTCTCGAAGGAGCTGATAGCAAGCCTTACTTGTGTTGTGCAGGAGCCTGGAACAAGACTCTCACCAAGTATGGGAAACAAGGGCTGGAGTTTGTGAACAGTATTGATTGTAGGAGCTTGGTGGGCTTACAGACTCCTGGCTTTGCCCCAGAGTTTCAAGAATTCGTTACTGCTTGTTAGAGCAAAAGGGACTCACAGAAGCTGTCTGAAAGAGTCGCTGGCTACAGCAGAATGACTTAGGCTACATAATAGCAGGGTAAGCTGTCATGTGCTACTCTTTGTTGCGCTGGTTCAGGATTCCAAGGCCCTGGGCCATCCTCTGCTACTTTCTCATGCACAAACTAATGCCTATATAGTTTCCCCAGCATGAGCAAGGTGAGGTTTAGGCCACTGAGCCTTCACACTGGGCCAACAACCTATACTTTTTAAGTGGCTGGGAAAGGTGATGCAGTGCACAAGAGTTTTGCTTTGAAATCTTACATGGTAGTGCTTGTTTTATTCACACACTGAGAGCTGCCTATCCCAGCTACACTGTCCCCATTGTCCACTTTGCCATAGCCACAGGGGTATGGGCATCAACTTTAGGACTGCTACATCTAGCAGCACCTATGTGGTTCAGTCAATCATGCTGGAAGACTGGGTGTGTTTCCAGGTGGGACTTCAAGCCAGCCATGACTGAGGAATTTTCCTGCATCCAGATCTGCTTGGAGTCACAGTACCTGCTTCCCTTTGTTTGCTTCTTCCTGGTAAGATGTTGGTCCTGGCCAGGAGCAGGTGAGGTAAGATCTATTGTTGCTGGTGCCAGAGGACATGGTAGCATGTCTGTCCTAGTCTTCCACTGGTTTATGACATTTATGAGCTCTTCACTCACTACTGGCTTCCTTAGTTCTTGGAAAGGTGGCTTGGTGTATTAATAGTCATTCTAACCCATGTCTCCAGAAAGACAGTCCCTGGAACATTCTCAGCTGCCATCCTGCTGTGCCACCCCACCCCCAAATCATTATTATTAAGGGTAGCTTGTTGGTCTCAATGCATTTGAAGGAAAGGTGAAGTTCAAACTCTGCATGATATGACTGTGACTTAAATTGACTTTCTAGAGCTGATTTCTCACTCTCTCACACATCTATAGCTTCTACAGTGTTTGACTTACTAAAGTAACAGGTCCTGAGGATCTTTGCAATCTCCAATCTTTTCATGATTAACATGTTCTCACTCATTATTTCATAAAAATGACATTTTTTGAGATACTTTATGCTACTCAATCTGAAACAGACACTCAGGAATTCATCTATGTAACATCTTTAAACCCCTAGATATTTTCATGAGTATGTATTTGTTGAGTTTGTTAATTTGTTCCTATCCCCATGGCCCACCAACTATAACTGAGTTATTTTGAGAATAGAGACTTTTTTTGGCATCATTCATGCAATTTCTGTCTAACACTAAAAGTGTCTGTCATGTAATAAACTATAAAATCGTATATTGAAACTATGCTTCAGTAACACCTAACACTAGAAAACACCAGCAGAACATATGAGATTAGCAGCCACAGAATGAGAAAGCTGGAAGGACCTGCTGAATTCATAGTGTGACTTGTACATCCAGGGAGAAAAGAACCCTGAAAAGTTAGGCTACTGCTTGAGGTTACACACCCTACAGGCAGAAAGCAATAGTATCTTACCACTCAATTGCTCTTGCTGCCCACTCTTCCAGCATGGCTGCTGGTCAACTCCTGCCCTGGACAAATTGTATGCCTACTTTTATGGATTGGAAAAGACTTGGCTCCTCAAACTCACACAGATGTTTAAACCCAAAAATCTCATGTTAACTAACAGGCAATGGATTCATACTAGTGACTGTTGAATTGGGATGGAGACATGATGTGACTGTGCTGGCTGGGAGGGGAGCCCAGAGGGAGACCATAGATTGTCCTTTGTTGGAGCTCCAGCAAGATTGTGGTTTACTTAGGCTCAGTTGGGTCTGCTTTCTCTCTTGACTTCCTAGGTCTTAACATGTTTGTTGCACCAATATTGCCAGCCTTCACAAGGCAACCGACTAAGGCGGCTCCCTCAGTTATTGAACTGGCAACTTCTAAAATGTAGGCTAAATAAGTTTTTTTTTTGTTTTTTTTTTTTTTTTTTTTACCTTCTGAAGAAACTCACTTAGGTATTTTAGTTAAAGAAAGAAAAGTCTGGCTAGTTTCATTGACTAGAAAAGTGGACAAGAATTTAGAAGTTCATCAAATGAATTCATTATGTTTTTTTACTGAGAGGAAGGATTTGAAAATTACTGGGAGGGTTACTTAACGTTTTTCAGGATGATTATAGCTGTGATAAGAATGAGTCCATGGGAAAAGTCCTTTAGACAAGCAATAAGAAACAGTGTCAACCAAAGCTGACTCAGGCATTTTGAAAGTGTATATTTCCATTGCTTAAATTTAATCTGATATTGGGAGAATTGAGGGGAACTAAAATGCTAGCTATTTGTTGAGATGATAGTGTCATTGAAGCAAAAGCAGTTGTATCCTTTCATTGTGTTGCAGTGCTTCTCCAACTGTTGTGGGGCCTTACAACTTAGTCGTGGGCATCCACATAGATATAACCACTTGAGTCTCTAGTGAGTACAGCAGGAATTTAGAAAAGCTTCTCAGGCAGATTTTGATAACCTCTTAACCTTTCCTGCATTTAAAAAATGTCTGTATCAAATGTGTTTTCCTTCAAGCACATGAAGTCACATTTTACTAGTTGCTACTATTGTTAGCATTAACACAGTGTGCACCATGCTTACGTTATTTAATTTAAAAAGAGGTTAGGTATTCAAAAAAAAAAATAAAACTTTTTAAACAAGTTAAAAACCTGAACAGAGATGTTTGTTAATGCTTTCTTATTTTGTGAAAACAAAGTTAAGCTCAATGTTGAAAAATATTCACGTGTGTTTGGAGATACTAATGATGAAGTTCACCTTACAATTGTTACAGATAATCAGGTGTGGTTCAGATGAAGAATAACAATATGCATAAAAGAAAAAGTTAAATTTCTCTTTCATTCTTGCCTTTGGTCTTATGGGTAGTTTTTCTCATAGTAATACATCCTATCTAGGTAATAGTTTTTGCAAAATATCTTACCACTCTGTTGCTCTTGCTGCTCTTGTTATATGTAAATATAACCACCCATAGTAGATTTCTTAATACATCTCATAAAAATCAACAATGCAAAGTGTTTTCTGCTAATTATCAAAGTCTTTCTTCTGATGTGTTTTTAGATGGATGTTTTTCATTGTGTCCTTATGGTCTTTAGAAGCGGCAGGAAAAAATTGCTAACATTGAAATGTATTCAACAAGAAGAAATATAAACTATACAACTTCTTACAGCAGTCATTACCTGAATAACCTAGTTGTGGTAACATATCCCACATTCACCCCTTACCATTGTGCCACGCAAACATGAGAGAGGGAGAGGAAAGTGTGATCTTTTCGGCTCGGGTGACAGCAGCCCTCTGCAGCATGGCAGCTTGCGGAGAGTACTTGAGCCAGGTAAGACCCAATGCTTGGGACTCGGCCCATGGACACCGTCACCACATGGTGAGTGAGTCTTGGCTGTTGGGCCAGGAGCAAGCTCTAGGATGTTTTGGATATGTAATTGCTGCTAAAGACATCAATGGATAAAGCCAATGTAAGTGTAGGTGAGGGATGAATCCTGTGTGACTCCCAATGACGGGGTCACCGAACTTGCTGGCAAGCGTGGGGACTAAGACCTGGTTATTCGGAGGGGAGAGTCAGTATGATCTGTTTGGGTCAGATTGACTCATGAGCCCACTTAGGAGTCCTGAGATGGGCTTTTAGCATAGAGCATCACTGACTGCCGCACACCAATCCACACAAAAGCTATAGCTGAGGGCCTGTCTGGCAGGGTTGGATCCCAGTACCTGACTCAGTTGTCGGAACAGGGGTGAGTCACATTAGGAAGGGTCATGACACCAACCAGCACATGAGAGAACCAGGGCCAGTGGGTAGATTCTGTGGAGGATAAATGGCCCAACCCTGTGGAAATACAAGTCCCGCTGATTAGCTTAAGAGTCAGGGTGGTGTTGGGCTGAGCTAGGAATGACTACGAAACCTATCAACACTCATGGGTGCTGGGGCTCGTGACAGAATGGGCAGGTCCAGGCTGCAGCACCTGCACGTGCATCCTACCGCAGAATGTGAGGTTGGCCAGGACACTATATCCTCCAGCTCATACAAAAGCTAAGATGGAGTAACAGGCTATGCTGGGCAAGGACCTAGCACCTGCTGGAGCATGTGAGCTCTGGGTTGGGGAGTAGACTGAATCGGGAAACCTGGGAACTCAGAGAATCTATTGGGGCCACACCTCCCACTGGTGAACATGTGTTTTAGGCCTGGGTGTTGGGCAGTCCAAGCAGGATATCTCCAACTGTTGGCTAATGTGTGGGCTGGCTTTGGAGTGGGATGACCAGGCAGGGCTGAGCCAACCTTGCCTCACTGGCAACGACAGAAACCAGGCTGTAACACAGGTCAAGTTCAACTAGGCTGTCACACATACCAGATTGCATGAGACTGGTAGGGGAGCAGATGTAGCAGGGTCAGGTTCCAGCACCTGCCAGTGAGTGGTGGGTCTTGATTTAGATTGGGTCAGGACAGGATATAGCATCCAAATGCAAACGTAATGACAGGTGAAGGGCTAGGCCAAACTGGGTTGGAGCAACGATAGCCATGTGCAAGATTCATAGCTGGGAACACAACTAGTTGGGGAGCTAAGGGCATACCCTGGCTGGGTTGTGGTTCCCACTGGTAAGCATGGGACTGGAGTGGGAGCTCAAAAGACCCACCAATAGTAAACAAATTAGTCTGAGGTTTTAATACACAGTATTGTGAATGTATTTCACAGTGTTACATTGCATGCTTGAAATTTGCTAAGAGGGTAAATCTTGCATGTTCTTGTAAGAGAAAAAAATGGTAAATATGTGAAATATTTTATATGTTCATTGGATTCACAGTTATAATTACTCCATAATGTTTACCTATATTAGAGCCAAAGTTTTATGCCTTAAATATGTATATTTCTATTTGTCATTTGTAGTTATTTTTAGTATCTATATTACATTTTATCTCATGTAATAGCTAATATTTCACTACATAAATGTTTTGCTGAACTATTTTCATGAACTTTCTTACTGAAATTTGTATCTATTCCATGGAAAGCACATTTAGTGTCACCCATTTTTTCAGATACTTGTTTTCAAAGTTTGAATAGATGAATTATCCTACCAAATGATAACACTAAAGCACAGTTTCCAACAGCATAGCTAAATTCTTAATGAATACCACTTTGAGGCCAGTAGGGATGTTAAAAAGACATCAGCTATAGACATTCTTTGATCCTAGTTTTGATTTGCAGCATTCATTTTGAAAAGCAGCATGTCGTAATCATATCTCAGTGACTAAGTACAGCTATACTTCAGAAGAAAGACATGGAGAAGTTATTAGAGAAGTGACTAACTTGTCTACTTAAGACTAAAAATAGTGCTGTTACGTGTATCTAAGATTGAATTTTTTCTATGGTGTATTTTTGAAATATCAAACTATTTCATCACTTTAATCATCCTTCAACGTGGATAGCATGATATATCATTTATTTTAAATAGTTAAGATATTTAAATAATAAATAGTTCACCTTGGGTGCTTACTGTTGTTAAGTTTGTTCATTTATATTCTTTTAAGTTATTTTAACACAGTTGCACTCATGCTCATGACTTCTATAACTCTTTTACTCTTTGACAAAGTGGGAATGGTGCTCTTGAAGTTATAAATTTTGTTTGGAAGGTGATTTTTATAGAGCAACCATAACAAATCGGTGAACACCTATATTGTTTCTTGTGCTTCACTAATAAAACGGTTAACTCATTTAATTCTCCCAGTGATGTTATATATTTATCATTGATCGAAAAATTTTTTAAAGATTTAGTTTTATTTATTTGGAATGCTGAGTTAGATAACAGGAGAGACAGAGATCTTTCATCTAATAGTGCAGTTACTAAATGTTTGCAATGGGCTAGGGCTCGGTCAGGCCAAGGTCGGTGCATAAACCGGGTTTCTCATGTGTGTGACAAGGGTCCAGGCACTCTAGTCATCTTATGCTGTTTTCCCAGGCACATTAGCAGGGAGCTGAATCAAAACTGGAGGAACCATGACACAAACCGGCACCCATGTGGAATGCTGCTGCTATAGGTGGCAGCTTATATGCCTCACCTCAAGGTTGTCTTCATAGCCTAGAATTTGAAGAGAAATACCTTCATTGCCTGCAAACCCAATTCCTAAGATGTCTGCTTAATTTGGTAATTCACACGGAATAAATTTCTCCACATTAGGAATATAGTAGAAAAGGGAAAAATTCCACATCATGTTAACAACTATATTATATCATATTTGGAAATACTGCTAATTTTTTTTAATTTTAACAATCAAAAATTAAAATTTAAAAATGCAATAGCACTTTACCACCAACATTAATGAGAAGGACAGGCCTTATGATGCCTGTGATGATTCCCATTGAGTTAAAACATTGTTTGTTATAGTGCCTAGACTCCTAACTCTGGTGCTGATGCTGACTTCAGGCTATTACTCTTTCTGGAAGGCCAGAGAGGAAGATTCAAGTACTGAGTCCCTGTTACTCATGTAGTAGGTCCTGGCTGAATTCTGACCTTGCCCTTCACTCCATCCAAGGGTGAACTGTTAGGGCAACTGGCAACTGATTCAGATGCCAGGTATCTTCCTTTAGAGTAAGATTCAAAAATCAGTTAAAATGCAGAAAATAGAGGGTTAAAATATTAAGCAATAACAGATTGCTATTGTTAAAGATAAAAACATGATCCAACATTATATTGTTATAATGCTGTTATATATAGATGTGATATATCAAAATATAGAAGTGAAAGCAATTTGTAATAAAAAATTTAGTCTTTTGCTTGTGACATTAAATAGGATTTATTTTGCTTTTAAATTTTTCTTTAATGTACTTAATTAGAAAAAGATGAGCACTCCAATTGAAAAATAGGCAAAGGAAATGAAAAGCTAGTTCATAAAAGAATAAATTTAAATAACCAATTAGCAAGAATAAATAATACTTCAGGGAAAATTGCACTCAGCTCCTGATTAGGTTAAGCCACTATTCTATATACTTTTTAATGCTGTGCAGCAGTTACTATTTTTGTAATTATAACACCATTTGGTGCCATTTTCATCTTTAATTTTCTTGCTATATTAGATTATAAATTTCTAGGGAGTAGGCTTTATGTCTGTTCTGTCCCCTCATCACTGAATTTTAAGTTCTTAAGCAGCATCAGAAACATTGTAAGCCATATGTAATCGTTGGTTGAAAGAAATGATTAAAAATATGGCATTTAAATTAAGTGAATTAATTCAAATTAAAACAGTATATCACTTTTCCTCATCAATTACTTGATAAGAGCTGAATTTGTAATAGATTGATTTTCATTATTTGCATATAAATAAATTGGTGAAATTTTTTTAAAAATTGCAAAACATTACAAGAGCTTTCAGAAAGTTTGTTTCACTCAAAACATTTGTCCAAAGAAAATAATAAAATGTGTGCCCAAAATTCACTTGAGACTATTTATTACACAATACTTATAATTCATAGACTAGTCATTTTGTGGTAAAATTGTGCGTTGCATTTTTTTCCATGTGACTCCTCCTGATATACACTATTGCTACACTTTTTTCGTCAATCTGTGAGACATTTAACAGATTGAAGGTTGGTATTTTGGATCTGAGATTTTAGTATCACCGTATTCGTATTGATTTGGAGGCTATTACCAAAAACGGAGAATTGACAGCAAGCAATGAGTATAAATCTTCTCAGAGAGCTATGAGTTTGTTAGTTGCAGTGGCTCTTCAGAGTTGCAGGAGCTCAGAGGCGCATAGCCAGAACACTGCAGAGGATTTTATCAGAATTCAAAGGGAATCTTTCTTAAAAATAAAAAATGTTTTTACAAATACTTCATTTTACACAGAGAAGCAGTCACCTTCTGTCCTCTGATTCACTTCCCAAATGCACGCAGTAGCAGAAACTGAGCCAGGCTGAAGCTGGGGGATGGAAAATCAGCCAGGGTCTCTGACATGGGGGGCAGGAACCCAAGAACTTGGAGCATCCTCTGCTGCCTGTCAAAGTGCAGAGTTGCAACAGAGCAACATGAGAAGCAGAGCTCAGACTCCAGTGCTGCACTCTCACATGGTATGTGAGTATCCCCAGCAGTGGTTTCTTAATCATTGTACCCAACATAATCCCTCACAGGGAATATTAAAAACTTAGAGTACCCACTTGACACATGGGGATGGAATAAATAGGTTCAGAAGTCTCAAGAATAGTTGAGATTTAGGGGTGAATGCAGGGACACAGAATAAAAGCATTCCAAATTTACTCTTGCTTGGGCACAGGATAAGGAAAATAAACACAGAGGTCAACATTTGGAAAGAAAATGTGAAGGCTATTTGGGCTTTGTCCAAAAGAGAGGACATTATCTGAGAGAAGTTATCTTTTCTTAATGAGCAGTGGTCTTCAGAAATATAATATCCCAAAGTGTCTTTTATATATATGTTTGAAATGGAAACTAATGCTTACAGAACTTCTGACAGCTAAAAGGTACTTCATCCCAGAAGTCACTAAGGAATTAGTGCTTTCTCACAGACTGACAGAAGAGCTGTTAGCAAGTATTGGGATAGGACCAAGTCCGTGATTACCAGCCAAATGGAGGGTGAAAATCAAACCTAGGGTCGGGAAATGCAGCCCTCCTTGGTGGAGGCTTGCTCCTAGAAGAAAGATGCTATTGCTGTTGTTGCTTTGATTGTTGGAAAGTCAACAGGCTGTAGGTAAAACCATGGTGAGAGGACATTTAGGTAAAGCCAACCTGCACGGAAGTGTTGGCTGATATCAAAAAGAAGTAATATTTAAACCATAGGATTAATCTTGAAATCAATCTGTAATACATTAGATCGTTAAAAACACAGGCAGAAAATTGGGTCTCTTGACCATATTAGCATACCCATGCTATTCTAATTAATTTTAAGTGTATTTAGTCAGCAAGAGCTTTCTAAGATCAAAGTCTGAAATACTTTCAGTAACATATAAATGAAAAATAAATAAACATATACAAAGTTTCTACTTTTCATTTACTCTTACCAGCTTTTCTTGTACGAGGAAATCAACTTTGAGAAATTTTTAAATCTTTGCATCAAAGTGACAGGAGATATTTTAACTATCTAAAACATTATCTGGCACTACTACTCAGATAAGGTTACAACAAAGCTGTTACTTCCAATCCAGCGTCCACTGCAACATTTTCTTTATAGAGAATGTAGCCTAAACTATAAGCAGCACAGTCAATCTAAAAGACTAGTTAATATCACTATTTTATATATGAGGGGTGCTACATATCACAGATGCTAATATTCTGTAAACTACAAATAAAGTCACTTTAAATGAGGCATAAAAGTTAGAAGGAAGTGACTTGATGATTTGTGTGTTGGGAAGGGAATATTTAACACTCTCATATTTATTTCAGCGTACATCACCCATGGGACATTTAATGAGTACATAAGATATCAGCAAGTCAAGAAGTCACCTTTCTTGTATACATTAATATAAGAATAAAACAGGATGACGGCAGAGCACGATGTTAGGCAAATTCCTATTGCATATCTATGGAGACCCTTAGATATTACCACATGATGTTGGGGAGACCACCATGTGCAAATATGTCCTACTAATGCAATACTCCAGTCTGTCAAATGACTACCTTTACACTATGGAAAATGTTTCATTTTATTTGTTAATTTTGTTAAGAAGAAAATTATGAAGCTGTCATTTATGCTGGTAGATAATGTTGTGTTTCAGAACTCTGAAATGACTAATTCTTACTTTATTCAGACAGAACAAATTTAAGAAACAGAAGTCTTATTTTGGGAAGAAGGCCAAAGATAAACAAATGTCTATGTAAATTTTAGTGAAGTTCCAGATGAATCCTTTAGGATTGGATGAAAGCTATTTTGTTACATGATTTTTTAAACCTTCATATTTTCCTGTTTTTCTTTTCAAATTGGAAGTTTTGTCTCACTTTTATTTCGGTTGCTGCCTTTTGGGAAATCAAAATTGGTCCTTTCCATTTTTTGAGTAATCACATGCATTGCAGAATTTAAGTATATGAGGTTAGAGAAGACACAAAGATGAAACAGAGAAAGTGGAAATAACTTCCTCTGTTTCTGAATTGAGGGAAAATAACTTGGGCTAAGCAGAGGAAAGAAAAAAATGTCCTCATAACGTCAAATACTGAAGCCCTTCTAAATAATGAGTAAATGTCAAGAAACTGCGTGGTGCATCATGGAATGAACTCACAAAAGAGCTTGCTTTTATTCATAGGTATGAGATAAGAGAATTAGGGAGTAATTGAAAAACAAAGAATGCTGTATAAAAGGATAATTGGTGCCTCAATTATGTCCTCTATAGACATGGACTGTAAGAAAACTGTTCATGCCACTGAAATCTTGGTTCTCTATCTCCCAGAATATTTGTATGACTCTCGGCTAGGATTATGGAACAAAATCTCAGGAATAAACATTTCTTTCAGCCTAGATAGAAGACAATAGGACTTGATTTGAAACAAAGTTGTTTGAATTTGATTCATATTGAATTCAAAGAGCTATTTCTGCTCAAATGACTTTGTGGTTCCGGTTGGTATTTCCCTATGAAAGATCTAACAATAACCAGTAAAAAAGGAAACAATCTTTTAGTCAACTGTAATAAGCGTTTTTATTCATTAATGGGATAAATCCACTTTTTAAGAGTTTAAAATCTGAAGAGGGGAATGTCACTGTGTTCTTAGGACTGTATTGAATATCTTAAGCATACAAATTCATACAAGATAGGAACATTAAAAAAAATTGACCCCAAGTCTGTAAACAACTTCCTTTAATACATTTTGTGAACTCAACAAGCCAACACTAGACAGAAAGAAGCTCTTTGTAAAAAACCACATAGTGTTCCGTTCTGCGTACATACCACATTTTCTTCGTCATTCATCTGTTGACAGACGCTAATACTCATCCAGGTATTAGCTATTATTATCAGATGTAAAGTTCTTCCCAATCAGTGTCTTTAAGTAAACAACCATTTCTTGTCTACATATAAACATTTAAAAATTACTCATTTCATTGCTTCTCAGCCTTTTGGCTAAGATCAAGTGTAAAAATTACTCATTTCTTTCAATCTCTAAAGGCAATTGAAGGTCACATAACTACTTCCGGTATGCAAAGGTTATATGCATAGTGGTAGAATTCCATCCTTCAACATTTTCTCAGTCAGCTGCCTATGTTGTGCAATCATAAAAAAATGTTTTGAATTGGTTGCATAATTAAAACTATTTTAGTAATCCTGTAGATTCAAGAAATGCAAAGAATTCTAAGGTAATGAAGTTACAAAAGGCATATTCTACTAAAAGAAGTATTCTGCTAACAATCTAATTTGCTTTTTTACATCAATAGCTTTCGGAATTAATAATCAATAATATATTATCAGCTATTCATATCTGGTTTAGGTAAAGATTAATGGCAGGTTATACCCAGAAATGGAGTTAGACCTGTGAGTCGAAAGAGTCTAAGTCAAAGCTTTTTATCACCCTACCACTGTTATTTTCAGAAATTAGGGAATCACTTTCACCTCAATCTCAAACTACACTGGTCTCATACGAGGCATACAATACATTCTCTCTGAAGTGTGGGCCATTTTCACTGGAGCTAGGTGAAACATCAATGTGTTTTTATTTGAATTTCTCTAATAGGTAAGGAACCTGAGCATTCTTTCATAGATCAGCCATTTACATTTGTTCTTTTGTTGAAAAATACCTGCTAATTTCTTAGCAGGGCTATTTATTTTTGCTGTTGATGAGTTTCTGAAGCTCTTTGTAAATCCTGGGTATTAGCCCCCTGTCTGTTGTATAGTGTGCAAAGATTTTCTCCTGTTCTGTTGGTTTGTTGATCATTTCCTTTGCTGTACAGAAATATTTTAGATTTCTGTAGACCCATTTGTTCTGTTTGTGTTTGTTGACCTGTGCATTTGGTGATTTTTCGAAGAAGTCTTTGCCTAAGCAAAATATCTAGGTATCTTGTAGAATGCTTCCCATGTTTTCCTCTAATGGTTTTATGTTTATTGGGTTCAGATTTAGGTCCCTGATCCATTTAGGTCTGATTTATGTATATATTGAAAGGTATGTGTTGTATTTCTTAATTCTGCAAGTGGATATCCAGTTCCAACAGCATTGTATCATACTAGTTGAAAGACTGGAAGCTTTCCCACTAAGTTCTCCAACTATGCAAGGATGTCCACTTTCACCATTGCTATTCAGCATAGCATTGGAATTCCTAACTATAGCTATTAGCCAAAAACAATTAAAGGAATTCAAATTGGAAATGTGGGAGTCAAATATTTGTTTATGCAAATTGCATGATGTTATACATAGGAGAAGCAGCAGAATTGCCACTCATAAGCGAGTTTGGCAAGGTAGTAGGTACAAAATCAATTAAGATAAACCTTTGGCCTTATATCCAAACATCTCCATGGTTGATAAAGAACTTGTAAGAACAGTCAAACTAGTGGAAAAAATTCTTACATACCTTGGAATAAACCTAACCAAAGATGTGAAAGACCTCTATAATGAAAATTATTGAAACATTAAAAAAGACGTTAAATGATAGAGAAATTTACCATGTTTCAGGATCAGTAGAATCAACTTCATCAACATGACCATACTGCCGAAAGCAATCTACAGATTCAATACAATCCCAATCAAAATCCCAAAACTTTCTTTTCAGAGCTAGGAAAGATGACACAAGAGACTACTAATAGCCAAAGATATCTTGAAGAATAAAAATAAAGCTGAAGGACTCACAATTCCACATTTCAAGACAGGTCAATGATAAAGAAAACAGTCTGCCACTGGTACAAAAGTAAGAAGCTCAATGGAACAGAATAGAAACCCCAGAAATGAGCCCATGCAGGTACAGTCAACAGTATTTCAATAGAAGTACTGAAAATAACCCATAGCAAAAGATTGCTCTCTTCAACAAGTTGTATGTTTCCTATAGATACTTGGAACTTCTATTTTTTTTTTTTTTTTTTTTTTTTGCAAGGAGTCTTACTATTTGTTAATCACCAGGTGGTTTTTTTTTCCCTCCATTGGCTTTTATACACTGTTATCAAATTAAGCTGTTGTCGGCATTTTGGTTAACTTTTTGCATGAGCAACATACTTATGCAAAAAAAAATAATACATGTCTATTTTGTAGTGATAGTATGACTTACAAAATTATCATTGAAAGTGTGGTTGAGGGAGACTTGTTATAGTTCATATAAAATTTGTGGAGGTGTTTTGTTATTGGGTTGCCTGAAAGTTCATTTCATTTGATTTATTGCCAATTACTGTTTTTGCAGTAGTGATATCAGAATGACTATAAATTAGAAGAGGCCTAATAGTCACCAAAAATATGAAGGAAAATAGGGTTTTCTCCTCTTCTTTTTCTTATTTTAATTATAAAGCAGATTGTTTCTCTCCGTGAGTTCTCTTGAAAACCTGATAGGCCTTATGAGTTACACATGCGAGATCAATGTTGGCATTTAATAGACATTTGTCTACTAGATACATTTATTACTTATTGTAACATGCATTAAAACTTTCAAAGGTTTTGATGAAAGACAGGTAAAACATTATTAAATGCACAGATTTTTAAATTTATGGATACATGCATCCATTTTAAAAATTAGTTTTGTGGCCATCATGAAACATCATCAGTGTTACAGGAAACTGACTCTTGTTTAATAATGAAATTATGTTCAAGTATGAATATTTTAATTCAGCAGTTGCTTTTTGATTCTATTTAGCTTTTCTACTCTGTAACAGATAGAATGAGCATTTTTAGCTACGATTGTTCCACAGCTTTTGTATTATCTTCCTCAATGAACATTCTCATCGTAGGTCCCCTAAAATTGATTGGAAGGAAAGCAATTTTCATCCGGCTCATTCGGTTCTATTGAATGTGTCCCACACATGTCCGATGCTGTCCTGGAGACGGAGGGAACAATAGGGAGCAAAATCAGCAATACTGGAGGGAGGAAAAGTGAGGCAGCTTAGAGCAAACTATTGTACTCTGGAGAAAAGGCCACAACAGTGAAGTATTCTGACAAATGAACAATCGGAAAAGGAATTCCACAGATGACTGCCAAGGGAAGTGGCAAAGAACTTTGAATTCTGTTTGGAGGTCCGTGAGCCTAAAGGCATAGAGATATTGTGCTTACCTTTCATTCTGTCAAGATTCAAGAATCTGCCACCTGTATTAAAAGCAGTGTGGAGACTTTGCCTCAGGAGAAGAAAAGACTTGGAAGCATTTCTCAATATGTTTTAAATGATTAGAACTGTTTCAGATAGAATGAGATCTCTGAATATCTTGGTAAGAGTTTGTATACACAGTCTGAGAAAACAGTACATATAGAGTACAGTCTATGTTTTATAAAAGAAGAAATGTCATATAACTAAAATAGAATAGTAACATTTAGCAATGTGGAAGGATACTAGAACTGATGAATTGGGGACCTGCTGCATCAGCTGGAGCCGAGCTAGGCCTGAAAGAGAAAGTCTAGAACACAATCTTGGCCTCTTATATGTGTGACCCGAACACTCAAGCTGTGATGCTCTGTCTCCAAACCTGTGGCTGAGCTGGTTTGAGATTCTCTGCTATCGCTGCAGGCGTCACAGCAGCAACTTACCCTGGTGTCACACTCATCCCTGCATTCTGAAGGAAAGTTTCCACATATGGGTCTGGGCATAATCAAAGATTGTGTATTTGGAACGATACTGGTTGTAGCGATAGACATGGAAACCACAGCTAAGGGCAAGGAAGACGGGTGTGCGGAGAGGGAGAGAGGACTTTAGCACTACATCAGAACCTACACGATGTAAACCTATTGTTAACTCAGAGCCAGGGTAAGTAGGAGAATCCACCCTGGCAGTTGTCTGAATAAAGATACAAGTTTATAAGTAGAGCGGTACTGGTGTTACTTCTATGAAATTATGCTAAAAAGCAACACTTATCACTTTGTACATTTCAGATATTCTGTTGAATGCTATAAATAGGTTACCTCATTTAATATTATATAAATGATAGAGGAAGTGTTGTGCCCGGACCTACCGGGGCAGCGACCGGTAGCTGCCATTCACTGCCAGCTGCCGGAGAAGCAGCTCAGGAACACCTGCAACAACCCACCGCTGCCTCCGTGCGGCAGCTTAGTGGCGGCTTGTCGAAAACAGCTGCAAGCCATCACGGTGGAGACTGCTGGCCACGCAACCGGGCTTCTATGCATCCCGATTCTGTTGGGGCAGTGTCAGCCACCATGATAGTGTTATAGCCCTTTTCGCAGCTTGGCGGCAGGCCTGGAGCTCAATGGCAGGCTCAGCAGCAGGCTCCCGACAGCAGGCTCTCGTCTCTCAGGCTCCGGCCTTCCCCAAAGGAACTAGCAGGAGTCAGACTTTGATGCAAGCGCATAAGGGAGATTTATGCAAGCTTGGCATGTCCGAGCCTGGGCTTCCAACCGTCACTGATGCACCAGTTCCTGGTTGAGAGCCCCGAGGTAGAAAATCACAGGGTTCTTATTCAGTTCAGGGGGATTCCGCACAGTCACACTTATGATTGGTTAGCTATATTTCAGCCAATCAGAATTGCAACTGCCACTCCCTCATCTATATAAAGTCTTATCTCTATGAGGCATACACTTGGTCAGCTATCAATCCCTCATTTACATAAAGTCATCTCTATGAGCATACTATCGGTCAACTATCACTCCCTCATTTACATAGGGTCTTATCTCTAAAGGGGACTACTTGAAGAATGTCCTGTCATCATGACTCAGCACGTGTGCAACTTCAGATTAGAGTGATGGGAGTCACCTAGGCTAAAGTGGGAGTTGGTTAGGCTAAGCAAATGAAGTCACCTAAGCTAATTAGGATTCTGAGATCTTTCAGAAGCTTTTATTTTCCTCTGTTTAGAGAAACTCAAACACATGTTACTTTATGTAGATACCACAGAACCGGTTCTAGAGCCAGAAATAGAACTCAGGTAACCTGGTTTGAAAATCGTTGGTTCTCTCCTCTCCCTTCTCTCACCTCTTCTTTAGCCTCCACCTCATCACCACCATCTATCCTTTAAAACTAGTATCACTAGATCATAAAAATAATATCTGTGAAAAATCTTGGCCTTTGAGAAAAATTATGTTTATAAGAGAATCTCATCTTTGTATTATAACATTAGCATTTGGTGAATTCACTGAAGTGTTTAATCTGGCTATAAAGTAAAAGTTGTTTATGTTTCTGTAATCTTGAATGGCAAAAATAGACAATGTGATAGCAGTTAAAAAATGTGATAGCAGTAAGTTTTAAAAAAAAGTCCCATCATTGTATATTCCTGAGACGTTTCTTGGATTACCTGCAAAGCTACTTCTACATATGCTTTCCGCTTCCTTAAATATTTGTCTTGCAATTATAATCTACTAAAATAATATTTTTCAAAGACAGTGTTGTAGCATAGCATGTAAAGCTGCTTCACTTCCAGTCCTTCTCACTATTAATTAGCACCTGAGAAAACAGCAGCAGAAAGTGCCAGGGCCCCTTGTAAGCATCTGGGTGGCCAGGGAATCTCCTAGCTTCTGCCTTCCTTCTGGCCTACTCCTGAACATGTGATCATTTGAGAAATAAGGCAGTGGATGGAAGTCCCCCCCACTCCATCTCTTTCTCTGCCTCCCTCTCTATTTCTTTCCCTCACCCCTCTCTCTCCCCCACCAGCTCTCTTTTTCCTTCTCTCTCCTGCTCTGTAAGTATGTCATTCAAATAAATTGTTCCAAAAAATCCATCAGGATGGAACGGGGCTCTCAAAGGAGGCTATTGAATTGCAGTGTGGAATCTGAAGGGAGGTTAGTTGATCCCATTCTGGCCTTGGATAACTGAGGTGATTCAGTGGCTCGCAGTTGTGTTTGCCTGGATTCATTTTATTTCCAATTTGCAGACTTGTTCACAGCTCCTGGTAACCTCCATAGTACAGGATCCTCCCCCTCTTTCCCCTCAGCTCTTAGAGTGAAGAGCCGTTGCCTTCCTTTACTACACCTTATTAAGAACTTGTTTTGCTGGGAATACTATCTCAAAATATCGCATGCTGGATGTGTTAAGCAGCACACATGCATGTTCTCACAGTTTTGGAGATGTAGAGTTCATGATCAGAATGCCTATGGTTTCGATTTCTCTGAGGCAGTTGCTTCCTTGCTCTTGTTTCAGTGGCTTTTCCTGTGTGTTGGTAAATCCTGGTTATTCCCCTGTGTATCTGCATCTCTTCTTTCCATAGTCATCCATCAGCATTGGGTTACGGTAAGGTTTCATTCCTGTGTAATTACCGTGTTAAATGTATAGTCCAAATACGGCTGTATCTGAACATAGAGTGGTGATGATGATTTCAACCTATGAATTTGGGCAGGTATACTTCAGCTTGCTTCCACCTCAAATGTCATGTGTTGTAAGTCAATATTTATATAGGAAACACTTATAGTTTTGAAAAGTCATATAAACTTAAGTGTGTTATTTATGAAATGTCTGTTTCATTGAAGATATCTTCCCTTTTTGTTATTTGAAGACTAGAATGACGGAAAGGTGGGAGGAGGAGAGATATGTCTTCTATCTGCTGGGTCAGTCCCCAAATGAATGCAACAGCTGGGGTACAACCAAACCAATTGTGTGTCTCTCACCTGGGTGGCTGGGATACAACCAAACCAATTGGTATGTCTCTCACCTGGGTGGCAGGTACCAAATTACTTGTGCCATCTTTTGCTCCTTTCTCAGGCACGTTGGAAAGAACTGGATTGGAAGTGTGGCATTTCAAACTTGGACCAGTGCTCTAATGTGGGAAATGGGTATCTCGGGGTGGCTTACTCTACCATGCCACAACCCTGGCCCCAAGAACCTTGTGCATTCTAAAATATATATTATTTGAGAGAGAATGAGAATGGGACAAAGGACAGAGCTGGATATCTAACCCAGGCATTGTTTTCTGGAGTCCTAACCAGAATCTCACTCAAGGCTAAATGCTGACCCACATGAACATATAGTTTTAATTTATTTGAGACAAATGCAGAGATTTTATACTGAATATGGACACTCATAAACTATTCATAAAATTATTGTGGCTATCAAAGAAATTGTTAAAAAAAGTGAGTATCATGAAGGAAAAAAATGTGTAAATATTTTACAATGGCAACAACCTACAGCATAAATGTATACATACGTATGTATTTTTTAAGATAATAAGCATTCTGCCCACTCCACTTAGCCTCCACAGAGGAGTATCTGTGTTTTTGTGTACTGTTTTTAGCACAGGAATTTTTACATGTAAGACTTATGGGAGGTGGCATAGTGGGAAGCAGATTACAGTAAATCCTCTTGTGTTGTGTGCACTCTGGCTTTTAAGGTTACAAACGAATGGAGTTTGCCTTGTAAAAAATGTGTACTATAACCTAACCTATCCCAGAATTATGTGTTAGTTCCCTACTGTTCAGCCCTTAGCCTAATATGAGATGTGCAGAAAGTTCCATGGTGTTGCCAACTTCAACTGAGTAGCAGGTGCATCATATTAATAAATTGGAAGTGGAAATCTAGTGTTTGCACTTAATTCCCTTTGCCTGTCATTAGGTGGAAATAATGGAAGCATATGTTTCAAAGTTCATTGTTCAATATATTCATACAGTGAAGTTAAAATGTTTGGTTAAGAAATCAATATTGTTGGAGTAAACATCAAATACAGTAAACTAGAAGAATTGTAAGAAGCTGTGGACTTGGTGAAAATCAATGTGTATTCAAACCAGGGAGTAACAAAACTGTTAAAACCACAACTTTAAATAGTAACCTAGGGAGAGTTAACCAGCATCCCAGCTCTTGCTACTGCAATCAATGAAACATAGAAACAAATAATAAAAGCAATACAATATGTGAAGTAGCACTAGGATTCATCTGTAGTAAATTTGAGGACAATGAATACTATACAGTATTGACAACTATATTAAGAATCCTGTGTGCAATGAATACAATAAGAAACACAGAAAATAAATGAGAACATAAATTTGGAACTCTGCTTTGAAAGAGTAGTAGTATTTGAAAAAGCAGGAAAATATACTAGTTTATGTTGGAATGGCTTCTCTTAAAGTATCAGAAATAAGACATGTAAGAGTATCTTCCAACATTTGAAATTCAAAGTAAGCCACACCAGTGTTTGTAACATAAATAAACTAAACTACTTGAGTCTTAGTTTGGGCTTTAACCCAACATAATTTATTATAGGAATATGTTAGTTAGACGTAAAAATGTTAATCATGGTAAACAAGAAGTTAGAGAATACTCATCTGAACCCCATTGCTTGAACACAATGTAAGACTCGTCCAAATCCTTCGCACTGGGGAGAGATGCCCTCTATGAGTCAAATTAGCTAGGTTCAAATAATAATTCAGCCACCATTTAGTACTCTGGGATATTGGGAAATTACTGATCCTTATTGGTCATTAATACCTTCTGTTGTAGAGTTCCAGTGAGAATTGAATCATATTATCTGTGTGGTTATTATGGACTGTCATATTGATAGTCATTACAATTGGTATTGTCATTAGTGAAAAGATGATTTCCAGTTAAAAGTATTTGCAATGTTTTACCTTGTAATTTCCTTGGAGAGAATCTATACAACCAGACTCCAAATGGCCCCTTCAGATTTTTATATTCCTATTAGCCTGTTACCCAATTTCTTCAAAGCGTTTATTCAATTTCTCCTTTAGTTTATTTGTACTTCTCTTTGGGGGCACCAGGAGTACCTACCCCCTTTTCTTCCTCCACCTCTCCCTCTTTCTCCCAGTTCCCTCCCCCTTCCTTCTTCCTTTTCTGCTTGCCTTCCCTCTCACCATGAACTTTTTTACTTCTTTTCTTCCCCTCTTCTCTTCCTTTCTTCTTTCCTGTCCCATTTTTAGTTCTGTCTACCCTTTACCTCCTGTCCTAGAAAACAAATGCCTTAGGGGCTGCATTGTGGCACAATCACTTAGCATTCAGTTCGACACCCTGGCATCTCATATGAGCATTGGTTCGAATCCCGACTGTTCAATCTTCAGTTCAGCTCTATGTGCCTGGAGAACAGCATGAGATGATGCAAGTACCTGGGACTTTTCCACACAAATAGAAAACTCAGATGGAATGCAGGGCAGCTTTGGCCTGGCTCAGTCCTAGTAATGGGGAAACCCCAGCAGATAGAATCTGTTTATGATTCTGCCTTTCAACTGAATAATCTTTAAAAAACAAAACAAAAAATGTAGATATCAATAAAATGAGAATAATAAATGGGATGCATATGAAGCTTCTGGTTCCTTGCTTTGGATGGGCTTAGCTTTGGCTGTTGCAGCCAGTTGGGGAGTGGAACCATCTTGGCGTTCTCATGCAACCAGAGAGGAGTGAGGCAACGGTGTTCTTCAGCCACCGGGGCAGTCTGTTCGAGTGTGTCTGTTTATTGTGAAGACAGCCCAATTTATATAGACTAGGAAAGGGGAAGGCAGAAGGGGCAGTCCTTCCACCCAACAATGACATTGTATCTGGCTAGAAGACATGTCTATCTTCCTGGATCCTCAAACCAAGTCACAAGTCACATTCCTCATGCACGGCTGGAAGCTGTGCCTCAGGTCCCAGGCATGTAGACCTTATCACATTAGCACATAAACTGGAGGCTATACCGAGGGTTGTATTTACCATCTGCCCCTGGCAAATAGAATGTGGGTAAATTTGGCCTGTTAGAGTTGCTTATCAAGAAGTCCCAGCACAACTTGTCCAAGGACTGAGAAGAGAAGACTGGGGTGCAGTCCACCGCTCTCGTTGTATGTCCACAGGTCAGGTTGAAGTCTCAGTTAGCTGAAACTATTGTCAGGCAGTTCCCCTGGGGACACAATATGACTCCATGTGCCTATGACCTCCCACATAGGCAGTGATCCATGGGCAATCTCCCATAACCCAGCGGATCGAAGATCTTTCTGTCTCTCCTTCTTTCTGCATATCTGCCTTTCCAATAAAAGTAAAAATAAATCTTTTTAAGAAAGAGTCTTTCAGATCAGTAATCTGACACTGTAATGTAAGATTTTATTCATTCATTTAAAGAAATGGAGTACTGACAATGTTGTAAGCTGTTGTAGCGTGATCGGTGTAAAAACACCTTGTTTCTTGTCTCACACAAAAGAAGAATTTTCATGTGGACAAACTCTAGTTTGCAGAGTAAAATTTATTTAAGGAGAGGGAAAGAGGCTCCTGCCCCAGTGTTAGAAGGGGGCTCCAAAGGAGGAAAGACCCAAGGAAATGGTGAAGATGGGGTCTTTTATACACCATCTCAGGGAGGCAGCTCACATGAATCATCCCAAGGGCAGGAAAAAAAAACGTATACACAATGGACAGTAATTTCTACCCCCTTGCCCCAAAGCAAAAGGTGAGACTGGTGGCTTCCTTTCCCCATCTTGAAGATAAACTGAGGCACCATTTCTTTGACAGTGACCCAAGTGGGCCAGTCTCCTTGTGCTAAGGGATTGTTACGTTGATTCTGTCTCCTTGTTCCTTCTTCAAGTAACTAAACCAGAGACCCTAACTGTCTTCTCTCCATCTACCTCCTGCAATATCTGTTGCAGCATACAATGGACTTTAAAGGCAGAACCAAAGAGTTGAGGGCAAGTCTCTGTATTTCAAGATTCCATGCATGGGAAGCACCTGGAAGAAGGGAGTCTGTAGCCGGGGGCATGCTGGGGGTTGTCAGCAGCAGGAGAGAAGGCCAATGGAGATGGCTGCTTCACAGACACAAGGTTTTCTTGGGAACAGTGAAAATATTTTGGGCTTGAGAGAAGAATTCACAATCAATAACAGAAGGAAAAAGGTCTGCTTTGTAAGAGTCATACAGACCACTGTACGTCTTAAAAAGTGGTCAACTTTATGTCATACGAATTTCTCATGAGGAGATTCACCATAACAACTCAACAGTGAGTAAAGCTTATTTCTTAGGCTTAGTTTGTTGAATCTTGGCTTGCATCACACACACACACACACACACACACACACACACACACACACACACACACCCCACACCAGTACTTCACAGGAAATGGAATAAAACATTAAGTTTATTTTGGTAAAAATGTCTGAAGTGTGTGTATAGTTTTATGTAGCATGAATTTCCCCCATTTTGAAGACCCTTGCGTTTCTATTTCTTTTCTTCTCTTTATTTTTGTCTCTCTTATCCCTTTTCTTCACTCTACCACTCCTTTTCTCCCTCCACCACATTGAGCAGATCCCCAAACCAGATTATTTTGGAATACAATTTTTTAAACTGTTTTTGCTTCTGTTCAAGAAACATTTGGTGTTGTCCCTAAATGTTAATGATAAATGCTAAGTATGAATTCTAAATGCTATGGGTTTAATATTGTTCAGTGAATAGCTGTGATCTTAAACTCTCATACTGCTAGATACTTAGGTTATAATTGGGGATAGCTTTAAATTCAGGTTTAAATTTATTTCCTTGTGGAGTCCAGCGCAGTAGCCTAGCTGCTAAAGTTCTTGATTTGCACACACCAGGATCCCATATGGTTCCAGTTCTAATCCAGACAGCCGTGTTTCCCATCCAGCTCTCTGCTTGTGGCCTGGGAAAGTAGTCAAGAATGGCCCTAAGTCTTGAGACCACACACCTACATAGGAGACCTGGAAGAAGTTCCTGGTTCCTGGCTTCGGATTGGCTCAGCTCCAGCTGTTGTGGCCACTTGGGGAGTGAATCATTGGACAGGAGATCTTCCTCTCTGTCTCTCCTCCTCACTGTATATCTGACTTTGCAATAAAAAATATTAAAATATTTTCTGTGAAGGAAGATATAATATTCTGACACTGGAGTGTGTTCCAACCTCATTCTGTATATTTTTTCTGAAGTTTATGACTATAATGCTTGGTGTGTTTAAAAAAATTAAAATGTATTAATACATCATAGTTACTCATTTTGTATGAAACTGTGCCATCAATAATACATCTATAAGCTAATCAGATCAGACTTTTTTTTCCTTGATGTTTGGAACATATAAGTTCTCTAGTCTATATGATATATAATACATTATTGTGAACTGCTCTCACCACAAGACAACCAGAACCTATTATTTCTTAAGTATGCTTTAAGACTTATTACCTAGCTGCCCTCTGTCCCTGTCCCCACTCCACCACATCAGTTTGGCTTCTCAGCCACCAGTAATCACTGTTCTAAGTTCAGATCATGTTTTAAACTTACAAATGGCTAAGAACTCCAAAGATTATTTGCCTTTTGATGTCTAGCCATTTTATTTAATGTAACTTTAACAATTTTGAATACAAGTAAGAGAACAGAGATTACTAGAAACACAATAAATACCAACCTATACCTGTTGTTCCTAATTAGACTTAACATTTAAATCAGAGAGAAACTGTAATAATATATTTAAATATTAATATGTTTGAGAAACATTTTGAAGCATAATAAAACTTGGACATTTCTCTTAGATTTCTTTCTAGTTAGTTTGCGCAAAATAGAAATAGACACAGATTTGGAGGTAACAGAAATTAAAGCAACATAATTCCTTTCTTCTTTAAACAAGTAAAATGTTAGTCATATTAAATCTGCAGGAGTACAAAGTTAGCAAAATGTTTGGAAACTTACCCATAATATATATTTATATTTCTTAAAGCAAGCATATAAATGCACAAAGAAAACAAAGTAATTCATATTATATATGTCAGTGCCAAGAAATGAGCAAATATTTAGGGTTCCATATTCCTGTTACTGAAAAAGACCGAAGTGTGAGTTTTATTCTTATTTTTGGTATTTTGAGTTCAGTATATTTAAGTTGAAGGCAATAAAGAAATACTTTGTACTACTCTGCAATGAAGCTGAGGGGCAAGGAACCTCCTCCCAGTCTTCATGTAGGTACAGGGGCCCTGTGATCTCGACTGTCTCCTGCTGCCTTCTCAGGCACACCAGCAGAGAGTTGGATCAGAAGTGCAGTAGCCAGGACTGGAACTGGCACCTACATGGTTTGCTAACACTGTGGGCATAGCTCCAACTCACTACACCATGGCACTAGTTCCCCCCACTGATAACTTTTATGGTCCTTATGGAATTAGGAGTCTATTTGGTGCCATTTAAACTTCGCTTTCATGGCTTCCATGGTCTTGACTCAACCTCACAGACTCCACTACAATCTGTTTTTTAAAAGGCTTATATTATTTTTATTGATAAGGCAGCTCAGACTACCGGGGAGAAGGAGAAAGAAAAAGATCTTCCATCCACTGGTACACTCCCCAAGTGGCCAGAATGCCTGCAACTGAGCTAATCTGAAGGTAGGAGCCAGCATATTCTTCTGGGTCTCCCATATGGGTGCAGGGTACCAAGGCTTTGGGCCATCCTCTACTGTTTTCCCAGACCATAGGCAGGCAGGCAACTGGATGGGAAGTGGAGCAGCCGAGTCACTAACTGGCTCCCATATAGGATATGGGTGCTTGGAAGGTAAAGATTTAGCCAATTGAGCCATCATGCTGGTTCCTCCACTATAATGTTATAAAGAATTTTACAGGACTTCATTTTTTAAAGATATGTGTATGTTTATGTGAAAAACAGATTTTGCAGAGAGAGAAACAAAAATAGAGAGGGAAGGTCTTACATCTGCTGGCTTCCTTTCCAAACTACTACAATAGCCAGACTGAACTGATATGAAGCTGGATCCAGGTGCTTTCCCTGGGTCTCTCATGTGAATTCAGGGTCCCAAGGCCTTGTGCCATCCTCTGCTTGTTTCTCAGGTCATAGGAAGCTGCATATAAGATGCCAGTACCATAGGGTAGAAGATTAGCCTGATGTACCCCTGTGCTGGTCCCAGGACTCATTTTCTTTTTCTTTTTTTTTTTTAATTGGAAAATCAGATCAGATTTACAAAGAGAAGGAGAGACAGAAATATCTTCCATCCACTGGTTCATCACCCAAATGGCCACAATGGCTGGAGCTGAGCTGATACAAAGCCAAGGGCCTCTGGGTCTCCTAGGAAACTGCAGTGTCCCAAGGTTTGGGCCATCCTCCACTGATTTCTCAGGCCATAAGCAGGGAACTGGATGGCAAATGGAGCAGCCAGAACACTAACTGGCATCCACTTGGGATTTTGTAGCTTACAAGGTAGGGATTTAGCAATTGAGCCATTGTTCGGGGCCCTACAGGACTTCATTTTTAAGATGACAAAATATCCTCTCATTTTGCAGTCATGCTTCTAGACATTGATGATTTTGATCAATAAAATACAAAGCTAGGGGATGTTGCTCGTTCAGACTAGAACAAGTTTAATTAAAATTTTGAGACTGTTTTTGTACAAGTGACTGATGAATATATGAACTAAACACAGATTATACCACTTCCCTTACTTCATCCTGTTACAAGTGACTGTAATTCTATAACAGGAATTGTGTCATTTCAACACTAGTTTTATTCCAAAGATTGAGTGTAAGTTGGAAAAAATAAGCCTTATATTAAGAAATGATTGATTATTCATGACAAGGCTTCCAGATATGGTGAAAATTCTGTTCATTATTAACATATTGAAGAATTGATATCTGCTGGGCACTCAGCAAGGCACCACGGGTGTAATTAACCAGGGAAAACCTTAACACCCAGAACTTCAGTTCTACTGGAGTGAGAGGGATAGTGAATAAGTACGCACAACAGAAAGTACCTCGCCTGACAAATGAAGTATAAACAGTAATAGGGCAGCAAGCCATCTAGGAAAACACATGAGTTTACACGTAAAGACTCAAGACTAAAATGTGCAGTTGGATTAAATATGAGGCTTCCAATGAATATGCTAGAGAAGAGCTAACTCAGCTCATGAGGAATTTTGTGTCTGCCCCAGAACCGTTTCAAAATCCTGAAATGTACTCTTGGAATCCTGAAAGCCTGTTCATTTGTTTGTGTTACTCTATTTCTTTTGCACATCTCTGTGTTTTCTATATCTCTGTAAAACCACATAATGTTGGCTGTGTTCCTCATTAATATAATAACTGCTGGTCCACAGCCCAAGAGCTCAGTTTATTCCAATTTTTCATTTACTAATGCATTTGGATGTTCTATCATTTGTATTCTGTGCTTCATTAATCCTGATTTTCCTGTACTGTTTTTCATTGTTTAGGTCTGTATCTCTGTAATTTGTAATTATTCTATCTTTTTTTCTGCTGGTTATGGAGCATATATATATATATGTATGTATATATAGTCTCTTCTTTTAATATTGTTCTTAAAAATTTAATATGCATAGTTAAAAGTTTATTATCTTTTCCAGAAAAGAACTGAAACTATTTTATGTGTGATCCTTTTTCCTCTATTTTGGTTTATTACTGACTAGTGTTTTCATTCTATATTGATTTCATCTCTGTGAATCAAAGTCACATTAGTATAATATGGGTGCAACAAGTGTCCACTTGGATTTGCTGACATATTTGCCTGTATCTGCCTCCGTTATTCTTCTGGCACAGTTGTTTTTCCTCTGGGCTCTTTTTTGTTACCTTGGAGAAGCTTTTTAAAAATTATTTGAACCTTGCAGTAGTTAAAGACTCAGCTCGTTTGGCAGATAATGTCTTTACCTCTTTGACTTTTTGACAGAAATAGAAGTAGAGTTTCTGTTCGTTGATACATTCCTGAAGTTCACCACCACACAAATCCAGATTTCTAAACCACGATGCCAGGGACCCAACTACGTGGGCCATCAGCCAATGCCTCCACAACGTGGAATTAGCAGGAAGCTGGGCTTAAAACTCAGGCATTTGGTATGGGATGCATTTATCCCAAGGGGCTTCTTAAGCATTAGGCTGGAACTACCCCTCATCATCACTTAAAATGATTGTATAGTTGCTTGTGAAGAGGGAATGTGACAATTATTTTCTCCTAGTATTTTGAATATAGTATCGTGCTGTGCTCCGGCTTCTGTGAAAATCACTTACGAAACGATCTTCTCTTGTAGGTTGGATGTTTTCTGTAATGAATTTTGGTGTCTTATAATTGTTTTTGTCCCTAATAGCAACCCCTATTTGGATTTACTTCTTCTGCTTTAACGCCCTGGAATCAGAGGAGTGATCTCATTACTTACAGATATTCCCAGCCATTATCTTCTAAAATACAATTTCTCTCCTCTCACTCACTGTTTCTTTTGACTTCTGAAAAAAAATGATCATTTATCAGCTTCTCCTTTAGCTCATTTTTTCATTTTTGCTGCATTTCTTTCTTTAGAAGCTACATTCTTATTTTTTTTTAAAACTTTACTTACTATTTAATGATACAGTTCTATAGACTCTGGATTTCCCCCTCTCCCCTCCCTGACACAGGTTTTCCCTGTATTATTACAATAGTATAGTCCTTCCTGAACAGTCATAAGTCCATAATTCTGGTATTTAAGCATATCCTTACATTGTAGGCATGAACAATGCCAAAGAGTCTGTCACTGGGTGTCAAGCAATGCTTTGGAAGTAAAGATGCTTACTGCATTGTATCTTCACATGTAATTATGGTAATCACTATGATACAGTTACTGTACATCCCCTTGCATGAAAAGTCATACAACAAAATCAGCAACAGGAAGAAAAATAGAAAGTTTATGACAGCATGAAGTCAAATAGCATACTACTCAATGACCAATGTATTGCTGAAGAAATGAAAAAGAAAACAAAAACCTTCTTGAAAGAAACAATGCTACCGTATGATGTATGAGTAAGTGAAGAAATTAATCAAAACTATTTGCACGAAATGCAAATAAAACCAAAAATATCAAGACCCATGAGATGTAGCAAAAATGTAATTATGTTTTACATGCATCTTCCAATTCAGTAATTCTGTTTTAGCAATGTCTAATCTGCTAATTGAATAATTCACTGTTTCTTAATTCCACTGAGTTTATATTTCATGTTTAAATTTTTTATTTGCTTTTTCAGCTATTATAATTTTATAACGCTACACTCTATATTCTTAACGTGTACCTGATTGTATTACAATCCTTTTGATGCACTGTGTCAAGTTGTGTTATTGTTTCTGATGACATTTGTAAGGCAAGTAAAGGTATAATTTTTAGATTTCATGGATAAATTCTGTTTAATAGGGGATGACGTAGGAAGTCATCCTGTACCAATTTGTAGTTTTATGTAACTTATATCATCTGATTAGGACATTTTGTAGAGCAAGAAGATCCAAGGAAACCCCTACAAAAAGCAGGAGTGTTTTGCCAGGCACAATGGTTTGGAGCTGGATTGGGAGCTCAGCAGTTTGAACTCCATCCAGCACTCACACAGGGTGAGAGCTTTGTTAGTGACAGCTTAACCTGACATGTCACAGCACCAGAACCAGTGTCTGTTCAATCCTGGACATATAACCTTCAAAAACAATGAGCTTAATACACCTCTTTCCTTGCTTCATTTCTCATCCTCAGATATTTTGTTGCAGTAGCAGAATAAAGACTAAGTAAGATACAATGCCTGTGATTGTTCATCACAGAATTGTTAATCCAACCACCCAATCCTTGAATGAGGCAATGTACTAGAACTATGTAATGGTGATAAAATATAGTATGAAAATAGTCTTGGCCATTTCCTTTATTTTTCAGTGCTTTTTGAAAAATAGATACAAGTTAACAAATCATAAAAAATGATATATATTGAAAAAAAGTGATTGTTTTGATTACCTGCTATAAGAAATAGAAATCTAAGTATTTGTATTCTTTGCATCAGGGTATTAATACCAAAGGGAGACAACACAGTCATGTTTGAAGGGAATAATTCATTACTTACACCGCGTTGGGACGAGGTAAGGTCAGCTTTATTAGTGCACAGTGATTCTTTGAAGCAAGTGTATGTAACTGACACTCATGGGGCATCTGACTGCCCTGTGTAGGAGACAGATACAGTAGAGTTAGCCAGATTCTCCTGCTTATATAACACAAAGGGATATATATATGTAAGTAATGATGGCCCCATAATTGTCATAAACAAAGATATTAGATTTTCATTACTAAAATAGGAAAAATAAGCTGCTTAAGAAGACGGAAGCGAATTTTGGTTTGGAGGCTCAGAGTTCACAATTGAACAGTCCCATTGGTTTGGGATCCAGAATGGTCTTTCTTCTGGCAGAGTCTGAGGACAGCAAAATATCATGTGAAGTGAGAGCATGTTTGTGTACCACTGCCACCTCTTAAGAGACAACTAAGTTTAGATCATGGGAGCTTCACTCTAACAGCTTATTCCAACCTGTTACTTCTAAATGTCATCACTTCCAAACACCATAATTGAGTTAAGATCCTATTCTCTTAGCCCAATTAGCATAAACTTTAAGACGTGAACCTCGAGGGATTCCCAACCTATTATCTAAACCTTAGAGACTGGGCAATAATCCTGCCATGCTTTTGTGGAGAATCATTTTAACATGGCTTTAGAAACCGTACGCAGAGATGCATACAAAATGAAAAAGGGTTTATTGCATGCACAGTTCCTGGACATAGGAGGTATACCATGTAGGCTCACATAAAAAGGCAGAAGACAGAAGCAAGGGGAAAATTTAAGACCCTACTTTCACTGGGGTTTCCACAGGAAAGGCAAGCTAAGTGTTGGCTAGTATGAATATTTTGGTTTGCTTTGGGCTGTATGGATGGTTGGTATTTGCCTGATTTGTGCCGCTCACCATTAAGTCAGGGAATACTGTCTATTGGAATACATGGGCCAGGTGGAGGAGGTTTGATTCTGGACTGGTTAGTTTGTGTATCACAGCTTTACCCCAGGATAGACACTTTACTATCTTCAAGAATTAGCTAAATCTAAGAGTGACAGTGTTATCCCATTCAGAAAGTATTTAAGTTACACAGAAAATATAATATACAGAAAATGGACAGAACACTTGCAGTAAACTGTATGGGTAGTAAGTACAAAACAGAGTTATTTTTACTTCTTGTTAAGAAAATATACCAGGTCTATGTTTTATTCTTTTGTGGCAAAGATGTCCAAAAACTATATACATGAGATTACTTTTCTAAAAAATGAATAACTATAATTGTCATAAATAATACAGTGGTGAGGATTTTTCTGCCAAAATGATATTTTTTGAAAAGGAATTCGTAGAGAAGTTATGGCACTGTGGTTCAGTTTTTCTTATCTATAAAATGGGGCTGGTAGTAGTATTAACCATCTGGCATTGTCAACAACATTAGTTAAGGAAATACCAAGGAGTATTTGAATACCTCCAGGTACTCAGTAAATGCAGATCTAGTACTGAGTAGCAGCATGACTATAAGTATTGTTACTATTAGTATTATAATTCAAGGAAGGTTTCTTATTGATTATGTGTAGCTATGGAACATATGTAGTTGAATATTCTTTACTTTTATGTAATGATAAACATTTCACTTTTCAAAAAAACAACCAATCAGGAAATAAAAAAGAAAAAGCTTATCAGTACTGCTGCAAATGCAGTTTTGCAAAACTATGCTGTGTAGCTTTGTCAAGCCAGTGGTTAAGACTGTGAAGCTGTTACACACTGAATAATTTGTGGTTAATTTAAAACTTAGTTTATACAGGAGGAATGATCATTTTCAATTCAGTTTTTGTTTATGACCATGCATTCCCACTAAACTAGGGTCTTTCTCTTTTTTAGAAATTACTTGCTTAAGTATTGAGCCTCTTTGCTATAATGTAACCATAAGAGAAATCATCTAAAAATATAAGCACAGCAAGAAAAAGGAAGCTGGGAAAGCAAGAGGAAGAGGTAGGATGGCATATCGTTGTATTCACACACACACACACACACACACACACACACACATTTAATTTTTACTGATTTTTAAGGCAGTTCGAGGGAGAGGCAGGAGAGAGAACAAATCCATCTTCCGTACAATGGTTTGTGTCCCAGATGTCTGCATTAGGTAGGCTGGGCCAGGCCAAAGCAGGAGTCAGGAGCCAGGAACCTCATCAGTGTCCAAATAGTTGAACTATCTTCTGCTGCTTTCCTAGGTATATTAGTGAGGAGTTGCATTTGGAAGCTGAGTTGCTGGAACTCAAATTGGAATCAAGCTGGTTTGCTGGTGCTGCAGGCAGGGCAGGGCGCTTAGCTGTCTGTACCACAGTGTCAGCCCCTGTGTCGTTATGTTTTTGAATTGTATATACAAACTATGTTCAATCAGCTGAAACTATTTAAAATTTTTTTTAAAAATTGAAAAAAAAATGTTTTTCATAATTTTGCATGTCAACGAATCTTACCTGTGGAGTTCGTTCCACTTGATTTTTGGGGATGATTGTATTTAAATTGCATTCAGCTGTGATTGTGGTTAGCTGGTCTGAGGAGCCTTCAGTCATCAGGTTTATTCATGTAACTTCTCTCATGCTGAGATTTTATCATTCAGTAAAATATCCTATGCTTTTCATTTATTTATTTATTTTTTAACACAGTGATGGTTAGTTACTTGAAAGAACATACCAAAAAAGACACTGTAGGGTTAGCATTTGACATAGTGGTTGAAATGTGATTTGGAATGCCTGGATTTGAATCTGAGCTCTGCTTCCAATTTCATTTTCTGCTGTTGCACACACTGGGAAGCCACAGTGATGGCTCCCATACTTGGGTCCCTGTGATGCATAGACTCAGAGTAACCTTTCTTTCTCTCTGTCTCTCTGTCTCTCTCTCTCTCTCTCTCTTTTAAATTAATTGCATTGCATTATGTGACACAGTTTTATAGTCAATGGGATTCCCCCCACCCCTCCCCAAACCCTCCCCTCATGGTGGATTCCTCCACTTTGTTGCATTACCACAGCTCAAATTCAGTTGAGATTTTTTTCATTGCAAGCATATACTAAGCATAAAGTCCAGCATCTTATTGTTCAGATAAGTTCAACAGTTTCTTGGGGAGACCATCTCTGGTCTGAAGGTAGAGCCGGCAGAGTATCGTCCCAATCAATTAAAAGCCCCGACATAACATCAGCAACAATTTATAACGTTATGGAATTAATTGACATGTTATTGAGTAACCAGTATGTTAAAAAAAAAAGTAAGTTCTTAACCACATCCTGTGACTTCTTCATTGACATTTCAATTTTAGTTTATGTACAGCTGGGTTCTATATGCCTTAAAATGGCTATAGATCACTATTCAGCTGTCTCGTGTCTATTTCCATTTTAGTGTTTAGCAGCTATAGTGTTAAAGCATGATTTTGCTGAACCTGGCTGTTTTTCGAGTAGTCTAAACTGGCTTATAACTCTAATAAGACATGTCAACAGTTTAGGTGTAGAACAGTTTTAGGAGGGGTGTGCAGAGAAATCTTCAATACCCTAGTGAGGAGTAACTAATCTTTTTGTCCCACCTAGTGAGGTATAAGTGAATCCATGCTGACCATTTCCTGCCTGATTCTAAGCTCTCCTTGTTGTTTTCTGTCTATTCTAGAATTTTGTTTGTTTGTTTGTTTTGAGATCATGTGCATGGAGGGGGGGGACCCCAGAGTGGAGCGGGGGGACAGGAGGAGGCTTGTATCCCAACCCTGAAGACTCCCAGATCCTCACCAAGGGCTATCAGTACGGGCACCAAGGACTACATCCCAACTGCCAAGGAGACCACGGGGAATTGGAGTGCCTTCGGAGGCCGAGAACTCTGAGGTCACCCAACCCCATCTGGGTCTACCACATGGGATGGAACAAGTCCAAATCCTGCTTTGCAGGATCCAAGGTTATTGGAACAACAGCCAGGAGCCCTGAGCGGTCCACAGAAACAAAACAGTAAACTTCCTTCGGGACTAAGGAGGGGAGCTTTCTCTGGTCCTTGCTTGGTCCCCACCCTCTCTTGCAGTGACCATCAGGATCGCTCCAGAAACCCCTCAAAAACAAACAAGCAAAGTAAACTTTCAATTCATGCTTTAACCTGGTCCAGCCATGACGTTTGAGAGCATTTGGGGATTTAGCCAGCAGAAGGATGATCTGTCTCTTGTTTCTCTACCATTCAAATTGAAAAAAGAAGGAAATAAATAAAGTATAATCATTAATGAGAAAGTACTATGCAATAGCCTGCCAGGCCTTATGATTTTATTGTCCCATTGTCCAAAGCAAATGTAGGGATTCTAAGTTCAACATGTGGAGGGGCTACTCATACATATGATTTTCTGTATTATGATTTTTAAGAGACCATAATGTAAATATCTACTACAGTGAAGCTTGTGAAAGAATGTTTTAGGTACTTAGAAACTCATGTACTAGGAATAAGATAGCATAAAGGTCTATGTATATGAAAATAGCCAACATAGTATTTGAAAAAATTCAGACTATGCATTTTATACATTGAAGCCATAAAATTAAGAAGGAGGTAGATTATGCAAAACCCAAAGCACATGAAAGAAATTTGTCTTCATGCTGAAACTGATGGGAAATAACTGCTGTTTCTGTGACAAAACATTGTATTCTCTGTCATGTTTAACAGACTGATGGAAGACAAGAGTGGAAGCAGACTGACTTGTTTATAAGCTGTTGCGATGCCTTAGGCAGGAGTTATAGTTGGCCCGATAGAGAGGCATAAATCTGAGATAAATATAAAAGTAACATTGACTTTTATTCAAAACACACAAGTAACTTTCACAGCTCAGCAATAACACAACAACCCAATTAAAAAATGAACTGGAAATTTAAAAAGAGACCCTTTAAGCATTGGAGATATACAGATTAGTTACAAAAAGACACTTAGCATGATACACCAAAAGATAAATGAAAAATGAGCCACCAAGCATATCCTGTACGTACTAGAATGCCTTAAATCTAGATCATTGATACAGCAAATGCTGGTGAGAATGTAACACACCAGCTACTCTAATTCACTGCTGAGATCAATCACAAATAGCACAGCTATTTTGAAGACAGTTTATGTGTTTCTACAAAACTATATGTACTCATACTATATGATCCAGCTATCTGTTTTTTAAGACATTTTCTCAACAGAGTTGAACGCTTACTTTCATATTAAAGTCTGCGCATGCATGTTTATAATACTTTGACTCATTAGGCCAAATGCTGAAAGCAACTAATATTTTCTGTAAGTAAGTGAATGAATGAATGAATGAATCTATTGGAACATCCTGGCAGCGAGAAATGAGCAAGGAACCCACAAAATAATACAGCAGACACTGAATAAGGCCAACTTTTAAGTTTATACATGGTATAATTAGAACTGTGTGAAATTCCAGAAAAGTTAAAACTTCTGATATTATAAATAATTTTGATTTCCAGAGATTAGTAGGGAGGGAGGAGTAAAGAGGAGAAACACGCAGTATTTAAGGTAGAAAAGCTATTTTGCATGATACTTAACAAACTGTGGACTTAAGGTCGTGATGATGAGCCAAACAAGGTCATGAGTTAACAAATGTACTGCTTTCATGTGGAATGTTAATCATATGAGTGGTTATGTGTGTATGAAAGAAAAGCAACATGTGGGAATTTTCAGCAGCCTCCTCTAAATTTTGCAATAAACCAAAAACTTTTAAAAACCAAAATTCACAAATTGAGAGGAAAAAGATTTTCAGAAAAACAAAGATCTAGTAATGATTCCGAAGTTTCTGTTTGAAATAACTAGATGTTCAATGCTACCTTTCAATAAAATAATAAATTTTTGGAACAGACCAAGTTTTGCATATAGCAATATGGTTTAAGGTACTGTGAAAACATTTGTGTAAAGATGCTAAATAATGTTTAAACTGTAGAGAAGTCTAAATATGTTAAACAGCTCTGAATAATTTGCATATAGATATTCAAAATAAAGAGGATCTAGGTAAAACAGAAGAGGCCAACATCATAGCATAGTGGATTAAACGTCATTTTCTTTGCATTTTCACCAAATTCCATGTCTCTCAGTAAGCTATATCTAACACTCTATTATGTCATAACCACTGCTCATCTTTATTTACCCATATTTAGCATTAACATGTCATACTTATGTCTTCTTTATTCCATGTTTCCCTTTTTATTTATGAACATAAACTTTTGTCTGCTTTGCTCACATTTTGTTATCCACAACAATGGTGTGGATCGAGCTGCTATCTCTCAAGTATTTCTTGAGTAATTCATTATGAGTATACTGAATGCTATGAAGGAAATTTTTTTATCATCCTAGAACTACAGTTATTGTATCTGTGTGTTTTTCCTTGTTCTTATTTTAGCATTCTCAGAGACAAATTTAGCCCAGGTACTGTGAAGTATTCTCATATTTGTTATAACTTAATAATTTCTTTCAATACATTGCTGACAGTTTCTAATTTTTTTCTAGTGAATGTCTTCTCAGATCTCTTGAGTTCTGTTAGTACTTTATTGGTTGATTGATTGATTATATACAAGAGGATTTTTGATAAGGCATATTCCCAGAGCTAAGCAGGGGAATTTTATAAGGAAAGGTGTGTCAATTCACGCAGAAAGTGTAACAGTTACAAACATATATGCACCAAATAATTGTACAAAACCCGTTGCAGCAAAAGCAATCAGAACTAGAGGTAGAAACAGCATGTACCAGGAAGAGTGGGAGCTGTCAGCACCCCACTCTGCATAATGGATGGAAGATGGGGGTGGAACATCCATAGACGATGGCAAACATCATGGGGAAGCTGCACCGGCAACCTGCTGAGCCTGCAGACAGCCAAGAATGAGCAGCCCGCACGTTCTTAGTGCACATGACTCAATTTAGTACTCAGATAAGGCATATAGGAAAGTAATTATTGTGTTTGCTAGTAAGGATGATATGCAACTTACCATTTTTTTTGATAGTGCAAAATCAATAATCATTGAATATAAAGGATACTTCAAAAATGCAAAAGACACAATTTTCATTTTTGCATGTAACAATCATTTAGCTGGAAAATTCATTCACAGCTTACTTTTTACTAAGTTATTGATCATGATTGTCATGTAAAAATGAAACTCTTTATGACATAAAAAATGCCACACATTCATTTCTAGGTTATTCAACTTTATCCCAGCTAGCTCAAGTGGGCTTTCCCTTCTTCATGAGAGATAATTCTAGCTTTCTCATCATAATAAATGTTCTACAGTGGCACGCCATTTCTTTATTTCAAAATATTTTGAGCCACTGATGTAATTTCTATACTCTCATTGTCTCGCATAGTCTTGTGGTGGTTTTTCTCCTGTATTCTTATGATTGACATGTAGTCACCCAGCAACAGACTTTTCTACCATATTGAGTATATGGGTTTCAATCATTCTGGCACTTTCATTTATTCAAATTGCGTACCCAAGGGTAATTGACTTCCTCTTCCCTTCATTTACTCTGAGTTAAAAGTTTCTTTAAAATACAGATTTTACGATATATCTCCACCTCCTTGTTACATTTTCTAATACACGAAGGCCCCAAGATACAGCTAAATAATTTGAGCAGAAGCTGAAGAGTCCCCTTGTGTGAGGCTTACATGAAGTTCTGTGAAGCATTTTAAGCTGAGCGTTCCTGAAAGCATCTCCCTTGGCTTTAATTTCAGTGGTATTATTAAGAAAGAAATAAGAATTAATTACTTCTGGTTGTTGTTTTTTTATTAAGCGATAATCTGAAGAGAGAAAATGGTGCTGATTTTTAACATCTCTTTGAAATGCTTTTCATGAAAATGGATAGAAAATACAAGTTAAACTTTTTGATAACAAAAATAGTATGTTAAGGCAAGAGACAATGAAATGAAATTGTTTTAGAACTGTGTAAAGCTGTGTTTGAATGTCTGTATATAATCTTGGTTCATTTTTTTAATGTCTGAGATTCAATGATACGTGTGTGTGCCAGGAGGGATGGGGTTGTGTGTATGTGTCTGTGTGCATGGTGTGAGGGGACTCATAGTAAATTGTGAGCCGGCTCCAAAACTTTCAGTTATCTTGCTGCAGTTGCAACATCCATGTGAATGCCTTCTTCCTAAAGCATTTCTTGTTAGTCCATTCTGTTGGTAGCACTACTAGTTTGGGGCTTGGTGCGTGAAGATTCCTCAAATATTTGTCTATCTGCTTTTTTTTCCCTGACATGTTTACTATTGATTCACTATGTTAGTTTATCTCCAAGACAGTTGCTACAAATACACTGAGCAAGGTATTATATAAAAGTTAGATTCGGTACCTCTTTGAGATAGATCCCCTCAGGAAACTGTATCACCTCAGTGTAAAAGAAATAAAGATAATAAAAAACGGCTCCTATTTGAACTCCTTCTCTGTACTGAGTATTCATGTTATCTTATTTGGCAAGAAAAATATACAGCTCTTATTGTTTACAACACTTAACGCTAATACTTTGGTTGTTATTTAAAAGCGTTCAGGACACAGGCTGTAACACAATTTCAACGAACCAAATGCTACTGAACTGTACACTAAAAATGATTAATATGTTAAATTTTATGTTATGCAGATTTATTTCAACTAAACATAGGAAAAACTCAGAAACTGTTAAGTATTCACCTCAACTTCACAACTTAATATTGTGAAAAAAATCCTGGTTTAAAACTTAGCTCATATTTGTGTCCATTTCCACTGTACTTTATGACTGAATGAGATTATTGCTATGAAAGGGATATTGGCAACCTTCTTAGAGGGCTCAAATAAATAATGAATAACATGCTTCCTGTAATTCTACTCCTAGAATCACCACTTCCTGTTGAAATTATCACTGATCTCTTCAAAACAATTTTTTGTTATTTTGGTTGATTTCATTCTTCAAAACACTTTCTTCTGATTAAATTCTCCAATGATTCATAGATCATACAGAAGCATCATTTTTTTTCAAGAAGGTTCTTTATTTTCTTTTTCATTTTTTCAACAACACATTAGTCATTCGGTAGCATGTTATTTAACTTCATGGTTTGTTAATTTCTTTTTTTTTTTCCTTACTGTTGTTGATTTTGTTTTGTGGCTTTTCAATTAAGGGTATGTATAGTAACTGTGTAATGGAGACTATCATATCCAGATGTGAGAATACAATGCAGTATGCATCTCTACTTCCAGACAAAGATGGGCTCCCAATGAAACTGTTTACTATGTCTTGACAATAGGATGGTGGACTCTCTGCCATTGTCCATGCCCGCATGAAGGACATATGACTGTGTATGAAGAACTATATTGTAGTAATGATATAGGGGAACTAGGTTGGGGGGAGGGAAATCCCAGGGCATATGGAACTGTATTGTAAAATGATAATGATGGGCCCGGCGGTGTGGCCTAGCGGCTAAAGTCCTCGCCTTGGAAGCCCCGGGATCCCATATGGGCGCCGGTTCTAATCCTGGCAGCTCCACTTCCCATCCAGCTCCCTGCTTGTGGCCTGGGAAAGCAGTTGAGGACGGCCCAATGCATTGGGACACTGCACCCGCGTGGGAGACCTGGAAGAGGTTCCAGGTTCCCGGCATCGGATCGGCGCGCATCGGCCCGTTGCGGCTCACTTGGGGAGTGAATCATCGGACGGAAGATCTTCCTCTCTGTCTCTCCTCCTCTCTGTATATCTGTCTGTAATAAAATGAATAAATCTTTTAAAAAAATGATAATGATAAAAATAAATGAAAAAACATAAGTAACTATTACATAAGAAATAGACACTGTCATATCTCAATCCTTTAAAATCTTATACTCCATACTTGATAATCGAGGAAAACATACTGACCCGAATCTTTGTTCATTCTGATAGCTTTGTGCGTCAAAGTTGCTGAACGTGAAGACTCCATTGGATACCTGCATGTGTGGATATAAGATCCTAAACAGAACAATGCATTCTAAATTATCTCTTGGTTCTTAGCTTTGTAATCATACCTGTCTTTTCTTGCCTGGGTAATATTTGTTTCTCAGTTTCATGTTGCTGTGGGAATCCATGCATATCATCCACCGCATGTTCAAGACTGAGGTATGTAGTCATGATACAGGGATAACAGAACTGGTTACATCTCTATCTCCCTCAATGCTGGTAGATGAAACATAAACAGACACTGTGATGTGTTAGTAACGTGATAGAACAGTGACCATTCTCAAGGTGCGATTGAGGCTCTGCATTCCTTCCAAGAGTGTGATTTAATCTGGCTCTTCTCACTTCACTGCTTCAATGCTCAGAAACTGGTTTCATCATTTCTTTGCAAATGTGTAATACCTTATCTCACATCAGTTATTTTCTAATAAAACTATAACTATAAAAGCATTAAAATGATCTGAATGATAAGATTTGGACTGTAATTAATGAGATAAATTCAATCCATATTGGATTGTATATGAAAGGCTTATAGGGAAGTGTGGAAATTCAGATAGAATTTAAATGAAATACTGAGAGAATTTTGAGAAACTAGGGAGACCAAATGGATTTTACATGAACAAACTATCAAGTTGCTGATGAGGGTATCTCATAGACACTGTGGCAGGTATTTGCTGCTCAATTAATACCCACACATTCTGCTACACAATTTAGCTGTCATTTAGTCACATAGAGACAAGAAGCTAGTCCTGACTAGAGGTCTATGGACAGAAGTGACAGGTGTCATTTATGTCAATTTCCTATTGCCTATGTTATTTTGCTGCAAGTCCCAAAGAAACAATGTTTCTAAATCTACCACAGCTGTGTCAGCGAAGGACTGATTTACCCTTGATGACCAAGTGACTGATCAGCAGAGCCAAGAACTGACCTCTATGAACACAGTACAGTAAATGTAAAACACATGATGAGATGTTCATAGAGTTAGCTACTGAACTTCAAAGTTGTTATCTCAGTACAGTATAACCTAATCGGGTCGGAGAACAAACTGTCGCAGAAAGTAGAAAAATGCAATAACAAAGTCTGAAATTTACAACACGGGCCTGGTGAAATAATTTATCTTAAAGGCTGAAAAATAATTATCATTTATGTCACCAGAACAGAACGATAGGTGAAGCTCTGCCTGTGGTGACCTGGAAGGTAGGAAATGCTTTTTCTACTAATAAGATTGAAGAATGGGCCCAGCGCAGTAGCCTAGCAGCTAAAGTCCTCGCCTTGCCTGCTCCAGGATCCCACATGGGTGCCAGTTCTAGTCCTGGCGATCCCACTACACACCCAGCTCTCTGCTTGTGGCCTGGGGAAGCAGTCGAGGACGACCCAAAGCCTTGGGTTCCTGTACCTACGTGGGAGATCCGGAGGAGGCTCTTGGCTCTTGGTTTCGAATCTTCTCAGCCCCGGCTGTTGCAGAAACATGGGGAGTGAATCATCAGATGTAAGATCTTCCTCTCTGTCTCTCCTCCTCTCTGCACATCTGCCTTTCCAATAAAAATTAAATAAATATTTTTGAAAAAAAAAGATTGAAGGCTGAAAAACCAAACCTTAGAAATATGAGGTGTTTGGTATTAGCTATCCTTATTAAAGCATTTACACAAAAGAGGTAAACAAATAACCAAAAATGAGATACGCTTGGTGATGATGGCCAAGGGGCATGCGGAAATTCAAAGAAACACTTGAGCCTACAATTCAGACCCCTGGATTGCTGGGCAAAGCAAGTGTTTTCAGGACTGAAAGGGTGAAATACTGTCTTGGGGAAAAAACTTCTTTAGGAGTGTGATAATCCCAATTGATTGCCATGGCATTGAGAGGGCAGCTTGTGGGGGGAAAGCAAACCTATGAACTGTAGCATGAAAGGAACATAACATATAATTAGTAGCATCCAAAAATAGCTGAATAAAGTTAATAGGTCGATGACTAAGATTTTGAAAGTGATAGCTGTTACTGAAACAAATTCATAGGAAAAGGGAAGAAGTTTATCATGAACTGCTTTCAAAGGTTTTGATCACCGGAACAGCACCAACTGAATGTGTCTATCATTGGAAATCATACTTCTAATTGCTCTCTTCAAAGGAAGTCAAGTCAGTACCTGAAGTGAATAACTATGAGATGGTATGAGATAGATGTTATGATTATTTGAAACATGAAAAAATCATAAAAAGAACATCACTTACTTAAGTATGCATGTGATCACTTTATTATCTGTCATCTGACTCAAACCCTTTCTATAACACACACAATAACATATGGTTGGACAGAAAAAGAATTGAAAGCATGTTAATGCTTGCTTCAGGTTAGTCACACAAGTATTCGATTAGTTTTATAAAGTGAAGCCATTCGGCTTGAAGTTCAGTCTTTTGTAGCTCATCTTTGCAAATGAAGAGGGAAGTGAGAAAAGTTGGAAGCCAATTCTAGTGATATGGTAGAAGATTCAAATGACTTACCAATTTATTTTCACTTTCTTTTTATATAATTATGCAAATTATGTTGAGTAAATGATGCAAAGGCTTGCTGATGAATTAATGCTTAGTGTGATTTTTTTGAAAATTTACATTATTAGAACTTAACATTTATTAATTTTTTATTGAAAAGTTAGATAAGGTGTTTGGAGAGAAGGAGAGAGAGAAAGATCTTCCATCCACTGATCCACTCCCAAAAGGCTGCAATGGCTAGAGTTGAACCAATCAGAACCTGAGCGCCAGGAACTTCTGGTTTTCCCACTCGGATGCTGGGTCCCAGGGCTTTGGGCCATCCTCAGCTGCTTTCCCAGGCCACAGGCAGGGAGCTGGAGGGGAGGAGGAGTAGCTGGGACATGAGCCAGCACTCAAATGGAATCCTAGCACTTGCAAGGCAAGGATATGGCCATTAAGCCATCGACTGGGACCAGACTGATATTTTCTGAATAGAAAAAAAAAAATCCTTAAAAGTTTAAAAGATACGGGAAAAATTGAAGCTTTTAACAAAATTAATGTTTCTGCCATTTCACAAGGACATTTTTTTCTTCTATTCTCTTCAAATTAAACACAATATGATACCTTGTTATAAGGTGACATACCTCATAACTTGAAGTTACCAGTGACATAGAACTCATGGTTTCTTTTTTTTTTTTTTTTTTTTTTTTTTTTTTTTTAAAGATTTATTTTATTTCCATTACAAAGTCAGATATACTGAGAGGAGGAGAGATGGAGAGAGGAGGAGAGATGGAGAGATAGAGAGGAAGTGGAGCTGCCGGGATTAGAACCAGCAGCCATATGGGATCAAGGCGAGGACCTTAGCCACTAGGCCACGCTGCCAAGCCCGAACTCATGGTTTCTTATAATCATGTATTTTGTACAGCACTCAAAATAGCACTGCTCAGCAAATGTTCTCACTCCAAGCTGTTGTTTGCACTCTCAGAAACTGCTGCCAGACTCTGAGAGCTGTCATATGTCTCCAGTAACTGGTTAGATCGTTAAGACCGTCAGCCACTGTACGTATGGCTGTCACAGAAACAAAGCTCTCAAAATGGAATTTCTTCCCTGAGTAAGCCTCATACTTTCTCTTTTAGCATTAGATCTAAGATGCTTGAAGATTTCCCTGAACTTAGCTCTAGATTTCAGAGAAACTCCACTTTGTCCCAAAGTCACTGGGTTCAGGACTTTAGTTATCTTCACAGGGAAAACGACTTTAGCCACTTGTGGAATTCCTAAGTGTGCTTTAATGGCCTCCATTTTAGAGTAACAATACTGGTATATAACATGTGTTAATACAAACCTCCATGTGAATACTATATGAGCAATAACTCTGTGTTGAGAGGAAAAAACTAAGACTCAGAGACACTGTGTTGAAGTATTACTTCAAAATTTTTTATTCATAAGTTCCAGAGCTGGGATTTAACTTGGAGCTTGTTCTCTGAGATATACAAGCATCCATGTTGACTTCTATAGTGTATGCACAACTGTATATTTTATCTGCTGAGAGTTAATCTTCTATGGCAAATTAAGAGCTGTATCAGTTCAGAAATTAACTACACAGATGTTTAAAGAAGGAGGATGATTTTCTTCTATCTTTCTTCATTTTTCATTCTATCAAGTTTTTTGCTCTTACATGATTTCTGTTAGTTCCAGTCACAGAAAACATTGCAAATGTATGTTCAACATTTATGTTCTCATTTACTGGAAGTGACAAGTATTTGCCCTTCAAAAATCATGCCAGATTCTTTTCTTCTTTTTTTTTCTTCTCGCTTTCTTTTTTTAATCCCTCCCCCTTCTTCTCCCCACTGTTTTCCCCTGTATTATAACAGTTTAGTCCTTCAGCAACAATCACAAGTTCATCATTCTCTTATGTATTGGGGTGGTGGGGAGGTACTCTGATAACTGACACATTGTCAAAAACCCTTGGTTTGATCTCTCATAAGAGCAACTAGTGAAATGCTTTTTGCACTTTTTCAAAGAGCACAGCTTTTTTTTCAAGTTGAAGTTAATTTAAAATGATTGTGATGTAAATAATCAAAATACTATGATGTTAGTATTTTAAGATTTACTCCAGTCCTGTCTTATTTTTTTTTTCATTCTGTTGAACTTTGCTCACAGTTCTCTAGAGTAATCATTTTTAGCTACATGTAAACATTCATTTTTCCTTTGTGTACATAATAAGGGAAAGATGCCTATATTTGAATTTTCTCTCCTTATGTACACAAAGGCAGAAAACTACATATTGTTTCTCATTAATATAATTCTTACGCTTATTTTACCTGCATTTGAATTACTTGTGATTCTTCCTGAATTTCTACATTTGGTTGTATCTTAACAAGATATCATTTGGGATACCCCCCCATCCCATTTCAGAGTACCAGAATTTAATACCTGCCTGGGCTCCTGACTCTAGCTCATGTAGACTTTGGAGGCGGCAAGTGGTAGATAGAGAAGTTAGTTCCTGTCACCCACATGAGAGATTTACATTGGGTTCTGGAGTCCTAGCTTTGGCCTGGCCCAGCCTAGGTTGTTGTAGTTTAGAGGGGAAAAAAAAGAACAGGTTGGAGGCTGTCTTTTTATTTGTGTTTGTGTCTTGCTGTCTCTACTTCTATTTCTCAAATAAGTAAAAACAAGAAAAGATGAATTAAAAACAACTATAAAACTTCATTGCGAGTCAATAGTATGAAGATCTTAATATGCACCATTCCATGAACATATGGCATAAATTATGGCATTATGAACTGATCAATCTGCCCAAGAACTGGTGCTGTTTGAAACAGTTTAGAGAAGCATGTGCTGTCTCAGGACAATGTGTAGGCTCCAGGCTGGTCTTGTGGTATAGCGGTGTAAACCTCTGCTTGTAATCCTGTGTCATTGCTGGTTAGAATCTTAGCTGTTTCACTCCCAGTTCCTTGATGATGTGCCTGAGTAGGCAGCAGGTGATGCTCCGAGTGCTCAGGTCCCTGCAAGCCACCTGGGAGACCAAGATATGGAGTTCAGAGCCCAGCTTTCACCTGGCTGTGTCCCAGGCATTGTGGTCGTTTGGTGAGTGAACCAGCAGACGGAAGATCTCTGTTTCCCTTTATCCATGTAACTCTGTTTTTCAAATAAACAAGTATTTAAAATACATCTAGAAGTCTAAAAAAAAGGATGATCTCAGGATAACAAGCAGTCATGAATCTATTTAAAATCCCACAATACCTGTCAATATTTCAGGCTCTGTGCATCACCACATGGTGACTTCAGTTGCTGATTGGCGTCTAGGGAGAAACAATCTCAGGGGAATGTCCCTTCCTCAATGGATTTTCTGAAAAAATCTGAACTTAGAAAATCCAAAGTATCATCATGATAAGAGATTATCACAGACACATTAATGTTGTATCATTAACAAATTGCAATTAATTGAGGGACTACGGACTCCCCCTACTTAGCAAAACCCTATCATAGCAAAAGTGACTAGCTACACAACCTATCTATCGGCAACAGTCAAAAATCTAGGATATAAATTCTGCCACTGAAGATTAAAAAGTCTTAAAAGTCTTAAAAGTCTTTTATAGTACTCCAATTAAGGAAGCCACCTTAGAAGACAGAAACGTCAGAGCTAGTAGCTGAGTTTTATAAAGGATTTTTGTCTTTGTGTAGCATGTTAGGAGATTAATTTTAAATGTGGAAATGCTTTGTTGGAAAATTGATTTTTAAAAGTGAGGCAAATCCCTGTTGATTTTTAGAAAATTTGACATTTCCAAGTATAAATTTCAAATGATTCATTTATGTTTGTCTTGATAGTCAAGGATGAGATTACAGATAAGTAAAGCAAGGTCCATGCAAAATCTCACTTTTAAAAAACCATCCTAATAATGGAAGTGACATTTCTTTGGCCCTGTCTAGAATTGCACCTATATTTAATCCTCTCTTAAGCCCACTGGGCTATTTAAAGATGGCTTTTCTGTCTTTGAGAAAGAATTCAAGTGCTTTGTTTATGCCTTTGTGCTGGTTATATGACTTTCCCATCTCATCCTGCACAGTGAGAATCCCTGTGTCTCAAGCTCTCTTCGTTGTTCTTTCATAAAGCCTTTCTTTAAGAAAAAAAATTCTATTTATTTAAAAGGCAGAGGGAAAGGGAGAATTTCCATCTGTGTGTTCACTCCACAGATGGCCACATGGCTATGGCTGGGCCACGCTGGAGTTGGAAGCCAGGAGATTCTTCGAGGGGCCCACACATCTGCTGCTTCTCTGGGTGCATTGGCAGGGCCAGTGTGGGGAGTGAAGCAGCCAGGACTCACAGCAGCCTTTGTGGGATTCTGGCAGTGCAGGTGCTGCTTTAACTCCCAACACCAGCCCCATAAAGGCTTTCTTAATGTCTTCTGAACGAACGTAATTCCTAACTCTTCTGAATTACCAGAGAACTGTATCTGCATACCTCTTAGGACATTGGGTGTACTCTAATGTGTATTTTTTTCTGTCTCCCTCTGTTAGCTGTGCCATTCAGTTTTGTATATAGCTTTGCACTCAACATAATAACTTACAGCTCTGAGGAGTGCACAAAGGGGCCAGTGCATCAGTTGACTTGGGCATCATTCAACACAGATGCGGCCAAGATAAGGCGGATGCTTTCTGTCTGTCAGTCTTGCATACTACACAATTGGTAATAAAACCCAATGTTCCTTTACATGATTCACTTTCCATTATAGGTGTGTGTGTGTGTGTGTGTGTGTGCATTTAACACACTAAATAAGAGAATTGGTGATTAGTTCAATACTTCTTAAAATAAGTAACAATTAATAAAAAAGATGCATAAATTTCTAACTGTGTCATTAAAGTGAACAGCATTGGGGAAAATTCTGACCTACCTGACCACCTTCTGTTGATGAAATTTATCATGGGTGACTGAACATAGGACGTTCGGCCAAGTTTATTGAATATATGCCTTATGCTCAGCTTGTTCTAGTTGAAGGAAATACTTTAAGTCCATATATCTAGAAACACTGTCACTTTTAGGTAGATATATAAATATCCCAAATCCAGGATCTGTGATACAAAGTAATAATAATAATAATAATAATAATAATAATAATAGATGAGGTTTAACAAGGCTCTGCTTTTAAGGTACAGGAAGATGTGAAAGTACCTGCAGTGCTATTCGTCTCACTTTCTTACCTCAGCTCTACAATGCCATTATCTTCCTATAATCTATTTTCCTTGTTTTATGTTTATGGACATCTTATATGACTTGTGTGTGATTTCATTTTTTCTTTCATAAAGCAGATTCATTTCTGTCATAATGACTATGACTGAATGGAGCTACTCATGTAGGAAAAAACTGATATTATATGCAACAGAAGATTCTTCTGATAAACTTTATTGCTATCCCTCACATATTGAAACTATAAAGTTTTGGATCAGGCACAGATTGCTTTATGTTCATCTGTATAAAGAAATATTTTTGAAAGTGTTAGTGATCTCATAATGATCAGCTGACAATAGAAAACAATGCCATCTTTATTGCATCAGAGGAAAGCTAAAAAAGCAATGGCCTCATTATTTTTGTACTGTTCTTGTTGAGATTAAGTCAAATGTTACATGCAGTAGAAGAATCAGCTTTTATTGCTGTTGCACAGTAAGATATGTTGCACGTGTTTTCCACAAAGTCAAAACCAGATATGTGTTTTTCTTGTCTGCTATTTTAATGTGCCAGTCATATTAGCATTTTAACAAAAAATACGTTTTGGTACAATTGGTTTACCTGTTCATGAGATTCTGGAAATGATGGATTCCTGCTACTTCTATTCCATTCCTAAGTGCTTTAAGATTTTGATTGCCATTAGAAATAAAACTAAGTCCCAAGGAAGAGTATGCTATGCCTGTGATGCAGGGCTCGGAAGTCTAACAGCAAAAATCTAGTAAGTGACCACATAGCATCACTGTTATGACAGTTGAAGCAGCGATAATCATGTTGTGTCATATAGATACTTGATTCCACAAAACAAAGAGTACACACTCAATTTTAAATTATCACTCTGCTTTCTACGATGGAGTCAGTAATTGCAAGGCTTGGCCCTCAGTTCTACACATGATGTAGTGAGGTATGACAAATTAGATGCAAAATTGAGTTCGAGTTTTCAGATTAAGGATCATTCTCATACTGCAATGCGATAATAATTTTTGCTCAGTTGGTTTTATTTTCCTTTTCATGGAGTAGTTCGAATTCAGTATCATTAATCCTTGTGGTAAGGAGCATAACGAAAGTGATATAAATTTTAATCTTTATACATTGACATGATGACTTTATTATGGATAGATGGTTTAGGAAGGTACCTTTGAGAGAAATGCTTCTGAATAAAGAGAGAAAACAAATCAAGTGAAATTCTTTTTGAAGGAGTATTTCCTACCAAAAGAAATGGGAGGTCAGGCCACAAAGCAAGATATATTTAGCCTGTGCATCCACTGCAAAGACTCCAAAGAGCTCATGGAGAGCTCAGTGATCTTGGGGGAAGTGATTTGAGATAATGTCAGAGATCATGGGAATACGTTTACACTTCATTGTGACTACGTTCAAGCACGTAGATGCCTGTTGGTACTTTTCTGGGGGGTGGAAAGCACAGAATGAATATCAGTTAATTTTGGGCACAGAGTACATTAGACATGTATATATTTAAGAGCGAACAGAGATCAAGTATTCGTGCAATTAGGAAGGCACTCCTTTGAATGTGCACGTCCTGTGTTGACCTTGTCGGAGCCCTAACTCTGCTTCCAGTTCAAGGTTTCTGCCAGTGTACATCCCGATAGATCGAGGTGATTGCCCCAAGAGTTAAGTCCTAGCCATTCACATGTGAAAACTGTACTGACTGTGGCCAGACTCAGCCCTGACTATTGCACATGCTTGGGCTTCGGGACAGAATCATCAATAGGAAATATTTCTCCGTGCATAAGTCTTTCTGTTTTTCCCTCTAAATGCTTTGACTGTGTTTCTCTGCATTTTAACTGAAGTAAAAGAAAATCTATTGCTTTAAAAGGATCTGCCAGAGAATATACTATATATCTAGTTTTTTTTCTTAAATATCATATTCATTTATTCATAGGGCAAGATTACAGAGAGTGAGACAGAGAGATATTCATCCCCAAATGACTGCGACACCAAGTGTTGGGCAGGGTGAAAGCTAGAAACCAGGAGCTTTTCTGAGTCTCCTACATGGTGATAGGTGCCGAAATGCTTAAGCCATCTTCCCCTGAGAACATTAGCAGGTTACTTGAATAAAAGTAAAGCAGCCTCAGCATGAACTAGTATCCATATGGGATGCTGGCTTCCCAGTTTGTGCTTAACCCACTATGCCACAATGCAAACCCCTATAATTAGTTTTTAAAGTCATGTGAATGAACGAAATAATCTAAAGAATAAAACATGAAGATACAGATGAGATTTGAGGGCAGAATTTTATGGGAATGCATCATGAAGAGTCAAGTACATAAAGACCCTGGAAAGGAACTGGCTCAAGAAGATAGATGAAGGGACCGGCATGATGCGGTAGTGATGCCTATGGTGCAGTATCCCATATGGGCTCTGGTTCATCTTCCTGCTGCTCTGTTTCCAGTCCAGCTCCCTGTCTACGGCCTGGGAAAGCAATGGATTTAGCTCAAGTCCTAGGGCCCTTGCACCCATATAGTAAACCTGGAAAAAGCCCTTGTGGTCAGATCACTTGTGATCTTTTGAGGTATGAATCAATGGGTGGAAAATCCCTCTCTGAGGCCTGTCTCCTTTTTCCTGTTATTCTGCCTTTCACATAAAAATAAGATCTTTTTAAAAAGAAGATGAAAGAACAACCAGGAAATTCTTTTGTCCAATAATCCAGGAAACAATGATTTTAAGAACAATAAAATGTAATCCTAAGCATATCATAGATTATTGAACGAATAATATGATAAATTGCTGATCTTCAGAGGAACATTTAGGTGGAATGTGATTAGCATGTTAACTTGGTTAGCACAGATTCAGGAGGGCATGGAGTGGCAAGAAAAGGAAGGAGAGACAAGGAGAGAAAGGGGGAGTAATATATAAGCCATTTTCTGATATATTTATGGAAAGAAGAACTACAGTAGAGTAGTATTGAGAGGAGGTAAGAAATCATGGGATGTGTATATCTTAGATGTAGTACATACAGAATGAATTATTTACAGGGTAGCACAGACAGGAAATAATTTAGAAGCAAGTTCAATCAGATGAACACAGACTGCAATGCATAGATTGGGAATTTGAACTTAGATAAGAACAGAGAGATGTCTGCATTTAGGAGAAATAGAGGGTAGAAACATAAGTGCAGATGAAGTTTACTATTGGTTAGTGAAACAAGAGACAGTCATGCTTTTTGATTGTTTCAGCATTTTATTTAAACTATTCATAGGAATTAGTCTGATGTTCAAAACTGGGGTGCAGGGGGCGTGAGGAGTGCTGAGGCTCGAAGGCAGATTATGTGAATAACATGAAGTCTCACAGAATGAAAATGAGATTCCTCCAGAACAAGTTGGTAGCATGGATCAGCAGGGGCAGGAGTCTGAGATTTGCAGTTATACATTTCATGTGATACCTTTCAGAATAGCTCTGTGTGTTACTCCCATCCTGCTTTGAAGCATATATTGAGATAGTGTGAATACAGGCAATTGAGTCCAATCAGGACAAACATTATAGTGGGCAAGTTAAAGTAGGAAGGGAATTGAGAGTGTATACAAGAAAGTGATCATAACGTTAAAACTCACATTTATTTTTAACATATTGGTTACTCATTACTATGTCAATTAATTCCATAATGATGTAAATTTTTGCTGATGGTATGTTGGAGCTTTTGATTGATCGGGATGATACTCTGCTGGCTCTGTCTTCAAACCAGAGAGCGTCTACCTAAGAAGCCGTTGAACTTGACTGGACAATAAGATGCTGCACTCTATGTTTGGTATATGCTTGCAATGAGGGAACCACAACTGAATTTGAACTGTGATTATGCAACAAGGTGGAGGAATACACCATAGGGGGAGGGTTTGGGGAGGGGTGGGGAGAATCCCAGTACCTATGAAACTGTGTCACATAATACAATGTAATTAATGAATAAATTTTAAAAAAAGATTTATAATTAAAAGGAAAAAATAAAATGTACATAGTAAACTGGGTGGAGGGATGCAGAAATTACAGTGAAATTAGTACAAGAGCAATTATATACTTGAAATTGGAATGGTTTACATTTGAAAAGGATATCATATTGTGTAACAAAAAGTCTAGTTATGTTGAGAAAAACAGTTGGAACTGACAAGGTTAAAGGACTTAGATTTCAAAGTGTTAAATACTGAAGTCAAAAAGCAGTGTTAGTAAGATCATGTAGAGTCTATGATGTGAATGTTGTTAACTTCAATCTAACAGGAAATTTTAAAAGGGAAAACTGTTTCCCTAAAGATCATGTTTCCAACTTCATCGTAAAAGGTGTAGTGTCTTCCTTGTGCCCCTGTAATTACACTTTCCATCTTTCCCTGCCTTGGGTGGCTGCTTGGTGTGAGCTTTACTCCTTGTTGGGTTTAGCCAAATAGCAAGAATGAGAGTAGTTTTATGTTCGTTAATCTTCTTCCATGATGTTTTACATGGCTTGTTGTATCCATTAAATGAAAAGCACTGAGTTTGGTATAAAATGTTCTACACACATCTTGAGTATTATCCCTTTTGTATTATTTTCTCCTTTGTTCTAACGAATCCAAAATTGGCTGTTATGATCCACTATTTCTTTTTATGGGACACAGTATTCTACATTGTGGCTTCCCTGCACCCTACGCACATCTTTGCAAATGCCTCTCTCAAATGACTTACTTTGACTGTGGTGTTTACTGGTAGAATGATGAGTAATAGAGCATCTTTTTTGGGGTTTCTTCTTCTTCTTCTTCTTCTTCTTCTTCTTCTTCTTCTTCTTCTTCTTCTTCTTCTTTGTAACAGGATACCATAGGATGAATAGTTTCTAACAAGAAAATATTTTATTTTTCATGACCCTAAATACTAGCAGGTTCAGGATCAGGGACTGGCATGTGGCAAAGCTCTTTGTTCTGTATTGTTCCATGAAAACTGCTGAAAGAGTCCATACCACGGAGAAAGATGGGGCAATGGAGAGGTAAAGGAGATGGAGAGGAAGAAGCAATAAGAGCTGGCCAAACTCACCTTTGAAGCTGAACCCACTCCCCCAAAACAACACTAATCCATCATTAAGGGCTATGTCCACATTACTCTTAAGTCCCAACGTATGTCCTTGCTCCCAACATGACCATATTAGGCATCAAATTTCTGGAAGTGAATGTTGAAGAACTCACTGAACCATAGAATACAGCTGATGATATTTGGGATGACTCCTGGAAACAAATCCTTCATGGTCTTCTGAGGATGATTGCTCATATATTTGGGAAATGCACAGATAACATTTTTGTTATGGAAAAATGAGAGAATAATAACGCAAGTGGCAGGAACGATGCGGGCAGCAAGCATGTGACATGCAGTGAGGTCAGGAGGAAGAAAGTAGAGACAAACGCTTATGAGATTTGTTCCTAGAGCCACACGAGCCGTTATCATGGTGGCATTTGCTTGCCTGCTAGGTGGGCTGCACAGAAAAGCTGACCTCTGGTGTATCGATGGTATGTTATTAAACGGTCAATAAGGCTTGTCGAGATAATTACTAAGACATAATTGTAATTACATAGTAATCACTATCACTGATTCTGGTATGTGTACATTGCTTTGGGTGAGATAAAGGTTTGATGTTTAACTCTTCTTCTGTGTTCTGGAAACTCAAGTTCATTAAGTTACAATACTTAAAGTTACAGGAATTTATATAAACAAAAATGTAAAATTATTCCAGCAATAAATTTTAAAACGTGGCATTGCTATACTATGGTCAGTATTGAGCAACCTATAAAATTACTAGCTTTGGCAGATAATGGCACTTATGGCTTTGTTGAAAAGAAATAACCTATTCCTTTTTTAAAAAGATTTCCTTATTTTTATTACAAAGTCAGATATACAGAAAGGAGGAGATACAGAGAGGAAGATCTTCCATCCGATGATTCACTCCCCAAGTGACCGCAATGGCCGGTGCTGCGCCATTCTGAAGCCGGGTACCAACAACTTCTTTCCAGGTCTCCCACACAGGTGCAGGGTCCCAAAGTATTGGGCCGTCCTCGACTGCTTTCCCAGGCCACAAGCAGGGAACTGGATGGGAAGTGGAGCTGCCGCGATTAGAACTGGCACCCACATGGGATCCCGGGGCTTTCAAGGCGAGGACTTTAGCCACTAGGCCATGCCGCCAGGCCCAGAAATAACCTATTCTTTCATGTACCGTTTCTCTGATTTCTGTTTCTGCCTTCTTCCAAGTCCCAGAAAACTTGAAGATTGTGTAGTATTGTAGTATAATCTCAATACTGCTTTAGTCGTGTGGCTTTTTTTCTTTTTTTTTTTTAAAGATTTATTCATTTTATTACAGCCAGATATACACAGAGGAGGAGAGACAGAGAGGAAGATCTTCCGTCCGATGATTCACTCCCCAAGTGAGCCGTAACGGGCCGATGCACGCCGATCCGAAGCCAGGAACCTGGAGCCTCTTTCTGGTCTCCCACATGGGTGCAGTGTCCCAATGCATTGGGCTGCCTCAACTGCCTTCCCAGGCCACAAGCAGGGAGCTGGATGGGAAGTGGAGCTGCCGGGATTAGAACCGGTGCCCATATGGGATCCCGGGGCTTTCAAGGCGAGGACTTTAGCCACTAGGCCACGCCGCCGGGCCCAAGTCGTGTGGCTTTCTAACTTACTACATACAATTCATATGTTCCTCATGTAAAAAAAAAAACTCATTTACAAAATGTGGCTTTTAAATGCTCTTGTAAGAATAAACAGGGTAAGGGATGTGACTAGCATAGTTCTCAGGCCATTGTCATTGCACAGTAACAGGTCCTCTGCTAGTTTCCTTTGTGAAATACATCCAACACAAATAATTGATAATGTGTAACATATTCTATTACACTAGAACACATAGAACTAGAACACATATAAACTGGAACACATAGGTTTGGTAATGATAAGTTGAGAAAGAGAAAATAAGTGTATAATCACATGAACATACACAAAATTTTATATGCTTTACCCAATACCTGTTTAACAGTGGGAGTTACTGTTTTAGTCAGAATATTCTGAAATTACCAAAAATATCACTTTGGTTTTATTATAGATTCTATTTCTTGGTAAAACAAACAAACAAAAACTATGTATTTTATTTCTTAGCACCTAACACTGTGTTCTTATTTGACACATGACTATTGCAGATGTAGCTGATTAAGAGATAGATGGTAGTGCTTGATGGACATGATGAATGTCATGTAGCAGAGTCCCCTGGAGATGGGAGGAACACTGATGATTCGGGCAGAGATGTGAGTGATGCAGTTACAAGCCAAAGGATAGGAAAGACTGCAAACCACAAGAAGGTAAGAACAGACGGAGAGGGCTTCCCGATGTAGGCTTGAGAATGAGCTGACACCTTCATTTTGAACTCTCAGCCTCCAGATGTGAACCAATGTCTGCTTGTTAAACTACTCAGTTTGTAGTTCTTTGTTATAGCAGTCCTAGGAAAGGAACACAGACCTACAGGTTAGATACCAATTGTAGAAATCAGTGGGAAATAGCTTTCTGTGCTCCGCTTGGCTGCACAGACATCACTCAAAAAGTTGGTTCCCAGTCCTTTAATGACTTGACAATTGCAAACATGAAATGCAGTCTGCACAGAGTGGAGACCTTAATACTTAATACTTCCTTATAGAAGCTCAGGAAATGGGTTAGTGTTGAATATCTTTTCCTTTATTTACTGTCTAGTGTTTTTCTCATTACTTACCCAAGCAGATGATGTTTTCAGATATCTTTAATTTTTTGCAAGCTCGTTATCACTTAGAATGATGGTTCTGGCAGGCTCATAACGTTCAGTTATTGACACCACAAAGATAATGGCTTGCTTAAATCCTGATCTTGGGACCTCACAACTTTCCTGTCGGGTGACTCAATGACTCTGAGCACCTACATGAGTAGTAGGTAGAGTGTTTATGAAAGTTGAATGTTACCTTCATAAAGTTATACTGTTATACTGAAATTCTTTTTTGTGTGTAGTTATTCCCCTAAACAGAAAAACAATCATAAAGGAAAGGAAATGTGCATTACTTTCTTTATAAAATATTTTTTAAAGTGGGAAAATCTCACTGTTCTGTATGCGTACTATTGGGTCAGAAAACACTGAAGAGGAAATACTTGGAGTAACTATTCAGCTTTCCTTTCATTAAGTGAAAGATATTTCTAAAAATACCTGTGACTATTTCCTATAGTGAGTACGCTGATACTAGAGTGTTTTCTCAAGTACTTTTTTTTTTAAACAAGGACTCCCAGATAAGTGCACTATAAAGAAGATGTGGTAATGGCAAAATTGCTAAATTATTAAAGATTGAATACATTTTCCATAGGAGAGACCCAGTAGGATATTCCTAGAAAGATAATTTGGGGAGATAATCAGGCCATACAGAAAGATCAGCAGAAAGGAAAATCAGATGTAAAATGGGAGCCATAGGAATCTGAATTATTTATGTATGGTTTATTTATTTACAAATGGACTGAACAAAATGTCTCATTAAATAGAAAGTAGTTTTCCAAGAGTAAGATTAAGTATCCACGATTCAGAACAAAAACAAAGATAACAAATGTCAAACATTCAGCTACAACTGTGAAATTAGTTGCTTCAGACTAATGGAGAGCAAACGGCAGCTTTCATTCTCTGTGTTTTAGTTATCAAGCACATTCCTCAGGGAATAATTTATTTCCACAAAATCTTTGAATGACTATTTTGTGTTAGGTTTACTTCAAAAGAAAGACACAATTCTAAATTCCGTAATTTTAATTCAATAAAAGCATGTGGTCTTTTATGAACATGAATAATAAAGCAATCTTTTGCAATATTTTACAAGGCATTGCAAACACAGAATGTGATCTGCAGACACGGCTGCTCTGCAAGTTATTTGTTACTAGAAGTCAGTAAGTACAAAAGCCATCAATTTAAAAAGTACTTTCCAGTCATTTGACATTCCTGTGATAAGTAAGCCCATAGCCAGTAGACTCTTCATTCCTGAACAAATGAAGAGACCAGCATCAGTGTTGCTAAATCTAGATGATGAGTTTAATCCAGCATCAGCTAAGACTGATGATGTATGCTTAAACTGTGTGTTGATCTGTAACATGAAAAAAAGAAATGTCCTTTATAAAGATAGTTTGAGAAACATTGGTATATGGGAATACCTAATGTTGGGGCTCAAGAAACTCATTTCTTATGTTATCTCCCACTGTTGCTTAAATTTAAAAAAAAATAGTGGTTGTTTTTATCCAAGAGGCTCATTGAGGTTCTGTGAGCATCACGGATGGATTACCTTGACCATAAATAATAGTCTTCATTAGTTGGTTCACTCAATGATCCTCATCTTCTGTACCCTTTCCTACGAAAGAGGTAAAACCACTCTACTCCCCGTGGCCACATTGGTCTTACTAATGAAACACAAAACCTAGTGGAAACTATGAAGTGGAACAATCATAACTGTTGCCTGAAATTCTCTCAATAAAATAGAAAAAGTCCCGCATAAAGGTTTATCATTTCATTGCATTTTTCCAGAGTATAATGAATTCAATGCCAACCAGATTTTCTTGAATACATCCTGAGTTTCAAGCTTCATTTTTCCTCTAAGTAGATCTCTAGGCATAATGTTAGATCTTGGGTTTTAATCCACTACTTATTTCGTATGAGAACTTGGCTACAATTCAAACCTATCCATATTGAAGTTTAATAGGATTGTCCATGTTTTCTAATGCTTTTCAAGGTACCTCTGAGTACATACCAAGTGTTCATATGTTTAATTTTATATTCTGTGCTGCTCCTTGCTTGCACCTTTTGGACACACATGTAAAATCAATTTATTATAATCAGTACATAAGATGACAGTCTATGTTCATTAAAGTTCACGTAAAAAATTACAAACTATAATGAGGACTTAAAAGTTCATGGAAATGAAATTAAAAGATATTTATTTTGTTGCAAAAATAAATGGGGTCTTGAGAAATTTGAAGAAAAGCTATGTTATGTAAAGTCAGTTTGCAAGAACTAACTAAACCTTTTTGTTGCTAAACATGGCTTAAAAAGGTATTTGACACTAACTCCTTATGCTTAGATAGTTCTCTCCTGACATGGGACTGGATCAACAAGCGGGTCAAATCCAACCAGATGGCCTGGTGCTGTAGCCTAGCAGCTAAAGTCTTCGGCTTGCACACACCGGGATCCCATATGAGCACCAGTTTATGTCCTGGAGGCCCTGGTTCCTATCCAGGTCCTTGCTTGTGGCCTGGGAAGCAGTCAAGATGGCCTAAAGCCTTGGGACCCTGTATCCATGTGGAAGATCCAGAAGAAGCTCCTGGCTCCTGGATTCGGATCAGCTCACCTCTGGTTGTTGTTGCAGTCCTTCAGTAGGTAATGAGACAAACTGCAGCATACTCAGACATCAGGATGTTATGATTCAGTGCTAGAAAGAAATGAGCCACCAAGCCGTGAAAGCCATGGGAGAAACCTCAATGCCTACTGTAAAGTTAAGGAATTCCATCAGAAAAGACTCTATAGAGTGTGATTATATGACATTGTATTTAGCTATGGAGATAGCAGTGGGCTTTTGGCCTGGTTGTGAAGATGCCCACATTTCATGTCATTGCTTGAGTGAAGTTCTCAGCTTCAGCTCCAACTCCTGTGGATTCTGGGAGGCAATAGGGGGTGGCTCAAGATAACTGGGTCCTGCCAACCATACACGAGAATCTGGAGTTTCTTGTCCCTGACTTTGAACCTGTTCACTGCTGGTCACTGCAGGCAACTGGGGAGTGAGCCAGCAAGTGGGAGTATTCTTTTTTATTATTATTATTCATTGATTACATTGTATTATGTGGTACAGTTTCGTTGGAAATGGGAATCATCCCACCCCTCCCCCCGCCCTCCCCCCATGTGGAATATTCCACCTTGTTGCATATCCACTGATCAAGTACAGTTGAGAGTCCCTCTTTGCAAGCATAAACTAAACATAGAGTCCAACATCTTATAGTCCAATCTAGTTTCTCAGCTTCCAGGGGAGACCCTGTCCGGTCCGAGGGCAGAACCATCCGATTATCAACCCGATCAATTAAAGGCTCCAACATACCCTCAGCAACAATTAACTTCGTTGTGTAACTAATAGTTATAGTATTGAGTAACCAGTATGTTAAAAACAATTGCAATTTCTTAACCATCTTCTGTGATCACCTCATTGTCAATTCAGTTTTAGTTTATACACAACATATAACATAATATACATAAAATAGCATGTTTTACATACCATCATATCCTCTTAAATTAACGCAAGCATGTGGTATCTGACCTTTTGGGATTGGCTCATTTCCCTTAGCATTATGGTTTCCAGTTTGGCCCATTTGGCCACAAAGAACTGCATTTTGTTTTTTTTAATAGCTGAGTAGTATTCTTACTTTGCATTTCACTTCTTCTCTCTTTCTCTCATAAACACAAAAACTAAAACAAATTGCTATGATACTGAAGGATCATCGGTTGCCAGAGATTAGGTGTGGGGTTGTGAGTGGGAGCGTGATGGGGCTGGAAGGGATGAATTGGGAGAATGAAGGATTCTTCAGACAGTGAAACCATTCTTAGGACATTTTAATGGGAGACACCTTTGTTTATACACTTCTCCAGATCCACAGGGAGCGCACCATCAAGAGTGCACCCTACACCCTAAGGTGACCTGTGGACTTTGATAGAAAATAATGTGTCTGTAGCTTCACTGATGGTGACATTACAAACCTCTGGCTTTGTCTGTGTTGGAGTATTGAGAATGTGGGGATTTTCTATATTTTTCTCTCAATTTCGTTGTGACCCTAAAACTGCTATTAAAGGTAGAGTAGTAAGAGAAACCAGTATAACATCAAGCTTGCCAGGCAGTGAGACGCCTGCTCGGAGATAAAGACCTGGAAGCAAAACACAGCCTTGTCCTCCCATGCTCTGTTCTCCTGAGGAAAGCAGCTAAGTGGGTTCCCAAGGTGCCCAGTTTGTAGGTTTGCGGAAGGCCAGGCTGGAGTACATACTACTCGAGGACAAGCTCAGAAGAGGGTGTTTCAAAGTTTTGTTTTGTGTTGTGTTTTCTGTTTCCTTTTGTGTTTTATTTTTCACAATTAAAAAACTATCTGGCAGTCAGACAGTATTATTTCATTCAAAGATTTATGAAATGGCCCATTTTCAGACTGGAACTGTAGATCTAGCATCTGAAAGTATCATGGATGGTCAATCAGAAAGTAAGATAAAATAAGAGGGCAACTTTGCCTGATTAATTATTGGCAGTGTGCATTTTCAGATGCTAAATCTGTCTCCCACCATATGGGACTATGAGTACAATCACCCAGCTTAGGAACCTATCTTGAATGAAGGCCCTTTTCAGTGGGTCACCTTTTGGCAGAAAGCATGCTCACAGCAGAACATGATAACACAAGAAGCTTAAAGGGACCTTTAAAAATGAATCCCCTGTCAGAGTGAATTAGAACTCTCATAATTACGACTTGAAACACTGGATCCTAATTTTTCTTTCATTAGAGAGGCTGTTTTCTGGTCCATTGATATCAGAAGATCCTTCGTTATATAGCCTTGAGACCCCCAAATTCAGGAGAAATTAAAAGGTAGAAGGCCATCTTTGGTTCATTTCTAAGATGGCCACAAATAAACCAGGATCCCAGAACTTCATTCAGGTCTGCCACAGGGGTGACTGGGTCACATTTTTTTATGGGCCATTCTCTGCTGCTTTCCCAGTCACATTTGCAAGTTGCTGGATTAAAAGTGGAACAGTTGGAACTAAAACAGATGCTCTTATAGGATGACAGCATTGGTGCAGTGGCTTAACACACTGTGCTAGAGTGCTGACTCTGAGAAATGACAACGACAACAACAAAGAATTTGAGGCCGATGTTGTGGCATGATGTGTTAAATTGCCACTTGCAGTGTTGTTGTGGCTGCTTCCCTTCCATCCCATGGGATGCTCCAACCAGGAACGCAAACTACTCTGCCACATGCCTGCCCCATAAGTCAAATTATTTTCACAAGTTAAAGGAACATTCTTGCTCAAATCTGAGAAGCATATGAAGAATTCCATGGTATAATCATAGCATATTTGTTGCCTATCAAGGCCTTTAGAATATTCATAGTCATTCAGCATATTGCAAAAACAATTGGTTTGATACAGTGTTAGGAGTACGTGCAACAATCCTGCAGAAATTCAATTATATGCGGACTTGGTTTTGCATGATTCTTTTTTCTACAGAGAATGAGCTGAGTTCTCCCTATGATTTATGTTCAGCTCCTACATATACCTTAAGTATTCAAAAACTGTTTTATTTAAGCTTAGAAGTTTACTTAGGAAAATAATGCAATCCCATTTATCACTCAAAATGTTTCCGGGGGACAGACTGATTTTCAAAATGAAATTCATATTTTTATTGTAAAAGGAAGTGTCTAAAGGGTGCCTCACTAATGTATCTGAAGAATATTACATTGTACTTTAAGTTGCAAAACAGTTAGTTTTAATGTCCATATATGTGTGCATATACATATATGTGTGTATGTATATATTTATATATATTCTGTGCTCAGTTTTTCATATAGAATGCATTTCAGTTATTACTTTCTTTAAAAAAGATAAAAACCAAGACAGCAAACAAACAAAAATCTATGGGTTGGGCATTTACCCTAGTAGTTAACATGCTGGTTGAGATGTCCATATTCCAGTGCCTAGGTTCAGTGCCCGGCTCTGGTCCTGAATCCAGCTGCCTGCTAATCCAGACCTTGGGAGGTAGAGGTGAGACCTTGGGTAGTTGGGTTCCTACCGCCTACATGGGAGACCTGGATTGAGCTTGTGGCTTTTGGCTTTGACGGGCCTCATGTCAGCCACTGTGGGCATGTGGGAAATGAACCAGTGGGTGGGAGCTCTCTCTGCCTCTCACATAAATAGTATCTTAAATTTTTTAAAAAAGAAAACAATTTAGAAATCATTACTATGTGCTAAGTCACATGCTTGGCATTGGGAAGAAGATGAAGCCCCTTCCTGGAGTTTCTGTGCTGAGGGATGTGCTAGACAAGAAACAAATAATGTGTTCCATTATAGGAAGGACTCTCAAGGAATTCAGCAGGTTCTGGTTAACTAGAATTTCAAGAAACTTATTCAACTTGCTGACTTTAGCATCCCAAATGTCTTCTATGAGTAGTGTGTCTTCTATGGGTAGTGTGGCACTTTTTATAGAGTGGGATGGGTCAAGTGTTCCTAAGCCAATTTAAAAGGCAAGTCATATAGACTTGAGCTCTCTCCCCGACATTGCCTACTCATCCCAAATCCCTCCTACAGATATCTTGGGAGTCATCCCTGATTTCATGGTAGTTTCTACCAAATAGAGTGAAGGAATGATCAAACTTGGATAAAAGGATACTGAGACTGCAGAGGACTGAATGCATTTAAGCCATAATAAGCATTCTGCCCCTTCCGTGGTTCCTCGAACAGAAAGTTAGCATCACCAGTCACCTCTGGAGAGTTGGAATCCAAGGTCAACCACATTTGTCTCCCCTCCTAACCTGGAGAAGGATCTGGCTCAACATCAAAAACTTGCCCAGCTGGTAGTTGGGACTTCAGAACAACTCACAAAGATTCTGTTTCCTGATCAGAATTTTCTGGATGGATATGTTGTCTATCCTGATGGCTTACCTCTGGAATTTGAGGAGCACCCAGGAAAGCTCCTAGAAAGAGCCCTTTCAGGCAGCAGAACCGTCTCAATTCCAGCTAGAGGATTTGCTTCAAAACCTTGAGATTTTTGAAGAGGGCTAGCACTCACTCTACAGCCCTTCAAGGAGGCTACACCTTTTTCAATCTTCCAGGGGGCTCCAACTCAACAGATATCTGCTGCTGAAGAAGCTGTCCGTCAGCTAATGCAGAATGAGATCTGTGCCCCCACATTCACCACTCACCTGGCCTCACAGGTAGATGCACACCAGAGCTAGGCAGTGAGACTCAAACTATCGTTGAGCCAGCTGCAGTCCCCAGCTCAGCCTCCAAGGTTCCTGGAGGTGGAACCTAACTCAATCCCACACAAGAGGCTCCAGCTCTGACTCGAGGCCCTTCTGTGGATGCAGAGCCTTTTCCCAGTGAGCAGGAGCAGCCTCCTCAGTATGTTGAGCTTTTGGTGAAGCAGAACCTCCTCCAGGCCAGCAGGTGGCATCAGCTCAGACTTCAAGAGCATCTGTGGAAACAATTTTTTTCTAAGCCAGCAGATGGCCTCTACTCAGGCTGCTCACCCCTTTGTAGAGGTTAAACCTTCTCCTAGCAAACAGGAGTAGCTGGCTCTGTATGCACATTTCAGTGGAGGTGGAACCTCCTCCAGACCAGCAGGTGACTCCAGCTCAGAATCTAGGCACTTCTGTGGAGGTAGAACCTTCTGCCAGTGAGCAGGAGCAGTTAGCTCAGCCGTCTGAGGCTTTTGGACTGGCCGAATCTTCTGACAGCTCAACCTTCAGAGAACCAGGAGGGAACAACTTTCCCCTTCAGCTCAGCATCACTCTCAACAACATTTGGGCTTGCCCAAAATGACTCCTAAACTTCCAGATCTGCAGGTTACCGTGACACTGCAACCAAGTGCAGAAGAGGGCTGTCCAGTCAGTCAATCATGAGGCAATAGCCCAGGCTGTAGTCCCAGTGAATCTCAGCCTCAGAACCCAGCTCAGATTCCAGCAGCTTTTGAAGAGGTTAAGCCTGTGAATTATCTGGAAGAACCTCAGGAAGAAGAACCCTCACCTGAGGAAGTCAGATTGTCTCCAGCCCAGCCGGAAGCCCCAGCTCCGGCATCCTCAATTACGATTCTCATCGAACCCCAGTGCCTCAGGAAGTGAGTGAAACCTCCTCCTCCACCTGCAGAATTTCATGAGGTGACAGTTTCTCACTGAGGTGCTCCTGAAGGTCAGTCTCCAGTATTGCCAAGTGTGTCTGTTAAACCTGCAGAGACCAGAACTGAGGGTAGAACTTCAACCCATCAGGAAACTCCAGTTCAATCCTCCAGGAACCCCAAATTGTCCGAGCTCCTGAAGGATCATGGGATAGTCACAGCCCAGCCACCAGCCACCCATGAGAAGGATGAGTCTCCAGCAGTTGAGGCCAAGCTCACCTTGAAGAAACTAAAGAACCTTCTCGAATCCAGGAGGAAAATTCAGTTTTCACTCAAAAGCCCACTGTGGGCATTCAAGTACAAGGACTTCTTGAGCCCCTGCCACAGAACTTGATGATGCTTTCACCTCCTGACCTGTCAGTGCTGTTCAGAGGTCAACATTTCACACTGCCCACCACCACAGAGAATTGGTGGAGCTTGAGGTCACCGTTAAATTTTGAAACATACAACTGAGAAGCCTGAAGGCAAAGTGCAATGGATTATACTAGTGTTATAACATTTGTTAGAATAAGCAACAAGCTTATTTTCCCCACAGTAGAATTTACTATTTTTTGGTTTTTGTATTTTTTATTGTGGTTACTATTTTCCATGAAATGGATGTGTAGGCCTAGGGATTTCCCCCTTCTCCTCCACTTTCCTCTCTCCCCATTTCTCCCTCCCACCATTTTTTCCCATGTTATTGTAGCATAGTCCTTTAGTAACAATTACAAATTCAGCATTCTGCTGCCGAGGTGTATCATGGCATTATAGGACTAGGCAATGGTAGAAAAGCAAATATCACATAGTCAAGATGTATTTGATTGTTTCAATGGAAGTCCTTCTTTTACTTGGAAGTAGAGGTGCATATTTCATTGTATCTTCACTTACCAATATACTAGTCTGCATTATAAAGTATTAGATTTGCCGACCACCGGGAAAAAATAACTCAGCCAAATATTTAAACATAATTTAGATGGCCTTTATTTCAGGGAGCCAGGGTCATGGCCTTTTCTTTCCCATGCAGCAGACATGAAGTTGAAGGCTGCAGAGGAAGAAGAGCATGGAAGAACTGGGGGAGAGCCTTTTTAAAGGAGGAGGTTAGGGGAAGGGAAAACAACCTCAGAACGGCTGCACCTGTGGATAATTCTGCCACCTGTTCCAGGTTTGGTTGGAAGCAAATTCTGCCCTCCTCTGGCCCCCGTGGCAGCCATCACATTACATCTATGAGAGTATAAGTATATACATGTTTTTCTGTATATCTGTTTGTTTTTGCATTTTGCGTGAAAGTTGTCTTCTACAGAGAGAACATATGCTTTTTTTCCTTTTAGGACTAACTGACTGACTGCACTGAGCATAATGGTCTCCATTTATTCATTCCTCGTTTGATGGGCATCTGGGTTATTTCCATGTCTTCACTATGTGTGGATTGTGAATAAATGTTAGGATTGCAGGTCACTTTTTCATATGCAGGTTTCACTTCCTTTGCATATATTCTTGGGAGCAGTATAGCTAGGTTACGCAACAGATCAATTTTCAGTTAGCTGGGCACTCTCCATATTGACTTCCAAAGTGGCTGCATCAGCCTATACCCAAAGTGAGGTAGGGTAGGGTATATTTCTCCTCACACAAGTCAGCAGGTGTTGTTAGTAGAGTTCTGTTTGCAGAATATTCTCACTGAAGTTAAGTGAAGCCTCAATGTGGTTTTTATTTACGTTTCCCTAATAGCTAGGGAGCCTGAGTATCTTTTCATATGCCTACTAGCCATTTGAATTTGTTCTTTTGAAAAATGCCTGCTGATTTCCTTCATTTAGTCACAGGGTTATTTGTTTTGGTTCATTGAGTTTCTGAAGCTCTTTGCAAATCCTGGAGATTAGTTGCCCATCTATTGTGTAGTGTGTAAAGATTTTTTCCAATTCTGTTTGTTACCTGTTCACTTTGTTGATTGTTTCCTTTACTGTATAGAAGGTTCTTAGTTTCATGTCATCCCATTTGTTTGTTTTGTTTTTGATGGCCTGTAAATTTGGTGGCTTTTCTAAGAGGTCTTTACAATGCTTATATTGCTTATATATTGTAGAGTGTTCCTGTATTTTCATCGAATAGTTTGATGATTAAAAGTCAGTATCTGGGCCCAGCGCTATAGCCTAGTGGCTAAACATTTGCCTTATATTCTCAAGGATCCTGTATGGGCAGTGGTTTGCATCCTGGCTGCTCCAGTTTCCATCAGACTCCCTGCTTGTGCCATGGGAAAGCAGTAGAGGTTGGCCCAAAGTCTTGGGACCCTGCACCTGTGTGAGAGATCCAGAGAAAGCTCCAGGTTCCTAACTTCAGGCTTGCTCAGCTCTGCCCATTGCAACCACTTGGGGAGTGAAGCAGCAGACGGAAGATCTCTCTGCTGTTCCTTCTCTTTGTATATCTGCATTTCCAATAGATAGATAGATAGATAGATAGATAGATATAGATAGATAGGTATTTTAAAACAGCATCCATTTTGAAAAGGGACTATCTATAAAATAAATTACAATAATTGATTAAACACATGAAACCTGTTCATTAGTATTCATTCTCAAGAAGTACATTTAAAATGGTAGATGAGCTTCTCACATTTCAGGCAGTCATTGTTGACAGTGACTTGGAAAGCCAAGATTTTTATTTTGTTTACAGGAGCAGTGGATTGAATGTCTGTGTGTCCAAACCTTGTTGTGAGGTATGTGTAGGTGGACCCTGTGTTATGTGACTTGATCCAAGAGCTGAGCCCTTGTGAATGGAATTAGTGCTCTCATAAATGAGATTCTAGAGATTTCTTCTGGTGAAACACAGCAAGAACTTCGTCACCTATGAATATATTTAATCTCGGGGGTTCTTAACCTTCAGCCTCCAGAAATGTGAGAAATAAATATTTTTCATGCCATCCACACCCAGGTGTTTTTGTTACACCTTTCCAAAGTAAGACAATAGGGATATTAATTGACTCAGTTACAAAGAATAAAATCAAAATCAGTATCTACCAAGTTTAGGGAGACATGGGTTCATTGATAGAAAAATTCTATCATGAATTTACTACCGAATAAATTTGTAGGAACTTGGGAAAATATACCTTTGGGTTCATGCCATCACTGCTTATGAGAAAAAAATGGAGTATTCATCAGGATGAGACAAGAGAAACAAGGTATGTCATAAAAGTATGAGTAGTATGGACCATCCCATTTCAGTGAAATAACATTTGACTTAGTTTTGGAGAATTCTCCATTTAAATCCAATCAGGAAGCAGATAGGACATTCAACTTAGAACAGATTGAAAAATGGTTGATAAAAATAAAAAAAATATTTCACATATATTTGTACATATTTATGAAGAACTCAGCTCAACAGTAAAAACTTTAATAACAATTGAGATAAAATGAGCACACGATCAACACAGTGATTTCAGAAGGTAAGACATTGAATTGATCAGCAAGTACATGAATATTCAATATCATTAATCATCAAGAAAATGTAGATCAAAAAAATTAAATACTATCTCACCTCAGTTGGAATGTGTATTATCAAAATTACATTAATAAATTCTAGTAAAAATGTGTAAACAAAGGAGCTGTTGTTCACTTAATAGGAACGACAATTAGCAAAAACATGTTGATGAAAAGACTATGCAAAGAATGAAAGCAGACTGAAGAGAAGCAAGGAACGGTCTGTAGTGCTGAGCACGGGGATGTGGAGCCCTTTCAACACATAGGGCTCATGGGAGGCAACGAGCGGCAGTTCTCAGACTCTGCAAGTTCATGGACTTGACTTGGCAGAGATATCCCGAGAGAGGGTTTATGGAGCACAACCTGGCTGATTCAAGCAAGGCATCAGGGAAGGAATTACAGGAAAAAGTATGGGGACTTCAGGCTCAGACTTCATTCCAAGTTGCTTTTAAAGCTTCCTATTGTTTCCATCCAAATGGTATTTTTTTAAAAAGATTTATTTATTTTTACTGCAAAGCCAGATATATAGAAAGAAGAGGAGACACAGAGAGGAAGATCTTCCATTCGCTGGTTCACTCTCCAAGTGACTGCAATGGCCAGTGCTGAGCTGATTCGAAGCCAAGAGCCAGAAACTTCCTCCAAGTCTTTCACGTGGGTACAGGATCCCAAGGCTTTGGGCCGTCCTCCACTGCTTTCCCAGGCCATAAGCAGGGAGCTGGATGGGAAGTGGGGCCGCTGGGATTAAAATCAGCGCCCATATGGGATCCTGGCATGCTCAAGGTGAGGACTTTAGTCGCTAGGCTACTGCGCCGGGCCCCCAAATGGTATCTTAACCCAGGAGGCTAAACACACAGTCACAAAGAAGATAATCATTATAGTATGTTCACACATGTGTGCACACACATCCACATATATGGGATAAAGACAGACCTGTCTCCATATCCATAAAAATACTAAATGTGGAAGTATGAAAACCTAGCAAAGTGAGACTTATAATTTTTAGTTTTTTCTTGTAAGAGTAGATATTTTTTGTTGTTGTTGCGCAGTATAGTTCCCTAAATTTAGAAACAGAAATTAGAGTCTTTTCTTTGTGAAAACAACAAAATCAGCTTGCTTATGGTACACAAGAAAAAGACATGTGAAGGAAGACATAATTGAAATCTGGGAATAGGTTTTCTTCAACTCCACTTAAACCCAGTAGACTGTCAGCAGCTCATGCAATCTCTAGTACTTTGTAGCTAAAGAAATCAAACAAAGGAAAGGCTTAGAGTTAAGAAGCGTATTGTGAGAAACCTCCCCAAATGCTGCAGAAGCAGAAAGGATGAGAATTAAGGACTAAAGCCATTTCCACTTAACCTCAAGTCGTGAGTCAGAATATAGAGTACATCAGAACTCTGTTTTCTCAAATAGGTAGAGATGATTCACCACCACGATTTATAGAAAGGTCATGAATCCCAGGACAAAACAGAGCCAGTGATTGGGTCAAAGCAAGCTGCATTCCTATTAGCAATACTTTGAGTTGCATTTAAATAGAGGCTTGTATGAATTCCTGATTTGTTTTACAGGTAAATCTTTTTTTGTTTGTGTCCATAATGATGGTAGAGCAGAGCTATGAAGTGGTTCAATTCCACTTCAAACATCTGCTTACATCTGTGACATAGAACATCCATCACATATCTATAGTCCAGTACAGCCCAGCATAAGAAAGAGAATGAAGCAAGCTGAATTATAAAGACCGGAAATTTTGCAGAAGATGAGGTGTCTGATTTTATTCATGTGCCTTAGTGATTGTTGACATGATTTCGTGTAGCATGACTTCCAGAGTATCTCATTGTTCCTGTGACTTGGCCCTAGTCCTTCTCCATGAATAAAGGGTGATTAGAACAATAGTTACCTTCTTCCAAATGTTTTCAAATTGTGTATCTGCTTAAATTTTAGCAAACTGAATGCCTACAGTCTGTTCCAGTTATAGTCCCAATGCTCACTGTTGGCATATTCATCATACTTATTGCTATCAACTTTTTGTGGTTCCTAGTGGGACAAGACATTGTAAGAGATATTTGGCCTGTATTATGTAGTCAACATGTATGTGCCTGTGACTTTCAATATAAATATCTCATTGGCTTATAGTTACTGTTTTCACTATGATTCTTTTTAATATTTTCAGTTTGAGGAATGTCTCCATTCTGCCTGGCCGTGGCAAGTTTTGTGATCAAAACATTCCTCTGGAGTCAGCACTTCTGAATTTCTTTTCACTGTGTTCACTGATCAAGAGCCTTTTAAGTGGAACAGTTGGCATAATCATTCTCACAAAAAAGCACATTTCTGGTAATAAGTGGCCCTAAAAGAAATCAAAGAGAACCACATGAAGGAAAAGACAATTTAATGCAGCTTTTCATATAATCAAATAGAAACAGTTCTATGATTATTGCCTGCCTATCCTCAGGCTTCTAGAACTTTGGGCTAAAAATATGGCCGTTGAGAGACAAATTTTGACTTCACATGCCCTTAAAGATCGATTTCCTAAAAACCTTCTAGTCTTCTTCCTGTTAATGGAATCACCATTGACAGTCCCATGAAAGTCATCGTTGTGAATCATTTTTGACTACCCTTACATAGCAAGATCAGGGAGCTCTTATTGAGTGAGCTAGTTTCTGCCATTGTTATGTTCAAACATCTAGTAGATGCTTAACTTCCTACTGCGCTGGATATACACAAAATGATATTTTCCCATTACACACTGCTTCCTAGGGTTGCCATAATGAAACATAATAAAACCCTGGGTGCCTTGAAAAGCAGAAACCTGCTATATTGTAATTCGGAGTCTGAAGTGAAGGCAGAGACAGTGTTGTTCTCTGAGGGGACTCTAGAGTCTACAAAGCTCCTCATAGCTGTCACCAAATTTTGGCATTCCTGCATTTACGGGCATGTCACTGCAATTGCGTCCTCCCCCACCCGCCGCTCTGTTGTCACGTGGTATTTTTCTTGTGTTTATGCATCTTTGTCCAGATCTGCTCCTAATGAGATCACTGTTCAGTGGATGTTTCTGTATTAACCAAGTATGAATTCATTTTAACTTGAGCATATCTGAGCTTGAATTTGTCTTTTGGAAGGAAACATGTAGTCTCTAGTAAAGGTAATATGAAACATTAAACAAGTGCTTCCTGAGACAGCTTTGTGCCTGGCACTTTGACCGCCATATTGGGCATTGCCATTACCAATCCTGTTTCCATTTATTCCTGATGTTCAAACAGCACGGCCCCTGACCATCACATTTGGTAGCAGCTAGGACACAAATAAGTGGTACCTTTCAGACTCCAGGACTGCACATATTCTGAGGGCAAAAGGACAGAATTACGTCTTCCTCTTTGACAGTTGGTTCTATAAAGGAAAAACAAACAAACAAACAAAGAAAAAACCTAAACTGCATTATTGCGCCTGTGAGTCTTACAAAATTTATCGTAACATGTTTACTTCCTTTTTTGGCCTCTAATATTCTTCATACATGGACGTAAATGGAATTGAATAGGATTAGCTAAAGAGAAAGCTAAATGAAAACCTGCTATATATTCAGGGTGAAAAACAACCAACCATATGAAACACACTTTGACCCTGCTAAAACTGGCTCCATGTTCTCTTTGTGGAATATTTTTATAGAAATGCTTTTAGAGAGCTTGGCAAAATGATTCGATCAGCTAACCCTCCACCTACACAAGTGCCAGCTTCCCATATGGGCACCAGTTTGTGTCCCATCTACTCCATTTCCCGTCTAGCTCCACACTTGCGCCCTGGGAAAACAGATGCTGCAGCCGTTTGGGAAGTGAACCAGTGGCTGGAAGATTTATCTCTCTGTCTTTCCTTCTCTCTGTAAATCTTCTTTTCTAGTAAAAATAAAGAAATCTTAAGACATGTTTCTAGAAGTCTCAGGATCCATTTATTTGTCTTTTTAAGAATGACTCCTGAAACATTCATAAAACTGAGCTAGGCAAAGCTGTGACTAGAGCAGGGCGTCTGTATGGTTGAGTGGATCACTGCTGATGTTGTCACAACCTCTTACCTCCCCAGGTTTGTATTGGTACAAAGCTGGAGTGAGGAGACAGAACATGGAATGGTGGCACCCTAATAGGTAGGATAATCTGTTATCCATGCTGTTTTTCCAGTTGGCTGTCAGCTGTGCTGTTACCATAGCCTGTTGGTCACACAACAGTTATGCAGTTAGAGATATTCAGGCTCAGAGACAGTTGACATCATCTCAAACTACCAGCACTCTGAATTTTTTTAAATGCTAGTGGAAATCAATGTTGAGGAAACAATTAAAATGTTTTGAAAATGAAAGGCTGGTTTCAGATAGGATTGAGATCTTACATTAGTTTATTGGAAAAATAAAAATAAAATAATGATTTTTCATAGCTTGCAATTAAGTGTCATAATCATTTATTCAGAAACTTTATCTGAAAAGATCGCATAAAAGTATTTGTATGTATGTGTGTATGTTTAGTATTATCTGTATTGTACAGAATAGCAAATCAGTACAACGGCCATGAAAAAGTTCAATATGTAGCCTAAGGTCATATACCCAAGTCTCTGGCCCATCCTGGTAGTTTTTAACAATGTTTGCTTTTGATTTTGCCATTATCATTCACACAGCACAATCTGTAGACTTCTTAAAACTATATACAATAAATATCTTATATGGTCTTTATTCTTTGAACTTGATTAACTGTCAGTAAATAAAATCTGGATTTAATTTCTTAAGCAGCTTTATGTGGTAATAAAGAAGACTTATGGGAACTAATGCTGGCATACAGCAGGGATCCCATATTCATGTTTACTGCTGAATTTAAAGGTACATTACCCTAGAATGTGTCATTTTGATAATCAGTTGTTGAATTGCTTTAAACACACAAATTGCATCTCTGCTATAACGTGGACACATGGTTATCCTTGCAGCTAAGTTTCATTCTCTGAAGAGTTCTCCACTTGGGCCTATATGCAACTAGATCTACATATGTAAACATGCATTTCTCTAACTTGGACCCAATTTATTGGTATTTTTATGTACTTTCACCCTCCGAAATGCTGAGAGCTACAATTTATTTTGGATACTTTGTAAAAACAGAATTAGATGTAGATTCAGAGCTTGGGATTTCTCTGTAGGACAATGTATTCTTTCATTTTGCCTCTTCTTTTGTCTTATTTAATTTTTGTAAATGGGTCAAGTGAGGCTAAAACATAACACCGGGCATCTTTGTTTGATATAATTACTAATTGGGGAGCAGTCTCTTTTATTTATGACTAGTGACTTTTCTTATTATTGTTTTCCTTGCCATTTTGAGCTAAGATCATTAGTCTCAGGCAACAGCTAGAAGAAAACGTATGCCTGTAGTTTGCAAATTAATGCTCCTCCATACGAGTTTGCTCTTGTTTGAGGAACCGTGCCTTGCACAAATAGTTCCTGTAACAGTGATCGCTAGTGGTTCCTTGGAAACATATTCTTGACCACACACTCAGCACACTCAGCCCTGGGCACTGTGTGTTAAGATAAATATTAGGTGATGTTCACATCATTCAAAACTAATAGGATCAGCTAGCTTTCCACATCTGCTTGTGTATTGAGGCTTGAAGTCCACCAGACTAGAGACCTCTCTGGCCTTGAGGCAGTGTTGGCTCCTGCCTGTGATGATTTGACAGTGGAGGAGTCTTTATACCCTCTTCTCCTCTGGCACCCATTTTCTTTGTAAGATATGACTGAGGCAGAATCTCTGAAACCTGATCCCATTGCTGCAGAATTCTTTGAGTCTAATTACTAGTTAGATTAATCACTCTATGATCATAGCAATCTGCTTGTTTTTACAAGTTCCTGTGAAAAACTATTTTTTTAGCTTTTGAAAGAAAATCTTCAGATTCTTGAGCATTGGGACAATTCTAAATAGTATTGATGTCTACAAAACCGAGAAAGCAGCCGTTTCTGTAATAATCCATTCTATAGATGAAGAAACATTTAACATTTCCCCAATCCCTGTGGTTTTTCAAAAAAGCTGTAGTTTATTTTGATTATTGCAAATTCTTACAAAAGTATTTTTTGCTGTACAGATATCTCTGTCTTGTTTCCTAGTGTGTGTGTGTGTGTGTGTATGTATATATATGCACATATATATGTTTTTCAATAGGAAAGCATTTTTGATAGTACAGTGAATATTTATTGTTATTGAAGAATGGATAAAGACTGTTTAAATACAAACCTTTACTATAATGAGTATGAATCTATCAGAGGTTGTATTCCTGTAATTACAGTTTTGAACATATGATATTATGGTTCCCCAACAGCCATTTTTAATGGTTTTTGGCTTGTTTTGATATGTCTCTGAAAGTTCTTTGGCATCTACCCAGATTTTGCCATTGGGTGTGGAGTATGCAAGAGGAAACACAATCTGTCAGAGATCAGCATGAAGTAAGACTTCCCACCAGGTTCCAGGGAGGTCTGGAATATAGTTAAAGGGGTAACAAACACAATACGGAAAGATAATCAGGATCAATTTTGTGACTGCCGCTGAAAGAATCTGCACAAACAGAATATTTCTCAATTCAGAAGCAGAAAATTGACAGGAAATATATTGGGGGAAAAGCTTGCATTTTGAACTTATTTGCACACCTATTGATTTTGGCTGACTGGGTTGACGAGAAGTCAGGGAAGCACCATTTATGCAACAGTGGTTTCTAGGAAAACAATTTACAATGAAAATAAATGAGGGCGTGTGTCCAAGCCAAGAGAAACATTTGCTCAGCTGGAAAATCAGCCAAGTGCAATAAGAGCCTGCTCACCTCAGAATGCTGTCCTCTTGTCATACTGCATTTAATTATTGGATAACACTTGAGATGTTAATGCTTATGGAACTGCGATAGAACCTGAGGAATTTTCAGTAGTTCTCTGAAGTTAGAAGATTCTCCTTCTTTTGATAAGCACTCTTTTTATTTGGCGGCAGTGTTACTGTTTTGTATTTTGATGTTTCAGCTTCCTGTCCTTTCATTATCACCCATGACTAAGATGCAGATGTAAAGTATACAGGCAGACATTTACTTTCAGGGAGCTAATATTGGCAGAAGGAAAGTATAATGAGGATCACAAAAGAGTGGAAAACTCCTCAGTATTCACTCCCTAGGCTTTGCTTCTGGTCAGAGAATATGCTTTCGGTTCTATATTTTGAGGTTGCTTAGATATGGTTTTCAATGCAAATGCATGTTTCTCTCTCTGTCACATACACGCACTCTCTCTCTCTCTCTCTCTCTCTCTCTCTCTCTCTCTCTCTCTCATACCTTTGCCTGTGAAAATTTGTGAGCAACATTCCTGAAAACCCAATGAAAAGATGAGTATAAATCAGTTCCCCTAAAATAATCCCTAGCACATTGCTTGTAGTAGTCACCTTCCACTAGTCCAAGGAAGCTATTCACTTTAAACATGTAGTATAATCCTCAGTCTACTTCAATATGCTGCAGTATTTATAAGCTGCTAGCTTCCTTCTTGAAATACTTTTTCTCCAAGCCTTTAGCTATTAGTCCATTGCATTTCTTTTCTTACCTATAAGGAAATTCCTCATCTTTTCTTTCTTCCCAAAAGCATACCAGCAGAATCTATAATAGTGAAGACAAGGAAACAAGCCAGATGCCTGTTGAAAGAGGAGTGGGTAAAGAAACTGCAGTACATCTACTCTATGGAATACTATTCAGCTATTAGAAAAAATGAAATTTTACCATTTGCAACCAAATCATCCCAACTAGGGACCATTATCCTCAGTGAAATAAGCCAATCCCCAAAGGACAAATATCATATGTTATCTCTGATATAAGGTAACCTTCATGCAAAATACAAGCTCATTAGATACATAGATAAGCATTTATAACATGTATTTGTTGAGAGGATTTTTATAACAGAGCCAAGTATGCCATGAAGTAGGGGTACATTGCAAAATGCTTCTCTACTTCTGAAAAAAATGTGGGCTTCCAATAAAACTCTTAAATATATCTAGTCACTGGAATGCTGGAGTTATACCATTTTGTATACCTACAATGTCAGGATGCATTTACATAGCAAAATAGTGGACTTGTGACTGTTGCTGTGGGATTAAACTATATAGTGGTGGGAGAGAGTTGAAGGGGAAACCCCTGAGCCTAAGGAACTGTATCATGAAATGTGATTATAGTCCATAATTGCAAGTTTCAGAAGAGTAAAAGATTTCTCAAAATTCATCCCTCAAACTTGTCCTCATTTTATGTTTTCATTTAACACCATGACCTCAACGTAAAGATTTACACCAACAGTTATTTTTTTACAGCAATAGTTATAAAGTCTAAGGCTCTAATTGTGTCCTTTTACTTTCTGAAATTGTACTCATGTACTTGTTGCACACGAGCATATGAATATTTCCTTGTTTCGTCTGAGTCACACTGTTAGAAAGTGGATGCGGGGATCAGCGTCTGGCACAACAGGTTAGATCACTGCCTGTCATACAGACATCCCACGTGGCTGATATTTCAAGTGTTCGCATTCCCACTTTGGATCCAGTTTCTTGCTAATGTAGCTAGGAAAGCAACAAAAAGTAGCCCAAGTTCTTGAGCCTGCCCTGCACCCCGTGGGAGACTGTGATGGAGTTCCAGGTTCTTGACTTCTCCACCTGCTGCAGCAAACTGGAAGTGAACTAGTGGATGGAAGATAACTCTCACTGTCTATTGCTTCCTCACTGGCTCCTTCCCCAAGTCTCTAACTCTGCCTTTTATATAAATAAAAAATTCAAAAGGGAAAATAAAGTATTCATACTTATTTTCCAAGATTGTTGCAACAATCATATGCGGTGATTACTGTACTCCCCAAGAACTGTGCTAAGCAAGCACCTGCAGTAAGTGACCCATCACTATGATTACTGATGATTAAGCAATTCTTCACTGGTTATTTTTTATTTATGTCCAGTTATCTATCCTCCAAAGAATAATTGCAAATACGAAGCTGTCTTTGCTTTTGTTTAACTCTACCTTGAGTATCCTTATTTTGAGAGAATTGGTCACCATGTGCACTATAAGCTACACTCCGAGCCACTCTTGGGTGCTGACATTAATATGAAGTGGAGTCTTTAACATCTCAACAAAAGCCCTGTTTGCTGAGAGCTTTTAATTATCCCCATTTGTCACCAAATACTTGCTGCTAAGTGTAGTTTACAATTTACTATGGCATGTCATCTCACAATTAATGAATCAGAAAGAAGTTTTACATGCCAATAATCAATGTAAGATCAAAACTGCTGGCTAATTACTGTCCATCAAGCTAGTGTTTTATACTCTGTTTGCCTGTTTTCCCTATGTCCACCAAAGCTACTCAATCTTTTTTTTCTTGATCTTAATATATTTCTCTACCTCAATTCCTTCTGGCTACTGACCTTTTGTAATTATCAGGTTAAATGGATGATAATGGTTTGCACACACACATGCACACAAATAAATTCTATCTTGTAATTATTAATCAACTTATTCCAACACACCCTCTCTATTGTTTTCACTGGTTACATTGTTTTGAAATTGTTAGTGTTCTTGCAGATTCCTCTGCTCCATGGCTTTCTAAATTTAGTGTGAAATGGAACATTTTTTGATTCCATCACACCATTTCTTCCCCAGAGTCGTTGTCTGAGATCCCTGCTCTTCCTCTCTCTTCCAGACTCACAATGTTTCACATGTTCTCACAATTTCTGTTCAATTGTTTATAACTACCAAAGTTACCAGTTAACAATACGTAGAGAATTTATGATTAGTTGTGTCACAGGTATTGGGAGGCAGAAAGGTTATTATCTTAGATGATATTTAGCAATAGAGCCATCTCACATGGAACTGTGGTCTCCCACAGACTTCACTGTTCCTCATCTCCCTAGCAACAAACACCGCCACCTGTAAAGTTACATCTTTAAACATAAGTATCTCAGTAATATTTAATACATGTACTCATTCTATTCCATGTGCTTACAGTGTTCTTCACCATGTCCCAGTTATCCTTTCATCTTGACTATAGAAAAACCCTTTCTTCCTGCAGCATTTCGTGAATAGAACCAGACAGGGCCCCATGCGATAGCCTAGAAGCTAAAGTTCTTACCTTATGTGTGCTGGGGTCCCATATGGGCACTGGTTCTAATTCCGGCGACTCTGCTTCCCATCCAGCTCCCTCCCTGCTTGTGGCCTGGGAGAGCAGTCTAGATGGCCCAAATTCTTGGGACCCTGCAATGGTGTGGGAGACCCAGAAGAGGCTGCTGGCTCCTGGCTTTGGATTGGTTCAGCTCAGACTGTTGCAGCCTCTTGGGGAGTGAATCAGCAGATGGAAGATTTTCCACTCTTTCTGTCCTTCTTTCTGTATGTCTAACTTTCCAATACAAATAAAGAATTTATATCTTAATCTGTTCACCCAGTATTTTCCTTACAATTCTATGATGACAATTTTGTACAGTAATGCATGAAAATGCATAACTATTTACCTGCATTGAGGCTGAGTGAAGTGTTGCATCCTTGGTAATACTTAGAGCAGTATTTGTACATTAAAATATGTAGGAAAGACCTGCAGACATCATGAAATCACATTTTTTATATGGTGCTGTTTGAAATGATATTAGTAAAAATTCCACATGACACTGACTAATTCTGTACACACTAGGGATTTCTCTTTGTGTAGTAGCAGTATGTAACTTCTCTCACTTGTTCTCTCACTCACAATCATTGCTTTACTCTCATCTAAAATAAAGGGATATATTGACCTGGTCTTGGTAGACTTCTTGTAAGATTTATTAAGTCAATCCTTATAAAATATGCATATCTTATGTATATCATCCTATTTATTGCTTGAGATTAATATATCATTAATCACACTATAATTTAACTATAGAATAAACTATTTATAATATCAATTGTTTTCTAACTTCCATATGAGATGTAAGTATATCAAATAAAGTTAGCAACTCAACAAAGTCAGTATAGATTGTAATGCTTGGCAAACATTTCAATAAACATATAATGACAATAACAGCAAAAATAAAAATAGCAAAGATTCGGAGCAGGTTTTTCATTGTTTACAAAACAAACTTTAATAAAAGTGCTGTTACCATCATATCCATTTTGCAGAAGAGAGTTAATGATTGATCTAAGATTGCAGAGCTAGTAAATTTGAAATTGGATATTGGATCTTAATCTGTCCAGCTCAACCAGGCATCACTTTAATTACATATGTTTCTACATAGTGCTACAATTTATATTTTATGTCTTTCCTGTTACTACTAATGCTAATTGAAACTTGCTGTATGAAACCTCCCATAGCCCTACAGAAAAAAAAATATTCCTTTTTCATTTTAGAAATGTGGTGTTAGTTTACCACATTTATTTTAAACATTTATTTTTTTAAATATTAATTTTGCTTGCCCATGATCTACAACTTGATTAAGAAAACTAAAATACATAATGCTGGAACATTTAAAAAAATTTGATCTGCTTGATTTGCTCCTCAAGTGGCCACAATGACCAAGTCTGAACCAGGAGAAACACAGAGGACCGGTGCTTCATTCACGTCTCCTACTTTGTTGGCAGAGCTCCATATTCTACTTTCCACAGTATATTAGCAGGAATCTAGATGACAAATGGAGCAGCTGTGACATAAATGTGCACCCATCTGGGATGTTGGCATTGCAGGCAACAATTTACCCACTATACCATGATACCACCTGCCAAATTGGAACTTGTGAGGATATTTAGTACATTGTCTTCCACATAGTAGGTGCAAGATATTTAAATTTTATTTTTTTCTTGTGTCTTAAACAAAGTCACACTTTTCAATATTTAATTTTTGAGGTGAAGATAAAAGGAATATTCTCAGAAGTTACATTATAAAATAGTGTATATATTGAATTAACTACATAATTAATTTTTTTGAAGAGAGTTAAGAACTAAAAAGGTTTGCAATTAATCCTGTATTCTTTTGATGTGTCTGACTATATGAGCTGAATGGTAAGTACTAAGAAATCTTGTGAAATTGAATTTCCAGAAATTCTGTCAGGAGAGTTTACTGTTATAAATGTCAACATATGAGCTTCCATTTCTGATGGGTATAGTACAATTTTCCTGTTGTAGAACTTTATACATTGTTACTACATCTCAGAGGGCAGTTATTAAATGATATATTCTATTATTGGCCTGATTTTCTGGACTAATGCTTCTCAGACACACACTATTAAGCCAACAGATTGAATCAGCAAACTCAAGGAGTGTAAATGAACACCTGGTGTTGTACTCTGCATCCATCGGTCTCCCACATTTGTAAATTGCAAGGTGTAAGTAGTTGGTTTGACACCTTTCTTCATATATCTAAGTGACTTCCTGAGTAGAACAAACCTGTAAAGTGACTTGCTATATGCCTAAGTACAAGATGACCACAACACTGAAGCCTGCTCTTCAGCACTGGTTCCTAAGGAACAGAAACTGCTCTCCGGAATCTTCTTCATGTTTCGATGTTTTACAATAGCGAGACATGAAATCATTTGTAGTGATTTTGCATAGAAAGCCAGAGGCAGTTATTTTCTTTTCTTTTAAGATTTATTAATTTGTTTAGGAGACTCAGTTACAGAGAGAAGGTGAGAGAGGAGACAGAACATGTTGGAGTAAGCCACCATCCTCTGGTTCACTCCCTAGAGGACCAGCGTGGCCAGAGTGGGCCAAGCTCAAGCTAGAAACCTCAAGCTTCCTCTGGTCTCCCATGAGGCTTGTGAGGCCTCCAACACTTGGACTCTCTTCTGCTGTTCCTCCCAGGCCATCAGCAGGGAGTTGGGTTGGGAGTGGAGGAGCTGGAATATGAACTGTTGCCTGTAGGGGGAACTGGTTTTGCAAGCGGCAGTTTAGCCATCTGCACCACCATGTCAATGGAAGAAGTATTTTTTGTTTTTGTTTTTTTTTTTTAAATCACATGTTTCTTGTAAGAAAGTAATCCATTTTGAAATTGGGTAAATTTCTTAACTTGTACAATTTAAATAAATGTAAGGAAATAACTCCACTGTAAATGTGATGTCCTTGTGCAAAGTTTGTTTCTTTTCTGTGCTATTCATTATACTCCATATTTTATCTTCTCCTTTTACATTTTCATTTATGTGAAAGTTACAATGAGAAAAAGAGAAAGAAAGAAAGAAAAGAGAGAGAGAGAAAGAAAGAAAGAAAGAAAGAAAGAAAGAAAGAAAGAAAGAAAGAAAGAAAGAAAGAAAGAAAGAAAGAAATCTTTCATCTACTGGTTCATTCTCTAGATGACTGCAGTTGTCAGGCTGGACCAAGCCAAACCCTGGAGCCTAGAACACCATGTCATCTTCAGGGTTTCTGGGGGCTAAGTGAATCTTTTCTTTTCACATTCCTCCTCTTTCTTTAAAAGTGCTTGCCTAAACCAAATGTCTTGAGCTTAATGACATACATTATTAAAGAGAAATAAGCGCTCTTGGAAAAATATGAGACTAACATAAATAGTATCTCCCTCCTGATGATAGCAATATCAGTTATTAAATTTATAATATCATTTACATTGCAACATGCTTAAATTAAAAAGAACTAATGGTTTTGGTTAGCAAACACTTTATTGTAAATTGTAATGTTGTCAGTGAGCATGGTTAGCATAGTTGCAAATTAGTCTCCATTCTGAAAAGGGGGACAAGTAATTAAAGTCCATATTTAGTTTAGGATGGTTTCTGAAATCATCATGTGCACAACTTTAGACACTGCAGAAGTATAAGAAGACAGTTTTTCCAGTAGTACTGCTAAACATGTATTGTAGGTTCTGTCTCCGTGTATCTAAATAACAACATTTGAGAAAATTTTCATGCTTAAAAAAATTTTTTTTCTGAAACTGTAACAAAGAGGAGAGAGAGAAACAGAGTCCTCTTCTTTCTGCTGATACACCTAAGGCGGCTGCAATGCCCAGTGATGGACAAAGACAAAGCTAGACATTTGATCTGTGTCGCTTACATGGTTGGCATGATTCAAAACCCTTGGCCAGTCTCCTGCTGCTTTAGGAGGAAAGTGGATCAGACATCATCACAGTGGAGCATCACAGGTGACCATCTCATCCACTGTGTTGTAACACAGGCCGCAGTGTGTCTCAGCTCTGGTTGCTGTGAATGTTTGCGAGTGAAGCCCTGGATGGAAGACGTTCCATCTCTCCCTTCTCCCTCTCTCTGTTTCTGTTCCTCTCTTTCTATCCCCTCCTTCCCTCTTCTGCCCTCTGGCCCTCCCTACTTTACGTCCCTTTCTCTGCAGTTTTTGTAGATGCAAACAAGCAAAGCAATGAATGAGTTCCTGCAAAACATTATTTTAAACTAAAGAAGATATTAAAAGAAGTAACTGATTCAAGGCTTAAATTAGTATTGCTTAACAATTAGGACTTCATACATATTAAAGTTTAGATGTAAGCAAAATTGCAGGCAGTTTTTAAGGAGCTTCGGGAATCATTTGATGAATAGAAAAAATAATTTTTGTTGGAAGAATTTTCCTCTAGGTAAATAGTGATTATTTGAGATTTTAGGAATCATTAGTTAATAAGCAATAATTCAGTTATATTAAGGTTGAAACATTTAGCTGATCCCTTTATTTCTTCATTTGAGTGTATTCTCTTTGCAGAGTTGTCTCTATTACTCTGTAGAACTCAAGGTGAAGAAAGGTTAATGCTTTGCAGGGCTTGTGATGTGGAGCATATCACATAGAAATCATGGGTTCACTGCTCTCTAACCGATGTGAAGTCCAGAAGGATTTATATCTGACTAATTGTCAAGCATCCACTAATACATGGCTTCAAATATGGATTTTTACATCCCACTATTTTCATAAAGTATATATGAATTAGCTTTAATTAATTGCAAGGTTGCTAACAAATCTACGTTGGAGTGTTGATTTACGGCCGTTCAACTTAATAATGTAGTTATACTTAAATTAAATGAATGGTGCATCAGGTCTAGGTCTCCCAAGTAGAAACATTATGAATGCTAGTACTTCTGTTTTTCTCATCAAGTAAACATGTGGTTTTCTTTTCACTAAATTTAATAGATTTAATATGCATCCTAAAGAAACATAACCCTAAGCTCTAAAGTTATTCCCTTGTCTAGCGAGTGTGTTAGACATAGAACTCTTACCCTCAGATTTGCTCTTATAAATCTACTGGAATATGGAATCTTTCAGACTGTATTTCTGTCTCACACCATACTGATCTAGCTGCATGCTAAATTACCTCAATAACTTTCTCCCTACTACTGTCTGCCTATACAAGCCCCTTCATCTCCAGTGTTTGAATGCTTCTGAGAAGTACTTAAACATTGACCAATCTAAACATCTCTCTATTTCATGGGCCAGGAAGTGTGGCTGGAGAAAGTTTTAGACTTTTTTATAATTGCATGCATTATGTTTTTATGATTTATGACTTTACTTAAGCCTTAAAGCAGCTTAGGATGATGATGATGATGATGATTTTAGGTTTCTTTCTGGGTCCCTTGCCTTTCTTTATGTATTAGCTGTAGCAAAAAAAAGTTAAAATAGCTTAAAACCTTCAGTGGTATCGTTAGTTAAGCTGGTTAATCCTCACTCTCTGCTTGCAATGCAATCTATCTCACTGTGAAATTATTGACTAAAAATAATTGGAGTTGGGTTACATCAGGATGGAATATAGACTAACAACACAATTTAACTGCAGTACAAATATATGAAACAAGCTCATTGAAGGAGGTATGGATTCGGATAACTTCAGAAATCGATAGAGTCTGGGGCCTAATAATAGACTACATAGCCTCTCTGCATTCTACTTGATAAAATAGTTTCTCAAAGATGTGTTGACAGGTGTATGTATATGTGTGTATATATATATATATATATATAATATGAGTATATAGAGAGAATACTAGAAAGTACACATATTATATATATGTGCATTTTCTTTACCTCATATTAATATACTTGACCCCTGATATGGTTAAAACTTTAAGAGGAATGAAAATAAGGGAGTCGTATTTCCAGATATAAAGAAAGCCGCAGTGTTGAATATTGATAGCACTACCTTTATGTTCTCATAAACCCATCACAATCTGATTTCTAGAAACATTTCTAATAAATATTGTTTCAATGTTACCAATTTTTATTCATTAACAAATTCTGTGACTGACTTTTGGTGCAAAATATATTATTTGGTCTCTTTTCACTTGGCAGTATTAATCATCCGTGTGTGTGTAAGTCATGGTTTATCCCTTCTTGAAAATTTTAGTTCTCTTTGTTTGCTGCAGATGAGGAACCTTTGAAATGTTCTTCAAGGGATATGTTCTCTTTGAACAATACCATTTCATCATCCACCTTTGCTATCACCTTGTCTACCCTGTGTAGGCTTGGTAAGCTGCTGTTGAAGAGGATGGTTTTTTGATTTCTCCAATGTTTTCACATGAGTTTCGAAGGGAGAGGGCTTCCAGAAGTTGCTTTGCAGTGTGCAAAGTATCATCTGAGTTTCATTGATGTGAACAAAGAGTGGGACTGGGGGGCTTTCGTTGAGCTAATCAACTTAAAGTTGTTTAATCCATGATCACGGCTCTGTGACAAATCTTGCTTAGAAGTAAAGTACATTGTTGAAACTTGTGTCCTGACATTGTGGATTATTTAGAAGTCCTAATTCTGCACATCTTCATACACTGCGTTTGAAACAGAGGCTACCAACTTAACTCTCTTTTCTGACCCTTCTTTGATTAGTTAGAAAGGCAGAGGGAGCTAGTCTGAGAACCTTCCCAAAACCTGAATTAAACAGTTCATGGATCTACGATGAAAATCAAAGAAGTGTTGCAGTTACTATATCATAAAAGTTTTGAATATATCCTTTGAAGTTTTATTGCAAAGAGCATATTTGTTGGATGTATTCAAGTTCTTTCCGCTATTCCTATCATAGTGACAATGGCATGCCTATCTATTACTGTTTATTCATCACAATGTTTACATAATAAAAAATAACCTATCTTATTATTTATATATGGCTTATTATACAGTTACGCTCTGGACAAGAGAAAGAAATCTATTGTCTGCTAGAAAAATTGATTCCTGTAATTCTGGATTCTGTTCAGTTGTGATAGCTCAGTATGCACATATTGGCTTCATTCTATCTTCAGGGATATGCTTCAACTGCATAACATTGGACATGATCAAACTGGTTACACCAAAGAAATCAGCAAAGGCAATGACTCAGGTTTTTCCTTTCCCCAGCCCAGCAAACTGGTTGTGAAAGCATTTCCTGACACCCACATGCCATAACATACCATGGGTAGCAGAAGCCACAAGGACCACCACTGGTGGGAGAGAGGCTGAGAGTAGATCTCTTGGCTCAGTGTTAGTTTGTAAGACTGCAGAGCTACCATCAGCCAGAAATTCAAGGCAATAAGGATAAATGGTCTGGATGGCAGTTTTAGTTTGACCTTGCGGAGACATGAATGTGTCTGCCGTTTGGCAATATGGTTGAAATAACCATCTTGTGCAAGATGGAAAGGCCCTTGCAAACACCGCCTTGAGTATGTGCCCAACTTGTAGTATCTGCTGACTTCACACATGGATGTATAATAGTTTCTTGTTTTCTTGTGAATAGGTGTGGTGAGACAAACTTCGGGCAACATCTGTCCTTATGTCATTCAGTACTCCCAAAACCACTTGGTGTTCTTGTCTTTCCCCCTTTCCTGCTTGTTATCCAGAAGCAGAGTATCTGAAAGGGAAAGCCAGGGCCCAAGAGAATGAGGGAACTGTGAGATTAAAATAATCTAAGCTCCTGAAAGATTAAGCAGAGGGCTGCTGCTTTAATTCTGGAGGTTCTATTGGAGTAAATTTTAAAATGCACATTAATTGTGTTAGGCCGCTGAGATTTAAAGCTATGCTTGTGTCGGTGGAAAACATTGTTCACATTAACCTATATAAGTCCTAAAAGCATTTCAAGATAGCTATTGTTCTTAATTGATGTTTAAATACTCGATTCTCTACATTGCAGCTTTGCGTTTATTTCTAAACCCCACCTTATTTCCAAAGATATTTGAGGATTCACCATAGGACAATTTAAGAACAGGGAAATGTCCAAACTCATTAGTATGTTAATAAGCTCTATAAAGCCCCATTTCATCTTTTCCATACTTCATCCTTTTATTGAAATAACTGCCACCCACTTAGGAGAAGGAAAAAAAAGACTCATCATTCTGATCAATTCATGGCTCATGTTTTTGGATTTCCACTTACTTTATTACTTTCCTTTGGTATAATTATAATTTTTAGAAATTCATTCCTGCAGACACTTTTCATGGTTTTGGCCTCTCAAGTTCTATTTTTTTTTCTTCCAGCAATTGTTTTTGTAATACCAGATGAACACATCAAGACTACTTTATTTATAACATTAGTTTAGTATTTATTGTTATCAATTACACATTAACATGGTGTACTGTACAAATTTTATAAGAACTTTATCTTCCCTGCTGAAGTTGTGTCTTATTTTGATTCCCACAGGCTTTCTGTAGTAAATATTTTCAATTTGATGAAATTAATTTCCTGTAATAACTTAATAATCATGATTCTTAAGATAAAAATATCACATTCTTTCCTTAACAATGGGCATTAAGACTAAAAATGTTACATGATGCTGGCACCTAACAGGTTGTAGGGGAGAAGTTGAAGAACATTGTTTATTAGAAATCACAATTATAAGCAGCATTACTTTATTAACTGTACTAAATGCAAAGTATAATCATCCACTTATTAAAGCAAATTCAAAACGTGATTATAATATAGTTACCATAATCAGATTTATTATTGGTGGATACTATCATTTGTTTTATAACTTAAAAATCTCATAAATTCAACTTTGCTTTTTCCTCACTGTCTCAATGCATCCTAGACAGATAATCCAATAAGCTAAACACAATTTTAATTTAGTGCGAGGAATTTGAAATGTAAATAAACCAAAAGATTTAGAAAAAAATATGAACATCTTAAAACCTCAAACGAATATATAATAAAATTTCAATAGATATAGGACTGACAGAATGCCAAACATCTTTATTTCATTTAGCGTAACTACAGGACATTTTCCCCCCTCTCCATTTTTTTCTCTTTTTAGATTGATTTTTCAAAAGGTGGAGTTACAGTGATGGAGACAGAGAGAAACAGAGCTAGGACTGGATCAAGTAGAAGCCAGGATCCTGGGGCTCCACCTGGGGTTCCGTCGTGGGACCCCAAGCACCGCAGATGTCATCTGCTGCTCTCTCAGGCACATACCTAGGAGCTGGATTACAAGTAGAACATCTGTGGTTCGAATATGGTGGTTGTCACCTGGGGGGCTGGCTTTGCACACAGAGACTCAACACGCTGTTTCACAGTGTGACTGTATTTTCTTTTCTTTCACAGCTGTTCCATCTACTAGAATGGTTTTCTTTAAATATTTATCCATTTTTATTGGAAAGTCAGATATACAGAGAGAAGGAGAAACAGAGAGGAAGATCTTCTGTTCAATCATTCACTGCCCAAGTGATCCCAATGGCCTGAGCTGGGTCGATCTGAAACAAGGAGCCTGGAGCCTCTTCCCGGTCTCCCAAGCAGGTGCAGAGTCCTAAGGCCTTTGGCTGTCCTTGATTGCTTTCCCAGGTTACAATCAGGGAGCTGGATAGGAACCAGGGCCTCCAGGATTAGAACTGGTGCTCATATGGGATCCTGGTTTGTGCAAGGCAGAGATGTTAGCCACTAGGCTATCACACCGGGCCCTCTTTGCTAGAATTTTTAAAACTACACACAATGTGTAAAAAAATCCATAAGTTAGTACACAGAATCCTGTACGTGGGTTGATTGAGCACACTTTCTTGGAGACTTCTGTAAATTTTAATACAAGCACAAGCGTTGATCTTTATTATCAAATACCATAGCCTAGATGATTTCTTTTAAATCTGCAAAAATGTGTGCTGTCACAAAGCAGCTGCATGTCACACTCCGGTCCCCTGTGGCTTCCATTCTGCTGAAGGCAAGCTAAGAATGTATGGATGACTACTCTGCCACACCAAACACTTTTTTCCTAAAACTTGGAAACATTCTACTGAAGATACTAAGTTACTTTCTACAGAAGAATGTGTCATTCTAGATAACAGCCTGAGCAAAAGTTACCTGGCCGTCTTTGTTGAGCTGGCTGAGGATGTGTAATGCATTTGCCGAGGAGCATAGTGGCATTTGCCTGCCGCTCAGAAATGAAACACGCTCTAAATGACATCACATAGTATTAGGATTACAGAAAGATATAAAGATAGAAGAGAGAAGATGTAATGAGATTCGGGAAGTCACAGCTATTAAAACACTGAAAATATAACAAACTTTTTGGAGATATTAGTATACACTTATGCAAATGAATGTGCATTAGTGTAAAAGAATTGAAAAGAAGCTGTGTGTGTGTTACGGTTTTAGACTTTTAGCGTAATGATAGACAGCTGTTTTTCACTATGGATAACTTGAGAATCCATTGTGATATCTGTTCATATAATTGGAATAGAAGAGGTTGTGAATGCTTTTTACGATTATTTTGATAAACTGTGTATTTTTTAGGAGTCTTTGGTTTCTTTTGCCTTTATGTGCCAGGTAGGTGCCAAATAGATATTGCAATGCAACAGAGGTATATTAATTTTTTCTACTGACACAGAAACATGTAAATGCACTAGGACGTTAAGGGAAGAATAGTCACAGCATACAGTTATGAATTCTACAGATTTTCACCCGTTTGTGGTAGTGGAAGACACCCAGAAGTATGTAAGTTAACTCGTTATATTTTATCAAAAGTTTATACATATTACTCTATAGTATTATACAAAGAATGATTTAATAGCAGTTATAGGTTGTCTCTTTCACCTCTGAATACAATATGAATATAATCTGAGATTAAGAAAATTGCATTATAAATTTTTAAGAAACATTAATATACTGACTCTGAAATACTTATGGCTATAATTTTATGACATTCAGTCCCATTTAAAGCCATGAGAAAGAATGGCACATATATGTAAATAAAAACATGTACCTACAGTAAAATATTGACTGATTAAGGTAAACCAAATAATATATGAACAATGGTACATGGTCAGCAATATGCAAGATTCAAGTTTGGATTTTAAAGGACCACCTGAATAAGAAATCATTCATAAATTCTTTATTCTTAAAATGCAAGACAGCCTGATCTTAATCATCAAACCAATCAAAGTTAATAAAAACATTTGTTTAAGTAAGAGTAAGATCTCTGGAATGTGGGAGCCTTGATGTTAAACACACTGATGCAAGAGCAGCCAGAGAAAAAACTTAAAGCTTTGGTTTCTACACTGCTGTGTTTTCTCTACAAGTTCTCACACATCAGCTTCCTTCCTTGGAATTCCATCCCTCATTTATTTATTCAAAAAAGCTTAAGGTGAATGGATACAATTTTTTTTAAAGATTTATTTTATTTTCATTACAAAGTCAGATATGCAGAGAGGAGGAGAGACAGAGAGGAAGATCTTCCATCTGATGATTTACTCCCCAAGTGACCACAACGGCCGGTGCTGTGCCATTCCGAAGCCGGGAGTCAGGAACCTCTTCCGGGTCTCCCACTCGGGTGCAGGGTCCCAAAGCCTTGGGCCGTCCTCGACTGCTTTCCCAGGCCACAAGCAGGGAGCTGGATGGGAAGTGGAGCTGTCAGGATTAGAACCGGCGCCCATATAGGATCCCGATGCGTTCAAGGCAAGGACTTTAGCCACTAGGCCACGCCGCCGGGCCTGAATTTTAAATCTCAGGTACAAAGTTTTAAATTCTTTATTTCACTTAATACGATTTTCTAAGTGTTAAGTTACTTTTTTGTTCTTCTCTTCTAGGATACTTGTCTTAGGTTAAATCTTTAGGAAAATGTATAAAGTAATGTTGTGATGTCTGTTTTGACTCACCAGTATCAGATAGTAGATTTATGTCAAAATCTTAGAAAAAAGATAGACCTTCCACAAGTTTTCTTAGGTTACATAGTCCCTCTTGTGCATTTTTTATGCTTTAAACATCTGTTGGCAATTTTTTTGGGGGGGTAGGCAATAATATATAAGAGTATAATTTTGGAAAAGAGTATAGTGGTTTCATCACACAGATACTCATGGAACATACTGTCTACTCTTTGTACTTCTGCATATATAGTTGAAAAAAGTGAAAATATGTGTCTATACAAAGAAGTTAAATGGATTTGCATAGGAGATTCACTTGCAATAGCTCCAACTTAGAAGCAACCCAAATAGTCAGTCAAATGCAACCTATGTTATACATACAGTGGTGCTACTCAACAGCAATTAACAAAGTGAACTCGACACACACCTTAATGTGGACAATTCCCACAATAACTATGCTGAGCAGATGAAGTCAGACCAAAAATAGTTCCTATTACATGTTTACACTTACAGCATACTGTAGAGATTTCAAAATAACCTTGAGTGACAGGGCCATTGGTGATCAAGTGTAGACACGTAGGAATAATCAGGGCGAATTGCATTGGGGCGAGAAATAACTTCAGAGTGATGAATATGCTATGATATTCCTTCTGGTGATGGTTTCATGACCCCACTTCTCTGTTGACAGCCTATCAATGTCACATACACATACAAATATACATACTGTAAATGTATAGCATATACATCATTCATAACTTATCAAATGACATAAAATATATAATTACATATCAAGCATGCCTCAGTAAATCAGCAACTAAAAATTAAACCTTGACCCTAGAGCAAGTACAAACATTAATGCTAAATCCGAACAACGGGTAGAGGTGTAGGTGACCAGGCATCTAGAAGAAAATTTTCCTGAGAATTATATTTACTTTGACAGTCTGGTTCCATGAGCCAGATTCAAGCATAACTCCTAAGCAATAATTAATTTTCTTGTTGCTACAGCTCTAATGGAAACCAAATTAATCTAGGTAGGAAGGCTTTTATCATTGAAGAGACACCGTTTTACTAAATGGTCTTGTGATTTGGAGCTCAAGACACCTGATCATGGAGCTTTTTCACTAATTGAACTTGACACACACGGAACAAAATTATCCCCTATTTCAAAAGATATTATCCGGCTGACATGACACAGTAAGTTGAAAGGGCCTGTGTTCCTAACTGTGTACTGACAGCTAACCCAAATCAGCTGTTGAGCAGAGCACTGAATCTGTGTGGTGCTCAGGTGACTGACAGTGGTAGAAGCCACTATATTATTGTTTACCACAGTGTGTAGCAAAATGGTGATTTGTGGATCCAACTTTGTCACCCCCCAAGGACTCAGAAATACTTGAAGCAGAGAATTTCATGAATTTTGAGCATTTTTATGAGTATCCATGTTCTGCATTCTTGAGTTCCAGTGCTCACACTGACATGCCTTGCCCCATTCTACTCTGCCTCGTCTGACTTCAAGGGGATGGTGCGTGGTGATGTTTTCACAATGGCTTGAAATCGTTTATTCATATGTATACATCATATTCTATGAGGTTCATAGAATTGTTAATTATAGATAAAATATCTGCAAAGTTTATGTTTTAGCAAAAAAAGTGTATGTACCTATCTAGTGTTAAAGGAGTAAAGTATTTAATGTGGTATTGGTGTTGTGCTGAGACTGATTAGCTTGCTGATGGTGACATTGATGACCCATGTTGGACTGCTCCTCTGAGTTCTGGCTCCCCTCATTCCAGTCCAGGTCACTGTTGATGTTCCTTGCAAGGCAGTGCAGGATGGCCTGACATCTTGGGCCCGTGATATCCATGCGGGAGACCAGGATGGAGTTCCTTGGTCCCAGGTTAGCTTGTCCCAGCTCTAGCTTTGCATCCATTTGGAGTATGAACCAGCAGGTGTAAGATGTCTCTGTCTCTCTCTCTCTCCCTTCTTCTTTCTCTCTCATGCATGCACATGCTGCTGTTGCTTTTTCGTCTAGGAAATAAATCACAAAAATCTATTATTGGAATTTTGTATGATGATAGCCATTAAAATATCAGTTGTAAAAATAAACCAAAAAAGCAAGTTGTAAATTATTTCTATATATTTTCAATTATGTGCAAATCATCAAAAATAGAATCAATGGAGTCACACCAAAGTATTTTGAAGACATAGAGTTGTGTTTTGTTTTCATTCTGCTTTTTTGCTTATCAAATTAACTGTTTTAACAATAAAGTAGTTTGATAGCTGAAATGAAATATTTAGACAAAATTGGAAAGTTCATAAACAAGCATACAGATAATATAGCAGCAAAATTCTATATTGGTGTGCTGTGTTGTTTAGTAAAAAAACACAATTTTATCACTGACCCTTAGTAAAGAGGGTTGAACCTCAAGGTCACCAGATTGTGTGCTTATTTGCAGAAAAAGTGTTCTTCTGTTTCTAGAGGCTTCTGTCATTTTACCCTTTTTAATTCTCTTTATCCCCAGTGGCTTTCCTAGCTTGAAATTTAGGAACTAAAGTCATATTGAAGGAAGGAGGAAGAGATTTCAGAATTGCTACAGCTGTTTCAATGGCTTAGGTGATTGTTCAGCCTAATACATCATGGCTCTTCCCTCTCAACCCTACGTGATTTTTAAAAGAAATCATTTAGGTGAAATAATATTTATTCAGACCACCTCAGTGCTGTTTTTATCTCTAAAATTACAGTGGAAAGTGTCCAAAATGGAAGGAGGCAGAAAACAAGACTCTCAAAATTAGAAGATATTTCCTGTCACCAGGAGGAAACAAACAAAAAGCTGTAAGCAGAGCTAGATCAGGCCAAAATAAGTATTCAGGAATTGAAAGACACTATTCAAAAACCAAATAAAAGAGTTATGGGAGTCCCAGAAGGTGCAGAAAGAGAGGCTGGATTTACAAATATATTTAAATTTCCCTACTCTAGAGAAAAAAAATGGGGAACAACATTCAGGAGGGGCACAGAATTTCCTACAGAGTTGTTACAAAATGTCTTGTCAGCAAGGAGAAGCACGTAAAGCAGGCATTCAAGGAGTTCAAGGAATATGTCACACTGGAAATCAAATGAAAACTGATACATCAGAAATGAACATGCTGGGATCCCATATGGGCACCAGTTATAATCCCGGTGGCCCTGCTTCCCATCCAGCTCCCTGCTTGTGGCCTGAGAAAGCAATCTAGGATGGTCCAAAGCTTGGGGACCCTAAACCCGCATGGAAGACCTGGAAGAGGCTCTGGGCTTCTGCCTTCATATTGGCTCAGCTCCAGCTGTTGCAGCCGCTTGTGGAGTGAGTGAACCATCGGGCGGAAGATGTTCCTCACTCACTCCTCCTCTCTGTATATCCACTTCTCCAATAAATATAAATAAATTTTTTATTATATTAAAAAGAATACTTTGAAAATAAATATAGATGCATGCAAAATTTCATTTCAAAATTCTTTTAAAAATGTGCATTATTCCTAGTGAAATGTTCCAACTTTCTGGGGGAAGCTGGGATCATGCAAACATCTTGGAAGGTAGATGCCTGAGATTCACAGTGTTATAAATGGCTTTTCCAAGGTGTCTCAGATAGTTTTACATTTATATGAATTGAATAGAATAAAATATTCTCCAAGGGCCCTAATGCAAAGTTCCAGTCATAGACTAGACTTCATTTAAAAAGTTGAGTGGTTTTTGAACCATTCATGGGCATATTTTTTGGAAATAATCTTAGTTTTAACCAGTCTTTATGGTTAAGCAGTAGGTACCCTCTGGTTTCCTTGTGGAAATTGATGTTTTAGGTACTGTTTCTGGGTGTCAGGTAAGGAATCAATGAAAAAATGATTTAAGAAAATGTAAGTGCTTTGAAAGGCTATTGTTAACAGAAAGATTGGGAAGTTGCATACAATTTTGCAAAGGAAGTGAATAGAAATGTACCAATTTAGAAGATATTTGTCTGGCATTTAGGTTTAGAAATAAAATTGATGTGAGGAAATATGGAGAAATATATCAGAATGGTTTTCCAAATAGCTGGTTATTACTCTTATTTGAAGTTAGAGGAAATAGGCCACATTTTTTTAATGACATTTTTTTCTCTTCGTATGAAGGTGGGCTGTTTGTCAAAATGTAATGTATAGGTGAATCCAATTCAGCATGCTATTCACATGCAGACATGCTTTATATATGATATGCTAGCCTTTAATATCGTATTTTGACATTTGGATAAATAGTATGTAAGCCTTTACTAAAATGAATGAAATATATTTTAATTGTTTCTGTACTACTAAACAAAAAGTGACTCTTAAGAAAAGCATGAATGTGTAGAGATTTGTAGAGTTAGTACTAGAGGGACATGTTAGGACAACTGTTTACACACATATCATTGAGATAGAGCCAAAAAATTAATCCATTGCTTATTTTTGTTACAAATAATTAATATTGCCTTGAGACTTTTATCAATCAAGCTTTGACATATGTGTATGTTGAATTCAGTCAATATGTTTGAAATGAAATTTACAAATAAAAAATACTTATTGTAATTTTAGTGTTTCTTACCAAAGATAAAAATAGTGTGTATTTTTCTTTAATGTGAACTATTGTAAATCACAGTGCTAAGCAGAAAGAAGACTTTATAGGAAAACATTAGAGAAGATCAGTTCTTTGCTGGAAAACTGTGGATGCTGAGTAGTTCACTGTCAATAAAACATAACTACATCTCAACAGATTTTCTTTGCTTATCTTAATCCACAAATTGATGTGAAAATTTTCGCAGAGAAGGAGACCTGATTGCTATGATTCAGTGTCACCTACCTAGGAGATCTGTAAATTGTTTTTACTCTAATTGCTCTACAAAATAATAGAGAGTATTGGGTTTAACTTTAACTCCTGTAACTGGGATTTCTTCTGTTATTTTGAGTCTGTAATGCATATCACGCCATGTGGACAAATATATACAAGAATGAGGACTTTGCAAATCTAATATCAAGCCTTCATTTTATTTCCATCCTCACTCTTTATTGCTGCTGTGGATTCATGTTCTAAAGGAAATATTCACGTGAAAGAGATGCATGTTGGTTCTCCTCCAATCTGGGCTGGGAAGGTTGAGCTTGTTTAAATACGTGATAGAAGAGACAAAGAAATACAAGCAACTGGTATTAGGGAAGAATTTAAACCGAAAGCAGAATGTGCTGTCTGACCGTAGAACACCATGACTCTGTATCCTTGCACGGAATAACAGGGAGTTGGAAAGAAGGGGATGAAAGGTTAGACACAGTGCCAAGAAACTTAAGTAGAGCCACTCTGAGGGATTTTAGCTGTAAAGCATGTCTTTAACAACATGTGATATCTCATGAACTCGTGTTGCTCAAAAGGAAAATGAAGAATGAATGCACAAAGACAGTTAAGATCATGTCAAGTATAGTGAAAATATTAATGAAAGGATGTTTCAAATGTCTTTATTATTGCTAATATTCACATAGCCTCTGTTGCAAGTATACATTTGAGAAAATTAACTTAAGTAATTCCATGAGAGGATAAAAGTATTGTGAACTAACTAAAATATTGTAATCCTCATAATTCTGATTAGGTTAATCTGAAACACAAAAGTCACTTGCATCTAGCGTCTTTCTCTCTTCATCTCTGGTCTGCCCTCCCATTTTTTTTTGTTGTTGTTGTTTTTGGCTCTTGGTACCATTTTGCTATAAACTTGTTTCCCTAAATTTGAATGATTACAAACAGGATGAGAGAAGGATATGAAGTTGGGAAATTTCAGAATTACTCATTTATAACAAGCCGAGACATTACCTAAGGTTTGCATGCAAGACACTACCTAAGTACTGAATTTTTAACACTGTGTGTTAATTGTTCCTAGCTCAGTTTTTCTAGTGAGAGACTTATGGCTTAAAAGGGTTATATAAATCTCCCAAACTTAAACAATGAATGTATGGCACAACACGAGCCAAATTCTAATACATCTGATTATAGAAAGGAATTCTTTAACCCTTGCTGCATATGTGCATTGAGAAAATGTCCTCACTCCTCTGTTAGGAGTCATAAGATATTTGTGCTATACATTAATTGCATATAAGTAATGATAAAATGCTATTGTTGGGGTAATAGAAGCAATAGACTGTCAGATTACAAATCACTCTGAATTTTTAAAAATTTCTGTATTCTTAATTCATCATGCCATATAAACAATCTGAATTTTCTTCCTTGCATTTTCCTTTAAATCTTTTATGTTGTTTAACCCAACTGTTCTATTTTCATAGTTAATGTTTCAGAGCCATATTTTGTATCAAAAGTATGCTGCAAGCTCTTGCTAAAATTTAAAATATTTTATCTTCATTTATGATATGAAATATTTTGATACTACAGAAAATGTCAATCCTGCCTGTAATTTTTTCTAAGGGAAATTATTCTTTTTTAAAGATTTTATTGTTTTCAGAGACGGAAATACAGAGAGAAAGATTTTGCATCTGTGAGTTTACTCCCCAAATGGCTGCAAAGGCCAGAACTGAGCTGACCCGAAACCAACAGTCTCTTCCAGCTTTCCCACACAGGTACAGAGTCCCAAGTTTGGTACATCCTCCGCTGTTTTCCTAGCCCATAAACAGGGAGCTGGATGGGAAGTGGAGCAATTAAGACATGAACCAGCACCCATATAGGATCATAGTGCTTTAAGGGGAAGGATTAGCCAATTGAATCATTATGCTGCTAGGTCATGCTGCCAGGCCCTGGGCCTGACGGGATTTTTTTATTAATATGTAATTATTTGTAGGGGAGAGATAGAGCTACCCACCTTGTGTCCTCGTGTTTGCTTTCCAAAAGGACACGAGGTTCAGGTCAACCTAAAACCAGGAAGCAGAGAGTCCATTCTGGTCTCACACATTGCATGGGCCCAGCCTCTCATGTGCATCAACAGGAAGCTGAGTAGAAGCCAAACTGTGGGGCATCAAACTGATATTCTAGCATGGAGTGTTGGTATTGCAGTTGGCGACTTGTCCTGTTATACAGTACTGTGATGATTGAATTACAATGTATTAAATATTACCAAATACAAATCAGTTGATGTTTGACTTAATTTGCCTATAAGAATCGAAAGATTTCTCTTTCATCAGTTGTGTACAATTATACTGCTGTTCCACATCCCAAATATCACATAGAAGGATAAATTCTGAATTTCCTGGTGAATTCAATGTTTGTGTGAGTAAGAAAAGGCAAGGCAATAGACTGTACTTGCTTCCAACAAGTAAATTCTATGAAACATCTTTTCCAAGGCCTAGTATTTAGTGTTATAAATCTTTAGTCAGCTTCTTTAGCAAAATAGCAAGCCTGATTTCTTTTCCCTGTATATTTGCTTTCTGTGTTATGATGACTAAAACAGTACATAGTAATTTGGAAACAAGTGTGATGCAAGACAGATCTTCTTATTAGAAAGCAGAATCTCAAAGAGAATATTTCTTTTCCCCTGGCAACTAAAATGTGTTGAATGAATTGCACAAAACATACTTTATCTGAGCCCATCAGGAAGTTCTAGAGGTAAATATGTTTGATTTAAACTGTAGATTGTTTAAATGTTGTAGGAAAGCATTTGGACATTATCTCTAGCAAAATGATGAAAGGATGAAGGATGTGTTATTAATAGGAGTTGGAAGAAAAGAATTAAAACATTAAAATTACTAACTCACTTATAAACAGCATATGGATGCTGGAGCAGGTCTTTGGACCAGTCGTTAGGACATAGATTGAAATGTATCTTATCTTGGGATGCCTGAATTCAAATTCTGTCTCTGATTTCAATCCAGCATGCTGCTATTTTGCAAGTTGGGTGGTGTGGGTGATCTTCCAAGTTATTGCATCCTTGCCACCTATGCAGGTGACCTGGATTGAATGTGGTTTAATTTTAAGCGAGACTCAGCCTGGGATTTTCATGGGAATTTGGGAACTAGGCCAGCAGTTACAAGATCTTTCTGTGTCTCCATCTTTTATTTTTGCTTTCAAAACAATAATTAAAAAATTGACTAAGAAGTTGCAAGTGGCAGTTTAGCATTCTGTGCCATTATACCCACCCCAGTGATGCGATTTCTTAATTATTTCCTTGCTACGCTGTCTAGCTTCTCAGATTTAGAACTAAATCTGCTTTGAATGTTTGGTGAATTTATTTCTTGTCCCTCTGTAGTAATTTCTTTTTATCTATGTTTGATCTACATTCCTTTGGTTTCTGGTCACTGTTTCTGCTCTGTCCAGTATTTTAAGCCAGTAATCAAACTGTTAATCAGTGTCAGACGTAGAGAAAACCACCTGAGGAACTGCAAGCTAATGAAAAGCATTGTTTATACTGAAAATTGCAGGACCTGGTGGTAGTTTCCCAGAAGAGTTAAGGACCAGTACATGCAGTGTGTCTGCCATTTATACTTCTGGCAACCATGGATGTTTATTTCTGGTACTGTACCATTCTATTCCACACTGTATGTTGCATGGTCAGGGAATAGGGTGGTTGATTTGACTCTTTATAGTTTCCCATATCAAGGAGCTCTGTATTCACAATTAATGAGACCACAAATTTCAGCTTTGAGCCTATAGCATGATCGGATCTGGAGAAAATTAAGGTATTTGAGTGCAAGAATAATATTAATAGCTGGCACTAGAGGGAAGAATGGTAACTGATTGTTGTACCACTATGAATTCATGACACCCTCCTTTCTCCAGCATGGGCTCTGTAGTTTTGCATCTTTTTCTGTATTCTGACCCTGGGATGGACTTTCTGATTGTTTTGGCAATGCAACATGGCACAAGTGACTATGTGCAATTCTGAGCACAGACACCAAAGCCTGTACCTTCTTAGCATATTTTCTTCACATATTTTCTTCCTGGCACCAATGTGATAGGTGAGACTGCTGTAAAGACATTAGATTTAGAAGTAAAACCATGTAAGAACCTAGGTAACCTAGGGGAGAGCCAACCACCACCCACAAAAAGACATTTGTATGTGACTCACAGTAGATTCAAGGATTCTTGAGGGAACTGAGCCATTCAAATAGACACCTAAGTTGCTGACTGAAGAATCATAAGCTGAAACTTTGACATTTTCGGTAAGTGTTCAGTGTGGGTGGTTGGTTACTTGGCAAACCTTAATCAAGATCACTTAAAATTTCACTTGATTATGTTTTACCCTTGGTGGCCAATAACTGTATTTCACTGGCATAGTCACGTTATGTCCATATTTCAAATAACTGGCAAAATTCTAATTGACCTCCTTTGGTCCCTGGACTAGTTCATCTTGATTTAGATGTGTAGCTTTGAAAATGTAATATATGCAAAAGGAGGTGCTCACAGTAGCTAATAATACAACCCTGCCTCTGAAACTATGGGGAGATTATGGTCCACAGATGAACAACTCATAAAGGGGAATGAATTACTAATTTTTCTTTATCCTACAATATTGTATTTCTCTACCAAAAAATATTAGTAGTCTAAAAATACTTAATAATTTTATCATCTGGGCACAATGCAAGCTAAACAATAAGCTATAGCATAATAATGTCTATGTTAAAATATTTATTTACGTAAAGTATAATCAAAGCTGCTGTATACCTTATTTTCAACACACAAAATTAAGCCAAAATAAAGTACTCTGATTAGGGAGATTTGTGGCATATGGATCATTTTCCATAGGTACCTGTTAGTATCATTTTTTTAGAACAATCGAGTTAAAATACTCTTATAGGGAATATCAGTCGGGGATGGGAATTTGCTGGTGGTGGTAGGGGAATCCCAGATGCTATGATATTGTACCATGAAATTCAAAATTTAAAAAGGTACTATACTCAATTTAAAAAGATTAAAACAACAACAATAACTGAGTCCAGCACGGTAGCCTAGCAGCTGAAGTTCTTGCCTTGTACATGTCAGGATCCCATAAGGGCAACGATTCTAATCCTGGCAGCCCTGCTTCCCATTAAGCTTTCTGCTTGTGGCCTGGAAAATCAGTTGAGGTTGGGCCAAAGCCTTGGGATCCTGCACCCATGTGGGAGCCCCAGAGGAAGCCCCTGGCTCCTGGCTTTGGATCGGCTCAACTCCGGTTGTTGCAGTCACTTTGGGAGTGAATCTGCAGACAGAAGATAGATGTTCCTCTCTGTCTTCTCTCTATATATCTGCCTTTGCAATAAAAATAAATAAATCTTTAAAAACTTAAAAAAAAACTAAATTCCCAATTCAACAATAATAAATATATGGAAATTATGAAAATGTGAAATAACCAAGAAATTAACAAAACACAAAATGGTGTGATATGACAGGTCACAAGGTGGCAGAAAATGTAAAAATACAAGACCTGGAATATTGCAGTATAACATTTTTTTTTCAAATATATTTAAAAAGGAATGGAAAAATAAAAAGTCTTAAAAATATGAATACTCAATAAGACTAAAATAAATATTAAATAAACTACTAAATTTTGTATTCACGTGTTCAGATATAAATGTCAGAATAAATGCTTACTTCCAAATCTGAAAGGAAAAAGGAAATTTAAAAAAAAATTGAAATTTCCTATACAGTGATAATAAAACTCACTTGAAAACAAGATCCACACAGAGCCTGAGGGAGACTTTCAGAAACATTTTCCTGGCAACTGGGTCATATTCCACAGGAGAATTTGTGAGTGACAAGTGGCTCTGCAAGAATTCCCAGAAACAATATGAAACTCTCATTTAATTCCAATTTCATACTTTAATGGATTACCTTTAAGATATAAGTGTATTCCAAATACTATTTGAGAAAAAATACACATACTAAAAACTTTTTTATATAAATTTAAAAATATATGGACGCTTTGTATATGTCTTTGCCATTTTTGAATATTCTATTTATTCATTTTTCTCTATTGAAAATGATATTCTATAAATAGAATATTTCAATTCAAATAGGGATGTTTTTGGTGAGTCATGAAGAGTTTTATTAGACAAAATATTTTTCTGGCTGCTCCTTAATTAACATGACTGCACATGTCCCTTATACAAAACTTTTAAAAGTTTATGAAAAATATGCTTTATAAACACTGCATAGATTTGAAAAATACTTTGCAGCAAAATAAATTATTCATCAAATTGTGTTTTAGAGTAAAATTTGAAGTACCCTTAGTATTTAGGAAAAAAATCATCAATTAAATAAAAATTAATATGAATAAAATGCATGAAAAACCTTAGCCTCTATATTTAAATACCATGGATAAATAAATGACATAGCAATAACATTTTTTTCAAATTAGAAAGCAGAAAAATACCTCCCCATTTATTCCAAGAGGACATTGTCACTTGACAAAAGCTTACAAGAAAAGGAGTTGTGCATCATTTCCTCTTTTAAACAAAGTTACAAGACATCTCAATTAAATTTTGTAAATCAAATCTTACTATATGTACATAGGATCACCACATCACAACCAAATGCTATTTCTCTCAGTAGTGCCAAAGGAATGACTAATCCATAAATCAGTAATGCAATGCACCATATAAAATATTTATTTATTTGGAATGTGGAGAAAGAAGTCTTCATTCCCCCAAATGCCTGAAATAGCTGTGGCTGGGCCAGGCTAAAGCCAGGAGCCTGGAATTCCATCTGGGTGTCTGATGTAGCTAGCAGGCACACAAGGACTTAGACCATATTTGTTGTCAAATCTTGCACATTCGGAGTTAGCCTGATCATAACCAGTGAACAGAACTAGAACCTTCAATCAGACATAGAACACAGGTGTTGCAAGGGGTAGCTCAATACACTGTACCACAATGCCTGACGCTATCATTCCCAATTTTAGCTAAAATAAGTTTAGAAGACCGTCTCTGCAGACACATAAAATCATCACCAAAATACACCCTCCATTTCTAATTGTATGTTCTAATTGTATGTATGTGTAAGGGATACTCATTAAAAAAACAAAAAAATTGTCTTAACGTTGAAACTTGAATCTTTCACTCATATCAGGAGTAAGCCAAGACGATCTCTTCCTACAACTCACATTCATTAGTTTATTCAAGAATATAGTTACTCTAACAAGGCAGCAAGAGAAATAACAACTAGAACAAGTATTTTACCAAGAACTGCATATATTGTCTGAACAACTAACTACAAAGAGGTGAAGTTTTTTTTCTTATACCTTGGAAAATTTAAAGTATCACTAATATTAGTCAATAATTTATATTAATTCAAAATTTATTGAAAACCTACAATGCCTCAGGTACTATATTCAAAGCTATCTCCTTATTAAAAATACATAATAAATAATAAATTCAAGTCACTCAGAACTTAATTTTTAGCAGCGAAAGGAAAGATGAAGGCAAACATGTACAATGTATTTTTAAAAATGTATACTAGAACAGAAGATAAGTACCATAGCTAAAACAAAGTAGAGAAATGGGGTAAAAATGGTGAGATATATGAATAAACAAGTATACACATATAAATGAACATGTAATGGACATCATGGTACCAGGAAACAAAGAAGCAATGCAGTATGTGTCTCTACTCTGGAATCAGAAAAAGGAGTCCCCCAATGAAACTGTTCAGTATACCTTGACAACCAGATACTAGGTTCCCTGCTATTGTCTATGCTAGCCATGTCATGACACCTAGGTTGGAACTGTAGCTGTAGCTGAAGGACTATATTATTGTCAAATGCAGAGGAAAATGAGGGAGACAGAGAAAAGGGAAGAGGAGGGACAGGGGAGACCCTATACCTGTAAAACTGTATAATGGAAAATAATAATAAAATAGGCCTAAAAACTGTTTTATTTGCTGTTTATGTATTACATGATAATGCCTCACATTCTATAGATGGCATTTGTAGTTTTTTATAGGTCATCTTTATCTGAAGGCTACACATTTAAACTTTTCTCTTACACAGCTTCAGCTAAATTGAAGTATTTAAATAATTGCTCAAATGGCAAATGCAATTTTCCCTTGTCCTTTCAATGAACTCCTACCCATTCCCTATGTTATCTAATGATAATTATCTAATGTTAGTTATCAGATCTTCATTGATCTTCTTGGATATCAGATCCAATGTTGATTACCAAACACTACCTTCCATGTGACAGTTTTTCCCTCCACTGACCCTAGTAATGTAAAAGCGTACTTGCAGAATCCCTCATGCTAACCCATTTATTTGTGTGTAGATACCCATACCCACCAACACTCACACGTGTAAACCCACATTACAGGTGTATGATTTGGGTGTGTATTTCAAAGTATAGACTCTCATGAGAGATGGACTTGAATGCCGCAGCTTTTTTATCAATGAGTTTTTCAAATTTTCAGCAAATATATATATAAATGGTTCAACTCAATTTAACCGGTTAGAATAACCTCATACTGATTGTATTTTTCAATGCAGTTGCTGCAAGAATTCATTAATCTGAACTTTCTAAGTTTATTTTCTGCATAGGCTCATCATTCACTCAGTTACTCAATGCCAACTTGTTCAAAATACTTTTCTCAGTATATTTTTAAAATATTTATTTGAAATGCAAAAATATACATATATATATATAGAGAGAGAGAGAGAGACAGAGACAAAAAATGATATGCTGTCTAATGGCTCACTCTCCAAATAGCTCCAATGACCAAACCTGGACCAGGTTGAAGCCAGGAGCCTGGAACTCTTTCCAGGTCTCCCACAAGGATGTCAGGGGCACAGGTACTACTTGAATCACCTTTCATTGCTTTCCCAGGTGTGCTTAACAGAAAGCTTGGCTGGAAGTAGAGCAGGTAGCATTTGAATGACACTTATACCGGATGCCAGTACCACAAATGGCAGCTTAACTCACTGCTCTGTAAGTTAAAGCCTTCTCATATTCCCAAAAATCCTCCTTTAATTATAGGATTATCCTTACCATAAAAAAGTTAGCAAAGTACTTGACACCCCGTAATTATGTAGTCTCTCTAAAATACCATGTCAAATAATAAATTTGAAATGTGGAATATTAAGCAAGCCTATCACTTGCGAATATTCAAAGGTTATTGCGGAAGAGATTAAATTTAAAAACCCAAGTTCTAATGATGTATGTTTTACTTGACTCAGATTACAGTCATTATTTTGTCAAAATACTCAGAGATATGACTTAGCCAGGAGTGTAACTCTAGATACTTGGGAAAATTGGGAAGAGTATCTAAATAGCATCAATAAAGTATCACCACTTACTGATAGAAGAAAGAAATTTAATAAAATAAAATGTTGTAAAGAGAACAAGTTATTTTACTCCAAAATTTCTGTGTCAGTGTTTGTTTAGCTCATAATGCTTTTTTGAGATTCTTCTTGAGACTTATGAAATTATCCTTTGAAAATTTTAGGATGCTTTAACTGTATTAAAGGATTGTATTTCAAAAAGTAGAAAGAGTGATTTTCTTAATTTTTTTAACTTTTTATATTTCCATTGTGATTCAGAGTCAAGATGATTGCCAGTAAGCTTAGTAGGAAATCATGTTATTAACAGCACTATTGTCACATGGGGAAATTTCTCTCTGCTTTTTTTTTTTTTTTTTTTTTGTACTCAGCAAGTATACATCAGGGGTCTGTTTCATGGGAGTTTGTGTATGGGTCCCAGAAATAAGCAAATAAAATGGACCTCCTATCCTCAGAGAGAAAGATGTTCCACATCCTGTTTTACTCCCAAATGACTCTATCAGTTGGGGCTGAGCTGATCTGAAGCCAGGAGCCTCCTTCGGGTCTACCATACATGTGCAGGATCCCAAGGCTTTGGGCCATCCTCTGCTGATTTCTCAGGCCATAAGCAGGGAACTGGATGGGAAATAGAACATCTAGCATATGAATCAGTGTCTATATGGGATCCTGGTGCACTGGGTCCACTTCCATTTCTTTTTTTGTGTTTGTGATTTATTTTTCTTTCAAAGGCAGACTTGCAGAGAGAAGGAGAAGGAGAAAGATCTTTCATATTCTGGTTCACTCTCCAAATGGCCACACCAGATGGAGATGAGCTGATCTGAGGCTAGGAGCCAGTAGCCTCTTCATAGTCTCCTACATAGGTACAGGCGCCCAGGGAATTGGGTCATCTTTTGCTACTTTGCCAGGCCACAAACAGGGAGCTGGAAGGGAACTAAAGCAACAGGGACATGAACTGGCACCCATATGGGATGCAGAGACTTGAAGGGGCTGGAGGGGGGTAGTATTAAACTCTCGAACAGACTCAACGTGTCAACTCTAGAAAGACTATCTAGCACATTGGAAGATACAGATTGTGCAAGAGTGGACAAGAGAAAAAAAACGTTACCATGTAGACAGGTCCAAGGGGCTGAATAGTATCATTTTGAAATCTAGGACAATATATCAGGGGATATTATGATTGTCGTCTCTGAAATATTGATTGACATGGAATAGGTATAGATTTACTGAATATTTGATGTTCACAGGCTTTCCTAAATTTATTATTTAGTTACTGTCACAGATACATAGTAAGTAGTGCATATCATTCCTGTCTCCATATTCCTTCCCTTCCTATGTGTAGGTATGTAGGCTAAATATAGATTTTAAAAAATTATATCCTTTGGATCTATAGGATATAGTTGAATTTTAACTGATACAATGAAAATAAAAGATACAGGAATTTCTATCCTGAAGGGCCTTACAACCCAGTCTAGGAGGCAAGACACATCTGAGCATTATCAGAGGACAAGAAGATGAGGAAAAATTAGCAGTTGCCTTGGTTATTGACCATCAGCCAGCGCTGGAGGTGTTTCTTCATCATGTCTCCTGGATAAATTTCTCAGCATGCAAGAACAGTGACTGGGGTTTCTTGGAGCCTCTATAATCTCAACAAAATAAGTCTGATACAATTAGGCAACCTTTAATAGAAGCTAAAGATTCTGTTGATGATAATAGAGAATGAGATGTAAATCACACAAGATTATTCCCATTGGGATGCCATACCTTCTTTTTATTTTCTTAGTCATGCCAGCGTAACATTGTTTTTCTAACATAGGTCTTTTCAAACACTAGATACAACTGCTCATATGTGAGGGATGCAGGGTGCATTTCTACAAAAAAAAAAAAAAAAACAGTTGTGAAACAGTTGCTCTAGATGGCCTTGTTTACACATACATTTTCAGCTTTGCCTTATACAGAGTGTGAGACCTCTGGAAGTTGGAAGCAAGCTTTGGACTAGGGACTCTCAAATTCCTCCATTTCAAGAAACATAATATATTGAATAAGCTCTTAAAAAAAATCTTGGAAAGAAGTTGCCAGGAGACTATAAACTAAAAATCCAGTGAGAGTTTACAAGCCTGTTGGCAAAGTCTTTTTTATTTGTTGCTGAGAAATATTGCTCTGAGTTTAAATTTGGGGTACCCAAATAAAATCAAACAAAATAAAATAAAAACAAAAATTTTCTGCCCTAAACCTATTCCTGAGTGCTAATTAAAGGAACAGTATCCATAAAATCATAAAATGACCCATTCTTCTAAAGGATCTTTTACAATGTCTTGAGAAATGGGCATGACAATGAAAATTATGCAAGTATTTCAGAACCGTTTTCCAAATTCATATTTTAATTCTCATTTTGCAAGAGCTATTTGAAATGTCATTGTATGAACTGAAATAAGTGCTTTTCATTTGCACAGAGAAGAGTAATATTTCTAGAAAGTTCGACCTGCAGCTATGGATTTCCCATAATATACAGGAACTTGGATCCCAACAGAGTTTGCATTGTACTCAGGCATGAGAAAAGTCGCTCCTTGTATCTAAACTACAAACAACATGTGATTTATGCTTAATATTAGCTTTCCTGCTGGGAGGCTAGAATCCTAGTATAGGCTGCACTGCTGGTTTAGCCTGAGCTTTCCCTCCAAACATTTGGACACTGAGTCTCACATCAGCTTGCTGGCCAGACAGCACTCCTCCAGTTGGTGTCATCACTGTTGCTGGGTGAATTATGTTTTCCCAGTGTGACTCCATGGAATACAACTTGTGGAAGCTAGGGCCTGCTTTTCCCTTCACACTGCTTCCTGCCCCTTTAACCGTGGCTGTATTTATCTTGTTTTTAGTGTAACAAATTTCATACCAACTCTTTTGAATCTTACTAACGAATGATCAACCCAGGAATGATCCACTTCTCCCAGCACAGTCAAAAGTATACATAGACTAAAAAGGGACTTTATCTTCAGGAAATTGCTGACTTAGATTACTTGATTCTGTATCAGAAGACTAAATACTCCTTTTCTATTTGTTACTTTCATTGGCTAAATTTTCTGATTTTTAGTTTTTCGGTTTTATTTATGATGAAATTGTTTATATTTCAGGTATACTATATATTGTTTGTTGTTTTGACAAATGGCTACATTGCAAAGTGATTACCAAAACAAAGTTGGTAAAGTTGGTAAATATATCCATCACCTCGCATAGCTGTTTTATATAAATGCAGTCTCTAGGCATTATCTGGTGGCCATATGTAGTAGATTTAAGTAAATATTCAGTTATTGTTTTTGAATGATATCTAGTTTTAGTGGAGAGTCACAGTTGGGCACTTTTGGTTACATATTAATGCATGTAAATTTGACCATCCTTAAGACATTTTTGTTATTTTCAATGAGGGACATCATACACTTGTTTGAATATATTTACAGCATAATGAGTTTATGGGGAAGCTGCTATAAATATGCTTAAAGACTAAACATAAAAATAGAGTGAGTATGCAAACTGACATGCATAATTCATTGGTGGTGAGGTAACAAACATGTTCCATGCTCTAGAGAATGGTTGCATAAAATTTTTAAAGTTTTCTAAACTTAAAACTCTCCTGTGCTCTGGAATAGCACAAGGGAATTTCACATTTCTTCCAAGTGGATCTGTGTAGCTAATTCACACGTCCTCAAGCAATTATTGTTCATTAATTTCCTTACAGATATAGAGGAACTTGCACTGTGTTTCCATCACTGTGCATTGTCTATCTCATTTCTAATATTTACGTCTTTAAAAAGCTAAAACACTATTCCCCAAATAGGACAGCTGAAAGTGTTATGCTAGTATTGGTTCCAAAATTATCATTAATAATAACATATTGTAAAATATCATATACTAGTTGAATTTTATATGTATGTCATCTAGGCTGAAAGAACTTAAGAATGTTGGTTAGGATAACTGTTTTTTTAAATGGTGCCTGTAAGTATGTTTTGAGCAGGCACGAACAGCAGTTGTTAATAGTTCATTTGCACCGATGTTTGCTGGTGAGACTATTGTGCCTTTTCTAACCTTTACAACTGACAAACACCGTTTTTACGTTTATAAAAGACAGATTGTAGGACTCAGTGCAAAGCTGCTTCAACTTATTTTACTCCAATGAATATTTCTTTTTATTATATTTTTATTTTTGGATAAATGCCATGGTTTTTTTCCTTCTAATATCTTAGTAGACTGTAATTTATGAAGCAAGGGTCTGGAAAGTTAAAATAGTCCACAAGTTTCTTCGCTTTAATGATCTACTCCGCACAGATGTGTGACTGATGCAAACCAAAGGTCAATGAAAAAGCAAACATATGAAATTAGACATTTTATTGCTAACTTTTATCCTCCTGCTTTTACATGGGAACTTAAACCGAAAAGCCTTTTGATGCTGATATTTGCTTTTGATGTTAATTGATTAGCTGAAGATTGAGATCACACAGAAAAATGGTTTTACAGGTTAGAATGTAAACTTTTCTTGTTTAGTGCCTGAAGTCAGAATATATTAGAAAGCATTGGTAATGGTAAGTTAAGAGAGTGATTAACTGTTACATTGAGCATCTCCTACCTTGGTCAAGCAGTGTGCACCTGAAGGAAGGGGAACCCTAGACCCTGAGGTGCTACACTTTTCAGAATTCATCTACTTTCAACAAAGTAATGAGTGTTATTTACAATGTGAAAAGTTATTATATTTGTACCAGAGAAATCAGGGAACTGTATGTCTGCATTCAGTATGTGGATTATCACAACCTGACTCCCATGTGCCATTCTGCACGTTCTGAATCTCATGTGGCACATGTAAGCTCTCACACTTACCATCTGACTCCATTTACAACAACCTCAAATATCAATTCTGGTTAGCTCTAGGGATCTTATTTACTCTTTTTAAAAATATTTACTTGCAGAGTGACAGTGAAAGAGAGAGGGACAGACAGACAAAAAGAGAACTTCTATCTGTTAGTTACCTGTCCAAATAGCTATAATAGACAGGTCTGAACCAGGCTGAAACTAGGAGTCAAAAGCTCCATCCAGGTTTCCCATATGTGTGTCAGGAGTGAAAATACCTGGGTTATCTTTTGCTGCCATCCCAAGCACACTTGCAGGAAGCTGGACCAGAATCCAAATAGCCAGAGTATTCTGCCCATCCTAAATGAGTTACTGGTGTTGCAAATAACTGTTCAGCTTGCTGTGACACATGCACACCACTGCATGTAGCTTGGATTCCTCAATTGTCTGAGTCTAGAGCATTTTCTAACTTGTAACTGGTTAGCCCTTCCTCCTATCCTCTCCTTAAACTTGACAAGCTACTGTTTCCTTGCCTTGCTAGCATTCTTGGATATGGTAAGACCTCACTAAATTTTGATTTGAATGAATCAGTCAATTAATGATTTTTGAGTGTTTCAGAGAAACCCCTAAAATTATAGTACCTTTGAAATAGTAAGTGTTCCTCATATCCTGTTAGCTCAGACTATACTTCCTATCTGGTGTTATTCAAAGAAAATAATCAAAATACAGTTTAGTGTCGGCATATTCAGGTGGAGGAGGTTTAAATCTATAACTTCTAATTGCAAGTTGCAGGTATCAAAGTACCATGATAGTGTTTTGAGGCTCTAAGATCCCAATAAAGCAGATTTGATGGTATAGTTGAAATTAATAGCTTCTTGATCATCTAAAGAGATCTGTTTGGTTAATGTGTGTGTGTCGGGAGGACAGAGGAAAGAGATCTGCTGTATAATGGGTCATAAATGTTAGATTTGTAGGTAAAGTGAGTTATTTTAACTATTTTAGTAACCTTTCACTATGAGAGCATTAAGCACTTAAATAGGTGTAATTCAAATGCAGGAAACTCCCTTTTAATTTTTCTGTGGAGGGTCATAATGAGGAAGATAATTGCTCTAAATTACAGAGGCATACCGCATTTTCTTTGCTTTATTCTTAAGAAACAAAATCTTGTCTTCACAATTTTGTCAGTTTCTAACAGAGTACTTCAGTGCGTGGTTTTAACCACGATATAAGAGGGGTGGAGACTAAAAGAAAGGGAAAATTCGAGGGGGGAGACACTTGGAGTGGCAGTTTAGATACCACTCTGGATGCCCTCCCTTTATGAGAGTGTCTGGATTCATTTTGTAGCTCCATTCCTGATTCCGGCTTCCTGCTGGTGTGCACCCGGGGAATCAACAAATCATGTCCCCATTGCTCAGTCCACTGCCACCCACATTGAACAACAGTATTGAGTTGCTGACTTCTAGTTTTGGGCAGCCTTAGCAAAAGAAACTCTTTGCCCAAGCTAGAATACTGTGGATTCAAGAAACTAGCAACTCTATTTTTGCCATAGGCATTGAGTATGAGACTCGGTGTTTGTTCAGTCTCTGGTACTGTTGGTTACTTGTACGCTCAGAAGTTTCTGCAACATAATCTGCATTTGTCAAATATAGTAAAACTGAACTCAGAACTCATTTATGAAAGGTGTGGCAAAAAGAGAATATACATTTTTAGGAATAGGCTTTGCCTCTTTTTTAAAAAGAACACATCTGTCAAAAGCATAAATGCACAAAATTTTATGTTTTCCAACCCATTCTGAATGTACTATTGTGGAATAAATAAGATTATTTACCAATATGCTAAACATGAAAAACTAGCATTCAAAATATCTGTGTTTAACAAATACAGTATGCCCATGAGGATGTCAGGCTGTAGAGTTCAAGTAAAAGAAGTAAAATCATATGTTGTGGCTTGATGACAGATAACTTTTCAGTGGAGTATTGTTTCCTCTTACTGAGAGTAGATTTAAGGCAGTGCTATTTGCACAAAAGAGGTATATTAAAATTGGAGGACTACTGCAAACCAAATACATGTCTAACGGCCAAGGAATCCTGATTTGGGCTCAGTTGACAGTTCAGTTATCCAAATGAATTAGAAATTACTGCATTGATGGCATATGCCTCTGGCCTTTCTGATGTGTGTACTGCTCAATAAGATTGAAAAACGTCAAGGCGCAATAGCCCAGTGGCTAAAGTCTTTGCTTTGCAAGCATCAGTATCCCATATGGGTACTGGTTCTAAATTCTTTCGGTCCCACTTCCCCTCCAGTTCTCTGCTTGTGGCCTGGGAAAGCAGTCGAGGACAGCAGAAAGCCTTGGGACCCTGCACCCATGTGGGAGTCCAAGAAGAGGCTCTTGGCTCCTGGCTTCAGATCAGCTCAGCTCTGGCCATTGATGCTACCTGGGAAGTGATTCATTGGATCAAAAGATCTTCCTCTCTGTAGATCTGATTTTCTTTTAAAAAAATAAAGTCAAGGGAAGGATGATTTCTTTCTCAAAACTACGTTTTTTAAAATGTGATGAAGACTTGTATGACTGTGTATGCATGCACTCATGAGCATAGCTGTGCATGTGTTCAGGTAATTAATATAATCCAGATTTGGGCATTTAGAAAGGATGAAGTGAATAACAGGTCACTGGAATTTTAGCAAATAACCTTGTTTCCAATACAATGAAAACTTAAGTCATTTTGAGTACCCTGAAGTTTTACAATCGTGTGAGCAGTGCTTAGAATCACCACATGGAAACTATTCTGTAACTAGGACCCGCTGTGAGTTATAAGTATAGTACATACTATATATACTACATATGTCTATAAAAACATGTTTTAAATTTTTTGTAGGTTAACAATGACCATAGGCCATGGTCTATAACCCTAACCTAACCGTAACCTATTATCTATAATACCTTATTGACAAACTATTTTCATTGTACTAGTTGTCTAATAATTCAGCTACACATGAAATAAATAAAAATGTGTGGTTGAAGGAGGCTTGTTTGTTTTTTTGTTGTTGTTGTAATTTAGAGCAGAAGCAGTCTTTAAAAGTCATTATGTGAATCCAAGCCACTGACCATCAAAGTATAAATATAAACTTCATACAGTTTCAACAAAAGAAAGAAGACATGATGGCATGATAGAAATGTCACACATTTTTGGAGCCAAGGTAACCTGTGTTCCAAACAAGTAATATATCTTGAAAAATTTGGTTAAAATGCTACATGTGGGGCCCGGCAGCGTGGCCTAGTGGCTAAAGTCCTTGCCTTGAACGCCCCGGGATCCCATATGGATGCTGGTTCTAATCCTGGCAGCTCCACTTCCCATCAAGCTCCCTGTTTGTGGCCTGAGAAAGCAGTTGAGGACGGCCCAAAGCCTTGGGACCCTGCACCCACATGGGAGACCTGGAAGAGGTTCCTGGTTCTCGGCATCGGATCGGCACAGCACCGGCCCGTTGTGGCTCACTTGGGGAGTGAATCATCGGACGGAAGATCTTCCTCTCTGTCTCTCCTCCTCTCTGTATATCTGACTTTGTAATAAAAATAAATCTTAGAAAAATGCTACATGTTTTTGTCTCTAATGTGGTTATGATGATAATATTAAGAATTTTCAGCCCATAAAAACGAATGAACTCTGCCCACAAGTTGTTGAGCACAGTGTCAGAATAACCCAGGTAATTTGCTTATACCAATTATTATTATTAAGTGAACTGAGTGGAGGTACATATGTTAACTCACTTAGGGTCTGAGTGGCACAAATTCTATCTCCTTTCTTTAACTTATCCATTCCTTTCATATTATAGACACTGGAGAAATTCTGACTAGCTGGGTCAGTTTCTGACTGATGACTAAATATATTTTCTTAGATTCATTTATTTGAAAGTCAGAATTAGAGGGAGAAGGAGGGAAAAGTAGTGAGGGAGAGAAAGAAACACAATTTTCCATCTCTTGTTATACTCCCCAAATAACTGCAATAGTTTGGGCTGAGCTGGCCCACAGCCAGGACTTGGGAAATGTTTGCAGGTCTCCCATGTGAGTTCAGGGGCCAAGAATCTGGGCCATCTTCTGCTCCAGGTACATCAGCAAGACATTAGAGGATGGCTCAACTACTTGAGATCCTGTGCCCATGTGGGAGAACCAAATAATACACCTGGCTTTGGCCTGGTGTAGCGCTGGCTATTTCAGCTACTTGGAAGTAAACCAGCAAATGGGAGATTGATACTCTCTCTTTCTCTCCCATATATCTGTATGTATATATAATATATCATTTCATTTCTATCTGTTCTTCTCTGCCTTCATTCTTCCTCTTGTTAGCTCTTTCTTTTAAATAAATTAATAAAATATTTAAGTTTTTAAATCCCATGAGATATGAATGTGGCTTGCTCACAGCTTTCTTTATTTTGTGTTTCGGATATATGCTCACAGCATTCTTTGTCTTTCGGATATATAAATAATAGTTCCATTTATAAAGATTTGCAGTGATATCAAAGTGTTGATGATAGCAAGTAGTGAAATTGTGAGAATAAACATTAAAATTTATGTTTATTAGATATTATCTGGTGCTATCATTAGATAAATGAATTTCCTGTAGGCCCTCTTCATTTAAAAGTCATTTAAACACTTATGTTGCTAGCTTATAAGCATATTAAGAACTATTCTGTGCTCATTTTAGCTATTTGAATGTAGTAATTAAGAAAATGTTAAAAGTTCATATTTAATTCATTAACATAACTCCTGTTTTTCATATTATATTTAATATTATTCAATAAATGTTCACTCATGAAAAGTCATACTAGAAATATAATTTGGATCATACAGAAACTAAATTTGTTTGCATTTCCAAATAACTAAATTTTATCTTTGAAATTTTATTCCTGCCTTTCTTTCTCTGGTCCAGCGTCATCCTTTGCCTACTTTTATTTGGTGAGACTGCATAAATTGTCATAATGGTAGCACAAGAGAATTATGAATGAAAGAAGAGGAATGCATAGAATTAATTTTTGGTAAGGCAAACTTGAAACAAAAAAAAAATGGCAAGCGAACATTCAGTTGTTTCTAATTCAGATGACAAGCGTCTTAATACAGAAATAAGAATTCATAGACTTCTCCAGACTTCCCTGATTTTCCTATAACTTGCAGTTGCTTCTCTAAGGAATGATGATGTGGAATGTCCTAATGTCATCACGATAGCATGGTGCCACAACAGAACAAGGACTTGGAGAATTTACATCTCATGAATTGGACTTGTTGAGCAACCTAGACAGAATCATTTAACTTCAACAAACCTAATTTTTCTTAGAAGTAGCAATAAAAAAAAAAAAAGAAAAAAAAGGAATTCTATTCCCCACAAAAAGCTTATAACTTTCAAATGAAATAGGCTATGAAAATAAAGCTCAATGAATGTTTGCTTAAAAGGAGTGAAAACGGCAACAACAGCCAAAGACCCTTGTCTTTTTTTCTACTCTGCAGTTTGTTTATGTATAAGACTATTAGTAACACATATGAGAGAACTTTACCCTATAGCATACAACAAATCGCAGAACTCTTGAATTCTTCATTCAGGTGCTGATGATTGAAATATTTGTATTTCCCTTATCAATTTTCTTTCCGGATTCAAACTGACTGACAATTTAAATTAGGATTTAATAGCTGAGTAGTATTCCATGGAGTAGATGAACCATAGCTTTCTTATCCAATCCTCTGCTGATGGGCATTTTGGCTGCTTCCATGTTTTTGCAATTACTGATTGTGCTGCTTTGAACATAGGAGTGCATGTTGGTTTCTCATAAAACAAGTGTTCTGGATATATTCCTAGGAGTGCTATTGCTGGATCATATGGTATGTTGATTTTGAGTTGTTTAAATTATTTAAAATTGGGGCCCGGTGCAGTGGCCTAACAGCTAAAGTCCTCACCTTGAACACGCCAAGATCCCATATGGGTGCCGGTCCTAATCACAGCAGCTCCACTTTCCATCCAGCTCCCTGCTTGTGGTCTGGGAAAGCAGTCGAGGACGGCCCAAAGCCTTGGAACTCTGCACCCGCGTGGGAGTCCTGGAGGAATTTTCTGGCTCCTGACTTTGAATTGGCGCAGCTCAGGCCATTGGGTCACTGATGAATGAACCATCAGACAGAAGATCTTCCTCTCTGCCTCTCCTCGTCTCTGTATATCTGGATTTGCAACAAAAATAAATAAATATTTTAAAAAGAATGAAAAATTATCTTACTTCACTTCTCCAACCATTTTATGATGATATGTACAAGTATAACCTATTTGTCCAAATCATCTATTTATATACAGCATACCATCAGTCAATATCCAGAGCATGCTAAAATGTCATTTTGATTATTTACTCATTATCTATAATTTAGATAATTACATTCTATTGGGAGACATTTTCAATACAGTGATTATTTGAGTTGCTGCTCACATGTTGCAGAAATTTCATGCTCTATTAGTTCTAAGTCTGTGTGTCTGGAAGATCTGTTATAGCCCTGAAGAGAAGCAATATAAACTTCTATGTTGTTAACTACAAACACTGATCTAAATTCACTGGATCTTTGTGTGACTTCTGTCCTCCAGAGGTACTCATTTTCCATGCAGATGTTTATCCACATCATTTTCTGGGGAAACAGTGCCCTGCTTCGCTTGGACAATCCTTTTGATTCAGGGAAGCAAGAATATAAACTGTAAAGGAAAACCAATGCCTGGCAATCCCATGTGTGATGATAGCAACCTTCAGACTCTCACAAGGAACTACAATCCTTCTGCACCCAGGTTTGCTGTCCCTCTCCCCACCCCAAACACACGCTACACTTGTCCATACGTCTACTCAGAGCTAAGATTGACATTAATATGGCAACAGAAGAGACAAAGTCATGCTGGCATCTTGACCGTGTTACCATTCTAACTGAAAGATAATGGAATCCTTGTGTACTATTCACAGTGACTTTGGTTTTAATATCTTTTGGAGTAATGACAGAAACTATGAGACAGTGAAGTCACAAGGAATCAAAGTGCAGCTTTTCAGTAAACCTGCGCAGCTCTCAGTAATGTCTGCATAATGTCTTCTCAATAACTGGGTTAAGTACTTAATCTCAGATATAAGATAAGCAAACTTTCTTATTAATCTTTTGCCATGGTGAAAAGTACAGCATAATTAATAAGAATTACCTTAAAGATAAAAGAAGAAAAATGGAAGATTATTCAAAGGAGAATTTTCTCCAATAAGCAGGCAAAAATGTCTCATTGTCTTTGCCCACCTGTGCGTTTATTGCCTACTTTGTAGTTGGGTTGTGGAGCTCTTCCAATTGATGATTCAAGGATAAGATTAAGTTTGCATTTGCATCATTATCAGGTTTTAAGGAAATTCAGTTGACAAATTTATGAAGACAGCATAAAGGAAGAAACATAGGCACCTTTAATCTGAATGTGCTACCCACAATACCGTGTAAATATTACAGCTAATCTTAGTGCAAGGACATTTAGAGTTTGTTTTACAAAGGAGCATTAATATTACTGAATAGTAATTATGTCTAATCTAAGAGGATATATAAAGGAAGACTAAGTTAGTGACTGTTGCCAGAGTACAGGAAATAAGAATTTCCTGCATTCAGAGAGGACAATGAATTACATAACATGTGACTGATGAATTAAAAAGTACAATGGAACTGTGCTGGGAACACTTCTTTCACCAGGGACCATAGTCAAGACCAGGAACCTTAACAAGAGCATGGACCATCAATAAGCAGCTTTTGATACCAGTGTATCACAGCATGTATCTACATCTTTACATATTTTTAAATATGTGGACTCTTAAACTACTTCATGCATAATAACTTTGAATTGTTACATCACCTGAGGGAAGAGAAAGGTTGATGAATAAAAACTAAATGTGGAGTTTTGTGTGTGACATGATATCAGCTTACTTAATATTCAAAAATACAACAGATTCATGTACATCTGTTTAAAACTCGTAATTTGATCTTTTGCTGTCGGTTAAAGCAACATGACGCCTAGAATTTATAGCATTAACTTTATAGGAATGTGGACGCTGGTCTCAGAGGGTATCTTTACTGCATGAAATGCTCTGCTGGTTACCCGGTTATATATTTATGCATTTTAACAGATTGGTTTTTGCAAACTTATTTTTAACCATAAAATCACATTTCTTTGCTTGATTTTTATTGCAAAATTAGCATATTCAAAACATTGAGGATATAATATCCTTACAATTGAAACTCCGTATCTCGAACTTTACTTCAGTATGTCTTTTTTTTTTTTCATTGTCCAAAAATGTCCATCAGTTTTTTGGGGAGACCATCTCTGGTCCAAAGGCAGAGCCGGAAAAGTGGTTTTGATAGTGCTCAGAACTGTATTGTTGCCAGTCTCACCACTTTAGGCACGATGCGGTCGTTGGAGAATCCACTGATTGACATTGTCCATCATATAGTCTCCAGTTGCCCATTTTTTTCATTGTCAACACACAGCTGAGGTGGTCGATTGACTTGTTCTGTCCTCTGTCATTTGATGTTTATCTTCCAGAGACCGAAAGCTCGATTGCGGGGATCCTAAAAGAAACTACGAAGGAGGTGCCCACTATCTCCCTACTAGTCCTCTTGAGCTTCTGGCTCCTGGTTTGTTTGGTGGATCAGTCTGGCTCTAATAGTTCTTATGGGTGCTCTCATTCAAACCTTCAAGTCTCTGTCCCACTCTTGCCCTAGTGTTTATGGTTACTATTACTGGGAATACACAGAAAAGTATCTCTCACCTACACAAAGGCTGGCCTTATTTAAGGGTGGCCCTAAGCAGCAATTTCTGATAATAAAAACTCCGAAGCTCGCTGCCGGGTGGCCAGCTTGCAGAGCCTAGCACCATTTGGTGCACTGGCCACCCATAGCCAGGGACCCCCTCACTGGCTTGCGGTGGTGGTCCTGGAATGCTGAGTCCTAGTTCTCGGATCTGGCCTGGCTGGGCCGCCCCCCAGGACCATGCAGAGTCCTGTGGGGCAGCCCAGCGGCTTCTGGTCCAGGTTCCAAGGTTCAGATCCCTCACTTCAGTATGTCTTAATGTGCATTCATAAATGCATGACAGGCAGTGATGCTGCTGTAATCTGCAACCACCCAAGTGTAAAGGCATGATTATGTTAAGGAGAAAATGTAAGTCTAGAGCTTAAACCAAGAGGAGAAAGACCACCCTGTTACCCATTAAAAACCTTCTTAGTTTCTATTAATTTTTTTAGATCCTAAATTTCTCTACCTTATTGCCAGATTGTTTTGAAGATAAAGCAAACAATACATGGAGAGACTTTGAAAAGTTTTAATGTTACATTCTAATCATTACAACTAGTTCTTTTGCAAAGCTTTTCAGAAATGTGACTGAGTGTGATGCAGTTGATAGGATCATACAGAAATGAAGGGCAATACAAATGTCTGTTTGTAATATTTCTGTCATATGATTATTAGACCATTACAAAATTGAGTTTTAGGCTATTTATAAATAGGGCACATGAAACCTAATTTTCCATTTTGATACATGGACAGGCAGGGCTCTGGTCACCTGGTTCAGGTCCTTGGGTCTGCCTGTGAGGTGGGTACCAGGTGTGTGAGCCACAGGGGCAGTGGATCCGGGCTGCAAGAAATGGGGCCCACCTGCAAGAACTGGTCCTGCTTAGTGGAAAAGACAGAGAAGTGGACAGCCTGCCCAGATCCACATAAAGGATATGGCAGCCCATCAGGGCTTTCAGAAGACATTTGTTACCACAGCAGAGCAAGGAGAACAGAATGGATTGGACAACTACCCCAGGCAAATGATGGCAGCAAATGTCTGGGTGAATGGAGACTCTAAGGTGGACTGTGTCAGCCAATGGATACTGGAAGCTTTCTCTCATTCTTGAAACAGCAAAACTGACAACATATTTGAACTATCAAAGCCAACTGGGCAGAGCTGTCAGAGTGTATGCCACGTTAAGACTGTGGGTCGCTTTTGGGTGGCCGTTCTCCATCCCTGGGTTACTGGGGTGTTTGGGAAGCTGGGTGTGGCTTCTCTTTTTGTCACCCTCTGACCCCAGATACAGGAAAAAGAAATGGAAAACTGGGAAACGATGATAACACCCACTTTTCCCTGACCCTTGATCCTTCCTACCCTCCTCGATTATGTAAGCATCATCTAAAATAAAAATTTAAAAAAGAAAAATATGGTACCCAGATAGACACAATGTAAAAGCAGTCATCACTAGAACTTTTTAAAAAAATCTTCTTATTATTCTTATTTTCCATTATACAGTTTTGTAGATATAGGGCTTCCCCCAACACACCTCTCTTTCCTCCCCATTGTCACCTTTAATTAGCGATAACATAGTGTTTCAGTGGCAGTCGTGACCCCAACATTCTCCTCTTCACCTCTTCAGCGTGCTTTCTAAGATGCAGTCAAACTTTATTGCAAGGATCCGTGTTGCTTTGTTTTAGTTACTTGAAGTTTATTTATTCATACTTTAACTACTATAAGAATCTTAGAAAGAACGCACTAAGGCTCTGCTCCACAGCCCACCAACATATGCCTACAAATTAGCCTGAATGATTTTTTCTTTCATTACTTCACCTTGCACAAGCAGCACCATTTATAAAGTGGGCAATTGGTCCCGAGCTAATACATTGATGATGAATTGCTTTGACTTGAGGTTTGGCTCCACATCTGATTCCAGCTACTTATTAATGTCTAATCTGGGAGGCAGCAGGTGGTGGCTCTAATATTTAGGTTTCTGTAACCAACATGAAACCACAATAGGACACCAGCTGATCTCATCAGCCTGTTGCAGTCCTCAATGTTAAACATAGGAAGCATGATCTAGCAGATGATAAATATCTGTTTTATTCTCTACTTCCAAATACATGAAGAAAAAAGAGTACTTTCTCCCTTTGCTCTGTATTTTCTAAAGCATTTTCTCATGCTTTCACCTAGTTCAAAATGTACCAAAGAATACCTGTAAAAATCTACCCTACATATGGATTAATCTTATTTTTTGGATTGATCATTTTATTAAAATCCACTACCTCCTCCACCTTAGACCATGACTATTAAATTCCCTTGTGTGTGCTTCCACCATTTTCCATTCCTCTAAGCCAAATCAGATCTAATGCTTCTCTTGCCATGTCCTAGATATCTTCCAGATTTTTTTAATTATGAAGTTTTTTATGCCTTTTTTTCTATTCACAAGCCATCACCCATGTTCCTTCTATATGTTGTTCACTGCTCTAATGTCTCACCTGTAGGGTTTCAATGGGTCTTTCTTTGTTTTCTGATTTCTCTTTTTCCCTAACGTCTCATATCCTTCTCAAGGCTGGTAGAATATCTTTGAAAAATGAAAAAAGTCATCATTGGACTCACATTTTTAAATGGTGCTTAAACACTGCTAAAATCCAGTTCTTTTAATCTTCTCTTTAACAATTTTGTTAGCTTGTTATTTAAATGTGTTTATCCCTTGCTTTTTTTTTTAAATTAATATTTAGCATTATGTGACAGTTTCATAGGCTTTGGGAATCCCCCTCCCCTTCCCCCTCCCTCCCCCCGGTGGATTCCTCCACCTTGATGCAGCATTACAGTTCAAATTCAATCAAGATTCTTTCCTTGCAAACATATATTAAGCATGGAGTCCAGCTACTTATTGTCCAGATGGGTTGAACGGTTTCTTGGGGAGACCATTTCTGGTCCGAAGTCAGAGCTGGTATAATATCATCACAGTCAATTAAGAGTCCCAATATAACATCAACAGCAATTTGCAATATTATGGAATTGACATAGTTTTGAGTAACCAGTATGTTAAAAAAAAAAAAAAGAACAAAATAACAAAAAACAAGTCCTAACCACAACCTATGATTTGCTCATTGACATCTCAATTTTAGTTTATATACAGGACCGGACCGGCTGCTATATACCTTGAAAAGGCTATAGGGTACCATTCAGCTGTCTCATATCCATTTCATTTTAGTATTTAGCCATTTGTTGTGTTGAAGTACAAATTTGTTGATCTTGGCAGATCTTGGGATAATCTAGACTGGCTTGTAACTCTAACAAGATAGTTGTCGACATTTAAGGTGCAGAATATTTTTTTTTGGGGGGGGTGTGCAGGAAAATCCTCAACACCATGGTGAGGAGTGACTAATCTTTGTGTCCCACCCAGCAAGGCATGAGCCAATCCATGCCAGCTCTTTCCTGTCAGATTTCAAGCTCTACTTTCTGTTGTTTGTCTATTTATTTTAGGGTGTTTTTGTTTTTGTTTTTGTTTTTGTTTTAGTTTGTATGATTGTTTGTTTGCTGTGAGGGGTTTTCGAAGCGATCCCGATGGTCACTGCGAGGGAGGGCGGGGGTCCAGAGGTGGAGCCAGGCTCGGACCAGAGAAAGCTCTCCTCCCTGGTCCCGAAGGACATTAATTGTTCTTCTGTGTCTGCTGACCGCTCAGAGCTTCTGGTTGTCTTTCCGATGACGTTGGTTTCTGCGAGGTAGTGTTTGGACTTCTTCCATCCCCTGCAGAAGCTATCCCTTGCTTTTGTAGCTTCAAGTCCTGCCTCTTGTGTTAGTTGGAAAATGACACAAACTGCGTGACTTAAGTAGTAGAACCGTACGGAGTCCAGACTCTGGGTCTGTAATCAGGATGCCTGCATGAGTGTTTGCTCGTGAAGGCTGTGCAAAGATAATTTGTTTTGTGCCATTCCTTTGGTTTTGAGTGACCTGTCAGAAATTATAAGGCAGTTCAACCCCTAATATTTCCTGTATTCTTTCTGTCTTATAATGGATTCTTTATTCTGAGAAGGTGTCATATTCTGTCACCCTTTAAGTGATTTGATGTGTTATTCTTTCTATGTTAGCTGTGTAGCTTTCCACTTTAGCTGGCATTTTACTTTGTTTACTTATCCCAGAAACGCACGTTAGAATTCGAACCTTTAAAGTACAACTCCTTTGTGACTACCTTGAAGGTCTTCGGAGATAAGGATAAAATCTTAATCCTTCTGTAATTTTCTAAAAATTTGTTTTTAAGATTATTTGCATGACAGAGTTATAGAGGAAAAAGGAAAAGAGACAGAAGGAGAAATTTGCTGTTCACTCACTAAGAGGTTACAATGGCTGTGGCTCTGCCAGGCTGAAGGCAGGTGAATGTAGTTTCTTGTAAGTCTCCTGTATATGCATAGGGGCCCAAGCACTTAGGCCATCCTCCACTGCTTTCCCAGGGGGCTAGATCATAGAGAGCAGCCAGGACTAGAACCAGCACTTATATGAATGCTTGTACTGAACACAGCCATGGAGCCGTCTATTCTACAGTGTTGCCACTGCCTAAAATTCTTAGTGACTCAGTAGTACACTGGAATGTCTGTTTATCCATCTGTAATCCTACAGCTGAATGTAAACCTTGGCAGTGTATAATCTGCAAGAAGCTTGAATAGGAGCAAATATGTGAAGAAATTAAGAGAATTTCAATTTAAACTGAAGCAGATCACAGGTACTAGAACAGCCAGTGTTAGACCCTAACCGATTATAGTGCTGGTGCAGCCAAGGAATGGCAAGTTTTATGAGGTTTAGAGAAGAAGGCTGTGTATAGAAGTGGAAAATACAACCAAACCTATCACTTCCAAATCATATGAGACCTTGAACAACTAGGATATTTTTAATAACTGCATACCCATTACTTTGATTCTTGTTTTCTTTCCTTCCTTCCAAGCATGTGCTAGGTTCTCCGAATTTGTTTAGCGGTTGTGTAAATGTTATTTCCCCTCTGAAGAAAAAATGTGAGGTCTTTGGCACCAGTGACTTTTACTCCTACCCAGAACAGAGGTTTAGAAGCAACAGTGACCGACTTCTGTTTGTAGGGATTATTCCTGATTCACGAGTTTTCCAACTTCTCTCTAGGAGCCATCTTGTTGACTTTTTTGAGTCCTGTGTTTGTGTTCACAGTACAGTTGCTGATTTAAGTTACAACGATGGGATGTAATCAGCACCGTGGTTTTAGATATGTGTACTTCCTGTCCCCGTAGCACAGGAGCCCCCACTGTATGTATGTATGTATATATTTTTCCAGTATTTTTTCTGTATATGTGAATCCAGTGCAGCTACCAATTGCAGTGAGCCTCTGGCTGTGCATATAAAACACACAAAAAGAGATAATAAACAAGATTTTCTTATTTTTATGTACATATGCAAATTTGTGAACTCTGAAGCTTAGAAATTACTTCATAAGGAAAAAAACAACATAAGAAAGAATAATGAAAAGTGAGGCTGCCTTTAAGTATTCACTTATAAATTGTTTCAATATATAAATGAGAAAGTGATACAGAGTTGAGCCATCTGCATATGTTTCTTTTCTTAGAGTTCCAGTCTGAATTCTAATATACAAGTTAATTTACAACAGTTTCTGGACCAATAGGTGAGGCAGGAATAAGATTAATCAATAAATTCATGTTGCTTTTTCAGGGCCACAGTAGAGGCAGAACTCATAATTCAGCCAGCACTTCAGGATTTCTGGGGAAAGACGTCTCTTATTAGAGATTTTGGAGAGATACTGTTTGCTGGGAATAGCCAACATAGTGCACTGCGGGAAATAAAAGTCTATCTATAATGAGATTTTAAGCTGAACACAAGGAGTTAATTATAGGCAGTCCATTCAATTATTTCTGTAGATATTGCTCAAAGCGAAATATGTGGGGACAGCACAATTTTTAAAAGTAGTATAGAAAACAGGTTGGCACTGTGGCAGAGCATCTTAAGCTGCCACTGTCGATGCTTTAATATCATACGGTAGCACGGGACTGAGTGCGGACTTCTCCATTTCCAACTTTCTCCCTGCTAGTGCACCTGTGCCTGCGCTGAAGGTAGCCCAACTACTTGAACCCCTGAAACCCAAGTTGAGATCAAGTCTCCTAGTTTTGCCTTAGATAGCCTATCGTGACCATTTTGGGAGTCAATCACTCTCTTTTGCTGTGTCTCTCTCTCTCTTCCATGTCACGTTGTGTTTCAAATACATAAATATATGTGATTTTAAAAATTAGTGTAACACAGGATTTAGTAGCATCAGCAAGAAAGCCACAGACATGATAAGTGCTAACAAAGCTATATATCTATAACATTAAGTTTGCTGCTGCATTTGAGTGACTCAGTTTCTTCACCTATAGAATGATGATAACATCACTTTAGTGATATTGGAACTAACACTTGTAAAACACTGAGAATGGGGCTTAATGGATAATACTTTCACAACGTATTAACTACGTTGAGTAGTTATACTGGATATGTGTCAAGACATATTGATTAATTTGCTCAGTTTTTGTACAACCAAAACTGCGTATTTATTAACACTTTATTCAGAGCCCTATAGTGGGCAAGTTCCCAACTAAAGACACAGATAGGAGTGAGGGATTCATGCACTAATGCAGGAGCCAATGGGTCACATGGGACTGAGTAATAACACCGATAAGTTTTGAATCCGACATGGCCAGAGACCCCATTCTGAGTCTGTTTTGACACCCTGCTCCTTTCTTCTTGCATCTGGGCACATGACAAAGCATGTAATTAACAGAAGTCATCTCAGTAATGTTGGGGGTATGGATATTAAAAATATTACCTGTAAAGTCGAGAAAACTGAGCCAGCTTAGTGGCAAATCAGGTTAAATGCCTGCCTGTACTGCGGGCATCACATACAAGCGCCAGTTCAAGTTCCTTACTCTGTACTGAGTAAAATTCTCTTACATTTATTGTTTTGAAATGTTTTCCCTTTAAAAAATGGAAAAATCTCAAGGAGTTGCTATTAGTTCCTTCCAAAATAAAATGTCCTCTCTTCTCATCTTACTGTAAGTGCGGTTTTAATCGCTTCTGTCTATCTGAAAGGCAGAGAAACATGTGGAGACAGTGGTTTTCCTTACTGTTGGTTCACTCCCCAAATGCCCCAAAATGGCCAGCGCTGGACCAGATTGAGGCCAGGAACCTGGAACGCAATACATTTCATCCCCAGGGTTGGCAAGAACTTGATATATGAACCAATAACTACTTCCTTCAGAAATGCCATTAGCAAAATGAATCTGTTTCCTAAGTGTAGCTTAGAGTCAAAGTCAGAGACTGATGCAGGACCTAGGAGATACAAGGATGTCTTAACTGTTACACCTAATGCCTATTCCTGGACTTTTCAGAAGACCTGAATCATGTAATTGTAATGTGAATTGTTCAAAAATTAGAAATTGGCTACTTCTTAAAATGGAAATGAAAAGATATCTTGCACATGCCTTTAATTATAAATTTTTAATGAGATTGTTGAATAATTTTTCTAAATGTGATGCTTGATTTTACTTTGTTACTTATTCATTAAAATACTTAAATGCTTAAAATATTTTAGCTATATGAAAATAAATTTAGGCTTGTTTGTTACATCTGGTAGTATGTTGCATAATAAATGAGGCAATAAACTTAATATATACTATATAACAAGTTAAACAATAAGTTAAAAAGCTAACAGAAGTTCCACAATGAGCAGGTATAACTTGGAATACAATTAGAAGAATCTTAAATAGTTAGGAATAGAACAGCATAATCATAGTACTCAAATGTTGAAGTAGTATAAACAGACTTTAATTTGACACACAAAGTGATATGGCACAATAATCATTTTGACTCACAGATGGTTATATAATTGTGACAATGTCCTGAAGAAGGAAACTCGCTACTTTATCTTTCACCTGTTATAAATGGATATCCTCTGCTTGTTGATTTTGTTGTAAGAAACTTGGATATTTAAGCATGAGCTTTAAAAGAAAGCATACTTGTACTTGCAAGAAATTATTTTAGTTTATAATTTCATGTCCTGATATTTGGTGTTTCTCCCACTGTAATCAGTTTTATGAAGCCAAGATTTTGCTTAAAATTGATGACCCTTAATTGTAGCTGTGTGACATAATACAGTGTATACTACAAACATGTATATAACCATGGGGCATAATATAGTGTATATTACATAACCTATATGACCATGTTTTTTAAACAATTAAGTTAATTGGATTATATATGATAGAATTGATATTAACTAATTCAATAGAAATCCATGAGATCCTGAGGAAAAAAACAAATTCTAAACAAAAGGAAAAGATATGTAAAGGCCAAAAGATGGGAACAATTTTGCAATCTTTGATAAATGACAATATGGCAGGGGAGGCTAAAGCAGAATCTGTGTGGAAGAATGATTGTAGTGCATAGGTTCTGTAGGGAATTGTGGGGTGTTTTTGATTCTGAGTTATTTTTAAAACAGTATTAAAGTTTAGGTTTGTTAGTTTTAGACAAAAGGTATGTGATATAACTTAGTTGTTGAAAAGCAATGTTTGTTGTTCCATTAGGTACAGAATAAACTTTTGTTAATGAAGTTGGTTTCTTTGCCTATGTCAGGCGTTTATGGTTCAGACAGGAGAAATGTAAATATATTTGAAGATGGAGAGTCTGAATTTGCTGATGAGTTATGGTAGAATGATTGGAGATGGAAAGGAAGAAGACTCTAATAAAATCACTCCTGTTTAGCTTGAGTAAACACATGACTACCTGGTAAATGAACTAGTGACCAAGAAAGAATTGACTGATGCATTGATTGAACATATGTCAAGTAGGCAATTATAATAGAGTCTGAAACAATAACTGCTTTATCAAGACTTATCTTAAATACTAACAAGCCATATTTTATGTTATTGTCCTTGCGTTAATCTAGAATATTGAAGTAACATGCTTATCTTCTTACAATGTTTGTTAACATAATCATAGTTCAAATTCTAGACTGACTTCCAAGGTTGGTTTCTTTGAGCTTTTCGGTAATATTCTCCCTAAACTCCAACAAAAGACTAAATATATATCCTGATGACAGTGACTTCATGCAAAATATGATCATGTAAAGTATGTCTGAGAAGGAGTATTGCTAGGGAAGTTGCTGCTGAGTTAAAGAAGGAGACTGAATTGGAAGCCTTGAAGCAAAGACTTTCTGTATGAAGAACATTATAAAACCTCAAGATATCTAAACCACAGTGGACCATGATTTGACTACTGCTAGTGTAAGGAATCCTAAAACCAATAAAGCAGAGTACGCATTGATTAAATAAATAGTGGTTAAGATAGAATAGGACTCTATGTTTGGTATATGCTTGCAATGAGGGAATCTCAACTGAACTTGAACTGTGGTTATGCAACAAGGTGGAGGAATCCACCATGGTGGAAGGGTTTGGGGAGGGGTGGGGAGAATCCAAGTACCTATGAAACTGTCACATAATACAATGTAATTAATGAATTAAAAATAATAAATAAATAAATAAGGGAAAAAAGAATAGATCAAATAGTAACGTAAAAAAAAAGAATAGGAACACAGATGCTGCTTCTGTAACCTTTCTGCCTCTTATTCAGAGCTATGAGTTTTGTTGTTTTTGTTGTTGCTGTTTACTCAGATGATTTTGTTTCAGAGTCTTGATTATGATGGCTGTGGCAACATTTTTTAAAAATTATTTTTATACTTTCCCTCACAAAAGGAAAGCCATAACCAAAGCCATGGAAGAAAAGATCTACAAAACAGAAAGGTGACAAGCTATGCTTCCTCACCCCCAAAAGTGATAGGTTGAAAACAAAATGGCACAAGACAGAAATTGTACATGATGGCAGTGAATGTGCAGTGAGAAATGGAGTCTTAAGGGTTTATTATGACATATGGACATGAGGAACCTAAAGCGGCCTGTGAGTCCTTCATAGGAAGTACAGAAGCCCCCCCTGAGAATGGTAGTCAAAACCAGAATGAGTTTTTGGAGCCCAGTGGGAACCTGAGTATAAGTAGCTAGAAAAAAATCTCAGAAAAGTGACCTCATCCCTTTAAACTACCACTGGAGCTTTCTTACAGAATAAAGCCACGTACTGAGAAGATGTCATAGGACACATAATCCAAACCACCAGGAGAAATGTAGGGACAAAACAATTTGATACCTGGGGGAAGAAATTGGTAGTGAAGAAAATTACCAAACTATCTTTTGAGTACTTCACCAACCCATTCCTTGAGGAGGAATACCAACTCTAAATGCAACTCTAAACAACAAGCAGCTTGGGCTATGCAATCTAACTGTATGCCTGGGAAGAAGACAGTATAGACTGTTGGTGCCCACTAACAACCACTGCCATACGCAAAGTCATCACTTTCCTGGTACTGTAGGGAATTTTCTAGTACTTACACAGAGGAGGAAATCAGAATCATATTTCCTTTCCCATGCACTCAGACATGCTGATATGTATAATTAAATTTATGTGAATGTTTTTAAGCAAAAGCTCTGTTATGGAAAATCTCATATGCTGTTAAATAATGTAAAAAAAGATTTCTGCCGCTCACTGCACTAATTTTTCTTTCTGTATTATTTCTTGTTTGACATTTAGACTGTTAGTGCTATATCAGTTTTACAAATTACATGATGAAAATAGTTTGCCATTTGCTGTTATAAATTATATAATGAACAAAAATTAATGTCCATATTTATGATTATTTTCGAATGGGGGATTTTTGGATTAAAATATGAAGTATTTTTATGATCCTTATTATGCGTTACCTACTTGCCTCACCTAAACTCTGTAGTTCTACAATTTTAATTTCCCTTGTTAGTGTTTTGGTGTCGGCTCCCTTGTACCTTGGATGTTCTCACTTTTTAGAATGCTTTGTTAGAATGTAGGGAGACAGTTCTTACGAAAACGACAACATTTGTATAGAATTTTTTTTTGGTGTTGATTGAGGTATACAGATGTATCTCATGATCATTAGACTGATAGAATGATAATTAATATAGCAATCTTTTTAAATTAATTAAATCAATTTTATGGGAAAGTCAAATGAGACAGAGAGGAAGAACCTCCTTCCACTACTTCACACCCCGGTGGCTGCAGTTGCAGGAACTGAGCCAATGAGAAGGCAGCAACCAGAAGCTTGTTCAGGATCTGCCACATGGGTGCAGGATCCCAAGGCTTTGGGCTGTTCTCTATTGCTTTCCCAGGCCGCAAGCAGAGAGCTGAATGGGAAGTGGAGCTGCTGGGATTAGGACCGGCACCCATATGGGATCCTGATACATGCAAAGCAAGAACTTTATCCAATAGGCTACTGTGCCGGGCCCCACATATCAATCTTAAGTGCTGAGAATTATATACATCCACTCGAATGTAGGAGGGACACTTTATTTTTTTAACACAAAAATAATAACTATAATATTATGAATGTTATTAAATGGAAAGATGAGTTCATGTTTATTACACCTCTAACCCTCAGGTTTGCTAAGAGACTTCTAAGGTGTACTGTTGAGAACTCAAATTTGTGAGGATTTTGACTTCTGCAAAGTGTGCAGGAAATGTATGTCTCCATATAATTGGTACGCATAGTACTGAACATCATTCAGTAATGTCTTGAGGAAAATGTCCTAACTATAATTCCATGCTGATCTGCAGTGCTAAGAATTAATAATGACTGTCTTGGTTTAGTGGGAGGTTGCTGTTTCTTTCCTTACACATACCATATAACCTGAGTCATATCAATATGTTTTAAATGTTGTAACGTTTGAATTGCATCCACATTGTGAAATTTAAGAATGTATTTACTGACATGTTTTAACAATCTAATTAGACAAATACCTATATACACTAGTTATTACAGTTTATATATACATAGCTAATTATGGGCATACAAATCAAAATGTTGAAAAATGTAAGGAAAATAGATGGCTAATCTGGTCTGGATTAGAGTTTTGTATGTTTTTGTTGTAACATTTATTTTATTATTTTTAAAAGATTTTTTTATTTTTACTGGAAAGGCAGATATACAGAGAGGAGGAGAGAAAGAGAGGAAGATCTTTCGTCCACTGATTCACTCCCTATGTGGCTGCAATGGCTGGAGCTGAGCCAGTCTGAAGCCAGGAGCCAGGAGCCAGGAGCTTCTTCCTGGGCTCCCACCAGGTGCAGGGTCCCAAAGCTTCGGGCTGTGTTCGACTGCTTTCCCAGGCTACAAGCAGGGAGCTGGATGGGACGCAGGACACCAGGATTAAAACTGATGCCCATACGAGATCCTGGCGTGTTCAAGGTGAGGACTTACACTGCTATGCTATCTCACAGGGCCTTGTCGTAACATTTAAACATTTTTTAATTACATATGGATTCACCCTGGAGAAGGGCTTTGTTTTGAGATTCACATCTGTAACACAGCAATCACTTGCTATGCAGAAGCTGCTGAGAAAGTATTGTATAATAGGTGGATTATTAAAGCATATAAAACAAGTGTAGATCATTTTAAAATATACTGTATTAGCAACAGCATACTTTGTTTACTCAAAGATCTTTGTATATAATTTGTTTTAGATTGAATTAAGAGAAACACATAGCTTACCCAAATCAGCTTATCCGAAAGGAATATCTGAGATTATATACTGGGGCATCTCACTTTTTAGTAAGTTTTAAAATAAAAAATGTAACCCAATTATAGTTATAGTTAGTTGCCAAAATTACATTCCTAACGTTTTCAGTCTTGAAGGGTAAAAATTAAAATCCCCATGCTCCTAAATGTGCCCTTAAATAGCTTAAAGAATCACATGATTTATTAAATGCTGCTAATTAGATTCCTAACAAGCAGTGACTGGAAACATGAACTCTTCGGAGTTACTGTCAACATCAGAGAGGATGAGTGTGCCAGGGAAGAGTGAGGCTTAGGTGCGCGTAGGTGCTGGTTTTAAGCACCTCTATGAGTAGAAGTAAAAGAAATGATACATCATATAATAAAATGTGGCTGCTAACTTGCCGATATAACAAATGAAGTTTAAAATCCTCTGAAATAGCCAAATGAATCTCAAACTGTTGAATGCCACGTGGACAAATAAAAGATTATGTTGTCTTTTAATTACATGAATCTGGAAAAAATGACATGTTAACTAATGTAGCTTTGGTTTTAAAACAATGGACATTTGAAAAAGATAGAGTTATAAGTTTAAATAATAATTTGAATGGCAATGTTCATAAACTTGTATCTTACTAATAACCATTTACTTTATATGTTCCTACTGAGCACAAGGTATTTTGGTAAAGCTCTTACATCATTATACTTATTTAATAAATAATGATTACAAAGTTTCATAAATTTATTAAAAAGTCATTTAGCAAAGTATTCATCAGTGATATTGACTTCCTGCACAATTACTATGTGGCAGATTGAATTTCAGTAAGTTGGTATTTTGAAGTTATCACATTGACTTGATTTCATTAATTGATGGGAGACAGTTTGTACTCTGATATTTTCCACTCATGCCAGTAGTGGATCACAGAGGATATTTCAGTTGTCCTTGTTTCCAGTTTAACAGAAATCCCTTTTCTTTGGTACAAAACCATGCAATTATTAGTGCACTAAAAATACGCTCCCATATGAAATTGCCAAAGGGGTTAAAATATACTGAGTATTTAAAACATGCCTTTGGGACATATTTCTCTGTCCTGCAGCTGATCCACTTTTTCAATAGCATTACACTAACTCTTTCAGAGGCCTTGTCATCACATACGTATGACTGTGACCCTGTTTAATTCCCATTACTTAAGGAGAGAGTTTCTATAATTGTCAGAGCAAACTTTCTGCATAAGCTTGATGTTAAGACAAGTGCATTTTGCAACATTTAGGAAACAATATAGGCAGTGAGGCATATTTTGACGCCATATCCATCAATCTGTATTTAATCCCCAAGAGAAGGCTCAAAACTAAAGAATCTTGTGTGTGTGTGTACATAGATGTGTGAGTATTTGAATGTTTAACTTTTTAATGTTACTGATATACTCTGGGCATCTAAAATCACAACAATAGAGTCAGACACCATCTAAAATTTGAAAAGTCTGCATTTTTAATGTTATCATCATTCACTGACGTTCATAATCCAGAGAAAATCTTATTAAACTGTAGTTTTTACAACTTGCAAAGATGTGAGAGTTGCAGCAGTAAGCAATATAGATGGAAGTACTGTCTTACCAAGTTTACATAAGACACAAGAAAGGAGAAATATATAAAGATTAAAATAAGCAGTATGTTAAGTTGTACTAATAATTTAAGAAAAAAGTTTCAGCAAGTAGATTGGCAGTGCCCAGCTGTGTCTGTACATTTCCAGCTATGTCATCAGGGTGGGCCTAACAAAGTACATGATGACATTGAGATCTAAAGCACAGATATCCCAAGGAGAAAATGATCCAGGGAAAGGGAAGTATAAGCACAGATGGTTCCAGGTGAGTGGTTGTCTGATTTATTCCAGTAAGAAAAAAAAGCTCAGTGTAAGTGGAGTGTGTGGGTGGGGCAGTGATTTATATGCCTGTGTGTAAATCAAGGTTAATAACTCTCAAATTCATTGGAATATTGTTAGGATTATTTCAGTGGCTGTCACCTCAGATTCTTTGCAACTATTAGCTATTGTGAATATGGGACACCAACTTCACCATTGTACAGGTGGGGAATGAATTCACCTTATATAGAGCCAGTGGCAGGAAATGTGATTCAGTGGTAAAACTGCTCGCAGGGATACTAAGATCTCATATCAGTGTATAAGTTGACATCTTCACCCCTTTGTTTTTAATGAATGAAACTTCCTACTAAAGTGTCCTGAGGGACATCAAACAATGGTGCAAGCGATTGGGCCTCCGCAGGCATGCAGGGGCTCCATACGGTGTCATGGGTATCTGACACAAGTTTGGCCCATTCCTGAATTTTCTAGGCATTTGGAGAATGAACTAGCAAAAGGAAGATTTCTCTGTTGTTCAAGTACATAGAAACAAATAAACCTTAAAAAGAGTCAAGTGTAGGAAGAATATATGGGATCAAAAGATATCAGAGTGTTCAAGGAAAGAAAGTTTTATTATGAAAGAAACCCCTAGAATAGGCATGGACAGTGTCGTTGGATATGTGTGGCTTTGTGATGCATATTAAACTCATGATATAACCGTGTATTTGTTCTCTGGGTAACAGCAATGCTCCTGGCACTATACTGGGATATGCTGATGTGCCAAGCAACTACCTACAAGAGGTATCACTTAGGCAATATCTTGGATAGTCCTTTCTGCCTGGGACCAGAAATGACCGTAAAAGAGAATCTATCTGTTGGGTTTTGAACCATAAATTGCTGTTTTATACTGTTTTATAATTCAATTCTATCCCCATAGTTGATGCAGCCAGGATAATTACTTGCTATTATATATAGTCTTGGAGCTTACTGCAAGGAATGACACATAATAGAACTCAATAAGTTCTTGCTGAATGCATTAATGTTGAATCTTCACTTCCTCTTGGCAATCAATATTTTAATTACATTGGTGGCAGTTATGGTTAATTCATGAAGCACTAATGGGAAACAAGCACATTCCACAGGAGGAAAATATACAACAGAATAGCATTATGGATACCATTAGATAAATGTATTGGTCTCCCTTTCCTTCTGCCTGTATACTATAATGTGAATCCCATATGGAAAAAAAACATCAGTGCTTCATGTCTCTTAGTTTCTTTCTGTTCATTTTACAACTGGTCTTGCAGTCTTTAAAGTTTCACATTGTTGACACCTTTCATCCATTCGTTTTTGCTGGATATATTAGCTGGATATTTATTTTATACTAGATGTGCTGTCATATATTGAAGCCACAATGGTAAAACCAGGCACTGTGGGGTGGGACACAGGTATCCTATTTACTATCATAACTGTTGTGCTAACCTCACACTCTGTTTTGGGCATGTTTTATTTAGTGCATCTAATTAAATGTTAAGAAGTACGACCAGACCTGGCACGATAGCCTTGTGGCTAAAGTCCTTGCCTTGAACGCGCCGGGATACCATATGGGCGCCGGTTCTCATCCTGACGGCCCCACTTCCCATCCAGCCCCCTGCTTGTGACCTAGGAAATTAGTTAAGGACAGTCCAAAGCCTTGGAACTCTACACCCGCGTGGGAGACCTGGAGGAAGCTCCTGGCTCCTGGCTTTGGATCGGCGCAGCATCGGCCATTGCGCTTACTTGGGGAGTGAATCATCGGACGGAAGATCTTCCTTTCTGTCTCTCCTCCTCTCTGTATATCTGACTTTGCAATAAAAAATAAAATAATCTTAAAAAAAGAAGTGAATCATATTTTCATGTTAGAAACACTACTCTGCCTACGGGCCAGAGGAGACATGGAGGCAAGAACACCACTGGAACGGAAGAGACGCTAACATCCGAATGGCATTGGTTAGAATGGAGAACTCAGTATAAAGACTGACAGAGGGATAAAATCAAATGCAGATGCAGCATCCCAAGAGCAGCTGGATTAGGGAAAAGGAGGGGCATTTTGTTGGAGAAAAGCTCTATCCGTGCCAGTCATGCCAGTCAAGAACAGCTCTGCTCTAACAGAAGATGACATTTGTGATTTCCTTGGAGAATAATATAGATCAGAGGGTCTTAGAACAACTAAGATATCCAGGTTGAGTAAGGACTAGTGGGCTGCATCTCTGTGGTTTCTATCGTTTGAGAATCAGTTCTCTGTAAGCATATCATGAAGTTAATATTTGAAAATATAAATTATATTTACATTTTAGTGCAGCAGAATAAAGAGGGGAAGTGATTTTACTGTTTTACTGTTCCTGGCAATAAGGCTGTATTTTTGCCTTTACTCTGGAGTTTTAGACAGAAAAAAACATAGTGTGTTAGGAGAAAGAAATTAAATGACTCTGGTGTGATATCTTCCTTGCAGTTTATTATTTTTTAATCTAAATTCCATCCTATGTGTGGGGATTCTATGAACCACCAAACGAAATGTAGAGACTCAATATCCTTCTTCCCTTCAGGAATTCATTTACTGATAAAATGGCTATTCTGTCAAGAATCATCATCATAAAAAGAGATATCAAAAAATTTCTTTCTCTTTTATTTTTTTTCGCTGAATCATTTTTGCTGTTTTTCATAAAGCATTTTTCTGACTATTACAAACCTTACAATGTAAGATTGCGTTTCAGCCATTTCATGTCTTCGTGTCATGGGCCACTTAACCTATTGTGCTGAGAAGATTAACTATTTTAATAGGAAACCTGGGCACACAAAAAAAATAACCCTATCCTTTCATTAAAATGCAGATTCAAGATTCTGAGGTACATGCGCTAGCCTGAAGGCTGGGAGGAGGCAGAAAAAGACATTTACAAGACTGGTGAGCTGTGCCAACAGGTGATATCTGTCTCTTGGCTACTAGCTAGGCCGCCAACCTCTCTGTTAGTGCAAGACCACCCTATTTTATATTTGTTGACTTCGACTTTCATGTATACTTGCTAATGCTTTTTTCTTTGAATTCCCTCTTTCTGTTAGCTTGCCTATTTTCCTGCCAAGTAATTAAAGACATTTGCTAAGTAACTTTCATGCAATACATACCTGAGATTTGCTTATTTCAGTTAAAAAAAAAATGTTTTAAAACAACACTGTCAACATTTATTCTGGTGAGTATTTTTGAATATTTATTTATTTATTTTGGTGTAGCTTACCCATTTTTAAAGCCTTCTACTCTTAATTGGTATTTTTATCCCTTCTTCAGAGGTATACTTTTGATTGCATGCAAGTATTTGATTCTTTGACTGATTACAACTGCAACTTAATATGCACATTTTACTAGAAATATTTCAGACAAGTTCTAAATTATTTCCCGAGTAGATAAAGTCCCTCCTTTCCAATACACTTAACATTCCATTCCTTGTTCTGTATCATTTTTTCAGAGTAATAAGCACATCTTTTCTTTTATACTCAGCACTGAATTATTTGCAAACATGTTTCTTTATTGTTAATCATTTTTTTGTAATTCTTATAATTTTGAGTTTTCTTTATGTTGGAAGATCTTCAATAATTCTGCTACAAAGGTCTATTGTAAGGAACTCCAACTCACTTGTAGAGATGTAATTTTTTTTCTCACTCCATCCTAACTCTTGACTGGTAATCTAACTGGTTGTAAAATTATACGTGAATATCTACTTGCATTCATAATTTTGCCAGTATATTCTTTCTTGACTTTTGTTGTTAATGAGGAGTCTGCAACTTGCCATTGTCCGAATGTGCATCTCATATGCTAGTTGTTCAGATTTTGTCTTTAACCTGAACATCTGTTATTCTCACTATGGTGTGTTTATAATGTATTTATTTTAGTTTCTCCTCCTTGCCATTTAAGATATCTCAGCTGTTTCAGCCTATAAATTTATGTCTGTCTTGCATTATAGAAAATCTTTAGCCATCATTCTTAAAATATTGTTTCTTTGTATTCTGAATGTCTAATGATTCAATATGGAAATCTGCTTATCTATTCCTTATAGCTCTGGACAGTTTTTCACCTTTTAAAGTATTCTCTACATTCTGCCTGAGTTTCCCGTACTAATTTGCATGAATTCTAATTGCTTCTGCATATGTGTGAGAGTATTACTCATTTTTTGCTTTTGTTTATTTAACATTATTTTATGAGTTGCACCCTCATATGTACGTTCAAGAAATGTGTGGTTTCTTGCTTTGAAATTATTTAGAAAGTAATTTCGTATTCCATTTTGATCCTAATTGTTTCTAGCATTGTTTGCTAGAAATTTTAAATACGAGTTTGATCTCTGCCTCCTTCTTTACGTTAGGAAAAAATGATTCTGAGATCACTAAAAAGCTAGCTTTTGTTTGTATCTATAATTGAGGCCAAGCAGCATTCCAGTTGTAGCGGGTTACCTCTGCATGCATTTCCTTAGGTCAGTCTTTTAAGAAGGCAGAAGGGGAGTGATGTTGAGATGGTGCAAGCCGTGCCAACATTGACAGTGCTAGTGTCCCATAGTCACCTGCTCATTTCAGACTCAGTTGCTCTGCTTCCAATCTAGCTTCCAGCTAGTGCACCTGGGAAGACCTCAGAAGTTAGCCCAAGGACTTACACCCCTGTCACCCTCTGGGAGACCTGGGTGTCCCTGGGGGAGATCTCATTGTCCCTCTATTCTTTGAACAAACAAAATCTGTTTATGAAGCAAAGATGCACATGTGAGAAACGAAGCCTAACTTGATTTTTATATTACACCTTTGCTTTCATTTTTTAACTTCTTAGCATTTAAGTTGCTGGTACTGTACCATGACTTATATTCAAATGTGTATAAGCAGTGTTACTACCTGCGTTATTAGCTCTTCCTAGATTTTGTCTCATATTTGTTGAAACGAGTATTACCTATATTTTGCTGAATGATTGCAAAAAGATGGCAGCAAGTAATTCATTTTTATATAAATCTTATGTTTTCCCTTGTATCCACTAACATAAAAAATCCTAAACACACACAGTATACATCTGGCAATGAGAGAAAACAATGCAAGTAAACACGGACGCATACAGGAGCTAATGCAGTGCACAGGTGGGTCTTAGCTGTGCATTCTTTTGCTGGTGGGTGGTTTCGTAGATTTTTTGTTTTCTGTTTTCTGCTTCTGTTCAAGCAGAATGCACATTTCCAAATGAAACATTTCCTTTCATCAGTCCGAATACCTTGGAAGAGAGCCCATGAGAACACAGCTGATGATTGAATTCCCACAGCTTCAAAAACACTATTTCCCTCCGTTGAACTGTCAGATGTCAAGGTAGAAACTGTAGATTGCTAATGCATGGCTGTCCTCTGAGTGGTATGGCATATTCCACAGTTTGAAGTCACTGAAAAAATGAAATCCCCAAACTCCCCCTTAGCTTGCAGTGTTTCATGTTCAAAAATCAAGAGGAATTTCCACATGGAAAATTGATGGCTGATGGAACCTTAGTCAAGTGACACAAGCATATGCATATATATACATATATATGCATATATATATAATTGAGGCCATTTTTAATATATATGCATACACACACACACACACACACACATATATATATATAACTACTAAATAAGCTGAATCAAGATCTTCTCCAAGCCTCTAGATTTCATATCTTGGACTGAGGGTCCAGGGGCATATTTCAAAGTTAACACATAAGAGCATCCATTATTGTGGCAACAAGGGCTGCCTCCTTAGGACCATTTCAGTTGCTCTGTTCCTAAGGGGGAGTAAAACCCAATGTTAGCTGTCTGAATCAAGGCCTGACTTAGTATGTTCCTTTTTTTTTTTTTTTTTTGCATGCTTTATAAGCACTGTTTTATACTAGCTCCCCTAATATTTAATGTACTTTATTTTTTAAAGTAGCTCTAAGTTTACAACTGATTGAATAGTAAATACAGAGTTTCCTTATACATCTGACTCAGCACCAGCCTGGTCTTCCCAACGATCCAGCTTCTACACCATGGCACAAGATTGGCTTCAATAGCTGACACACGTGACATCACTGTCACCCAAAGTCCGTAGCACACCTTAGAGCTCACTCATTCAGTTGTGCACTCTGGGTTTTACAAGCATTTAATATTTCCTTTACCACTAGAGTGTCGTACAGACTAGTTACACTGCCATCAAAATCTAAAGAACTTTCCTGTTCGTACAGTTCTTATTCCACTAACATCTGGAAATCTCTCATCTTGTCTCTATTTCTGTCATCTTGCCTTTCCAGAATGTTACAAAAGTGAAGTGAAACAGTCTATAGTATTGGGAGTTAGATTCTCCCTTTTTAAGAAGATTTATGTATTTTCATTTGAAAGGCAGATTTAACAGAAAGACAAGGGGAGGTATAGAAAATATCTTCCATGTGCTGGTTCACACGCCAACTAACTTGATTGTCAGAGATGATCTGATTTGAAGCCAGAGGAGCTTCCTCTGTGTCTCCCACATGGGCGTAGGGTCCCAAGGCCTTGGAGCATCGTTTATTTTTCTCTTAAGCTGCGGCACAAACTGGTACCCATTTTGGCAGAGAACTAGCTTGCTCTGCCACTGTGCTGGCCCCAGAGCCCTCTTTTGCTTGGCATTGTGCACGGGAGGTTCTGTAATGTCTTTTTCTGAGTTAGTTTCTCATTTTCATTTAGCTTTGAGTGATAGTATAGTGCCTTGATTTATTTACCCATTCTGCATTCATGTATGCATCTATTTGAGGATATCTTATGTGCTTCATTTTTAGATTTATACATAAAACTGTCATAAACACGACTGTTTACACTTTTTTTCAGTTAGACATTTTCAGATTTTTGGGTAAAGAAGTCCAAGTGCTGGATGAAACGAAAATATTATATCTTGTTTTCTAAGAAACAGCCAAACAAGATTCAAACCTAACTGTATCATTTTGCATTTTCACCGGCAATGATTGAATTTTTTGCCACTTTGTGTTTTTGGCAGCATTGATATTTTCAGCATTTTGGATTGTAGTCATTCCCTTAGGTGGATATCTCATTATGGTATAATTTTCAATTGACTAATTAGATATGATGCTGAATATCTTTTCATATTTGTTTACCATGTATATATTTCCTTTTAATAAGGTGTCTGTTTAGATCTTTGGCTCATTTTTAAATTAAGCTATTCAGCTTCTTATGTTAGGATTTCAAGAATTTCTGGCACATTGTCTTCTCCAAATATTTTATTCCAGTGTGCTGTTTCTCTTCTCATTCTCTTGATAGTGAGTTTATTATTCAGTGAGGTACATATTATTTCTGATTGCCTTCATGCATTACTCTGCAGTTGTACACAAAAGATCATACCCAGTTTGTAGCTGTTTCTCCCAGTTATCTGTCAGGAGATTCCGAATTTTCCATGCTGTAGGCAAATGCATGTCCATGTTCTCTTAACTTTTGTGGCAGCCATAGAGCTTATGTCTAGATTAATTTTTGAATGTAAAGATCCAGCACTATTTATTAAAAAGCTTGCCTATTGATGGCTGACATGGTGACTCCACAGGCTAAACTTCAACCTTACAGCTCTGGCATACCACAGGGGCACTGGTTCAAATCCCAGCTGCTCCAGTTCAAATCCAGCTCCCTGCTTATGACCTGGGAGAGCAGAAGAGGATGGCCCAGGTTCTTTGGCCCTTTCTCCCATGTATGATCCAAAGCCAGAAGAAGCTCACAGCTTTGGACCTGCTTCAGTCTCTGCGGCCATTTGGGGATTGTGGATGGAGGATCCTCTGTCTCCCCTTCTGTCTGTGCAGTTTGCCTTTCACATTTAGATAAATAAATGAATAGCTTAAGTTTTTTCATTGTATTATATTTATACTTTTGTCAAAGATCATTTAATTGCATTTATATGTGACTAGTTATGACCTTTCTGAACTATTCTTTGAGTCAATTTGTTATTTTACCATTACAACACAGTTTTTTTTGATTCATTTAATCAGATCACCACAATTTTCCTTCCATAAATCCATTTTTCTATATTTATATGTATCTTTCATTTGGGGGGTAATAATGCAACTGGTGTTTTATTTTTATTTTCAAATTTCATTTGTTCATTGCTCCTAGATAGGACAGTGACTAACTTTTTTTATATTAAACTTACATCTTATGAGCTTACTTAGTTTTTTATTAATTCCTGTGACTTTTGTGAGTTCTTTTATATTTTATGTTTTCATTTTAAAAAATTTTAATAAAAGGAATATATGTCATGTATTTCATCTATATAGTTTTCACAACAGGATACTTCATAACTTTCCCTCTCTCTTTTCAATCCTATCCACTCTTGTCATTTTCTTTTAATATTATAATATTGTTAATACCCTTTTAATTTTTACAGTGACATGCTTTTAATTTATTTTTTAATATTTTCATTAACATTAGAATAACAGGTTTCATGTATGTCATAGATAAGATTCTAAGAACATAACTATACTCCCTTCCTCAGACCTATATTTGTTTCCTTATTTTTTGCAATATTTTCTTTATTTTTAAGATTTTTAAAAAAATATTTGTATATTTTTATTGGAAAGTCAGATATACAGAGAGGAAGATTCTTCATCCAATGATTCACTCCTCAAGCAGCCGCAACAACTGGTGCAGAGCCAATCTGAAGCCAGGGGCATGGAGCCTCTTTCAGGTCTCCCATGCTGGTGCAGGGTCCCAAGGCTTTGGGCCATCCTCGACTGCTTTCCCAGGTCACAGGCCGGGAGCTGGATGGGAAGTAGGGCTGCTGGGATTAGAACCAGTGACCATATGGGATCCTGATGTGCGTAAAGCAAGCATTCTAGCTGCAAGGCTACCACACTTTTTGTCATACATACAATCTTAAGAGCATAATGGTACTTTTCATTATACTCTTTATACATCTCTTGCTGCAACCCTCTTCCCCATCTTCTGTTTTTTTTAAAAATATTTACAATTATACACACTCAGTTTTCTTTTAATGATAAGTTGTACCCTCCACTAAATAAAAAAAATTCTCCAGTTAAAACATACAGAATAATTTGAAAGATTTCACAAAACAATAGGTCCCCTTTTTCTGCCTACCAGAAACACCTCATGAAGAAAGATGCACACAGCCTGAAAATGAAAGGTTGGATACAAATGTTCCAAGCTAGCTAAAAGTAAATGTGATGAGAGTAGTCATTGTAAAGTCAGATAATTTATAATCCAAAAATGACTGATTCTTGAGAGTGTAGGCAAGGAGTGGAATCAACAGTGTAAAGTAGAAATGTCAATTTCATTCATGTACATTTAAATTATTGGTCTGTGCATATTACCACAAATCAGGAAAAACATAATATTTGGAGACTAGTTTATTTGAAAAAAGCATAATGCTTTCCAGTTGCATCCATTTTGTTGCATAAGACATAATTTCATTCTTTTTATGGCCAAATATTTTTCCATCTTCTATTTACCATTTGATTTCCCCAGTCATCAACTGATGGACAGCAGGGCTGATTCAACATTGGGAGGGAGTGGATGGAAAGCAGAGCATTTACAACTTGAACCAGGACTCTGATGTGGGAAGTTATTACAAGTGGTAGCCTAACCCACTACATCATAATTCTGATCCCTGACATTTCTTTCTTAAATATTTGATGGAATATAATTGTGAACAGTTTTAGGCCTGAAATTTTAACATACATTTGAAGAAAATAAATTTAAATGTTAATATTTTTTAAATTCACTTTTCTTACTTCAGTTTTCTCAGTTTAGTATCACAGTGTTGTTTGTACATGATAGCCTACAGAACTTTTTGTAAATGCCAAGCTTGACTTAAAAATGACAACAATGTAGCATTTGACTATAAAAAAGTGCAGATAAAACATTCTCTAGTGAATTATTGCTTCTAGGTAGGTATATCACTGGCAATGACACCACACTAACTAAATCTTGGGTTTAATCTGCTCTACAGTGTTAGTGGAGCTTTGGCTAATGAGTGAACACCATGAAACGTATTCACTCATCAGTACAAATGTACGGAAAACACTGGGATTCATTTAACTTGATTTAGCATTATATTCAACGATGGTTTCTTCTATGCTCACAAATGTGATAAACGATAAGCTTGAGGAATACCAGCCTCCAGTGTTGTGACTGGACAGACTGTGCATGATATCAAGCAAATATATGTTGAAAATACATGATAACAAAACTCCATTTCTTTGTGAAATGAAGGAGTTGTAATATAACTAAAGCTGTTCCATCTAAAAATATAACGAGGCTAGTCTTCATTAGTGAATCAGGGAATTGGAAGTAAAAAAAGCTCCACAAGGCAACTTTCTGCTTATGAGTGCTTTGATGCCTTTATAGGTAAAATACACATCCTAGAAGCAGCATCAGAGACTGCCTGCAAGCCTCATCTTGACTGTAATAGTTTCTTTCAGGTTAGAAGCTATTCCTCTGTTATAATTGGTGATATCTTTCTAGTTCTCAAATCAGTGTTTTTCAGAGCTCTAGGGAGCTTAATGAATGCTGGCTGATGCTTTCCCTCCTGGCCTGGATGTCTCCTATCAGATTTCCTGTTGCAGCATTTTGATTATTTCTGTTTTGAAGCTTCACCCTCCAAATTGCTTTTTAGGGTGGGGATCTGAAAAGAGATAAAGTATGGTTTGTAATCTCAAAAAGTGAATCAGGAATTACAGCCCTGCTATGGAGTCTCTTGCTCATATCCTGCTTAGGTTGTCATAGGAAACTGCTCCACGTGTTCAGAGCTTTGTCTTTGAAGTGAACACAGGGTACAGGTCTGAAATGAACCAGTGGACTTCTCTCTTCTCTTGCTTTTCCTGTCAGCTACTTTTTGTTGTTTATTCTGAGTTTTCCCTTGTGAAATTTTTAATACAGGGTTCTTAACATAGGTGCAGATTAATGTCATCTGGTGGTTTTACTGTGTTTAAGCCTCATCATGGTCAATGTCCAAAGTATGGAATTATATTGTGTTTCCTTTTTAAGTACTCCCGGAAGCTTTTATGTGCAGTCAGGATTGAGCATTGTTCCAAAATCAAAGGAGGAGTTGACTAAGGAAGTAAGAGACCAGACCCTAGAAATGTGTACAAAGCATTATCTTTGATTAAAAAAAAAAAAATCTTGAATTTTTTTTTTACGGTTGCTATGTGAAGCATGTTTAATCGTGGGAAATTGGAAAAGGAAATACTCTTGGGAAATGAGTTAATATTGCTTAACAGAGTGGAGGGATAGTAGAAACTTTGGGTGAAGTCATAGAGAATATGAAAATTTTTTACCCGAGTATGAGAATTACATCCCTGAATGAATCCGTCCATATCAGAACTCAAAAGAAAAAAAAAACTGTGTCTAGTTGTTTTTTAATTTATTAGAATTTTTTAAAGAGAAAGAAATTCCCTATGTGCTGTTTCTCTCCCCTAAACACCCACAACATCCAGGGCTTGGTCAAGAATGAAAGTTGAAGTCACTTACAAGATTGTGCAGTTCACTTTAACATTGCATTTGTTGAGTATAATTCAGCCAAGGACCTGTGGGTTAGTGCCAATTTCCATGTCTGATCCCTTGAGGCCAACAGAGGTCAAAGATTTTCAATACCTACCATGGGGTATGACTATATTGGACTGTTGATGAGCTTTTGACTTGTCATTTTCAGTGGCAATATCATGGTTAGAGTTTGATTATGTGACTGTGACGACTCTGGACTGAGTCCTTTTCCAGTGTATCAGACAGGTATAAATGGCTGCATGAAAGCAAAATGGCCTTTGGATCTAAAATGCTCCCCCTGCAAGTATTGTGTTCCTTGGGCCTCTGGGATCTGTTTAATCTAGCGTATTTTTTTCTTTGTTTTGTTTTTGTCTTTGTTGCAACCTACCTAGGTCTGATTTGTTTCTGAGGCTGCCACAGCTTTGAAGATTTCTGACTCCAGAGTTTCACATTCAGTAGTGTCAGGAGGCTCAGGTGTTTGCAGAAAGAAAGCAGGAGCTTGGCTTTGGGTAAATTCCCTGTGAATAGTCAAGAATGCCTCTCCTGAAGCACATGCGAAGTACATGTCAGGTAGCCAGAAGACAGAGCTCTGAATCCTTAGTAGCTCTTCCAACTACTAGAAAGAGCCATCTTAATTTAACTCAGAGGCAGGATGAGGGTGAATTGCTTTAATGTGTTTTCCTTTAAAAAAGGAAAGTAAGAAAGTCTCTGGAGCGCATTATCCAATGGAAAGTTTTAGCTGAAGTGAAAGTTCTGTTCATAGTATCCTCAATTCATATGCAGTGTGAAGTCTGCTTTTGTTCTGCTGCTAATTGGTATGTAGTCCATTGTGGTGGTGAGTCCAGGAAAAGCTTCTCTCCAGGCAGTTGCTTAGAGAAGCAGAGCCAAGGGAAATGCAGATTTCCATCCAGCTCTGTGAGGTAATGAAACTGTCAGAAGAGTAATGAACTGAAGACTTGTACATACACAGCAGTTAAAATGAATTTTAATTTAGTTCAGATTCATAATATCTCTTAATTTACTCTTTATTCAGTTTTCTGTGAGATTTTCAACAATTTTTCATGTTTTATTCTTACGTACAAATAATTCTAGGTTTTCCTCTTTTCAGGTGTTAATAATAAGTTTCATTGTCATTGTTTAAGTAAGAATGTCTAAATTCATGGTGATTCTTTTACTATCGTAAATGGCAAATAATCTTTTGAGGACTGAGCTCAACTTCAGAAATACAATGCCCTATAATGACTATAAGCCTGAAACCCACTCCATATTTTCCTGGGGTATGTAGGATACATTAGGTTTATCTGTTTCTAGATGTTTAGGGGTTTCCAGAGTTTCGTTCCGTTACCTTTTTTCTAACCACTTGATGTCTCAGATTGTTAGCATTTGTTCCATAATACATTATGTATAAAACTGGTTTTTGGTGTTTTTCTTGCTTTAATGTATTACTGACAAATAAACATTTTGTGTATCCTACTTGTATAAACCATTGGTATTGATAGCTATATGTACTATGAAATCATCACCATAATCAGGCCAATTCACATGTCTACCAGTTCAACAAAAACACATTTTTTTTTTTGTAGTGAGAATATTAAAGTTCTAAGTAAATTTAATTACAAATAAATTAAATGAGTTTTTCCCAGAGATTATTTATTTATATTAATAACTTTACACTTTAGCATAGCTAGTGCCTGGAAAACATGATTTAATTTCTCCTTGCATTAGTCTGACTATTTTAAATTCCACAAATACCAGAGATAATACTCTTTGTAAAATGTGTCTCCAGTCAATATGTTTTATTGCAAAAGATATGATTTTTAAAAAATGAATGATAGTTTTTTTCATTCGCACTTGAATTCCTCCAATATTGTATATTTGAATAATGAATAATGTAATAAACATGGAAGTACAAATATATTTTTGATAAAAATGATTGCATACTTCTTTGGTGTATGCTCAGCAGTGCTGCCTAACCTTTTTATTCAGTATTTTTCATTTGTCTTCTTACTAAATAATTTTAATGTTTTGAACATAATGTTGCTGATGAATATTCTGAGTAAGCCAGCTTTGAAATTTTCTATTACACTGTTGAGTCCACCCATTACATTGTTTAGCTCCAAAATTCATTAGATCTCCTTTTGATATTTTTATCTCTCAATTTACCTGGTTCCTTTCATGGATTCTGATTTAGTTGAATTATTTATAATCTCTTGAAATTATTTGATTGAAAGTTAAGCAGATAGAGACATAAAGACAGAGTTACTGAGAAATATTCTTTAAACTAGTTCACCACCTTAATGTTTACAATAGCTCAAAAGCCAGTAACTCCACCTGGATCTCCCAGAGGGGTGGTAGGAACTGCAAGTAGTTGGGCCATCATCTGCTCCTGGGCAAATTAACAGAAGCTGGATCAGATTTTGAGCTAGGATCTCTGATAGAGGGAAACCCAAGTGGTGGCTGAACCCATTCTGTCACAATGCCCTTCTCAACTTGCTACATTTTTTAAGCTAATAGTTTGAATTAATCATACATTTCAAAGAACTCCACATGATAGATTGATGATAATTATTTCTGTTCATTGTGTGCTATCATGTTTCTTCTAATTTTTTGCAAATAAAAATTTTACTCATTTTTGTTGATAGACAAATGGACAGAGGGAGACATGTAGACAAGGCAGGAGAGACTGCATCAGCTAGTTCACTTTCCAAATGGATGCGATAGTCAGGGTAGAGCTGACCAAAGCCAGGAGCCAGAAACCAGATCCAGTTCTCTCACTTGAGAGGCAGAAGCAATGCTACCTTAGCTGTTACTTCTATCTTCTTGAACATGCATTAGCACCAAGCTATAATTAAAATCTGGAGGTGGGAATTGAACTAAGCATTCAAATGTGGGCCCTGGACAGTCATATATATGATTATTTTATCATATATATGATATATTTAAAATAATATGTATTATATATAAAATAATACCTGTATAATTTAATTATTGAATTATTAAATAATATCTATATTATATTATAGATATTATTTTAAATGATGTTTACAAAGTTGATCAGGGTGGGAAGGAACTAGGGTTAGGGAAAGTAAGTGTGATAATTGTTTCCTAATTTTCTATTGCTTTTTCCTGTTTCAGGGGATGGGAAAGGGAGAGATATGTGGAAAAGCTATACACAGCCTCCCACCCACCCTAGTACCTGGGCATGGGGAACCTGATATCAACCCATGATCCCAATGTGGCTCATGCACCAAGGGTTCTGTCCAGGGGGTTGTGATAGTTCTGAGATGTTATCTATCTCACTGAACCATAGATAAAAGAACACTTCCAACATCAATTGGCTGACATAGGCCACCTTAGAGTGTTCATTTGCCCGGATATTTGCTGTCGTTTGGTGGCGTAATTATCCAATTTGTTCTGTTCTCCATTCACTGCTATGGTACCAGATGTCCTCTCCCGTTCCTAATGGGCTGTCATATCCTCTGTGTACATTTGGGCCAGACTTCTACTATTCTGTCTTTTCGACTGAGGATGACCAGTTCTGGGTAGGCCCAAGGACTGACACCAACCAGTCTGGACCAGGTCACCCAGGCCCCATGAACCCCAATGACCTGGCATCAGACCCAGTACCCACCATGCAATGGGCCCAAGAACCTGGACCAGATGACCTGAGCCCTACTGGTTATCTGCCTCCAAGCCCTGAGCAATTTTACTTGAATATTAACTAGTGGTTAAATGTATGACTAGAAATAACATGCTTTATTTGATACAATTTATCACTTTAAAATGTTTACTATCAATAAGCATGTTGTATTACTTTAAATTGTTTTTAAAACATATTCTGTTTATATATTACAATGATAGTTTTTAGCACAGGTAGGTACACAGCATAGCCAATCAATCCCAGTAACCATCTTTTCATTTCCTTGACATTTCTTTCTGTTGGGGCTTGTCAATAGATCTCTTCCAGTTCTAGTATATTATTGTGGTTTATATTCACCCACGCTCTGCTATGAAACATTGCAAATTGTTATTTCTGTCTGATTGTGTTTGAGTAGCCATTATTCAGCCTGCCCAACCTCGCTTCCCTATATGTAACAGTCCATATTCGAAGTTCACAACTGTTGTTGCCTTTCTGTAAAAAGATTAATTTATTTTTTTAAATGCAGAGTTATAGAAAGCAAGAAATATTGAGATACACAGAGAGAGACAGAGAAGGAGAGAGAGGGGAGAACTCTATCCTCTGTGGTTCAATTATTGTTGCTGGGATAGAAGGTACGTAACAGCCCAGAACTTTGTCCAGAACTCCCTCCTAGGTGAAGTTGCCCTTGCAGTTGAGCCATCCTGTGTTGCTCTCTTAGGTGCAGGCAGCTAAGACAGAACTAGAAAAACTGGGACTTGAAGCATCACCCATACCAAATGCTTGCTTTGCAAGTGCCAGCCTAGCTTGCTGATAGTACCAGACTTGCCAGTGATTACTTTGGTTTTAAATTCTACGTATGAGAGAAGTTTTGGTAGTTTTCTTCTTATATCTGGGTTATTTAATTTAAAATTTCAATTTAAATTTGCATCAATTTTGCTGCAAATGAAGAATTTTACTCTATTCAATTAATATTTTTTGTGTTCATTCTCTCATCAATAGATACCTAGCCTGGCTCACGTCTTAGCTGCTGTGAATAGAGCTGCAATGAGTGAGAGAGAAGGGATATGTTTCACATGCTGATTGCTTTTCGTTCACATAGATACCTAGAAGTGTGATAGCTGGATCATATGGCAAATGTAGTTTCAGAATCCCATGGAATCTCTATGCTGTGTTTCATTATGATTGTATTAATTCAAATTGCCACCAACAAATTTTAAGCATTCTGTTTTTGTCAACATCTTCAGAAGAATATTATATTGTTTTTCTTTTTCTTGGTGAAAGCCATTCTAATTGGAGTAAGATGATAATTCATTTGAGTTTTGATTACATTTTGCAGGTAGCTTATAACATTGAGGATTTACAATGTGGTTTGTGGGATTTTTTTTGCCTTTGTATTTTTCTTTTGAGAAATCTCTATTCAAATTTTTGCCAATTATGCTTTGTTGTTGGATTTCCTGAATTCGTCATGTCTTGAATATTAATTCTTTGTCAGATGAATATTCACAAATATTTTCTCAGATCCTATTGTCCCTTCATCTTGCTATTGTTTCCTTTGCCAGACAGAAGCTTCTTGCATTGGTGGAATCCCATTTCTCTATTTTTGCTTTTTTTTAACCATTAATTTTGGGGTGTTGCCCTCCTTGAAAGTACCTTATAAGAGTGTCTTGGAGAGTTTCCTTATATTTTCTTCCCATTATTCATAGTTCCAGATTTTGCATTTAAATCTCTGACCCATTTTGTGCTCTTTTGGTACAAGATAAAAGGTAGGGGTCAAGGTTCAGTCTTCTGCATGTTGATATATAATTTTCTTAGCAACATTTTTTAACAAGTTGTCCTTTGTCAAATGCATATTTTCAACATCTTTGTCAATGACCAAGCAATTATAAATGCATGGAATCATTTTTGCAGTCTATTTTATTTCATTGGTCAAGGTGCCTGTTTATATATGCAGTACTGTGCTGTTCTAGGTGCAAGCAGATAAATATTCTTTGAAGTTTTCTATTGTGATAGCTCTAGTTTATTCTTTTTTATTTTTCTGTTTTAAAAGACAGTTTTGAATGATAAAGGGCTTTATTGTCCTCAAATGGCATTTAAAGTTTTATGGTTTTATGGGAAATGACATTATGGATTTGATGGGTAGTTTTAAATCCATAAATCTCCTTGAGAAGTGTAGGTATTCCCTTTACCCTGATGTTGGCATCAGTTCATCTTAAGATAGGTCCCGTCTTCCTAGATTTTGCATATCTGTCTTGGTGCTGAAATATCTTCACCTAAGGGTAGTTTAAAGGATGCTAGCTGGACAGGATGTGCAGTAACCCTTAATCGGGGTATGGGTGTTCATGTAGTTGGTTAATTCTGGGGTTCCAGTGAAGAACATAGCGAGATGGTGATGGTGGCTCTATCATTGCAAACACTGTAGAATTGTTTGCATGTAAGAGGATGAACACAGAAGAACTGGCCATCCAGAGCTCTGGCAGTTGGTATCAGCATCCTTGAATGCTCCAAGGGTATATAGTTGTACATGGCAATAACCATGCAATGGCAATGATTGAATCCTCAGGCACAAAAGCTGTTGGGGACCCTTACTGTGCTGTTCTACCCTGGGGGGAAATTGTCTCCAAATATGTTCTGTTGAGCTGTGCCAGCCTGGGGAATGGAATGACTCAAGTTTCCTGAACTTTCTTTCTTTTTTTTTTTTAAAGATTTATTTTTATTACAAAGTCAGATATACAGAGAAGAGGAGAGACAGAGAGGAAGATCTTCCGTCCGATGATTCACTCCCCAAGTGAGCCGCAACGGCCAGTACGCGCTGATCCGAAGCCAGGAACCAGGAACCTCTTCCAGGTCTCCCACGCGGGTGCAGGGTCCCAAAGCTTTGGGCTGTCCTTGACTGCTTTCCCAGGCCACAAGCAGGGAGCTGGATGGGAAGTGGGGCTGCCGGGATTAGAACCGGTGCCCATATGGGATCCCGGGGTGTTCAAAGCGAGGACTTTAGCCGCTAGGCCATGCCGCCGGGCCCCAAGTTTCCTGAACTTTCTTATGTGGCCACCTTTGGGTTTAGTCTTGTAGACTAGGCTGCTGCAGCTCTTTGATTATACTCTGGAGTTCTTCCAGAGATATTGTTGTTTGCAGGTAGTTGTTCAACTGCCTTGGGGAAAGAGGTAAGCATGGCCTTTAAAAAAAAAAAAATAATATATATATATATATTCATTACGATATGTAATTAAGTACATTGCATATAAATATATAATTTACATATTTATAAATAAATGCATTTTAATAAAATGTAAATAAATGAGTATATTATATATGTGTATATATGTATACATATATATATATATTTATATATATTTGAATTTTATGGTACAATTCCATAGGGTCTTGAATATAACCCCCACAAAACCCCCACCCTCCAACTGATTTTCCGCACATTGTTACAATAGTATAGTCATTCATATGGAGTAACGATTCCATCAGTCTGTGATTTAAGTGTGCCCCGACATTGCTGGTACAGACAGTCCAACATCCCATTGTCTACACATTTCCAAACGTTTCATTGGGATTCCATCTTTGATTTGGGTCTTATAATCATGGATGATTTGATTGGTATTAATGATCCTCCATTTCTTTCTTTGTATATTCATTACCATTAGATGAGGTTGCTTTCTGGAATGTATAACATAGAATGAAGCATATAGCATGTGCTGACTAACTGGTAGATGTTACTGTTATCTCCCTGATTATGAGAAATACGACCATGAGTTAGTTTCTGGCAGTGGTTGCTGACTGTGAAGATAGTAAGCAGAATGTTGTGAGGTGGCAGAATGGCAAGGATCTCCATGTAGGTTTTGGAAATGCACTTTCCATCTTTACCTGAGTCATTTTTATGTTTAGAAATTTATTACGTTGTGTACCTCTGATTTATGCAGCCTGTTATTGAAAATGTATGCTTCACAAAAGTTTATTATTGCCTAATTGCTCTGAATTCAGAATTCTCCTCAACCCTGATGTGATCATAAAACTGATATATTAATGAAATATATAAACATAATCAAGTGCGGTTAGAAGATAATATGTATATCTAGATTTGTGAGCCACAGAGCAGCAGTTTTAAAGGATATATTATTTAGGGTTTTTTGGCAGAAATAATCTAGTTTCATTGTATAAAATTTGGCAAATAGAGATTTCAAGGTTCACAACAAAAAATAATTACTCATAAAAAATAACTCATGAAGTCTCCAGTTATGAAAAGCACGTAGTTGACAAGCTATGCAAATGTGTATGTATATATATACCACATATATTTTAATAATGTGTAATATTTGTATACTTTGCCATTTTAATGGTGTGTGATGCTCCTTATATTAGTTATGTTTACATCGATTTTAATATCTACATCAATGTTCATAGTATAAAGAATTTATAGACATCCTATTTAGATTGCCCCTTTGAACTGATTTAATCAAAGTTAGGTAGCAGTAAATGATGTTGGTAAAATATTAGCATTGCTGACTATGAAGTGTAATTGCTGAATTAAAATATTTGTACATTTTAATACTTTTGATAGTTAAACCTAAATTATCTTTCTAAAAACCTTACAGTTGTATTCTTGCCTGAAGTGAATCAGAAGACATTTTCCCACATGATCTCCCATGATGAATACTAAAAAATTACAAACCAAACACTGTGAAACAGTAGGATAGATGCATTTTGGATTATATTTTCTTGAATACTAGTTAAATTCATTTTTATAATACACTTTGCTTTCTATCATAACAATTTACAAATATACCCAGCTTTTTCCAGGATAGTCTTCACGTAACTGTAATGCATTGTCTGAGATTGTTACATATTTAGGTCTTCAAGATTTTACCTGGAAAACAAGCATTGTAAGCCCTGTGGCTCCAGGCTTTCAGGGAAGGGCAAAAGCTGGTTAAGATCCACGCAGGATCACAGCTCAGCAGAGGTTTCTCTAATAAGGCTGATGGGTCCTTTTCCTTTCACTCATGTCTGTTCTATAAGAGAAAGACAGACAAGCTGTCACCTTCCACAAACCCTGGGGCATTTTTTAATGGAAAATGAAGTGTTCCTGGCCCGGTAGTCCCTTTGAGGAAGAAGTGGTGGGACCTAAAAATAGCAGGTAACCTTGCTTTTATTTCTATTTTTATGACCATTACTGTGGGAATAAATATCAACCACTGAGCCAAAGAGAAATTATGAATCACTACATGCACTTAGTACATTTAAATGTTACCTTAAAAGCATGCTGCTTTGGATTGGTGCATTGTGGTGGGCAAGACGTGACCCCCAGAGTTTTTTCAATCACAGTAAGTCTTTGCATGGGGACCGTTGTGTACATGAAAGCTTTTATTAAGCATAATACAAAAGTCAATGAGGAATTTAATGAAGACTGTTTAGCAAATTAACAGAGCAGAGGCATTTATTTGAGTGTTCTATATTAGTAAATATATACAATATATCTTTGTAGTATCTAAGCCTCATCTTTTTCTGTTGAAAAACTCTGAGAACCTTCTCTTGTTTTCTTCATGGTCGCTTGCACAGCCTCTGGATAATTTCTGATTTCCCATTACAAGAAAGGTGGCAACACTTCTTTCTTACCTACTGCTATCGCTTACAGTGACAGTGTTTTGGGAGTGTTTGTTGAAACAATGCAGATCTCCTTGCTCTGCAGTTTTTACTATCATGCATTTGATGCCGGCTGCATGTTCATGATGCCGTATCATCCATCCTCTGACCAGTGACCACTGGTTTCCAATGAACGGCTCACTCAAGGTCGTTCCCGTGATTGATGATAATGACTGTAACCGTAAGCTTAGTGAGCGTTTGCAGGAAAATGTGAACAATAAGCCATTTATCTACATTTTGGACATTTAAAGTTTACACGTTGAAATCTTATGACATAAAAATAAAATCATGTTTTTATTACTCTTTAGATTGTACTTACTGCATCTCTAAAGTGACCACATCTCTATCTTCCACCTCTTGGGAGACTAGATAAAGCAAGTGAAGTCAGAGTGAGAGGATAGGGACAATTCATGCAAGAAATGTCTAGCTCACCAGTTGCTATGAAATAAGACAACTCAGTAGAGGACAGTTACCACTTGGATCATCCAGAAAAACATGTAATTTTCCAAAATGTTCCATTTGCTTCTGAGCAGTGATTTGGAAATCCCTTGATTGAAATGGATGAGTCAGTCTTAGGAAACTGTTAAATACTAGATGTGAAACCCTCAGTGGTGATGGACGCTGAGGTTTGAGTTCAGTTACTTGGGGGACACTTACGGTAAAGGTATTTATTCCAAATTCTGAAACCATCGTTTGTGGTTGTAGTCCCTGACAGCAGCATAGTTAGAAAACTGATGAAGTGATGACCAGCATTATATCTGTGCATGGCGCTTGAACCCCAAAGTCAGTTGGACTCTCCCGTGGGTGACGCTTCAGTAAACCTGTGTGCAACATGACTGAACCGAGCCCCAGTGGAGCACATGAACATCCTAGTGGAATTCCAATCTCATGTGAACTTTGATTCTATGTGTGCATGGTGGATGGGAGGGATAACAGTGTGCAATGGTCAGAACCAAAATGTACTCTGATCATTGGGCTTCCCTTGAGGGTTAGATAGGTGTTAAGGTAAAAGTTTCTTTTATTCCTTTTTTTTTTTTGGTGGGGGGTGTAGGCGGGGTCAAGAATGCTCACAACATCAGTATTTGCTCATTATTTTAAAAGTTGACAAATGCAAGTTCAAAAGAAGTGACAACAGTATAATTCAGTGAGCAAGTATTTAGTATACTTTGAAAAACAAAGAGTGAAGAAAATATTGGCTAATCATCCAAGGATTAATACATATGTGCATACATATATATAGTCTTTGTATATATATTTATGTGCATATGTACATAATTATACTTGATTGCATACCAATTTAAAGAGACATACTTTCTAGGTGAAGGGCAAGTCTTCCTTAGGAATATTTTCTAGTGGGGTGCGTAGAACACAAGCCTGTCCAGATGGCATAGCTTTATTCTAAACTTGTATGTAAGCTGTGCTCTGTGGCTCACCTTAATAGAGACTGGAAAGGCAGAACCAATAACCGTGAAGGGAAAAAATGTGGGCAGTGCTACCTCAGGCAGTACACAAAGCCTAATATTGTAAATGATAAACCAAACTCTTATCATGTTTCTCCTAATATGATGTGAAGAGAAGAGCATTTTAGTGCTTGGATAATGTTTCAAAAATCAATAAACACAGGCCACAGAAAAAGTTAGACTGGGAATTATTTCCTTACTGTTATTCTGCAGAACTGCCGGGTACATGAAAAGAAAGATATAATGGAAGCTCTCATAGGAATGCCTCAGTTCTGGCTCAACAGGTTCAGCCTGTTGGTTCCCCCACATGCCATCCTTGCTAGAATCCTCACTGCTCTACTTGGAACCTAGTTTCCTTGTAATGCACTCTGGGATGTAGCAGATGGTGACTGCAATACTTCCACTTGCCGCTGGGCTGACTGCTGCAGCCCATTGGAGAGTCATCCGGTGAATGGAAGACCTCTTTTTCCCTCTGGCACGCTCTTCTTCCCTCTTTATTTCTCTCCATATCTCTCCCTTCCTCCCTCCTGCCTTCTCTTTTCTTCACTCTAGCTTTCAAATCCTAAAAATAAATAAACTTAAAAAAATTTTACATGTACTATCGATTTTCGTTCTGGAGACTTTATCTACTTATTTTATGTGTCGTCATTGATATCTGAATGACATTAGAGTTTATGAACAATGATGATTATTGCATATAATTCTCAAAATGTAGGAGAGAAGTTTTTAGTCCGTTGGTAGAAGCTGAAATATTCCAGCCCCATAGAACCTACAGATATTTGGGATAAGGTCAGATGGAAGGTTGTAAAAGAAGCTTTGAAGATTGCTTCTTTAATATTTCAAGGCTTAGAATTACCATTGATTTATTAAGCTTTTAAATACAGTGGAATATCTAATTAGCCTTTCCTATCAAATGGAAAGATTGGTGCATGAAATATCTAACAATCATCTCTTTTTTTGTCAGAGTTTGAGAAATTACAGGTGCTGCAGGCTTACACTTAATAAAAAAAGGTTGGGATGATTTCACTTACCTTCTCAGAATACCTGTATCTGAAACATGATATCCATTCCATTTTTGTGAGTTTTGTGCTGGGTTGACTACCCATTCTTTTATTTAGCAGTCATTATGCTTTACCTATAGTTACTTTATAGGGGCATGAGACAATAAATTATTTTTTGATAGCATGAGCTAAACTGACTTGGTCATTGTGCTGACAGTTAAGAAGATTTATATTTCAATTACATTTACATTAAGTCTGTTTTGGATTTTAAAATTTGTATACCTGAACTTGCAAGTCTCTAGTGGTAGAATAATAGCACCATTCACTGTTCGACTTCTGAGAAACATCATTGTCATGCAGACTTGCGTTTTTCTTCCCCTCTTAGTCAACGTCAGTCCTCTTCAATGTCTTGTTGAAATTTTTCTATTTCCTTGACTTCTGCTCAGCTTAAATTTTGTACCCACTCACAATTACAAACATCTTTCATTTTATTTTCCAATGCTTTTCTAAATTTTATTTATTTTTATTTGAAAGGCAAATTCACGGGGAAAAGGAGGAAAGGATCCTCTATCTATTGGTTCACTCTGCAAATGGCACCAATGGTTGGAACTGAGCTGATTCGAAGCCAGAAGCCAGGAGCTTCTTCTGTGTTTCCCATGCAGGTGCAGGGTTCCAAGGCTTTGGGCCGTTCTTGACTGCTTTCCTAGGCCATAAGCAGAGAGCTGGATGGGAAGAGGGGCTAAAGGAATTAAAACCAGCTCCCGTATGGGATTCTGGCACTTGTAAGATGAGGACTTTAGCCACTATTAGGCTACCATGCCAGGCCCTTTTGTGAGAATTTAAATTAGAATGTGCTTAGGTTAAAAATGTCTTTCATATGGATACTTTTTTTTTAGAAGAGAGGATTTTTTGAGTTCAAAAATAATTTCATGCCTTCCTTTTGCTTAAACTTTTATATAAGCCAGAGTTTACTTTGTGACATTGCAGATATTATGCAGCTGCTACTCAGAGTTTTGGTACTAGAAACAACGCTTGGACCACATTGTGTTTAGTGTTATCTTTGTATTCTAATTATTTTTGGAAATAGAAACTTCATAAGAAAATACTACTACAAAAATGCTTTTTGTAAATCAAAAAAATAATCTGGTAAGCACTTTAACTTACTTTTCCCAATTCTATGAATTTGCTCTTATGTTTTAGGTGCCTACAGATGATATTATATTATATATTATATTATATTATATTATATTATATTATATTATATTAGCTACACATTTCTTTGAAGCAGAGAAAATAGATGATAATAATCATTGGCACTAACCATGCTTCACGTTGTAGATTCCTTTGCCTAGCTATCACTTACTCTTTTTTTTTCCTCCTTTCATATTCTGAAACCCTGATTTGGTACCTCACCTCCGAAGGTTTACCTCAAGCCTAGTCTGGAAAGGTGGCTAGACACTGTGAACTCACTAATTTCTACATGATGCATCTCAAGCCGATACTGTTGGTTCTTACTAACCGTTTCTAGACTCCATTTCTAATTTATTTCATCCCACTGCCTGTTTTTTCTTTTTTCTTTTTATTTTCCTAATGCCTGTTTTTAAGCTAGCTCCATTTCAGCCCTTCCCTAGTCAGCTCAATGTGTTTTACTCAGTATTTATTCATTTATTTGTACATTTGAAATACAGAGATCTATAGACTTCTCTACTGCAAAAATGACCACAGTAACCAGTAGGGCAGGAACAAAGATGGAAGTAAGGGTTTTACTCTGGAACTCAAACATGAAAGGCAAAGAGTCCCAGGTGCTTAAAATCACTGCTGGAAAGCAGGAATAAGTTAGAGTCGAAACCCAGGCATTCTGTTATGTAATGCAGTCATCATAAGTGGCAATTTATGTACTGGGCCAAATGTCCCATCCAAATATATTTTTAAATGTGTATATATATGTATACAAGTAGATTAATATATATATATATCAATCTCTGTTATAGATACTTCATGTAGAAATATTAATCTATATAGAGATTAATATATATTAATCTACTTGTAAGAGAAACAAATGCATTTTAATATATGTATAAAAGTAGATTAATATATATAAATTATCAATAATTATATATTATATGATATTATATGATATAATTCTAACAATATTGATATATTGTTATTAATAAATATTATTAATAATTATATATTAATTCTCTACTTGTATGAGACATAGAGATCAGGAATAGAGATTGAAAGAGAGGAGAGGGAGAAAGAAAAAAGGAGAAAGAGAGAGAGAGAAACAGAGAGAAAGAGAGAATCTTTCATCTACTGATTCCCTCACCAAATGCCTGCAAGAGTCTGTGCTGCACCACGCTAGAGATAGGAACAGGTAACTCCACCAAGACCCCCCATGTGGATATCAAACCCAGATTCTGCATCATTGCCTTCCGCCTCCCAGATGCATTAGCAGGAAGTTGGGTGAGAAATGAGAGCACCATCACATCCCAGGCACTTAGATATGGAATGTGGCATCCCAAATGGAGACTGAGCTCACCGTACCACCATATCCATTCCCCACATATGTCTACTTTAAGAACCGTAATGAGGTACTTTATAGTGAGTTCGGAAATGCTTTCCTGATTTTCACTAGATGATAAATATTGACATCTGTAATTGTCATGTACGTTTATGTATTCCTCATACCTAAACAGCATCTGTGACTTTGATAGTCTTGCCATCTGTGTTCTCTCTAGCTGCGGATAAGCACGTTGACTGAAATGCAAATAGAACTCTGAAGGTGATTGTGAAACCTACTTATGAGTGATGTCATTTCAGCTATACATATGTTCAGTCATTCATCGACTCACAAAGTATCTGAGTTTTGAAAACAAACAAGGTGTCAGAAATTCTCTTATGTTCTAGGAACTTAATGATAGAAAAAGAAGTCTCGATTTCCCCAAGGAATTTACAAAAGATTGGAATTGAAGCAAATGAGCATAGCATGGGGACAAAGGGATAACCAGTATTGGAGAGATTGCAGAGGACTTTCCAAGAAAACTGGGACTGCGCTGTTGTTCTCTGTGGCAACATAGTCCCTGACTTATACAAAACTAAACAAAAACAAAAGCACAAATGCTTATTTTACCAACCTCCATCAACATCTGTTACAATATAACATTTGATTATTTTATTTTAGCTATCAACTTTGAATCTTCCACATATGTTTGAGCAAGGATATGCCACCATTCCTATAAATGTTGGTAAAGCGTGTGCCATCCTTTTTACCAAAAAATACTGTAATGATAACATACTGTGGTCCAGCAAACCAAATTCAGCTCTACAGCACTATCTGTGTGTTTGAGGTGTTTATGTTCAATTTCCACTTTTCTTTTTCAAAATCACTATATTTAAGTAGAAAAATACCATCAGAGCCACAAGATCTTTAAATGTCGATCCCAAATTTCAAAATGGTAAGGCTTCAAGGATTGCTTGAAAAGGTTAATGAATAATCAAAAGATGAGAGGGGTTTTTCTGTGCAAATTTTAAAATCCATTCATATGAAAAGTCTTTAATTAGGTCATATTAGGAAAATACAGGGCAAGATATTATACCCCCCCAAAAATGTCTTTTAATTGTAGTATTCCATAAGCTTTTTGAAGTTGCCTTGAGCATATCAGAAAGCTGTTTTACTGAGTTCTTCCCCTGTAATAATTTATGCACATTTTGTACTGACATATAATATTCATCTATAGGCAACGGAAACCAACTTTGGCTGAATTAAAAATAAGATGAATTTATTGAAATAACAGTGAGCATGTTACATATTATGGGAAAGCCCTTAAAGTCAAGCTTTGCAAATAGGCAGTATGAGGCAGGATCAGTTGTAGCCGGACCACAAACACATTTGAGCGAGTGCACCTCTCTCATCCTTGCCTAGCAGTGGATCACAGTAATTAAATCAGTTTCATTAGGCATTTGGTTTTCCTCGTGGGTTCTGTTAGTGTGCCTACCATCAAACTCTGGTTGTAGAACAGACACTTCTGATTGGTCCAACCTGGATTGCATGCCTGTTTCCAGAGACCAGAGATTGGGTTGTATGCAGGCTGTTTCACCCACAAAGGCTTTTGAATAGTGTCTTCAAACACGTAAGAGGGCCAGGAAAACAAACAAGCAAAGAGTATGTATTAGTCTCATGTTCTAAGTATGTGATGAAGAGAGAAATTTTGGACAAATAATTTCACAGCAAAATATGGGCTATAACATTTCGTACCAAAAGCAGAATCCCTGGTTAAATTAGGCTCGGTTTAAATATAACCAATCCTATAGATATCTCTCTCTTCAATGAAAGTTCCTACTCAGCTTTCTATATGCAATATACGTCATCCACAAAACACATTTCCCTTAAACCTACAACAAAGAATCAATGCCTGTTAATATCTATGGTTTATGTTACTTTCCTTTAATGCTTTGTATTCCAATTTTCTGAATCAATCATGTATTAACTGGGAGAACATGTCCAAATCTCAGTATTTTTGTATTGCTTCTATCTCAACAGAGTATTTATTTTCATTCTGTTCACTTTCTAAATTGTCTGTGCTTGAAACACCTCATTTCAACCTCTGTTGCATCAGAATAAAAATGGTTTTCATCCTATATGGTTTTTGAGTATTGTCTCTGAACATGCTTTGTTTGTTCAGAGGAAATACTAAAATCAAATGTTGAGTCCAGCTGACACTTTCACATAACTGGTGAGTCTCTTTCGCAAGAACAAATGCAACACATTTACTGAAGGTTATCCAAATACTGTCCTATGTGCCCTGCCTCCACAGTGTCGGCACACACTCATGGCCCTTCAATTCATCAGCCACAATTCCTTCCTTGTCAATGCTGCACCTATAAGCTAGGCTTGGGCACTTTAATCTTTTTGAATGTCTAGCTTTGGGGACAATCTACAAAAAGCCACTTGGCCTTTTGTTCTCCTCTTCTCTCTCATAGTCTCTGTCAAAAAGGTCAGATGATGTCCCTACAGAAGAGAGTAAGTGCATGAAGTAAGGGCTATCTATATTCCATATAAAAGTTACTGACATGACATGGACAAAGAAAAACAGGTACTCCTGCCAGTGTCAGATACATCTATTCTTAAATAAGAATCATAGTATGCCATAAGTGGGTAGGTAAGTGACTCAAATAAGCCAAATTTCCATATTACATGTATAAAATGAGACTAACAGCACATATGTAATCAGGTTTATGTGGGTAGCTCATTGACTTGATTAATGCTAATTCGAGGACATGCACTGTGGTGCGCAGGTTGAGTTGTTGCTTGCAAAGCTCATATCTCATAATGGAGTACCTGAAACAACTCCTACCTCTGCTTCTGATCCACTTGCTATCAATATGCTCAGGAGGCGGTAAGTGGTGGCCCAAGTTCTGAGGTTCCTGCCATCCACATGGGAGGAGGTCTCCATAGGGAGACCTATATGGGATTTTGCCCATTTTCACTTTGGCCCAGCCCCTTGTGTTATAGGTGCTTGCAGAATGACACAGCAGATAGAAGATCAGTATCCTTCCTTCTCTTCTTTTCCCTCTCTCCCTCTCGCTCTCTCATCCTGCCTTTTGAATACATAAAATAATAAAAAATTAATCATTTGATGCAGCAATTAGTCCAACCTGTAATAACGTAACTAAGTACGTGGAAATTCAACTCTGACTATTTACAAAGGTACTTTATATGTTGTTCCCTTTTTTTTTTATTTTTCATTGTAGCTTCTGTTAGGCAGATAATCTAAAAACATTTAATTACTAATATTAATGTTTTCATTATTATAAAAATCAGTCCCATGGTTGGGAATGACAAAAGTTGCAATGTATGGTTAAATTTCATGTTTATCTTAAATAATTAAGTGGCTAAATTTTTCAGCTTTCCTCTTTGCCTACATCCACATTCTGCTTTTTTTTAAGACTTATTTATTTTTATTGCAAAGTCAGATATACAGAGAGGAAGAGAGACAGAGAGAAGATCTTCTGTCCGATGATTCACTCCCCAAGTGACTGCAACAGCCGGTGCTGCGCCGATCCAAAGCCAGGACCCAGTAGCTTCCTCCAGGTCTCCTACATGGGTGCAGGGTCCCAAGGCTTTGGGCTGTCTTCATATGTCTTCCCAGGCCACAAGCAGGGAGCTGGATGGGAAGCGGGGCCGCTGGGATTAGAACCAGTGCCCATATGGGATCCCGGTGCTTTCAAGATGAGGACTTCAGCCACTAGGCCATTGTACTGGGTCCTACATTCATATTCTTAAGCACTGGATGTCTTCAACTGAATTATGCCAGTGCTTACACATCCCAACATAATTTAGCTACACAGTAGTCCTTGCAAATATTATCTACAGATACTCACATATATGACATTCAGGTTTTCTTTTTTTGCTTTATTGTTCCAAAACCTAAGCATCTTAAAATCTGACAGTCTCTTTTTCTCAAATAGCAGTGTCCAATGCCCACTCTAACATAATCAGGAGAAGCAATTATTTTTTTCTGTTCAGTAACCTGGCTTTAGAAAAGTGGAATCCCAGAACCTATGAAACTGCGTCACATAATTCAATGTAATTAATAAAAAAATAAAAATAAAAATAAAATGCAGGAAAATGAAAAAATTGATATATTGGGTCATAACCACTGTAACTTATGATAACTACCATTTGAAAATGATTTAAATTCATCATTAATTTGCATGGACTACTTGGTTATCAAACTATTTCGATCGTGTATGTAGAGGATCACGTGACTGTCCTAGTACTACCTCTTTAATTGTCCCATCACTTTTATAACCTCTTTCTTCTGAATTGGCAGACTAAATCTCCAAGCAAGCTCAGATTCACTTGTGCTCTTGCAAAAGACCTGTGTGTCTACTGACGCCTACGATTATGGTTTTGTAATAAAGCTAAATGCTTCCATGTGAGATTTTGTGGTTAAAATAACCATCATCTATGCTTACCCTCATATTTGTAGGATAATTCTAGATTGAAACATTATAGATAAGGGATTTATGTGACATATTTGTGATCTTTATTCAGTGTTAAAAATAACTTAAAATGACCACATAGTGTTCGTGTTTAGCTATTTTTAAAATTAATTAATTTATTTTATTATTCCAGGATACAGTTCTAACAAGCTCCAGGATTTCCTTCTTCCTGCTTCTAAGCCCAGGCACCCCACTGATTTCCCCCATATCATTACAATAGCAAAGTCCTTTACAATCAGTCATAAGTCCATCTTTTGCTGTTTAAATGTATCCTGACATTGTAGGCATGGACAATGGCAAAGAATCCAGCATCCTATGGTCTAGATACATCCAACAGTTTTATTGGGAGTCCATCTTTGATTTGAAAGTAAAGCTGCAGACTGCATTGTATCTTCACATGTGCGTGTGATACTCTCTACTGTACAATTACTTTATATCCCCTTAAAATGAAAAGCCATAAAATAAAATCAGCAACAGAGAGAAAAACAAAAAAATTACAACATGAATAACATTTGAATATTTTTGAATTAACTGTTATAAAATGACTAAAGCCAAAAGGCATCATTCTCTGTTTCAGCAAACAATACTTTATTTGGAAACATTTTTTGACATAATAGATTTTTTTAAAAAAGTATACTTGCCTTCCTTCCCTTTCCTTTAAGCCATCCTCCCTCTGTTTTTTTTTTTTTTTTTGCTTTTCCTTCCTTAAGTTTTTAAATGTCATGATTGCATTTCATGTACACAGTTTTAAGCTCATAATGATGCTTTTCACCATATCCTTCCTACATCATTCCCATTCTCCCTCCTTCTACTTATTTTTCTAAGATTTTCCACAACATTTCAAAAAGTAAAAAAAAAAAGTAGAGAATTTTAAAATAACTGATCATTTTAAATTTGAAAATAAAACAAGATACCTGACTTACAGAATTCCAAGTCATTTGCTCCAGTATCATTCTGGTTATTTTCTTGTGTAATGTAGTTTGTGTACATATTAATTTGTGAGAGTGAACTGTGCCCTTGAGAGTCAATGTTACAATATAAATATGATAGCAGAAATGCGTCTGGATAAATAGGGACCCCCTGGGAAACAGGTCCATCTGTTTGATCAGATTCTCATAAGAGCTCATGGAAGCCAAGGACTGCTAAGAGTGCTTATTTTTTAATAAAGAGAGAAATGGTGTTGCTAAGGTTAAGTAGATAAATCAAGGCTACACATCTGTTGGCTCATATCCCCCAGGACACTCTGGATCCTCTCCTGAATGCAGTCAAGAGGAATTCAAAATGGCATGATGCTGCTTGCACTGTGAAGAGCTCACTTCCATTAACAGCATGTTTCTCAAAAGCTGCATCTTAAATTTACATATGTCTTAGAACATACAATTTTACTTCTCCTTTTTTCACCCAATAGGTGAGCAATGATGAGATTCTACGTCATGGCACTGCACATTCACAGTACAAACGTGTCAGAATGTGCTGTTTGAACCATCACATAAACCTGGAACAACTGCTCTCATGCTGTTGTCTACTCTACAAATCAGTGAGGAAGGCACACTGAGGCAGACTGAGTCAGTTCACAGGAAAACCTTCTTGGCCACATTTAATCCCAGTAAAGTATCTCTGCTATGTGTTTTTCCAAAAACAGATCCATTCTTACATCTATAGGGTTTGGTCATTAAAAATCAGCTTGCATTTTATTAGTTACCTATAGAAGGTCTTTTTTTATGACACGCATATATGTATATTACTATGCATAAAGTAAAAAGCAATGAAATCAAATCTTTCCATCCAACGTAAGAGCAGGAGAATATAAAGTATGAAATAACTCTTGGTAAAAGCATTCATATTTATTAGCTTTCCCTATGTGTGTCAATGTTAAGTGCATTTCCTTGCTTAAAGGAAAAAAATCACAGGAACTGATAAGGTCTTTGAAATAATAATCCATCTATAAAATTAGAAAGTTTGCATTGAGACACACAAGATATGGCCCTTGTATTCCATTGCCTTAAAAATAAGAACTTACAATTTTGCTTAGGAAAATTAAATATAAATTATGTCTTTCTGATTGTGCTTAATAATTAAGAAGGTTAAAGTTAGAAGAGGAAGAATACGGCTATACTATATTAAATTCAAATATATAATCCTCAGATTTTACCTAATGTTGCTACCCAAAGTGTGGTCTGATCATAAGCTAGATGTGTCACTGTTGTCCAGCATTAACGTTATCTGGGATCATCATCCTTCTAGACATGGTCATTGACATAATGCTTCGTTATGATTATCTGTAGTGAGTCTCCTGTTCACTCAGAAGAGGGTCAGTATTAAGGACAGTGAAAGTCTTTTGAGGGTCTCCAAGAGGAAAGGATTGTCTTCAATTATGGTCATACATAATATCTTATGACTTAGTGCCATCTACTCTAGTTTTCTCAGATGTTCTTTCCTTTTGGTGTCAGTTATGCTGAGTGACAGCCAAATAATGCAGCAGTTATTGTATTTGACCAGAATCAAATGATCTTTTGTCATTAACCCAATAGCAGAACTGTGCCCCCAAACAAAATAGGATATCTACTTTCCAACCAGTGTCTGCCCACAGAATCACACGTCTAGAAATCTTAAAAACAGAAATTTAAATTCTAGTGTGTGTCTTTTACTTTTACTTTTTTTTACTTTGTTTCTGCATAGAATGTTAGTCTTTGCTGCAAATGCAGTCACTGCTGTCCACCTCTAATAGGCCCAAATGTCTTAACTGGGAACTCAAGCCAACATGCCCTTCAGTTTTCACCTAATGTAACTGGTAATAACCAATGTAAGACATAATCATTGTGATGTCCCAACATTCCTGAAAAATGAATAGAAGAATTTGGTTGTGTGACTCCAAGACTGAACACTCATTTGAGTTCGACGTATTAGCATTTTCTTAAAAAATGACCTAAATAGAAGTTAAAGTTTAGCTAAAGCTTATAATGGTAGAAGTGTAGTCCACAGAACTGATGAGATAAGCACTAACTAGGACAAATGTAGGAATGTCAGATTCTGCAAAAGTATTTTATTGGCTTTTGCACAGAATTTACTTAGGAAGCATTAAAGCCATTCCTTTGTTGCTAACATGGTATATATGTGGTATGTTTTGGCTTACAAATGTCTCCATCATTTGTTTATTCATTTAACAAATACTTACTGAGCACCTATTGTTACCCATATAAGAAATCAAAAATCAGACATGCATTTGATGATGCATTATACTTAAATCTGAAATTGAATGTAAACATCATATTGGAAGATAAAGCCTTTACATTAGTGCCATAAACTAATAGATATCAAGGCTTCCTATTGCTTTTCTGCTTTTGAGTTGATTTGGTAGCATATCATCATGAATTATTTATTATGAATATATATGATATAGCGATATATCTGTCCTTTCTTAGGCCTTTGGGTAATGTTGTCAAGTCTTAGTGGAATGACTACATGTTCTTTGAGTTTTCTTCCACATGGCATTATCCATACTTGTCTTCAGCATTATATTTCTTTTTCTTTACCCATCACATACTGCAGATTTGTGGATTATGGGGCAGGTTTATCTAGGCCATCTTCTGTCCTTATGTTCTGAATATAATTTTAACACAAGAGTGAGTATCCATTGGACAATATAAATGATAAGGCATTGTTGACCCTCACTGGTTAGCAAGGCTGGGGGGACCGAGCAGGGTGCCAGGAGGATGTAGCTGCAATCTTTGGAAGTGAGGATATTGTGCTCAACTAGACTGAATATTTTCCTATGACAAAGGAATAAAAGCTGGTAAAGCCAGGAACAACCCCCAGGACAGTGTGATTTAAAAGTCTATCCTCTGAATGATACTTCGTATATTTGTCACTAGACACCCAAGAATAAAACAAAATTTCCTTCATAAACTGAAATAGGACAAAGCATACCTCATGCTTCTCATACCATTTTAGGAAAAATCTCATTAGAATTTCAGATAATATGTATCAAATCTTTCAAGCATTTATTCCATTTCCCAAGGTAAACATCTTGGTAAAATAATAATTAACCATGAACCTTCAGTTATAGCCGTCTCTGACTGGCTCATAATAATCATCTCCAGCAGTCACCTTTTCCCCTGTAATTCATTTTTGCTAACAATCTTAATATCTTTCTGAGTGGTTGTTTTTATTAACATATTTAGTACCATTTCCTTGACTTTCTGTGGGGTAAAGTCATCAATAAGTGCCCACCAGAGAAGTAACATTTGCTGACATTGATGTTAGAAGCATGCCTGATTTGCAGTGCAATTGTGATGCTACATTTTTGCCTACAACCTTCAGTGACTTCCAGCCAATCAGAATAGCTCAAGACTTGTTATTCTTGGCCCATGATTTCTTTTTTACTTATTTTCAGGATTTAAGAATCGTTAGTAGTAATTGTGCTTATTTGTGCGTTACAATGTGATTGGAAGTACATTTGTAATGTTGGAACTTAAAGCACCAAGACCCCAGCCCCAGCAATATGAGATGTAAAAGGGAACTTGTTCCATTCACAGGATGGATATTTAGTGAGATCTATAGGGAAAGGACTGTTAATAAGAGCATTAATAATTACTTTACATGATTCATGTGTATTGAACATTTATATTCTCGTCCATATAGTAATAACATTACCAAACACTATGCATTTTGAAAACAGTTCTTTCTATCTGAATAACAATTCTGATGTTATTACATTATTAGGGCCATTTTACAGGTTAATTTTTTTCACATTATAGTGTTAATCCTATTAGAGAATTAGAGAAAATGGTAATTTTCAAAAGGCACAGTGAGTTGCTAATTTTATGAGAAATTCGGAATCTGTTACATTTACAAATTTTGCTTTCCTTTAACATATTGCACAGTTGTTTGTGAAAGGCATTTTTAAGGCTTTCCTACTTAGAGGAGTAGGAACTATTCATCCTTAGATATGTACAGATGTGTACATGTGAGTTATGCATGCATGTTCATATGTGCTCATCTGGTTGATTACACAAAACTAAAGGACTTCTTGCTTTATTTAGAATGCTGCAGAGGAGAACCAAAGCACTTAGTCCGAATTGACAGCAGTTTTAAGTTGCCACCTGTGATCCAGCATCCAATATGGACTTTTCCTTGCGTACTGGCTGCTCCATTTTCAGTGCAGATCCAGCCTGTTCTGCCTGGAAAAACAGCAAAGACCCAAGCAATTGCTCCCACTGGTGTGTGAGACAATGTGGACCTCCTAACTCCTGGCTTCGGTGGGCCTTTTCCTGGCTATTGTAACTGTTTGGGGATTGAACCAGTAGGTAGAAAATCAGCACAATTGGTGTCTCTCTTTCTCTTGTTCTCTCTCTTCCCTTCTTGCCCTCTCCTTCTCCCTTCCTCCCTCTCTCCCTATCTTTCTCTCTCTCTCTCTCCCTCCCTCCCCGTCTATATAGAACTATTGTCTACCTTTCAAAGAAAAAAGATAAAATAAGGGAGCATGTCGTGCTTCCCAAGACAGGAAACTTACTAAGTTCTTGATCTGAAAGTAAGGCATCCTGTAATTCAGAATATAAAAAATCTCCTGCTGGGTCACACTGTTTCTTGGAATTGATGTGCAGAGCTATTTCCCTGCGTGGGGTTTGTTTAAATCAATAATAAATAATAGATTTAGGGTTTATCTATGAGGATAATGTCAACTTTTCTATCAGTATTTAGTAGATCCCGATACCAAATTATTTAAACATGTTGTATTATTAAGACTTGGGCACCTGCCAAGTCAGACTAATTTTAGCTTAGTTTGAATAAATTTTACCTCATGGTTATTTAATTATGAAGGAGGTACTAAATAAATTACGAGTTCACAAACCTCTTAGTGACTTCAGGGAACTAGATTAGTTAAAACCATCTCTTTAAGAGAAAGAATACCTTCTGTAGGTTTTCACTAGACAATCTATAGCAATATATAGAGAGTGTGTTATGTTGTGGGCAGTTGCTATAGACAAGTGCCTTGTGGTTATGATACCATGTGGCAGTATGTTATGAATGCTTGTGAACAAGCACTGTGTGAGATGATAAGTTAAATATGCTTCATAAATAAGAATTCTGCTTTCTGGTGGCCCATAAAAAATAATAGTGGTCATTTATGAGAGCAGTCGCACGAGAATGAATTGTTACAGTCAGTTCTATAGATGCTTGATTCTCAGAGAGAACAACTACAAATAGAAGAACATTATTCTACTCTCTCCTTTTCTGTGTCTAAAGGAATCGAGAAAAAACTTTCATGCTTTCTCTCATTTTGAAAGGTGCTGTGGGAAAAAAAAAAAAAGGAAACGTGGTTTCAGTTGGAATTTCTCTCCCCAAATGGTTAAAGATTAGGAGATAAATGCACAATTTGAGCAGAAAATGAGTATAAGTATTCCACACCAAGAGCCAATAGAGATAGTAGCTGGAAATAGTAGCATGGGTGCCATTTATTTTGCTATGAATTATCTCCATGGAAACTGGGAACTTCCCCTATCAGAGTCCTTAAAGCTGCCATCCGCTGTTGAATTAGAGTATATGTTCATTAATCTTCTTTTTTGTGATTTATTCATTTTTTTATTGGAAAGGCAGATTTACAGAGAGGAGAGAGAAAGATCTTCCCATATGCTGGTTCATCCTCCAGTGGCTAAAAACAGCTGAGCTGGTCTGAAGCCAGGAGCCAGGAGCTTCTTCCGTGTCTCCCACATGGGTGCAGGGTCCAAAAGCTTTCAGTCATCCTTGACTGCTTCCCCAGGCCACGAGCAAGAACTGGATGGGAAGTGGAGCTGCCGGGACATGAGTTGGTGCTCATATGAGATCCAGGTTCATGCAACATGAGGATTTCACCACTGAGCAATCATACTGGGCTCTATTCATTAATTTTCTTAAACACCAGGAACGATCTTTGGTCACGTTTGCTATCCCCAAACTCTTGAGTTTGTCTGTAAAAGATTATTAGATGTAGAACAGCCAAAATAGATGATTTCACTTCATGGAAACCTAAAGTCACACTATGAATCATTAGCCTTGGTAAGCAACCCGTAATGACACCAAAAGTCCATGTCCATGAATATTCGCAGTTCACAACTAATCTTTAATGCCCAATGGGTCAAGTTTCCTTTGTAGCAGTCCAAGTACAAATACCCTTAACTGGATGATTTAATGAGTCAGTTTGGAAAATGGCAGAGCCAGGATCTGTAATTGATGGATTTCAAGCAAAATTTTATATTTGAAAGCTAGAAGATGAACTTTCAATTGAAAATCCATGATTAGTAGATTATATAAATTGGTCCTTAGATGTTTTGTTTCATCAAGTGAAGTTTTATTATTTTCATATAATTATTATATTAACAATAGAGCTTTTATTAACAAATTTTTAACAGGTATACATATATTGTATGATTCACATATGTGCATTTGGTCATGAATGTGTGCTTTTTCCATTTTTTCAAAAGTGAATCTTCATTAATGATGCATAGTGCTGAGTGATGGACTAAAGGGTAAATTTGCTATTTACTTTGGGATACTTAGATTTGTTGTGTTTGACCCTAGTACAGTGATAACATTTATATCTTATATTTCTCTTTGTTTTTCTTTTTTTATTAGAAAGGCAGATATACAGAGAAGAGGAGAGACAGAGAGGAAGATCTTCTGTTCGATGGTTCATTCCCCATGCAGGCACAATGGCTGGAGCTGAGCCAGTCCGAAGTCAGAGCCTCTTCTGGGTCTCCCAGGCCAGTCCAGGGTCCCAAAGCTTTGAACTGTCCTCGCCAGGCCACAAGCAGGAAGCTGGATGGGAAGCAGGGCCGCCGGGAGTAGAACCGGTGCCCATATGGGATCCCCGCACTTGCAAGGTGAAGACTTTAACCACTATGCTATCATGCCAGGGCCTCCCTTGGTTTTTCAAATGGAATGAATTAAACTAATTTTTGTTTTTAACGTTTTGCTATCTGTACACCACATGTTTGGATTTTTCTAGGAGTATCTCTGTTGTTACACTTTGGATTTGTTCTAAAACTTACACAAATAGTTATCTATTAGAGATGATAAGAGAAATTAAATGCTATTATATAGTACAACCATATATTTCCTTGAACACCTTTTTAATGCAGTAAACAATACTAGGAACAGCAAGTCCTTCATCAAAGGAGAAATATGGAGGCAAAGGACAGTGTATCACTCTGTGTGTGTGCGTGTGTGTATGAGAGGGGGAGAGAAAGAAATTAAATATATTTTTTCTGAAAATTTATATAGAAATATTTATGAACTTTGGTGATGAAAACACTTAATGAATATTAGCTAGTACTAGTTTTATGACATGTTAAACACAGTTTCCAAGGCGAAAAGTAAAAAGAAAAATAAGCAAAAGCTTATATCTTGTACTAATACGTGAAATCATTTGGTAGTTGAATAGATACCACAATGAAATATACATACCCAGGTAAGGAATTCAAGCATTCCTGCTTTTTTTAAAAAAAAAATATGCCACATTTGTCATAATTGCAGCTTAAGGGGCAGTTGCCAACCCCCTTTAAAATAGAAAGCTAAATTCTTAACACTGGAAGGATAAATGGAGTGATGATATGACAGGTAGTGGAATACCCGAGGGCCAGGGGAAGATTTATATTGCTTTTCACTAAATTTGGATAAAAGTTCAATAGGAATCAAACTCTTTTTCTCCAAGCACACTACAGGGAATTATGAAAGACAAGGCTAAGCTATGCTGAACTTGGCAGCCTCTTTATTGTATTTCAGATTTTGATTCAAAGACCAAACTGCTAATACACTTGTTACCATTATTCATCTATTTTGCCTTATGTCTGAATATGCAGATTCCATTGGGTGTAGCCTATTAAATTTAAATTTTATTGTTTTCTAGATTTAATGAGAGTTTAAAAAATAAATTAAGTTGTACTTTTCAAACAACAGACATAGAAAATATTATTAGAACAAGTAGCATATCTTAGAGACTTACTTTTCACTGTAAGTCAGCACCTTTCTTGCCTAACTTAATGATCTTTGACATAAATTCCATATTATGTGTTCTTAGTATATCCACACCTGTTTTCCAACAAAATAACATATATAAATATATATACATATATATAGCATTTGCATAGGAAAATACAAAAAATGTTGAAAATGTTGAAAATGTAAGTTCTCATTGAACTCTTTATGATTTTTTTATGTTAAATATTCTGAAATGGAAACTGAAACAAAAATCAACCTCATTTGAATTTTACAAAAAGTTAATTAAATTAGGGCTATGATAGACTAACTAAAAACACACCAGTTTTCCCATTCAAAGCAGAGTAATACAATTAAAACACAGCTTTGTGAAGGCATTGTGAAGTAGTCTTCAACTTTAATGTTGAAAATCTCTGAAAGAAAATTTCATGGAGGGGAACCCTGAGATCTGCATATTGTTATCCCCCCTGACCAGTCACTGGATTGATCAGTAGATGAAAAGTCAGGCAGAAAGTAAAGTCGAATTTTTGAAAATTTCCAATGGTTGGCAAAGGAAAAAAAAATGGAACCTTAGTCTTAAGACAAAAAGGACTTGAAAAACAAAGATGTGATACATGGAAATCAATTGAGCACTTTATCCTACACCTCCAGGTACTTACTGATGTTTGTTTCTGCGCTAAATTTAATGCTGTGGACAAGTTCGGGAAGACCAAACCAAAGTGTACTAGTCTCGTGCTCCTACACGTCATCAAAGTACAGTTCCAGATTTAAAAATGAGCAAGGCAGCAGTAGATTAAATATTACTCAAACTCTGTGACTTCAGAGCAAGGAGAATGAGAATGGCACAGGGCCTTGCAAGGACGGTGGCGGTAGCTCAGAGCCGCTGATAGCACAGTGATGGGCGCAGAAAAGATCCCTGCCCAGAGGCAACAGCCAAACCTAGGACTGTCAGAGCAGAAGTGAGTGAGTGTGCGTCTGCACCGAAATAAGCAAGGCAGCAGCAGGAGCCAAGGACACAAGCCACAACCCACCAGGATGAGGAGCACAGGTGGCTATGAGAGCAGGAGTCGGAACATCACCCGGTACAAGATACTGTAACGAAAGCAGGAAGTATGTAACTAATGTGGCAAAGTCATGTGTTTTTTAAAAATACACTCATAACAATGAGATGACAAATAACATTTAGTCAGAGAGAGGGAGTGAGAATAATGGGTGAGCCAGGAGCCCTCTCCATGAAATTATTATTCTGGCAGTGTGTCGTAACTTTAGGCAAAACATTTAAGAAGGAATATACAGACCTTTAAATGAGCTAGAATAGGTGAAGCTGCTGGAGTGCTTGGCGGGAGACCAATCATGTAAGAAAAACCTCTGCATTTCTGATTTATTTTTAGAAAAACATCCTTTTAATAGTGACATTAGGAACATTTATTAAATAAGCACCTTTAAGAAAAACTGTTTACTTAGATACAGTGCAATGCTGAATTCTATTCAGAATACTGGCTAGAATGTGTAGTTCCTGTGTTGGCAGCTGTTGCTGGTTCTGGAGGCCAATGTGGAAATGTGTTCCATGAATTGGTAGGCTGCCATTTGTAATGATGGCTTGGCACATTGATCCATGAGCCTACAGGGAAAATACCTTCAGCATTTGATACCATCTCTTCTTAGGGCTTTTGCAATAAGATTCCAATAAACAATTTTCAGTTAAGCAAACAAATCTCTTAAAAAGCAAAAATTACATCCAAAACGTCTGTAGAGTTCTTCGTTAGCAAGAAGGAAAGCAGTCTGGCTTCATGTTTACGAATGAGTCAAAATTTCCCATGGTTCAATTTGTAATACCAATTGTAATTTTTAAACTTTATGATGATATGACAGCAGTATGCATACAGTGACGATCTTACCTGCCATACTTGAAATTTGGGGTGTGTCTTTTTGTCCCCCTAGCTAGTGATACAGTTGTTTCTTTCAGTGAACTATGTCTCCTTAAACCATGAATCATAAAGAGAGAGCAACTTACGTATTACAGGGCGTTGGTTTACTTAGGCATGAAATTTCATACTTTGGATAAATGCAATGCAGTTTTTACTTAGAATGTTTAAAACTTTGCAATGTGCTTATTAGGGCATAATCTTTATCATATGTGGAAGAACATCTACATTTATTAATATTAGCGGTTATAATAAAAATTGTGTAGTATCTCTATTTCAATAGCTTATTTTGGTTGTGACATTCACTGTTGATTCATGATAGACTTAACATGCATGCATACATGATGTCTTGTGCTTTAAATGGTAAGAAAATATCCAGCTAAAAGGGGTTATGAAAACCAAGACAAACAATAGCCTGGTTAATTTAAACAGAATCTTGATCATAACAAATTTCTAATAACATGCACACATATCTTTTTATCTAATGTACCAGGGTCTTGGGGAACAGCAGTCAATGGTTTAGACAGTCTTTCTGCTTGTAGGGTGAAGTGATCTATACAGGATTTATTCAGATGGAAAACATTAGAAAAATTTTAAATATGAAAATCCCCGATAAAGGAAGCAAACATTGACTGTCTTTTTGATCAGCACCTGGCAGGTCTATTATTGTTTTTAAAAAGCTTATTTTTAAATTGAGAAGTGATTTGTATTGGATAAATAACACTTGATGCTTGGCACTGAAAATATTTGCATTTTCATTATAAATGAGCATACCATTCTTCTTTCTCATACTCATTTGTATCGCGTTCCTACTATCATGCACAGTGATCTTTGGCTAATGTTGGTTAAATAAAGTTTTGGAATGTAGGTTTGCTGAAAATCAGACTTCGTTGAGAGTTGTATTGGGAGGTTCTCTCTGCAAAGCAGCATCTCCCTTCTCTCCGTGTTCCTATATTCTTGTTCAACCTTTGTCATTGACCTCGTTAGTGTATAGGGAGAAGACCATAATCCCTGTATAAGGAGACATAGATTTTAATATGGTCATGGCCACCGATTAACTTAACCACACTATCTAACTTTTATAACCCATTGAGGTTCTATCTTGTAATATGCAACAGATTTACTCAAGCAACTTTAATATTTCCATCTTAAACGTTTACACGGATATGTTGTGCTGGGTTAGAAGAATCCTCAAGAGTAACACAGTCTATATAAACTCTCTGTACTTGGGATGATACTTTATCATGCTCATTATTTAAACACACTCACTTTGTTCTTTTTTTTTTTTCAGTGATCACTTGAAATGATGTGCCAGTTTATTTTCAGATTTATTGACAGCAATTTTTGTTTTCTTGCATTGATTGTATATTAAAACCAATGACTGATGCAAGAGGCATCCCACATACTGATTTTGTTGTTCAGGTTTTAAAAGCAAGTTATTATCTACAACAGGAGGCTGTTGAAAATAGAGTGCTGGAAATAAAAGTTGGCCTTCAGTGTGAACATGGAGGAGCAAACAAAAATGCAATATGTAATTTTCCAAACACATAGGAATTTTCCTATGCATCAAAAGGTTATAATAAAATTAAGTAACATTTCCAGTTGAGGAGACTCTAGGAAAGACAGCATGGAGCAGGCAGCAATTACTTGTTTAATCTTTCAGAGATTTTTTTTCTAACATTCAGATCATATACTTATGTTGAGTCAGTATTTTGTACAGTGAGATGATTTGAGTTTAAATCTCTTGTATACAAGTTTTCTTGGTTCTTGTATTGGAGGACAAGTGGGATGAGTAACTTCGGATCATGTGTACTGCAATGCTAGATCCTAAGCATCAAATGCCCAGCCCCCAAAGACCAGCACAGCACTGAGAGCAGACCCACCAGTATCTTTTGCCACAGGGTGACCTTGCTAGTGGCTGGAGTCTTGCTCTTTGCTGACTGACAGAAGCTGGGAGAGGAGAGGTAAATGCAGTCTCTTCAACTCCCAGACTGATAGCAAGCTGAGTTGCACCTGGGTGTCACAGCTGCAGTCACCGTCATGCCTGGGAATGCACACCAAGCCTGTCTGACTGAGGTATAGGTCTCTTCCTGCAGATCAAAAGGTTGTGTTTGTGAAAAACAGACAAAGCTATTGGGCTTTATCTGGTTTCGCTACGGCAGGTGTAGCTCTGTTACTATACGAAGCTGGCTGTTGTGATTTCTCATTTTGTGTCTATGACTCTTTATAAAGGTGACTCAATACATGAATAGCTTATCAGGTTGTTTTCTCTGTAAGGACATCCCTGGTGCATCCAAATCATCCCGATGTACCCATTTGACTCGAATTTCTAGCTGTTGGGTTTTGCCGTGAGTCAGTTGGTGAGAGGGACTAAGGTGGTTTTTAAAGTAGAGGAATAAATATTAACATGTATACTCTGGTGACAATTTTTTCTTTTTATGTCATTAATTTATGACTCCAAAACTTATGTAGTGATAAAAAAATTACTAAATTCCTCAAAATGTATTACAAGGATTACAGCCTAGGCTTATATATTTAAAAATAATTATAACATTTTAGAATTTGATTCTCTTCGGTTATATATGTGTAACAGTTATGGTATACCTCAATAATTAAGTTTTAATCAGGCTGGCAATGAATAAAGAATGGTGGTGAAATATTTATATCTACAGATTAAAATCAAACTATTAAGTTATTAGTGGAATGACTTAGAAATAGTTTGATTTTTCCCAAAAGAGAATACATTGTCATTCAAATTATTCTTTTACAAGTGTTTGTAGTTGAGCTCCTTCTATGAAAAACTAGCACTTAGCTCCTTATGCACGGAGAATGGAAGAAATGTTTTATAATTATTTTTTATAGACACAGTTTGCTTTGATGTACAAGGGGGAGAGGTTCTCACTTTGGATATGCCATTCCTGGATAAAGATTTAAAAGTATCATCCATCAATAAAGGTTAAACTTAAAGTCAAGCCAAAAAGAACTTAGCACCAGGATTTTATGATGCTATTCCTACTCTGATTGGTTTCTCTACTCAGCCCATGATTGGTAAGCCTCCCTAGACTCACCTGGTTATATTTAACTGATTCATGTTGTCATTCCTGTGTCCATAACCATATCTTCTAATATTTTATTCAGAATATGCATTTCATTTTTATTCCAAACATGAAGATGTACTCTAATTCCAATGTAAATACAGCTTTTTTCCTGTTCCCCATTAAAAGCACCAGATACTTAGACTCTTTGAAATTGTGTTATTTGTTTTCATTAACTCTAGAAGACACATTCATCAGCTGCTGGCTAATCCTAAGAATAATGAATCCTCAGATCCCTGAATTGCTTGGACCCCTAGCAGGGCCTCCTTTCCTGTTCTAAGTAAATATCATCTTGTTTTTATTTGTTGACTGACATTTCTTATCCTTTTCTTAAACAGAATACTCAGTTCTTGTAAGTGAAACACTTCATAAAAGCCAAATCCACGTGGAGGCAATTGACGCAGTGGTTAGTACATTATCTGCTTGGGACATCCACAACGCTTATCTGCATGCCTGGGTTCAAGTACCAGGTTCACTTTGTTTAACAGACGATGAGAGGCAGTAAGTAATGCCTCAGTTGGTTCAGTGTGCCAGCCATTTGGTAGAGCCCTAATGAGTTCTACAGCCCTGCTTTTACCTGGTTCCAAACCCTGCATGTGCCAGTGGGATGTGAGTAAACCATTGGGTGGCAGATATCTCTGTTTCTCTCTTTCTGTTTTTCTCTCTCTCCTGTCAAATACAAAAATTAAATAACCCGGATTCACTCATGAATTCTTTGCTGTTGTATCTGAAATTTTCATTATTGTCCTAATAGTCTTTTTTCCTGCTAAGTTTGTATATTTGATTCTTTAATTTATCTTAGTATCTTTTTTTCATGGAGCACACATCAAGCTTAGTGTATTACAAATGAATCCCATATTGCAGTACCAGGGCTTGATTCTCAGCTCCTGCTTTGTTATAATACAGATCGCAGAAGCAGCAGTTACTCAGGTAATTGGGGTCCGACCCCCCAGCTTTTAGTTTTTGCTCCTGCCCAACTCCAGATGTTTCAAGCATTTGAATAGTGAGCCAGTAGATGGTTGCTCTCTCTCTCTCTCTCTCTCTCTCTTTCAAATGAATAAGTATGTTTTGAAAACTAGGCTTCCCCATTGTCTGTGGCCATGTCACACTTTGCTTTTATTTCATAATACGCCACTAAAAGGCAAGATGTCTTGGTAGGACTTGACCACAAAGAATGTCACTGATAACTGACACAAGCTATTGAATTATGAAACAGCAGCTACATTCTTTTAGATTGTCTTAGATTACCATTGCCTATTATGCAACATCTCTTATCAGCGCAAGTTCAGATCCAGTCTCCTAAAGAGTAAGAGACTGGATGTCATCTCGCTGATAATGTGAATGGAAAAGCAGCTGCCTATGACCCAAGTTTTTGGGCTCATACACTCATTTGGAGTCCTGGATGGAGTTCCCAGCTTCCAGCTTCACACTGGGTCCCTTTGCCATTGTGGCTATGAGGCAGGAAAGTAGCAAATGGAAGATCTTTTATTTTCTCTCACCCCCCAAATCTTCCCTTCAAATAAAGTATTTTTTTAATGAAGAAGATACAGTGCAGTCTGCAAAGACAAGATGTCAATCTCATAGGATTATTTTGTATTCTTGGGGTTTCATAGAGTGATTCCACATAGTATATATTCAAAACCATTGAGGACCTACATATGTATGTTAAACACATTTCTCTCTGTTTATGATAGTCCAAACTGCTTGTTGTTGTTGTCAGTAGTGGGTTTTGTTTTTGTTTTTGTTTTTATTTTTTGCGTTTTTTTTTTCAAGAGACTCTAATGAAAGTCATCTTGGTAGTGTCATGCATTCTAAGAGTGAAGCTGTAAGTTTTCTGTGTGCTATGTCTCTTACTTAGCCTTCCGTCATCATCGTCTTCTTCTTCTTTTTCTTCTTCCTCTTCCTCTTCTTCTTCTATTTCTTTCTTTCCTTTTTTTTGAGGGGGAGCCATTTTAGCAGGGATATCGTTAAGGCACAATGCACAAGAAAATGTAAAGCAATGGGCTGTTTGTCATTTCTGCACCTGTTCATTGGAGTTGGGCAGTGCACATGATCTGAGGCTATCATTAATTCATAAAAAAAGATATTGTTTCCGACCTAGTTTGCAATTTCCAACACCACAAGCAAGCTGTAATCCAACTGTAAGATTCCGCTGGGCTGACAGTGTCATGCCTGCTTTAACAGTAGACAGATAAATGTGCTTTAATCGTGGTCTACATGTAATTGCACTGTGTGGAGAAGTGTGGAAGTAAAGCCGATTACCGCAATTAGATAATGTGCTGGCAGTGTTTATATACATTGTTTCTGTTTATGCAACTACCATTCTGTTGCAGTTTTGTATATTTAGTATCTGTTGTGACTTTTGTTTCATTAGGTTTCTCTAGCTATTTTTTTTTTTTCAACATAGACAAAAGAAACAAGAAAGATGTGCTGCTTAAGCTTAGCAACAGGAATCAACAGTCTTTCGCCTAATTAACTTTATTGGTAAATTTGCTATTGGTTTAGAATAGCAATGAATTGCACCTAATTGGTTTTAGATTTTGTGTTGTGCCTTAGCAAGAACATTCTTCTCTAACCAAAGACAGTTCAAAAAGCATGTGATTTCTGATTCATTTTCAATTGTCTCTTTTTGACAGTGTAAGGCTTTAAAGGGAGACTGTTACTGATATACTTTCTCATTAATAGTCAATGCATTTTAAAAATGTTCAAACTAATTTTCATGGTATTTGGAAAACAGTGGTAAATTCTTGGGTTGTGTAAAAAATTAAGATACTTGGTTCAAAATCCAGTTAAATTCTTATTTCCCCATGAATAAAAAGGAATCTATGTGTATTGCTTCATGAGGAAATAAATGAACATCTTTGTATCATGATAGTTTTGCTGTGTTGATCATCTGTCTCAGTTGCAAATCCTTACAATTTTAGTATCCAGTTGTTCTAAAAAATTTTCAGTTCTACCAATGACCCCTGCTACCTTTCTAAAAACTAACTTGATTCAAACGTATATAAGTTTCCACAAACCCCAATGCCACCTTGAATGTCACTATGATGTTGTGATGATAATCTATCTTGGCATGTTTTTTCTCAGTAGGCTGAACAGGCATTGAAATGAAAGGCCATCCTTACAGAGGTGGGAACTTCTTTCGGCTAAGGGTCATTTAGATATTTATACCATTATTCATAGGATATACAAATCATTGTCTTAAAAATTAGCCTGCTGTAGATTTATTGCACTGTATGTGCTTCCTGCAGTTGCCTTGGGAGGACCAGACAAAAAATTTCTCAGGCCATAAAAAGCCTGCAAGCTGGATGCTCTCCAGTTTTGTTAGTTCATTTGTTTTGCCTTGGTGTAGTTATGCTCTCAAATCTACTAACTGAACATATGTTACAAGAGGATCATGAATACTATAAGAATTTCTGGTTACATTGAAATATTTGAACTTTCTTATAATGGAAATAATTTCATTATTAGAAGAAAATTTTACCAAAACTGGTAAGGTCAATTGGTAAATTTCTATGTATGGTTTAGATACGATAGTAACACAAGTTTACTTGAGAGTATTAAAACGGTATCCTGATTATTTGCAACTTACATTCAGCTTATCAAAACCCAAAGCACTGACTTTGACTTTGGAATACTGCATATTTCTTCCAGTTTGCTCCAGAGGACACATTCAGATTTGTGGTGTGCTATCTACCTTTTTGTTTTGTTTTTAGTTGTTGTCTTTGGTAACTTAACATGGCAAGCAGTTACAGGGACAGCAGAAGGCCAGCAAGATGATGTGAGGATTAGCTCTGTTGTCCATCTTCAAATGTTCCACACAATGAAGGATATGAACATTTAGAATCTGTGTAAAGATGTACAGGTAAAAGAATAAAATAATACAATTTGAAAAAATAAATCTACAAAATTGTCACATGGCATTGGTTGTCCTGAGGGTTCTCCATTCTCTTAAACCATTGCATGTAAACACTTTTGTCTATTATAGGGCCAATGAATTTACTGCCTCTTATTACGTAATATCAGTGCTTCTATATGTTCTTTTCCTCGGGTTTTTTGTGTGAATTACTGTGAATTCTTCTGATAAATATGCTGTAAAAATATTAGTAAAGTTAAAACACATATTGCTTATTGTCTTGTAATAATAATAACCTTACAGAAATAAATGTATTACATATTAGTTCATAAGATAATCTTGGGATGTCAACAGAAACAGTCTTACAGTGTGCTTAAAAATAATAATCTACGCATAAACCAACTCATGAAAAAGAGGAGCAGTATATATGTGATGTCTTTATTTCAATCAAACTTTTTTTTATAAATACAGGCAGCAAGCTAGGTCTGCCCCAAGTGCTATAATGTACAGACTCCTGATGTAATCTCTTTTTAAAAATTTTTTAATTGGTTACATTGCATTATGTGACACAGTTTAATAGGCAGTAGGATTCCCCCCACCCCTCCCCAAACCCCCCAGCACCCCTTCCCAATCTAAGAGCTGCTTTACACTGTTTCCTTTGTCCATTAGTTTTTATGTGACACGTCCCCATCTGCTCACAGGTGATTTTGCTCTACCAAGTATTCCACAATTCCTAACAATCCCATGTCAACTCTGCAGTCACACTGAAGCTCAGGAGTCATCACTGCCAGTGGGCTTGAGTAGAAGTGAAATGTGAATTTTTTTGTCTGCTACAGTGAAGTCACAGTATGAAGAATTCCACAAAACCAGAATTGTTAGATGAATTCAATCATTTATTTGGGTTATACTATGGTAAACTGTTAATGAGAATACTCCAAATAGACTATTATGTAAAGGAAAGAAAGAGATTGAGATAGCAGAGTTTTCAATTTACCATCTAGGCAAACAAGCCTGGTCTGTTAACATGTTAGCAAGGTTTTAGCTACAAATGTCTATTTTTAACTTTATTGTTTTTGAAATTTTGTGACTTATTTGACTTCTAAATTTACATTCTTCATTCACTTCAGTTCACGGTGTTATGAGTTTTTGGAAAGCTCTGTCGGCTTCATTATTTCTTCCTATAACTAAGGGTATAAGTTGCTTTTTTAACGTTAATTTATAATTCTCTAAATTCTATTAATTTGTCCCAAGTATTTCCAACTTTGTTATTTAAAATGCATAATTCTTTTGGTGGGCCTTTAATTGACCAGTTTTATGCCTCCTAGCTCATTTTTGTGGATCATCTTATATATTTTATTTTAATACACATAATTTATAATTTTTATTTGTATATTTGAAGGAGTGACAGCAATAGAAAAAAAACAGGAGGAAGGCATCTTCATCCACTGGTTTATCCTTCAGATGCTTGTCCAGATGCTTCCCAGGGCTTGGCCAGGTCAATGCCAAGGGGGCAACAACAAGTCTTGTAAATGGATAGCGATAAAAACATGAAGTTGGGCAAAGCATCGTTTGTCCTCATGGGAGGATGAGCAAGAATCCATATCAAAAGTGTGTTAGTAGGGAATGAAATCACAGTTTGTTATAGGATCCAAGCACCCTGAGAAACAACACTACACTCATATCTGTACTTTTATTTTTCTTATTACATAAAAAATTATTTTTCTTATTATTTCTGTTTCTCTGTTGGGATTTTCCTATATATTTGTTCATCATAACGTATTTTCAGCAGAAAAGATGTAATATTTATTCTCCCATCTGTGTCATAAGGAATGCATCTACAAACTCTAGTATTTTGAGAATAAGTCATATTTTTTGATATTTTGTACGTTAGAAATTTGGGGTTGGATTCATAACATTCTGATAACTATATTTTCCATTATGCATATTTCCACACAAAGTTCTGTTAGTTTTGTTTTCCAATAATTAAATTTGTCTGAACATGAATGATAAAACTATGTCTTTCGGGTAGCAGCTGAAAACGTAGTCCAGTTTTTAATTTGTATGGTAAATTTTATTCCATTCAAGTGTGGTTCAGGGGTTAGCCAAACTGTGAGCAGAGTTTATACATAAAATATGAACCTCATTCTCTGATTCTTCTTTCTTGCACTCTGCCTTTCTTCTGCTAAGAAACTGTCTCATTACCAGAAAGGCTGTGGTTTTCAATCAATCAATTCATAGACAGATGCTTCTGTCCAAACAAAGCCATTTTGATAGGTTTAACAGTCATTTAATACATTTCCCTGCTAGACATCATTTCTACATCTAGCATTCACATGAGTTACAATTGAGCATCAGAAGTGATTACTGTGAGAGTACTTTACTACTTATCAGAAGTCTGGGATATGGCCAAAACCTAAAATCTGCATTATGATCCACTGAGTGTACACTGCGTCTGTATCATTGTGAAAGGACTATAGCTCAAACCATCACTTGTCAGGAATAACCTGTATTCATTTATCATCACCAGTTGCAATATTTTCTCAGCCTAAAAAGCAAAGCATTTGTAATTTATATTGGTAAAAAATTGATAAAGCTTCATCTTATTGATTCTCTTGGTTCCTCTCCAAGTAGGAAAGTACATTTGTGAGTAGGTTGAATTCATGGCAGTGGATGTATATACCACAGGTTCCAGATTCAACATGTGAATTTTCTTTGTGTTGTGTTACTTCACTGAATCCAAGTCTCAATCTTAGGCCAGGTTAAATGAGCTTTAGATGTCAGAAATTTCTTGGCAAAACAAAGTGGAAGAAATAGGTAGTAGCTATAGCTGGGAGTCCACATTTAGAAGATATTGCAGTTTTCTTGAAGGCCTTAGTTATTGCAGCTTTCTGTTGGCTGGCATCCTACTAGAAATTTTAACAAACTCTTACAAATGTTTCCATCTGCTAGAAAAAGTCCTAAATCTAATGAATTGTACTTGTTCTACATTTACAAAGAAGAGAAAACTTGCATGTAGTGCATTAAACCAACAGAAATAGGGCCAACGTTTGTGGGATCTTTCTGGATGTCTTTCTTCATACCTTAACAAATGGCTGTCCTAGTTTACCTTCCAAGGCAGAATTAAAGGGGATTGGTATAGGATAATTATTTTAGCCTCTCTGAGCAGGAACCACATCCCCAGAAATAATTCTAAAAGACCTCACTCTAATCTCTGATTTGCTAGACCAAAGTGGCAGTGGAACAACTTCTGTCAGCAGAGGTATTCAGAGAGAGAGTAAATAAGATTTTCATGATTAGTTTAAACTAGAAAAATCTCTTTGTGTTGACAATACTGCCACTGAAAACAAGTTTCCAACCCACATTTTAGTGACAAATTAATGTTGAGAAAACATGTGGCAATATTTCAGGGATGGGACGCTTCCACAGTACCAGAGACTGAATAAAGTTATACAAGGCTGCCCCTCTGGGACCTGTGTGGTAGCCACAGTGGTCGGCCTCACAGTGACTTTCCGGGAATGTGAAGGAGTAACAGTATCCTCAAGCATGAACTAAATTGGCAGTGTACTAATCATACAATTAAAACTTTGGATGTAATTTATAAAGACAGCCAAGAGTCACAAAAATAGGATATAAGTAACCTTTATCCTAGGGTCTAAATCAGATCGTGACTTCTTCAAGAGAAAAAAAAAATCCAGGGCTTCTGCAGGATTCCAACAACAATAGCTTGAATCTAATGAGGAGTCTCCTAAAAGTTGTTAGAAAATTTTTTCTCAGAAAAAAAAAAGTGTTGGATTATTTAGACTATTTTCACTCCCCAAGTGGCTGCAATGGCCACAGATAAGCTGATTCAAAGCCAGGAGCCAGGAGCTTCTTCTGGGTCTCCCATGAAGGAGGAGAGTACCAAGACTTTGCACTGTCCACTACAGCTTTCCCAGGCCACAAGCAGGGAGCTAGAGGAGAAGTAGAGCAGCTGGGACATAAACTGGTGCCCATATGGAATCCCAGAGGATGCAAGGCAAGTATTTAGCCACTAGGCTATCACACCAGGTCCTACTATTAATTTTTTCCAAAGGAATATACACAAAGTAAACCTGGTAGTTATGCCTGCAGTGGGGATATAGTGTTGGAGAACACATTACTCCTTGATGAATATGTGCTGTTGGGATACTGAAACATATAGATTGAGCATTAATATCAGAGGGCAAATGATAAAAGGATGCATGGCTTAATCTTCCTGATGATAGGACAGATAAAACAAACTCTGTCGCTGGCACAGGCATGCTTAAGACATGGCAGGATGATCACAGCTGCTTTCTAGCAAACCACATAAAAACTACCATGGGTAAAAAGAACAATTAAGACCAAAAGCAGAATCATATCCTGTGGTGATGACAGATATTCCAGTCAACATGAAAGCTTGAAGACTCAAGAATAGTGAGTCTTGTCACATTGCCATTTGAGATTCCATCTTGACTGGCATAAAAGCACATATGTCTAGGAGAAACACAGTAGAATATCTTACATTAAATCATATCATCATTTCAATGAAGCTGCTCTCCCACATACAATCTTATTATAGGAACAAATCAGTTTACTTAGGAAACAGCTATTGACCTAGGAGATGCTTTTTCTCCCTTTCAATAAAATCCAATCAGATTAAACAGCCTGAAAGGATTGCTTTTTCCTTCTAATCCTGGAAATAAAAGCACCATCTCTTGCTGCAGGGTTACTCACCTTCTATCCACAGCTACCGTTAGAATTTTAGGGAACCTTTGGTTTTTATTAGAAAAAAAAGTAATTAAAGGTTTCCCACTCTGTGGCCAATTAGAAAAATCTGCCCAAGGCCCAGGAACACACTTGATCAAATGAATACTTTGGTGCGTCCTGTTGTAGCCCAATGCAGCTCACCTCTGGGACACTGAGTCGCATGAGCTGCGCATCGTCTGAATTTCACATTCACTTGCTCCTTCAGGTAAGTGTCTGTGCAGCGCAGAAAATGTAAAAGCCACATAGGACAAGCCAGGCTGTTTAATATTAAGATTCCAGAGATTTTGAGCATTGATGAAAAAGTTTTCTACTACATAGCAAAAGATATTATACACTAAGTATCATGTAGCAAATATCATCGCAGGTACACATACATTGGTAACACACATATAATCTAAATTCAGAGATACATTGACAAATACCCAGGAATCTTCTACCTCAAGAAATTATCTCAGGAGTCCAAAAGAGATCCTTGGTTCATCCAGGCTGAACACAAACCTCTTCCATTTTGCAGTTATGATACTAAACATTTTATGTGGCTCATGGTTTCTGTGCTGACACCTAGGATAAAAGAGCCAACATGTACCCCTGGGGATTTTCCAGATATATACTACACTCTTTGAAAAGTAACTGTCTGGTTCTTTTTTGAATACAGCCTTTAGCTTTCCATGGACCATTCTGAAGAGAGTTGATGTCCATTATCCATCAAATGCTTTCTCTCGACTGGATCTGAACTAATCCAATTTGGCCATTTGATATAGGTTTTCCATTATCCCTTTACTGACAGAGGGATATACAAATGCTGTAAACATTTAGCCCAGGTATCCCTTAAAAGTCTAAGAAAATCACGTGTTTTATTCAGACACCCAGTATGCTAGAGTTCACTGTCCTCAATCCAGTGTTCCTCAACCCACACCATGGCCTCATGTGGGCTTATTTAGAGCTGTTTGCCAAAGGAATGCAAATTCCATCCTGCTTTGTTTTACTTGATTCCATAGGCTGTAATAATCTCAGTGCCTAGATGTTGCTGTTGTGGGTATTTTAGCCCTTCTATGTGTGTCCTAGAGAACCCTAGAGAAGTTGCAATGGTATTTCATAGTAGTATTCCTTTACCGAGAGAGAGAGGGAGAGAGAGAGAGAATACTGTGAAAACTCAGTCCTGACTATCATCCCACTAACTGCTTTGCGTGTTTGACTATTTCTAACGATGCCCAAGGAGAATCCACTCCTAATAATCAAGTTGAATGTGCCATGTGTCTATGTTTGTCATTGAATGCCTGTATTCACTACTCCTCATTCAACATTTTAGGTATTCCGGTCATGGTCATTAGCTTTCGAAGTAACTACCCGGGAACTCTACAATGTTTAGAATAAGATAATAACAAAATTGAATTAAAGAGGATTATAAATCTATCTAAAATCCTGGACCTCAATGGCATGCAGTAAACTGTGAGGATTTTGTTCATTCACTTGGGAAAAGTGTGGGTAGCTCTTTAGTTGTTATATTGTATAAGTGGGAGCATTTGTGTGTTTCTTCTGCAGGCAGGACACCCAATGCATTAAAAAAATGCAGATAAGACAACTAATGGGATGCTAAACAGGACACCCAAAGTATTAAAAAAAAATGCAGAAGAGGCAACCAATGGAATGCTAGTTCATTATCAGGCCACTATGTACACCTTTTAAATGATGTGGCAACCCAAGTAGGTGAAAGGTAAAGCTCACTCTCCCTCATTTATTTTCTATGTATATTCTCTAAACAATTCTCAGTGTTTGATAAAGCCAACTAGGAAATTAAATAATCCCAATGTAACCAAATGAAGACCCCCTTGACACAACAGCAGGAGTCCAGGGATGGAGTCCGCATTTCAATAGAGCATGTGGTGACAGAAGTCCAAATGTCAGTGTCCCTCGTAGCCGACCACTGCTGTGTTCTCTAGGCTTTGTTTCCATGGTTTCTAGATAATATGGCTCCCTGATACACTGGCTTTGAATTTCTTTTATTATAAGGTCCATGAGTGTATTTTCACTGGTTAAAAAAAAATCTTGACTGGAAGAGAAGCTAGTAGTTACAGAACCTGGAGAGCATAGGTCTGGCCGTGCACTTGCTGTGAGTAACCCCTCCTTTCTGCTTGAGTTCCAACATCGTTGAGCCACAGTTTATAGGCATGTTGCATAGACTCCTTCTGTCTCATATTGCCAGCTAGTATTGCCAGCCATAAAATGATTCTTCCTTTTCTCTCTTGTCCGAATACTTTCATAAATGGAACCAAATTACCATGTACTATGATTTTCTGCTAAATTCTTCATAATGTATTTTAGCTACACATATTTGTCATTTTCTGGCTTCTACATGTCAGTGTTGCCCTGTGGTTTAACCCATAGTACTCTCCTCACTCTGTCTATAGTCTGAACAAATGTAAGTGCATAGTGCTGATTGCTGAGCTCTCAACACATGTTCAGTTTGGAATTGGTGCTTACTTCTTGGTATCAGGGAATTCTGATGATTCCATTTAGATGATGAAAATAAGACTATTTCTCAACTATTTCCTTATCTAGCTTTAATATTATATGAGCTCTATTAAATCTTTCAAAATTATATACATATAGATAAATATGATTGTGCTAAATGAAAATTATCACTCCTCATTTTAACTAAATTGCCATGGTAACTATATGGAAGGGAAAGTTCATATTTCTTGAAATGATCTTTGAAATTTAATTATTTTCTTAATTGACAATAACTACACATAATTACCAGATACCATGTAACATTTGATTACATGTATACTTTCTGAAATGATCAAATTAGGATCATTAATACATCAAATATTTATCATTTCTTTGTAATGAAAAAATTAAGACACCTCTCTTTTCATAATTCAAGAGCTTTGGTTGGAATACAGCATGACTATTCAAATGTACACATCAAAATTGTACAGCCCCATTGATTTTTTTCCTGATGCAACAGATTCAAAATGCTCCAGCTTGTCAAGAAATGGAATATTACTAGTAACCCAACATAGGTCTATTGTATCACTACCGATTGCATGTCCTTCTGTCCTCTGCAAAGTTAATTACTACATTCGCTAGGAAGAAGTAACTTTTGGCTTAATTATGATATCTACGCCCTCTGTTTTATATTTTGTGTGTTTCTTTTCAAAGGCATATTATTACCTGAGATTTCTTTTCTTCCCTTTGTTAGAATGTTGAGATGCATATCTTCGTACATTTTCAATGTATTTTCTTTTATTATTTTATGATATACTTCCGTAGACTCTGGGATTTCCCTCTTTCTCTTCTGTAAGTCCCATCCCCGCTGCTGGTTTCCCTATATTATTACAATGGTATAATCCTTTGTAAAGAGTCATTAGTCCATCATTCTGCTGTGTAAGTGTATCCTGTCATTGTAGCATGGACAATGGCAGAGTCCAGCATCCTGTTGTCAGGATGGGAGTCCATCTTTGATCTGGAGGTAGAGATGCATTGTATCTTCACATCTGGATATGATACCCCTTAAATTACTATATACCCCCTTAAATGAAAAGCCACAAAACAAAATCAACAACAAGAAACATAGAAATTTACAATACCATGAAGTTAAATAACATGCTACTGATTGATCAGTCAATGAAGAAATGAAAAATAAATCGAAAGCTTAAAGAAATAAAAATTAAAATATTGAATTGCATTGAAAAATAAATATCATGAAATAAAATTATATTGAAATTTTATATCATGAAATTATACTGAAAATTATATTTATATATTATATAGCATATATAATATAAAATTATATTATAACATTATATTGAAAATAAAATTATATCAAAAATAAAAATTAAAAAAATAATAAAATAAAAACTTAAAGAAAATCATGCTATTGTATGACCTTTGTGTCACTGAAGAAATAGAAAAAAAATATTTTCTCGAAGAAATGAGAATAAAAGCAAAAATACCAAAACCCCTGAGATGTAGCAAAAGCAGTATTGAGAGGGACATTTATAACATCAGGTGCTTACAAAAAAATGAAATAGCTCAAATCAATTATCTAATAATGTATCTCAAGGACTTACTATAAAAATAAAAAAGAAGCAAGAAATGATTAAATAAATCATTGCAAAAATAAATGGAATGGAAACTAAATGGAATTACTGTAAAGACTGTAAGAGTCATCACCCAAATAATAATCCTTTTTAGAGTAAAAAGTGACATAAGAGCTATATTGTGTTTATAAAAGCGTATCTGTGGAATAATTGTTGATATTTATAAACTAGGTTCTCCATTTGGGTTATAATGTCTTTTCTGCCTTATTTCTACTTGCTTTGCTTGTTATTGCTATTGTTCTAGAGTTTGTCTATCCATTACATTGTCGCAAATCTCATATTGAGATCAACTATAAGCTACATAGATAGAGTGCCAACAACCTACTAGATAGTCATTTGTTTTAATGTTTCCAATTATTAGGAAAAAAGGTATATTATATTGTGGAACCATTTTTCATTCCATGATGACTTTCAAGTTGAATACATTTATGTGTTTTCTAGCTATTCCTTCATGATTCATTTTTCCACTGTAGCAACTTTCATTGGTAGCAACTTTCACTGGTAGCAACTTGCATTGGTAGCAACTTTTGTGCCATTCATCCTGTTGCACTATATGGTTTCCTAACAGAAATATATGTTTGCTAATTCAGTAATTTAAAAAGACAGGACAATGTGATACATTTTAAAGAAATATTTCTCGAAAAAATATATGCAGCACATATAGTAAAATACTTATTTCTGAGCTGATTTTTAAAAAGATGTATTTGTTTTGAAAGTCAGAGTTTCAGAGAGGAAGCAATATCAGTATTGGGGGGTTCTTCCATGAACTTTTTTACTCCTCAGATGGCCTTCCTGGCGAGGTTGGGCCAAGCCAAAGATGAGACATTCATCCAGAACTCCCTTGTGGGTGGCAAGGGCCCCAACACTCGGACCATTTTACATTTCTTTCCTGGATCAATGCTGAGCCAGCTCAGAAATGGAGTAGTTGACACATGAACTGGCACACGCATGTCATGCCAATATCCCACTATCTTCAGCTCTCATGGTTACTCAGAATTTCCTGTTTCTAATAGAAAGTGAAGCGAACGACCGTAATTTGATTTACCCAACCATCACCTTTAATGTTCACATTTTCTGAGATACTGGTATCATATTTTGCTACTAATTTGTATTCTTAAGAGTTGATGAACTCATTCTAGACTTCACATGGACAAGTCTTAAATTGATGAAAGTTATAGAGATGAAATTTTAAAGAAAGCATTTTTTTCCCTCTGGACTGAGATTTATCTGTTGTTCACCCTAATGACTTGCTCATTCCCACAAATAATGACCCCGTTTTCTGACAGAAATCCCTGAGAGTGCTCTGCTATCACATGAATAAATAACACTCATTCTTCACGTAGCATACAATTATCGTGGGGTGTAACTGAACTTATTGTGGCTCATTTATAACTTCTGCAAGTTCCTCTCAGAACACTGTCAAGATGGCAAATTTTCCCGGATAATTGGTAAACAGAAAAGGCTAATTACATTTGGGATAACCACAATGTGAGTACATGCATATTTGATCAGAGGGCACAGTGTGTTAAAATACTTTGTAAAGCCTTACACAGTACCTCCTGGTGTCCATGTTACACATGACAAGAATGGATATGATGGGCTTTCAGAATACAGCATACAACTTGAAATTTTAAAAAAATGACTGATGAATTAAGGGGACAGCTGTTAAAGTTAGCTCTCTGTGGCCCCATGCAGTAGCCTAGCAGCTAAAGTCCTTGCCTTACACGTGTGCCTTATGGGCACTGGCTCTAATCCCAGCTGCCCGGCTTCCCATCCAGCTCCCTGCCTATGGCCTGGGAAAGCAGTCAAGGACAGCCCAAAGCCTTGGGACCCTGCACCCTTGTGGGAGACCTAGAAGAGGCTCCTGGCTCCTGGCTCCTGGCTTTGGATCAGCACAGCTCTGGCTATTGCAGCCAGTTGAGGAGTGAATCATTGGATGGAAGATCTTCTTTGCATATCTGACTTTCCAATAAAAACTTAAACAGATCTTTTGAAAAAGTTAGCTGCCTTAAAATTTATTCTCAAAAATGCAGCTTGTGACAAACCTGCTGATTGAAGTTCAAAAGATCATTAAATCAACTTCTGTGTGGTTATTTTCATTATCTGGGAAATGTTTACAATCGAGAGCAAAATATTTTAGAGATGTATTATTGTTCAGATTTCAACATTCTTTCATATCTCATTTCCTCCTATGCTGTTACAGTAGTCCAGTCCTTCAGCAGCAGCCACAAGCCCAGCATTCTGCTATTTAATTTATTATGGCATTGTAAGTACTGGCAATGGTGGAAAAGCAAGAATCATATTATCAAGCTATATTTAATAGTTTCATTGGGAATTCTATTATTTCAAAGTAGAATTGCATACTGCAACATACCTTCACTTCCCAATATGCTAGTTTTGAATATGCAGTTCACCTATGAGAATAAATGTATATACATGTTTACCTATATACTTATTGATCTTTATTTTACATGAAGGTTGCCTTGTATCAAAGAGAACATACGATATTTGTCCTTTGGGGATTGGCCTATTTCACTGAAGATAATGATCTTGAGTTCCAACCACTTGGTTGTAAATGGTAGACTCTCATTCTTTTTCATGACTGAGTAGTATTCCGTAGAGTAGATGTGCCACAGTTTCTTTATCCATTCCTCTTTTAATGTGCATACGATTTATTTCCATGTCTTCACTATTTTGGATTGTGCTGCAATATATTAAGGGTTTTAAGTCACTTTCTCACATGCAGATTTCATTTCCTTTGCATATACTACCAGCAATGAGATAGCTGGGTCATATTGTAAATGCATTTTCAGTTGTCACAACACTCTCCACTGACATCCATAGTGGTTGTACTAGCCTACACTGCCACCAACAGTGGAGTAGAGTACCTTTATCTATACAGCAGTGCCAGCGATGCTATTAGGAAAATTTTGAATGTAGGCCAATCTCAGTGGACTTAGGTAGAATCTCAAGGTGGTTTTTATTTGCATTTTCCTGATAGTTAGGGAGCCTGCGCATTTTTTTTCATATGTCTGTTAGCCATTTGAATTTGTTCTGTTGAGAAATACCTGCTCATTCATGAGCCCATTTCTTCACTGGGTTGGTTGTTTTGCTGATGAGTTTCTGAAGCTCTGTGTAATTCTGGATGTTAGTCCCCTACCTGTTGTGAAGTATACAAGATTTTCTCCCATTCTGTTGGTTGCCTCTTTGCTTTCCTAATCATTTCCTTTGCTCTGAAGAAGTTGCTTAGTTTGATGTCCCATTGCTTTATTGGCTTTGAATGTCTGTACCTCCTGTGTTCCCACTCATCTCCGCTTTCCATTTGTCTACCTGTGAAGTTCTGTCATCTTGCTTCCTCCTACATCTATGATAAACTCTAGGCCTTATTTCTCCTCCTGTTGGAAATTCACATATGCAAGATGGGCATGGCAGAAGCCCCTTGGGGATGAGGATGGCTGCAGCCCACCTGCGGTCAGCCATGAGACAAGGTGGGTGTGGTCAGGTGCCTGGGCCAGTGGACAGCACATCCCTCCCAGGCCTGCCAGAATCCTGCCACCAGCACTGCCACAATCAGCCTGCAAGGCTTCACAGGTGGCTCAGTAGTCCCAGGCAGCATGGGCAAAAGTTCTCACCACTTACCCATCACCGCTGCCTCCACACAGTGCCTTTTTTTCTTACAGTTCCACTGCTGCCTCCCAACCCCACCAGCACAAGGCTCACCTCAGCAGGCTCCGAGCAAGTATTGTTATTCTGGGTGTTTGAATCACTACACACTTTCAGGATATCCATAAATGCCCTGGATTTCCAGAGAAAGCGTGCATGTGTGTATCTCACACTTCTGGAGAGATGACTCATGGTTTTCATTGTAATGGTTTTCATCATTTGTGGCTATTGTCAGCAAAACATAAGAAATTAGTATTTGAAAACTTTCTGAATTTTAGTTCAGTTTTTTTCTTAAAAATAATTATTTTTATTGGAAAAGCAGATATATACAGAGAAGAGGAGAGACAGAGTGGAAGATCTTCCATCCAGTGGTTCAATCCTGAAGCAGCCGCAATGGCTGGAGCTTAGCAATCCAAATCCAGGAGCAAGAAACCTCTTACGGGTCTCCCACGTGGGTGCAGGGTCCCAAGGCTCTGTGCCATCCTCGACTGCTTTCTCAGGTCACAAGCAGAGAACTGGATGGGAAACGGGGCCACTGGGATTAAAACCGATGCCCATACGGTACCCTGGCATGTTCAAGGCAAGGACTTTAACTGCTATGCTATTGCACCATGCCCTTAGTTTTGTTTTTAACATTACAGAAACTTGGTACATATGTTAGAATAAAATCTCATCACTTCTCAGCCTTTTGGCTAAGATCAAGTATAAAATAAGATCCTTGCACATACCCCACAATTTTTACTACAAATAACTTTCATTTATGTGTTTCTTCTCAATGCTGAATGGACATTGATGCATAGTCTTTAAATAAAGTTTGTATTTTATTCACATCTCGTAAGCATTTAGTCAGTATACTTTCCCAGGTCCAGGCTCCCATCCCAGGTATATTAAATTCAGTCATCAAGTCTCCTCAGGCTTTCTTGGCTATGACGATTTCTCAGTTTGATTTTAATGATAGTGCCCATGAGGGCCAGCATATGTGCTAGATATATCACAAAATGGCTCTTAATTGAAATGTATCTGAAATTTATCTCCTGACTAGGCTGGGCTTCTGGATCACAGGGAGGAAGGTCACAGGAGTAAAGTACCACGTGAAGTGCATCATGTCAGGGGTGCACACTGTCCATGTGCTTAATACTTGCTGATGTTAACAGAGATCACATGGCTGAGATAGCGTGGGATTTCTCCGCCATCACAGTTCTTCTCTATCCCGTCTGGAACTCGATGGAGGGGAGACACTCAGAAGGGTTGGTCTTCATTTCAGAATCCCTGAGTTTGCCAAAGATTAGGCATATCTCTGCAGGAACTGTAAGTATGCAGACAGCTTGATGTCAGTTTTCTGGCCTGCAGAAACTGGGAAATATATACATTTCTGCTGAAAACACCCACATTTGCGACCCTTTGTTACCACCATCGTAAGGAAACTCAGACACCACCACCATTTTTTTCTGTTCCAAAATATCATATACCAGGACTCACACTTAAAGCAGTTGCACAGACAAGCTCTTTTTTATTTACATTCATTATTTTCTCTGACTCCTCAAGGCTTAGGAGTTCACTTATTTTTATTGAAGAATAACATTCCATTGTATGTATGTTCCATTTTTAATTAATTCTAGTGAAGGACACGTATCATCACAGCTGCTGCTAGTTTTGGTCCATTTTCATGGAGATGCTGTAGGTCATCCAAATGTAGATTGCTGTCTATATGTAGGTTTTTATTTCAGGTGGGTCAGTACCTGGAAGACTGTTTAGTTTAGTGGAATTATGTTTAGTTTTACCAAAAAAAAAAAAAAAAACCTGTCAAAGTACAAATACAATTCGGTATTCCCACAAGCATCTTTACCAATACATATCATTATCATTAATAAAAATGAGCTCTTCTTAATAAATAGGTGGTGTTTTCTTATTGTTTTCATTTGAAGTCCCTTAAGGACAAACTGTCTCTTTGTGTGCTGACCTGACAGTGTTGTGCCTTCATTTGTAACATGCTGTCCATAGATACCTATCTTAAAAATGTTTTCCTAACTGTGAAACTTAATAGCTCTTTGCATGTATTTGGAGAGAAATATATAAATCAAATAATGCCTTTCAGTATATTTTCTCATTGTCTGGTTTTTCATTTTTAAAATACATTTTATGTTAATGTAATATTAATACAAAGAAAGCAGGATTGACATGGTTCATAAATAAATGTCTAAGAATATAATATTTCCTGCTTGATTCCAGTATCTTTTGCAAAGGAGAAGTTTTAAAATTTAATTATTTGTGATTTACCTATATTTTTATTGATAATTAATGATGTTGGATGCAACTGATCATTAATCTCCAAGTTACAAAATTTTTCTTTCATGTTTTTCTCTACCTAATTTATAGCTTTGTGTCCAACAGTTTGGATTTTTTTTTTTCGCCTGAGTTCTTTCTGTGAGACATGTAAGGTCTGTGTGTGAGATTATTGATCCAAGTGTGTATGGATATAGTCCAGCTCAGTGGCATATCAGATTAATCCTTTGCCTGCTAGCGCCATCAACCCATATGGACAGCAATTCATGTCCTGGCTGCTTCTGATCCAGTTTTCTGCTTATGGCTTGGGGCATCAATGGAGGATAATGCAAGTCCTTGGAATCCTTTACCTAGTTACAAAGATAAACAAAGGACAGAGAGAGGCATTTTCCAATTCCTGACTCTCTCCCCAAATGGTTGCCATGAATGCAACGGTACCAGGCTAAAACCATGGGCCTAGAACTCCACTTGGTTTTCTGACATGACTTAGGGGACCAAGTGCTTAGGCTATCTTCTGCTGCTCTCCTGGGTGCATCGGTAGGGGGATTGAGCGGAAGTCTGACAGTCAGAACCTGTATTAGTCTTGAGAGCAGCAAGCCACACTCTGGTCCCCTGCGCCAAAACAACAGTCAGCATAACTCTTACATAGCCAAGATACTTTAGGTAAAGATATGTCATCAAGTTTAGTGAAAGAGACATCACTCTTGGCTCTGCCCATGTTCTCATTCTCTTAAAAATGATTGTGTTCGGGTCCAGCATGATAGCATAGTGATTAAGGTCCTTGCCTTGAACGCCCCGGGATCCCATATGGGTGCCAGGTCTAATCCCGGCAGCTCCACTTCCCATCCAGCTCCCTGCTTGTGGCCTGGGAAAGCAGTTGAGGACGGCCCAGAGCATTGGCACCCTGCTCCCATGTGGGAGACCCGGAAATAGTTCCTGGCTCCTGGCTTTGGATCGGCACAGCACCGGCCGTTGCACTCACTTGGGGAGTGAATCATCGGGCGTAAGATCTTCCTCTCTGTCTCTCCTCCTCTCTGTATATCGGACTTTGTAATAAAAATAAATAATTTTTTTTTAAAAAAAGAAAGGGTTGAGGAAATGTTTAGGTAATTTAGTAATGGCTACTACATTACTATTATTAGGTAGGAAGTAATAATCCTAGTTTTGTATTGTGACTATAGGTAATAAGAATGCACTGTATATTAATCCACTAAAAATGAAATTTAGGAGATAAGATTTTAAACATTTTCACCATAAAGAAATACGAATGTTTTCGGAGATAGATCCATTTGTCATGAATATAAATCATCCAGTATATGCATGTACTGGAACTTCTTGTACTTGCCTGTAAATATGTACATTTTACATGTTTGCAAGCTTTTTACAATGAAACTTTTAGCAAACAGTGGCGTCTTCAGTGCTGAAAGCAGATAATGCCGTTCTGTAAGGAATAGCGTCTTTCATGGCCTCAGGTGCTCATCCCCCGAGAACTCTGCTCCCTTGTCTGCAGCCCTCCTGGCCTTCACACAGCTTCTCTGACACCTTGACTTCCACGCAGCTTCTCAAGGCCTTTGTGCATCCTGTTCCATCTGCCCAGACCTCACTCCTTAAAATGTATTGACTCCCTTCAAAAAAATGACTTCTTGAACTTATTTCTGCACAAGCAATGCTTGCTCAAAAAGAGCTTCTTTCGAAATCATCATTCGCACATACGTCTCGACCCTGTGACCTGCTAGTTGAAATGTTCCTAACTTATTTGCTGTTGTTTTTATAGATTTGTGTTGCGGTGCATCAGGTTAAGCCTCAGCCTGTGACACCAGCTTTCCATACCAGATCCAATTGTCTGGGTAAGATCCAGTTCCCTAGTAATGTGCCTGGGGAAGCAGCAAAGAATGGTTTGCCTACTTAGACTAGCTCCAGCAGTTGCAGCCAAACGAGTGGGTGGAAGATTTTTCTCTCATCTTACCTCTTTCCCTCCTCTCCCAGCTTCCTATCTCCCTTTCATTCTACAGTTTCTATTATACACAAACACGCATCAGTATCTCACAATGTAATCCCTTACTTGAAAACAGGTACATTTTTACTGTTACCCCAGAAATGACAACTATCAGCACACTCTGGGCCATGCTAACATCTCCTCCGGTATATATGGTTTTCATCATTTGATAGAGTCTCAATAGTATTGTTGCTAGAATAGGATTTAAATTCTCCTGTTTTAATTATATTTCCTGGGCAGATTTTTATACTTGGTTATATGTAGATTTGCTGTGTGATGTTTTTGAAACCCAAATGGGCAAGGGATTTGTCAGTTTTGTTCACTAATTTACCCTTTTTAGTTTTCACAATAATAAACACTTGCTAAACACATGAGTAAATAAACCACAAATTCATATATGACTATGTAAGAAAGCAAGAAACTAAATGAAAATGAGTTCACTAACTCTCTACACAGGTGGCCCTGGCTTTTAAACTAGCCTTCTTACAGAGCACTTCAGACTCAATTAGAAGAGGCATAGTCTAGTCATTCCATTACTATATAAATTTTATCCTAAAGGGATCTGTATTCAAAGATAACTATGTAACCACAAATTGCCAATAGGGACTTTTTGGACTTGGGCTTGAAATTCCCATTGCAATATGCCAGATAATAAGACTGTACCTGATAGAAAAAATTTTAACTAAGCCTATTGTGTATATCCTTCAGCCTGCATGAGTTTTAAAATGCTTTCGGGATTAAAAACAAAGAGACCTTGACCATGAGGTTTCAATATTAAGGATGGTCAGAATAATGTGGTAAATCCCTAGGCACCCAGCTATCAGCACAACTCTGTGCTTGTTTAAAATATCTTTGTTTGTTTTTCACGCTACCATCAGTGCAACTGGGAAGAATCAAATAATCAATTCTATAAAGGTGACTTTTTATTAAAGAACATGAATATGTGTGAGCTGTAGGAGTGGAGATGAGGATATGGGCGGGGTGGGGGGGAAATCCTTCAGTCCTTCAGGGATTATGTGTATTCTGCATGTCTTTTTCTTTATCCCAGGAGAAAAGTGATGTTTTAGTTCTACTCCTACACTGCCCAGTCCAGTAATGTGAACTGCATTAATGGCACTTGCAGAATAGAAGATGAGAGAAAACAATGGTAGAAGGAGCCCATTTAGTCATCCTGTCATTTGCATATGTATAGCACCTTTACACACAAATCATCCCTCAGAACAAGGTCAGCTTGCCTTGGGCATCACTGGCACCTTCTAGACCTCTCCTTGTAATGGATTGTCTCACTCCTCATGTACTACCTGCAAGCCCTTCTTTTCCTCACCCTCCAAGTCCATTCAAAGGACAAATAAGTAATTATAGAAATACTCCAGATGGTGAAATGTTTAAAGATCAGCTGGTAAATTTTGTTTTTTCTTATCCTTAATTCCCTCTTCATTTTTAAGTAGGAATAAAGACTATAAATAAATTGGATCTAGATACCAGAGATATATACAAATGCATTTACAATCATATAGATGTTGGTATTAACTGTATGAGTAGTTGTATATGAAATATGATTATTGTAGCCTGTAGGCTTGGGAGAGTGCATGATGACACCTGATAACAAGGCCATGGACCTTGGGAGTGCCTTTGGTCTTCCAGGAGACCTGGAGACAAGTGCCTGATGGGGGCGCACCAATGGCCCCTTCAGAATGCGGCCTATGTGATAGGTCTGCCACAGTGGCTCTGATCCACCCCACCTCGGCTTGCTTGCAGTCTTTGGAAAGCAACAGTAACCTAATGACCTAGAAAAAGAATGCAAATTCATGAGAATTAAGAAGCACTTTAGGAATATTGCCTTGTGTGTTTAAATCTACCATATTGTGTAAACCATGTCTCACTAGCTAGAAGACCAGGTGTTCTTACAGCAAAAATATTCTTGGGATTGTCTGTTCTCAAAGGCTGTTTAGAGACCTGAAGAATGGATATAAGGAAAGCTTAGAATACACTTTTGCCTTAGATTCCTGATCCTTGGTCCCCTGTCTTTTTCATGTGCTAGTGCACTTACCAGGGAAGATAAAACAAGGCCAGCATTTACTGGGTCCTCTCTTAGGCTGAGTTCACCTGTTGTTCCAGTTGAAACAACTAAATATCTTACTTCCCAGTTCTTCCTGGAATATTCTGAGTCTCTCCTTTAATATTTACTTGTTTCCCACAAAAAAAGCAAGGCTTCTGAAACTCCATTTCACTAAGCAGCAATACATTGCTTGGCTTCTTGGCTTTGTTTTATTATTCATCTTAGAAGTGTCAAATGATTCTAAGGGAATTTGTATGGTGCTGTTAACCCTGTATATAGCCTTTGTATTTTTCCCTCAAATCCTGTTATTAAAATATTCTACATTTCTATATAATAGACTTGTTGTTTCCCTAGGTTTAGTTTTAGGGAGAAATGGGGGAATGTATAGAGAGATCTTCTATTACTAACATTTTGCATTCGTGTGATACATTTGCTGCAATTAATGGGCCAAAAACAATATGCTCTCATCAACGACAGTCCATGATTTATATTACAGTTCACAATTCAGGTTAAACACTGTGTGGTTTTTGACAAATTCCTAGTGAGAGGTATACACTATGACAGTGTCTTGTGGAAGAGTTTCAGTGCCTTCAGCATTCTCTGGAAGCCACATACTCAGCCCTTCCCCCTGCTCCCCCAGCTCCATTAGCCAATGGGGAGTCACTCATCTTTTCACTGACACCATCGTTTTGTGTTTTACAAGACGTCATATGTTTGAAATGGCATAGCTGTAGCCTTTGCCAAAGGGTTCTTTCCTTTGGCAATATTCAATTTAAAGACCTCTGTGTCTGCTTGTGGTTGGTTACTGCTCTCTGTTAACTGCTAAATAGTACTCCCTTGTGAGAAGGAGCAATGTGTTCATCTCTTCACCTTTTGGAAAGCATCTTGGTCGCGTCCACATTTTGACAATTACAAATTGACAAAGTTTCTATTGTTACCGGTTAGTGTCATGAAAAAAGAAAGAAACCTTTCTTTCTTACTTACTTAAAAGAATTTCCATGCTTACGGATTAGTGAGCAAAGCAAAATTTAACTAAAACAGAGATGTTCTCCCTCAGCAGTCAGAAGAGGGACTCCAAGAAAAGACCCTAGAAAATATTTGAAGTTAGATTTTTTTTAACCACAATTCAGGTGAGCAGAAAGCCTGAATTGTAATCCTGTATAACATGCTTGTGATACAACAAAGAACCATTAAAAGGGAAGGGTGTGATTTGTAAACTAGAAACTCAGCAGGGTTCTATGGCACCTTTGTCTTGCTTAAAGGACCTTCTGTGTAGAAGTAAGCTTTTCATACACTTAAAAACAAACAAAACCAAAAACCCTTTTTTGATTCCAATAGGGATTGAATCCTGGGAGCCAATTTGGAAGAAATGTTTTCTTAACTATATGGAATCTTCCTAACCATATATACTTTTTTTTTTCCATTTACTTATCTTTGCTATCTCTCAACGTTCTTTTTTGTATTATTTGAGAAAGAATGCTCCCACTTGCTGGTTTACTACCCATGTTCCTACACAGGCCAGGACTGAGTGATGCCAAGAACAGGCGAGAGGAACTCAATTGAGGTCTTCCCCATAGAAGACAAGGACTTAAGGACCTCAGCCATATTCTGTTGTTTCCCAGGGTCCATGTGAACAGGGAGCTGCCATTGGGGATCAGGGTCTCAAATCCAGGCATTTTGCTACAGGACAAACATGTCTTAAACCACGAGATCTAAGGCCCATCCTCCTTTTTTTTTTTCCTTTCAATTTTAACAGGGTCATTGATCTATTTCAAGCTTTTCCATCAACAGCTCTAAGTTGATACCGCTCTCTTTCCCAAATGATGCCTTAGATTCATTTTTATGGGTTCTTTTGTAATTAACACAGTAACATGGTTAGTGAATATGAGAACAGTAAGTTACTTACTATTTAGTTGCATTAATCTCCATCACAATTGACAAGGAAAATTGGAGATTTATTGTGATACAGAAATACATTTGATGACCCAGCGGCGTGGCCTAGTGGCTAAAGTCCTCGCATTGAACACGTTGGGATCCCATGTGGGCGCCGGTTCTAATCCCAGCAGCTCCACTTCCCATCCAGCTCCCTGCTTGTGGCCTAGGAAAGCAGTTGAGGATGGCCCAAAGCTTTGGGACCCTGCACCCGCGTGGGAGACCTGAAAGAGGTTCCTGGTTCCCGGCTTCGGATCGGCGCAGCACCGGCTGTTGCGCACACTTGGGGAGTGAATCCTCAGACAGAAGATCTTCTCTCTATCTTTCCTCCTCTCTGTATATCTGACTTTGTAATAAAAATAAATAAATCTTAATAAAAAATAAAAAAAGAAATACATTTGAATTTAAGGAAGCACATTTCAAAGATCAAAATGAATTTTTATCAAGTAGAGAAGATAAAATCAAGTGTGCTGATGCTGTAACACAGTGGCTCATACCCTTCGTCTAAAATGTGCTATAAACTTTGTACCAGTTACTTGATGCTTGTGCCTTAAGATAAGCCTTGAGGATATAAGCATTATCAATTCAGTATTGTTTGATGTGGATTAAATGACATAGTGCATGCAAACGGCTTCATCAGTTATAGATGATATTCAAAATATACTTTATTGATTGAGAAAGAAAACATGTTGCTTTTTGATCAGTCAAGCATAAATAAGCAAATAAGGGCATCACAGCTTTCCCAAAATGGCTTAAATCACCACAGTGATACAGAACTTTTTCTGTTGTTACTGTGAGTATCCCTGAAGAGATGGCATGGAGGATCTGTTACTCAAACAACCAGACTTTTACTCACTTCGGGATATCCACTGCTTCAGAAACCACTCCTCTGCCAAATCACCCTCTTTATCTGCCGTTATTCTTCATGACTAACTATTTTCCTGTCTTCAAGCACTTGGGCATGCTACCAACACTTCATTCATCACAAAGCTACCCATCTAAATGACCCAGGAGTCCCTACCCCAGATGGCAGTGCTGGTAAGTACATTTTGCTTTGGAAGCATATGGGGACACTCAACCACCTTTGGCATTTCGACTACTTCCAGTTGGACTGCCATTATTTATGCTTTTCTTGTGCATTTTGCGATAACTCAACTCTCAGTCTTCCCTACTAAAAGATACTTTTCATGGTTGTTAAAGAACTATATCATAAAATGCTAATAATAATAATAGAATGTAAAAAATAAAATATAAATAAATAAACCTTAAAAAAGAGAAAAACAATGACTGTCACATAGCTTCATATAAATAAATAAAATATATATGTATATGTATATATACATATATATATAAAGAAAGATATAACTTTACTTAAGCACAAACAGAAGCAGTTTCTCTTCATTGAAATTGCCTTCCCACATGTTATATGAACTGAAGTCAACTTTTGAGTAATGCTCTTTGGTGCTGGTACAGTGTTCAACTCTTCCTCATTTTACCACAGATGCTTATGCAATGCAGAAAAATGATCACAACTGATCACCTGAGACCCAACAACTCAGACTTCTTGCTTGTTTCTAAAGCTACACATGAACAGTCTCTGCTAAAATTACTTATTCACAAATATTTGGAAAATCATTGTTTTCTTTATAAGGATATAATCTTTTTACATTGCATTGTCTCATGCAAAAATATGTGTTTTTTTCTAGTACATTATTTATTTCTTAATCCCTAAAAACTGCACCATATGGTTTATAGAATATGTGAACATAATATCTGCTTTAATTCTCCTGTAAGACTAATTTTCCTTGTTTCTTGTGAAGTTTGATGATAAAGATTAATACAATGAAATGCTAAAGAGTAATTGTTCCCATGTTCACTAACCAGGTTACTGTTTTAATTACAAAGGAATCCATAAGAATGTAGTTTTACATTTGTAAATTTTCTGGTTTAAGTCCTGTTTGTGTGTTTATTGTATCAGAAAACACAGAACATGAATATGATCCAAGAGGCTACACTGAAGATTGTTCATGTATTTCTCAAAAAGAGAAATAGGATACAAAGATACTTAGAAACAAAATAGTGTATTTTCACATAAATGAAATGATCAGTATATTCACCTTTTGGAATATTAGAACACCTTTCTCATTTACTGATCACACTGGATAAATAATTAAACATGGTTTCTGAATTACTATGATAATAACTGTGAATTCATAATATCAAGCATAATCATGCTGTAACATTCTTTTTATTAAGTGTAGGAATACTTTTTTAAAAATCCAAAGTTTTTGGCATTTGATTAAATGGTAATGAAAATGGATATATTTTTAAAAATCTCAAATTTAGTGCTACTTGTCAGGCATGATTTTAGTTTAATATTCCACAAGAAAGATTTAGATGAATTTTATGCCTTGGATATGGCTAAAACTATGTTCAATTCCCTGTTGAGTCTCTAATGGCTATTTATTTTAAGATTCTTTTCATAAGACATTTGCTAATCAGCTGCGTATTGGTTTTAAAACATTAATTTGAGGATTTGGGAACTAAAAGTAATTAATCCATATCTAATTTCAGCAATGGCTTCATGGTATTTTAGACAACAATTATTTTTCTATGAGATGTATGGTGTCTGTGTATATAATGGTTATTAATAATACAAATAAATAAACATTGAAAGAGTTACCAAAGTAGAAATAGCTATAATTGAGTTTAAGGTGGCACATCCATTTGGTTGAATAATTTAATACACATTCATTGTATATTTGTTTGCTTTTTTATTTCTTACTTTGTTTGCAACATTAGGGATTCATTTTGACTCTATGAAGATCAGAACCTGTTCTGAGATATGAATTTTTAGCACATGAAATACATTGTTTCTCCAAGACAACAGTGACATAGGTAACCACTTGTATTGGTTGCTATTTCTTCATTAAACCCTCATTTCCTTCCATATCTAAATCTATCATGACCCTGACCTGTTTAAAATGTATCATTGAAACTGTGAAGCATTTGAAAGCAAGCAGTATTAAACACACATACATCCTGCACACAAAGTATTCATTAAACCTTTGTTGAGTTAAATTGATCATTTATGGTGGTTAAAATTTTAAGTGCCTCTGATCAAAAACAATTTTCAGAAATAAATTATTGAGATGGTCATTTAGTGTAGTGTTTAAGCCATTTGCATTCTCTGTGGGAATATTAGGGTTTAATACATGACTCTAGTTCCTGATGCCAGTTTCCTGTTAATGATTTCTAAGGAGGCAATGGTAATGGATTAAGTATTTGAGTTCTTATCTGCCACATGTAAGACCCAGGTGGAATTCCTTGTTCCCCGATTTTGCCCAGCCCAGCCCCAGTCATCCTGGGTATTTAGGAATCAACTGGCAAGTGAGAGCTTGTGCTCTCACCCATAGTACTTAATTGTTTAAAACATAAAATTCTTCCTGGAAATTACATGCCTTAACACAGTGTTATATTGATTATTTTCAATAATCAAGCATGGGGCATGAGCTGTGGCAAATCAAGTTATTTCCCCATCAGCAGTGCCAGTATCTCATTTGGACACCAATTTTAGTCCTGGATGCTTCACTTTAAATCTAGCTTCTGCTAACATACCTGGGAAACCAAGGGAAGATGACCCAAGGCACTGGGAGCCTACATTCACATGCTGGACATGGAAGAAGCTCATGGCTTCAGACCCACACGGCTCTGGCTGTCGTGACCATGTGATGAATGTACCAGGAGATGGAAAGAACATTTCTCTAACTTTGCTTTTTTTTTTTTTTAAGATTTATTTTATTACAAAGTCAGATATACAGAGAGGAGGAGAGACAGAGAGGAAGATCTTCCGTCCGATGATTCACTCCCCAAGTGAGCCACAATGGGCCGGTGCGCGCCGATCCGATGCCAGGAACCAGGAACCTCTTCCAGGTCTCCCACGCGGGTGCAGGGTCCCAATGCATTGGGCCGTCCTCGACTGCTTTCCCAGGCCACAAGCAGGGAGCTGGATGGGAAGTGGAGCTGCTGGGATTAGAACCGGTGCCCATATGGGATCCCGGGGCTTTCAAGGCGAGGACTTTAGGCACTAGGCCACGCCGCCGGGCCCTAACTTTGCTTTTGAAAGAAAAACCCGTAAGAATGAAATGGAAATATCATAAATTATGTACTCAATAAGCACAAAAATAAAGTAGAGAAAGCTTTCAAGAGAGAGAATATCTGATTTAGAAGACAGGGTTTTTGAAATATCTGTCAGATCAAAAAAAAAAAAAACAGAAAGAATTCAAGAATGTGAGGCACATATGGGGTATTAGCAAATGACCTAATATATGCATTTTAGGAATCCTGAAAAAAATGGAGAGAAATAAGCATGGATAAGTAAACCTACTCATCAAGACAATAACAGAAAATCTCCCTGATTTCAGAAAAAGGTACAGACTTCTAATACAGCAAGTGCACAGAGCCACAAGGATATACGATCAAAGAAACACTCATTGTGAAATGTTTTCGTCAAGCTTTCAAAATAGAACATAAGGAGAACATCCTAAAGTTTGAAATAGCAAAATACTAGTTCACTTTTAAAGTGACCAGACTGAGAACAGATTTCTCAACAGAAACCATACAGGCCGGAACAGCATGTACAGGTGTATTCTGAGGTCCAGAAGAAACAAACTGCCAACCCCAAATACTATGTGATCAAGTTTTCATTCGCAAAACTAAGAGTTTCCAAAATAAGTAAAGATTGTAAGAACTTATCATTACCAGCCATTGTTACAAATGATAGGTAAGTATGTGGCACATGCTGAGAAAGACAACAAACATTATGAAAGAATATGAAGGCAGAACACCTCCTAGTAAAAGAACAAAGATTCAAAACAAATAATGCGATATATAGGGAAATAAACAGCATGACCAAGTCATTACTCATCAATAATATCCTTGAATGTAAATAAAGTAAGTTCTTCAATTAAAATAGATACAAGATGAATAGATGTGTGTATATATATATACATAATTTATATACATATATAATATGCTTCCTATAATATTCTTATTATACATATAATATGCTTCCTATAAGAAACACTTTACAAATAATTATATACTTAGACATAAAGTTAAAGGAATTAAAATTGTCATGAAAATGGAAATGAGCAGGAGTAGCTTTACTTATCAGACCATAAAGATTGCTAAAAGATGTAAAGGTCACTAAGAAATGCTTGAGGGAGTGATTCAAGAAGCTGCAACTATTGTAAATGTAAAGGCACCCAACAGGACAACGCTCAGTTTCATAAAACAAATGCTAATGGATCTAAAGGGAGACATAACAACTAGTGCAATTATACTGAAGGATTTCAATACACCACTTCAACGGATGCATCAGCCAGACATTTAAAATACAGCAATAACCAAATGGCCCAAGAGGCATGGGATGCGCGTTTCATTAGTGCCTAAACTTTCATTCATTCACTAGGTATAAAGTTTACTTATTTATTTGAAGGATAAAATTAGAAAGAGGTAAGGACAGAAAGAAATCTCCCATCCACTGATTTACTCCCCACCTGGCTGTAATGTCTGGGGCGTAGGGATTGGGACAGGCCAAAGCTGTCAGGAGCTTCATCCAGGGTAGCTTAAGCACTTGAGTCATCTCCCTCTGCTTTTCCTAGGCCATTAACAGGAAGCTGGTTTTATAGTGGAGTGGCCAGCACGTGGACCACTGTCCCTATGTGAGGCTGGCAGTGCAGGGAGCTGCTCTAGCCACCGCATTATCAGGCCAGCCCAGATATTATTTTTGATACTTATAAAGGCCATATAAAATAGGCAACAAAATGAGTCTCACAAGTAAAAAAAAAAATACCATATTGTATGACTTTTCAGGCCACAATGGAATAATGCTGAAATATAGGAAACTAAGGAAGTTACACAAACACATGGGGACTGCAAAGCATGATACTGAAAGAAAAATTAATCATAGAAGAAATCAGAAATATTTCTGGAAATTCTAGAAAATGGGAAAAAATGTATGGGATTTAGCAAAAGCATTACTAAGAGGAAAACTTACAGAATAAGAACCTACTGTCAGCAAAAAAAGGGGAAAGGTACTAAATAATCTAACAGTGCATCTCAGGGTATTAAATAATCCAACAATGCTGCTAGAGAAACAAGAAAAACATATCCCAAATTAACAGAAGGAAAGAAGCCAATAAAAATTGCAGAAAAAGAAACAAAATAGAAATTAAAACTGTACCAAAAATAAGCAGAATGATTCTAAAAAAATTAACCATTTACCCAACTAACCAAGAAGAAATACTAAATTAATGGAATCAGAGGTAAGAAATGAGATGCTACAACTGATCCCACAGAAATACAAAGAATCATCAGAAATTACTCTTAAAAAATGTATGTCAGTACATTATAAAGCCTAGAAGAAATGGAACAATTCCTGGACATATGTCATTTACTGAAACTGCTGTATGAAGAGACAGAAAACCCCAATGTAGAAATAACTGAGGTTTAACTTGAATCAGTAACAGAGACACGAAAGAAGCCAAGTCAGGGCTAGATTGCTTAACTGAGGAATTCCACCAAACTTTTAAGGAATTCTGCTCAAAAGAACATAAGGAGGATGAGCTTTTGGAAATTCACTCTATAAGGTCAGCATTTACTCAAATCCAAATGAGAAAATATATGGGAAGATACAACAAAAAAGAGAGGACTATTTTCTATTATCTCTGCAGACATAGAAGTTCCTCAAGAAAGTATAAGCAGAGTTTGATGCAGTAGCCTAGTGGCTAAAGTCCTCACCTTACATGTGCCAGAATCCATATAGGCACCAGTTCATGTCCAGGTCACCTCGTGTCCCATCCAGCTCCCTGCTTGTGGCCTGGGAAAGCAGTAGAGGATGACCCAAAGCCTCTAGCTGTTGTAGCCACTTGGGGAATGAACCAGCAGACAGAAGAGCTTTCTCTGTCTCTCATCCTCTCTGTCTATCTGCCTTTCCAATAAAAATAAATTTTTTTTTTTTTTAAGAAAAGAAAGTATAAGCAAACTGAATCCAGTAATACATCTAAATGGCCACCCCAGCACTTTGGTCAAGTGAAATTCATCCCAGGGATAAAAGGATGCTTCAGTATACATACAGTAACAAACCTGACCCATCATATCAGCAAAATGAAGAACAAAGCCATATGGTTGGAGTTGGCATTTTGGCATAAGAGGTTAACCCTCTGCCTGTGGCACTGGCATCCTATGTGAGTACCGATTTGATTCTCGGTTGTTTTACCTCTGGTCCAGCTTCCTGCTAACAGTCTGGAAAAGCACTAGAGCATGCATAGGTCTTCCGATTTTGCATCCATGTGAGATATCCAGGAAATAACTGGCCTCTAGGTTGTTATTTTGGTTGTTGTGACAATTTGGAGAATGAACCAGTAGAGGAAAGATCTGTCACTCTCCTTTCTTTCCTTTGTGAATCTACCTTTCAAATAAAAAATACATTTTTAAAAAATACCATATTGTTATATGGTTATATCAATAGATGCAGAAAGAGCACCTGATAAAATAGAACATCCTGTACTGTTTGTTCATTCAACTAAATCAGGTACAAAGAAGCATGTTTCAACACAGTCGAGGTAATATGACAAACCCATAGCAAGCATATAGAAAAGCTTGAAGCATTCCCACTAAGGCCCAACATACTTCTTGACATTTTGGCCTAATCAGGCAAAGACAAGACATTAAAGTAATTTAAATTGGAAAGGAATAAGTTGAATTATTCCTATTTGCAGACAATATAAATGTACATGTAGGAAATCAAAAGCTCCTCTCAGAGACTGCAAGAATTCATGCAGATTTGGGAAATTGGCAGAATATAAAATTAACACACAAAAATCAATAGCATTCTCACATAGCAACAATTAAAAAAAAAAAAACTCCTACAATCCCATTCATTACAACCACAGAAAATTAAAAAACCTGGAGATGAATTTAGCCAAGGATGTAAAAGATCTCTACCATGAAATTAGAAAACATTAAGGAAAAGTGTATCAGAAGATACAAAACATTAGAAATATTTCATATTCATAGATTGGAATAATATCATCAAAATGAAGCTACCAGAAAGTATTTACAGACACCTATGGCTGAAATCCCTATTAGTCCCATGAAAAAATGCTAACTTTTAAACAATATTTTGTATGTATTATCAATTTGTTATTATTATTAAAATTCAGTGCTTATTTTCTTTCATTAAAAATGACTAATTTTATAGATTCTTACAATCATTTTATAATCAAAAATTATTAGAAATCAAAACAAATACTAAAAAGTTGTACAGTCATATTGTATGGTCTGAGATCAATATCAGACATGCCAAACTCACTACAGTAACTAGGTCAACTACTCATTAAGAGTTTAGAAGCTGGGTTTCTCAGTCTCCTTCCTGGTACATGTGTCCTCTCCCTCAAAGAATGGCCTGTGTGGCTTCCTACATTGCAGGCCACCATAATATGAGCCTTGGAACACGTGAATACCAAGCAGGTAGCTGTCAGGAATAGCCGTAATCGGTCACCTCTCCTTCTGCTACACATGATGAGAATGAATTTACTCACGCTTGCTTTGTATTTCCAAGAACGCTTTACTTTAGCTAGGGACATCTTGCGTACTTGAGAGAAAGGTGTGAGGGACCATGTGTATGGTAATTTGCTTAGGATTTACCACATGACAAAGTAAACAGTTTCCATCTGTATGTTTTGACATACTAACAGATGATTCCCAGGAGAGACTATAAGTTTGATGTACAGGCTTACCATTTTGCATCTCAGTTCACTCAAACGCAATTATTGATAGTCAACAAATGTAAACATCCTAGGAGTATAAATAAAACATCAAATAAAATTTGGGACCACAGGGGACATGGAGACATAAACTATTCCCTATGTAGCACTATCTTTCTAATGTAAGAAGTAGTCCATAAAAGTCGCTGTGAATCATAATTGACTTTTCTCTCTTACTTTCTGTGAGTGTTTTCCGGGCTCAGGAACACTTTGGGGCACCGCACTCTTCCTCTCATGTTGATGTGAATTCTCCCGTGGCGGTTTCTGCTGCTGTCACTCCCTCTCAATAGTATCATTGTTGATGCTGCTGCAAGCTGTCTTCTCTAGTGGCCAAGTTTAAATTGGAAACACACACCTTCCTCCCAATTACGTTAAAACTTTATTATTAGACTGTGAAGTAGGGCAGAGACATACTCTATTTCTTGCAGGGCTTTGTTTTTGCACACTTATTCAGTTCATTATATTTTCCTATATTTAATAAACTGACAGGAATTCCCTAGAGACGCACATCAGGAGATCATTTTAACTTGAATCTCTACATGCTTGCTTTGGGATAGGCTTCTTTTCTATGATGCTCTCATGGATTAAGAATTGACTGTATGCTTTTTTTCTTCTTAATTCACACCCCTGGGGAACAACTATCACTCAACACCACTCATTCCGGATCCTTCTTGGGGAATAACTGGTCTTATCATGTAATTACATCTCTGGGGAAAACAGATATTCTTGAGTATAATCAATTTTACACAGGTTACATGATTATAGCCTTGCCTTAGAATCATCTACTCATAAGTAATAGTTCACTACTAAAAATGTTGCGAAATGTTTTTGTTTCAATGAAAAAAAAAATGAATCTAAGAGAGTTAAATGAGGGAAAAATATTTGAAATAGGTATGAGAAATGAAACAGATTTACTTTCAAAAGAGGAAGGAAAGGAATTTTAAATCAGGAAAACTACACACTCCAAGAACTTTGATGTGGAAGTTTTTGACTTTTAGAAGATTGATGGATGTCTCTGGAAGATTTACTGAAGAATTTTTGACAGGAGGTGAAAGCTGTTTAGATATTTTCAGATATTTTGTTTGACCACTAATAAATCAGCGCTAATGGTGGTAGAAGCACACAGCCTTGTTAGCCGTGCAATGGAATATATGGTTGGATCTGTTGAACAATAATGGTTAAAGCAGTTTAGTAAATAGGTAGACAAAGCAATAAGCCAGAGGCATCTACTGTAACTAGGAAGTAGCCAAAATACTTCAAAAGATAGCTGATGTTCTAAATGTGAGTTTTTAAGAGGCTTAATAGCCTAATTCAGGGGGTTTGGTCTTAACGTTTTCAGTTTGATTTATTCAAAAACTCTGACGGTCAGAAAACTTCACGGGCATCCCAAACTATTATGAATGACTTGACTTAGCTGCTATTTTTTTTTTCATTTGATTACTTATGTTGTTTTAAAAGGCAATTAATGGGATTGGATCTAGTGTCAGGTAAGCAAAGTAATTTTGAGCTGAAAAGTAATGATACTACTATTACATTTCTACCAAAAATCAGGCAGTGACCTTATGCCTGGATTTGAACAAAAAAAACAAAACAAAATACATAGGTGACTCTTTGGGGAAAATATCTGGGCAGCTAAACAGGTGAAATGTCGATTTTTTTTTTTACATGAAATACGGAGGATCTATTTCCCTTGTAGGAAACAATATGATCAGGAAAAGATCCAAGGAGAAATGCAGAAAATATGTTTTGGAGGAAAGAGAAAGAATTTACAAACTCTGAGGTTGTTTCAGGAAAGGTGAAGGTAGCAGCCATGCAGAAGAGGCTCTGTAGATGTGAGATTGGGCTTGAGTCATTTCAGTGTCACATGTAACAGAAGGTGACTTTTGGTTCTCTTCATCTGATACTAATTTGCCACAAGTGCTTTCTTTGACCAAGTATGTGTGATACAGACTCTTTGTACTCTTTCGTTATGCCACTGAAGCAGCTCTTATGCGTACAAAATACTGCCATGACTGGTTTTCTCTTTCGTCCTTTAACTGGAGTATTTTATCAGGCTATCTGTTGTTTATGATGAAGTAAGGTACCTTACGCACCATTGATTTGTTCAGGAATGTTTAGTTTCCATTTTTCTCATGTTGCTGCACTTCAGCTTTTAAAAATATTTTCTTACTCTCTACCATCATCTCATTAGTTATGCATAATTGTATAATAAACACTAGAGATTTACAAACCGCATTCTTGTCATAGGCTTTACAAACACACACACTACAACGTTTCCTTGTCCAGATCGTTTGGATAATTAATACCATTGAGTCAACGCTCACTTGAGAGGTTGTGTCAATCAAAAGTAACTTTGTATTTAAAAAGACAGTTGTGTTGATTTTTTTTCAATTCCTGCTTTCCGACTCTGTGTCACACACACACACACACAGAGAGAGAGAGAGAGAGAGAGAGAGAGAGAAAGAGAGAGAGAGGGAGAGACAGAGAGAAAATAGGAAAAAAGTCCTAGAACAAAATATTGGCATACTAAGCACAAAGGACCAGAGAGTAAAACGTAGCCCTTCTTGGGTACTAGTTATTAGCCAGGGTCTTGATAGACATACCTGAAGTGTATTTATTTAGGAAATCCTATCTGTCAGCTATCATATGGGAGTTTGAAGTCAGTAGCAAGAAAGAGGGACACATTCCCTGCCTTACAGAACACTATGTAAGAACAGGGAAAGAAATCAAGGAGATACACATATAACCTCATTGCAATTTCTGTGACTTTGGAGGAAACAAGCAAAGAGAATAATGAAAGGCAAAAGTGTGAGCAGTGTGGATGGTACGGTTATCAAAGAAAAAATATTTTTATGGAACATTCATGTCTTTACCTCATGAGGAAAACAGAACTAATGGCCTGTCGGCCAATTGTGGTCCCTTGGAAAGAAGAGAGGGACTTGTGTTCTTCCACATGATTGAACAAGATGATCACTTCAAACTTGGATGCCACATGTACAAGATGATAGAATTTGAAACTGGAGACTCTGGAGTGAACTGAGCAGGGACACTCCCCATTTGGGGCTTCACAACAGCAAAACTTTAATATTCTCTCTTTTTGGCTATTCCACGTTTTAAGGCCTGTTCACTAAGTTATTTGCATCAATTTAGTTGGTAAACATGACAGACTGGACTAATCACAGCAGCAAGCTATCAAAAAGACAAAACAAAGGCATTTCATTATTATGTTTATGATTCATTAGGATTCTGAGAATGGAAAAAGAAGAGTAATGGGCCAAACAAGAGTTATGGGATTAGAAAGATGCTGACAATAAAAGATATTTTAGATTAAAGGTGAGGAATTGTATACAGAAAAAGTGTATATATTTTGTGCTAGTTATTACTCTGAAATGTGTGTGTGTGACTAATAACATTACTTCTAATGCTTCTGTAAGTCTTCTTCCGATCATGTATTGGTTTTGAATAAAAGGCACTTCCATTCTTAGCAGATACCAGAAAAATCATTCTGGTGACACTGCTACTAAGTAGACATCATAATAAAGATGGGAGAGGTAACACACACAGATTTTGAGATGATGTAAATATGCAATGACTGTTAAGTCAGCAAAAAACCAAAAATCAAACACAAAAAACTTTAAAATTATCACTGAAATGTAGTATTTTCAGGGCTTTCGCTTTTTTAAGACTTATTTTTATTTTTATTGGAAAGTCAGATATACAGAGAGGAAGAGAGACAGAAAAGAAGTTCTTCCATCCACTGATTCATTCCCCAAGTGGCCAAAACAGCTAGAGCTGCACCAATCTGAAGCCAGGAGCCAGGAGCCTCTTCCAGGTCTCCCACATGGGTGCAGACTGGACTGCTTTCCCAGACCACAAGCAGGGAGCTGGATGGGAAGTGGGGCAGCTGGGATTAGAACGGCACCCATATTGGATCCTGGTGCATTCAAGGCAAAGACTTTAGCCACTAGGCCACCGCGCCGGGCCTGGAATGAAATATTTCTTGTAGTTTAATGGGAAGCCATTTAATATCTTAACCTATCTCATCCATTTCTAATATGTATTTTATTTTATTGGAATTCTATTGCATATCACATTGTATATGTGAAATCAAGAAGTAAAAATTTCCAAACTATTTTGCTGTAATTGGAAAGGAATTTTAAGGTGGAGATGAAGTCAATGATTAAAGGAGAGTATTTGTGCAGAGTATGCAAGCAAAAGTCCTTATCAACACAGTACAGGCCGCACAGGTTCTCATTCTGGAAGATAATAGACACTTCTTGCTTGATAGGTAAAAATACACACAACATAAATCTACAGACATGTTTGTAATCCAAATTTTTATTAGCAGATTACTTTCATTAGCTTGCACGTTCTAAAAAGTACAGTTTTCATTTATTTCATTACCCTCAACATGCCTAGATTATTGCTATGTTATATGTTTTCAATGAATGAGTTTCATTACATGTTGAATGAATAGTGAGAAAATAGATGACATAATTAGTTTAAAAATGGTGGTTTATTTCCATTGTCTTCTTCCTGTTTAAAATGTCAATGGCCACAATCCTTCCAGTTATATTTTAGATTATATCTACTCATTCAAAATAGTCTTCTCTTTTTCAAGGCTTCCACTAATACATTCTTAGTCATATTTATTAGGTCAATGTAGTTGATCTTCTAGAACATATGAACTGCATCTACAGTAAAATTCACCTCACTAGAACTACTTAGAGCCCGTCTCTCCAGTTCTCTGTTCATTTTCAAGAACACTGTATTTTGTAGTACACAATTTCACCTCCTGGTTCAGGTGAATCACTTTATCTGAATCAATGTGTTTTCCCAGTGTTCACTCTGGATTTTGATGATGCGCCTGGCTTCATGTTTTGGCACAGGGATCCTGCTTGTTACCAAGGAATTTAGAAAGCCAGAAGGAACTCCAGCTAGACGTCAGGACAAAATCAGATGCCAAGTTTTCTTTTCCCATCAAATAATAAAGCTGATAAATGAAACCGAGTTTTGCACAGCTTTATTTAAAGGAACAAATGCAGTTCCAGAGAGCCAAACCAAGAGGTTTTCCCAGGTATTGGGCGTAACTTTGAGTGTGTAACACCAACCCTTAGCATGGCGCCTCTCGCAGAGGAGGCATCCAGTTAGGGTGCATTTTGCAATTGTGTCACAGTAGTAGGGTGTTGTATTTGCCCCCATTTATTAATCATCTTATCAGTTAATATGCTTTTCAGTTGACCAAATGGGGCCTCCTTGCCATTCACTCTAGAAATTGCTGTGTCTCTTTAAATGCTTCTTGTTAGTATTTCTGGCATGATTGTTAGCAATTGGATTCTGAGAGCTGCATAAAGTTGGAAAATAACTAATTCTCAATACATATTCATCAGTGTGATTTTATTTAAGAGCAAATGAATAGCATCAGATCATCATGCTTTCTCGAATCACAAAATTAAATTACAAACCCTGATTTAAATTTTGACAACAAACAAGACAAAAAATGAGAGTGATATGGTCCATTATTTTATCTACGATTTTGCAGTCACAGCAATGTTGTTTGGATTGTAATGGAAAGGCTATAAGTAAATTGCATTTTTAGATGGCTCTTGGTGAAGTAAAGAAATGATCTTATTTAATGATGATGAAATTCAATCAGAACAAATGTACAAAAGTTTATTACAGAAAGAATAGCACAGTCCGTAACTATGTCACAGGAAAGACTTGCCTGAGCACTGCTTCAGACAGTGGGATTTAATGTTGGCATGCAGCATATCATACGCTGAGCTTATAATAAGAATGCAGAATGCTCAAAAATATAGACAAACACCAATAAAAATGTATTGAAAATGATCTGCACCTTAGGTTATGAGTGCTGCATTCAGTGGAATTTCTGGTCTGGGTTTTTGGAGCAAATTGTATTTTAGTCAAAAACTTCCCCTCAAAAGACGTGGGATAATTTTAAAGCATTTTTAGAACTTAAGTAACCACGATATACTGAAGATAAGATCCTGAAAATTGCCCACATCTTACAAAGTGTTCCAAAATCCTTCTGAAGAAATAGTACAAAGAGATGCCCTTCAATGACCATTGGTTCTGGATTATGTCATGTTTTGCTTGTTTGTTTGTTTGATTGATTTTTCCTGCAGCAACACTTTTATGCATTCTGGGATTGCCAAATTGATGCCAACCATCCCCTACCAGAAATCTACTAGTCCTCCCAGTGTCTTTTTATTTAAGATTTATTTTACTTTTATTGGAAAGTCAGATTGTACAGAGAGGAGTAAAGACAGAGAGGAAGATTTTCTGTTCCCTGATTCACTCCCCAAGTGGCTGCAATGGCCAGAGCTGTGTCAATTCAAAGCCAGGAGCTCGGAGCCTCTTCCAGGTCTCCCATGTGGGTGCAGTGTCCCAAGGCTTTGGGCTCTCCTCAACTGCCTTCTCAGGTCAAAGGCAGGGAGTTGGATGGGAAGTGAGGCCACTGAGATTAGAACCAGTGCCCATATGGGATCCTGGCATGTGCAAGGTGAAGACTTTAGCCACTAGGCTACTATGCCTGGCCCATCCTTCCAGTGTCTTACAGTTTTACCTCTTAAAAGCCTTTGTCTTGAGATTTCCCACTTGTAGTATGTGCTTTAAACTTTCAACATCCAATTTCAGAGCTAAAAAATACATTGTAGTAGATGTTAAATGGAGGGATGGATTGATTTTGAACTTTTTCCAAAGTTACTGTGAAATGTTGTATCAAAGTGTGGTACATCTATCATATGGAATGCTACATACTCTACAAAAAGAATGAAATTATACCATTTGCAATAAAAACATCACAACTAGAGATTAGAATAAGTCACTTCCGAAAACGGCAAATACTGTATGTTCTTCTGATATATAGCAACCTTCATGCAAAACACAACAGAAATTGGTTATAGGTAAACAAGTATATATACATATTCTCATAAATGAACTATATGTTATATATAAATGAACTATATGTTATATATGTGTATATATGTGCATACATCTATGATAGTATAATGGAAACTAGCATAAGAGGAAATAAAAATGTGTCATAGTAGACGTCCCTACTCCTGAATCAAAGAAGGACTCCTAGAAAAACTGGTTGATATATCTGAACAATTGATTGCTAGATTGATCATCATTGTCTATCCCTACAATGCCACAATACACTTAAGTAGCAGACATGAAACATGTAACTGTTACTAATGTACTAGACGATTGTAATAATACGGGAGAAAATTTGGGAAGGGGAAAATAGAGAGGGGGGATGTGGAGGTTAAAGGCGGAATCCCTCCCTATAGCTACAAAACCGAATCATGGAATAAGATAGTAACAACAACAACAAAAGAGAATGTGCTTGGCACAGACAATTTTGCTTTGCATCAGTGCTCCTAACAGATGAGGTAAATTCCCTCCACTTCTCAATTCCTTCTAAGTATTATTATTTTTTTTTAATAAATCAATTAACAAGAGTATAACAGTATGGGTGCTGGTTGGGTAGTTGTGGTCTGGATTCCGGCAGCAAACACTTAGATCTTGGAGGTGCCAGTTTAGATGTATCCATTCAGAGAGAAGTTGCCAGTCTTTCAGGTATCAGTGCATATAAGCGTAAAATGAAGATCATAATAATATATAACTCGCAGAATTGTATAACTGCACATCACAAAATGCATAAAGCACATTTATCATGATGCCTTTCACATGTATTTTTATTTTTTTAAATATTTTTAAATAAAATATAGTATATTTATTAAAAATATATTTACTTGAAAGAGAGAGAGGGAGACAGGAAGGGATAGAGGGAGAAAGAGAAAGAGAAAAATGGGGAAGGAGAAATGGAGGTTGAAAGATGAAGGGAGAGGGAAAGTAAAAGAGAGAAAAATCCTCCCCAAGTGCTCAGAACAGAAGTGTCTGGACCAGGCTGAAGTCAGAGGCCAGGAACCTCCCTGTGCGTGTCCCATGTGAGGGTGGTAGTGAGCGGAACATTTAGGTAATCACAGTCGGAAGTGGAACAGGCAGGACTCAAACCAGCACTCCTATGTGGGAAGCTGGTGTCACATGTGGTGATCCCTGCTGTATCACCTCTATGTATACTTTGTCTGTGAAATGAGGCACCATTCTGCATCAAAGATGTCCGGGAATGCCTGATTTGTCTAGTAAGCAGATGTCTTATAACTACAGAAAAGGAAATAACACATAGCAACAATCTGATTGGCTGAAGCTGCTCTTTGGTTTTCTTTGGCGGCTCTCAGCCGCTTTTAGTTGGGATTTCATTGGCTGGAATCAGTGAGATTCACTTTCTTGGCTACAGGGTGTGCTCTTAGATTGGCTTTTTTTTTTAACCCATCAGGCTAAATCAGAGTTGATTATGTGCAGGGGCTGATTGAGGACTAATTTAGTTTTGCTCAACAAGTATAAGGCAAGGACACAGGATTTAGTCATGGCAATGAAAACGAGTCCTCTGTCTCTCTTCTCATTTATGTATTTTGCCGTGAGCGTCATCCTGATTACTATCTTAACTTCATGAAAACTAGAACTAGAGCTTCGTCAGCTTTTGTTCACATGAGCTACTCAGTCAAACGCTTTTGTCAGTGGTTTTCTAGTACAAATGTTGGTACTGTTATTCAAACTTTCTTTGTGTACTGACCTGCCATGATTTTTATTTTTAGCATTGTACATCTGCTTAGTTTAGCAAATTGAAAAATACAAAGATATTTTAGCCTAGAAAACACCCCCTATAAAATCAGTGATTTTGATGTGTCATGTAATTTATGAGGTATATAATACTTTATAACTATCAATATAACCTCTGGAATTAGATATTTAGTTTTCACACTGACTCAAACATGAGTGAAAAGTGTGACTATTGTAGTGATACCAAATTCACAAACCTGTTATAAAAGGCAGATAAAATGAAGATTAAAAAGCACTTAGAATAGTGATGAGCTAATCAGAAAGTATTCAATGCCTATCAGAATAATTGTCACAATATCAGCAATATTTGTACTGTTTTTTGCATTGGAATACATTATTTCACTATTATTTCCTCAAGTAAAATGCTGTATTAAATACATAAACATAGGGGCCAGAGTTGTAACTTAGCAGCTTTACCACCTGCAGCTGCTCTGCTACCAACCTGGCTTCCTACTAATGTGCCCAGGAAAGTAGTAGAAGATGGCCCAAGTACTTGGACCCCTGTTCAATTTGGGAGATTCAGAAGTAGCTTATGACTTTTGCCATTGGAAAGTTTATCTTCCAATCCCTCTGTAACTCTGCCTTTAAATAAATCTAAACACACACACACAGATGAAGCATTTGAGTTTGACATAGTTGGGGAAACTCACCAGTACCATAACAGATGAAGAGAATAGAACGGCAGAGAATTCAACACAAGAAGTTGACATCACAGTGCTTTATTGTTCTTCATCATGCATAGATCGGCAGTGAGTTGTCCCCAATTTATTTTCCTAATAGAGTTATAATTTAAGAACTAGAGGAAGAGAGGCCATTTCTGGTTTACTAAAGTTGAAACTACTTACAAGGAAGTGAAATGGGAAGCAGAGGCTGTGAGGCTTGAGAGAAAGGTCACAAGATCCAAATGGCTGACAGTTAACACGACTGTGATGAAGCAACGGAATGATGGGTTCATGATTAAGTGGAGACTACATATTTTTAATGTTGGTTCTAACCAGGAAAAATGAGTGATACCATCTCCAATTTCTCTCAAATCACCTGACATGCAAATATTTACATAAAAAGAACCCTGACTTTAAAAATAAATGAAAAATTACTAGAGGATGCATTGTGCATAGCAAGAAAGCTGGCACCTAGGCTGCTGTCATCCCAAAGGGTGTCATTTTGTATCCCAGCTGCTCCATTTCTGATCCAGCTATCTGCTAATGGTCTGGGCAATGAAGAGAAAGATGGTCCAAGTGTATGAACCCTTGCCAACCATATAAAAGCTCAGGAGAATTTCCTGACTTTGTCCAGCCCCAGCCCTGGCCCTTTGGCCATCTGTGGAGTGAACCAGTGACTGGAAGTTCCCTGGCTCTCGGTCCATCCCTCTGTCTTTTTAGGAGGGATATATACATCTTTTAAAAATAGGAATTTACATTAAAATAACATTAAACATCATGGAATTGACACAGAACAGTTCTACGACTGAATTTAACCAGTTGGCCATTGGTGGCAATCTCCCATAAAATTAATGGTAGAACCACACGCTCCTGATGATGAATTCCTGATAAATAGTTGTATTTTCAAAAAATGGGATGCTTGTGAATGAAACTGCCCAAAATTAAGTTCATTAGATTGATTTGCCACAACTGTTGAAGAAATTGCACATACAGACTCAATCTCCCACAGCTACAGGGTGCAGTTCAGTGAAGAAAAACTTCGAAAGAGCACTGGCAGCTTCCCTGGAGGATGCTGATGGAGCTGTGGTTTTACCCAAGACACATGGGGATGCTGAGGTTGCAGATGTTGCTCTCACAGCTACTGTGGGCAGTGTAGTGCGTCCTCCTTCCTGGAGGATGCTGATGGAGCTGTGGTTTTACCCAAGACACATGGGGATGCTGAGGTTGCAGATGTTGCTCTCACAGCTACTGTGGGCAGTGTAGTGCGTCCTCCTTCCTGGAGGATGCTGATGGAGCTGTGTTTTTGCTCCGGGCACATGAGGTGCTCCAGGATAGGGTCTAGGTGTTCACACACTACGCACTCTTCCATTACCTCATTCGACACACTACCTCCACTTACCGTAGTATCCCTCATTGTAATTCAGAAAACAACTTCAACCGTTTGTCAGTGATTTCCAGTTATTACTTGGAATCCTACTGTACCTTAGACATACCTTTGGAGGTTAAGTGGCATTATTCTCCGCCTCACAAACATCGGTTCTGCTGGAGACTTGTGGGATTTTCCATCTCAATACTGAAACAGCATTTACAATCTGTGTAATATGTTATTGTGATTATTATCACAAATGTTTGCTTTTTAAATTATATATGTAGTCCTAACATGTCTACTGACATTTTCATTCAGAAGAATAACACAATGATTACGCTGTGTCAATTCAAATAAAAGTTTTGCTGGAAAAAAGGTGACTTTTTCAGAACAGCACTCCAGTCCCTGAGAAATTAAAATACAGGAATTTCTGATAACATTCAGAATGTTGGGAAGTTCACTTTCTTTCAATTGCTCCTGGAATGTTATTACTGCTTTTAGCTCTTTTAACTAATTTTCACCACTCTATATTGTGGCCGCACTTTAGATCCTTGTTGACATTACGTATACTAACATTCACTCTTGCATGTTTTGTAACCAACTCTCAGTATCCCTAGCACTACTGAATAGTGAAAGCAAAATTGCATTAATTTAAACCTTCGATGAAAATTAAACTAATCAGATCACCTGGGGTATAGTGTATACTTGGATCTTGCTATATATATCACATGCTCAATTTAATGTAATGCAATGAGCATAAATGCCTCAAAACATAGCCTCGATAATTTAAAGGTTAACAATACATTAAATATTCTGTTTTTTATTTGTTAAAGAGAAATTAAACTAATATTGTTGGAAATAGAGAAGACTCTAATCATGGTATGAAACATCCATTAACTTAGAAAATCATTACCATAGTTATGATTAATTGATTCAATTTATTTTCACATATCATCTTTAAGTATCTTCAAATGTGAAATAATGATGAAACATAATTTCATAATCTGAAGTAAAATTTCAACTCTTGTGTGGTCCTATATGTTGATCTTTGCTTTTTTTAAAAAATCAAAAAGATAAGCTTACCCTGCCCTCTTATATTTTACTTTTCTGTTTGCTTGTCATTCGCATCACACAGAATGTGTTATAAAGAAAGCAAGGAAATGTGAGGAGACGAAGATGACCATGGTCATGCCAGGAAGGGAGTAGTAATTCAAGGTCTGTTACCTACCGCAAGGGATTGAAAGCCAAGGATTCCTGCTTTATATTTGATTCACGGAAGGCTGGCAATGGCATTGGGTGAGAGCCAGGGCTTTGTGAGCCTTCTAGAGCTCTCTGTGGAAAAGAGGGAAACTTATTTTCTAGTTTTTAAAGTCCTGTCAGATCAATGAGGTAATGTAAGTGCTTTTGCTTCTTTGTAATGCTCAACTTCCGAACATAAGGACATTCTGTAATTCTTCAAAATGTGATAAAGAATTCCTTGTAATACCTTCTTGAGGTCAGTGAGTTACTGATGGCCTATGGTGGGGAACCTTGCATTACCGCAGAGTGTACTATTGAGTGGCAAATTTTACAGTCCGTAAGTAGGATATATGAAAGTTTCCTCCTAAATACTAAGCTCATAACTGACAATTTTCAAATAAACCCCCTCCCCCAACCCCATGACTGACTTTAAGAATGAGAAGCTCTCAAACTATTTTGAGTTCAAAAGTCACATTAAAACACAATCATTGTAATCATTGTAACACGACCTCATTTATTATACTAGACACCAGCTTTTAAAGAAAGTGGTAGACCATCTGTTTTCAGCACCTTTCATATTGTGATTCAACATTAGCCAGGGGTCAGTTTAGCATTGATGTGCCTTATAAATATTTCTTTCATTTTGAACCAAATCATGGGTTGCATAATACTTTCACTTGAAAAGGCAATTAGCAGGTAAAAATGGACAATTAACTATTTGTATGCCTCAAAAATACCACCTAAAAGTCGAAAGCATCCTAAGTTTTTTGTTTGTTTGTTTTAAGAGTTTCAAAGGTTATTGAAGATCAAATCAGGTAGCTGGCCATCTAATCCATGTTATAAGTTCAACAATGTTTACTTTTTCTCCTTGATATATGGAGAGAGAGAGAGAGAGAATGATAACATTCCGTCTGCTACTTTGCTTCCTAAATATCTGAAATATACAGGGCTGGGCCAGGCTGAAGTCAGGAGCCCAGCCTTCCATCCAGGTCTCTTACATAGGTAGCTAGGGATCAGAACGGTGGGATCCTGACATGGCACATTAATTGTGTCATATGATACAGTAACAGGAAGTTGGTTGAAATGAATTAGCCGGGGCTCCAAACTGGCACTCTGATAAGGAATTTCAGTGTCCCAAGCAGTGACTTAACCAGCCACCATCTTCTATTTCATATACCTTTGAAAAATATTCTTTTTTCAGACCAAACTCAAATCTTGCACCTAGAATTCGTTTTTCTGAATAGATGTTTCAGTAGTAAACTATTGAAAAGCAATTTACTTTTATGAAACTCTAAGAATCCAATTTCAGAAGCCATTATTTATATAATGAACCTATGACTTTCTAACTTGTCCTGAAATACTATACAGAAATTTTCTTTTTCACCATTTGCACTTTATTTTTGTGAGGCATGGTGCTATTTACTATGAAAAATAAATCTGAGTAAAAAAAATGCTATTAAGTGTCTCTATACACATTCACACATCCATAACTTGCTTCAGTCATTTTACAATAATATCTTTAAGTTAGTTTTGTTTTTGTTTTTGTTTTTGTTTTTTGGTTTGCTTGTTTGTTTGTTTGTTGCTGAATTACATAGATATTTCAACTGTTAAAAGATTGTCCAGATGTACATTTGTCATGGTTAAGGTACTGGTTGATATACTCACATCCCAAGTCATGACCCTGTTCCAGAGTTCTGCTAACCGCAGATACGCATGCCTGGAAGCACTAGGAGATGGTTTAGGTGCTTGGGTTTCCAACATTCACTTGGGAAGTACAGGTGGATTTCCTAGCTCTCTTACTTGGGCTGGCCCAGACATGTATGTCATGAACCTTTCTGAGTGAATAGTGGACGGGAGTTCCTTCTTTCTGTCACAGTCACTCCCTTATTCTGTATGTTAAGTGAATAACATAATATTATAAAATGCTGGTAATATGTGAAAACATTTGAAAAATTGTTCAGCTGTAAATTTTCTAACATTTTATTTACCTTTACTCTGTTCAGCATTGCAACAGCTGCATTTGTTTATGACATCAAACACCATATCTGTTACTTAACACCATGTCCAATGAAACTCCCTTGAGTTAATGGTTTATGTTTTTTTTTTTTTGAAGATTTATTTATTTTTACTGGAAAGAAGATATATGGAGAGGAGGAGAAGCAGAGAGAAAGATCTTCTGTCTGCTGATTCACTCCCCAAGCAGTCACCTTGCCATGTACACGCCAGACCCGTGGTTATGCTTTTAAAGATATATTTATCTTTATTTATTTGAAAGCCATAGTGACAAAGTGAATCAGAGATAACCTACTGATTCACTTGCTAGACACCTGTAACAGAGGTGATGGGCCAGCAAAAACCAGGTGGTTGGCCGGACTCTCAGTATTTAGGCCATCACCTGGTACCTTTCAGACGCATGAACAGGAACCTGTATCAGACGGAGATGTGGGATTGACCCTCGGGCTCTTCAACATGTGATGCAGTCATTACAAGTAGAGATTTAATCTGTCACATCACACCTGCCCTGTATTTATTTGATCCAAATATACGGAAATATTCCTATACTTAAAAAGCATTGTTATTTGATTGCAATGAACTTTGCTTAATTAAAGAGTCTCAAATACACTCTGCATTCAACTGGCAACAATTTGAAAAGCCAGCATACATCAGAATTTATGGGACAGAATTCATAGGAAACAAATCACCACAAATACGCTTCTCAGGAATTTCTAAGACTGTAATTGGTATGGTTTCCATTCCTGGTGCGTAGCTGCCTTAAAATGAACACAAGGTGGATTTTTACAGGCATCGGATAAACACCTTGCCTCAGCTAGGTGTTTATATGAGCAGTCTACAAGATACAAGATTTTAGGCTAGGAAAACACATTTGAACCTGGATCCAAGTTGAACTATCTCAGACACGATTGCAATGTACGTATACAAAGTTATATCACTGTGAAATCCAATAAAATGTACAAAGATATATAAACTAATCTTAGTTGTATTCATATTTACCATCTAAATTTCTGATTCAGAAAGCTGTTATATTATGCTCTCAAGCCATACATTATTTATTTATTTTGAAATAAAGGCTTATAAAATAGATGAACATATGTCTAGATAATGTGGAAATACACGTCTTCACTACATGTACCCACAGTCAACATGCTCATTGGAAAGGTCAAGTTCAAAGGTTGAATTTTCAGCTTTCATTAGTTGTCTCCAAATTATGACACAAGATGGATTTTAATATTGTATTTACACGTGCTGACATGGTGGCATGATAAGTTAACATGTTCTTGCAGTACTATCCTCCCACAGAGGAGCAGCAGCCCTGGATAGTTCCCATTTTTTTTTTCTTTTTAAACATTTATTTATTTATTTTTATCGGAAAGGCAGATACACAGAGAGGAAGATCTTCTGTCTGATGATTCACTCCCCAAGCAGCTGCAATGGACGGTGCTGTGCCAATCTGAAGCCAGGAGTTTCTTCCGGGTCTCCCACACGGGTGCAGGATCCCAAGGCTTTGGGCCGTCCTCCACTGCTTTCCCAGGCCACAAACAAGGAGCTGGATGGGAAGTGGGGCCGCTGGGATTAGAACCTGTACCCATATGGGATTCTGGCACGTTCAGGAGAAGGACTTTAATCGCTAGGCCACTTCTGATTCAGCTCCTTGTTATTGAGCTGGCCCATTCCTGACTGACACATGCATTTGGGGAGTTAAACAATGGATGTAAGATCTCTTTTTCACTGTCTCTCCCTCTTTGTCATTTTGTTTTTGGAATAAATAATAAATCCAGTTAAAAGTGACTGTGTTAGCTTGTTTTCAAACACACACACACAGTAGTAGGCTGGAAATTCACAAAATTATTGTAGTAGTCTTATTTTGTGTTTAATTAAAAAAAGATTAAGCTAAAACCATTATCCAAAGCAATACAGTCCATACATTTCTTAATTGAATTTTCCCTGAACCCTCCTTCTCTATTCCTTCGCCTAACTCTGAAACCTGATGAATAAGAGAAGGAATCTTGCTTTCGCAGCCTTCTACCTGGGAGTGACAACTCATTTGTTTCAGAATAATTAATGTTATGCATCTAAAAATGTTCAGGGTATGCATCAAATACAGTAAAGAAAAAGATTGCATTCCATGAGTTGTTTCCCTTTGACATGAAATTATTAATCTTTTATGTGCTCTCTTTTTCTTCAGAAATCTGAATTTGTTTCTGGAGCAGCTTCTCGACATTCCTTCACATTTCAAAAAATTCAGCTTTTGAAAAATGGTGGTAAAAGTATTAACTTTCTCTTTCCTGCTCATTTTCTTTCTTCTACCTATGCCAAAACCTCATTAAAAGCTCATTTCTGATTATTCAAGTCACTATGATATAGAACATTAGCTCAGAGAAATCAGAATTTATTACCTCTCTATGTGTATAATGGATTATGCCATACAAGTTTTTAGTAACTCTGATTTGAGTATTGGTCTTTTTCCTTAATTCCATTTATCCTTTTGGACTCCCTTCTAATTGGGTGTGCTAGTGTTTGTGTTCTCTTCTGTCCCCATTCCCTGCCAACACCAACACCTACCCTATGTCTATTCCATCGCCCAAGTCTTCCAAATCTGCGTCTGTCTCCATGGCAGTGCCCAGCCTGTCTCTGCATTGCTTCATTCTCCATGATTTAATTTTTTCTCCACAAGGGGACTGCCAAAAGACAGTGAAGATACTAATGTGCTAAGAAAATCTGAAATTTTAGTCTTGACAGAACTCCATCCAGCGTACCACGGCATTCATCTTCATTTATTAAGACAACAGGACTCCATGTTCTGCACAGAGGTTTGACAATCAGATGCTGTGAAGAGAACTAACCCCTGCTTCTGAGGCTGCCTGGGATGCACGCTGCTGTTTGCTGCTCAGTACTGTCCTGAGCACCTTACGCCATAATTCCCTCACATATGTAGAGCAGTTTTGTGTTACTGAGAGCTTGCTGTATGTCTCACGTGGCCCCTGTGGAATGCCTACACTGCAAAACTCCGTGCAAAGTTTGCTGCGTATGTACAACTGCTCCCAGTATTCTGCTTTGAGACCTACGTGCAATACTGAGAGAAAAAGCTGGGTCTTTTATTTTTTTTGATTGATTGATTGATTGATTGATTTACTTTTATTGGAAAGGTAGGTGTACAGTGAGGAGAGAAAGAGAGGAAGATTTTAGTCTACTGGTTCACTTCCCAAGTGGCTACATGAGCCAGAGATGAGCCAATCCGAAGCCAGGAGCCAGGAGTCTCTTCTGGGTCTCCCACATGAATTGGAGCAGGATCCCAATGCTCTGGGCCATCCTTGGCTGCTTATATAGGCCACAAGCAGAGAGTTGGATGGCAAGTGGGGCCACTGGGGTTAGAACCTGTGCCCAAATGGGATCCCAGTGTTTGCAAGGCAAGGACTTTAATCACCAGGCTACTGCACTGGGCCTACTCCCTCCTTTTTATATTTTTTTTAAATCGCAGTGGGAAAAATTATTTTCTTCTTCCCTTATGTAATCAAGTATTCAAACATTATAAAGCATCCTAAATGGTGATCCTGATACTGTTTGAGCAGTGACTATAGAGACTCCCGGGACCACCCCTTCATTTTCAGTCTTGTACTAGGTACAACTATACAGCCCTCACACATTCAGTTTGCTCACAATTGGAAGCTTCTGAGAAATACCTGTTTCCCAAAAATATTTTGCCTTTGCTAGTTCTACATCATTATTCACAGAGCTTCCTTTCATTTAGAAGATCTTTCGCCTTTCTCTTTGCCATCTGATTGTTATCTCTGTTTTAATTATTTTTTTCGGAAGAACTTCTGAAATAATCACCATCTATTTTACGGTGCTTATCTCTTCAGACCCCAGTGGCTCAATTCAGTTTACTGTCATTGTTCACCCTGCGGCTGAAGGCCGAACTGAACGAGAAGCAACACTGCCATGGTGATAAGCACATTTATGAACTTACGTGAAATCAGCAGTGAGTTAAATAGTAGCAGCATCTTGCTTCAAGAAGCTCTATCATCTGGGCCCAGCGGCGTGGCCCAGCGGCTAAAGCTCTCACCCCGGGATCCCATATGGGCGCCGGTTCTAATCCTGGCAGTTCCACTTCCCATCCAGCTCCCTGCTTGTGGCCTGGGAAAGCAGTGGAGGATGGCCCAAAGCCTTGGGACCCTGCAGCCGCTTGGGAGACCTGGAGGAGGTTTCTGGCTCCTGGCTTCAGATCGGTGCAGCACCGTCCATTCCAACTGCTTGGGGAGTGAATCATCGGACAGAAGATCTTCCTCTCTCTCTCTCCTCCTCTCTGTATATCTGACTTTGCAATAAAAGTAAATAATGTTTTTAAAGCTCTACCTATCATCTATTCAAATTTCCAGAACAGCATGCTGAAAAATCAGAGTGAGGATTTCCACCGAGTGTTCAGCATTGACATGAGAGCAGGTGAGAAAGGAGACTTTTGGAGTCAAAAGGATATGAGGTCTGTTTTGAAAATTAAAGAATGAAAATGAGGCTGAACCATATCTTCCAAGCAAAGAGATTTTTTAAAAGACAGTTTGCTTTAGTATGTCCTAGACAACTTCAAAAATGCATTTGGGGAGGGAGCATGGCATCCTGGCATAACACAGATCGCTATTTCTTGAGAGACCAGCATCCAATAGCACAGTGCCTATTCAAGTCCTGGTTCCTTTACTGCCAATCCAGCTTCCTGCCAGTGTGGTGGGGGGATGGACGAACATGGGTCCACATGCTTGGGAAACTAGTCTTGCAACAGACCATGATGGCGTTAAGGTAGTTCCTGCTTTGGCTCAGCCCAAACCAGGCTGCTGAAGTCATTTGGGGCATCATCAGCCAATAGAAACACAAGCATTCTCTGGCGCTGTACCTTCCAAATAGCAAAATGTTAAATCTCTGATGAAGTCCAAATATTGGTTACAGGAGCTTATTATTAGATATTGATCCTTGTCTGAGACCTGGGAAGTCAGTCTTCAAGTTGTATACTTATTAAGACTAGTCCCTTCGTGACTCAGTGAATATACGGTTTTCAATTTTGTTTTGACCAGCTCTGTAACTTGGCCCCATTTTTCACTTATATGTAAGATAACCAAAGAGATGTGTAATGAAGTATCTCATATAGACAAACTATGGCTGTTTTCAGGACAGAGGAAGTGATGTCAAATGTTTTCTCATCTGACAAATGGATAATTCATGGTGCATAATGCTTTTGTGTCAATCCAATGATTAGGGAAGTTCTTCATGATTACAAGGTATTACATATATGTGTTATTATTGCTCCTCAAAACACAGTGGTTTAGATGAGCTACCTTCACTTTTATATTTAAAATATGTTGCTCCCCTTTCTATTGGTTCATCATCACCCATTTTCTTACTCAAAATGCCATTTTTATTTTAATATTTAAGCTAAATAGCACCCTTGCCATGGCGATAACACTGTTAAAGAAGATGAAGTTCCAACTCTCAAAGATGCATACTGTGGCTCTCCTGAAACCTCTGAGACAAGACTGACTATTTAGAAATGTGTAATGAAATGCCAAGGCAAATATTTTGAGTCTGGTACTAAGTAATTAGTATGAAGGAAAGCTTAGCATGGCTCAGATCATATTTCTGGATTCGTTCTTTGATACACACATTCACACATCACTCATTTCAATGATAGTGTGCTTTACACCTATCTAAAATAAATACTTAACTTCAAGACTTAATTCAGGCTTCATCTTTCCAGACCTCACTGTTCTCTGTTTCTTCTGAATTCTGCAAAAATATTTTGTCTGTATGAAGTAATTGGCATGGGATTTGACAAACACCATAGTATTGCTGATGTTTGTTCCATGTTAATCAATAAAATGCAGAGTCCAGATCCAGTGGGGTGTTTTGGAATAGGATTCAGTATCATGAATTTTGCATCCATATGATTTTTTTGGTTGGTCATCTAGGTGGAATATTTGAGAAAAACTGTTAATAAGGAACTTGTGAATGAATTCCTGCCAGTAACATAAAATTGTTACTGTTTTAAATTTCACATAACATTTGTATTCCTATCCTGTAGGGAAACCAGGATAAAGACAAATCATAATAGATTTCTGGCACACATTTAAAAAATCATTTTTCGTACACTAATTATTCCTTAGTCCATCATATTTTCATTTCACAGCCACATTCTCCACTGAGTAGCATGGTTATCAAGGAATAAGTGATTTGATACTGGATGATTCTCTGTTACATCGGTTGAATCTCCCAGGAATATGACAAATTCTAAAATGAGCTGGCTTCAAATAATAATCAACTTATTTTTTTTATATTACCAGAGAAATACTGTATATCTTATTTCTTAAATGAGTAATTTCATCTGGAAAGGGATGAAAGGAAGAACTATAGGAAGATACATAATTGCATTATCCTTTCCAGCTTTATGGAATGATTTTTTTAATGATTCTCCTTTCTTTTGGAAAATAAGGGTGGAATACTTTCAGTTATGTTTACATCCCCCCCAAAATCTACATTGATGACCTAGTGTTCCGGGCATTGAAACAAAAGTGCACTCATGGTTTCATGAAGTTACAGTCTGTGGAGTGCTATAAACCTGAAACAAATAATTATAAGCATCTAGGTACACTTCATGGAAATTCCACAGTTTGGCCTCAGGATATAAGGGAACATAATCAATCTAAGCAGATTGAATTACAAACCAAGATTTAAGGGTTCAGCGCGGTAGCCTAGTGGCTAAAGTCCTTGCCTTGCACATGCCAGGATCCCATATGGGCACCGGTTCTAATCCCAGCAACCCCGCAACCCATCCAGTTCCCTGCTTGACGCACGAGAAAGCAGTAGAAGACACCCCAAAGCCTTGGGATCCTACAACCACATGGGAGAGAGACCCTGAAGAATCTTCTGGCTCGGCTCAGCTCTGGCCGTTGCAGCCACCAGTGAACAGAAGATCTTCCTCTCTGTCTCTTTTCTTCTTTGTATATCTGACTTTCCAATAAAAATAAGTAAATCTTTTTTTTTTTTTAAAAAGCAAGATTTAATTTTGTCCCATTAATGCAGATTTAGCTTTTAGTATTTCTCCTGTGTCAGGTGTTGATGAAAAAAAAATACGCAAAATCCAGCCCTTATCCTGAAGTTGATTGTCTAGTGGTGAAAACCAACAATGAGAGCACAGTACTGTCAATGTCATAAGACATGTAATGAATGAAGGCCTTGTTTGTAAAACCCCTCTGTATTCTACCATGCTTCAGTAGAAGACAAAACAGACTATTCTTTTGTGAAAATCACACAGACAAAGGCATTTGTTTTTTACCTCTTGCCTGTGGCAGGAATATCAACAGCCAGACACTTGGTACAGAACTCTTCCCCTGTGCAAGTGACAAGTCATGCTGCAAACATGCCTGCTGTCCCTGGACATTCTTCACCTGGCCTGGTCAGCAGGACCCCCTGCTGGTGTGGGATATCACCCTCTGGACCACTTCACAGCTCTTAGCCATTCCTTGGGTACCGTGTGTATGTGGTCTGCTTAACTGATGTCTTTTTTCCTTTCGGTGGAAAAGTACTCCTAGGTGCTATTATTTGCATTTGAATTTCTAGGGACTCATGCGCAAATAGAAGCAGAAAAGCACAACAAGGCTCTAAAACTATTCTGTTTCCAACAGGTTTCTCTTTTCCCTGGATTTATTTTCAGACACTATGCTCCCTCTTCTAAACACAGTATTTCAAACTCTCAACACCAGACTGCTGGATGTACACAGCTATGCTTGATTCTACAGATGCATACATTAAGGTTCCCGCTGGGGTGCCCATCAAAATACTGTTTTTCCAACAAACTGGTCATTCGTTTGTCCCAATCTTTATAATTCAGGTTTTAAATCTCAGCTACATACCTCCTTCTTCCAAATATACAAAGAGGTTAACAAATACAACCCATTACCCCCCAAGGGTATTTTCAACCATATGTTCTTTGTGCTTTGAGAAGCAAGCAAACAAAACCATAAATAAGTAAATATGGCAAGGGGGATGTGTATGCTATCCGGTGGTGATGTTTCCAAATGTCACAAACCTGAAACAATTGGGCATTACTTATAAAGATCAAGACAATTGGAGAATCTTCTTATTTTTCTCCCTAAAATATAATTTTCATCTTTTCTTGATTTAAATTTTTGACTTGCCTTTGTTAGTATGTAGAGATTGGAATTTCAAAAATGCATGTAAGCTTGTGGTCTCACTCTAATTTGTACATCTTGGTTCATCAGCTCGGTTCTCTTGTAGAGTTGAAAACAAAATGGAGTAAACATGGCTTGCTTTGCTAAGAAATTGTGTGAGCTTGCAGGCCAAACAGCCTATGTGGCCTCTAGTTCCCATGAATGGTCCCCAGTTCCCATGAATCAAGGCCCATGTCTGGTCATTTCACATGTGGCTACAAATAATTAAATAGGTGGTTACCTTAATTACTGGACCAGAGAAGAGCCAGGCATGGGCTGTCCAGCTGAGAAAGGTAGGGAATGTGTGGCATTTCTTCCCTCCCCTGTTTACTGTGGATTGCCCCTTTTCAAGCTGTTGTAAACTGCCCCTATAAAAACCCTGTGAATGTACTGTTCTGGGTGGCACTCAGCAAGGGGTGTTGGTCCTGGATGGCCGGATGGTCAGTCCATTGCCTTGCCTCTCATTTATAGTAAAACCTTGTTGTGGCTGTCACTTTAAGTCTGAAAATAACCAAAATAACAGCAACAAAATCACTCACCTAGTTTAAATTCCCTTCTGTCCTTTCCATCATCCTCGATGCCTCTCTTCCTTATTAAGTATCAACAGCATTGTTTATTAGGTTTATGTTGTGGTTCACGCTCATCATTATGGTGCATGAACATGTTAGTTACATCACTAAGGAGCTTAGTCTTTCCAGAGAGGAAGAGCCACAAGGTACCATCAGCATTCTCTCTGAGAGCCTCCGTGTAACTCTCCTGCAGACTTTGCTGGGCTCCTTTCCGGTGTGCTGCGTGTGGCTCCCCTCCACCCCTGATCACTCCTGTCTGTCTTTTATGCCTTTTCAAGAAAATTTAGTAACTCCGTGACATTTTCTCTACCTTTTCCTGCTTTTTGCAAGATGTATGCACTTTAAGAGGCATATACATAATGAACCGGAAAGGAAAATCAGAACACACCTCCCCCCAAATTTTAAAAATGTATATGCAAAACATTAGTATAATGTTTTAACAAAACAGATTACTTGTTAATGTCTTGGTGCTTTGACTACAACAGTCTATGTTTTAACTCAAACTAACATTTTCCCTTGTCTTGTACCTGCAATGCAATGATACACATAAGCGGCAGAGTGTTAAACTTGTTCATTTTTACTCAAGGACTATGCAAATATGATAATATGGGAATATGGGAGGACAGGGCAGTTGGGAAAAATGGGAATAGAACAGGGGAGAGGGAGGGAGAAATCTATGTGCCCACAAAATTGTATCATGGAAACTAATAACAATAAAAATATATACATTATCAAATTACCTGTGATACAAGAAGCCTGTTTTTTCATATTTCAGTTCCATTCACTCTAAGACATCTGTATGAATACTCCTTTGTCACTCGCCTCTTAGGAGGTCGATTCCAGAGAACAGCCAGGAGTATCAGCATTTCTACCACGCCAAATGCTATTATTTGTGTTTTATTTTTCAGAATGGATAGCATAATTAAAAGGTCAGTTCTAATCAAATATGAGGTGATTGAAAACTGCAATCTCTGAAAAGAGCATATATGCAGTTTCAGACAAGTTACTTAACAATGTCTCAGTCTCCTTGACAGTGAAGATAACAGTGACTACAGAATAATGATGAGCATTAAATGTGTTTACTGTTAACTAGATCTGGCACATTTTAAATAGTTCTTGACTGCCCACCAGTTAAATGTTATATTACATTAGAAGCACTGGTATGCCCACAATTGCATATCCTCTGGATCAGAAAAGATCCATTGGACATAGAACTTCTTGTCCTGCTTTTAACCTTTTACAGTTATCTGACTTCTCGCTAGTGTAGTATCACAATAAGAAAGTTTCCTCTGTCTTGTTTAAACTTAATTTGATCTCCTAAGGGATTTTCTTCAGTAAAAATGTTAGACCATGTCAAAGAGAAGGAAAGAGGAAAACCAGAGGTCCAGGAAGGAGAATGAGTTGATCCCCGTAATAGATTTCAGTGAGAGCCTCTAGCCATGGCTTCCTTCATAACAAACTGCAATAAAATTTACATTTTGGGGCCCGGCGGCATGGCCTAGTGGCTAAAGTCCTCGCCTTGAACGCCCTGGGATCCCATATGGGTGCCGGTTCTAATCCTGGCTGCTCCACTTCCCATCCAGCTCCCTGCTTGTGGCCTGGGAAAGCAGTCGAGGATGGCCCAATGCCTTGGAATCCTATACCTGCCTGGGAGACCCGGAAGAGGTTCCTGGTTCCTGGCTTTGGATCAGCATAGCACCGGCTGTTGCGCACACTTGGGGAGTGAAACATCGGACGGAAGATCTTCCTCTCTGTCTCTCCTCCTCTCTGTATATCTGACTTTGTAATAAAATAAATATATCTTAAAAAAATAAAATTTACATTTTGAATAGCTATACATCAAATTAATTTTTAACATGGGAAAGTTAATTTGGAGCAAATTCATCGATGTAAATAAGAACCAACCAGAAAGACCTAAGATGGGTTTTCATTGCTTTATCTAGGACTGACGTGAACCCATTAGCTATCTCCAGCAATTCTGAGGGCTGCTTTACTACCTGCACAGAAATGAGTTCATATTTATGCCAGAACAAAATGACAATCAGAGAATGAAACAGCTTATTTGTATTATTTATTGTCATGAATTCACCTATCCTACAAATATGCAGAGACAGTAAGTAGCAGTTTCGGAGTGGTGATTAACAGTTTTTAGATCTGCACAGTTTGAAAACAGTTCTAAACCACATGATTCTACTAATAATCTGGTAGGTAAGGGTCATTTTCAGAAACTGTCAATTTTTGTGACACATAGTTTTACATCAATTTTACGTATAGAGTTTAGTGAGAAAATTTTATACACCCATATAATCCACATTTGTAGATTACTAAATAAATCTTAGAGTAAGCTTTCAATTCTCAGTTTTTTTTTCTTTTTTCTTACTTCATGTTCACTGGTCCTTCCATTTTGCTTCTATTTCAGTCAGTTTCTGTTTGATTAAGTTTGGAAGAAGCTACCTACCAAAATGTACACTTTCATAGATTTTACCCCTTCAAATAAAATGCAATGGAATTTAATAAGGTTTAAATTGAGTTATTTGTGCAAATGAGATCTATGATACTAAGTTTCAATAAGTACCATAGTATCCCACATGGTTAACTATGATCTAACACATTTCTTATTGTCTGTCCCTGTCATTATTTTGTTTTTGATAACTTGTAATAACTTGTACCCTTCAAAAAATTTCATGCATCCCATTCTAAAGAAAAGCTAAGATACTTCCAGTGTAATGTTTAAACACACTTTTTTAAAAAAAAGACTTATTTATTTTTATTACAAATTCAGATAAACAGAGAGGAGGAGAGACAGAGAGGAAGAGCTTCCGTCCGATGATTCACTCCCCAAGTCAGCACAACGGCCAGTACTGCGCCGATCCGAAGCCAGGAGCCAGGAAACTCTTCCAGGTCTCCCACACAGGTGCAGGGTCCCAAGGCTTTGGGCCGTCCTTGACTGCTTTCCCAGGCCACAAGCAGGGAGCTGGATGGGAAGTGGAGCTGCCAGGATTAGAAACAGCACCCATATGGGATCCCAACGTGTTCAATGCGAGGACTTTAGCCACTAGGCCATGGCGCCTGGCCTTAAACACACTTTTAAAAAATTGTTAGGGGTAGGTGTTGCGGCACAAATGACTGTAATGCCAGCTAGACATACACATCCTTCCTTGAGGTCTGAATCTCCAGTCTGACTCCTTGTTAATGCACCTGGGAAACCTCTGGTGGTCACGGCACTTCTCAGGTTGCTGCAACACATGGGAGACTAGGACAGTGTTCCTGGCTCTCGGCTTCAGCCTGGCTCATCCCCAGCTGTCACAATGGTCGGAGACTGTAAATTGTAGTTAGAGAAGTATCCTGACCCTGCATCTGGTACGACATCTTCTACAACTGCATTCCTCTTAAGTCTCTCTCATACTCTTTTCTGTCAATAAAAGACAAACACTATTTGTTCCAAACACTACTAATAATTTCTTCTTTCCCAAGCCTAGAATAGTGTCTAAGAGCGGTGGATTGTAGGAGGACATTGTGACCTTAGTCAAGGAGCACAGGATTACAGTTGATGGGACAATATTTGTATGATAAACAACTGAATGGATGTCTTGTGTGTGACTGATTGGATATCCTTTGCATGAGGACAACTGTATGGCTACCTTTGGTATACCTGATGAGATATCATTTGTGTAAGAACAGTTAAGTGGGAAGTAATATACAAGGCAAAAGGACTTCCAAACTAAGGCATAGAAACAGTTGATGGTTCTGTTGATGAACTAAGTATCTCTACCCTAATCCTGTATGACCCTCAGCATACAAAGTCTGTTGCCCCTAATAAATTTGGGCTATTGATCATCAGTCAGTAGTCCAAGCGTGTTATTATCGGCTCCGTGCACCAAGTCCATTGCTCCAGGACAGCGACAGTGGATAAATACAGTCAATGATTTAAACCAATCAGATTTTCGCTAAGTATGGACTTGCAAGTCAATGAACCATCTGGGAAAAGAAAAAGACTGGAAAAAGTTGCTGCCAAGAAGGAAGGAGAAACTGGCTACTCAGACAGTGATGAAACAATGTTTACTACACAAATCTAAAATTTTGCTGATACAAATGTATCTTGTATATCCTGGATAATTCTTTCTATCTTTAACCATTTCGAATTACTAACACCAGGGCTTTGTTTTACTCTGTCTAGATTTTTATGGCATGTCGCATGTGATGTGTCACTGTATTTTTTTCATGAATAATTTGTTATGCAATTTTCAGAGCTAACTTGCTAAGATGCTAGTCATTTTTCAATGTTGCTTAATATTGCACAAATTTTTGAAAAGCAAATTCCTCACAGTAATTCCCATCTGAAACTTGCTCTATCTTCTAGCTTCCCCTTTGTTGATACTCTTTCCAAATTCCAAAGCTAGCAATCATGACTACACCTAGCTTCTACAAAGGACCTTGTATGCCCCCTTAACTGTGACCATATTGTTCATATATTGTCTATCACTGCATCAGTTCCTTGTGGAAAAAAAAAATGGACAACATATCCACAGGATATGGTTCCCTGAACACAACATAAAAGCCTCAAGTGATAAATGAACAGATTGATAAATTGGACTAAATTAAAACCAAGAGCAAGATGGATGAATCTCAGAATTATTATACGGAACAAGATAAACCAGAGGCATCATGAATCTAAGTATTGTTTATAATAGATAATCATGGACAAGTAATTTTAAGACTACAACTATGTATTGAGTAAAATGTATATAAGCAAAAGATAGCATGTGGAAATATTTAAAGAATAAAAGGAGGTAAATTATGCAAAAATTAAAAAAATTTTGTATGGCTGTGCATTGGCTTTGACACAGCAAAATCAACATTGAATTATAGAAATTAATGAGTATTTGCCTAGAAAGACAATGACTGGGACAATGTTGGAGGGATTTTGACTGCAAAAGAAGGTAAATGAATATGGTATATTTTTATTTTAGCAGTCCTTACATATGCGTATTATATATTAAAACCTCTTGGAAATTCACACGCAGAATGTGTTCATATTACTGAACTTAGAGTGTGTCTCAATGAAGTTGATATAAAGAAAAGGTGGAGTGATGAAGAGAGGGAAAAGAAAGGAAAGTGGAGAGGGAATTTTTTCCTATTTATGGAATTCTTCAAGAGATGGAAAGGGCAAGCCCAAAAACAGATGAAGGATTTTTGCTTTACACACAATTCACAAAGAATAACAAATGCCAAGAATTTCAGAGTGCTTTTAGAAATTCTATTATCACTAAGAAAATGATAACAAAAGCAAAAGAAAGCAAGGTGTTTAAACAACCCCCCTCAAACGGAGCAACACAAATGGTGAAAAACACTTTGTAAAACTGCTCATATTAAAACTAAAACCAGAGTGATAAGCTGAACTCATTCTCCAAAGTGACTGAAACATAGACTATGGGAGGAACCACCGTGGCACAGTGGGTTCAGGGATCGCTTGGATCCCATTTCAGAATACCTGGTATCAATTCTTTCTTCCGCTTCTGATCCAGCTTCCTGCTAGGATGCAGCATGTTACATATCAAGAACTTACCCTTTTGGAACGCTGCATGGGCACTAACTTCAGGATCCAGTGGGGAAGGCCTTCCACTGTGAAGTCTCTTCCTGGTGCAGTGAGAACCAAAACACATGTGCAAGAACATTCTGTAGTTGATCATCTAGCGGGAAAAATTAGAATTCAGATTGACCACTACAACTCTCACACATTGCATTTCAGTCAGTGAAAGACACTCAAACCACATCTCCAATACCCAGAAAAAAAAATGATTTTAACTCAAGAAGCCATAATCACTGTACAAGAACTCAACCTCAGGCAGGAACCTTGAAGGACAAATGAGAAGTAGGATCTCTTCAAAGGCTAATTAAAGGCTGAGAAGCAGCGGAGTGGGTAATCTGTAAATGAAACACTGAAATTCAAGAGCTGGCCACGTTGGCAAGAAGAAGCTTAAAGGGCTTTCAAGGAGGTAGCAGCATCTGTAAAGACAGTCATGGCAGACTGTTGTCTAACTGGCCTCCAGCTCCCCAGGCTGTCGATGCAATTATTTGCTATTTAAAATGCACACTATAGGGCCTGGCACAGTAGCCTAGTGGCTAAAGTCCTCGCCTTGCACACGTCAGGATCCCATGCAGGCACTGGTTCTAATACTGGCTGCCCTGCTTCACATCCAGCTCCCTGCTTGTGGCCTGGGAAATCAAAAGAGGATGACCCAAAGTTTTGGGACCCTGCACCCACGTGGGAGACCCAGAAGAGGCTCCCGGCTTCAGATGGGCTCAACTCCAGCCACTGTGACCATTTAGCAGGTGAATCAAGGGGCAGAAGATCTTTCTACCTCTCTGTCTCTTCTCCTCTCTATATATCTACCTTTCCAATAAATATAAATAAATCTTTTAAAAAATAAAATAAAATATACACTATATTTTAGGTAGTTTTTTTAAGCTGAAGTAAAACTATGTCATGTTTGATCAAAATAAAAAGAGGCAGGAATTCTAAATCAAATCTGAAATCAGTGTGGTCTGAAACGACTAATTTTCTGTGAGCTAGAATTTTTGTTTTGCAAAACTGTCACATTTACATTCACTGCTACCCTGTCTTATGTATGTGTGTGTGTGTATGTTTTTACGTTCCACACATTGGAACGCCGCATGGCTTTGGGCCACAGAGTAAAACATAGCTACATCCTCACACTTTGTGCTATATGGCAGCAAAATTCAACAGCTTGCGAAACGGAATTGAATTTACAAGGAGAAATTTCACAGTTTCAAAAGGCATTAATTTGTATAAAAATAACTTTCTCTGCCACCCAAAACACTGTTTTTATTTGGTGCTCCACAATGGGTACTCAAATGATTTCTAGCACAAACGTCTAGCACTCCAAGAATAGATACCTCTGGCAAAAAACGATTTTGGTGCATTAAAGAGAACCACCGAATGTTATACTCTCGGAAAGGTATTACCTCCTTCAGGAAACAAACAAATAAACAGACAAAGAAAAAGAAAAAGAAGGATGAACTTGGATTTGTGTCACCCATGTGACACAGCTGGATGGAATTCCTGGCTCTTGACTTCCTTCTAACCCAGTCCTGGCTGTTGTAAGAATCAGGGGAGTGAATCAACAATTAGAAGATCTGTCTTAACCTCTCCCTCTCTCCCTCTTTTCCTCTGTGTTCTCCCAGTCCTTTCCTTTCTGCTCTTCTGGCACTCTGCTTTTAAAATAACTACACAAGTGAACATAAAAAGCATCAAACCAGATCGCAAGATGAGAGCACCTTCATATGCTGCTACCAGAAATGCAACTTGGTTCAAATAGGTGAGGATAATAATTCAGAAACTAACAATGCCTAATGAACTGCAACATATCCATTTCTTGATGGTAAAAAAAAAAAAAAAGCAATTTCAGACTACCAAAATTCAAGTATCTATAGGACATGCTACATGCATAAAAATCTTTACCTTCGTTGTTGTTAGTGTTTGAATAATTTTGTGTCCTAAAGTTGGTTTGCTGCAGTTTTACTATCTAATGAGATGATATCTGGATATGGACAGTTTTAGAGGTTGAGGCTGGGGTCCTTACAAGAGCAGTAGAGTGCATTAAACCAAGCCCCTGTGAAAACACAGGGAAAAGGTGTTAGGGGAAGGTTGGAAAGAACCCCCATCAGGAAACGCACAGGCTGCAGTCTTAACCTCAGACTTCCCACCCTGCAGAATCGTGAGAAATAAATATATTTTTAAATACATCCACACCATACAATTTTAATGCCATGTATGCTGAGACATATAGGGATGTGCTGCAGGTGTGTTACAGAATTCTGAAAATAAAAGAACCTGGATGCATCTCACAAACAGAATACAGACAAGAGGCCAAACGAGGAATACACGTAATAGGATTCCATTTTAATTTATTCCTAAACCTGGGGAAAGCGAGTCACAATGTCTGGCCAGTCCATGTAGCTCTGGGAACAGTAAGGAAGCCGTGGAAGGATCACAGCTGCTCTGCTGTGCATGGGAGGCTACGAGTGGCACGGGGGGCTTCAGGCAGGTGCTGTCTTCAGCATAGTGCTTGAGGTTGGCTATGTGTGTGTCTGTGTGAGATCCTGGCTTTGTAGCAGATCCCTGAGATTTCTGCCAGGCACATCTTCTATCTCAGAATGAGAAGTTTGAAAAAAAAAAATGAATGGAACAAGAAACCTAAGACTTAGATTAGCAGCTCCTTCAGGAGAAACATGGGTTACGGCTAAAGGAATTACGCATGTACTGAGACTCTTAAAATTGCATGTAAGTGCTGCATAAACTATTTCGTACATAAACATTCAAATTGCTTCAGTTTCAGCTAAATAACTCCAAAGTTGTCCAAGCCCATTTATTTCAACTACAACATCCAATTCCAATTTAAAATTTAAAATTTAAAATGTTTAAAATTTTCTGTTTTCAGGGAGGAGATGGCATCTCATAAAAGTTGTGGAATATTTCAACCATAAGCTACGCTATGAAAATGATGATGATAGTGACATGATTGGGCAATTATTTCTTCTGCTTTTAAAAATAGCTTATTTTCTGATTTATATGTATTTGAAACATTTATTTGTTTGCTTGTTTGTTTATTTGGAGGGTAGAGTTAGAGAAGAGAGACCAAGATTGCCCATTCCCTGGCCCACTCCTTAAATGGCTTCAATCGCCAGGGCTGGACCTGATTGAAGGCAGGACTTCCTCTGTGTCTCCCACATGGAGGCAGAAGTCCAAACATTCGGATCAGCAGCATGTGCAGGTGCCTCAGCAGAAAGCTGGATTAGAAGTTGACAACGAGAACTGGTGCTTTTATGCGATGTTTGCATTACAGGCAGTGGCTTAAAATGCCAGCCCCAATAGTTTGACCTTCATTTCTTGTTTTTATATTTATGAATTAAATAGCAGAGAAAGATAAGAGAGCTAAGAAGGATTAGAGTAATTTGTACAAAGAAAAGAAAGGGCTTTTGACTAAGATACATAACCTTAAAACTGAGTTCAAGATTGTAAATGTTTCTTAGAATTTTATGATTTAGTTTTTATTTGTTGAATTCTTTATTTGATAGAGCATGAAGTCTTTGAAAAAAATCTAAAGTATGCGTTTTGTTCAAATGCCTCAATACCTCCTTGGAATAAATAAATGTATATATACTTATATATATAAATAAAATGATGATGTAGATATAATTTTACATGTAATTTTACATATAAATTAGTATTTTTTTTTTAAATTTTTTTTTAATTTTATTTTAAATTCATTAATTACATTGTATTACGTGACACAGTTTCATAGGTACTGGGATTCTCCCCACCCCTCCCCAAAACATATAAATTAGTATTATATTAGTTTATACCAGTGGATTATGAGACTATGAGACACACAAATAATTTTTGTGAGACACGGCAAATGATTCATAAAGTCTGTATTTGACATCAAGTCAGTTTAACTGCCATGCTTTAACTGCTGTGCTGTCTTGAATTTCATGTAAAGCAAGGTGTGTGTATGTGTGGGTGGGAAAGCACATCTATTACTTCCTTCTCAATGAATATCTTATATAAATCTAGCAGAGCTAATAAATAGCCTTAATGTGTCTTTGTATCTGAATATTCCTTTGCAAGGCAATTATTTGGGGGGCCTAGTGCAGTATCCTAGAGACCAAAGTCCTCACCTTGAACATGCCAGGATCCCATACGGTCGCTAGTTGTAATCCCAGCTGCTCCACTTCCCATCCAGCTCCCTGCCTGTGGCCTGGAAAAGCAGTCGAGGACTGCCCAAAGCCTTGGGACCCTGAACCCACATGGGAGACCCGGAAGAAGCTCCGGGTTCCTGGTTTTGGATCAGCTCAGCTCCAGCCGTTGCATCCTCCTGAGGAGTGAATCAACAGACAGAAGACCTTCCTCTCTGTCTCTCCTCCTCTCTGTATATCTGCCTTTCCAATAAAATAAACAAATTTTTTTTAAAAGAAAGGCAATTAGTTTATTTAGTTCATTTTCTCAGCTGCACCAAAATTAGTCATTCTATGTGACTTTAACCATCTCATACAATTATTATTATTGAGGCCAAAGTAGGTAGAATAATGTATGTATTAGATTGGATGAAACCTTGAAGTGGAAAAAATATACGAAGCCACAATACCTAGTTTGCAAAATTATATTTGATTTATGTGCCTATACAATAAGTACATTCCTGAGAAAAATGTACTTGTAATATATATCAATTACAGTCTTTTGATGGCTTCAGATATAATTATTATATAAATGTGGCAGGTGAGTTGTTATTTGTTGAGAAGTAACATACTTACTAATCATGCCCCTTGATTTCCTTTACTGTGTATTTCACTTTCAGATATTTTAGCACTTTACAAACATCCTTTTAAGTTTTCAGTCTACTAGATTGTTCTTTCTAATTAACTTCAGTTTTAGAATTTTTTTCTTAATAATATGCAATTCGAATTGTGATGGAGTGCATCAGAAACTGTATCAGTCTGTAACAATTTATTCTCAGCTGCTTGAAGTATGCCATTCCGTTTACCAGAGTTGATTTTATTCGATATAGCTAGAATATCTTAGAGCTTTTAAAATCCAAGGGGAAATTATATTTTAAATTACTTAAGGGGAAATAGCTGCATTGCTTGACATCAAGGATTAACTGCTCCTACATAAGTTAATTTGTTTTAAAAATGTGAAATTTTTTATGCTGATTTTGGCATTTGACTTTATAGCCCAAATGTAACAGGTGTGTTATGTGAACCTTATTCAAATGAGGAACCAGCATTAATTAGTTAAGAATATTTATGAAATGTTTTAAATTATTAATGTATCTAATAATTTTTAAAAATTCACTGTAAACATATAATTCTAGAAAAGTCAAGCTTTTTTCCTACAGTAATACCAGATCACAAAACACTTACATTAAATTTCAACTGAAAAAGCACAAATAGAGAAACTTCCATGTGAATCTATGGTGAAAAGACACAAAGATAGAGTTCTTCTTTTGGAGGGGTTTCACGGCTCTGACTGCAGAATATACAAACACAAGGCAGGCCATGGTGCACCTCCGAAGACTTATACCAGAATATGCTGAGGATATGAAAGGTGGACAGCTCAACTCCAGTTAAGGAGAATAAAGATTCTCTCTCTCAAACACACATAGACACACACACACACACAGTGTGTGTACCTGTCCAAATCGGCAGAAACACATAAAATATGTTTTCATAAAAACTTTGAAGACTTTCTGTTTCTTACGTTAACTGGAAACCTTTTTTTTAATTCAGGTGTGAACTAAGTAGCTTGACTTCTATAGGAATATTCAGGCTTTGTATTGGAAATTGTTTCACATCATTTATGAGTTGTTTACCCATGTAGAGGTATGAAAACTCTGGGAATGGAATGAAGATTAGTGGAAAAAAATGGTGAAATGCAATTAAGGCCCTCTGTTCCGCTAACAGTGCTAGGGCGATGTCAGTTTCTTAATTGAACACATACCATGATTATGTGAAATGCTAATATTAGTGAAAGTTGGATGGAAAGTATATAAAAATTAGTATTCCTGCAGTTCTTCTGTAGCTTTGAAATAGCTTTAAAGTAAACAGCTGAATTTTTTTTCTGTGCCATGGAAGAAAATGTTGTAGCCCTGAGTTATGCAATAGAAGATCCCAAAAATGCACAAATGGAGGGAAAATAATCATCTATGCTTCTTCCACAGTAAACACTGACTTAATCTACGTAGATGAGGAAATAAGAAAGTATAAAGGGTCAATCATTTGGACAAGCAGTTAAGGAACCTGTTTCAGCTGCTTTGTGCCTTGTTGGTGTGCCTGTCTTGGCTTTCTGATTCTGGGTCTTGCCTCCCATTTCCTGCCAGCGTGGCCCTACGTGGCAGCTCTGCTGGCTCCTGCAGTTGCCTTGCTTCTGATCATGTTGCAGGTATGGTTCAAGTTCCCTCCTCCCACTGTTGGGGTGGCCCAGTGTGGCTGTAGCCAGCACTGTAGAAGATGACCAGCTGACGGCAGTAGCCTCTAAGTGTCTCCCTCTCCCTCTCTGTCTCTCTGCATCTTGAGTAAATGAAATTTTTTTTAAAAAAAATGAAAATATTTATAGAAAGGTAATATATGGATTGGGAAGAAAAATTTGTAATACATAGCTCCAAGAAAAGAAATATTACAAAACATTTATAAAACTTCTTACAATTGGGAAAAAAATATATACAGCACTTTTAAGGTCCTTTCAGAAAAGAATCTATACAGGTAAAAGTTAAAAACATGTGAAGATGGTCCCCATGATGTGTTTCAGCAAAACGAAACTTAATGTCACATGAGCTGTCACTAATACTGTAGTGGATTCAGGGAAGGTCTTTTTTGTTCACTTCATGCTTTATCAGAATCATCTTTCCATATCAATTCATGCAACTGTTGCTTTTCTTTCTTTCTTACTGCAATCAGAACTTCGAATTCCTCCTGCAAGTCCTGCAGGAATTCCCTCTTTCATTGTCTAACTCAGGCATTAGGAACAGTGAGAGATATCCAGTTCTCAGCGGGTTCACATCAAGAAAATTCTGGAAACCCTCTGGACTTCTCTGCCATGTTTTATGAACACTGACTCTAGGAATTGTATTAAGATAGATTTTATTTTCTCTTTATGTCAATTAAATTGACTGACAGTCCACAATGAGTTTCCTAGAACACCTAGGGGATGCTAAGGTTTCCCATTTTATGATTCCTCAAAATATTGAGAACCTGTCACTAAAAAGTCACTATTCTCTCTTTCTGCTGAGGAAGACAATTTTACTCTTAACCTCACATATAATTTGCCAAACACAATAAGGTTTCAGCTTATGCAACTGCTGACACCATGGATTCTTAAAGTTATTTTTGTTTTGTTAACTTAATCATCTCCACTGCTCTGTGGAGGTAGTTAATATTTGTTCATCAGTTCAGCCATGCTGTTTGCTACATCTATCTAAAGTCACATAACATTTTACACACATATGTACGTGAATAGCATGAGAATGCACCAAAAATACAAGCTTTGCACTCACACTTGGGTTTCCTGGGCATAAAACTAAACATAGAAAATTGATACCCCAAAGTTTTCGTTTGAGAATGATTAAAGTTGTGAAGCTACAACATTGTTCCCTAAGTGTTCCCAGTAGTTATTAACGTAACCATCTTTTCTTACTCTCCTAATACACTGCTATGAATTCAACATTCTTTTACAGAGCACATAGTTATTTCCATTATTCTGTTGTTGCATCTAATAATTTAGTTTTCTGTCCTATGCTATGTTAATGGTTTAGCTGATTTGTCCATCATTGTGGATGAGAAGCCCCCATTACTTAGCATCAAAGGAGAAAGACCTTACGAAACATGCAAACTGAAAACAATTTATTGCAAATACTTTCAGACTTACTTTTTTCTCAGATGAACAAGTAAAATAATAAATGTACTAGCTTTGTAATTATTTTATTATGTGCATAATATATACTAGACTATTATATGCAAACCATTAAAAGTCCCGATCATATGGAAAGCACTTAGTCTTTTTTGCACACAATTAAGAATGATCTTCATCATTCAAAACTATTTCCTAATGGTATTTTATTTTCCAGCTTAATCAATTTCCACATTGGCATCTTTTTGACAACAAGGAGCCTTTTGATGGCATCAGATATAATAATTACACAATTGTGGCATGTAAACTATATTTGTTGAGGAATGACATACCCCTCTGATTACTTAGCAATTACTCAAAACATGGTGGTGCTGTTAATTCTCTACATGTATCTCTGCTCCTTGGTTCCATCCACTACTTGCCTGTTCCTTGCTTTGTACCAAAGAGATACTTAGTGTTCACAACGCATAACCGACCTTCCCTAGAACTGTGGCTTCCATGGTAGAAGTGGATGTTAGCAGCAGCCAAACAGAAAAAGGGCAGGGAAACAAACAGGTATATTCCTCTGCATTTTCCCTTCCCTACCTTAGTACTGTCGCTGACAAACAGAGACAAACTGGCTTATAGTTGAGCAGAATTCTTTCTATCACTTGAGTTCTCACTGGCTCTTCTGACACTATTTCCACTCTTACATTTCCTGTTTTTTTAAGTGAAACCAGTCTCTCACAGTTGCTGGTTTTATAGCACTTCACAACATTGCCTGAAACTGAAGGCAAGAGCAATTAAAAAGACCCACCCTCCATCCAGGTTCCTAAAAATGCACACGGGAAGGAAGTAGAACAATCCCAAGTATGTGGGTCTCTGCCAACTATTTAAAAGACAAGGATGAAGTTCCTACCTCCTAGATTTGATCTGGCCTAAGCTCAGCTACTGTGGCCATTTGAGAAGTCAATAATTGCCCTAATACATGGATCTCTGCCCCGATGTGGAAGGTCAGAACAAATCTTATGGTTGGTAACTTTAGCCGGGCCCAGTGTGAACTGTTGTGGTCATTTGAGGAGTTGTGGTCATTTGGGGAGTGAACCAGTGGATGAAAGATCTCTTCTGTCTCCCTCTTATGTGCAATTTTACCTTTACCAATAAATAAATAAAAGTGAAAGAGTGAAATCCTGACATTAGCAACACAATGGATAGAACTGAAAAATTGTTATGTTAAATGAAATAAGACACAGAAAGATTAATTCTAAATGTTTTTTCTCATACATATAATTTAGTGTATAAATATATATATAATATATATATTGTATGGGTGTGATGTTATTTCCTTTTTTAAAGATACATATTTGAAAGATAGGGTGGATGGGCATAAAGGAGTTGAGATGGAGCATGGATTTGAGATTTTTCAATCTGTTGAAAATCTCCTCAAATGACCACAGTGGTCAGAGCTGAGCCTATATGATGCCAGAAAACAAGAACTTCTCCCGGGTCTCCCATGTGGGTGCAGAGTCCCAAGGACTTTGAGGCATCTTCTGCTGCTTTCTCAGGCCATTAGCAAGCAGCTGGATTGGAAAGGCAGCAGACGTGACATGAACCAGCATGCCTATGGGATGTTGGTGCCATGGACAGGTCTTAGTCCACTTAGCCCACTACCCACTGCACTGGCCCTGGGATCTCATTCTTTTTGTAACTGAATCCTATTTCATTGTTTCTATGCACGTTTCCTTTTTGCAGTCACCAGTTAACAGACATCCAGGTTGATTCTATATGTTTGCTATTGTGAATCAAACAACAATAAACATGGGAGTGCAAATATCTCTTTCTTACACTGGCTTCATTTCCCTTGGACTCATTCCCCAATTAGGATGTTTGAGTCATATGGGAGGTCTGTTTTAGGTTTTGAGGAATTGATACATATTTATTGTTTTTCATAATGAATGTATCATGCATTTATTCCAACTATGTATCAGAATTCTGTTTCTTCCACATTCTCCTGAGAATTGTTATTTCTTGATTTTTGGATGATAGCCATTCTTACCAGGGTGTGATGGGACCTCCTTCTACCATTTTGCCTTTTAATTCGCATTTCCCAAATACCTTGAGATACAAAACATTTCTCATATTTAGTGATCCTTTTTATCTCTTCTTTTAAAAAATATTTAGAGCCTTTACCCATTTATTAATTGGATTATTTATTTGGTTGTATTTATCCAGACCCTTCTACATTCTGGGTATTCGTTCTTTGTCAGATGCTTACTTTGCAATTATTTACTTCCCATTTAACAGTTGGCACTCTGTTACTGCAAGTTACTTAGTTTGATACAATTCCACCTTTTCTTTTCTATTTTTGCTTTGATTTTCTGAGTTGTCAAGGCTTTATGCCAAAAGTCACTGCCTGCGGTAACGTCTTGGAGTATTCCTCCTATGTCTTCCTCTTGCTGTTTGATAGATTCAAATTTACGTTCAGAAACTTGATCCATTGAGTTGTTTCTGGTTTGGGATATCAGATAGGAAGAATCTTTTTTCAGGCTTCATGTAGAAATCTAATTTTCCCAACATAATTTATTGAAGATACTCTTTCTCCAAGAAATGTTTTTAATGACATTTATCAAAGATATATTGGATATAGATTCATCCATTTATTTCTGGGTTTCTATTCTGATGGATTGGTCTACATGTCTATTTTTGTTCCAACACCATGATGCTTTGTGTATAAAATCCCTAGAGTATGTCAAAATTGTGATATATACAGCTAATGTTATCTCTTCAGTTTCAAATTTAGAAATTTCTGTACAGATTATTCATCATTTGATTTTCTCATTATTTTTTTCTTTTTAATCTCTTGTAAATATAGTTACACCCAAATACCAGCGTCATAGTTTAGGATTGTAAAAGGCAAAATGCTTGTATTATATTCCCTGTCTTTATTTATCCCCCCCATTATAACAATTGGCACTCTGTTCTTGCTTTTTACTATGCCGAAGTATGTGTATGCTCATGTTTCCCATAGCATGTTGGTATGTTGACTACAATGTGCCAGCTTCGGATACATATACTGATCAGGGCAAGTGTTTGATTGTGTGTCTAACTTACAGTCCTGGTTCTGCTTCTGATTTCAGTTTCTTGTTAATACACACACTGGGAGGCAGCAGGCTCGACAGCTCAGGCAATTATGTCCCTGCCACTCATGTAACAGACCTGGATTGAGTTATGGACTCCTGGTTTCGAGCTGGCCAAATTCCAGGTGTTGCCTCCAACTGAGGAATTCATCAATACATCGAGAAACAGTGTATCCCTCTGTCTTCTGTAACCAAAATCTTTTTCTGAAAAAATTAAAAAAATAATGATTAATTGTGAAAATTCTAGAAAGAGAAAAACTTTAACAGCTTACAACTTTACTTAAAAATTTTCAGCTGCATTGGTTAATATTTAGCACCATTTGGTAAACATAGCTAGTTTCCTATGGTTACATAATGTGGAAGTTCTTGTGATAATATGAATAAGTAGCTTTGCAATACAGACAGCTTATTTTTATTTGTTTCCTTGTGTAATTCTATGTTGGACTGTGGAAATGAGAAGCAGCCTTTTACAAACAAGAGTACACTTGATATATCCCCACTCCAACTATCAACAAGCTCAAAGACTAAAGGAAAAGAAGAAAATTAAAGTAAATATTAAGAAGGACATATCAGGTATTCTTCGTTTTCCTCAAATCTTCTGAGCAAAAAGAAAAAGAAGAAAAGCTATTTTGATGTTTATTAATATTGGGGGAAAAGACACACTTTGATTATTCTTGGTTACACAATCCTGACCAGAAGTTGACTGTCTCAGTATCACCGAAATGAGTTTGAGTTCCCTTATTGTGTGCATTGACTGTGTTGGACAGACATATTCCATTTTTTGCACTAAGGTAAGATGAAAAGAGATGGTATAAGCACGATTCAAAAAATGTCTATGCCGATTCCTCAAATAGCCTTCCATACAACTATACAACAAATACTGAAGTTAGGAAATGCAATGTACTTTTATAGTGGCTCATATGAGAGACTGAATATACCAAAGAACAGTAGTAAAACCACACTGTGACATTGGATTTCTAGTGAATAGCTTCTGCACAGACAAGGGCGTTTGGTCTAGCAGGTGACAGACAACACTAGTTGGAGTGCCTCTAACCACATGGGTTACCTTGGTTTTCATTTCTACTTCTGTTCCTGATTCCAGCTTTCTGCTAATGTGTGCCCTGAGGTAATGCCTCAATGAGCAGGTACTGCATCGAGTCTCATCTCCACATGGCACACCTGAGTGTAGTTCCTTACTCCCAGACTCCTGCTGCCCCACACCAGCTGCTGAGATCATCTGGGGAGTGAACAGGTGGACAGGAGCTCTTTGTCTTTCACTGTGCATCCCTCTGCCTGTCACACAACGTTCACAAGAAGCAATCTCTGCTCTAACCAGTTCCATCAGCAGTAATGTCTCAAGAAGAGTCAAGATGCACCAGTTTCCCTAATGGTTGCCTCTATCTAATTTAGAATTAGCCAGAGACTAATACACTCAAATACACTCATCATGCAGAATACTACAATTTCAGACAAGCTACCTCATGATTCTCTATGCCAACTACTTTTAGCCAGAGCCTGCCTAAAGCCTTCCTTTTTTTCTGCTCTTAAACACTCCCAAGTTTCGGTTTTTGAATGGATGCCCAAAGCAAATGATGGTAGATTTTTTTTGCTACAGCAAGCCATACATAATAGCATCAGTTTATATTTATTTTGACGGTTTCATCTATTCCCACATGCCCTTCATTAGATTTTACTGCATTATGGCTATTTCAGTAACCTGCTGTCTTCAGCTTTTACTATTATTATTATTATTTAATTCTTGCAAAACTCTGCACTTGGAAAAAGCTGGTGCTTTTACTGTTTCTTATTTCTACCATCTATTCATATTGTGCCAATCTCTACTCAAATGCTGAAAAGTGCTCTTCATTTCCTAAAAGCCAATTCAAAATATTTCCTATGGCCACAGGAATCCATGTCTTTGTACAGTACTTGCCTGTATGCCTTGAAAGTCAATGCAACAGACTACTCATATTCCCACGTTTATGTCAAAACAAGTAAGAGTTTTATTTTGCTTTTCTCTTGTACAGGTTTTTGTTTCAAATGTTTCTCTTCATTTTCTTCTAATTATTTTACACTAGGCCAATTTTTTTACATGCTTTTTCATTTTCTCTAAGGAAATTTGGGCCATAAATGCAATTTAAGCATCTTGATTAAAACAATTAATATTGATATGCTTGAGAAGATAGTAGCTTCTTTCCTAAATTTCCATATGATTAAAGTTGGTTTTTTTGTTTGTTTTTCATTGTTTGGATATGACAATCATTTGGAGTTTCAAATATATTGGTTGAAGTAATTTAAGCATAAATGGACATTCAACAATATGATAATGTCAATCATTCTATTATTTGGATTGGTTTCAAATAAGTTTAGATTCCTTTTGTGTGTGTGTGTGTGTGTGTGTGTGTGTGTGTAAAACTTTGAAGAAAAACTTACTTTTTAAATACATAAAAATTAAAGGGAAAACACACATAGTATCGAAGACTACCCATCACCTCCTGATTATAACCAAATTCTAAAATTCTGATAGCTTATTTTTAACTCCAATGAGAAGGGCCAAAGAAAGTATGTTATATTTTTAAATACTTTAACATATTAATTTCTGCAGATTTAGATGTAATCTATAGAGAATTGTTTGTTTCTTTTTTCCCAATGTATCTATCTTTGGGGATTTTTTTTTAATGTTTGTAGATTTCTTCCAGAATCATTTTCACAGGGGAATGTCTTGTGCTTCCTTCTGTTGAATTTAAAACGGACTAGCATGTTATGACAAAGTACTCTAAAACTGTGTGAGCACAAGTGTCATTAAAATTTGCAAACTGAATGCTGAGCCTTTAGAGATACGGATGAACCATCTCTTCAAATTTTAAGAAGGCTCTGTTCCCTCAATAAAAAGGCAAAATGTGCAAATAATAAAAAAGCTATGTGCATATGTTTGCTATTTCAAAACACATATTGGCTTTCTACTCAAACAAAATAATGTCAACATGTAGTTGGGCCAGAGAGAAGGCTGAATTATAGATCCACAATAATTCAGCTAGAAGGCAGATGGATATTCCAATTTCAAACCTAGGGAAAACATTCCAATATAAACATGAAAATGGTTTGGCTCAGGGAAAAAGGGGAGTTAAACCTTGAATGTCATCAGGCAAAGGCAGTATACAATTAAGAGTGATAGCTAGTAACAATAAGCTCAAACATTTGGGGGGTAGGTAGGGCCAGAAAAGTCCATACAAAGAAAAGGTCAGGAGTAAGAGCTGGAAGAAGAGCAGGACCAAGGAATACAAGCTGAAGAAGAGCAGGCATAAATGTTACATCTGCTGGGAAAGTTGACATAAAGAAAGAAATGTAAGATACTTAGGGGCCAGAGCTGTGGCACAGTGAGTAGGGCTGCCACTGTCATTCTATGTGGGTGCCACTTGAGCAGTGGTGCTCCGCTTCTGATCTAGCTCCCAGCTAATGTTTTTGGAAATCAGGAGAGAATGGCCCAAGTCACTGGGTCCCAGCAACCATGTAGGAGAGCAGAAAAAAGCTCCTTGTCTCCCAGCCTTGGACTTGCATAGCTCTGGCCCTTTTAGCCATTTGTGGTATGAACCAATGATGATGCAAATCTATTTCTCTCCCTCTCTATCACTATCCTTCAAATAAATAACTAATTCAAATAAACGAATCTTTGAAAGGCAAATCTTACAGAGAGATTAGATATAAATATCTCAATTTACAAATAAATATTTAGGTTTCAGAGAGGATTACATTTTTTTTTCCAAAAGCCATATAATCAGAAAGGTTACACCATGGATTTTTAATCAGTTTTAAGCCAGCCTAGTGTCTTAGAGAATCATGTGTTTTCCTGCCTTGTATTTTTTTTTTTTGCTCATTATTTTCTGTTTTTTTTTTTTTAAGTAAGAAAATAGCTTTTGTCCTACTGTTTAGTTTTCTTTTAAATGTCAGAGCCAACTTTCAGCTGAAATATTCCATATTGCATGAAACAACAAGAATATTCATAGGGTAATTGAACCAAATATATTTTAAAAAGAAAAAACTCACAATTTATAATAAATGTGAATGTATTGAATATATAATTACAGATGGAGAATCACAATCAATAAGAAACATTAAATTGTAATCATAGTACTTTGTATTACCAAACAGGAATTCTGTTGGTAATTGTCCCAAAAGTATTACATGCAATGAGGTTTTTTTTTTTTTTTTTTTCCGGTGTTCAAGGCAATTGGAGTGGAAAGATCATCATCAAAGATAATAGCTCTGAGTCAATGTGCCTTAAAAAAAACATATTCAACATTGTATGAATGTAAGTTAATAACAGAATACCTTGCATATTGAATTAGTCATTTTTAACTAAAATCCTGTTTGAATTAACAATTTTACTGAACAAGTTACCCCCATAAATTAAAGAAACGATATTGATTTCTTCATCCAGATAATATTTACCTAAGCATGTGAAAGTAAACAAAGGATGGTGATACAGCAAAACTGATCTTTGGGTTTGAGTAATAACTCTTACACTGCTTTTAAAAATGAATTTCTTGGACCCAGTTCAATAGCCTAATGGCTAAAGTTGTCACTCTGTATGCACTGAGATCCCATGTGGGTGCTGGTTTGTATCCTGGCTGCTCCACTTCCCATCCAGCTCCCTGCCTGTGGCCTGGGAAAGCAGTTGAGGACGGCCCTAAGCCTTGAACCCTCCACACCTGCACCCATGTGGAAGACCCAGAGAACACTCCTGGCTCTTGGCTTCAGATTGGCTCAACTCCAATCATTGAGGCCACTTGGGGAGTGAACCAAGGACAGAAGATCTTTCTTTCCGTATCTTTTTCTCTGTGTATATCTGCCTTTCCAATAAAAAATATGTAAATAGAATTAATTTATTTTCATCAGCTAAGAATTTAGTTGATGCTGTACACTGTGATGGGAATAGTGTAAAAGCTCAGGGATACCTAAATAAAATAAGGCATATTCCTTATTCATTCCTTTCTTTGGGTTTTATAGTCTGACTACCTAAGAAAATGGGCAAATCAGAAGAAGTATAAGATAATGCAGTTAATGAACCTTATATGCTCAAATATGCCATGACAGATATAATCTATTTTCCTGAGAGATCCATGTATTATACTTCTGTTCTTTGATTTTTTTTTTCCTGGAGCTTGAACCTCATGAGCTAAATAAATGGGAGTCACTAGTAGAGACTCTGATGGCTTCAGAAATACAGTACATTGACAATGCCTACTTTATTAAAATCTCTTCAGTCATTAAGTGCCAGCATTCTGCTTCCTAATAGGTCTCTGTGGATGTGGACATGAATCAAGTCAAGGCAGATAAATGAGGCACATCATCAAGTTAGGTCCTGTTACTTTCTAGGCTGTCAAAGACTTTGAACTGGTACTCAAGTTATAAAAGAAAGAATCCTGAAATCAAGAGTAGCCTAGATGAGTACAAATTCAAAAGGCAACTAACTGTATAATATGTTCAACAAGTAATCAGCAATTTAAAATGTTGAAAGGCTTATCATCATTTACTGATAGTGTATCTAAAAATAATGAACCACACTGAGTGTATCATAAGAAATAAATATTCTATAAATCTTTGTGAAAACTTCATTTAAATGTTCATGAGCACCATTTTACAATGTCTTTCCCAAAACAAAATCAATGCCAAAATAAGAATTTAATCATTGTACCCATATTTCATGTAGAAATGTGGTTCTTTTTATTATTGTGTTTCAGCTTTTTTGCTAACAAAGTTCAAAATGTGTATGTATTCTGTTTCTCAAGTTTTTTATGAAAAATATTTTTAATGTCACTTTCATGACAGAAGGCCCTAAAATGACTTAGAGTAACTATTTTAAAATACCATCTATCATATTTTAAAACTCAAAAAAGTAATATTAACTAAAACTATTGCTGCGGAGAAATCTTTTAGTGAATTACAGATTTTAAATATGGACTAACATTGAAAGTAGACAAGAAGGGGATTATTGGTGGTTGTACCATGTGACATACGGTCCCTAAGGCTGGACAGGGATTCGGAGAATTGGCTGCCACAGCCAGCTCCAGAAGGGTGTTAAATCAGGCCAGTGTGGGACAGAGATAAAACATGTCAATACTAGTTCTGGAAACGGTCGTCACTGACAGAGCCAGCCGCAGAAGGCACATTTGGAGTCAGTTAATATTAAGGGACAAGACAGATGGAAAATATTGGTTGGAGGTCACAAGTGTTGGGTATAATTCAGGAAAGAAGATTATTCTCTCAGGACATAAGCAGTTAGTCATATTCCTGTTCGGTATAAGACATGGCTTCCTTTGAGGGACATGGATGGTATAGATGTGGGATTAGCATTGTAGATTAACCAAAAAAACTTGGTTGTAAGAGACAAAGTTAAGTAAAAGCCCTATGTGTCTTCGTATGAAATTTAGATGAAGAAGTACATGATAGGCAAAGGTGAAAACTTGATTCAGTTAGTATTCCTCTGCTTTGAAGGACTAGGTCTTGAATACCTGGCGCTTGACTTTGGATCTCAGTACATGAAGAGATAGAAAATCAATTTGTATGTATGTTAGAGGCAAGAGCATCCAACTATGGAAAATGTGACAGAAAAATATACGATTATCAGGGAAATACTCTTTGCTTCTATTCTAAGAAGCCTAAGAGCAAAACTGTGTTTTATACACAGTACATGAGTCATGGTACATGGCATTGAACACCAATAGTAAAGAAGTAAGATCATGCAGTTGCAGACAAGTATACCTAACACTGGATGGATGTGCCAGTTTAAACTTGGCATAACTGAGGTGCATCTTATTCCATTACTACTCTAAATGGCAATGGTTTAGAGCTCTTCAGCATTTATTAACAAAAATGCCAAAGTAATGAATCAACAATAGTGACAAGGAACTACCTTTCTAAGGAATGTTCCCAATGATCTCTTGGATTGATGTCTGGAACATACACTTCAGTCTTCTCATTCTGGGCACAGTGTAATCTCTGCAGATTACCAGTCTTCTAGCATGATCATATCTATATTGCACATAATAAGAACTTTAACAAAGATAATTAGATAAAATCGTTGACTGAATTATGCAACACAAAAACATGTCAACTGCTTTCTAAGTGTAAATAATTGTGGGTATTTAACACAATAGTGAAGACCCCAAGTGAAATCCCTGCATCCCTAGAATGCCTGGGTTTGAGTCCTTGCTCCATTCTCCACTCCAGTTTCCTACTTCTGTATATCCTGGAAGGCAGCTGGAAATGGCTGGAATTCTTGGGTTCCTGCCACCTCCATGAGAGGCTCGGCTTGAGTTCTGGTCTCCTGACATGGGCCCAACCCAGTCACATCTGGAGTGTGTGTGCATGAGTGTGTGTGAAAGTGCCGAGAAGGGTACAAGATAACAGGAAGTGAATGAGGACTTGGAATATCTCTCCTCTCCCTACTTTCTTACCTGTTTGTTTCTCCCCATAACATAATCTGAATTTATAGTAAAAAATTTAAACAAAATTGATATTCAAATAATTAGTAAATGATAACTATCATTTTGTATATGAATGACAATGTGAATTTAAGCCTGCCGTATCAAATACTTTCGGATGTTCACATACTCACCTTTCTTCAGCTTCCATCTTTCTTAGTCTTCACTTAATGACTGATGGTGTCTTGTTCTGGAGTTTTTGCGCTAAGGGAAGTCAGGTGCCCTTTGCCCAGGGAGTTCTGTGGAGAGAGATGCAAGGTGAGGGATTAAGATCTTCTGACAACTACACAAGCTTGGAAGTGATATTCCTGCTTGTCAAACCACATTTGAGACCTCATCAGAGATTTTAGGTCACAGACATTGCCAACACCATTGCTGCAACACATGATCCACAAGGTCTGTTGTCTAACTCTTCTGTGTTTTACCCAGCAATACGTAACAACTATAGAGATATTTCAAAGAGCAATGCTAATCAATACATCTTGTTTCCACAACACACAGGCAATAACTAATCTCTTGCTCAAAATTCCTATTTTGCATTTTAGACAAAAGTTGTGAAGTAGCATATTGTAGCAGAAGTATTAGACATGGAATCAAAAACTCAGAACCAGCTCACAGTTTTAGGATTTGCTTTAAATAAGATTGGGCAAGTTACTTCACTACTTCAAATTTGATGTATTCTGCTGGACTCTATGTTTGGTATATGCTTGCAATGAGGGAATCTTAACTGAACTTGAACTGTGGTTATGCAACAAGGTGGAGGAATCCACCATGGTGGGAGGGTTTGGGGAGGGGTGGGGAGAATCCCAGTACCTATGAAACTGTGTCACATAATACAATGTAATCAATGAATAAAAAAAAACTTAAAAAAAACCAAATTTGATGTATTCATTCATGAAATAATTAATTTAACTATACAAAAGGGTTCTCATTTTCCATTACAAATCTTATTTCAGCATCCATTGTGAGCTCACTGTATTATCCCTGAAATATCAATAAATTACGAACAGTTTCCAATGTTAATGATTTTACAGAGCAAGGAACTAAAGCAATAATATGGCATTCAATCAAAATACCTGACAACGAGAGATTTCTTCAAAATGTTTATGAAAAATGCCTATTATGTAAAAACTATGAAGGTAATTTAAAATATTTTTAGTATAGAATATACGATGTTTAATTCTATTTTCTGTGGACATCCTGAAACATGCCCTTACTAGTTTGTGAGTTCTGAGGACATGTATTATTGAAAGAATGCCTTATTCTGGATTTTGAAGCAATGGGAGGGAGATTCTGGAGTGCTAGAATGAAAAGATAAATGCAAGTCAGTTGCACACAATGATAATAATGAAGGCGTAGAAATGAGGTGTTTAAAGAGGAGTGAGATGATATGATACACCAATACCCAGTGGTGACTATTGGTGACTAATGAGAAACAAGTAGAGAATGCCAAAGACAGATAAGTTAATCATCTTTGCCCAAAATTTTACTGCCTATGACATTGCCCATTCATATTCATAAGTCTGAATACAACCTATTAGCCACAGAAAGGGATGGGATAAAGTGAAGGTGAATGTGAAAAGACATAGGAAAAAATACTCAACAAAATACAATAATTGGCCATGTCTAAATTTATGTAGCTGATGGCTGGAAGCACAAAGCTCTCAGGATAACATTATAATTTGGTAATACTGAATCATTTTACTTGCTTCTTAAAATGATACTTACAGCTGGGAGGGTGTAAGTCTTACTGAAAGAGATTCTTATAGGAAGCACTGTTTAACAGTCTATTCATGCTGGGCATACCAATACATATTTTAAAAAACATACCTTGTTAAAGCATCCGCAGAAATCCACATTGAAATTATGTGAAGATTTTTTGAGAACTAAAGGGTGAACGCATAGCAACAGACTGATGTTTTGCAATTGAAATGTGTACCTATTGTCCACATAAACACAAACACACTCAATGGTAGAATTTAAAGTACCATGTTTGGTCTCCATCATCTAATTGGCAAGAAATTGGAGCAAGCATGGCTAAAAAATAATCTGTTTTAGTTAAGTCAAATCTGGATTTTCCTTCTGTGTATTTTTAATCCTCCTGTGTGTTTCCATATCATTCATATTCATACCCCTCCCTGGCAGCTTGGAAGTTAGTTCAGTATCTGCTTAACCAATTACTCAGAGTGAATCTTGAGCTTCCATTTTGTCAGTAGGATATGAAGTTCTGCCTGCCAGTTTACTTGTTATTTCAACAACAGAGCCTGTAGGGTCTCCTCCAGAAGCACTACTACTCTGTCAGCTAAACTTTCTAATCACATCAAATTGTTTCCTTATAACAAAGTGGTTATCTGGAAAAACATTCTTTTGTTAAGCCGCTAAAATAAGTAAAATTAATATCTACATGCAAATTTAAACTGGAAGATGTTAACTCATAAGAAGACTGTATTACAATGGGTTCAAAGGAAAATTTTAATACCTTCCCCCACTCATACACATACATTCTGATGAACAATGAGATAAATGTAGAAATGGAGGTGAAACTTGAAAGAACCTACAGGAAAATAATTACTTGTACTCTAACCTGAAGATAATTATTTGCAATCGGATAGGAAAGAATCATTCTCAGTCCAATTAGTTATCCATAATTTAGAGGTATGAGACACATTCAAAACCTTATAGGTTCTGGTGATGAAAAAAAAGATACGCTTTGAAATGTTTCTAGTAATATTACCTGCCTATTTCAAGTTTTTTTTTTTTTTTACACAACTTTCTTTACAGAACCATGACAACAATGTGGTAATACTTTCTTTTTTATTCAGTAAAACCCAAATCTCCTTCTGGCAAGAGTGATGCAAGACTAGTAATTGTTATGTATTTCAAATACACTGAAGAGAATGTTGCATGGTATGTGTACTTTCAGGACAAATGTATTTAATTACAGTATATGTCTGTACTTCTTTAGTAGTGACCATTGCAAAGTATTAAAAGGGCCATTCATTATCATTTTGAGACAGGCTCTTGGGTAAGGGACCGGGGTGCCAAAAAGCCCTCACTGTCTAGACCCCTTCCTTGGTGTGTCAGTCCAGTGACAGTCAGTTGACAGGAAGGCAGCAGAACCCACTCTAGACCCCATCAAGATGCACATAAATACTTCATTAGATCCTTCTTCTGGTGAGTCCATTCATCTGTTGATGACGGTTCTCTCTATGTTGTTTCTCTCTTTTCTTCAATTCTCCAGCAACTGCCAGTATCTAATGTTGGCTACACATATAGGCCACTGTTCTGTGTTGTTAGAGGCAGGGAAAGCATGCTAGACAGTTACACTGGGACTCCTGAGTAGTCTAGGGGTCATTATGGGAGTCATAGGTACCACAATGTCATTCTCGCTAGCTGCCACCACTCCTCCAGAGTCTGAGGTGCTAACAGTTCATACTCTATGCTAACCGGTTTCAAGCAATACCAGACACTGTGCTACAGCACTCCTAGAGGATTGATAGGCCATAAGCGCATGCCCTGGAGGCAACAAGAAGTCTCTCTCACACTCTCTTTTCTCTTTCTATCCCCTTCAATAGAGTGACTATGCCTACATTTGCCCACCCTTGCTTACACAAATTCTTTTACTTTTCTTCTCTGTTGCCCTTCCTGCCTCCTGAGGTATCGTTTCCCATGCAGGGATGATCGCACAGATCTTAATATGATTACCTCAGGCAGGATCTTCTCCCTCACTCCTCTTTGGGGCTCTTGGATGCATTCTCTATCATCCTGGGGACCTGGAACCAAAGAACATTTGACGTTCCATGCTGTTTCCACTCACAGATTTCCTCTGAGACTGACCCTTGATGATACTGTAATATTATCCTCTACCTCTTTCGACATACTTTCTGTGTGGCAGCTCCTGTACTTCCCAGAGCCCCTATCTTGCACTTACCTAGGTTTTGCCAAGAAATATCATACTCTTCTTTGCATCATTTGCAGCAACTGGAAGCAATGACTCCTCAGACCCTTTAAGACAGTGGACATAGAAACAAACAAACAAACAAAAAACACAATCTTTCCAACCTCAGTAAAACACTCACTAAAACTAAGACCTCTATCCCTAAGGACTTCCCATCAGGGTAAATTTTGGCCTAATAGAACAAAATAAGATGGCTTAATGCAAAAGAAGCTTGTGGTATTCTATAACTCTGCCAGCATTTTAGTATTAGCTGGAGAACCAGAGACACAACTGATAAACAAGTCTGCTGACTATATTACCCACCAACTAACTATTTTTTAAGATGGGTGGAAAAAGTGCTGAGGTCCTATATATTCAGGACTTAGGGTTCTGTATCTAGACCATCACATGAGCAAGCAACGTGGTGTTTTTGGCTGGTATCAAGTTTACCTGTTCTAAACAGGAACTTATCATTCTTAGGTTGACTCCTTACTGGACAGCAAATGCTCCTGTTGTTTCTCCTTTCTTTTCCACTCTCAGATGGGGAAGGAGACTATGCCTGTACTTCCTGGATTCCACACTCCATCTTCAGATACTTCCTTTAAGAAGGCTGCTACCCGGGATAGCACTATGGAGTAGTGGTTTAGCCTGTCACCTGCCATGCTAAGTTCCCTTATCAGAGTGTTATTTTGCATCTTGACAGTAATGCTACACAAAAAGCTTCATGCTAATGCATCTGGGAAAACTTCGGAGTGTGGCCCACATATGGGTGCCCCTGTTAACTCATGTGGAAAGTCAAGATGGAGTTCCAGGCTCCTAGATTTTGGCTGACCCAGCCCTGGCCATCATAACCATTTTGGAAATAACCCAATAGAAGGAAAGGGTAGATATAGATGTAGATATAGATATAGATATAGATAACCTTCCCCTCTCAGTTATTCTGCCTTTAAATGAACAAAATAAAACTCCATGAAAATATAAAGAGAAGCACTGTCCCTATTATTTTGTCTATTTCCCTAGTATCCAAGAGGAGTGGATACTATGGTTGTTACTCTTCAGGATCCACCCTAAGCCAAGTTAGTACCCCTTTATACTTCTCAACCACCTTGCATTGTCATCTTCCTCTTTTGGAGGTTTTTTATCCTTCCTTACCTGAGGACAGAGGTAGACTCTGAGTCTCAAATTGTACAGCTTTTGTTGAGCATTCACTTCTTTAACATGTCTGTATCTATCACTAAGAGGCAACTACAAATACTGCCTAGCAAACCACAGAATCCACTAAATCCTCTAGTAGAAACAGCCACCAAAGCCTTTAATAATAGGATCAGTGAGCCTAAAATGGAAATCGTGGCAGAGACTCAAGGCCAGGCTTCTTGAAGTAACCACAGCTTCATCGCCACCTTAGGAACCCCAAAACCAAGTTTAGAGGGACTGTCATGCAGGAGTTCACTCAAGAGTATTAGAAGCAGCTTAGTGTTCACACAATGAAGTCCTTCCCATATCCAATAACCTCGGAAGGGATTCCAATCTGTCCCACTCATGGAAACATCCCAGCCTGGAACCAAAGGAGGTGTTTTGGTACAATAATACTGTGTTGCAAACTCTTGGCAGTAACTTCATTTTCCAAAGCCCTTTGTTCAGCAACATCCCAGAAGAAGAAGGATGGAGAAACAGATTCAGTGAGTAAAGGTGGACTCTGTATCTGTGCAAACTGAAACTGGGCACTCAGTTCCCACCTGAACCATCAACCACACCACTTCATTACACGTTGTTATCTTGTATACTGTCTCCCTCTCTGTCTTATATCTGAACCTATTTTCTAACAGGAAACAATCATCTCTGTACTAGCCCTCTCTGATAAGAGATTTAGCTCTACTAGATGCATTCCTCTGTGTGCCATTGCATGTAGGATCAATGCCAATATTCATTTGCTTTTTAATAGATTCTGACACATAATTTCTCCAACAGTATATTTTGAGAACTTTACCTCAAAGCTTCTGGGACCCTTCCTACTTCAGAAATTCCATAGCTAAAGACGTTCGACAGTGAAATCTAGAGGACAGAATTCTCTTACAACACATGGATGACATCGTCATTTGTTACCCTGCTTAAGAGGACTCTAGAAGTAATACTACCCAAGCTTTGAATTTCCTTTGAGAATGGGGAAATAGAAATTTCTCCTACTAGAGCCCAAATAATATCCCGGGGGTAAAACACTGGAAATGGACAAATAATTTTGGAAAATGACCATTGACAATGGCCACAGGGAAATAATTCTCTGATTTTGACCACCACAAACTAAAAGACAACTCAGAACATTTCTAGGAGTTGTGAGAGTCTGTGAACTCCACAGTCATGGATTGGGCTCATAGCAAAACTCTAATATTGGGCCCTGAGAACCAAACTGGGAAACTTCAGAGAGAATTCCAAGAACTAAAGGAAAAGCTAAAAGCACACCCTGCTCTATGGCTTCCCAACTTAGGAAAGCCATTCATTCCATGTATGGTAAGGAAAGGACAAGCCATGGATGTCCTTATTAAAAATTTAGGTCTGTTGCCTTGGTCAGTGGCCTACTTCTCTAAATACCTGAACTCTTTGGCAGCAATTCATCCAGTAGGCCACAGAATTGTAGTGGTTACTGTTACAGTGACTGGAGAGCAATTCGGGATAACTGTAGTGCAAGATCTTGAAATACTAGCTCCTCTTCAAGAATAGAGGTTCTTGAGGCTAAAAGCCACCAAGTAGTACCTGGAGGTCAATACTAAATAGGCCTTGTTGTTGCACTTCCTAGAGTTAATCCTCAAATGTGCCATACCTTAGATCTAGCACCTTTTGGCCTGAGGAAGACCAGCCTAAATGATGAGCTAACATTCCATTCTGATGCTGAATGGTTGTGATGGAGCTAGTTACATGCATGAACGAACTAGAAAGGCAGGGTGTGCAGTGGAGATCGTATAGGTGGTTAGAGAGGGAAAAGCCTTGCATTCCAGTGCCTCTGCATTCAAGGATACTATAATAGGGAATGGATTTCAAGTAAACACACAGACACACACACACACACATTGACTCCAAATATGATTTCCTCATTTGATATGCTCATGGGACCCTCTGGAAACAAACATAATGCAAATGATTCTCTTATTAAATATCAAAAGGAAATATTTAGAATTATTACAAGCAGAACCAGTGTTTAAGAGAAGTATAGTAACTGACAGTCAGGAATGTCAAACGAGGTATACTAAGACACTAAAGCAAATAACCTTGGTGACACACCATTGAAGAGTGCCATGTTAGAGGCCACAGAGACTAAAGCTGCCTTGATCCACACCCTCAGAGGCCCACCTATACATCTCTGAGAGTCCCCAGATAGGAGATATGAGTAAATGAGAAGAAACTCGAAAATGATGTTAGTGGATGTTTAAGACAGAATGACAGCATCTTTCTTCTCTGGATCATTGGAAAGTTATTAAGTACTTACAATGCAACCTTCAGGTTTGAAGATAGACCAGGATTAGACTAGTGGCACAGCTGCTGTAAAAATGGGCCTTACCCAGATTGTACAAGAACTAAAAATGACTTGTAAACCATGCTTCCAAATGATCCATGTCCTCACACAAATCCACCAGGCCCACAAGTAACTCCCACTACTTGGGGGTACTTATCTATGGAAGATGCCCTCTGCTGGGAGATTTAAGTACCCTTAGTCTTTGTAGCTATCCCCTCTTACTGGATAGACACCTTCCAAGTGAAACAGAAAAGACAATAGAATTGGCTAAGTTATTATCCAAAGACATTATCCAGAGATAAAAATGGCCCTTCCTTCACTGCTATGATCCCCTAACAAATAACCAAGGCTGCAGAAATTACTTACAAGTTATAGTCTTCCTAGAGGTCACAATTCTAAGGAAAAGTGAAAAGGGAAAATCAGGATATAAGGTCAACCCTACACAAACTATCCCAAAAGTTCTTTGAAAACATCTTATGAAGCCATTATTAAACTCAACCCTTTTGAAATGCACTATGGAAAACTTTTTCCTTACTACTGACTTCCTCTGTGATCCGTATATGCAACCTAATAGCTAGCCATATTATCAACATGAGCCATGAAGAAGAAACATTATAAGACATGTAGGCAACAACATACTGCTTTGTCTGATACAATTCCTCTGTAAACATAGATATAACTGGAATTCCCAGTCATGCAGAAGACTGGAGAGCAGGATCCTCAAAGAAGTCAATAAATGGAAGAAACCCTATCATGTGTCTTACTTGGCACCCCTCCATGTTGCACTTCTCTCAAGTCAAACCTGTTCCTGATCTGGTTTTCATGGGATCCAGTGAAAAAAAAAATGACTTCATGCACCTTCAAAGCTAAACAGAATCTAAACCTATTGTTTTTCTGAGAGATAAATAGGTTATTGATTTTCAATCTAACATCACTGGGCTGAATCTTAAACCTGCTGTTTCTTATTGTTACAATTACTTTGCTCTCTCTTACATTGATATGTGCTCCATCCAAAACTCTTGTTAACCATTCCTTTAAAATACATGAAACCGGGCCCGGAAATGGTAGTCTAGCAGCTAAAATCCTCTCCCTGCATGTGCCAGGATCCCACTCGGGTGCTGGTTCTAATCCCAGCAGCCCTGCTTCCCATCCAGCTCCCTGCTTGTAGCCTGGGAAAGCAGTCAAGGATGGCTCAAACCCTTGGTACCCTGCACCTGCATGGGGGACACGGAAGAGGCTATGGGCTCCAGGCTTCTGACCAGCACAGCTCCAGCCATTGTAGTTGCTTGGGGAGTAAATCAAAGGATGGAAGATCTTCCTCTCTGACTCTCCTCCTCTCCATAGATCTGACTTTCCAATAAAACTAAAATAAATCTTTAACAAATGCATGAAACCTCTTATTATGGACACCATAAACTGTCACTATTGGAGTCTCATTACCTCCTGAGGAGAAGACTGGAGCATCAACGGTACAATTAATATTGTACAGAGGAAAACTTGACTACTTGGTAGATTTTCCACCAACATCTTTAGATGTGGCCTAACATATTCTCAGTAAAACAAAACCATGTCCTAATTAAGGATAATGCTACCCAGAAATGTGGTAACCCTGTATTAGGATCCTGATACAGGATACTTATGCACTGTTTTTCCGCATTACTTTTTCTGTTTTCTTAGTGCAGTACCTCGACTTGTGCCCTGTACACACTTTCAAGCAAGCAAATCATAATGAGGACACACAGCAGTGCAGTCCCAAAGGCTTTCTTAAATACCACACTTAGGCACAATCCTGCTTCTCATTGCATTCCACAATGTTAGGTTGGGCAGAGGAGAAATGACTCCATGATGACCTGATCACTTGCCTTCTCAAGGGGACATTCTCCTCCAGGAATGTTTGGAATGTGCTGCCTGAACCACCTTGACCTTCTTAATGCAAAAAGTCAACACCCGCCATCGGAAATACCCTGTGTGCACATCACACACATGTGCAGTGCATGCGCAGAGCAAGGAGCTTCTGCCTTAGCTTATTCTCTCCCCCCCCCGCCATTACCTAAAATGTATACAACCCCAGTGCCGCATACCCTAGGTGGCTATTTTCCTCATGTGGTCATACCCCATGTGGAAGTGGGGAACAGCCCATCAGACTCTATTCCCTGACTAATAAAGCCATTCTCCTGGACTAAGAGCCTTTTTTTCTCTCAAGCGAGTCTGAGCCTCTGAACCTAACACAAGCTGCATTCATTGATACTCTGGAAGTCACTCACATGGTATCTGGGGGATGATTTCTCTCCTTGATTTTCTCATTGATATAGAATTCATTCAGACCCACTTAAGCCCAACAGATGGAAAAAGTTATGAAATGGGGTGACACTCCTCACCTCATTGCATATTGAAGATTCTTTTCATCTAAATATTGTACAAGATGCAATCTGGAATTCAATCATATCAATAAAACTCTTGAAATCATTGGTCTGATCTTTTTTCTTTTTTAATTTATTTATTTTTATTGGAAAGTCAGATTTATAGAGAGGCAGAGAGACAGAGGGGAAGATCTTCCATTCACTGATTCACTACCCAAGTGACAGCAATAGCCAGAGCTGAACCAATCCAAAGCCAGGAGCCAGGAACTTCTTCCGGGTCTCCCACATGGGTGCAGGGTCCCATGGCTTTGGGCCATCCTCAACTGCTTTCCCAGGCCACAAGCAGGGAGCTGGATGGGAAGTAGAGCAGCTAGGACTAGAACTGGTGCCCATATTTGGATCCATGTTAGGATCCTGGCGCGTTCAAAGTGAGGACTTTAGCTGCTAGGCCACCACACTGGACCCATTGGTCTGATCTTAACAACCTACATTACACCCAAGTCTTTCTTGAAATTTCTTCATGGAAAACTACCTACATAGCAGTGAATATTGATTGAGACATTTGGCTCCAAACAGCATCTATGCCCACCAAATTATCAAGTCTATCTTCAAAAAAGAAGTATCACTTGTTTGATCTCAGTAAGCATAGGGACTAATCCATTGGGTTATTCACTCTGGAGTAACTTACTTGCCATGAAATAAATGCTTAAAATGTCTGATTTTTCCCATGAGGGATTTTCCTAAACCACAGGTGATGCTCTTAGTTATATCTAGACCTCCCTTGGCTCCCTGCAGGAGTTATCCCTGAGGACAGGCTTTCTTTGACTATTAGCTAGCTGCCAATATGGAGTACATGCTGTAATTAACATTACATGCTGTGCCTGAACCAACAACTGAGACACAGAGGAACCAGATAGTAAGAGCATTTATGATCAAGCTAAATGTTTACACTTCTTTGAATCCTAGACACCAAGCAGTTAAGGACAGGAAGTAGAGATTGTCTTTCTAGGTGTCAGATGGGTTTCTATATCTCTTGGGACCTCTCATAGCTACAATTTTGTTATTGTGTTTTGGATGATGCCTGGTCATCTGCTTGTCAAGCTTGTTGCTTCTTGAATACAACGATTCCACATCAAGAACATGGTTATGCAGATTCTAACTGCTGGCTACTGAGACAGACCCAACTGTTTCATTGCTGGGACAGCCCCTTATGACTAAGGGATGGAATTCTCTAAGGTGGAAATAAGAGAGGGAGCAAGAGGAAGTGTGGATCACCTAAGGTAGTTCATTCTCTCCCAAGATGTACATGGTGTGAACTTGGTCTCCCTTGCTCTAAAGATAAACAGACCCTCTACCTGGAACTACCAGTTTTAGGGGATTAAGGATTATCCATATAAGAAGCCCAATAGCTTATTATGCTTTACTATAGTATATTAGCATGCTATATGCCACAACTTTCAGGAAATATCAGAAAATGCCAGACCCTGTAAGGCGTAAACAAAGGATGGTTGGTAGACTGCAGATCTTAATCTACTATTAGAAATCCTTTACTATCCATTTTCTTTATTACAGCTTTCCACCCTTTTATTAGCATGTGCCTTGTCTTTTAAGAAATGACATATATAATGCTAAACACAGTTTAGAGGCAGGACTAATATCCTTCGAGTAAGAACCCACTCTATGGTGTTTCTGTCTTTACTTTCTCAATAAAAGGTTTGCTTCTTGCTATTTATTTTTCTCCAACTTGTCCCTGGATTTTTTCTACAAGTAACGTCAAACACCAGGGTCCCAGGTATATCACATCAAGTTTATACTCACTTTGGAAATCTAGGCATCCTCAGGCTACTCTGCATCATTGGGAGCAGTGTTGGGGGTTGAGATTATATGTGAATCTTCCTAGTACACTTATTGGCATATCTCTCTTCCTTTGCCACACAGAAATAACAGTCTTTCCTTTTCATTTAAATAAAAGAATTAGAACAAGTCATGAATAACTGTCTCCACAGCCCCTACTTGGTAAAGGAACCAGAGGACCAGAACTAATAAATAACTTATCATGTTATTTTTTGGCTTGTTCTCTGTAATCCTAGGCAATTTCCCTGGCTTGCCAGATGGAAATAATTCAACATTGTGTTAATGAGATGAACACCATGAGAAGAAAACATTTAAAAACAAGGAAAATAAATGAATAAAATAAAAATTAGTACAGTTATGTATTTTGTCAAAATGAGTGATAAATTATTTTATTGTTTCCCATGACATCAGATACATGTGGGAATCATTGCCAATTAGCCTGAAGTAAACAGATATATAAGATATCAACATGCATCAGAAAGGCGTGTGCAAAGCCAATATTGCGCTGAGCACAGTTCTTTGTGAATGAATTTTTTTCCCTTTGCGGAATCTGCTTTGCCCAAATATTTCACAGTTTACTTGGCTATTGGATTGAACTGGGTTCAATGCATCCAGTTAGACTACATACCTGGGTTTAAATACTCCTTTCTTAGCAGCTGGGACATTAAAAGTTTTTACAAGAGCTACGTAGTAAAACTGCTCAAACAGAACACTCTGCATATTCAGACCAACACCTCTTGTTAAAGAGGATTTCTCCAATACTTATACTCCTTTGGGGGAATGTCAAAGAGAGCAATCCAAATTTGTAGTGACTGCATTAGGAAGAGATGCAGTGGGGGCTGAAAGGCGAATCACTCTTCTTCTATGACACAGAAAAACACTTCAAAACAGTACCGTATCCCTCACCCACACAGACAGGAGGCAACCCCAGTGGAATGACAAAATAGCATACACCACCGTGTTTTGGAGCACAGAGAAGGAAAGACTGGCTGTCAGGGTACTATAAGCGTTCGTGGGTAGTGGGCACTCAGCCTAACCAAGATGCTTGCATCCAAGTCCGCAATGTCTGGGCTGGATCCCCTTCTCCAGTGCCTGCCAGCGCAGCCTTTGAGAAGCAGCAGGTGATGGGTTCCTGCCACTCACGTGGGAGACCTGGGTTCATTCCTGGCTCACATATCCAACCCCGTTTGCTCTGTACATTTGCAAAGTAAAACAGTGACCACAAGTGGACTTTCTTACTCTCTTGTGCTTGCTGTCTCTTCCTCTGTCTCTGAAATACATTTCTGAAACTATTTTTTCCAGGTTTTGGAACAAAGGAATTCAAAGATATGTTTATCTGAGTGCAGAGTATTCTGAAATCCATATGCAACTTTTTTCTAGTGTGCATTTTTGGATGAATTTTTGAAGACCCCTTAAGTTCCCCAGCAGGAAAAAAAATTCAGTTAACTTTTAGAACATGGGTGAAATCATTCCTTAATTGCCTTATGAAGACATAACAACTATCTCATAGCAAGAGAATTGAGCAGATTATTTCGTCAAGACCTTCCTTGGAAGCAAATGAAACAGTGATGGCTCAGACGTGCAGAGGAGGACTGATATGTCTGTCACAGCAAAGGTCTGATTATATGACGTCAGCTTCCCTTTCTCTGCATTATTTTCTACATAAGCAGAAACAATGTACTAATTTGACTACACCATGGCTTACATTTTCCTGTTTGCATCACGAAAGATTTAATAAAACAACATTTTCCAACTATCAATTTTGGAAAACTATGGTCATAAACCAGAAAGTTGTAGAAGCAATTGAAATGCAATTGCATACAAGGTCTATATCAAGGATGAAGCCATGCTGTACAATAGTGGGGAGGAAGATCAAGGAGGAAGGAAAGAAAAAAAAACATTGTTTCTGAGCTCTAAGTTGCCCATGTTCAGTAAAATTCATAAATATGGAGAATATTTGTAGGAAGAACATGTTAGTAACTAACAGAAGAGTGTGTGTCACTGAATTAAATTCTGAAGGTTTCTCCTGAATAGAGACCAGTCTTTCTTACATAATGACATGAGTGTGGGCTAGTGAGAGACCTGGTTCTAATTTTAACTTGAAATATAACACCTTGTCATTTAATAAAACAGGACCAGATAAATACACACAGCAGTAAAGATCAAAATATATTGCCATCATGCTTTGATATTTTACTCTCAGACGTTAACTTTTGTTATTTCCCATTTTTCTTCAGCTTTCCTCTAGTGAAGAGACTCACAGTGCTTGGAAATCAGTTAGCACTGGAACTTGTGGATCTGTGGTTGAATTTCCAGTACCCTAGATGACAAAGGAAAGAGAAATTCTTTATATAGGATTTCCCACAGTGAATTCTTATTAACTTAGAGGAGATGCTGGTTTTGATTGTCTCCTCCTCAGGAAACAATCCTCATAACATGACTACAGATACAAACTCAAACTTTTTTAAAAAAATCATTTCTTGAAAGCATCTGAGCTGCCAGTACCTATCAGTCCAGCAAATACATCTGGAGATCATCGTAGCCTTGATAAAGCTCTTCAGGTGAGACATGGCTTTGATTTCACCTTGGAAATTGGGGACCTACAATTTGTCAAACAGTGTTCTGCATTTTAAAATGTATTCTTTGAAGGGTAGAGAGAGAAAGCAGTAAGATTTTCCATCTGCTGGTTCATTCTCCCTGTGTCTACAAGGGCAAAGATGAGGCTAGGCTGAAACCAGTAACTGGGGAGTCAGTTTAGGTTCCCTGTATAGAAAGCAGAAATCCAACCATTCGAGCCAGGCTTCAAGCCCCAGCCCTCCAAATGGCAGGAGGGGCATCCCAAATAGCAAACAGTGATGTGCTGTACTCTCACCTGCAGACAGGGTCTTTTTGGTAGGAAAACAGAAGTAAAAACAACTTCTGCCTTTTATAGTATTGTGTAATATGCATTAAATGACAGCTCTTTGATGACATATTTTTAATTTCTTTTTTTTTTTAATCAGTGAGAATGAGGCTGGTATGTTGGCTTAATAGGCTAATCCTCCACCTGCAAGTGCCGGCATCCCATATAGGGACTGATTTGTTTTCCAGCTGCTCAACTTTCAATCCAGCTCTTTGATTACAGCCTGGAAAAGCAGCAGAGGATGGGCCAATGCCTGAGGCACCAGTTACAAGCTCCTGACTCCTGGCTCTAGATCATCTGAGTTCTGGCCTTTGTGGCCATTTAGGTCAGCAGAGAGTCTCTCGTTCTCTTTTTATATAAAGGGATGACTTATTTTTTTTTTTTTAAAAAGACTTTTTTATGAAATCAGTGAGAAGGACAGGGAAAGAAGGAGGGGGGGGAGAGATGGAGATGGGGAGAATGAGATAAGGGAGAGGGATGGGGAGAAGCTGGGAGAGGAAGGAGCTCTCTTCCATTCAGTCCACAACAGTTAGAGGGCAGTCAGGAGCCCTTGACTCAAGCAGGGTCTCCCACATAGCTGACGGGTGGAGGGGTGCCCTAAGTCCCAGTATTTGGGTCATGGCACACTGCCTCCAGGTATGCATTAACCAGATGGTAGAATCAGACAGAGCACCAGGACTTCAACAGAATTACTCTTTTTTTTTTTATTACAAAGTCAGATATACTGAGAGGAGGAGAGATAGAGAGGAAGTAGAGCTGCCAGGATTAGAACCAGCAGCCATATGGGATCAAGGCGAGGACCTTAGCCACTAGGCCACGAGGCCGAGCCCAACAGAATTACTCTTAAATGCAATGTGGGAGTCCAAAGGGCACTGCTTTGCCCAACAACAGGACCAATGAGGCTTTTAATGTAAAGTTACACATAATTCTATAAAGCTTGCTAGTTTACTTTTTGCAGTTTTCAATTTTCTAGCGTTGATATATGTACAATTCTTAAGTCATTTCAGTTTAAACTCACATCTTAATTGTGTGTTACAATTCTCTAGGTCTTTCATGAAATAGCAATGAAAAAAATTGGATATTTTCTGATTACGTATTTGCTTGTTTTCTATAGTTAAACCAAAACTGAAGGTGTATCTTTATAAAGCTGAGAAACAAATCCTAAAATAATGTATTCTGGCTCCTAGTGATATACAATCTTTCCAATTTCAACAACAAGACACAATTTTCTATAACCAGACCTTCTTACAGACCACTTTCAACATACAAGGATATTTTTTAAACTTCATAAAAGAAAGTTACTGAAAGTCTGAGTGTATTTTTGGTGCAAACATGGCTTTTTGAACCAAAAGAAATTCATATTTCTATTCCATTTTTGCATACAGTTTTGATACACCATTGTAGTATTTCCTGACGATTAAATGTTTAGTTCTCAAATTACTTTCTTATATTATAGTTTATTAGGTTTATTAATAAAATTGAAATAATGGCATATAATAGGAACTCAAATTTTGTTTCAAAGTTAAACTAATTTACGTCTTAATGGTAGCAACATAAAATTATGCCTGTTACACTACCTAAGTCAGTTTTCATTTTTAATTCAAAGTAAAAAAAAAATTACCTCCTATCACTGAGGCTGGCATTTGTATATTTCAAATCTCAGGAAAGAACCATCTGCCCTCCAGCTCCTTATTCTTAATAGTGAATACGTTACAATTCTTGTTCTTGCTAATGAGAGGAAATTGTGCAAAGTCTGAGTAGAAATAAACTCTAAGAAGGACAAGCAGAAAAGTCACACGGGGATAATGGGTCTGTGTGCTACTTCTCAATTATACATGCAACAGCAGCGCAAACAGAAAGTAGCCCGTGCTACACACAGGATAGGACCACTTATGCAGAAACGATGGATCACACACCTTTGTTTTTGCATTCAAGTTTGTGATTATCTACAAGACAATTTACTCAAATATATTGCACAGTGTTTCTTTCCTAGGCACTGTCAAATGAAACTCGTACAATGAATGATTCTGCAGGAGAAATCTGTTCATTTGTAACTGAGTAAACAAAACCTTTGACTGAATAGCTCACTCTGCTTTGTTCATCTGCTTTGGCAACAGATTAGGGTGACGGTGTGTTTCCGCAGTGGTCACCACCATCAGACATAAGAGCTAAAATGTGTCTAACAACGCTTAAAAGGTCTCACTTATTGAGAAATGACAAATGCAGAATTTATTCCAATTTATTAGACACTATAGCAACACTAGATCATCTTCCTGGCACTGGTATTTTTATTATGTACATGTAAATGCAAATATGTGTAATGAGACAATGTTTGTACTTCTGTGTTTTGTTACATGGCACGGTCACATTAGGGCTGTCTTCTTCTATGACAGGAATGTAGAAATGTTGTCCTTTGATCAAAAGGGATAGGGAGCAATTTTCTATCACTGGAAGGTGTTCAAAACCAACAGGCAACATTTCCAGCCAGGCAGGTAATTATAACCGGCTCTAGCTGGGCTCTCCAAACTAAAGGTTGCTGATCTTGCAGTTCAAAGAAATATTTTCAGCTGCGGACGATTAACAAACTCAGTAGACCAGGCAAAAACGCGGTCCTCGTCTGTGCGATTCAGCCGCCAGCACCACTTTGACAGCTATATAATTACATGGACCATAAATTACGCTCCGTAATCACCTTGTTTATAATTCTATTCCCCGTAAATTAGTAGTGTAATGCAATGAGATTTCATAACCACCAGATGCATGCTGTGCTGCTCACCAGAGACTGGCAGCAGCTGAGACACACTCCTCCTCAAGGAGTGAAAGTTGGGTGGGCTGCCCTTTGCCAGTCCTGCCGTGGGCAAGCACTCCACTGCTCCAAGCTTGAGTCTGCCAGTGACATTCAGGCAGCTCCAGGTTGGAAGCAGAACGAAAGACCAGCAGCTGTGAGAAATATGCGTCCTTTTAGAAAGAAAAAAAAAATTCAATTTTTGAGAAAATTCTACCCATCAACATGTTTGTGGCGCCCAATGTGTACACAAAGAATTTTCCCAGGAGTTCATCATAACATTGGTGAGAATTGAAAAGGTTTCCTGTGGGCAAGTAGGTGGTCTATTTGTACAACAATAGCAATCAGAGAAAAGAATTTATGTTAAAAGATGATGATAAAATTTTCAGGTTTTTTTTTTCTCCACATCACATGCATAAATATTTTGGGAAAGCTCCTTCTATCATCATGATAAGTTGCTACAAAATACATAGAAATAAGGATGGCTATCTAAAAATGTTGTTTTTCCTCAAGGGCTTAGCCACTAGCCTGACTTTGGAATCAAAACGCACCACTCTTTGATAATTAAAAAAGAAAAAAAAAAGAAAAAAGAAGAAATTATTGCTTTTATAATCAAGCACATACAATGTGGAATGATACATTTTTAAAGAGAAGAACAAATGGAAATTTGAAAATTTCTTACAGCTAGTGCTCAGACAAGTTATTTGCAACAGATTTATTAGAATTTAAGTCATTACTGCAGCGCGAATTGCTCTGAAAAGCAAAATACAAATTATCTGTTACTGCTACTTACAGTGTTGGGAGGGGGCAAAATGCATGAATCTAGAAGCTTTAATTACCTGCAAAAGTGTGAGCTGCTTATGCAGTGCCTATTTAAATTACCATCTGATTAAAATCAATCCCATCTAAGGAAAGGATCAAATGAAATAAGAAAAAAAAAAATAAAACGCAGTCTGAAGGTTAGGTACAGAGCAGCATCAGAAGCAGAGCTGCAGGAGGGGCTCCGTGGGTGTAACCACTTCAAAGGGGAAATGTGTCACGTGGCTGTTGCTTTAACACGTTTCTGCACATTCAGAATCCCTGGAAGAGTTGTTTGCTGCATCTTTGCCAAATGCTGAGGAGATCCTTATGATGTCATTGAAACTGACCATTGTTAATTTCTTGAAAGTCATGGAAAACACCCCGAAGCTGAGGTTCACAGAGGCTGGTTAGCAGATGGTGGCAGCCGCAGTGATGATATGAATGTATTCATACCTCTTGTGTTGACGGCAGGCATCTAGAAAACCCAGGAGGTTTAACAGCTGATTCATTGTCAACTCTGAGAGTTTGCAAACTATGCCTTCCATACACATAGTTAATTTATAGCTGCCTTGCCATGAACAGAACCCAGGAATTGGGATGGTTTTACATTTGAAATGGAGGGTTTACACTCAGCTGCTCTTTTGATGAAATGTGAACATTTCCATTAATTACTATCAAGATACAGTCTTTCAAGATAGGACAAAGCAGCTGTCTAGCACAGGGCTTGAGAACTGAGTACCATGGCAGTAATTTAGCTTTTTGAATCTGTTGAGATATTCAAATTCTATTGCTGCCGTGAGAGTAGCTAAAACCATAAGTAAGTTTATTAAATAAAATTTGGTGGTTGGAAGATCAAAGTGTTAGTAAATATTCACAAAATTCACCATCCAATGAAAATACAAGAGGGCAAAAATAAATAGTATTTAGCTTTGACAAGTATCACCAGTTTTAAAACTATTGTGTAATCGTAAGCAGATAAGAAGAAAAAAGTAAAAGCTAGTCCAGTAGAGACAACAGGAATGTCTTCCTATTACCTCAATCAGAACATCCACCAATCGCCACCAGACGTCAGCATTTTGAAGAGAGGAGGAATCATGAGAAAGTTGATTAATCTGGGAAACATCCAGTAGGATTGCTCTGAGAAGAGGAGGTTGGGCAGATGGTGGGTGAAATCGGGTAGGAGTATTAGATTTGAAAACGAGCAAAGGAGTAGAACATATTTCTTTGCTCAATGGTACTTGCTGGGAACTAACATCATTGATGAAATTGTCATTCAGCTTTCTGAAAGGGATTACGGTGACAATAATACTAAGTACTAATTATTCCTAACAATTTTATAATTTAGGTCATATATACAATTAAAAAGTAATAAAGTAAAAAAAAGCCAATTTAAACCCTATAGACATGACATAGCACAGTAAGTGAAGTTAACTTATGTGCTGGACATGAGGACTGGGTGATTATTTCCTATTGAATATCATGGAAAGGAGAAGGGATGTTATATAGACATGTGTTTAAGCGTATTAGGCCATGGGACTGTACATAGATCCTCCATTCCCACTCTACCCATACATCAATTTGTTTTCAGTTACTAATTGCTCAATAAATACCACAGACAGAATAAATTATAAAAAAGGAAGTGTAATTTGGTTTGTAATTCTGGCTCAAGATTGAGAGTATTGTATTTGTCAGTGTTATTCTTTTTTTTTTTTAAAGGTTTATTCATTTTATTTCAAAGTCAGATATACAGAGAGGAGAAGAGACAGAGAGGAAGATCTTCCGGCCTTGGGCCGTCCTCGACTGCTTTCCCAGGCCACAAGCAGGGAGGATGGGAAGTGGAGCTGCCGGGATTAGAACCGGCGCCCATATGGGATCCCGGGGCGTTCAAGGCGAGGACTTTAGCCGCTAGGCCACGCCGCCGGGCCCTGTCAGTGTTATTCTTGTTGGTAAAATCTCAAGGTAGTACAGGTAATTGAATGGAAAGAGACAGTGTGTGTAGAGTTGGGGCTGTGGGCAAGGAAGTTATTTTTGTGTAAGATTTATTTATTTTTATTGGAAAGTCAGATATATAGAGAGGAGGAGAGACAGAGAGGAAGAGCTTCCATCCGATGATTCACTCCCCAAGTGACCGCAATGGCCGGTGCTGCACTGATCAGAAGCCAGCAGCCAGGAATCTCTTCCAGGTCTCCCATGCGGGTGCAGGGTCCCAAAGCATCAGGCCGTCCTCGACTGCTTTCCCAGGCCACGAGCAGGGAGCTGGATGGGAAGTGGAGCTGCTGGGATTAAAACTGGCACCCATATGGGATTCTGGTGTGCTCTAGATGAGGACTTTAGCCGCTAGGCCACGGCACCGGGACCAGACTCAAGCTTTTATAACAACTCACTCTCCTCAAAGTCAATTAAATGCTCTCATACAGAACCATGTTAATTCTGGAAATAATGCCTGCTTCTGCCACACTCCTAACTGAGACTCTTCTACTAACTGTTTCTCCTTAAGGGGTCCTTTGCTCTAGACAATCCCCTCTGGGGGCAAAGTCCCCAACATGAACCTTTGAAGAGGATGCCCATTCAAAGCAGCATGTAGTAAGACTCCCACAAGGCAGAATGAAGTCTAAACCAAGAGATAGCAGTGAAATAAGCTCCACTGCATAGAGAACTTAACCTGACCCACTCCTCCATCCTCCAAAGAATTTATCCAAATGAAGTGAAATTAGCATAAGCAACAGTTATCTGTAGCCTCACATTTTCTGCAGCTCAATTCACAACAGGATGTTTGCAATCAGCCCAAATGTCCATCAACCAATGATCACACATGCATGCATATTTCAGATATGAACTATAAATTGTATGTACACATATACACACTAGGGAATGCTACTCAGCCATGAAAAAGGAGTGAAACTATCTTTTTGCAACAAAATGGATGTGCCTAGAAGCCATTTATGCTTAGTAAAATGAGCCTGACTTAAAAAGACAAAAATCACATGTGTTGTCTATGCAAAATATGTAAAGGAATGAAATGGTGCTTTGGGGATATGTCGTTTTTAGTCCTTATTTACACTCCTGTGGAACTGTGGTGTTCCCATTTTTTGCTTGTTGGATCTTATGATTAGTGCTGTATTAAATCTGTGAATACAGAGTAGATTTAAATTTTATCTTCTCATATAATTTGAAGGGAGGGAGGGAATGAGGGAAACATGGCTGTCTTCTCAGAACAGTATCTATTAGAATGCACAAAATCTATTTTCCTTAGATTAATATTTTTAATAATAAAAAGTAAGAACATGGAATACACAAAAAAGCCCTACATCCTTCAATTTCCACTCTGGAAAACCCAAATATAGAACTCATAAAAATAAAACACCTTCAGAAAATATTTAGGCAAATTCAATGTGCTACCTACTTCCCCAAAACCTAGATGGATATGAGAATCAAACATTCAGAGTTGATAGATCAATAATAACAGAAAGAAATATGATTAAGATTGATAAATACAAAGGAAAATCAGTATTGGAAAAAGTATTCTAGAGAATTAAAGAACAAAATTTTCCACAATAACTTTGGACTTCACAATAATTAAAACACAAAACAGCAGAACTAACTGAAACATGAAATATTAAATTACAACAAGATAATTAATGATTGCAGAATGCTAAGAAAGCCAATTATGTACCATAAACCATTGCAGAGCAAATTAATACATAAGAAATAAGACAGAAATCATACTTCATAAGGTCACACTGCCAGAATAGAAGTGCAGGAAGGAGACACAGTGCACCATAATTCAGACCAGGCAATGAAATCATTTTGAAGATGAATAAGACAAATATGTAACAAACCCCTGCCTCACAATATTTTCATTTATGAAACAAAAGACATAAAATTGAAACGGTAACCAAAATAAAGATTGAAAGAATAGATGAAAACATTTTTGTGATTTGGGAGACAATTTCTGTTTAGGTCATTGCATATATTTTGTAAACTAGAATTTTAAGGATCACTATGAGAATCTAGGAAGAAGTAGGAAGCAAATGATAATAACACCTGGCTTGTTAAAGGATGGCAAAACTAAAGAGACATCTAAATTCTCCAAAGAAATTTTTGATAGAATTAAGCAATGAAAAAATACTTGTATTTCTGAGGGTAAAACTATGCGGTCTTCAATTAACATACAGATTGTGATCGATGAACTGACTAGAAGATATACTTTTAAATATATTTTTGAGAGTTCCAAGTGTACTATTACTAATTTAGTAGAGTAATTAATATATATTACGATTGAGGGAGTAGTTAGGACTGTCTGTGTCAGTGCAAAGTGCATCAGAACATAGTAAATATTTTTGACTAACACTAAAATCTAATGATAATATTGGAAAATCACATGATTCAGGCATACATATTTTGTGGTTACTGAAATTAAATTGCTAACATGGACTAGACTATTGTGAATTAGACTATTTCACAGAAGCATGGAGATAAATCTCTGACAAGCTACACAAAAACATATTCAGATTGCTGTTTCATATTTTACTTCAAGAATACTTCAGACATCATAATTCCAGTCTGAGAGTTTCCCTGATTTTCTTGGCTTCATGCTGAGACATACATTATCTTTGGAATTTAGTTGCTTAAATTAAAATGAGGTGGGTAAACTAGATCATGCTAGAATTCACTCTCAGCTCTGATTTTCTTCATGTGATTTCACTGAAACAGAATCCCTGGATCACGAACCCAGGACGCCTATCATGTGTTTCAGAGATACTGAGTACAAGTTAGGTGGCAGAATCTAGTCTCACCATCAAAAAAACCAATGCTTTCCTTTCCTTTTAGATTTCAATTTTAGGATCAGAAATCATAATTAATATCATAACCATATTTCTGCTTTCAAATCTAAGTTCTATGAACTACTATAAAAAATTGCGGGCCACTACCCTTTCCAGCATACAACAGTGGAAAAGGCAAAACAAACAAAAACAAAAAGCAGGCAAGGTTAAGAATAGAGTTCTCTAGCAGCAAATAAACAATGGTAGTACTGATCCATTTCCTGACACTTTTTGGACATCCAAATTCCTTCTTTCAAGTGTAGAAAATGATCCTGGACTAGATTCCTTTACTCCCTGGAATGACCTCCTCATTCTGCTGCTAATGCCTCACCCTTTATGGATGTCCACTCTCCCCAACTGCCCCCTTAGCAATCTCGGAAAGGCACAAAGGGCAGTGGACATTTTGGAGGCTGGGTGGATTTATCAGAGCGATTTCTGACCAGGAAGTATTAGCACACATTCTCTCAATGTGGAAAACAACTATGGCCCATTCTTATTGAGGTTGCCAATGCTCACTTTTTTTTCCAACAATGCTCTCTCAAAAACTTGTTAGGTTTCACATGAGTGGGAATGTATTTAAGCCAGTTTTTTAAAGTCAAGATTTTATCTCGATTGATTTAAGTACTAGATTTTTTAATATTAGCAAGCTGCTTCTATATCACATTTCCTAGAAATTTATTTTTCAAACTGAAAGCACAAGAGCCTCTTAGCCAGTTTTTTGTTGACTGGTTTTCTGATGTCTCTAACTGTGCGTGTCTTTCTTCCTATCTTTATTGTTGGATGATTTCACTCTAGCAACACCTGCATTATGCCATTATCTCCAGGCTTGATGTAAATTTTGAGATACTTCACTACATGGGGTGGTTGCAGAAGGGAAGTAATTGAATTATATTTTCAATTCCTCGAAGTTCTTTAAAGGTGCCAATTCCTTTATAAGGTTATATGGACAACCTGTCAGCTGCATTTTTCATTTTCTTTCCAGAAACCATCGTGGCAAATACCACATGGCATTAGTTATAGTTGATAGTCATCAAGGCAAATGCACCACAGGCAAGGGTTTTGCTAAATTTTTGCTACTGATATGAATTTAAAATTTCCTTTGTGTAATAATTTCTTTATCTTCTTTTTTTTTTTTTTTTACAAATGTGAAACATTTTAGGATATCATCAAGGGAGAACATCACTTCCTATGCCAATTTATTTTTTTTTTCTTTTCTTTTTTTTTTTTTAATTATTTATTATTTAACTTCAGTAATTACATTGTATTATGTGACACAGTTACATAGATACTTGGGTTCTCCCCACCCCTCCCCAAACCCTCCCACCTTGGTGGATTCCTCCACCTTATTGCATAACCACAGCTCAAGTTCAGTTGAGATTTCCCCATTGCAAGCGTATACCAAACATAGAGTCCAGCATCTTATTGTCCCGTCAAGTTCAACGGTTTCTTAGGTATACCCTCTCTGGTCTGATGACAGAGCCAGCAGAGTATCATCCCAGTCAATTGAAAGCTCCAACATACCATCAGCAAAAATTTACATCATTATGGAATTAATTGACATAGTAATGAGTAACCAATATGTTAAAAGTAAATGCGGGTTCCCAGCCACCTTCTGTGACCACCTCACCTATACTTCAATTTTAGTTTATACACAACATATAACATTCAAAACATAACATGTTATACATAACATCATATCATCTTAAATTAAGGCAAACATGTGGTATTTAACCTTTTGGGATTGGCTCATTTCCCTTAGCATTATGGTTTCCAGTTTGGCCCATTTGGCCACAAAGAACTGCATTTTGTTTTTTTTAATAGCTGAGTAGTATTCCATGGAGTAGATGAACCATAGCTTTCTTATCCAATCCTCTTTTGATGGGCATTTTGGTTGTTTCCATGTTTTTGCAATTACTGATTGTGCTGCTATGAACATAGGAGTACATGTTGGTTTCTCATAGAACAAGTGTTCTGGATATATTCCTAGGAGTGCTATTGCTGGATCATACGGTATGTTGAATTTGAGTTGTTTGAATATTCTCCATACTGATTTCCATAGAGGCTGTACCAGCCTGCAGCCCCACCAGCAGTGGAGTAGGGTTCCCTTTTCCCCGCAACCTCGCCAACAAGTGTCGTTGGTGCTTTTATTCATGTGGGCCAGTCTTACTGGCGTTAGGTGGTACCTCATTGATGTTTTAATTTGGATTTCCCTTATTGCCAGGGAACTTGAGCATTTTTTCATATGTTTATTTGCCATTTGGGTTTGTTCCTTTGTGAAGTGTCTGCCCATTTCCCGTGCCCATTTCTTGAGTGGGTTGTTTGTTTTGACATTTTGGTTGTTTTGTAGCTCTTTGTATATTCTGGATATTAGCCCTCTATCACCTATGTCGTGTGCGAAGATCTTCTCCCATTCTGTGGGTTGCCTTTTTACTTTGTTGATTGTTTCTCTAGCTGTACAGAAGCTTCTTAGTTTGATGAGGTCCCAATTGTTTATTTTGGTCTTGATTTCTACTGCATCTGGAGTCTTTTTTAGGAAGTGAGGGCCTACCCCTAAGTGTTCCAGTGTGTTTCCAACATTTTCTTCCAAAAGTTTGAAGGTTTCTGGATGTAGGTTTAGATCTGTTATCCATTTAGATCTGATCTTAGTGTATGGTGAGAGATGTGGATCTATTTTTTTGTTTCTGCAGGCTATCAACCAGTTGTCCCAGCAGCATTTATTGAACAGACCTTCCCATTTGCCTGGGTTGTCGTTTGTCTTTTTGTCAAAGATTATTTGGCTGTATCTGTGTGGGTTTCCTTCTGGCGTTTCTATTCTGCTCCATTGATCTTCCTCTCTATCTTTGTGCCAGTACCACGCTGTTTTGATAACCACTGCCCTATAGTATGTCCAGAGGTCCGGAACTGTGATTCCCCCTGCTAACTTCCTGTTCTTCAGGATAGTTCTAGCTATCCGTGGTTTTTTGTGCTTCCAGATGAACCTTTGGATCATTGTTTCCAGTTCCATGAAGAATATTTTGGGCAATTTGATTGGGATTGCGTTGAATGTATATATTGCTTTTGGCAGTATAGACATTTTAATGATATTGATTTTACCTATCCAGGAGCATGGGATATTACTCCATCTTTTGAGGTCTTGTTCAATTTCTTTTTTAAGCAGATTGTAGTTTTCTTCAAATAAGTCTTCTACATTTTTGGTTAGATTTATTCCCAGATATTTCATACTTTTCTCTGTTATTTTGAATGGTATCTTGCTGGTTAAGTCTTTTTCCATCTTGGGGCTGTTCGCATACACTATGGCTGTTGATTTTTGTTCATTAATTTTGTACCCTGCCACTCTACCAAACTCTCGTACAAGTTCTAGCAGTCTCTGTATTGAGTCTCTTGGCTCTTCTACACAAAGAATCATATCATCTGCGTATAGTGAGAGCTTGACTTCTTCGTTTCCCATTTGGATTCCTCTGATTTCTTTTTCTTGTCTTATGGCCTCAGCGAGTACCTCTAGGACTATGTTGAATAGTAGTGGAGAAAGTGGACATCCCTGTCTTGTTCCAGATCTCAGTGGGAAGGGTTCCAGCTTTTCTCCATTCAGTATGATGCTGGCGTTGGGTTTTTCATATATTGCTTTAATTATGTTGTGGATTTTTCCATCTATGCCTACCTTGGTTAGGGTTTTTAGTAGGAAGTGATGTTGGATTTTGTCGAAAGCTTTTTCCGCATCTATTGATACTATCATGTGATTCTTGTTTTTCAGTTTTTGGATGTGGTGTATCACACAGAATTCTACAAAACATTCCGAACAGAGCTGACCCCAATCCTCTACAAACTCTTCAAAACAATAGAAAAAGAGGCAACCCTTCCAAACTCATTCTATGAAGCCAACATTACCTTAATCCCAAAACCAGACAGAGAACTAACAGAGAAGGAAAACTACAGACCTATCTCTTTGATGAACATTGATGCTAAGATTCTCAACAAAATCCTAGCCAACAGAATTCAAAAACACATCAGACAGATCATTCATCCAGATCAAGTAGGATTCATCCCTGGAATGCAGGGATGGTTCAACATTCGAAAATCTATAAATGTGATACACCACAGCCAATTTATTAATCAGCTATTTCTACATTATAAATCATCAAAAAGTCAAAGATTTATAGTAGTAGTAATTTATTATTGCTCATAACTTTAGTGGCACTGGATAGCATTTTTTATCTGGATTTAATTACATAAGAAAACAATCTGTTCTTTCCATGAAAGGAAGGGCAAACTAGACAAGGAAAGGACACAGATACAGGTGTTGTGGGGCTTTAAGATTTGTAAAATGAACAATTAGACACCAAGGGTTCCTCCTGTATTGTATTGCACAAGCAATTGCTCTTTTGCTATCCTGAAAAGATCTTAAGATTTGTTTGTTTGTTTTTGAACCATCAGCATGTGAAGTAGGCATATTTCAGGGGTATATTTTTGGTATAGTGGTCAACACACCATTTCATATCCCCACATTCCATATTGCAGTACCTAGATTTGACACCCATCTCTGGCTCCAAATCTAGTTTCCTGCTAATACAGATCCTAGGATTTAGCAGTGACAGTCCAAATATTTGACTTCCTGCTGTTCATATGGAAAACCTGTGTTGAATTCCCAGTTAGACATTTAGACCTACGTCCAGGACTATTGCAGGCACTATGGGTTGAACCTGTGGAGAGGACTGCTTTTTCTCTCCTATTTCCTGCTTCTCAAAAAAATAATAATAAATGAACAAACAAACTAACAAGGGCCAAAATGGAATTCTAAAACATAGAAAAAAGATCTATTCCCGCTCAAATTTTTTATTAGTATCCATTGACAAATGTATTTTTTTTAAGATTTATTTATTTTTTTTAATTGGAAAGGCAGATATACAGAGAGGAGAAGAGACTGAGAAGAAGATCTTCTGTTCAATGGTTCACTCCCCAAGTCAGCGCAACGGCTGGAGCTGAGCCAATCCGAAGCTAGGAGCCAGGAGCCTCTTCTGGGTCTCCCACGCAGGTGCAAGGTCCCAAGGCTTTGGGCCATCCTCGACTGCTTTGCCAGGCCACAAGCAGAAAGCTGGATGGGAAGCAGGGCCACCGTGATTAGAACCGGCGACCATATGGGGTCCCGGGGTGTGCAAGGTGAGGACTTTCACTGCGCCCCCGTGCCAGGCCCGACAAATGTATTTTTACTTCCTAATGTTTTGTGCACATAGTATAATTTTATTAGCTTACACCCTCAATATTTGCTGGAAATAAACCGTGATGGGTAACTCATGATCTGGAGTAAAGGGCGTTGGGTGGAGGATCATCATAGATTAGCTTACAGAAGATCCTCCCAAATTGACATGCACATTCCCTTTTCTCTAGAGCAAATGCAAGCAATATGAGTAACCTTAAACCAGTACATGAAAAGTGTATAATGAGGGGCCCGGCGCGATGGCCTAGCAGCTTAAGTCCTCGCCTTGAACGCGCCGAGAGTTCTAATCCCAGCAGCTCCACTTCCCATCCAGCTCCCTGCTTGTGGCCTGGGAAAGCAGTCAAGGATGGCCCAAAGCCTTGGGACCCTACACCTGCATGGGATACCTGGAAGAGGTTCCTGGCTCTTGACTTTGGATTGGCTCAGCACCGGCCATTGCGCTGACTTGGGGAGTGAATCATCAGACTGAAGATCTTCCTCTCTGTCTCTCCTCCTCTCCGTATATCTGACTTTCCAATAAAAAAAAAAAAATAGATCTTAAAAAAAAGTTAGAACATTATGAAAACTTGATTATAGTATTTCTTTATTTAAAAACATGCTTTTCATAATTGTTTAGAAATATATCTAATTATTACTTATGGATAAATTAATGAATCAAAATATATTTACAGTGCAGTTTAATATTAATTAGTATATCAAAAACATCTTGATATATTTAGAACAATGATTGATATCATATCAAATTTTCTTTTTCACAAATGTCAAAATGTATCATTTATATTAATATAAATATTAATAAATATGATGCTATTGAGATGTGATTTTTAGGCATAGCAAAACACAAAAAAATATGATACAGAGGAATGAATATTGCAGATTGCTTTTTGTGCTCCTGGAAATTTTAATTCATTTCCCACTTTTTTAAAAGGACATATTATTTTTATAATTATGTGAGAACAAATTAGATAATGGTTTAAAATATGATATGAGACGTGACTATTTCACTCAGTGGTTAAGTTGCTCAGTACATGCAGCAGGAAATTGGTTTAATTTCCAGCACTGCTCCTAATTCCAGCTTCCTGCTAGTGCAGAACCTGAGACGGGAGTGACGGCTCATGTAATTGAGCTTCCATCATCCATGGAGGGGAAGCGTGAACAGAGCTGCCAGCTCTCAGTTTCAGCGACTGATCAATCCCTTCCAGAGGAAACTTGGGGAATGAGCCAAAAGGTGGAAAGTCCATCTGTATTCCTCAGACACACACTGTCTCTGTCTCTCCACCTCTCTGCCTCTTGAACAAACAATAAGAAAAATATTCGGTATGAATCAAGCTTTACTTTAACCAAATTCTCAAATCAGAATTTTAAGGAGGAAGAAACTTATATATTGGCTTTCCCCTAAGAGTTGCAATTCTTAATCCAATGTTTATTCATTCGTGGAGAGCTAACACTAGCCTAGAGAGTATTGCTACTCTAATATAAATCAGGGCTTCAGCAACAGTTACAGGAGACACAGAAGAAACTTAAAAAACATTGCCATTGAGTGGAGACTATTGGTTTTATATATACAGTTAGATATAATAACTAGATTATATATATATATATATATACACACACACATACACATATAATCTATTTTCTGCAGAGGGATCACCAATGGCGTATCTTGATTTATCTTTCTTTTTTTCTTTCTTGATTTTACTTCATTTTAAAAGCCACACACAAAACTCAGTGTACTTTTTATAGGTTCAAACTGAAGGTGCTGGAGGCATGTTGGCAGAGACGTAAACCGAAGGGAGAAGTAGGATTTTTCACTGAAGACAAGTGCTTATTAATTGATTCTCATTTTATTGCTCAGCTGTGTTCACATCCCGGGAGGCACACCATTCGAGGAATGAGATATGCCTTGAGATAGGAGTTGTTTCCATTTCATATTTGCTTAATTTGCATATTAGCCTTCTTTTAATTCATTTTTATTCTTTATTATGTTTTATTCTGGCTGCTAATGATATTTAAATTTTACCTAATATCTATTAAAAACAAGATTACTGAAGCAGAAATAGACTTTTGAAGTTTATTTATTGATTTGAGAAGCAGAAAGAGAGAAAGAGAGAGACAGTTTGAGAGAAAGGAGCTTCACCGCAGTGTTCACGGTGAGGCCGAGGCTCGGAGTATTCTCCATGCAAAGGCCTGAAATAGAGTTAAATGGAGGCTACTGGATCCAAAGACCAGAGGTCCAGCAGTCCCAACGTCTAAATGCAGGAGAAAATGAATGTGCAGTCGAAAAAGAGAGATTTGGCTCTCTGGCTTCCATTGGGTTCTCTAGGACTGTCAATGGACTGAGGTTGTGAGATCACATTGGTGAGGTCAAGCCTTTCTGATTCACCTTCCTAAACCAAGTGCACATCTCTTCTTACAGAAACTCCTTCAGAAACACCTGCAGATAGCCGGTATCACGGCTATCAGCTGTCTGCACATCCCTTTTGGAGTAGGGAACATTTTTTTTTTCCCAGCTGGTTTTGCATCTCAAGAGTTTTGAGGTTAAGTTCTTACCAAATGAGAACAAAAATACAGCTCCAGAAATGTCAGGGTGACGAGACTACTGGATTCCTATTTGGGACAATGGTGTGTTGGTAAACAGATTTTCTTGAAAAAAAAATTAAATCTAATTTTGTTGTGTTTATTAATTTTTATGCTGTTAAGATTTTCACAAGGACAGATTTCAGTCTATGGGTACTCAACCAGTTCAGAGTCGAGAATATTTAATTTTGTGAACAGTGCTTATGTGCTCCGATGAACCACTGAGAAAATGACAAATTGACAGTGGACACATAAAATTTGCAGAAGAAAGTGATATGTCATTGAAATATGAAAAAAGAATATTAGATAGTGAAGCAAAAAAAGGAAAAGCTGTGCTGACAGCTGCATCAGCACACACATCTTGTTGAAAATGAGAGAAAATTAGCATTTGAGTAAAAGTGCAAGGGATACATTTTGGTTTCTAATAATTGAGCATATGAGTTTGATTAGTTAAACTGAAGAACTAAATGCACTCCAGGTAGCTTATGTTTCTACTAGTCAGAACAAGCAATTTGAGCTTTTCCCACAAGCGATACAGGGTCTAATCGAAAGTGTCTCTGCTGAAACACAGGCATTATCAGATGTTAAACCTAGAACTCTCTCTTTCTTTCTCTCTCTCTCTCTCTCTCTCTCTCTCTCTCTCTCTCTCTCCCTCTACTTGTCCTATGGAATATTTGATGTAAACACCACGATTGAGAGCATATTCTAGGACTCTAGGTGTTCTTAAAATATTAGTGATGTGGGTAGAGCTGGCGAAAACTGGTCCTAGAATTGAGACAATCATTTCCAGAGAATGACATCAGACCTTGAAATTAGAGATTTAAAGACACATGAAGGGTGGTTTTGTGGCAAAGTGTGAGATGTGGTAAGGGTGCAGAAATGGCACAGATAACTTAAAAGTTTCTGTCTTAGAAAACATTACTATCTCTGTGTACAAAAGAATGGATATTGCAAGAGAACTGTTTCATAAGGAAAGAACATTTGTTTTACACATGTTGAGTTAGAGGCATTTACAAGAAATACAACCATTACAATTAGTATAATCATGAGCAAATTTTCAATGCGTAAAATACGATTCTATCCTACTCAATCAGCAGTCCTAGCAGATCTTCAGGAAAAAAAAGAAACTACAAAGAGCAATCCATGAACCATCCAAGAAGCTAAACAATTTTATAGAAGAGTTTGGGGTAAAGGCAAACCTGGTATCCGTGAGGTCTGCTCCGAAGTGATGATATCTACATTTGCTGCCAGCGAGGATGAGAGTGATTCTCAAACTACTGTGTGTAAGATCTTAGGAAAACTTTAGGAGATCCTGCAGGAAGGCTAACATGGCAAATGTTCTCCATCAATACACTGCAATCATTTAGTGCTGGCACTATCCTTAGTGTTGTTATTATTATATGTAACAACGAGTGTGATGTTCAGACAGTGGTGATTGATGTATCAGCATCTGAAAAGCATTCTTTTTCAATAAATTCCAGTTGTCTGAGATAAAGCGTATGCACTGTTTTATGAGAGGCGAATGGCTGATGTCAAACCTGATGCTGAGAAAGTGTCAGACAGCTGTAACATGCAACTCTAACAAGCCGTCCTGATCCCGCCTAGCTGCAGAGAGAATTCTTTTCTGGAGGCTGAATTCCAAAGATGTTCCTTCAGGCATTCTTGAGTGTGAGCGACATTGCAATAAAAGTGAATAATGCTGGATCAAACCCAAAGTAACAGCAATAGAAAAAATGCACATGTGGTTTTGATGAAGATTTTAAAAAATACATAATAATCTCTTAGAGCCTCTAAGTGCAGTGTTGTTTCATTATTTACGCACTAAACCATTAGCTGAAAATAAACAGACTGTGTTTTGCCATTTTGTTTATTCTTAGTGCAGATGTCTATTAAGTGTTCAAACACAAGTTGCATGCTAAAGATTCACATTTTCAATTGGCATCACTTCATCTTTTTACCCACAGTTACTTTCATATCTCTTTCTTGCAGTAATTTTCAATATATTCACTTGCACATTACAATACGACTTTGTATCTCTTATCAAGTGCTCATGTTAGACAAGGTGTACTTCTATGTGCTTTTAATATGTCTTTTAAATACAAATAGCAATCAATAAAAATTGTTTTTGGAGAAACTCATTAGAAAAATCTAATTTGGGGGCTGGCAATATGTCACCAAAGATTAAGCCACTGCCTTGGCACTGGCATCCCATATGGAAGCTGAGTAAAGTCCAGGATGTTAACATCTGATGCAGATCCATGCTAAACTACCTGGGAAAGTCACACAATACAGTCAAAGTACTTGGGCTGCTGTACTCTGTAGGAGACCTGGGTAAAACTCCTTACTCCTGGCTTTGGCCTCCCCAAAACCTGGTCCTTGCTGCTTTTGCAGTAGCCAGAGGGTAAAATATCTCTGTGGTTCTCCCTCTTTCTGTCTATAACTTAAAAACAAATTGTGTGTGTGAAAAAAAGACTAGATATTTGCATCCCAAGAACAGTTTATAAGGATTTAACATCCTGGAATGTGCGGTAGTTAAAGAATAAAATTGGAATAGATCAATGGTCTCATTTTGCAAATACAAAAGCAATTGAAAAAGAGGCCTGCATTCCCTACCATCGCTCCTGCAGTTACTCTCAGAGCCTGGATTGTCATCTGTAGCTCTTCTCCCCTCATATGGTAATTAAAAATGAATATTGTGACAACATGTAGAAAGGTAGTTTTTATCATGAGATGTATAATTCTGTTTATCATGAGACCTACCGATTTCATTGTTTTCCTGGGGAAAGGAATGTTTGTAAAAATACACCTTTTACAGCTGAAGAAAATGTCGATATAAAAATTACAAGAACGTTTGGAAAGGAGGGCAAATAATACAACAACTTCACACTTAGAAGCTCTCTTAAGAGAACATTAATTTTTTTTTTTTTTTGCCTTCATCAAATTTGGTTTGGCCAAATTAGCCCTTTCCTCAATACGCAGGGTTAGTGGGAGTCAAATTCTTGTTTTGCTGTTTATATTGTTTAGGGCATGCAGTATCGGTTCTTAAAATACAGAAATTTGAATGTATTTGTAAAATATGGAAAATAATGTTTATTCTGATTTTTAATGTACAAGAATTCAGATAACTTCTGAGGCCATACTTTAAGGTGACATCAACATTTTTTTAAAGATTTATCTATTTTTATTGCAAGTTCAAATATATAGAGAGAGGAAGAGAGACAAAAAGGAACATCTTCCCTCCAAAGACTCACTCCTCAATTGACCACAATGGCTGGAGCTGCGCCGATCCGAAGCCTGGAACCAGGATCCTCTTCCAGGTTACCCACACAGGTGCAGGTACCCAAGGCTTTGGCCATCCTTGACTGCTTTCCCAGGTCACAAGCAGGGAGCTGGATGGGAAACGGGCTGCTGGGATTAGAACTGGTGCCCATATGAGATCCCAGCATGTTTAAGATGTGGAGTTTAGCTGTTAGGCCACAACGCTGGACCTGCTATCAACATTTTACGTTATGCTGCCTTTTTCTCATTTGTATCAGTGTGTATACTTTCTTTTTCTTAAGAAAAATGTGTGTTGGGCCCGGCGGCATGGCCCAGCAGCCAAAGTCCTCGCCTTGAACACCCCGGGATCCCATGTGGGCGCCGGTTCTAATCCTGGCAGCTCCACTTCCCATCCAGCTCCCTGCTTGTGGCCGGGGAAGGCAGTCGAGGATGGTCCAAAGCCTTGGAACCCTGCACCCACGTAGGAGACCTGAAAGAGGTTGCTGGTTCTTGGCTTCAGATTGGCGCAGCACCAGCCGATGCGCTCACTTGGGGAGTGAAACATCGGAAGGAAGATCTTTCTCTCTGTCTCTCCTCCTCTCTGTGTATCTGACTTTGTAATAAAATAAATAAATCTCAAAAAAAAAAGAAAAGAAAAATGTGTGTTTATGTCAAAGACATAGTGCCAGAAAGAGGAAACTTACAAAACTAGAGAGAGACATCCTTCATCCATTGGCTCACTGTCCAAATGATTGCAACACCTGTGAAGCCATGAGCATCATTTGAGTCTGCCAGGTAGGACTCAAGCCTTTGGAGTTCATCTGCTTTGCAGAAGCATTAACAGAGAACTGAACTGAAAGTGCAGCAGCCAGGAGCTCCAAAGACATTCCACATGGATGCTAGTTCCCACTGTGCCCCCACATTGGCCTGTGCTTGTGTTAGAACTGCCTACAAATCAAATATGTTTAAAAATCATTAGCAAAATGGTCTCAAGGTGTCTTCTGTCTCTAAGCACTACAGAATAGTATCAGATTTTTTTTCTATTGAGATCTGAAGGAGATAAGAACAAAACACCCTTCCTGAAATGTGATGGGGTACAGGCATGGAGAGCACATCCAGGGAGAACGCCTTTGGGAACAAAAACACTCCACATGGCTTTGGTTTAGTGATATAAAACTAAGCTGTCTAGCTGGGACACCAACTTGAGATTTTAAATTAAAAATCTAGACTGTTGTCTAGATATTGTCGCAAAAGTAAGTGAAGCTGAAAATAAATTCTCACTGGGTGAACAAAGCAAAACAAACAACAAATTCAAGCTTCTCAAGGAAGAATTTTGATTCGTGTGTTGAATCTCACTAGGACTGACTTGTGCATACTCATTACATAAATCTGAGTCTGTTCGCTAAGTTCCAGCAAAGGAGACACATCTGTTTTCATTTCCTTGTTCTTCTCTGTGACTGCACATATCTGAACAAAAATGTCAAACCTGCATTTCTCTCTGTGTGTGTGTTTATGTGACAAACATATTTTCCATTGAAAATTTTATTACGATCAAATTCCAGATCTGTTTTCCAAGCCTTCTCTCTTCTAGGTTAGATATTTATATCAATGATTACCTTCACTAACAAGTGTGACTTATTATGCCATATATGTATTCTTAAAAATCCAGAATTCACTTTCTTGTGAGATCTGGGATTATAGGAGAGAATCGGCATGTGCTAGGTATATATACTCAAGAATGGTATTAGAATCAATATAATCAGAGTAACTCAGAGAGCCAATGTCCTTCCTGTTTTGTGAATGAGAAAGTCTTTGATCTATGTTTCCCAAATGGTATATATAAGAAAGTGAATGGCAGGTCTGATACCATGACTCAGTACCATCTGGCTTCAGAAGACTATGACTACGCATTGGCCAACACTCTGTTTCTGAATAGTGTTCAATGTCTTCTTTGAGCCATAATGTCTTAAAGATGCAAAGAGCCTTGCATTTGAAGAAACAACATCGTTGTCCATCCAGAGTCCTTTATTTTTTTTTCAAATAAGATCTGTGTTTAATTTTTGTAAGTACCTTAAACTTGAGTTTTATTGTTTTACAGTCTTGGAAGTTGAAAGTTGCAAAGAGTTCTCATTTAGATAGAATCATTCAACAGAACTACATACTCACATCCCTATGCTTTTCAGCTAAAGGCTGCTTTCATTCTCTGACAATGATCCTATTTCCTCATCCTTAAAACAAGGAAGAGGGCTCTGTACTGCCCCTATTTAATCAGTCCCATCTCTCTTTTGTAGTCAAATCTTCCTCTGTCTTCCCCTTCTACCTTCATCTTCCACTTAACCAGTACTTTGTTTCAGCTCATGTGATAAAAATAGAGTCTGAAATTCAGAGATCTCCTGCCCACTAATTTACTCCCCAAATGCCTGAAACAGCTGTGGCTGGATTAGGCTGGGGCAGAAGCCAGGAACGGAATCCTAGTCTCTCCTGTGAGTGGCAGGGTTCAAACATTTGAGGCATCATCTGCTACCTTCCAGGGTGAGCATTAGCTGGAAGCTGGAATGGGAAGAGGAGCCAGAATTCAAACAAAGGCATTCAGTTATGGGATGCAGGTATCCCACAGGCTGCTTAATATCCAACCTCTATTCCCCTCTAAGATGCTAACACTGTATTACAGACACTCTGATAATCTAGAATAGTGTGCTTATTTCATATAAGGTAATATATTCACAGTTTCTGGAGATTAGGTCCAACATCATTTTTAGTGGGCCAGGCACTGTTCTACTTATCACAAGATATTTCTAAACTATAAATTTTATCAAAATATTTTCATATGCTGAAGTGATCTAGAAGTTATTCACTAATATACACATGATTTCTCTTAGGACCAAGAGATGGAAAGAATCAGCTATTCTATTAGACATAAATTCTGCTATGTTATGATTCTACAAATGTCACAAAGTGTTGGAGCAAAGTACGATGGCTTATAGTTTTGTTACTGGAAAGATGAGGAAATAATTGGACTGGACTGCAGCTGGAAGCTACAAGATGTCCTATGTGAGTGATAGGAGCCCAGTTACATAAACAACCACTGCATTTCAAGATCTTCAATAGTGATGCTAGAGTTAGGAATGGAGCTGAATATAAAACACAACCACTACAACATAAAATGAAGATACTTCAGCTAGCATCCTAACCTTGAGGCCAAACACTGTCCCTTGCTTCTGGTTTTGACGTAAAGCTGTTGAAATAGGGTAGACTGCTGACACAGTTGAGTTTATTACATAGTTACAAACCTAATTTCTTTGGGAATCATTAGAGTATTAGCTAATCAGTCACTTTTTGCAATGTAAATGGAAGCAACCAACCAGTCCTACTACAGGATCAACTTATGGAGTACATCATTCTCCATTAGTAAGTACAATGAACCATTTTTGCGTTGCTAACTTGCTCCCATTCTTCTGTGGTTTTTCATGTGATTTTCACTAATGCTCAACTAATGCCCTAAAGGTCTATTTCTGTAACATGC